>NC_042620.1:305081828-306460681 GCF_901001135.1 Rhinatrema bivittatum | reverse complement strand
CCATTGCCATAGCTGCCTCGCCTCCTGATTTCCCCCACAGGCCAGAGCCACCGCTATCGTCTCTCCTGTGTGGCCTGGAGGCCACCGTTGCCATATTCACTTCATGGACCAGAGGCAGCTGCTGTTCACCGCCAATGCTCCTCTTCTGTGGCGAGCCAGACGCTGCCGATGCTGCCACCCTCTATGTGGCCTGGGAGCCACCACTGAGCAGGCCTCCCATGCGGCCTGGGAGCCAGTGCCATTTCTTTTCGGCCTGGAGGCTGCTGCCAGCGCTGTCCCTTCCATGGCCAGGAGGCCGCCACTGTCATCCTCTTCCATGGCCTGGAGGCCGCCCTGAAGTTCCTCTTCTTGCGGCAGGGAGCCGCCGTCAATCTTCTTTCTTTGCGGCTGGGAGCCGACGACATCAAGGCCATCTTCCTTCTTCGCAGCAGGACATCGCTCTTCAAGGTCCTGCCCCTTCCTAGGCGTGCAGCCGTGCCTCTCTTCACTACTTAAAGGGCCAGCAGTGGGCTGTTCTCCTGGCTCCTCCTGCTGACTTTCCAAGGTGTTTCTTCTTCAGCCCTATAAAGAGGGCCTTCCTTCACTCAGTCTACACCTTTGGAAAAAGCCAGTCATGGAGCTGGACTGCTCCTGGATCTTCAAGGTTCTTCATTGGTATTCCTTGTCTTTATCCATGGTTCCTGAACCTTTGTCTTCATCTTTGTTCCATGTTTTTGTCTCTCATTGGATCCCGTCTTCTTGTCCCCAGATGTACAGATGTCCCTGTCTCCAGATGTTCAGATGTCCTTGTCTCCACATGTCTAGGTCTCCTTGTCTCCAGATGTCCAGCTCTCCTTGTCTCTAGTTGTTCCGATATTCCTGTCTTCAGATGTCTTCGTCTTCTGATGTCCAGTCTCCAAATGCTCCTTGTCCTGATTTCCGCAGTCCAGCGTACCTGATGTTTTGTGCTTTGAGCTCCAGATGTCCCTGCCGTCCTCATCTCCAAAGGTCCTTGATGTCCAGATGCCTTAGACGTCCAGACACCCTGATGTCCTGTTGTCCCGAGGTACTTGTGTCTTTTTGTATCCAATGTCCTATGTTTCAGTCCTGATGTTTCCAAGTTCCAAGTCCTGAATCTGATGTTCTGAGTTCCAAGTTCTGAGTCCTGATCCTGATGTCCTTTGTCCAGTTCTGATCCTGAAGTACCATCAATTCCTAGCTCCGGGTTCAGCTTTGCCTCGTCCAGGACCTCATCTCCAGCTGACCTTCCCTCGGAGTAAATCCATAATGATATGGTGTCCATTTCTGGTGGCTGGAGTCCTCTTCCAGTTGGATCCATCTTTGAGCACTGCCTGGATTCCTCCTTCTTCCTGAGCCTCAGTACTGCACATGTCCCGCTCTCCGCGTGGTCCATGACCAGCCTCTTCAGATTGTGTAGGGCACGCAGTGGGACAGGGTGGTCCATGACTAGCCCACGTTGGCTGTGTAGGGTGCCCTGAGGGGCAGTGCCAGTCTAAGTCTCCAAATATCCTGAGTCCTTGACCTCATTTTGCCCAAGTTCCAAGTGGTTTCGTCCAGGTTCCAAGCTTCCTCGTGTCATCTGAGTTCCAAGTTCCAAGTGTCCTCGTCTCGTCTGAGTTCCAAGCTCCAAGTTCCAAGAATCCTCATCTCGGCTGAGTTCTAAATTCCAAGAGTCCTTGTCTGAGTATCCAGAATCCTCTCCTGAGTCTACATCTGATTTCCATCTACGTCTGAGCATCCTGCATCTAAGTTCCTAGCTTCCTCATCTTGTCTGAGTTCCAAGTTCCAAGTGTCCTCATCTTGTCTGAGTTCCAAGTTCCAAGTATCCTCATCTCATCTGAGTTCCAAGTTCCAAGTGTCCTCGTCTCATCTAAGTTCCAAGTTCTAAGTTCCAAGCGTCCTCGTCTGAGTTCCAAATTCCAAGTGTCCTGGTCTTTTCTGAGTTCCAAGTTCCAAGTATCCTCATCTCACCTGAGTTCCAAGTTCCAAGTATCCTAATCTCATCTAAGTTCCAAGTTCCAAGCGTCCTTGTCTTGTTCAAATCTTCAAGCCTTGCCCAAGACTCAAGTTCCTGTCTTGTTCCAAGTTTCAGTACCATCGCCTGTCCTCGACCTCTGTCTGTCCTGTCGCAACTGCAGCTCCCTAGTGCAGGTCTGAAAGGGCTATAGCGTGGTTGGAGGGCTACCCCAGAGAACAGCATTGCGTTGCTGA
Organism: Rhinatrema bivittatum; assembly: GCF_901001135.1. Lineage (NCBI taxonomy): Eukaryota > Metazoa > Chordata > Amphibia > Gymnophiona > Rhinatrematidae > Rhinatrema > Rhinatrema bivittatum. The sequence continues at coordinate 306,458,470 of NC_042620.1, read as the reverse complement.
GTCTCTACCAATGCGTGCAGGTTTGGCAGAGGTTAGGGCTCCAGTAGTCAGCCTATTTCACCCATGCTTGGACATGATTTGCCTGCCTCGGCACTTCCACGGAGCTCCTCTCTGCAGTCGCGCCATAGTCCAAGGGCACACAAGTCTCCCTGGAATCGGGGCCGCTCCCTAGCGCTCCTATAACAATATCAAGCACTTAATAAGCAATATTGTTGGCCATAGAAGCCAAATCCGACTATATACTTTGCTGGCTGGGATGCAGGTCATCAAAGCCTCCCCCTCACATTATCCTGAAATTTCATCATTGATTACTGGGTAAACATTGTCTGCAATGCAATGACATTCTGGTCCATAAGAAATGCAGTGTGACTTAAGAATATGCAACATAATTCTTTTTCAATGGTGAGCAGGCCAGTCCAAGCCTTCAAAGCCAAGACTTGACAAGGAACTAGTTTCAGCTCTCCCAAAGCCATGTAACAAAGGGACAAGAAAACTGGTTACTTGATATTCCTTGTTCAACCAGCTTATAAACACAATTCTTTCTATGATCCTTCAGACATGGTCAACCCACCACAGCTCATAGCAGTGAAACCTTGCTTGCCAAGAGCTCTCCACCTACCTAGCTGCGGTCAAATCCCAGCTCAGGAATGCTATATATCGCTGTATGTTTGACAAAGTTCCTAGGCATTTGACAAAGTTCTTCATGAGAGGCTTCTAAGAAAAGTAAAAAGTCAGTGATAGGTGGCAATGTCCTTTTGCGGATTACAAACTGGTTAAAAGACAGGAAATATAGAATAGGATTAAATGGACAATTTTCTCAGTGGAAAAGGATATACAGTGGAGTGCCTCAAGGATCTGTACTAGGACCCGTGATTTTCAATATATTTATAAATGATCTGGAAAGGAATATGACGAATGAGGTAATCAAATTTTCAGATGATACAAAATTATTCAGAGTAGTTAAATCACAAGCTGATTGTGATAAATTGCAGGAGTCCTTGTGAGACCAGAAAATTGGGCATCCAAATAGCAGATGAAATTTAATGTAGATAAGTGCAAGGTGATGCATATAGGAAAAAATAACCCATGTTGTAGTTACATGATGTTAGGTTCCATATTAGGTGCTACTGCCCAGGAAAGAGATCTAGGCATCATAGTGGATAATACTTTGAAATTGTCAGCTCAGTGTGCTATGGCAGTCAAAAAAGCAAACAATGTTAGGAATTATTAGGAAGGGAATGGCAAATAAAACGGAGAATGTCATAATGACTCTGTATCACTCCTTGGTGAGACCGCACCTTGAGTACTGTGTGTAGAATTCTGGTCGCCCCATCTCAAGAATGATATAGTTGCGATGGAGAAAGTACAGAGAAGCGTGACCAAAATGATAAAGGGGATGGAACTGCTCCCTTATGAGGAAAGACTAAAGAGGTTAGGGCTTTTCAGCCTGGAGAAGAGACGGCTGAGCGGGGATATGACAGAGGTCTTTAAAATCATGAGAGGTCTAGAATGGGTAAATGTGAATTGGTTATTTACTCTTTAGACAATAGAAGGACTAAGGGGCATTCCATGAAGTTAGCATGTAGCACATTTAAAACTAATCAGAGCAAATTATTTTTCACTCAACACATAATTAAACTCCTGAATTTGTTGCCAGGGTATGTGGTTAGTGCAGTTAGTATAGCTGGGTTTAAAAAAAGGTTTGGATAAGTTCTTGGTGGAGAAGTCCATTACCTGCTATTAATCAAGTTGACTTAGAAAATAGCCACTGCTATTACTAGCATCAGTAGGATGGTATATACTTAGATTGTGGGTACTTGCTAGGAACTTGTAGCCTGCATTGGCCACTATTAGGAACAGGATGCTGGGCTTGATGGACCCTTGGTCTGACTCAGTATGGTAATTTGTTATGTTCTTATTTATATTGCTGTATATGACATATTGTTGTCGATATATCCAAACCTATATCCAAAATATCGGTAATGGCTACAAAGTATTAGCATCAAAATCTCAAAAATCACATTAAGTCACTGCCACCGCCACAGTAACCCCCTCAAATGTTCAATGTTGGTTGATCTGGATTACCTGACTGGATGTACTGCCTGTACAAGGTCACAGGAAGACCAGCTGCCAATTACTAGGGATGTGCAAAAGGGATGGATTCGTCCGATTTGGTATTCATATTCGTCGGGTCCCAAATACGTTGCATTCATTCAAGGGGGGACCCGATCCATTGATAAGTTTTATTCGTTTTCTGATTCCCATTAAAGTCAATGGGAGAAGTATTTGCAGCCTATTTTTGGCTGCAGAATTGGGGTTTTCTTATCAATTCTGATGAAACTTCTGGGGAGCAATCGTCAGAACAAGAAAAGAGCTCCAAAATACTTAGACTGTGAAAAGTGGCACCAAAGTGGCATGAATAGCCTAAGGCTCTATAAAGGGCCAAAGGGGTACCAGAAGTGACAAGAGTGCTTTAACAGAGGCACAAAGCACAGTAGCAAGAGTGTAAAAAACACACCACAGCTTCAAAAGAGAGCACCGATAACAAATGCATGAACCCTCGAAGGCAGCACGACAGGCAAAGCAGCAAGACAAGTGACATCAACATCCTACAGCGCAATGAAGGGGGAACATTAGCAAGCAGAAAGACTAGCACCAACTAGGAACCATGATAGTGGCAAGAACATCACAAGGAGTTGATCGAGTCATCTGGTGTGTGGCAGCAAGGCAGAGTGGCAGAAAGCTGATAGGGGCAAGATAGGCTGGCAGAGCAGAGGTAGTCTGGTCCCTGTGGTTTTGATAGGGGCAAGACAGGCTGGCAGAGCCGAGGTAGTCAGGTCCCTGTGGTTTTGATAGGAGCAAGACAGGCTGGCCCAAGGGAGAGTTTCCTTTCCTTTGCATAGGAAAGGGCTTCAAAGCGTGGTGACATGGAGCAGGGTGCCATGTGAACAGCGGTTCAACATGGGTCAACAGGTACTAAGAGATAGGCTGCAACACTGGGGAGAGTCCCCATTCCTTTGAGCAGGGAAGGGCTCCCCAGAATGGGTTGGCCCCTAGAGAGAAGCACGAGCCTTCAAAGCATGGTGACGTGGAGGAGGTCTCACTGTGAACAGTGGTTCAACATGGGTCAACAAGTACTAAGAGATAAGCTGGCTACCCCAGGGAGAGTTCCCTTTCCTTTGAGGCAGGGAAGGGCTCCCCGGAATGGGTTGGCTCCTAGAGTGTATAATGGTACAAATTGTTAGGATTTAAGCATGTACAAACAGATCATGACTTCATGAGCAAGATGGAAGAGGTTCTCTGCTCTGCCCTGAAACTAAAAGAAAATTGTTTGTTTTATTTAAGGATTCATACTGTGAAGGATTAGTATTTTGAATTGCCAGAGACTGAGGTTTCCCTTTGCAACGATTGTTCAGCCGTTAGGACCAAAAGAAGCACTGATGTTTATCTCCCGCCCAAATCTACAATATCGACCTATGTTGACTTTGTACCCTACAGTGCCTCTGTAAACTATGGGACAGAGGATGATCTAGAGTGCAACTACACCACCTTTTCTATAGTACTAGAAGAAACATTAATGTTGGCACCTAAGAAAGATTTAGGAAACATGGCCCCCATATTATGAAGGTCATGAAAACTATTGAGGCATATGAAATACACAAGCTCCAAACATCTTAAGTCAGCTTGTTATGTTCGTACATTCCAAATGTGGATGGACAGGCACAGCAATTGAGGATAAAGGTCAAGCCCTTTTAGGGACATAAAGCCTGGATGGACAGGCACAGCATTTGAGGATAGAGGTCAGGCCCTCGTAGGGACATAAGGCCTGGACGGACAGACACAGCATTCGAGGATAGAGGTAAGGCCCTCATAGGGACGTAAAGCCTGGACAAACAGGCACATAATTAGAGGATACAGGTCAAGCCCTCATAGGGACATAAGGCCTGGACGGACAGGCACAGCATTAGAGGATACAGGTCAAGCCCTTGTAGGGACGTAAAGCCTGGATGAACAGGAACATCGTTAGAGATACAAGTCAAGCCCTTGTAGGAACATAAGGCCTGAATGGACAGGCACATCATTCGAGGATAGAAATCAGGCCCTCGTAGGGACGTAAAGCCTGGACATACAGGCACATCATTAGAGGATACAGGTCAAGCCCTCGTAGGGACATAAGGCTTGGATGGACAGGCGCAGCATTCAAGGATAGAGGTCAGGACCTCGTAGGGACGTAAAGCCTGGACGAACAAGCACAGCGTTCGAGGATTTTCAGCTTGGAGAAGAGACGGCTGAGGGGGGATATGATAGAGGTGTTTAAAATCATGAGAGGTCTAGAACGGGTAGATGTGAATCGGTTATTTACTCTTTCGGATAATAGAACGACTAGGGGGCACTCCATGAAGTTAGCATGTGGCACATTTAAGACCAATCGGAGAAAGTTCTTTTTTACTCAATGCACAATTAAACTCTGGAATTTGTTGCCAGAGGATGTGGTTAGTTCATTTAGTATAGATGTGTTTAAAAAAGGATTGGATAAGTTCTTGGAGGAGAAGTCCATTACCTGCTATTAATTAAGTTGACTTAGAAAATAGCCACTGTTATTATTAGCAACAGTAACATGGAATAGACTTAGTTTGTGGGTACTTGCCAGGTTTGGCCACTGTTGGAAACAGGATGCTGGGCTTGATGGACCCTTGGTCTGACCCAGTATGGCATGTTCTTATGTTCTTATGTCCTTTGTGCAGGTATGTTGTGGTTTGATCTGTCACTTCTTCTTGAACTGGTTCACTGCCAGAATAAAATGGCATCTTTTTCATTTCTGAAAGATAATTCAATAGAGGATGCTTTTAGAGCAATAGAGACTGCCATTTGTGAAGCACTGTACTTATGCACTTGAGCACTGAAATTAGAAATACCAGAACAAAACTCAGACCGGCAACAGCGTTTGAGGGTCAGGCCCTTGTAGGGTAGTACGACCTGGACAGTGGATGGACAGGCACAACGTTTCAGGTCAGGCCCTTATAGGGATGTACAGCCTGGACAGTGGACAGACAGGCACAGTGTTTCAGGTCAGGGCCCTTGTAGGGACATATGGCCTGGACAGTGGATGGACAGGTCAGTGTTTCAGGTCAGGCACTTGTAGGGACGTACTGTCTGGACAATGGATGGACAGGCATAACATTTATTCATCTTGCCATTCACAGGGAAAATTTGGAAAAACCAAGCAAAGGGTAGGTTTATTTTTAAAAACACTAGCATTTCCATCAACTCTGGTGCCAACCTTGAGTGGTGAGGGCTGCATGATATCCCCTGTCATTGAAAATACACATTCACTGGGCACACTGGTTGTTGGACATGACAGATATCGCTGAGCCACTTTCACTAGGTGTGGCCAGACAGTGGACTTGTGTGCCCAATATGCCAGCAGATCTGTCTTCATGTCCTCTGTGTCACTGACAGTTGTGCTGGTGTCCTCCTTTGCTTGAGTGGCCTCAGAGTCACTCATTCCAGGTGCTTTCTCTCTAGCCCATAGCACAAAAGATGAATCTTCATGGGCAACATGCCTTGGCGTACTGAAGTGGAGGAGGGAGGGGGTACTAGCTGTCGCTGACAGAGTGCTGCTCATGCTTGGGCTAGCACAACTCTCTGAAGTGCCCGCTGTTTCCTCCTCTGCTTCACGCCTAATCTGTCTCTGCTTATGGTGCTCCTGTTCACAGACCTTGCTAACAGCAGGTCCTTCACCAATAGGAGACAAGTCGTACTGTAGGGCAGGTTTCCCTTTCACACGGGGATCACAGACTGTGGCCAGCATGTATGTGATTGTGTGCTCTTCCATTAAAGGCCTTAATCTCTCTTGCACCTGCTGCTGCAAAACATCCAGACAATACAGCACCTCAGATGTCATTCCCTCTCCTGTTTAAAGGCCTCCAAATTTTCAATCCAGGAAATTAACAATAGGGATGATGTCAGCCAAGGTGGCACTTCTGGAACTCAGCTCCTCTGTGGCATCCTTGAAAGGCTGTAGGATTTTACCAGCTGACTGATGACTAACCAATCATGATGCCCTAGGGGATTCTCCATACCTATTTCCATTGAACCAGAAAGTTCATGAAGGGGTGTCTGCAGCTCCACTAACCTCTGCAGCATCATATATGTGGAATTCCACTAGGCGGCAATGTCTTGAATGAGACGCTTGTGAAGCATCTCCAAATCAGTCTGCTTTTGCCGGAGAACCTGCCTCGCCTTCACACTTCTGTGGACGTGCGCTGCTATGTTCCTGCACTTGGGTATGAAGTCCTGCAGATATCCATTCTCTTGGTGCTTGGACTCCAACCACAGAGCTGACTTCACTACAAGGTGCAGAGTGTGTGCAAAACATCGGATGTTCTTAAAGCGATGCATCATGTTTAGATTTCATTTTTTTCCGGATAGAACTGCCTACTCTCCAAAGAATTTAGATTGCAACAGGTCCCTTTTTAACTTTAATGGGGGACTGGCCTTTTGAAGTGCCTCCTCTGCCAGTCCCAATCACTCGACCACATCTAGCTTTCCCTGACATTATGGATTTAATGTCACTGCCTATTAGGGATTTCAATTAAAATAATTCTTTCCAAAAGGGAAATTTAGCTTCACAGACCACTGCTGTCCCAATATACTTGAGTCTGCAAAACTGGCTGCCCTCGTGCACAGTGTTTTGATGTGCACTAATGTAATGTGTGTGCACACAACAAAGTTGTAACTACAAAAGAGGCCCACTGCGGATTTGGCTTCACAGACCACTGCTGTCCCAATATACTTGAGTCTGCTAAACTGCCTGCCTACGGGCACAGTGCCTTGATGTGCACTAATGTAATGTGTGTGCACACAGCAAAGTGGTAACTACAAAAGAGGCCCACTGGGGATTTGGCTTCATAGGCCACTGCTGTCCCAATATACTTGAGTCTGCTAAACTGCCTGCCCGTGGGTACAGTGCCTTGATGTGCCGACCTCCAGACCACGCGGCCACCGTACAGACGTCCCTCTCCCTGAGCTCCAGCCCTCGCAGCCTTCGGAGCCAAACAAAGGTGGGAGCCGCGCTGAGATCAGCGCCTGGGAGGGGGGAAGGAAGAAGGCCTTTTAAAGTCGGCCTACCCTCCGCAGCGCTGCGCACCAGGTGTCGCGTGCACGAAAGAGCGTGACCTAAGGGCCTGCTCCTTGGCACGCCCCTTAGTGAGCCCCTCATTACCTCAGAACCAACAACGAACCCCGCATTGACCAACTGGACGGCTTCGCGACTGGACATAACCCCCACTTACTGTAACTTTTATTGGCGCTCCACGCCAGTCTCTCTTTTCATCGCTAATCAATGCCAAAGAGCTCTCACCATGTACTTGCTTATACCATCTTGCATTTTATTTACTGTACTATTTTGCACTCTATCCACAGCCCTCTCTCTATATTCACCATTTCCTCCTCAGCTACCCCCCCCCTCCAAGACATCCCCCACTGTCCACCCCCTCCATTATTACCCACTTTCTCCAATGGCATCATACCCCATCCCTCGCATCCACTATCCTCTCTCCAGACTATCCCCCTTCCATGCCCACCATCCTTCCCCCCTGCGCAAATCCCTATTCCCCATCCTTACCTCTCCCCTGACGCAACTCTTAGGCCTCACTACCCTCTCCATAATACTCTAACATGCAATCTCTCTCTAAAAAAGACACCTATCCTCCATGACCTCCTAATTGATTGCAAACTAGACATCTGTGCTGTCATGGAGCCATGGTTCAAAGATACAGATACTGTACTCATCAACCAACTCCCTACCTCCTCTTATGAGATATTCTCTATCCCCAGACCCAAAAAAAGAGGAGGAGGCCTCCTCCTAGCAGCTAAGAAACATCTAAACCTCAAACCCACACAAGGTCACCCCGCCTAAGCTTGAAATAGGCCTTTTAGGTCAGCCGCATTGCAAATCTGTCTAGTATACTCGCCTCCTGCTTTCCTCGAGTCCAACCCCTCACCCCTTATTGAATTCATTGTTGACTGGTTAAAAGCCGATATCCCCTCCATCATCCTCGGAGACTTTAATCTCCATGTAGACTCCCTATCACTCTCCTCGACATGCAAAACTTTCATTCAGTCCCTCCACGCCATAGGTTTCCATCAAATTATAGCATCTCCCACACACAAAGCAGGACACACACTGGACCTGATGTTCATCAACTCTGATGTCCTTGCCACCTCCATTCCTACTTGCACCCCAGTTCCCTGGTCTGACCATTACCTAATAGAAGGCCTTCTCTCCACCAACACCCCCCCCCAAGCAACAACACCCACTGCACCACCATAATATCCAGAAAATCCTGCCCCAGCGACGAACTAGCCACCGTACTATCGACCTCCTTACCCAATCTAGTCTGTTCTGATCCTGACTCAGTATTAGCATCCTGGAATAACCTTACAGGAGACATTGCCAACAACCTTTGCCCAATCTCCAAAAGAGTCATAAGCGCCACCTCTATACTCACAAAGCCATGGTACACCAGAGCTTAAAACCCTAAAAAGTAATCTCAGACAAAAAGAGAGAAAATGGCATAAGGATCCTACCCCGCAACACTCCTCCATCTACAAAACAGCACTACACAGCTACAGACTTTCAACCCTAAAACACAAATGAGACTTCTACGCTAAAAAATTCCATGATTACAGATTCAACCCCAAAGCGCACTTCTCCTACGTCTCAAGTCGCACCAAATCTATCCCTCCCACTATATCAGACTCTGATGCAGCTTCCAAATGTGAAGAACTTGCCACCTATTCCAGAGTAAAATCTAAAACCTCCTTTCGAGATTCCCCCCTCCTCCAACCCTCCCCCTCCGCCCCCCCACCCTCCATACACCCTCCCAGCCCACAATGGCTGCCCTCGACTTTACTTCATCCAAAGAAGTCGAAAACATCCTCAGAAAACTCAAACCTGCCTCCCATCCCAATGACACCATCCCCCCTAAAGCCCTACTGGCCATCCCTAACTCCATAGCCAGAGCTATAGCAGACATCATCAACTGCTCACTCTCCCATGGGACTGTCCCAGACTCACTCAAGCATGCAGTAGTCAAACCCCTCTTAAAGAATCCCTCCCTAGACCCGAAAGACCCCTCCAACTTCCGCCCAATCTCTAACCTCCCATTTATTGCCAAGCTAATGGAAAGAGTTGTTAATTCACAACTCATGGACTATCTTGAAAACCATGCAATCCCCACGTCTCACAATTCAGCTTCCGGAAACATTTCAACACTGAATCGCTACTCCTCACCCTATCTGACCACCTCCTTAGAGGCATGGGCCAAGGTCACAGTTACCTCCTCTCCCTCCTCGATATCTCGGCAGCCTTCGACACTATTAGCCACTATCACTTCCTTGCCCATCTGGAAAGCATTGGCATCTCAGGCCTAGCCCTTGCCTGGTTCACATCCTACCTCTCGAACAGAAAGTTTCTGTTAAAATCGGTAACGCCATATCCGCCCCCCATCCCTTACAACAAGGAGTCCCGCAAGGTTCATCACTTTCATCCACCCTTTTCAACATCTACCTTACCCCACTTTGCCAGCTCCTCTCGGAACTTAAACTAAAGTTCTATCTCTACGCGGATGATGTCCAGATCATCATTCCTATTCACAACTCTATCTCTGATGCTCTAAAGCACTGGGAAAACTGCCTCGCGACCATCAACTCCCTGCTTACCAACCTCCACCTTGCTCTCAATACGAATAAAACTAAACTACTTATCTCCTCCCTCCTCCCCCCTCCTCCCCCTCCACTGCCTAGTGACCCCAAGCTTAACTTTTCTACAGTTCAACCATTTGTAAGGGACTTTGGAGTCCTCCTCGATCAACAACTAAGCATATTAAAGTAGTTTTTTTCAATTCAACGTTCTGAAAAAACTCAGACCACTACTATACACCCAAGACTTCCGCACAGTGATCCAAGCCACCATCTCTTCCAAATTGGACTACTGTAACGCACTCTTCCTAGGGCTCCCCTACTCCACGATAAAACCACTACAAATGCTGCAAAATGCAACAGCAAGACTTATCGCAAATACCCGTAAACATGAACATATCACCCCCATCCTCAGAGAGCTACACTGGCTCCCCATTCTCTCCCGTATTCACTACAAGACCCTGACCATTGTACATAAATCCCTTTATGCCCACAACTCCAACTGGCTAGACTTTCCTTTTAACTCTCACCAGTCTACCCGGCCCACCAGAACTGCCAACAAAGGCACCTTACTTGTACCCTCACTGAAAACAGCCCACCTCTCCTCTACACGCGACCGTGCCCTCAATTGCTAGCCCCTCACTCTGGAACTCCCTGCCTCCTGACCTGCGCCTCGAACCATGTGCCATCAAATTTAAAAAGAAGCTAAAAACCTGGTTATTTAAATGAGCCTACCCGGAATAGGCTTCCACACAAATTGTCTTCCCATGCGCTTATATATTATGATTCTACTTTCCTAATTTTAAGGACCTCTATGTTCATTTGTTACTGTTAACCTATATTCCATGCTGCATTTTTTGATATCCCCCCTCCCAGTTCCTACTCCCTGTTAACATGTACTTTCCAAGCCTTACTGTTCAAATGTGAACCGGTATGATGTCCCCTACTAATACCGGTATATAAAGTCTTCAATAAATAAATAAATAAATAAATAAATAAATGAATAATGTGATGTGTGTGCACATAACAAAGTGGTAACTACAAAAAAGGCCCACTGGGGATTTGGCTTCACAGACCACTGCTGTCCCAATATACTTCAGTCTGCTAAACTGCCTACCTATGGGCACAGTGCCTTAATGTGCACTAATGTAATGTGTGTGCACACACCAAGCTTGTAAGTACAAAAGAGGCCCACTGGGGGTTTCGCTTCAAATACCACTGCTGTCCCAATATACTTGAGTCTGCAAAACTGGCTGCCCATGGGCACAGTGCCTTGATGTGCACTAATGTAATGTGTGTGCACACAACAAAGTGGTAACTACAAAAGAGGCCTACTGGGGATTTGGCTTCACAGACCATTGCTGTCCCAATATACTTGAGTCTTCAAAACTGGCTGCCCACGGGCACAGTGCCTTGATATGCACTAATGTAATGTGTGTGCACACAAAGTGGTAACTACAAAAGAGGCCTACTGGGGATTTGGTTTCACAGTCCACGGCTGTCCCAATATACTTGAGTCTTCAAAACTGGCTGCCCACGGGCACAGTGCCTTGATATGCACTAATGTAATGTGTGTGCACACACACCAAGCTTGTAACTACAAAAGAGGCCCACTGGGTATTTGGCTTCACAGACACCCATTGTCCCAGTGTACTTGAGTCTGCAAAACTACCCAGTGCCTACTGGCACAGAGAGACTAAGGGGGTCATTTTCCAAGGAGTTAATTCCACTAACAGCCGTTAACACGATTTGCAAATTTTGTATTCAGGGGGCAGAGTATATGTAAAGTGTTATTGTGAAACAGCTACACCTCTTTCATTTGTGGTACATTGTGTGTTAGAGGCCAGTAAAGGTTTATCACAGTTCACAATGAGAAAGAGAGAGAGAGATGATAATGTGGGGGGCGCTCTAGCGCTGCGATCAAAATGGCCACCTAAGCGTGTGTCTCCGCTCCAGCCTATCCAATAAAACGAGGAAAATACACTTCATTATCTCCTCCAGCGCATATTTCTAGACTATACGGCTCCCTAATCGTCACTGAGCTCGATGGCAGCTAGCAAAGCCGGGAAAATAGAGGCAGCCTTTGCGGCGGCGACCGGAACGAAAAGATTGAAGGCTGATCCTCCGTCACCAGGCAAGGCCCCGCCGTCGAATGTAATGGCGTCAGCTGATGTCGTCTTAACTGAGTTGCGGCAACTCAAAGACTTGATCAATATAAATATCGATGCTACTAACGCGATTCGGGGAGAATTGCAAGCGGTTTCTACTCAACTCGACTCGTATCGTTCCGCTTGGAGGATGTGGAAACTCAAGTCTCCTCCTGTTGCTAACCGCAGCCTCCATTCCCCAACTCACGAAGGATACAGAACGTTTACAAAGCTCTATAGAAGACTTATCTAACAGGAATCGCCGCAATAATATAAGGATACTCGGCGTTACAGAAGGAGAAGAAGGTAATGATATCAACGGCTTTATCGCTAAGCTGCTTACCTCTAGCCTCCATCTTGAATTTCAGTATCCTTTAGAAAGTGAAAGGGCCCATAGGGTGCCCGCTAGGCCTATTCACAATTCCAAATACCCGCGGCCCATTATTTTTAAATTTCTGCGCCATCCGCAAGTTCTCCAAATACTGGCGGCCACCAGAACTCAAGCACCGGTTCAATATAAAGGCCATAACGCTTTTTGTCCCCGACTTAGCCAAAGATACTGCAATGCGACGCAAGGCCTTCCTTGCCCTACGACCGAGGCTTCAACATAGGGGCGAAATATGGCCTACTCTACCCAGCGCAGATGCGGGTTACTCACCTTAATCACAAGAGGATATACCAACAGCCTCAAGAACTAGAGGCTTTCCTTCAGTCCATTGGCACTGGACAGGACATGATTACTTGAACCTCCGATATACAGGGATCATCCTAGCAATATGGGAGTACTACCTCTGTGCTCTCTCTATTGAGAACTGAAAGACCATTTTTGTGCTGGTTTTTCTCTCATTATTTTTCCTTTTTTGATTGAACTCACTCTTTCTTATTTGGTTGAGCGGAAACTGATCGCTTGGAATGGTCAGTGGTCCGCCTAGACACCCATCACAAGTCCCTTGGGGGACATCCAAGAATAGCACGGTTGGTGCTAGCACTACTTGACACCCTTTTGATCTACACTTCTCTTATTTCTGGTTTTGTTTTGTTGTCTCTTTCCCTCTCTCTTTTCTTTTTCCCTCTCTCTTTTCTTTCTCAACTCCTTTTGCCTCTTCTTCCTGAATTTTTCCTCGTTTTCCTCTTCTTTCCTCCTGTGAGCTTTCCATTCCTCTTCTCTCCACTCTTGTTCTCCTATTTCCTCCACCAGAGAGGTTCTACAAGGTTTATCTCCTCAACTCTCTCCTTCACTACTTGCCCATGACTACTGCCATTGCTTCATTTACTGTGGTATCCTTAAACGTCCAAGGTCTCTCGCATCCCATTAAAAGGAAAAAGGTCCTCACTTACTTAAACTCCTTGCACGCGGACATTGCTCTCCTGCAAGAAACCCGCCTGACACAAACTGAATCTCTTAAACTGAAGCGGCACTGGGTGGGCCAAGTCTCTTTTAGCTCCGCAGTTCATAAAAAACGAGGAACAGCTATCCTTCTTAACAAACGGCTGGACGCCACGATTATTCAGCAATCAGCAGATCTCGATGGCAGATGGAATATCATTCACGTTTCCATCAATAAGGAAGTCTACAACATCCTAATCTATATGCTCCAAACCAGATGATCCTTCATTCTTTCACAACATGTTTTCACATCTTCTTGCAACTGACTCTACTCAGATCATAATCGGAGGGACTTCAACCAGACCCTTGATCCCTTCATAGACCGGAAATTGACGGCACGCCTCTTCATCTCTAAATCATGCAAAGCTCTCAAACATCTCATGTCTTCATTTGGACTGTCAGATCCTTGGCATCTTCTCTTCACCCTGGAGAAAAAGAATACACCTTTCTTTTCTGCCCCACACTCTTCTTACTCCCGCATTGACTTTTTCTTAACATCTCATTGCTTAATCTCACGGATACTCTCAGCGGAAATTGCTCCTATATTGGTTTTGGATCATGCAGCAATTATTATTCAATGCAGTCTACAATCACCAATCATAACGGACAAAATGTGGAGATTCAATTCTTCGTTATTATCAGACTCAGACTTTGTTGCCCACATCCGCACTCACACTAATGACTATTTTTCTACAAATGCTACTCCTGACGTCTCACTATCCACCTTTTGGGAGGCCTATAAGGCCACATTTAGAGGAATTATTATAAGCACATCAGCGTAAAACTAAACAAGCAGAGATAATTCGTCTCCAAAGTTCCGTCGCCTCACTGGAAGCCGAACACATTCAACGGCCGACAAGCACCTCTCTAGCAGCTGTAATAAAGGCAAAGTTTCATATAATCAGCTTCTCAGTGCCTCTGTACGCCTCTCCACTTTTCATACTAATGCTACATATTATGCAGAAAATAATAAATGTGGTCATCTTCTGGCATCATATTTAAAGAAGAGGGAAGAGAAACAGCGTATCACTAAAATAACATCTACTTCCAACCAGATTCTTACTCAGGACGTAGATATTCTGCGCACATTCTGAGACTTCTATGAAAAGTTATACCAGAAAGAAGTTCAGCTTTCGGAAGACGAGCTTCATCTTTTTTTCCTACACTTTCTCATCCCTCCCTTTCAGCGCAACAACTTCGAGAACTTGAGTCTCCAATCACTCCACAGGAAATTGAACTTGCAATCCATGCTCTCCCTACGGGGAAAGCCCCCGGACCGGACGGCTTCACTACCGACTTTTACAGAACTTTCAGCAAGGAACTCATACCATATCTACAACAATACTATTTGATTGCTCCGGATCAACCACATCTCTTCTCCTCTTTCTCCACAGCATGTATAGTGGTTCTTCCAAAGCCAGGAAGAGATGCAACGGAAGTTGGCAACTACACGCCCATCTCTTTATTAAATACAGATTACAAAATATTTACTAAAATATTGGCTACCAGACTCTCCCACATAATGCCTAGTTTAATTCATCCAGATCAATCTGGTTTCATTAAACATAGGCTTATAGCAAACCAATACTAGACCTTTTTTTCACATTCACGAAGCGGTTCTCTCTGCCCCCTCCCCGGTCATTGCAGTTTCTCTTGATGCAGAGAAAGCCTTCGACCGCGTGGAGTGGTCTTTCTTTTTTCCACTCTACATGAATTTGGCTTTGGCCCCAATTTTCATCTCCTGGATCAAACTCCTGTATTTTTCTCCCACTGCTTTTTTATATCTTAATAACCGCCGGTCCCCAATCTTCTCTCTTCATAGAGGAACTCGTCAAAGTTGCCCCCTTTCTCCTTTGCTCTTCAACCTGGCTTTGGAACCCCTTCTCATTGCCATTCGACAAAACTTACGGATTCAAGGAGTGACAGTTGGCTCCGAAGAATATAAGTTATCAGGCATATGCAGATGATGTG
Source organism: Rhinatrema bivittatum (assembly GCF_901001135.1). NCBI lineage: Eukaryota > Metazoa > Chordata > Amphibia > Gymnophiona > Rhinatrematidae > Rhinatrema > Rhinatrema bivittatum. Next base: position 306,443,260 of record NC_042620.1, on the reverse strand, counting down.
TTGCTTTTCCTATCTCAGCCTGACTCCTCCCTTCCACATCTTCTCAGCAAATCGCCTCATACTCTGCCTTCTTTCAGGTTACAAGATTAACTGGCACAAAACCGGACTCCTTCCCCTTAATGCTTTAGGTTCTCTGGTTAATCTCACCAATTCTGCCATACAAAAAGTCCCCAACAAATCAAATATCTGGGAATTTATTTTTATTCTGATCCCCAGTTAACTATTTCTAATGCTGAAACCCGAATCATCCAAACGATCAAAGATCTCACACCCTTCATTGGTCACCCCTTCACCTCACATGGTGGGGACGTTTAGACACCATAAAAATGGTGTTTGCCCCTAAAATTACTTATGCCTTATCAATGCTACCTATCTTCTTCTCCTGTGCTTTCTATAAACAGGTAGATAGGATTCTATCTTCCTTCCTGTGGAAAAATAAGACTCCAAGAATTGCTTTGTCCAAACTTAAACTCGCTAAGACTGAGGGAGGTGTTAATTTTCCTAATTTTTATGCATACCATCAAGCCTTCATGCTTCAACAAGCTTACCATCATTTCTCTAAGAATACTGCTCAAGGGGAACGACCTAGATGGTTAGATCTGGAACGTTCCTTGGTATCTCCTTTCTCACTCACCTGTTTTCCAGGGATGAAAATATCTGCACAACTAGAGTCCAATTCCATATTTGCGCTCACTGCATAAGGCATACTATCTTTTTGATTCCATCCGCCCCCAAACATGTATGCTCTTGGAACTATTCCATAATGGCCCCTATATGGCGAAATTCTAGGTTAACCATTGATAACCATCCTCTCAATTGGCCGTTGTGGCAGACGAAAAGCATTTGGTTCTTATCTTCCATTTTGGAAGATGCTAAATTATGGTGTGTTTGCTAGACTACGAGCGAATTTGGGTTGCCACCCTCCCAATTCTTTGCATGGCTTCAATTACGAACATAATCTCTGCCTCCCCCTATTCCTCCAATCTACTCACTAGTTCTCCTTACCTCTTACAAGTTTTTCGAAAGCATGGGCTTCAGGGGCATTTAGCATCGAAATTATACAAGATCATTGTTTCCGCTGAAACTAATGCTCTTCGATCTGGACTCTACCCCACATGGACTAGGGAGGTTGACACTCCTATTGGTAAAGCTGAGTGGCAACGCCTCTGGTCCATAACTACTCGCATCACGCTATCTTCCAGCTTGACGCAATCTTTCCTTTTTCCTTATGCACAGAGCCCTTTGGACACCTTGGCGCTTACACAGAACTGGTCTACTTGCCTCCCACCAATGCTGGTCCTGCTCAGCGCCTAAAGCGACGCTCTCGAACATATGATTTTTTTCCTGCCCATACGTACAAAATTTTTGGCTCCAAATTTGGCCAACGATTACTGCCATTCTTTCCTTATCCCATCCATTTTCGTATGCTGTGTTCTTCTCTTAGAGGATCAAACTCTTCTCTCTCATTATCCCTCCCCCGCAGGAAACTGATGGACTTTTTGTTTACCATTGCTATTCATACAATACTGTCCAACTGGAAGCGTAGTGATTTGCTTTCATATTCTTGGTGGTGGAATTCGGGTGTATGTATTATAAATATGAAAAAGCTATGGCTATTAGTGTAATCGATTGGCCTCTTGGGCCCAAGTATGGAAACCACTTGAGGAATATGTAACCTCTTTGCATGGGTAACTTGATGCTTACTCGGTATCGTATGCTCTCTTCCATCTTCTCCTACTGTCTTTCTCTCTTCCACTTTCTTTCTTTCTCTTTTTCTCTCTATCTCTTTTTCCTTCTTTCTTCTCTTCTTCTTCTGGTTTTCTTTTTTGTATCAGACCTTCTTTACAGAGCTTTTTATACCACTTTTTAAGTTCTTAATCATGATGTTTTAAAGGAGATACGTATTCCTCTTGTTGTTTGGCTCGTATTCTTATGTGAGTTAAGTAATTCAGTTCTCTCCTGAACCATTGTTAATTTGTCAAGGATATTGTATAAGATGCTCTTCATACCTTGATTTTTTCTTTTTTTTTTTATGTAACTTTCTTTGTTTTGTCTTTAAAAATGTTCAATAAACAATTTAAACTTAAAAAAAAGAGATGCTATAATGTGTCTTCCCTAGACAGGTATTTGTATCCCTATGAGAGGCCCACCTAGTAACTCGAGGTGGGGATTAGGTATTAGTGTAGGGGGTTGGGGGCCACTTTCACATTCAACATGAGACGTACGAACAGAACAGTGGTCTCTTGTGAAGATTTGATGGCCTTCGGAGTGAGGAAACTCACTCCAAGATGAGATTTGGGCAATGTTCTCTCCACCTAGCTTGATGGACACTCTAACTGGGCAACAATCACTTCAGAACACAATAGGTGTGCTCTGAAGTGATTGTAGTGTTTTGCACACAGAGATCCCGAACACTCACTTTGCTGAAAGTGTTGCTGTACACCGAGTCAGCATCTGAATTATGTACCTTTCACAGGTTTTACTCATAACTCCCTGATGAAAGAGGGCGAAACTCGGCTGGAGTCGGGCTTATTGCATATTCTGATTCTACATAATAAATTTGTTATTTTTGGACATTAGGCTGCTTATTGTGTATTTTACTCATAACTCCCGGATGAAAGAGGGCGAAACTCGGCTGGAGTCGGGCTTATTGCATATTCTGATTCTACATAATAAATTTGTTATTTTTGGACATTAAGCTGCTTATTGTGTATTTCTGCTTCCACGGCTTTATTAAGCAGCCTTCCTTGCTGTTTTGTTAGTCCCTTGCTTGTACGTCCAACAGATGCGCTATTTTTCCAAAAAAGCATTTTTTACCTGTCACAGGTGTGACATCTATATAATACAGGTATATAAAAACACATGTGTATTTGAATGCAACGTTGTGTCAAAATTTCAAAGCAATCGGTGAAGAACGTTCGGAGAATTAAGAATTTGAACAAACAAACATTTACATTTTTATTTATATAGATATTCCACCTTGGAGGCTGAGGCTGCATTACAGGTTCCACCCCAGGTTTCAGAAATCTTTGTTTTATCTTTCCCTCAGATGCACAGCTAGAAATCTATGTTTTATTTCTCTCTCAGAAGCACAATGATCCCCAGGTGAGTATGCAGGTTGCCCAAGGCATACAATTGTTGCGGCTGTTTTTCTGATGCATGCATCCATGTCCTGCATGACACTGGAAGAATATGATGACAAGTAACCTTCCCCTTCACCTTCACCACCACTTAAGGGACTGGGTAATTGGTAGGGGTGTGCATTTGTTTGCAATGTATTGGCAATCCGCAACATATATGTCCATATTCGTTGTCTTCGTGCGGTTGCGAAACGTATCGCAATTCCCCACGAATATAACATATCATCTGTTCCATACGTTTGGTGGCGTGTGCTTGCAGTGATTTCTTAGCGGCCATTTGAAATTGGAGAATGCTATTTGGGTGTATCCATAGCCAAAAACCAGCCCTTTGTGAGTCATCAGTTACCTCACAGCCCTGTCAGAGTGGGTCGGACAGGTTGGCAAGGAGACCAGAATGCAACGTATCAGTGATAATAATCTTTGCAATGCAGCCAATCGCGCTCTCACTCAGTGGTCGGTGACGCTTTGTGCTGACCCAGCACTATATATACTTAAGCACGTGGCGTGCCACGCACTTTCTTTGCAGGGATGGTTGGGGAGGTGGTCTCTGCAGAAGGTGGTTGTACTCAGAGCTAGTCTGAGTTCTCAAATCTGTAATCAATTGCTAGCTAGGCTAGCTACTTAGATAGAAAAAGATATTTGTTCTGCATTTGGCAATGCAGCCAAATGCAGAACAAATATCTGGTGCCACATGATTTTCGCTCCCTGGTGAAAATCATGTGGCACCAGCTGGAACCCCTCCAGGAAAGCCATTTGTGCCCAAGGTTCACTGATGGAAAGCCTGAAATGGGCCCATAATTCTAAATTGGCCAATTATCAAGGTGTCCTATAGATCTTATCTCCCGCAACTACTGGTGATGTCACTCTTCCAAAGTGAGTTTGACAGCGAATAGCTCCCAATTGCCAATGCTGTAGCTTTTTTTAGCTGGAAATGTTTTGGAATAGAAGGTGCAGGGTAACAACATGCTAGAAGAGTCTGACTGCTAGAGGATAGCACCTGCCCCTATAGAGGAAGCATTGACCTCCAGGAAGAAGTTGTCACATGGTGTCTGGCCTTTTCAACATGGATGTGAAGAGGAAGGCAGATTTCAAGTGAACAAAGGCTTGAGAGGCTTTGGGTGGCCAATCCTTGGAATTAGCTTCCCTTTTTATAAGAATGATGATGGAAAAAGAAATAGAATAAATGGTGGATGAACTGTCTGAAATAGCAAATCTGAGAAAGTACTGGATCACCTTGAGGCCCATCAGTTGGGGCCAATCCATAATGACCAACAACTTGGTGTGATCTGTTGTGCTTGGAGGTGGACCCTTGTCCTGGAGCAGTGGAGAACGGCTCAATGGTAGGGACCAGGAAGCACCTGCCCCCAGGGGGATGGAGCACAGGAGGAGACAGAGGCTTGGATGAGCTTCACCACTGGAAGCTGAGATCGCCCCGGGTGGAGCCCGTAGGGTCCTGGGCCGCTTGACTTAGTGGGCTTCGTAGGGTCTCCCAGAGAGGTAGTAGAGAGGCGTGTCCATGATCATCAAGGGAGCGCGGTCGGACTTCAGGCTTTTGGCCTGGAGAGGCAAGGAAGGCCCAACAGCATAGGCGATGATAAGGCAAGGGACAGAGCCAGAATCAGGAGATGTAGTCAATGATAGCCGAGGTCAGAATGTGAGGATCAATCTGAGGAGTAGTCAACGAGGCAGAGGTCAGGTTCGGAGGTCAGACAATGTCACAAAGCAGAGGTTAGGATGCAAAAAGCAGACAGGAAGGTCAAGGAACAGGCCGAGGTCAGTACCAGAGAGACAGTCCGAGGGTACTTCCTGGGAGATGAACAGACAGATGCAGGAACAGGAGGATGATGGAACAATAGGACACTGGAACAAGGCTGGAACAGTAGGATCCTGGAACAAGGCTGGAACAAGACTGGAACAAGACTGTGAACACGAAGGCAACCTAGCACATAATACAATGAGGACCCAATTGCCAAGGCAAGGAAGTGCAGGCAGGGACTTCCTTATATTGTTCCATCAATCAGGGCCCGCCGTGGAGCTAGGACCCGCTCCTGGCCCTACAAGAGGCCGGGTAGTCCGTGTGCGCACGTGTAGAGGCATGGCCGACGCCACTGGAGACGCCGTACTCTGGCATGAGGCCTGGTGTGCAGGTGGAAGGCCAAAAACCGCTGCTGCAGGATGCTGAGGCCTAGCGGAGCTCACAGCCGCTGCTGGGGAGGCCAACCCGGGACATGCAGAGGAGTTAGGAAGATGAGCAGGCCAGTGCGTGGGCCAGGCACAGACGGGGCGAGCAACAGGATCCATCTGAAGGCTTTGTCCTGATATGATGTACTCCAGAAATGGAAGCTCCGATTGTTTGAACATGCACTTGTCTAACTTGGTGTATTAGAAATGGCTGTTTAGTCATTGGAGTACCATCTTGATGTGAGAATGGTGTGACTGGAGGTTGGACAAAAATATAAAATATCATCTAAATAGATTATGACACAAGTGTACAGCAAGTTCCCTGAATATGTCATTGCCAAAATTCTGAAAAACCGAGGGGGCATTGCACAGGCTAAATAGCATCATGAGGTACTCATAGTAACCATCATTTATTTAAAAATTATTATTTAAAAACATTTATTTCTCGCCAGTATCAAACCTGTTTTGCTGGATGGGTTACAATACATAAAATACAAATCAAATACATTCATTCAATACAAGATGCACTCCCCTAAAAATCTTACATAAATAACTAAAATACAGCTTATATATTCACTTCTCATAAACTTCTAAAATAAAGTTTTCAGTTGTTTTCGAAACAATTTAAATTGGACATATAGTGTAATTCCTTAGGTAGGGAATACCACATTAATGGACTTTCAACAGAAAAGGCCTGCTTTCTGATAAGGAAGCATGAGTGTTAAAGGAGGTTTTTCATTCATCACCCTCCTGTATGCATATAAGGTTATATGCCTTGTGAATATCCAACTTTGTGAAGATAGAAGCAACTTGCACCTGATCAACAAATCCAATATCAAGGGCAGTGGGTATTTGCAGATGATACAAAATTGTTCAGAGAAGTTAAATCACAAACAGATTATGATAAATTGCAGGAGGATCTTGTGAGGCTGGAAAATTGGGCATCAAAATGGCAGGTGAAATTTAATGTGGACAAGTGCAAGGTGATGCATAGGGGAAAATAACCCATGCTATAGTTACACAATGTTAGGTTCCATATTAGGTGCTACTACCCAAGAAAGAGATCTAGGCGTCATAGTGGATAACACATTGAAATCGTCGGTTCAGTGTGCTGCGGCAGTCAAAAAAGCAAACAGAATGTTGGGAATTATTAGAAAGGGAATGGTGAATAAAACGGAAACTGTCATAATGCCTCTGTATCGCTCCATGGTGAGACCGCACCTTGAATACTGTGTACAATTCTGGTCGCCGCATCTCAAAAAAGATATAATTGCGATGGAGAAGGTACAGACAAGGACGACCAAAATGATAAAGGGAATGGAACAGCTCCCCTATGAGGAAAGACTAAAGAGGTTAGGAGTTTTCAGCTTGGAGAAGAGACTGCTGAGGGGGATATGATAGAGGTGTTTTAAAATAATGAGAGGTCTAGAATGGGTAGATGTGAATCGGTTATTTACTCTTTCGGATAATAGAAAGACTAGGGGGCACTCCATGAAGTTAGCATGTGGCACATTTAAAACTAATCAGAGAAAGTTCTTTTTTACTCAACGCACAATTAAACTCTGGAATTGTTGCCAGAGGATGTGGTTAGTGCAGTTAGTATAGCTATGTTTAAAAAAGGATTGGATAAGCTCTTGGAGGAGAAGTCCATTACCTGCTATTAATTAAGTTGACTTATAAATAGCCCCTGCTATTACTAGCAACAGTAACATGGAATAGACTTAGTTTTTGGGTACTTGCCAGGTTCCTTATGGCCTGGATTGGCCACTGTTGGAAACAGGATGCTGGGCTTGATGGGCTCTTGGTCTAACCCAGTATGGCATGTTCTTATGTTCTTGTTTTATATGGTGATGGTGTTCAAATCCTGGTAATCGATGCAATCTTGCTCCTGTGTCTCTTGTTCCAATCTCTTTGTTGCAGCGTCTCCTGTTCCAGCGCCTCCCGTTCCATCATCTCCTATTCCAGTATCTCCTGTGTCTCATGTTCCAGTGTCTCCTGCTCCTTCGTCTCTCCACTCCTGGTAGTACCCTTCAGACTGATCTCACTGTACTGACTTCTGCCTGGAACTCTGACTACTCTTGATCGCTGCCTGCCCTGACCGCTGCTTGGAACCCGACTACTCTTGATTGCTACCTGACCTGACCTCTGCCTGGAACTCCAACTACTCTTGACTGCCATCTGGAACTTGACCTTCAGCTTGACCTGACTACACCCGGATTGACCTCTGTTACCGACCCTGCTTTGGATGACCATTCTGGACTGATACTCTGGCCTTGATCCTCGCCTTACACTCCGACTCACTCTTCTGGCCTCCTGCGACCTCTGGTATTGCCTGTCTGGACACCAACCGCGCACCCTTGTTTGTGGTGGACACACCCTTGAACTATCTCTCTAGGAGACCCTGCAAGGCCCCACCTAAGACCAGGCGGCCTGGGTAACCAAGAGCTCAACCTGAGGGAACCCCGGGTTGCTATTGGTGAAGCTCCAGCTAGCCTCTGTCTCCTCCTGTGCTCCGCCTTCTGGTGGCAGGCTCTCTCCGGGTCTGACCGGAGGACCGTACCAATCCTGCAACAGGCCAATGGTCCACTCCCAGCGCAACATGGCACAGTTGTAAGGATGATGAGGTGGAAGGATTTGGGCCTTTTGCTTGCTGAAGACATCTGCAAAGGATGCATAGGACCTGGGGAGGCCTGTGAGGTCCGAAAAAACAAAGTTGAATGGGGGATAAACTGGATGCAGACAATTCTGGAAACAATGATTACCCCAGGAGAGGATATCTCCATTTTGCTAATCCACAACTGGACAGTGTTGCTGCAGCCAAGTAGTCCAAGCAGTATGGAGTTAACAGCTATCTGAAGCACAAAAAATGAAATGCGTTCTTCTTACAGAAGACCTACTCTTAGGGTCTAAGGACGAGTGGTGTAGTCAATAGAACTTTTCCACCAGTGCAGTGTCAAAATTCCCAGCGGCACTGGAGACCAGAAATGCTTCACAGGAGAAATCCTCACTTCCAAAGTCAAATTGGACTGGTAGAATAATTTATCATGGGGGAGGAATGTGAGTAGTGCCTAGGGATGCCTTTCCCATTGACCCTAGGCATAGGAGTTTCCCACCTTCTCTGGACATGAGGAAGTGTAATGATCTTTGGCCTAAGCAATATAAGCAAAAGTTGTGCATCCTCCACTGGCCTTCTTTTCCTTGATAACTTGACTTGGTAGCTGTATGGGCTCCTCCATGGATGTGGAAGAAGGTGGGATCTGACAGGAGAAATTATTGGCCTTTGAAAGTTGGGTGCCAGGTGGATCTTATGTTCTGGAGACCTCCAGTTCTTGGGACCTTTTTTGAAAGTGGATGTCTATTTTCACTTACAGAGATATAAAATCATCCAGTTCAGCGGGGGTGTCACAACTAACCATTCATCCTTAACCCTTTTTCAAAACCCTCTGCCAGAATATGTTCTTCTTTGTTGCAGAAAAGCTCTGATGCCAGGGTTCATAATTGTACCACATACTACCCAAGAGTCATGAATCCCTGCCTCAGGCAGAGTAATTGAAAGGCTGATGATGATGTTTAGGCAGGCTCATCAAAAACCTTCCTGAAGAGGGTCAGAAACAGTTTGGAGATCACAAAGATGAGGTTATTTCTTTTCTATAAGGGGAAGCCCATGTCAGTGCATAACCAGACATCAGGGATATATATGAAGGCCATTTCTACCTGCTCAATCAGAAAGTTGGCTGGCTGAAGTTTGAAATGCATGAGACACTGGTTGATGAAGCCCCTGCGACCCTTGGGATCACCATCACAATGGGGTGGCAGAGGCTAGAGAAGAGGCAGATCGAGATGAGGTGATAGCATCAACCAACTGCAATTAAGGTGGGGGTACTGTTGTCACAACTATGGATGACTGCAAATTATTTAACTGCATAAACAGGTCTTGCAGAGCCACAATCATGTGATCTTGGTTCTTTTATTATTGTTGGACTATCTGCGAGAACTCCCACAAAGGAACATCAGCAGGATCCACTGCCAGAGCAAACTCAAAGGCTAGGGGGTGGATTCTGACTATGCTGACTGAAAAGCGAAAGGGACGTACCAAATTGTGAGACATAGACGAGATCAGGCAGGCAAGGTTGAGGCATGCAGAGTTTATGTAGAGGGAGGTCAGGCAAGAGTCAGGGAAGGTGGAAAACAGGAGCAGAATCAAGGTCAGGCAATAGTCAGGGCAGGCAGCAAGCAGAAGAAGAGTTGAGGTCTGACAGGGTGAAAACCAGGAAACAGCAACTGGAACAACTGCTAGCACAGGAACATGGGAAGGGAACATGTTGTTCGGGCACCATCTCAAGAGACTGAGCCTCCCTTTATGTGGCAGCAGTGGTAATATCATCAGCCTATGGCACCTGGAGGACTTTTATTGAAACCTGCCCAAGATTCAATAAAAGTCCTTTTTACCGATCCTTCTCTTCGTGTTTATCGCTGCTAGCCATCTTGGATTGGCTTCCGCTTTGCTTTTTGGGACCATACCTGGAGGAGGGGGCCACTGGGTCTATAAAACTGGTAGGTTACTGTGGGACCTACTCAGAGTAGCCAGGTATAATGGAGGGGCAGGATGCTGAGAGCCATGCCGGTCAACCCTGGCAGATCGCAGGACACCGTGCCAGACCTGGGACCAAGAGGTATAGGATGCCAACGTGCAGCAGTGGTCCATGGTTTGGTAACAGGAGGGAACTCCAAACATTCGTGGGCAAAGGAGAAGAAAAGGATATGAAATTAAACATCTGCAGCATATCACATGTGCCACAGCAGCCAGCATCGGACTATAGAACTTCCCGCCCTCACTCATAACAGTGCAACTGAGTCAAAGCTGCACTCTGAATGGAGAGTATATGGTGCATGATGCTGACTTCTTGTGATTGTAGAATGTAATTATGGGATCAGCTGCAAATAATTGGAAAACAGCAGAAAACTTAATTTGAGTCACTTTAGAGCCTTTGGCTGCTGGCCTACATGCAGGCTCGGAATGGTGAGCACTTTTTATGCAGCTGGTAGGACTCAGAGGGCCTGCTGATAGGAATACAACATTCAGAGTAGAGGACACAGCTTCTTATTTTGGTGATCATAAAATATAGTGTGACTAATAAAGCACCTTGTTCTGATAATATAGGGTGAAGCCACTGAACTATCTATTATTGCCTCTGATACCAACCTGGTCAAAGTTGTACAACCTGAAGTCACCACAGATGAAAAATAAAAAGACACCCTTCCAACTGGCTGCAATCAAGGATCTGAGTAGCTGCCTGCCTGGAGAGGGGACCCTCCACACCGACTGAGCCCAGCAAGAAAAAGGCACCACTACTTAGCTAGGGCAGGAACCAGAGCTGGAGCTATGCCACAGCATAAATTACTGTATTGGCCTATGTTAGGTGCTATATTTCTCTTTCTATTTCTCCAGTTTTGCACTGCATGCAGAGTGGTTTTTGTTTGGGTTTCCATTCCTGTTTCTGTCTCCCTATTTGCAATTTGTACATTTTGTAGTCTTTCTGTACTTGGTGAAGGTCGGTTTTGTGTGAGTAACGGAGGTGAGGTATTTTATTAGCATGTAGGCATTTTTATCAATCTTATTTGTTGTGTTTTCTCAATTGGACATGTATTGGTGGTAAATTACTGTCTTTTCATAAGGAGGGCTATCGTGCCCAATAATAGAGGGAGTTTGTTTTGCTGCTAATGAGATAACACAAGAACCAGAATATCATTTTTGTATGGTAAATGTACTTGGAATGCTTAGTTCTGCTCTGCACCCATTGTTGGGGGGGGGGGGGGGGGGTTGAGGGAGTTCCTGTGGATGCAGAGTGTATATTTACATTTAGCCCTGTGAAGGTCATATGTTCAGTGTGTCACACATGTGAGAACCAATTGTCAGGTGTGTCCCGACTGAAAAAAGGTTGAGAATCACTTGTTTATATAATTTGTCATGTTCCTCTTTTGTTAACTTGGTTTCTTGTAAATAAGCTGTATCTGTTTCTAAACCTCTTCACAGTCCACAACAATTTGTACCTTTTAACTACAGACATCCCATGGAAGTATCCAAGTTGTATGCATAATGTATCAGTAGTGAGCATGTTAAATATCTGATTATAATACCAAATTTCATGTGAGTTAGTATCTCCCAGTTTGGACACCAACTCCCACTAAGACTCTCCCAACATTTTATCTCCACCTGATATATAACTCCCCTATCCCTCCCCCAACCCACTTCCCTTTCTTCCCATCTTCCCTGCCCCCTCCCACACTTCCTCCCCCACTCCCTCCCTCCCTCCCTCCTCCCTTTCTCCACTAGAGTGTAAGAGGTTGTGTGATATAAACAAGCACCATCCCCCCACGATCATTTGGCATAGGTATAGCTTTAATAGAATTATACTCAGCCCCATCCGACTTCCAAACCTGAACTTAATCATTGCAACTGTGAACTTCATATATATTCAAGTTGTAATTGTTAAAACTTATGCATACCCACACCATATCCTCTTATCTACCGCATACTGCGATATGTTCCAAACATAAAATTCCCAAGGAAAACTCAAGTTATTCAAAAAGTTCCATGCGTTAATGTATATAGTTGTTTTTTTTCTCACCAAGGTGACCACCTACAGCAGGAACACCTGTACATTCTTCAATACGTTTCTGGCTGATTAATAGTTGATTGCATAAGAGCATCCATGTGTTAACTTATGCAGCTGGTATTTTGCTCAGTCTTGTACTGATTCACCAAGGTGAACGTTGCCGGCAAGAACACCTGTGTATCCCTCAGCGAGTGTCTTGTTCACTAATAGGTGATTGCATGGAGACGCCTAATTCATATTTTTAACTTGATAAGAGTGCTCTACTGCAAAAAACAGCCCAATAACAGTAATTACTACACAACAACTCTCTGCATATAGTTTTTTAAAAAAAAATCTAAACATTTCCCCCCCCCCCCCAAACTGGCTGAATAAAGCTTATAGAACATTTAAACAATTTGAACTAACATATTGCACCATTTTAACCTTCTGATAGCCATAGAAAAGATATACCATAAGTAGAAGCAAATCAGAGTTCATCATCCTTCCTACCAGATATTAGGTTTTCTTAAGTGAGCCAACAAATGTTCAGGCCTCCTTTAACTGATCAAAAACTTGTGTGGATGCATCGTGCCATACGTGCAACTGGGCCAGATACTGCAAAGCAAAATTTTAATTTATTTCTTTCTCCATGAGCTCTGCACATATTGGTGTAAATTCCTTGCACATTAATGATACTTGGGAGGAATAATCTTGAAAAATGCACACACTATGCTCCTGGTATTCCAAATTGTGGCACTTAAGATATACTTGCATAATGGCTTGTTCCTGTGTGAAGTTTAAGATTTTTGCTATTTTGAGGTGTGGCCTAGTTTCCCTTTCTCTGCAACTCCCTAGCCTGTGTGCCCTCTCAGTCACCAGGTTTTCTTGTAACTCCATCAAATCTAGCACTTCAGGGTGTTCATTTTTCCAAAACTCTGGGGAGATTGCAATCCCTCTGTGGCTTCAGATAAGCCCACAACCCTTATATTGCTACTGCAGAAGCGATTTTACACATCTTCCATTTTTCCTTTGTGACTTTTTGTTTTTCAAGTGCCAGAACCTTCCTTGCTAGTGCCACCACATTGACTTCCACTATAAAGAGTCTGTTTTCCACTTAATCAATCTGCAGTCCTATTTCGGTAATTGAATCTTTAACTTTTATGATTTGCTCCAATATTGCACTTAGGCCTGGATTTATCAAAATGCACTAAATATTGCATGTGATAGAAAAAGGGGCCTGTTTTATGGTAATAGGCAGTTTATGCTAATGCCTATGTAAAGCACTAAGTTACTGAAAATTGTGATAATGTTTTTGCATTTTGGGATAAGTGCCAGAATTGTTGTATTTTCTACATACAATGACTGGGTGAGCCAAGTTTAGAAGTCCTGGAGAGCAAGTCTAGTTATTAGGGCCATTGGGGGAGGGGAGGGGAGGAGGGAGAGAGTGAGGGAGAGGGAAACTAGCTATAGTACTTGCTCACTAGATAGGTATTTGTATCTCTATGGGAGGCCCACCTAGTAACTCAAGGTGAGGTTTAGGTTTTAGTGTAGGGGTTAGGGGCCACTTTGACATTCAAAGTGAGACGTATGAACAGAACAATGCTCTCTTGTGAAGATTTGATGACTTTCGGAGTGAGGAAACTCATTCAAAGATGAGATTTGTGCAATGTTCTCTCAACGTAGCTTGATGTTACCCAGGTAGATAGTCCATCAAGCTAGGTTGAGAGAGCATTGCACAAATCTCATCTTTGGGTGAGTTTCCTCACTCTGAAGGTCATTAAATCTTCACAAGAGAGCACTCTTCTGTTTGTATGTCTCACTTTGAATGTCAAAGTGGTCTCTAACCCCTACACTAAAACCTAAACCTCACCTTGCGTTACTAGGTGGGCCTCCCATAGAGATATAAATACCTATCTAGTGTGAGATTATTATTGCTTGGCTCTCTCTCTCACACTAAAACCAGTATTTGAAAACACATCACAACATACAATAAAGCTATCACACAGCTTAACACTACTGAAAAAGGTGTAACTAAAATCTGCATTAAAACCATGCAATAGTGCTTCACAAAACAGTGAACCCACCCTTAACACCATATCACTATTTGATAAATGACCCTGTTAGTTTGTCTTTCAGTGTTGCTACTCAATTGCTGTCAATTCAGGGACAACTCCACTGGAGAGAACAGGCCCCACCATCATTTTTTAAGCTGCAACCATTTTATCATCCACCCCTTCACTTTTTCTTTATCACACTTTCCCACTTTTAAGGACATAGCGCCTAGCAATTTCCTCATGAATCTGTCAATGGACGTAAGTCCAACTCACCCCATTTTGTCAGGAAAGGCTTCTGGTGGATGGTGCCAATTTGGAAGGATTTCAGGGGTGCCTGGATCCCAAAGCCACACATCTACTTGAGCTCACCACATCATCTGACCTCCTACATTTTTTTTTTTATCACCAGGTACTTGATTAGGCAAGCTGCACCCAAGGAATCCCTCCACATCGTACAGCAAGGACCCAAGCTAGAGAACCAGGCCCAACATGCAACTCCTACTCATACACTTCCCATAACTTCCCCACCCAGCTGAGCAGTCTGCACCCACGTGTGAGAATCTAAAGGCGAGGACCCACTAGAGAAGAGTTATATCCATGCACGATAGGCCAAAAACCGAAAGCAAGAAACAGCAGCACAGAAGAAAGGTAAGGCAGACCTGATCTGGATGAAAAACCACCAAAAGAGGCTGGTGGGCAGTCTGCCCCCTAGACTCCACCTATCACCTAGATCCACTCCCCTGGAAATCTGGAGAAGTACCACCCTAATTGAGTCTTTCCCATCCCTATATGGTGGGATGGGCTAACTCCTACCTACTAAATTTGCACAAATAGAATGAAATGTGATTCACCAAGTCTAGCTTTGCTAACTATTTCAAAATGACATTGTAGTGGTATATTTTCAAAATTATTATAAAATTTTCTAGTATAATATTTGAAAGCTGTCTTAGGCTTCTTTAAACAAATTATTCACTGTACCAGTTTAGACATTCACAAATTTGTCTTTACCCTTCAAGCAGGCACAGTTTCATTCTGTTCTACTACAAAACCACAAATACAGCAAAAGTAAACAGTTAATTCATTAGGGGGTCCTCAATTTTAATTAGTTTTTTCTCTTACACTGTATTTTACCCTAATCATAAATCATTTTTAATGATAGCTTAAACACTTCAAGCACATTTCCCATGTCATTTTTATCATCTACTTAACATCTCAAATTATTTTTATTCTATATTGCATTTTATGAATTATGCAAACTAAGAAAAACAATATCATAGCAAAACTGATTTTTTTCAGAAATCTAAGGCTAAATCTAAACCACAATTATTCTTGAGATATAGTACTTTAAACCCCTAACTATTACTTCTTTTTTTTACTATAGTAGAACAGTTGTGTCACTTGATTTAAGTCTCAATTAATCAAAATTCTTGAGTCACAGAAATGACTGAATAACGCACTGAATGTTTTCTCATGTGGAGATGTTTGCTTATGTCTTATCTAATGTATCCATAAGACCCAACATATGTATCATTATCTGTGGTATTTCTGCCAACAAGACAGTTCCTAAAGAAGATAAAAGACTGTTGGAAAATGCTTTAAGAATTTATAAATGATTAATTACAAAATATTTTCTGTAGTTGAATCATGAGGTCAGCTATCTTGTCACTTGAACCTTTGAAATAGTGCTGCATGCATCATGCACTGTATAAGTCGGCAGGGCTGCATAGGTCCCATTAAATATTAGAATGGAGGAATTTTCTAGTAAGAGTAGTTCCAAGGGGAAGGTGGTCTCTTAGGAGTGACAAGAGGGTCCATCCTGTAAAGAGTGGGTCAGGAAGGAGGTCTATGAATGGTGATTCAATGAATCATTAGATGGAGCTCTTTGGAAGTTTTGTGAGTCTCCGGACAGGGACATGAATATTTTTCCTTAGAAGGCTAGGGTAAAGACCATTGACAAAAAAAAAAATTTCCTGCAGACTGCAGCAATGTAGACAGTGTAAAAATTGCCCCCATAATGACATGGAAGCAGATTAACAGCTTTGAAAACATCCAGCAGAATTTCTGTCAACTATGGACCATGTTCACAAGGACAATTTACTATTATGTGCTTATTTATAGAAAGTAATCTTTCTCGAATCAGGCAGTGTCAGCTTCTCTCTGTAACTTCAGCCCTCAGCAGCTTCAGTGAATCCAGATCCTGGATCAAAGTCAAAGTCTGGAAGTGGGGGTGCCTGGATTACAGCCAGGGTCTGCAGTGAAGGAGGGTCTGAGCAATATCCAGAAACAGAGTCTGCAGAGCTGCACATGCTGGAACAGGATCCAGATTCACTGAAGCTGCTGAGTGAACTGAATGCCGCATGAATAGACTTGAAGCAGCTGACTGGGTTGAAGGCCGCAGGACCAAACTTGAAGCAGCTTGTAATGGAGGCGTGGCAAAAACTGGCTCTGCCTGGTGTGGAATTGTAACAAGAACTGGCTCAGTCTACAGTGAAGAAATGGC
Source organism: Rhinatrema bivittatum (assembly GCF_901001135.1). Taxonomy (NCBI): domain Eukaryota; kingdom Metazoa; phylum Chordata; class Amphibia; order Gymnophiona; family Rhinatrematidae; genus Rhinatrema; species Rhinatrema bivittatum. The sequence goes on along the minus strand of NC_042620.1, from coordinate 306,426,789 downwards.
AGGAGCTGGCTCAGCCTGGTGTGGAGTTATGGCAAGAACTGACTCAGCTGGCTATGAAAACATCGCTGGAGCTGGCTCAGACTGGAACAGAGTCATGGCAGAAAAAAAAATGGAGCCAACAAAACACTGCAGGCTTCATTGGTGGCTGGACAGTGAATTAAGTCTTTGAATTGGCAGCAAGGACTGAAGTCTTTATTGTTAGGCCTGCTTTAGATATATGGCCTGGGGCATAGTTTCGCTCCTTTGCGGGAGACAAATGCAGGTCCTGGAATTTGGAAACCATGGTCTTCACGGGAACAGATTCCTCTGTAGTAGAGACTGTAGCAAGGCCTGGAATCTGGAACAGGATTCAGTTTGGCAGGTACAAAGGGTCTACATGATATTTAACCTCAAGGCTAGGAACAGATTTCACTGGCTGGGACATAGGTACAAAAGCAGGATGGGATCTGGTTGGCTGGAACACCAGCAGGGAAGCAGGATTAGACCTGGCTTCTGGAACAGGCTCTGGATTGGCAAATGTTGGCCTCTTGAAGTGAGGAAGTCTTAAAAGAAGCTGAGACTGAGACAGGTTTAACCAGAGCAGAGTCAGAAAAGGAGGCAGTGAAAAAGGCATAAGCTACCCTTCCTGGTGCTACTGCAGATCTCATTAAGGCACGGGTTGAACCAGCTGGCTGCCCTAGAGTTTGACCTTGTAGGCAGGAACCAATTGGCTGAGTTGGAGTAACAGGAAGTGACTTGATAACTGCTAACCAGGTTGGAATCATAGGACCAGAAGGTAAGATGCCCCAGGCTAAGGCTGGAATAGGCTTGGCTGAAGCTGAAACTGATTTTACCAGGATGGGGGCAGAGATAAGGGCTGTCTTCATTGGTGTTAGGACTGAAGTTACAGAGAGAAACTGATATTACACACAAACCACAGAGTAAGTTGAGCCATCACACAATTCACCAAAACCAAAATTCCAGGGACTATGCTAGGCAAGAAGGTTTTAAAAGAATCAGAGATAGGCACATTAATAATTGGATTTCTTATGCGGTCAGCAAACATTACACCTGACTCACTGGATGAAGGGATTCCTAATGCCTATTGGGTTCGTCTGGCCTCATCATGCTGTCACAGCCATGTAGCCTGGGTAAAGGTAATCCCCTAACAGAAGCATAAGACTTGCCATACAGAAGACTTACCATACTGGGTCAGACCAAAAGTCGATCAAGCCCAGTATACTCTTTCCAACAGTGATTAATCCAGTTCACAAGTACCTGGAAGGATTCCAAGGGATAGCTAGATTCCAAGCTGCTTATCCCAAGAATAAGCAGTGGATTTCTGCAACTCTACCTTAATGGACTTTTTCTTCAGGAACTTATGCAAACCTTTTTAAATGCATCTACACTAATAGGGGTAGATTTTAAAAGCCCTGTACGCGTAAATCCTGCCGGATTTACACGCGCAGGGCACTCACGCGCCGGCGCGCCTATTTTGCATAGGCCGCCGGTGCGCGCAAAGCCCAGGGACGCGCGTGCATCCCGGGGTTTCGTAAAAGGGGTGGGGGCGTGTCTGGGGGCATGTCGGTAGTCCAGGGGTGTGTCCGGGGGCGTGTCCGGGGTCAGGGGGCGGTCTGAGGTGGGTCCGGGGGTGTGGCAATGGTTCGGGGGCGGGCTGGGAGGGCGGTCCCGAGTCCCCGGCACTGCGGCCTGTGCCGGGGGATGGCGAGGTGGCACGCGCAAGTTACGCCTGCCTCAAGCAGGTGTAACTTGTACAACAAAGGTAGGGGGGGCATTTAGGTAGGGCTGGGGGGTGGGTTAGATAGGGGAAGGGAGGGGACGGTGGGAGGACACGGAAGGAAAGTTCCCTCCGAGGCCGCTCCAATTTCGGAGTCGCCTTGGAGGGAACGGAGGCAGGCTGCGCGGCTCGGCGCGCGCAGGCTGCCGATTTTGTGCAGCCTTGTGCGCGCCGACCCCGGATTTTCTAAGATACGCATGGTACATTGATATCTTCCATTTAGTGTGCAACAGCAGCCAAGAAAGCAAATAGAATGCTAGGTATTATTAGGAAAGGAATGGAGAATAAAGCAGATAATATCATAATGCCTGCCGGCAAGCAATCCTAGGACACAGCGGCAAATGGCTGTTGTGTCAGAGGCCTCTGGCCCCGCCCCCTGACCGCCCCTTTTTGCAAGACCCAGGACTTACATGCATCCTGGGGCTTTATGCACGTCGCCGGGCCTTTTGAAAATAGGCCCGGCACGCGTAAACTTTTGAAAATCTGCCCCACAATACTCAACATGAGGTTGCACCATGGAACAATACAGATGCATTATGATATTATCTGCTTTATTCTCCATTCCTTTCTTAATAATATCTAGCATTCTACTTGCTTTCTTGGCTGCTGTTGCACACTAAACGGAAGATATCAACATATTTTCAATGATGAAACCTAGATCCTTTTCCTGAATGGTGACTCCTTATATAGGATCTTGCATTGTGTAGCTCTAATTTGTGTTACTCTACACTAAGTGCATCACTTTGTACTTGTTCACATTTATTTGCTATTTGCATGCCCAGTCTCTGAGTTTTGCAATGTCCTCTTGCAATTTCCTCTTGTTATTTAACAACTTTGAATAATTTTGTGTCATAGGCAAATTTGATCACCTCACTTGTTTTTTCCATTTCCGGGTCATTTATAAATATATTAAAAAGCAGTGGTCCCAGAACAGATCCTTATTCATCTTTCTCCAATGGGAAAATTAACCATTTAGCCCTATTATCTGTTTTCTTTTAATCATTTGACAATCCACAATAGGACACTCCCCCCTATCCCATAACATTTTAATTTCCTAAGAAATCTCTCATGAGGGACTTTGTCAAATGCTTTTTGGAAATTCAGATACATTTTATCAACTGGCTTACCATTAATCACATGTTTATTTATACCCTCAAAAAAATGTAGCGTATTGGTGAGGCAAGTCTTTCCTTTCCTAAATCTTAAGTTGGTTTTGTCTCATTAAACAATGCATATCTATATGTTCAGCAATTTTGTTCTTTATGATAATTTCTATGATTTTGCCTGGCACAGACATCAGACTTAGTGGCCTGTTCTTTCCTGAATCAGCCCTTGATCCCTTTCTAAAAGTTGGCATTACATTGGCAACTCTTCAGTCTTTAGGTACCATAGACGATGTTAATGGTAGTTTACAAATTTCCAATGGCAGGTGTGCAATTTCATTTCTCAATTCTTTCAGCACTCTGGGATTTATATCGCCTGATCAAGGTGATTTACTACTGTTTAGTTTGTCCATTTGCCCTAGTACATCTTCAAGGTACTCTGAGATTTGATTCATTTCCTCTGAATCATCACTTTTGAATATCATCTCTGGCATGGGTATCTCTCTTATGTCTTCCTCAGTGAATACCAAAGCAAAGAATTAATTTAGTCTCTCTGTGTCATTCCTAAGTGCTCCTTTTACCTCTTGATAATCTAATGGTCCAACTGACTCTCTTGCAGGTTTTGTACATTGAATGTACCTTAAAAGGTTTTTATTATGAGTTTTTGCTTCCACAGCAAGCCTCTTTTCAAATTCTCTCTTTGCCTTACTTTTTCTTTTCAAATAATTTTATTGAGTTTTCCTTTTATGACATATAGTTAAAACACATTATGCTTTGATAAAATAAAGTTACAATAATATTATTTTTAAAATGCAATATGAACATTAACAATATCTTCAATTTTCACGCGTGCAGGGCTTTTAAAATCCGGCCCATTATGTATTACATTTTTTCTATTAAAATCATTCCCCTTTAAACATATTTAATTAATATTTAACTTTAAATCTTTCAAGAATAGGAACTATATTTTTAATTTTAATTTTTGACAAGGATCTGGAATATCTTTATCTCTTTGAATCTCAAAAAATGTTGTCTGATGTAATAATCATGTTTCATATAACGGGGCCTCTTCCTCCTTCCATGACATCAATATATATTTTTTTGCTAATAAAAAAGATAGACACAACATTTTTTTCTCCACTGTATAATGTACTAGTTTGTTCAGACAAATGTAAATACAATAATTTACCTGAGCATTCTATGTCTGTATTTAAAATTTTTTCTAACAAACGTATTTTACTCCACTAAGGGCCTCATTTTTTAAAGCTATCGCAGGCTTGCGCTAACAGAGCAAGCCTGCGATAGCTTGCGAAGGTAGCGCACGCCTGCGCTACCTAAATCGGGGCGGAGTAGGCCCCGGAAGAGGAGGAGTCGGGGCGTCACCAGGGCCGACTCCGTGAAGACGTCGCGGATGGCGAAAAGGTAGGTGCCTTTTCGCGTCCTATTTCGTGTCCAATAGCAACACCTTCTATGTTGGCGCTATTGGGTACGAAACCGGCAGCGCAGGACCGCCCCCCCCCGGGTCGACCCCCTGCCCCCATTAGCGTGATTTTCTAAAGTGTCGCATGCCTACGATACTTTAGAAAATGAGGCCCTAAGTTTGTATTTTACATTTGTATTTAACATTTTAAAAATAAATCATTATCCCACAATTTAATTGAACACCCATTTTTCTAGTAATGTATGGGTAGATTTTCTGAGGCCTATGCATGTAAATCCCAGGGTTTATGTGGGTGGCCGGGCATTCCGCATGCCAGATAAATTTTTAAAGAGGCCCGACCACCCACGTAAACCCAGGTATGCGCACAACTGCAGGGCCTTTTCAAAGGGGTGGTCCGGGGACGAGGTCTGGGCAGGAAGGGGAGGGGCTGTGGGGGGCCAGGACAGCGCCATTGAATGCTGTCCCAGAAACTCATGTGCCAGCCAGCTGGCCGGCACACTCAAGTTATTTCAGGCGTAACTTCTGAAACAAAGGTAGGGGGGATCTAGTTAGGGCTGGGGGGTGGGTTAGATAGGGGAAGGGAAGGGAAGGTGGGGAGGAGCGGTAGAAAAGTTCCCTCTGAGGCCACTTCGATTTCAGAGTGGCCTCGGAGGGAACAGATGCAGTCTGCGCAGCTCGGCACACGCAAGTTGCACGATTGTGCACCCCCTTGCGTGCGCTGACCCTGAATTTTATAACATGCGTGCGGCAGCGTGCACATGTTATGAAATCGGGCATAGATTTGTTTGCACCGGGTTGCGCGAACAAATCTGCGCCTGCACGCAGGTTTTAAAATCTACCCTTAATTTTTCAATTTATCCTTTACTTAAACAATAGTATTTTGTATGCATACATGCAAGTCCTATACTATATAACCCCGTACATCTCCAGTCTCAATATGGGGCATATTTTAAAAGAAGTGCGTGCAGCCTACATTTGTGTGCACTACCCAGTGCGTGCAAATATATGCCTGATTTTATAACATGTTCCTCACAGGTATTCCATTAAACACATTCAACTGACACAATCTTAGCGCTAATGATTCAAATGACAATATAAATATTAATGGTGATAAAGGGCATCCTTCTCATGTCCCTTTGCCTAATTCTAATTTTTTTGATAGAAAGCCATTAATTAAAATGTATTATTTTGGTTGATGATAAAAGTTTAATCCAACTAAGAAAAATATATCCAAAATTAAATTTTTCCAAAACCAAAAATAAATTCTTCCGTTCCACCCTATCAAATGCTTTTTCGGCATCAAGGCTAATTAGCATTCCTTTTTGAATAGACCTTCTTGTCATAAACAAAGTTGACAAGGCTTTAAGCAAATTGGCTGATGATTGTCTTGTTTTTACAAATCCTGTTTGATCATGGTGTATTAATGTTGAGAGTACTTCATGTACTCTATATGTTTATCTTCTCTAAGTGCCCCTTTAACCCCTCGATCATCTAACGGTCCAACTGACTCCCTCACAGGCTTTCTGCTTCGGATATATTTAAAAAAGTTTTTACTGTGAGTTTTTGCCTCTACAGCCAACTTCTTTTCAAATTCTCTCTTAGCCTGTCTTATCAATGTCTTACATTTAACTTGCCAATGTTTATGCTTTATCCTATTTTCTTCTGTTGGATCCTTCTTCCAATTTTTGAATGAAGATCTTTTGGCTAAAATAGCTTCTTTCACCTCCCCTTTTAACCGGTAATCGTTTTGCCTTCTTTCCACCTTTCTTAATGTGTGGAATACATCTGGACTGTGCTTCTAGAATGGTATTTTTTAACAATGACCACGCCTCTTGGACATTTTTTACTTTTGTAGCTACTCCTTTCAGTTTTTTTCTAACAATTTTTCTCATTTTATCAAAGTTTCCCTTTTGAAAGTTTAGCACGAGAGCCTTGGATTTGCACACTGTTCCTTTTCCAGTCATTAAATCAAATTTGATCATATTATGATCACTATTGCCAAGCGGCCCCACCACCATTACCTCTCTCACCAAGTCCTGTGCTCCACTGAGAATTAGATCTAAAATTGCTCCCTCTCTCGTCGGTTCCTGAACCAATTGCTCCATAAAGCTATCATTTATTCCATCCAGGAACGTTATCTCTCTAGTGTGACCCGATGATACATTTACCCAGTCTATATTGGGGTAATTGAAGTCTCCCATTATTACTGCACTACCAATTTGGTTAGCTTCCCTAATTTCTCTTAGCATTTCACTGTCCATCTCACCATCTTGACCAGGTGGACGGTAGTATACCCCTATCACTGTAGTCTTCCCTGACACACAAGGGATTTCTACCCATAAAATTTCAATTTTGTATTTAGCCTCATGCAGGATGGTTATCCTGTTGGACTCTATGCCATCCCGGACATAAAGCGCCACACCTCCTCCCGACTGCTCCTCTCTGTCATTGAGATATAATTTGTACCCTGGTATAGCACTGTCCCATTGGTTATCCTCTTTCCACCATGTCTCTGAGATGCCAATTAAGTCTATGTCATCATTTACTGCTATACATTCTAATTCTCCCATCTTACTTCTTAGACTTCTGGCATTAGCATACAAACATTTCAAAGTTTGTTTTTTGTTTGTATTTTTATTCTGTTTTTTAATTGATAGGGATAAGTTAGAGTTTTTTAGCTCAGGTGAGTTTTTAGTTACAGGCACTTGGACTACTTTTCTAATTATTGGAACCTCACTGTCGGGATGCCCTAATTCTAATGCATCATTAGTATCCTTTAAAGATACCTCTCTCCGAACCATGCGCTGCTGAGCGACTGTCGGCTTTCCCCTTTGTTCTAGTTTAAAAGCTGCTCTATCTCCTTTTTAAAGGTTAGCGCCAGCAGTCTGGTTCCACCCTGGTTAAGGTGGAGCCCATCCCTTCGGAAAAGACTCCCCCTTCCCCAAAAGGTTCCCCAGTTCCTAACGAAACTGAATCCCTCTTCCTTGCACCATCGTCTCATCCACGCATTGAGACTCTGGAGCTCTGCCTGCCTCTGGTGACCTGCGCGTGGAACAGGGAGCATTTCAGAGAATGCTACCCTGGAGGTTCTGGATTTAATCTTGCCTTTCAGCACCTTTAATGTATCACTTTGCATTGCCAGCCATGTTGTTGTTTTTTACATAGTATTGTTTCCATCTTATGCTGAGCGCAGTGTTATTTGTTATTTTTTAAGATTTTTCCTGTTTATGACAGAAACTTTCATAAGCATGTTTTTATCATTGTGCATTGCATTATCCTTTATTTCATTTGATTTTGACACTATCAGCCAGTGTTATAAACCTGAGGTTACATATCTTACTATGATCTTTCTCTATTCATGCATTTTGAGATGATTGTTTTTGCATATATTCTCTTACATCCTATAATTAACGTCAATGTGGTATGTATATCAAACAGTTTTTCTTCACTGTTTTCCGCGCGTTGGGATTTTAAAATCCGGGCCAATATGTTTTCTTAGGGTCTATCCTGTATGCTGCAGATAACTAGAAAAATCAGTAACACAATCTACACAATATCAAAACAAACAATCTTCATCGTCATTTGCAATAGTGGGTTCTCTGGGAATATAGCATTTGTTTTATAGTCTGTTTTATGCAAACAAACTAGAAGAATAACAACACTCACTATCTTGTGTGAAATAAAAAGATATATTTTCTGCAATATATATGTACAGAACATACTCGAGATCCCTTATTGGAGTGAGATTGGGATAGGACATGCACTGTTTGGATTTCTTTTAAGCTACTGATAAGAAAACTTACTGCGCATGTTTCAGGACCACTCATAAATGGTAAAAAAACATATGTTTGTGCATATTCCCTATTTTTCATATGTGTTAATATGTGACTACTACCTAAAATATTCTTTAAACTTAACAATCCATAATCAACATAATGATATCTGTATTATATAAATGACAGCAATCATAATAATTCAGGAAGAAACACTACTATTAAATCACTATAAAAGTACCTGTAAATAGTACTGTTTTCAATTCTATAATATACTTCTCAAATAAAAGTATATGCCAGATGTTTTTATCTTCAGCTCTTTGCAAAGTTATCAATGCAGCCCATCAAGATCAAGGTTTATCTCTTTTCTATCTAGCTTCAAATTAGTAGTGGTCTTATGATTTTAATTAAGTCTTATTGCCATTTTGTGCTTAGTATCTATCTGTTTTATGACCTTGAAGCTTAGAAAAAGGATGGGCAATGCATATGCCAGCCTGCTTCTAGCCAAAAGGGAGTGAAGGGAGTGAGAGAACAACCTAACATCCTTAGCAAAAATGTGCAATACTACCCTAACAAGCTATGTGCCGGCATGGTGCACAATAATGGAGTCTAAGTTGTACTTTCTGTAATACTAGGCAGGAAATGATGGGGGCCATAAAGCATGAAGCAATAAGTGCATACAATCATTATAGCTTATATGACAGTATTTTTCTCTCATAAAAGATAAAATTACACATACAATTAAACACTAATACACCCACCAATAACACACTGAAAGAGCAGGTGCACATACACTGAGACCCACTGAGAAGATACACAAAGTGACTCAATAAGAAGGCATACAGAGAAGGCTAACAGCACACAAATGGCAGGCTAGAACAAACACTGGCAAGGAATCTCTAATAACAACTCTCCCAAACTCTAGCACAAATCCACCACGGGTCACAAAAACAAAAAAAGCAAAGTTCAAGTTATGCTTGTTTTATAGAAGTTACAAATGAGTGCACATAGATGTGATAATAAATTAGTATGCTGATGTTATATAATATAAGGTACCCACATACTTTCAGTTCACATCTCTGAAAGGCCCCAAAATGCCTATGAGCAGAAAGTTATGCATACACCCATTGGCTTGGGAAAATTAGAATACATGCAAAACTCAATTTACACATGTGTCATTTTACATGCACAAATTCCAACTGACCTTTTGAAAATTGCCTCAACTAGTACAGAGAAATTAGTGCTTAAGGTCTCACATTGCCGAATAAGTGTCCTATGCCATTCCTTAACTGATAGCAACCAATTTTATGAGGATCAATTCAAAGATAGAAGCGCTTATGCACTTGAATTAGAAGTAGTCAAATTATTTTTAAAATGTTATTATAGTTGTTGAAGGGCTAATGTCCAGTAGTACACTGGTTCTGTGAAAAACAGAAAGCAATGGGTTACTCACTGTTAACTCCCTGACTGCATAGTGAGGTACAAGGCACCACAAAATTTCTTTATTCCCGTTGAGGGTGCAATTATTAAACTAGTTTTACAGCATATATAAAATTATGTTTTATATATTATATTGACTGATACTTCCAAACTCTACACAGTGTTACAGCTCCAACTGAATGATACCCATAGATGTCATCCATCTTAAAATGTAAAAGAGCCAATTAACGTGATCTCTCAACCCACAGATTTAGAACCTTGTTACCGCCTCTCTTTTATTGTAAAATATATTCCATAAAAAAGAACAAAACTCTGTAAATTGGCTCATGTGACATCCTGTGTCCATTTCTTCATTCTCATGAAACAAATGTCTGTAGTAGCTCTGATAATTGCCCATTTTCATCAAAGTACTAAATCTAAACAGGACTGATGTGGCAAGTTTCATATCTCATTTCTCCCAAGGAAAGATGGCCCTTCCATTCTGCAGCATTCACCTGCTCTGTTGGGGAAAGGGTAATCAGATGTGTCCCTTTTTATAGAACTTTTCTTTAGCTCTTCTGTATGAATTCATACTTATTTTTGCTTTCTTTCCACATGTCAAGCAGTTGGAATGGAACAAACAAGGAAATGAATTCATACAATGAAGCAACTGGGAACACAAACATGCATCTCTGGTTTGCTATGAAAAGGAAGAATAATTGTTAATGAATAAGTCATAAATGTGGGATTCTAATTTACTGGCCAATTATTTTGTTGGAGTGAAGCAAATCAAAAAAAGCTCTCAGCCAGGTCTCCTATGCTCTACTTATACCATTTAAAAACAAACAAAAATTGCTTTTTGCAAGTTGTTTTAATTAAAGCTGGAGTAAACTATTGCTTTAGTTCTCATAAGTGACAAGAAATGTTTTCTTGTGTACATGTCAACATGACAGACATGAAAAGAATCAATTAGAGAGGCTCATTAGCATTGCCTACACACTACTTTTCACCTTCCAAAAACTTGACCATTATCATTATGAAATGCACTTCTGTGGCAAGTCAGGTAGAATTATTCCATACTTCAGCTATAGGAAGAAAAGCAATCAATGCCAATCCATTATGTAGACCAGGGTTCTCCAACGTTGGTACTTGAGGATTGCATACCAGTTAGGTTTTCAGGATAACTCAAATGAATATGCATGAAATAAATTTGCATGCACACTGCCTCACTTCTTTGCAAATCTATTACAAGTATATTCATTAGGGATATTGTAAAAACCAGTCCGGTTTACAGCCCTCAAGGACAGAATTTGGACACCTCTGATGTAGACAATCTAGTTAATGTCAAAGAAAATTATGTTTTACCAGGTATGTGCCATATTCCCACAACTGAAAGTCCAAAATAACTTATTTTCAATTTGATGCACCCCATCTTTGTTGTCTCAAACCTGAAATACAGAAGCTTCCATTCATAATTGCTATTCCATGTACATTTGAGTAAGAGGATAAAGATAGAAAAGCATCACCTGTCAGCCTAGATGCCAGTAATGGCATGTAACATACACAGCATGCAGGACGGGAATTTTTCTGATTTACCTTGTTGTCATGATTCATTAGTCCCTGTGTCTTTTATGCTTTTCAACATACAGAAAGCTGGAAAGATTAAGTAAAAGGGATCAATGTCTGCATGTAGGCACAATAAAATTTCAAAAAAGTGATGTTCTCTCCTGAGCAAAGAATTGTGGTTGCCATATTAATCCATTTGGATACATGAAATTAAGGGTTAACAAAGAAGTTGCAGGTAATCTCTTGTTATTGTACTAAATAATTCTGTGACAAGCTTTGGAGAATTATCCTATCTTCATAAGGTCAGTGAAGAAACAGCATAGTTACACTGGGTTTACATAGAAAAGAGAGTCATTTAGATCTTAGAGTGTCTGCATGTATCATTACAGTTCAGTGAAGAACAGTGGAGGGGGAAGAATGCCATAAGAGACGAGACTGTTAAACTTTATAGTTGAAAGGAACTATAATGGATGAAAAGCCAATGCCCTTTTGTTTGTTTCAAAGTGTTTGATCATCCTAATTTCAAATGTTTTCCATTCTTGTTTGCTTTAAAAGTTCCCTTTTAGTACCCTGATTGTGAAGTTGTGAATGTGTTGTGAAGGAAATGATCACCTTCTGAGCTGTCATTCTGTTTCTCTCTGTAATGTTTTATTTTATGTCTATGAAGGCTGATTCTTGTCCTTAAGTTTTTGTTTGTTTCCCTAATATTTTTCCCTGAAACAGCACTTAACAGGTGAGGTACTACATTTTTAGTGCATCTGCTAAAATGCATTATCAATAGTATGTTCATGCTAACACAAAACCTGAGGAAATCTATGAGCCCCCCCTGTGGCACTGCAAGCTCATTTTCAAAGGGATACTTCTCAGAGACTTTCCCATTGAAAATATTGGCAGCACACACAACTCAGGGTACCAAGTAACCTGATACTTTGCTCATGCATTGAAACAGGAGCTACATATGCACTGGAAAGTGTTGTATCTGTGGACAATTGAGCCAAGGCAGGATTGTCTCTACCTGCAGGGAGAGGCCCTACAGTTTCCCACCTCTAGCAGGTGGATCCAGGCAAAGCAGATACCAGTCAGGATCTTCACGCATACCAGCCCACATTCCCATCGGGTTGAGCCTTTGGGTGCCAGGGCCAACAGGACTTAGGTGGGGTCTCTGCTGATGGCAGTGGAGAAGGTTCATGGTAAGCTGGGTTGAGGCAGGTGGCAGTCAAATGTATCCGGGATCCAGGCAATGGTCAGAGGCAGGCAGTGGTCAGACATATTTGAGGCCAGGCTGAGGTCAAACCATGTATCCATCCAAGGGAGGAGAAGAAGGATGGATAGGCAGGGCAGGCAGGCAAGGACGAGAACAGGTGGACAAGGAGGATGGAGGAGATGGGGACAAAGACAGAAGACAATGTGAAGACAGCTGAGAACAGGCTGGATGAAGACTTGAAGACAAGTTTCCTGACCTCTGTAGTCATTTAGCCAAGAGATGACCTCAGGCAGCGCAGTACAGAAAGAAGCCCTGCTGTCTGTGATGGAGCCTTTCTTCTGGAGCCCAGCAACAGTGTCCCAACTGCATAGGCTCTTCTGGAAGCAGAGGAGTTGAGGGTTTGGCAGCAGAGGATGAAAGCCAATGAGATATTCCTAAGTACAGGGCAGATCTCTGGAGCCCTTTCTTGCAAGCGGCGATCTAGTTTGCTGGAAAGGGCAATGAGGACCTCTAGCTAGGTGGGAAGATCCTGGGTGATGAGCTCATATTTAATCTTCCCAGAGAGTCCTTCCAAGATTATGATGGCTAAGCTATCCTTGCGCCAGTTCAGCTTGGATACCAGTGTCCAGAATTCCACCACATATTCAGTTAGAGTTTGGGAGCCTTGGCGAAGGTGGAGCAGATCAGAGGCCATTGCTGCTGGGTGACCTGGCTCCTCGAAGACAGTACAGAACTGCTCCATGAACGTCTTTGATTGAGCAAGAGGGAGTCTCCTTGCTCCCAGAGGGGAGATGCCCACTAGAGTGCTGTTCCATCAAGCAGGGAGAGGATATACATGATTTTAACCTGATCATTGGGAAATAGCGGAGCCTGTAATTGGAAATGCATTCTGCAGTGATTCAGGAATCCCAGACACCTCTTGGGGTCCCTGGCTTACTGGGGTGGTGCTGGCAGCTGAGGAACTGGCTGAATAGATTCTGTGGGAAGCAGCGATTCTGGTGTGAATGAAGATGGCACTATGAGAGTGGTCAGTGCATCCAGGCGAGTAGAGAGCCAGTCTATGACAATGGCAAAGTGTTCTAGGTCACCTTGTTGATCTTGCAGCTTCTGGACTACGCTGAGGATGGTCAGAAGCAAAGTCATGTCCACTGAGTCCATGGCCTGAGCAACATGTTGTATCTGTGGACCCTGGTGCCAAGGCAGGATTGGCTCGACCTGCAGGGAGGAGCCCTGCAAGTTCCCACCATCAGCAGGTGAACCCAGGCAAATCAAAGACCATTAAGGACCTTCAACTTTACCAGCTCATGTTCCCCTCAGGCTGAGCTTTTGGGTTCTGGGGTCAGCAGGATTTAGGTGGCCATGGAGAAAGCCTGTGATAAGCTGGATCATAAGCATGTGGTAGTCAAACATATCTGGGGTCCAGGCAATGGTCAGAGGCAGGCAGCGGTCAGTCATATCTGGGATCCAGGCCATGTCAATCCAGGTATCCATTCAAGGGAGGAGAAGAGGGATGGATAGGTAGGGTGGGCAGGTGAGGATGAGAATAGGTGGGCAACAAGGGGACAAAGACAGAAGACAATGTGAAGACAGCTGGACAAAGACTGAGGACAGGCTGGATGAAGACTGAAGAGAAGGCTGGAACAAAGACTGAAGATAGGACTGTTGGGAGACAGCACACACTTCAAGGAAGTAGTTGAACTCACTGCTGAGGTGAGTTGCTTCCAGGGAGCAGTGCAGTTGATGTAATCTCTGTTGGACATGGGGACTTCCCCGGCGTGGTCCCATTACATCTCAGGAAATAGTGTGTGTGCGTGCCTAGGGGGAGGCGCAGCACACGCTGCTGGTGGTATCCTACTGGCAGTGTCCTGCTGAGTGGCTGACCAGTGGCGTTTCTCGTGGCAGGGAGGGACAGAGTCGGCCTGGCCAGGGGAGGTAAGTGCGGTGGTTCGCGGGGGCAGCCTGTAGATTGCTGAACGCAACAGAAAGTACATATGGAGATTTAAAAATGCAACTCTTCCTGTGTAATTTCCCTCTCCTGACCTGTCCCCTTTACAATTTTGTACAGGAAAAAATACACACATTGTGAAAAAATGTGTGTCCATTATTTCTTGGATGGCAAACCAATGACACACATTGTTAGGAGACTAACCCTTGTTACATATCTCGAACTGATAATCCTAGAATCAAGAGTTTGTTATAGGAGAGGTAGTGGGAATTGCAAAAGCTTTATTCATTTATAGGAAAGTAGATGGAAAAATTAGTAGATAGTACAGTCCATAGGCTCACCATTCCTAATTATTAAAAAAGAACAAGGCAGCACTCTTCTGTAGCATCATATATTTTTTTACAAGTACGGACTCCAGAAACTAATTCCCTTAGGCTGCTGATTCAAAGAAAACCCCAAGATAGTGGGAGTCGCTTGCTCAGACAACATGCAATTGTTTTCCCATCTCACTAATCAAGTTACACTTACTTGGATGCTTGAACAGAGATGGATGATGAGACTTCTGGTGGAATTGCTGCAACTCTCATAAGGGCTTTTTCATAGATAGCAACCTAGAATTTAGATTTAGGATATACAATCATTTCGATTTGGATGGACAAATATGACATACAAGTTGATTTTCAGTTCAGTTTGCAGCAAAGGAACCAAATGGCTATTATCTCTGAAAAATCCAAATCTTTTATGCCTCATTGGGTTCAGTCTCATTAAAGTTTATGTGGGAAGCAAAGCAAAGCATTTTCTGAGCTTGAAGCCAGACACAGCAGAGTTGGTTGGAGATGAGGCAGGAACAACCCCAATCTTGCTTCAGCACTTTTTCAATCAGCCTATCCCAGCTGGTAGCTGCATGCTATGACTGCATAGATTTATTTTTTAAGGTGAAAGGAAAAGGAAAAGGAAAAGCACTTTCAGCAGTTGCCAATTTGTACTTAGTCAATCCTCTTTTTAACCTCAGAGAGAGAAGGAAAAGATTCTGAAGCTCCTCATTTTAAAACTTAAAATGAAAGGAAAGATTATGCAAAAGATAATTTACAGGAGAAAGCAAAATGTGATGTTAGAGTCATTCACTGAAACTGTACCTCGCTATGGTTTAGATTGCTATCTAGTAGAAGGAGAAAGTCTGCAATCCCTGTGAGAGGGTTATAGTGTGCATCATCAGGGTAAGACTACCACTACAGCTGACTCTGAGTCAGTGGCTGCAGAAAAGATATAGACAAAGAGATTATTGGTGTGTTTCTCACAACATAAACAGTGCAGTGACTCGGAGGCAGCCTCTTGCTTTCTCTGTGTAAACGAGTAAGTGTGATAGAGTACTAATTCTTGTGCATGTGACCCATGCACTAAATTTGGCTTATTTTATTAGTGTGTGTATATAGTCAATAAGCAAGCATAATTCGCTTACTCACTGTGCTTTCTTTGTAACAAAACTGATTAACTGTTCTGGTGTCACTGTATGTCCACACTAGGATGTAAAACATTGTAACACTACAAGTTCATACCAACTAGTGTTTTAATACAGTCCATCTTGTCACTGGCATCAAGAGACAAATATGGCAGCAGGAGATGAAGAATGAAGGCTTTTCCTGCAGAGATCTGGGGCCAACACACAGATCGATACAGTAAGGCTGCGTTGCAAAGAGTGCGGCAGTGCCCGGCGCACCCTCGTTTGCCCCACACACTGTTCTGATCACATACCGCTCGATACTCTATTTAAATTGCTTGCAAATGCAAGCCGCGTCTGCGAAGCGTTAGGCAAAGCGTTAGGCCCGCACAACCCATTTTACTGTATAGGCGCTTAATACAGCGCCTATACAGTATCCTGGGTGCGCTGGTACCTGTCATTTCAAATCTCATTTCAAATGAGATTTGAAATGACAGGCACCAGGAAGTGGATCCCAACTTTAACCCATGAAAACCTAAAAACCGAAAATCCCCTCCTCCCGAAGCGGCTCGACATGTGGCAACTTACCTTTTGTTGCTTTTCAGCCCCTTCCCTTCTCTGCCACCCTCCGGAGGGGGGCAGCCGGCGGCGAAAGCGGCTCGCAGCGGTCCCCCCCCGCGCAGGTCCCGGTTCTCCTGGCTCGGCAACAGCTAGGGCTCCATCGGCCCGTCGATTTGGGCGCTGCAGCCTAACCTCTGCACAGCTCCCAGACTTTGCCAAAAGATGGCACCCAACTTGCCTCCCCTCCCCTTACAGCGTCCATAAAATTTATTTAGCACGAGTCTGGAAACCCACCTTACTAGCCCTCCCCTCCTACACAGCACCTAGAAATCTGCCCAGTGTACCCCAATCTAACAATTCTCACTGTCCCCATTATCCAAAGTACGCCAAACACTACCATCACCTGCGATTCAACCTCCATCATCCAAACGTACTTCAGACCCGCAGTTCATTTCTTCCCCTACACATACCCTCCAAACGCACATAGACGGGCGTGCTTTCATTGGCCGGAGTGCACGTCAATTTGGGCGCACCACCCAATGAAAGCACATAGATGGGCGTGCGTCTAATCCCACCCAAACCCCTCCTCAATCCCATCCCTTCAAAACATTTGCTTTCACACCATGTAGAAACATGATTATCACATGTGTTATGGCATTAACACATGCATTAACACCATAACACATTTTGATGAATGACCCTATAAATTGGGCTCCTTAGAAACAAACATGTCTCTTCAGAATAATATGGTTTCTAATATTCTAATATTCAATTGTCTCTTATTGCTGGTATTATAGATAATTTGAATTTGCATTCTAAGTATGAAATATTAAGCAAATTGAATGAGGGCTAATAATCTTTGCCTTTTGAATTTTCCCTGCGGTCCCAGGCCGTGCCCCGGTCCCTCCACCTACCTTCGGAGTCTCCACAGGCCTGCAGGCCTTCCAACACGTCTCTCCCTCCTCACCACGGCTGCCAGTTCCTCGGTACACTGAGCTGGGACAAATTCCGGATCTACCGACCATTCAGATGCCAGTACCTTCGCGGTTTTCTGGAGACGCGAAGCTTTGCTGAGGGTTCCTGAACCAGTGTTATATTCGATTCAACTTCCTTCCATTTCAGTTCCCGACAGACCGGGTCAAGACAAGTTTCATTATCTCTCTGTTGGACGGGAGACCCCTGGCGTGGGCCTCCAACCTCTGGGAGCGCCAGGACTCCCGCCTAGACAACTTGGTGCAATTCTTCACTGCCTTCAGATGGGTCTTCGATGAGTCCTCCCACAAACCCACTGCCACATCAGAACTGCTCCAGCTGCGTCAGGGTAACCGCCCTTTGGCGGAACACACCGTGGACTTCCAGACTCTTGCTGCCGAGTTGAACTGGGGAAGTGACAGCCTGCACAGTATCTTTTTGGAGAGTCTCTCCCCAAGACTCCAGGATGAATTGGCGGCCAGAGACCTCACAGATGACTTTAACGATCTCATTGATGTAGCGGGCCACGTGGACCGCCGCATCCAACGCTGGTTCTGGGAGAAGAGGTCAGCTCCTAGGCCCGAGACCTTTGGAACTACTCCGTCCTGAAGCGGGAGTTCCCCGTCTGCCTCTCCAGGGGCCCAAGACACCGAACCTATGCAGGTGGTTCATGGACCTATCTCCTAAGAAGAAAGAAGGAGACGCTGGTCTCTGGGCCTATGCCTGTACTGCGGTGGCAAGGGCCACTTCCTTGCCCATTGTAGCAAGCGTCCGGGAAACGCTCGGACCTAGGGACAGTTGGGGAGCTAACCCTAGGTCACACTACCTCTGATGCCCCGTGCATTGTACCGGTGACCTTACTCCTCCCCGATGGGGAGTTCAATATGCAAATACCTTGCCTGCAGGGAGCCAAGGTATTTACCAAGCTGGACCTTCGTGGGGCGTACAACCTAGTGCGCATCCGTCATGGAGATGAGTGGAAGACCGCTTTTCACACAAGGGATAGCCACTATGAATACCTGGTCATGTCCTTCGGCCTTTGCAATGCCCCGGCAGTCTTTCAGAACCTCACGAATGAGGTCCTGAGGGAGATGCTACATAAGTCCATAATTGTCTACCTTGATGATGTCTTAATATATTCCAGGGACTTAGGAACGCACCGTCAAGATGTCCGCCAAGTACTGCAGAAGTTGCGAGAGAATCGTCTCTATGCGAAACTTGAGAAATGCCAATTCAAGCAAGAATCACTACCCTTCTTGGGGTATATCGTATCCTCAACAGGGTTCCGCATGGACCCGGACCAGGTTGTCGCCATCAAGGATTGGCCTCAACCGGTGGAAGTTAAGGAACTCCAGCACTTCCTCGGCTTTGGCAGTTTTTATCGGCAATTCATTCCCCATTATTCCCAGATGGTGGCTCCACTGACAGCCCTCACCAGGAAGGGGGCTGATGCCAAGAACTGGCCGGCCACGGCCACGCGGGCCTTTCAGGAGTTTAAAAACGCATTTCCCAGGACACCTGCCTTCGCCACCCAGACCCCCAGCGCCAGTTCCTCGTAGAGGTCGACGCCTCTGATATAGCTGTTGGGGCCGTGCTAAGCCAACTGCCAGCTGGAGTCAAATCCCTGCTATGTTCATACTACTCACGTAAGTTCACACCTGCCGAGAGGAACTATGGCATCGGTGATAAGGAGATGCTGACCATCAAGCTAGCTTTCGAAGAATGGCGCCAATAGTTAGAGGGGGCCCAACATCTGATAGTCATCTACACCGACCACAAGAACCTTGAATATCTGCGCCGTGCCCAGCGTCTTAATCCACGGCAGGTGCGCTGGTCACTCTTTTTCAGCCGTTTCAACTTTTCCCTCCGTTACCGACCAGCGTCCAAGAACGTACGGGTGGATGCTCTCTCCCGTACGATGAAGACTGAAGATACCACCAACCTGCCTCAGTACATTTTGGACCCAGTCAAAGTCCTGCTGGCCACTTTCGAGGTGGCTCCCGTGGGTAATGCTGTGGTGCCCTCTCATTCCCACAGGAAAGTCTTAGCATGGGCCCACAATTCACTGACTGCCAGACACCCAGGAATTGCCAGGACTCTAGAACTTCTGACCGAGTTCTATTGGTGGCCGCAGGTCAAGAAGGACATACAACACTATGTCCAGTCGTGTCCTACCTGTGCCCGGCAGAAACCTCTGCATGGACGCCCCTGGGGGCTCCTGCAGCCACTACCCATTCCCACTGAGCCCTGGACTCACCTGTCCACAGATTTTATTGTGGATTTACCGGTTTCCGACGGGAAAACTGTAATCTGGGTCACGGTCGACCATTTCTTGAAAATCGCCCACTTTGTGCCTCTCGCCAAACTGCCTTCAGCGCCGGAGTTGGCTAGCCTTTTAACACAGCATGTCTTCTGACTACATGGTCTCCCTTCACACATTACCTCAAACCGAGGCCCACGGTT
Organism: Rhinatrema bivittatum; assembly: GCF_901001135.1. Lineage (NCBI taxonomy): Eukaryota > Metazoa > Chordata > Amphibia > Gymnophiona > Rhinatrematidae > Rhinatrema > Rhinatrema bivittatum. The sequence goes on along the minus strand of NC_042620.1, from coordinate 306,407,127 downwards.
TACAGCAAAGTATTGGAGGTCCCTCTGCAGGATTTTCGGAGTGCGGCTGGATCTCACAACTGCCTTCCACCCTCAGGCCAATGGCCAGGCCGAACGAACCAACCGAACTCCGAAGGCCTTCCTCCGGGCCTTCGTCGGAGATCTGCAAAATGACTGGGTCACCTTTTTACCTTGGGCGGAGTTTTCATATAACCGCCACAAACACTCTGCAACTGACCTGTCCCTGTTTCAGTTGGTCTATGGAAAGAGCCCTAGGCCTCCATTGCCTCTGCCACTGACAGTACCCTCACCTGCGGTTCAACTTATGGCATGACAGTTGCGCACCCTCTGGACCTCTACCCAGGAAAAGCTCCAGACAGTGTCTGCCAAAGCGAAGAAGTACGCTGACAGACTACGGCACACAGCCCCGGTCCTCCCTCCAGGGAGTAAGGTCTGGTTGAGCAACAGAAATATTCAGTTACGGGTCCCTTCTATACGCCTGGCCCCCAGGTATATTGGTCCATTCATACATATTGGTCCAGTAGGAGCTGTATCCTACTGCCTATGACTACTGTCCACATTGCGGATTCACAATGTGTTCCATGTGTCCCTGCTTAAGCCTGTGGTGCTCTCCACCTTTCATGCCAAGCCTCCAGAACCCACCGCCACTGAGGCCGAGACCGACAACACCAATACGGTGAAGGATGTCCTGGACGTTTGATTCCATTGCTGCCACTGGGAATACCTCCTCTCCTGGGAGGGGTACGGCCCAGAGGTGAATTCCTGGAAGCCTTCGTCCAATATGCTGCACAAAGGTCTCCTCCACCAGTTTCATCTGGACCACCCAGCGAAACCCAGACCCCTGAGGAGGGGGCATAAGGGGGGGTACTGATGCGGACCCAGGCCGTGCCCTGGTCCCTTCACCGACCTCGGGGATGGCCCAGGCTGTTTCGGGGTCTCCACGGGTCTGCAGGTCTTCCAGGGCATCTCTCCCTCCTTGGGAGAGACGCCGACGATCCGGCACGGCTGGCCCCGCCCCCTGATGCGCACGCGCGAGGAGGAGTCCCATTTAAAGGGGCCAGCGCAGGAAAACCTCAGTCCTGCCTTGGATGACGTCAGACGCCTTCAGGGTGTTTAAAACCTGCATCTGGAGTCCCTCAGTGCCTTGCAATGAGGTTCCCTCTGTTTTCAGAGTGTCTAGTTGCTGCGTAGGATCCTGGATCATCTCTTCTGGCTTCTGGCTTGACCCGGCTTCGTCTCCCGATGTGTCTTCAGCTTCCGCCCCTGGTTTTGGTATTGACGTCTGACTTCTGGCTTCTGACCCGGCTTCGCTCTTGGACTCTGACTTCGGTTTCTTCTTCACCTCAGGTATCCGGTACTTGCGGGCCCAGATGATTCTCCCCAGTCCCAGTGGCTTAGGCTCTCACTGGCTCCTCCCGGGGGAGCTGCGGGCTTCCAAGGGTGAAGACTCTCCAGCTACCTGGGCCCAGCCGTCCTTCGTCCATCTCTTCAGCCGCAGCCCGGATCCTTGGTTGCATAGGATCCCACCTAAGTCCAAGAGGTCCGGGTCCCTACGGGCTCCTCCTGGGGGGACCTCATACTTCCAGTGGTGAAGCCTCATCCGAGCCTCTTCTGTGCCGCCTCCAGGCTGTGACGTTTGCTGTGGTCCTCTATAGCATGCCATCCACTGTCTCAGCTGGCCCAAGGGTCCACGACCATAACATGAGTTATTCAAGCAATATGTCCACTGAAGTTTTACAGTTTACCTCTGAAAAGAATTTCCTTTTATCTAACTGTTACTATCTTCCAGATAGAAAGAGGGTTTCAAGTGCAGAGGGGGGAACTATGGAAGTTCTGGTTCCCTTCCGTTGCTTGGATCTTTCGCATTTCCACCAGGTCTAATTTTGTTGTTTCATTTGCAATTGTAAGTGACAGAGATATTTTCTTTTGCCAGTATTTTAAATATAAAGAATTTTTATTCTGTGGTCAAAGAGTTCAGATGTTCCCTGATGTTTCTAGAGAGTCTCAGGCCAAGAGGAAGTTATTTTTAATTGAAAGCAAGGATAGTTTATTGGCACTTCATTTTTCTAAAATTTCCCTGTAAGTGTATAGTAAAGTATCAGAGTAATAAGTTAATTTTCTTGGATTCCACTCATTTAAAAGTTTTCATTAATGATAAATTATTTTGATTTTCCTTTATGTAAATAGATGCGGGGAAGAGAGGATAATTTTAGGCTTATTTTCCTTTTTTTTTATTTTTTAATAATTTTCCTATTTTTTTAGCTGCTTCATATTGATGAGGACTTGTTCATTTGTCATGAGTTTAGAATATTTGGATAATCCTTATTGAAGAACATAATCTTGATTTTCTTGGTTTTTGTCTTGTATATGAATTAAAACTTAATAAAGAATATATTACCAAAAAAGTGATAGATTTTGATAAAATAAGGAAAATAGAAAAAAATGAAAGATGCAGCCACAAAGGTTAAGATTGCAGAATAGGTGTGGACATTGTTTAAAAATACCGGAGGAGCCCAGAGAGAGCGCGGTGAGGAACGGGCCCTGCTCCTACCTGCATCCGTTTTGTGACCTACCCGGAACAGCCAGGACTCACAGGATGTATGTTGGAGAGAGCCCTGACCCCCCCTCCGGTTGCGAGTGGGCGGAGCTGGAGGACTTTGGAGGAGGAAGTCTGCCCATAAATTCTGGGGCAGACGGAGATAACAACTGGAGAGCCCAGAGAGAGCGCGGTGAGGAACGGGCCCTGCTCCTACCTGCATCCGTTTTGTGACCTACCCGGAACAGCCAGGACTCACAGGACGTACGTCGGAGAGAGCCCTGACCCCCCCTCCGGTTGCAAGTGGGCAGAGCTGGAGGACTTTGGAGGAGAAAGTCTGCCCATAAATTCTGGGGCAGACGGAGATAACAACTGGGGAGCCCAGAGAGAGCACGGTGAGGAACGGGCCCTGCTCCTACCTGCATCCGTTTTGTGACCTACCCGGAACAGCCAGGACTCACGGGACGTACGTCGGAGAGAGCCCTGACCCCCCCTCCGGTTGCGAGTGGGCGGAGCTGGAGGACTTTGGAGGAGGAAGTCTGCCCATAAATTCTGTGGCAGATGGCGCATCGCCGCCGTCGGCGCGCGCTGCCTAAGCCGTGCGCTCCAAAGGGGCGCGCAGCTTGGACCGGCTTAGACCGGCGAAGGCATGAAGGCGCCAATCCCCATTGAAGCGGAAGTAGAGCTGATGCCCGTGACAACCCACTATCTTAACTGATGGTTGTCTACATGAAGAGTGAGTAATAAAGTTTCTACTTGTTTTGACTTATTATTTAGTGACAATTTATGTTATAATGCCGCATTCGAAGCGGAAGGGAAAGGTGCAATTGGAAGCCTCGACCCCTACGGCACCTTCCCCATTGCAAACAACGACAACTTTTTTCCCACCGGTAGAATTTTCAACCCCGGAGTGTCCCGCTGTAAGAGTGGGGGATGAGCAAACCCCACCCTTAATGGGAGAAGTGAGTCTAAGTCCCGGGGCTCCACCTCCAAGAATTAGCATTTTGACTGAGGTTTCCAGCTCAGCTGCCACACGGATTCCGACGGCGCAGCTGAGCCTGTTCGAGGAGGACCATGCTTCAAGAACAGGGTAATGACTTTGTGAGTTTTTCCCTTAAAGAGGTGCAGGACTGTGGAGAGGTTATGGTTAGACCTAAGACCTCAATACCATCAAAAGGTTTGGCAAGTAGCTCCCCCTTGGGGAATAACGTGAACCAAGTACAAGGTGTAGATGTTCCCTTACATCTAACCCCTGATGCATTACCTGGTACTTCTAAGTCAGTGACGGTGGAAATGTTATGGCGTTCCATGAATATGTTGCAGAATAATATTATGAAGTTAAATACCACTATTAAAGAAATGCAAAATATATTGGTAAATTTAAGTCCCATGGTGCAAAACTATGGGACAGTTTTGACTAAGTTACAGCAGGATATTTCCTCTATAGAAAAGGTGCAATCCTCAATCATTAAGGGGGAATTGGCTTTAAACAAAAAGGTAGAAGCAATAGAAAATTATGTTAGATATACAAACTTAAGAATTGTCAATTTCCCTAAATGTCGTATGGTTTCGCCTAAAGAACAATTAAAAAACTATTTTTCAGAAATTTTTACATGGCTGCCTGAAAACTTTCCACAAATCATGAACGCTTACTTTATTAATGAAAAGAAAATTAATACAGAGCAATTGGAAGTTTCCTTAAACATAACAGATTTGATTGAAACATCATATACCACCCAGGTGGAGATGAGGGGAACTCTTATAGTTAAATTTATAATGTCATTAGACAGAGATAGGGTCTTAAAGGCCTTTATGTTAAAAAGATCCTCCCTATACCTGGGTGAAAAAATCTGGATATATCCAGATGTCTCTAAGGAGACACAAGAAAGAAGGAAAAGGTTCATTGCTCTGGCTAAAATAGCTAGAACTTTTGATATACAAATAATGATAAGATTTCCCTCTAAATGTGTCATGCGGGTGGAGGGTGTAAGATACGTATATTATGATCCGTCTCATTTAGAGAAATACTTGGAAGAGCGGAGAAACCAAAGGGAAGGGAACACTGTTTAAACCTATCCCAAGTTGGTAAGACAAGTGCAATTATCTACCTAAATCCTGTTATAATGGCAATCCCGAGGGATTGATGTATTTATGTTAAATTTGTTGTTGCTCAGGCTCCCCATATATTGGTATTGTAACTGGTTCCAGGAATTTAATTTATCATTTAGGAGAAATTGAAGGTTATGTATTTTTAATATAAAAATGTCCTGAGTACCTGAAAATATTCAAAGGATTTCTTTTGAATAATGTAAAGTTCAAATATTATTGTTTGTAATCTTTGAAAACTTATAAATAAAGAATTAAAAAAAAAAAAACCATCTTAGAAGTGCAGTCCAGATGTATTCCATGTATTAAGAAAGGTAGAAGGAAGGCCAAACAACTGCTGGCATGGTTAAAATGCAAGGTGAGAGAGATTATGTTAGCCAAAGAATGTCTTTCAAAAATTTAAAGATGAATCCATCTGAAGAAAATAGGAAAAAACATAAGAATTGGCAAGTTAAATGTAAAACACTGATAAGACAGCTAAGAGAGAATTTCAAAAGAAGTTGGTCATAGAGGCAAAAACTCATAATCATTTTTTTTTTTAATATATCTGAAGCAAGAAGCCTGTGAGGAAGCTGGTTGGACCATTAGATGATTGATGGATTAAATGGGTACTTAAGGAAGATAAGGCCATTGAGAAAAGACTAAATTATTTTTTTTCCTTTGGTGTTTAGTAATGAGGATATTGAGGAGATAGCTGTTGCAGTAACATTTTTCAAGGGTGATGATTTAAATAAACTGAATCAAATCATGGTGAACCTGGAAGATGTAGTAAACCAGATTGACAAAATGAAGCACAGCAAACCACACGAATCACATGCATATTCCCTAGGGTTCTGAAAGAACTCAAAAATGAAATTTCAGATCTATTACTAGTAATATGTAACCTATCATTAAAATCCATTGTACCTGAAAATTGTAGGGTAGCCAATATAACCTCGATATTTAAAAAGAACTCCAGGGATGATACAGGAAACTATGGGCAGGAGAACCTGACTTTAGTGCCGGGAACAAATCATGGAAACTATTCTAAAGAACAAAATCACAGAACAAATAGATAGACATGGTTTAATGGGACACAGCCACCATGGATTCATTTGAGAAAACAGCATTACTTATTTCTGAATATATGATCACAATAAAAGAAAAACTTTCATAAATGAAACTCTCGTTGAACCCAAAAAAAACCCAAATTTATTTGGTTGAGCCAAACCCCACCAAATTTTATTCCACCAGGTATTGATCCTGGAAATTGCTATTTAATCCCAGCAACTCAAGTGAGAGATTTTGGATTCCATATCGATGAAAATTTAACAATGAAAGCCCACATTAGCAACTGATCAAATTTGGTTTCCACAAGCTGTGAATCTTGAGCCAACTGAAACCTCTACCAAGCACAGTAGATTTCTAATATTCTCAAACCTAGATTACTGTAATTCCCTACTTCTTGGACTTCTGGCCAGTCACATAAAACCACTGTAACTTCTACAAAATGCTGCAGCCAGACTATTGACTGGAGCAAGGAAATATGACCACATCACCCTAACTCTGATAGCATTGCATTGGCTCCCTGTACAGTCAAGAATGCTTTACAAAATTCTAACAGTAATATTCAATAACATTAATCCGAACCGCAATCTAATGAAAATAACATTTAAACCACATATTCCCCCATGAACTCTTAGATCTCAGAACAAAGGCCTTCTAGAAACCCCAAACATAAGCAACCATCTAACACAAACTAGAGACAGAGTGATATCAATTGCCGGCCCAACACTATGGAACTCCATGCCAGAGAACCTTTGAACTATAACAGATGCTAAGAATTTAATAACAAACTTAAATCTTGGCTATTCAATAATGCCTACTTTTAGACTGATACATCCAATTCTCCATGACTCAGATACCCAAAATATGTCTTGAACAATACCCCCATTCTATCAACCCCCCCCCCCCTTTTAATCTGGTTACACCTGTATTTTATGTGTCTGCCTTGGAAGTACACCCTTAGGCCTGGATTTTCTAATTTCGCAGAACTTAGAAAATCCAGCGGTAATGGGGGGCGAAGCTGGGGGCGGGTCTGTGAAAGCAGGCAGCGATCGCACCACCACGGTGCTATCGTTGCCGGCATTCGCAAACCAATAGCACCACCGTGAAAGGTGGTGCTATTGGCCGCGTTACTGATGGCGATAAGGCTCCTTACCTTTTCGCCGTCAGCAATGTCTTCGCGGTGTCTGCCCTGGTGCCACCCCGACTCCTCCCGTTCCGGTGTGGATGCCGCCCAGAACCTGCCCCGATCTAGGTATCACACACGAAAAGTCCCTTTTCGCATGCGATACCTTTGGAAAATGACCCCCTTAGTTTGTATGTTTACCTAGTTTACCACCTGTGTGTAAGCTTACCTTTGTAATCATCTTTTGTGAGGTCAAACCTGTACACCGTTGTGAAATAGTGTTTCTCACATGGAATGACGTTATATAAAACACTCAAATAAACAAATACATAAAAATGGATTTACCCAAGAGAAGTTTTGCCTCACAAATCTGCTATATTTTTTTAAAGGGGTTAAAAAATATGTGGATAAATGTGATCTAGTAAATATAGTATATTTGGATTTTCAGAAGGCTTTTGGCAAAGTCTACCATGAGAGATTATCCTAAGAAAATTAAAAAGTCATGGGATAGCAGGCAAAGACCTTTTGTGGATTGCAAACTGGATAAATGATAAGAAAGAGAAAGATTCAATGATCAGTTTCCTCATTGGAGAAAGGTAAACAGTGGAGTGCCTCTGAGATCTGTACTTGGACCGATGCTTTTTAATATATTTATAAATGATCTGGAAAGGGGAACAACGAATGAGATGATCAAATTTGCAGATGAACCAAAATTATTCAGAGTAGTTAAATCACAAAACTGCAAAAGGGCCTTGCAATACTGGAAGACTGGGCATACAAATGGGAGATTACATTTAATATGGACAAGCGCAAAGTGATTCACATAGGGAAAAATAATCCACACTGTAATTTCACGATGTTAGGTTCCATATTGAGAGTTAGTTACAACCTAAGAAAAAAATGTAGGCATTATAGTGGACAATGCATTGAAATTGTCAGCTCAATGTGCTGCAGCAGTCAAAACAGCAAACAGAATGTTAAGAATTATTGAGAATGGAATGGTGAATAAAAGGGAGATTGTCATAATGCCACTGTATTGCTTCATGTTGAGACCGTACCTTGAGTACTGTGTGCAATTCTTGGCACTGCATCTCAAAGAAAATATAGTCGCACTAAAAAAGGCACAGAGAAGCGTGACCAAAATGATAAAGGGAATGGAACGACTCCCCTATGAGGAAAGACTAAAGTGGTTAGGGCTGTTCAGCTTGGAGAAGAGATAGCTGAGGGGGGATATGTAGAAGTCTATAAAATCATGAGAGGTCTAGATTGGGTAAATGTGTATTGGTTATTTGTGCTTTCAGATAATACAAGAACTAGATGGCACTCCATTAAGTTTGCAAGTACCACATTTAAAACAAATCGAAGAACATTCTTTTTCACTCAATGCAGAATTAAGCACTGGAATTTATTTATTTATTTATTTATTTAACAATTCATTGCCAGAGGATGTGGTAAAGGCTGTTATCATTGCTGGATTTAAAAAAAAATTGCAGAAGTTTGTGGAGAAGTCCATAAACTGCTATTAATCAAATGGACTTAGGGAACAGTTGTTGCTGATTACTGGCATTAGTAGCATGGGATTTAGTTATTTGGGTATTTGCCAGGTACTTGTATCCTGGATTGGCCACTGTTTGAAACAGGTTGTTGGACTTGATGGACCCTCAGTCTGACCCAGTATGTCAACTTCTTATGACCTTCTTATGTGGTGGTTGCCTGGAATGCCCACCCAGAAGAGGTGGTGAGGACAAAAACAGTAAATGAATTCATGGGATAAACACTGTGGATCCCTAAAGTCTAGAGGTTAAAAATGAAGAAAAGGGTGTATGGGGGTGACGTGCATGGAGCAGCAGCAGTTGCTTCCATTCACAGAAGGTTTGGGGGTAACCTGCTCAGAGTGGCAGTTGTTGCCCTTGACAGAAAGTATGGGAGTAACCTGTATGTAGTGGCAATTACTACCTTTAACAGGGGGCATGGGGGCAACCTTCAAGGAGCAGTAGTTACTACCCTTAACAGAAGGCTTGAGGGTAATCTTCAAAAAGCAGCAGTTATACCATAAGCAGCTTGTTGGGCAAACTGGATAGACCATTTATTTTCCATTACTACTATGTTACTACGTTAAGGATAATAGAAAGTTTTACCTTTTTTATTGTAGTTGCAATTATTTGGCAGCACAATATTCTTAGCAGCCTTCTCAAAAGTCTTGCTTGGCAGTGAATACATAACACTAATGGACAATTTTTAAAGCCATTTACATAGGAATTAAACCACCTGCTAAAATAACAAAAGGCAATACCTATCACATGCCCTGCATTGTCATGGTGGAAGAAACGTACACCACAATGCAGGCAGCCCCTCCCATTCTGTTAGCTGCATAGCATAAGGCTCAGTCACAGTCAGGTAAAGATGAAATCACCTCTTTTTAAAAAGCAGCAAGCATCATCTATCTATTCATGCAGAATATTGCCCATTTAGAAGGCAATTTTCAGTAGGATGCTTAATTGAAAGTATATGCACACACACGTTTAATGCATGTTGTTTATATCTAATTTTCAAATTAAAAATATCCAAGTAGTTTCTACTGAAAATTATTTAGTATAAAATATATGTATATAGTGTATATAGCGGGCAAATATACTTTGCAGCTGGTCAAGTGGGGGCAATATAGCCTAGATAAGTTTGAAAATCTAATGTATAAATGCTGTTTTCTTCCTCTAACATAAATACAACTCTAGGAATGTCTCTATTTAAACTGGATAAATAATAGGCATGCACAATGGAAGACCATCTGTACTTTCAGCCAGGTAGAAGAAGGCAATTTTCAACTAGGGCAATTTACCCAGCCTAAGCTGGAGATTTGATCTTCCTTCTTTAGCATTTCCATGATCTTACTGGAACTGAGAAGCAGGGCTTAAATCCCCATATTCAGCAGCATCTTATCTCAGCCAAAAGGCCACGAAAAGGCATCGTCAGCACATAGCTCAAATCCCTGTTTTTAATTCTCCATTTGATCTGTCCAAAGACCAATAAGCAACTTGGGAGGGTAATATTCAAACAGCCCACACAGGCAAAAGTTTGTGGGTACTTTTTACCTGCAGACTTTATTCAGAACTTTCAAAGCGTATGTATGCACATAAATCCACTTTGAAAATGTGTGGGTATGCTCGGAGCCCTGCGTGGCAAACCTGTACAACTTTGTGAGTGTGCATTTAGTTTACATGCATACTTACAAAAATCAAAAGTATGCATGTAAATCCCAATCTTACCCCCATCTATGTCCAAATCTCTATTTAGTATGCACATAAGTTACCTTTGAAAATCACCCCCTTGCAGGCAACCCTCTGAAAAGGCGAGCTACTGCCAACATAGCTACATAATCTCAGGAATGTTCAGTCACTCAGAACATCTCCATCTGGGTTTCCATCCATCCAGAGAACCAGCTGCTCTTATTTTGAAATGTCATCTCCACCTTGTCTGATATATTTCTGTATCTGTGACTTGTTACAAATCTCAAACCTTAGTTTAGAGGCGGAAAAAAGATTAGGTTTACCCAGTGCTGTTCATTCTGATGAGACAGAAATGTGCTAATACCTCAGCAAGTTGCCATGGCAACCCACATTGGACACTATTGAAGTCAACAGAGCGACAGTGGGCTCTGCAGCAATCCTCTGGCAACTTCACATGATAACCACAGATTGCTGGCAACTCAGGATAACCGGCACTATAGTTCAGCAAACTTTACTGCACTGACTTAGAAATAAGCATCCTATAGTTAACAGAGGATTAATCACCACAAAATAAAGGATTAATCAACACCAATGAATCAAGATTTCTTCCTATAACGGACACATGATTTTATTTTATTTCACTTCTGTTTTGCATTTGTTTTTCAAAAAACATGAGCAGATCATGAATTCAGATCTTTAGGGCAGTGCAAGAATAATGTCATTTTCAAATTCAGCAAACTATTTTAAAACTTGTGAAAGTACAAAATAAGTGTTCACCAATGATAGTGCTCTTTTATACCTTTTTGTTTTGAATGTGTGTAATATCTGATGTACATTTGTCAAATGTGAGTGTAGTATCATTTGCATTGTTCTACTAGGTATCTGAATTCCAATATCATCCATTGTATGTGCACCAGCTTGTACAGGTCACCTTAAAATCATTTGATGAACAATTACGCTAGTGACTTACATCTTTCAGCAATCCCAGACCTACACTTAAAATGGGCCGGTGATTAAGCTACTAGGGGAGAGTGGCAATGGGGGGGGGTATGTAGGGGGTAGCGAGGAGGAAGTATTTTTTTAAATATTTACTGGGGAGGGAGGGGGAGGATTGAAAGACCAGCGCTGATAAAGGCTGTTTTTATTTTATTTTATTATTTTAATTTTGAGGCAGTCCTCGCCAGCCACAGGTTGTGTTATTTATAGTGAAAGGATGGGAATTGGAGAACTGAGATCCATGAAGAAGACATTTATTTTTTGTTACAGGATCATCACTTACCCAGATATCTTTTGAAAATATCCACTTAAGTGCCAGGTTATTTTGCCCCACAAGGCCAGATAACTTTAGACTTGCTATGATGCAGGTCTCAACTTATCCAACTGAAAGGGTAATTTTTCATACTGCGTTAGGGCCTTATCACGGGCGTTAGAGCCCTAAAGCCCAGGACATCAACATAACACATGCTATAAATAATGCATCATGAGAGTGGGAGGAGTTTATGAAAATGAGGGGTGCTTAACAATTGTGTGCAATAGCATTACACACATTATCACTGGATTTAATGCTGGAAATAACTATACTTTTTTCCCTGGCGTTATGCCCAAAATAGGATTTGCAATATTTACCACACATCCCATTTCAGAGAGAGAGAGAGAGAGGGAGAGAAAGGGAGCCTGTGGGGAGGCCCACATATTAGTCTAGTTTTTTTTCCTCTGTAAGAAGGGCCATTCTGAACTCGGGGTGAAGTTTTGGTGGTGGGTTAGGTTTTGAGAGGCAGTTTTACATGCAGTTTTACATGCAGAGTTACTAGTTGCCCCTATTACAGTGGTATAAATAGTTTACTTATATGAGAGCCTTATAAAGAGTCTCTCTCTCTCACTCTCTCTCTCTCTCTCTCTCTGTTTCTCTCAGCAGCAGCCCAAAATGCAATAAAAGACTGTCTGAGCACTTCTCAGCTTGTGATGTGAAAATATCACGGGTGCAATAAATTTAACGCGTGTGATGGTAAAATAGCTATAAGAACATAAGAACATTCCATGCTGGGTCAGACCAAGGGTCCATCAAGCCCAGCATCCTGTTTCCAACAGTGGCCAATCCAGGCCATAAGAACCTGGCAAGTACCCAAAAAGTAAGTCTATTCCATGTTACCATTGCTAATGGCAGTGGCTATTCTCTAAGTGAACTTAATAGCAGGTAATGGACTTCTCCTCCAAGAACTTATCCAATCCTTTTTTAAACACAGCTATACTAACTGTACTAACCACATCCTCTGGCAACAAATTCCAGAGTTTACTTGTGCGTTGAGTGGAAAAGAACTTTCTCCGATTAGTTTTAAATGTGCCACATGCTAACTTCATGGAGTGCCCCCTAGTCTTTCTATTATCTGAAAGAGTAAATAACCGATTCACATCTACCTGTTCTAGACCTCTCATGATTTTAAACACCTCTATCATATCCCCCCTCAGCCGTCTCTTCTTCAAGCTGAAAAGTCCTAACCTCTTTAGTCTTTTCTCATAGGGGAGTTGTTCCATTCCCCTTATCATTTTGGTCACCCTTCTCTGTACCTTCTCCATCGCAATTATATCTTTTTTGAGATGCGGCGACCAGAATTGTACACAGTATTCATGGTGTGGTCTCAACAAAATTACCTCAACCATGCCCCTTTTTTATCGTAGGTGCTATTTTTCACAATTTCATAGCAAAATGATAAATCTAGGGGTAAGTTAGCCAGATATAACTAAAATTTTGCTAAATTATCCAAACAACTTTAGTACGCCACAGAATACCCCTGGAACACTTCATTTTATCTGATTAAATTATAGCCGGATAAGGATTTATCCGGCTATAATTTAGCTGGATAAGTTGCAAAATATTGCAAAACTTGCCATTTAGACAGATAACTTGTGAGTTATCAGTCTAAATGGCTTTGAATACTGACCTCTGAAGGACTAAATAAAAATAAAACCATTAAACTATATCAAAGAGAACAAAAGAAAGAAGAAGTGCCTCCTCACCAGGGCTACTAAAATAGTGGATTAGATTTAAAGTATGCCTACTATCATTAGCAATCTGTTGTCCCCTAATAAAGTCTGTTTGATCTATGTTGAGAGAACACAATCTACTCTAAGGGCCAATATCTATGATGTAGGCTATTACAGGAACTCTTAATACCAAACAGCTAAAAAAATCTTTTGAATCAAAAAGCAGATAAGATCCTATGGATAGTTGCTTCAAGTTTATCTTGCAAGATGAACAGGAACAGTCACTCAGGAATCACTTCTTGATACATAGGATTAAATAGTTTGATACCTCTAATCCATATAACAATGAACTAGCTACTTCATAAGCAAAGGAATTTTTTTAAATGGTGTATAATGAATAATATTTCTATAGGTGGCTATCGCAAATTTTGTTATCTTTAATAAGTAAATATATAAAATGAGCTTAGAGGAAAGCTGGCTGCAGCCTCGCCCCTCGTATCTTTGAACTTTATTCCACTTTTCAGTAGAGAAGTGAATCGTGTGATCGATCGTCTTAACGATCGATTTTGGCTGGGGGGGAGGGAATCGGATCGTCACGGTTTTGTTTTTTTAAATATCGTGAAAATCGTAAATCGGGGGAGGGCGGGAAAACCGGCACACTAAAACATCCCTAAAACCCACCCCGACCCTTTAAAATAAATTCCCCACCCTCCCGAACCCCCACAAAATGCCTTAAATTACCTGGGGTCCAGAGGGGGGGTCCCAGTGTGATCTTTTACTCTCGGGCCTCCGGTGCATTGTAGAAATGGTGCCGGCGCTACCTTTGCCCTGTCATATGACAGGGCAAAGGTAGCACCAGCGCCATTTTGTTTTTTGTCCCCCGACGTCAGGAGCGTAGGAGATCGCTCCAGGACCCCCAGGGACTTTTGGCCAGCTTGGGGGGGCCTCCTGACCCCCACAAGACTTGCCAAAATTCCAGCGGGGGTCCGGGAGCGACCTCCTGCACTCGAATCGTTTTGCCGTACAAAATGGCGCCATTTCTACAACGCACCGGAGGCCCGAGAGTAAAAGATCACACCGGGACCCCCCCCCCCCCCCCCACTGGACCCAAGGTAATTTAAGGCATTTGAGGGGGGGTTCAGGAGGTGGGGGATTTATTTTAAAGGGCCGGGGTGGGTTTTAGGGATGTTTTAGTGTGCCGGCGCCGGCGCCATTTCTACAACGTACCGGAGGCCCGAGAGTAAAAGATCACACCGGGACCCCCCCTCTGGACCCCAGGTAATTTAAGGCATTTTGGGGGGGTTCGGGAGGGTGGGGGATTTATTTTAAAGGGTCGGGGTGGGTTTTAGGGATGTTTTAGTGTGCCGGTTTTCCCGCCCTCCCCCTTCCCCTCCCCCTTCCCCCGATTTACGATTTTTGATGATAAATCGGGGGAATTCCTATTAAATATCGCCTCTAACGATTTTTGACGATTTAAAATATATTGGACGATATTTTAAATCGTCAAAAAGCGATTCACATCCCTACTTTTCAGTACACTGCATGCTAACAAGCTTCTTACAAGCTATTTCTAGAAATTCCTGGTTTCTAGAAATATCTTTGCCTTAAGTACTACATTTAATACTAAGCAAAATGTAATACATTACTTAAAAATAATGAGTTAAACTATAGTATAGGTTGCCTTTTATAGGTATTTGTCATAAAATCTCTACAGGGTTCTGCTACATTCCCTCCGTCATATTTAATATGACAATAATGCAATATAGCTCCAAAACCACTGGCCTCCTTCCCATATCTTAGGTTGGTCCTAAGCATGGCTGAGCCACAGAACTATAGGTAGTGTAGGCTAGGATCCTTGCACATCATAGTGGGGGGAAGCAACTGGGTATACAATGAGACCTTGCATTTATTTGAGGCCTCATTGTCTACAAAGAGGTGTTCAAAGTCAGGAAATGGGGATGTCATCACTGCAGAGACTATCAAGTTTGAGGAAGACTTATCACAGAGACTGATTACACATTGGCAGGCAAGGCATAGGACAATAAAAAAAGATCATTATAACTGCAATAGAACCAATAATATACATTAATTTCTTACCCAAACCTCCAAACCAGGTGCCTATACCTAAAAAAAAAAATTATAATCCCAGAAACTCTGCAAGCAAATATGAGATTAATGGGTGAGGTCATGGAGGATGAAGGAGACTTTTTGTATTTCTCCAGATTTATCAATAAAAATACAAGAAGTGTTAATGAATTGGCAAACTCCCCCCTTCTCAGCTAATGTATCATATCTAGTGCTTGTTGGTTATGTAAAACCATTCTAGTTAAGGATCTTATTTCTGTTTGCAAGCTTTTTATAGCATAAATGATTTTATTGACCAGGGATTCTACTATGGCTGAGACATTGTAGATGGCAGGTTGCAATTCTAATACCACTAATTGGGTAAATTGGGCTCTCACAAAGCTGTGAAATCCTGTGGATCTCTCAGTGAGAGGAGTGGTCTGATGATTTGAGAGTATGTTGAAGTAAACATTGGTTAAGTTAAAATGAGACCAGTTGTATAATGGGAAACAGAGGAAATGAGGTGTTATAAACCCTAAACCTACAGTATTATTGTTATTCATACCTTTACTCCCTCACTCGTTTTCCAGAAATTAAATTCCTGGATAGTTAATTAGTAAATATACTGTGGGTTGTTGTTTCTGTTGATCTATAATTTTTAGCCATCCCTGAATAGTAAGAGATAAGGGTTGAATTTCCCTCTTTCTTGGCATACTACAGTTCTGAGTGGGGACAGTAATATTAGATAATAAAAGACTTCAACCACCTTGAGAATGTTCCATTTCCCCTACTGAATAACGCAGTGATAATAGTCTAAATTTCTTTCTGTAACTGATGCATTGTCACCTTCTCGGCGACATCTCTGTCTACTCTAATTCATGTGGTGAGAATGAAGCTCTACAAGTTTTTGATTGATTAGCTAGTCAATCAGCCAGTTAAACCATCTTCAAGTTCTGTAATATAATAATCCTTGCTATCACATTTGAAGAAAAGAAGTACCCATTTATATTTTTTATATTTATCTCACAATTAAGAAGCCAAGGGGAGAAAACCATTTCTTCTTTCAAGATTGTATTGTGAAAGATTCTGGAAGATTTTGATCTTTTCTCCTTTGTATTCAATATAGTCTTTGGCTCTAATATACTATAACAAGGCTTGCTTATCCTTGAAGTAAGGCAGATAGGTCACTACAGCTCTTGGAAGCCTGCCATCCCCAACTCTATGAGCCCAGTCAAATTTAACGTCTCTCTCCAAATTGAGGAGTTCCAATTTTAATTATTTCATTAAGAGTCTTAGAAATATCCCCATATTTATCAGATTGAGGGAGTCCATGGATTCTTTTTTTTCTTTTTAATTTTTTATTTATATCAATTGGCAATACTTACAAGAACAATTCTTGAATAGAAAAAAATACAAGAGATTGGCTTATACAATGTAATAACAAATAAACATTCATTTAGGAAATCATCATTAATTTCAATCTCTCTCTTTTAAAGTCCTCAATAATCGAGGGTGGATCCTCCACAACCTTAGGAAAAAATAAACAATATTTCTATTTGCAGGAAATAGACAGATATATAACAGTGATTCTTTTCATTTTATGAGAGGACTGGAGAATCTATACAGGGTACTGCAGGAGTTATGGGGGATTTCCCCACTAAGAATTGAGTTAACTGGGGTGGTTCAAAGAAAACATAAGTATTCTGTAAATATTTAACCATGCACTTGCATGGAAATTTAAGGAAATATTTTCCCCAATTAACAAGACCTGAGGTCTCAGCAAGAGGAATGCTTTTCTCCTCTTCTGGGTCTCACGAGAGACGTCCGGGAAAGCCCTTACAATACATCCCATAAATCTTTCATTCCTGTATTTCAAACATAATTTTAATAACCATTCACTATCGAACTCTAATGCCATAGTCACTATGAGAGTTGCAGGAATTGCCAATTCAGAATCTGAAGTTTCCAAAATTGCCAAAAGATCAAGAGACTGCTCTCAAGCTGGTGTTAATGGTTCCATTTCTCCTTCTTGGTCAGCAGTTGCTCTTCTGGATTTAGATATATAATATATCCTTGTTATCGGTGGTATCATTGTTTATGAGACCTTGAGTATATCTACCAAGTATTTCTTAAATACTTCTCTCAGAGATCTTAATGGTATCTGAGGGAAGTTTATAAACCTCAATTTCTTACTTTTCACCATATTCTCAAGGTTTTCAAGTTTCAACGCTGTATTATTTTTATCTTTCATCATCATTACTTGTGATTGTTGTATCGATTTAATCTCAGTCCAGATATAAGAAACCTGCTGCTCCAACTCCACATTTGTATTAGTAATAAATTATATTTTTTATCATGTCGTCTAATTTGCTCCATTGCTGGAGTCAATTGCTGTAATATAGACAATCTCATTTCATTTATGGCTTCCCACAGCATCTCAAATGAGAAAACTTGTGGTCTTACCATTGCTGGTATGTCTTTAATGGGGATTCCTCCAACCGCACCCATAGTTTCTTCCCTCGATTCTCCTGCTTCCATGCTGAGTTGCTCGATGTTGCCACCTATACTCTTCCCAACCCTGCTAGATCGAACTCCTCCACACTTCGGTCTGAGGGTTCTTCCCTCAGTTGTGGAGCTGTCCTTGTGGCAGATGGATTTACCGGCAGGGTCCTCTCTATGGGACTCAACGGCGATATTGAGCCTGGGAGAAAGGGGAGCTCAAAATCCCCTTCCCCTCTCTCCAACGTTTGCGGTCCCATTCCTCTACCACTGCGCGTTACATGCATGTCCATCGGACCGGTCGGATGAGTTGCCGGAGGTACTGCGGGGTACGGAGGGGTACGGACTCCTCGGCTTCCTCTTCCTCCCTTAAGGTAAGAAACACCGCAAGAAAATTGAAAGACCTCACTTAGCTGAGAACGCTCATGCAGCGCTTGTGTGTCTGGCAGCCATCTTGGATCTGCCCCCCCTTCTTCAAGTCCATGGATTCTAATGTTATTTCTTCTCTAACAGTTTTCAAGGTCATCCTGCTGTTCCTTAAGATCCTGAGACACATTTTTGATGGGCTTCATTTTAAAATAAATGACAACAGAAGTCTATCTGTTCTCCAGTATATACCTCATTCTGAGAAACACTTTCTTTCAGTTCTTTAATATCTTTGTTAGAATGACTAATTGCCTTGCCCACGTCAACTCTGAGCATCCTATGTCTTTGACCAATTCAGAAATCGCCAATTCATGAACTGTGATTTTAAATTCCAGCTTAGTTTCAGTAGGTGAAATAGTTACTGATGAGTTATAGGAAGTATCTTGTTGTTCCAAAGGCCTCTTGCAGGCCTACCGGACTTTGCCAATTCAGTTGTGTCTAAATGCTTTTGCTCCATTGCCTTCAACAAAAACTGTAGAAGTCACATCAAAAACTAAAAACTAATAGGCTCAAAGGTCCACAGTACAGGAGATACTCAGCACTCTACCAAAGAACTATATTGCACCCTCACTCCAGCCCCGAGAATACTGTTCACACACCAAGACAACAAATAATCTGGAGAAAATATTATATGAGGCTAAAGCTGCATACATTCATTCAACAGTTCCAAATCGTCAGAAATAACATCCAGAAGCATGATATACACCTTTCAGCCCACTATAACTAATTTCCCATTTCAACACAGTTTGAGCTTCATTCTCATCCATTATAGCCCAATGTTTACCTCACCATTACTACAGCACAATTAAAATAGCCTGGTATGATTTAGCAGCACAACTTTTCTTCAGGGCACTTTCATTTTTTCAGCATGGACATTTTCTTCATTAGCACAGCAGAGAAATGCAATCAAGCTTCAGCTTACGTGCACAATCAACCCAAAACCCTGCCCCCTCTCAATGCCCAATGAGGCCCAGATAACTTACAGTTACGCAGTCATCCCACAATGCTGCATCAGGACTCAAATGTGGCATTTATATCTGCCTCTTCAATGCTTCCTGTCACCAGGAAAGTGCAAATTTTAAAAGCATTGCTCGAGCTAAAACGCCCATATTCGCAAGTATGTAGGCCATGCATGAGCAAAAGATTTAAAAGCCACTAATTATGCATGTATATGCACATGCATGAGCCAAATAAATGGGTGAGAGATGGATGGGGAATAGGCAGACCATGAGTGTTCTGGGCCGAGAGCAACAGTTAAGCTCGTCAAGCCATATTTTAAAACCAGAGGCCACAGCATGCAGTAGGGATGTGAATCGTTTTTTGACGATTTAAAAAATCGTCCGATATTTTTTAAATTGTCAAAAATCATTAGAGTGCGCGATACAATAGAAATTTTCCAGATTTATCATGAAAAATCGTTACTCCCGTTAGTGTCCACTAACGGGAGTTATTTGGGGGGAGGGCGGGAAAACCGGCACACCAAAACAATCCCTAAATCCACCCCGACCCTATAAAACTAATCCCTTACCTTCCCCCACCCTCCCGAACCCCCCCCAAAACTTTTTACGAGTACCTGGTGGTCCAGTGGGGGCGCGGGGACTGATCTCCCGCTCTCGGGCCATCAGCGCCATTTTGGCTGCAACTCAAAAATGGCGCCGATGGCCCGATTAAAAAAAAACCCCACCCGACCCTTTAAAAATGACCCCTTAGCTTCCCCCAACCTCCCGATCCCCTCAAAACATTTTAAAATTACCTGGTGGTCCAGTGGTAGTCCCGGGAGCGATCTCCTGTTCTCGGGCCGTCGGCTGCCACTCATAAAGATGGCACCGATGGCCCTTTGCCCTTACCATGTGACAGGGTATCCGTGCCATTGGCCATCCCTCTTTAAAGATGGCGCTGGCCAGCCAGTGCTCCTACCATGTGACAGGGGCCAGCCAATGGCACGGATACCCTGTCACATGGTAAGGGCAAAGGGTCATCGGCGCCATTTTTATGAGTGGCAGCCAATGGCCCGAGAATGGGAGATCGCTCCCGGGACCACCACTGGACCACCAGGTAATTTTAAAATGTTTTGGGGGGATCGGGAGGGTGGGGGAAGCTAAGGGGTAATTTTAAAAGGGTCGGGTAGGATTTTTTTTTATCGGGCCATCGGCGCCATTTTTGAGTGGCAGCCAAAATGGCACCGATGGCCCAAGAGCGGGAGATCGGTCCCCGCGCCCCCACTGGACCACCAGGTACTCGTAAAAAGTTTTGGGGGGGTTCGGGAGGGTGGGGGAAGGTAAGGGTCAATTTTAAAGGGTCGGGCCTCACTAAAAAAAAATTAACGATGTGAATCGGAACCGATTCCGATTGACATCTCCATCGATCAGATTTTTTTCTCCCTCCAGCCGAACCCGATCGTTAAGACGATCGGGCACACGATTCACATCCCTAGCATGCTTGTTAGCCACATATATGTATTGCTGTTCCTGATGAAGTTTAAGTCTGCAGAAATTGTGTTTTAGGCTTAAAATAACAGGGGGAGAGGTCCAGGTCAACTGGGGAAAGAGCAGGCTGAAGAACAAGAGGAGTCTGAATTATCTCAAGATAGACTGGGCAAACTGGTGGACTGCTTGTTAAAATACTGTATGCAATTCTGGTCACTGCATCTAAAAAAAAATTCACTGGAGAAAGTGCAGAGAAGGGTGACCAAAATGATAAGGGGCATGGAATGGCTACCCTATGAGGTAAGTGTAAGGAAGTTAGGGCTGATCAGTTTGGAGAAGAGAAGACTGAGGGGGGATAAGATAGAGGTCTATAAAGTCATGAAAGGACTTGAAAAAGTTAATGTAAATTGGGTAATTACTCTCTCAGATAATAGAAGGACTAGGGGGCACTCCATGAAGTTAGCAAGCAGCTCATTTAAAACAAATCGAAGAAAATTCCTTTTCACTCAGAGCAGAGTTAAGCTCTGGAATTCATTGCCAGAAGATGTGGTTACAGGAATTAGTGTTACTGGGTTTAAAAAAGGTTTGGATAAGTTCCTAGCGGAAAAATCCATAAATTGCTATTAATTAATAAGCAATAGTAGCTTGAGATTTATTTAATGTTTGGGTACTTGCCAGGTATTTGTGACTTGGATTGGCCACTATTGAAAACAGGATACTGGGCTTCATAGACCCTTAGTCTGACCCAGGATGGCAATTCTTATGTTCTTGTAGGGAATGTACTTTGTGCAAGCATGTTTAAAATTTGCTTACATACACACATTAAGGCTGACAAAATCTTAAGGAAGAGATACATAATACATTTGCTTGAGTAAGGGCTTAAAATTAGGAGCACACTTATGCATGGTAGGCATATTTTAAATCATATGTGCGCAAGAATGCACATGATTGAAAATTCTACCTTGTTTTCACTCTCATGCCCATATGCGATTGTATGTTATTTATTTATTTTAAAACATTTCTAAACCTCCCTTCCTACATTCAATTGCGAGGTACAACATAACATTCAGATCTAGATTTATTATTTTGCATGAATAGTACCCGTGATTAAAAAGGGACATGGTTAGGGTAATTTTAGAGATAGTGCAACATTTTACTGGAGTGAGAGAGAGAGAGAGACTCTGTATAAGGTTCTCATATGAGTAAACTATTTATACCACTTAGGAAGGTCAACTAGTAACTCGAGGTGAGGTTTTGGTGGTGGTCTAGGGTTTGGGGAGGGGCAGTTTAACATGCACAATCAGAGGTGCGAACAGCACAGTACACATCAGTGAAGATTTGATGTGATTTTGAGTTAGAAAAGGTACACAAAGATGAGATTTGTACATTGTACTCTCGACCTAGTTTGATACACTCTCTACTAGTTATTATCTACCTAGGCCACCACCAAAACCTCTACTCGAGTTACTAGCTGCCCCTCCTCCAGTGGTATAAAAAGTTGACTAATATGTGTTTCTCCTAGAGGCTCCCTCTCCCTCTTTCTCTCTCCCCCTCCCTCTCCATTTGCCCCCTCCCCCCTCACTTCCCTCTCCTAAAATGGGATTTTGATTTTTATGTATAGTTACTTCTGGCATTATAATGTGTGATAATATGTGTTATGCTATTGCATGCAACATTATACATCCCTTATTTTCAAAAACTCCACCCAAACTCCTCCCCTTTGAAAACCTTATTTAGAATTTGCATATGCATCTCATGATGCATTATTTATTGCATGCATTATGGCATTATTGCAGGCATTAGGGCCCTAATGCAGTTTGATGAATGACCCTGTTAGTTTGTTAACATAAAAAAATAATCATTAAAACATCTCAAAAGCTAAAATAATGCAAAATTAGAAATTACATATTACCAGAATAGAATAAAATTAAAATAAGAAATGCAAGATATGTTTAACCTTCATAAGCTTGCTTAAAAAGATAGGGCTTTAGGGAGTTTTCTAAAAACTTGGGCTCCTTCAGATTTAGGATCTCCTTTGGAAGTGAATTCCAAAAGGTTGGTCCTGCTATTGAGAAAGCGCGATCCCTGGTTTCATCCAAATGAGCTGACTTCAAAGAGGGAATATCCAAAGGTTTTGACTGAATGATCGCAGTGCTGTAGAGGGAGCGTGTATTTTTATTATAGCATTAATCCATGCTGGATGTAAATTATTGATAAGGGAGTACACAATGGTGGCAAGTTTATATGAAAAGTTATTGGAAGCCAATGGAGTGATTATAATACGGGAGAAATATATTCACAAATTGGTGTAAACGAGCACCTGAATTTTGAATAATCTAAAGAGGGTGAAAAGTATAAATCAGAAGACCTGAGAGTAATGAATTGCAATAGTCAATGCCTGGAAAAAGAAGTGCTTGTAAGACAATACAAAAGTCACCAACATCAAGGAAAGGTTTGAGATGTCATAGCAGTCTAAATTTAAAGCATGAGGTTTGTATTGGTGTTTTAATCTGATCATTCATAATGAAGTGTCAGGTTTGACACCCAGATTCCAGACTGAGGGGGTCATTTTTTAACGGGATCACACGTATTAGCTAAAAAGGTGCGGAATCGGGGCGGCGTCGGCACCGGAAGAGGAGGAGTCGGGGCAGCGTCGGGGCGGATGCTGTGAAGTCTTCTCTGGCAGCGATAAGGTAAGCCACGTTATCGCCGCCAGTAGCGCGCCCAATAGCACCTCTCTGGTTTTAGCTCTTTTTTTCTTCAGGTTTATCCTTGTTCAGGCATGTATTATCGTGTTTAGTGCCCAAAAACCCGCGGTATGCTTAGCACAGCATGCAAATCGCATGTAGAGAAGGGATTAGCTATTACAGGACAATATAGAGAGATACATTAGCAAGGAGACATTTTAGCACTTGTGTTTCAATACAGGAAATGTAATGCCTGGGCCAGGACAAGAATAAAAGTTAATTTATGTTTGTGCTGGCCATTTTAGTCCTTTGTGGTATTGTGTGTGGGTGCTTCTCTGAGCTTTTCTGTGGCAAACATGGATTATTTAGAAGTTTTTTTTGTTTTTTTTATGCTTTGGTACATTATGCAGGTGGGCCGAAGAATTAGAGTTTCGGAAGCATTTGAACAAAGAAGATAGAGAAGACAATTTATTGCTGAAGAAGAAATGAGGATCCAATAGGAGCAGGCTGTCTTAGGATCTAGCTGTTTGTGGAAGGGCACACAAGCAACGGATATTTCGCCTGAGGACAGCACTGTTGGGGTTACTTGTGACAGATGTGGTACAACCATATAGACTGAGTTCCAGGGCAATTATTTTTCTCCATGAAGAAATCAGAGATTATATTGATCCTCTAACTGATCATAGACATGCCATTTCAGGCTTGGTCAAGCTTCTTGATACCTTACATTTTTTGCCACTGGCACTTTCCACAATATAGTGGCTGTAGTGGTCAGTCTGGACTAGTCAATGTTTTCAAGGCATTTCAGCAAGATACTGAAGAGCATGATGAGATGGGTCAGGGAGTATCTCAAGTATCCACAGATGTTTATAGAGAGGCAGAAGATGAAGCATGTTTTCTTCGATATGCTGGCATGATGAATGTAATGGGTGCAATCGATTGCACCATGTCATTTTCACATCCCCCCCCCCAAAAAAAAACAACACAAATATGGGAAAGAAATGGCATACTATAACAGGAAGCATTTCCACTCCCTGAATATACACGTTGTGTGCAATGCACACATGAAGATCCTCAGTGTTGTCTCCAAGTTTTCTAGAAGCAGCTATGACTCCATCATCTTTGTGCAGTCAGCGCTGGCTCGAAATTTCACTGAAGGAAAATACAGTGAAGGCCGGTTGCTTGGTAAGTTTGAAATAGAAGTCAAACCAAAATGTAAGCTGAAATCTCAAAATGTAAGCTCTCTGGTGTGAGTGGCACCCAAAGTAGAACAATGCACACTTTCTGATGCCTGGTGCCAAAAGCATGTACTATTCCATTATACAATCAAATGTTAGTTGTCTGGGGTGAGCACATGCCAGCCTGTGGGGTGGGTACTAAAGGTGGGTTAGTATATGCTTTTTGGTACATGATACCAAAGTGTCTTCTATTCTGCTACACATTTAAGCTCTCTGGGGTGGGAACCAAAAGCAGAATAGTGCACACTTTCTGGTACATGGTGCCACACACACATACTGTTCTGCTATGCAATCAAATGCTAGATGTCTGGGAGTAGGTACATGCATGTAAGATCTCTTGGATGGGAAGCAAAAGTGTTGATTGAACTATGGGATGGGTATCAACAGGTCGACAGCTTGATTTATTATGGTGCTTTGTACACAGCAAGTTAATGGATTGTTCTATTTCTATTTTTTGCAGGAGATACTGGTTATGGCTGCAATCAAACAGAACCTTCCAGAGTGAATAAAACACTCTACAAATCTCACTCTACAAAAACAATATACTCCTACGTTTATTTCAAAAAAGAGTACTTTGCATAGAACAGACCTCATAAACAAGGGCACCAACCTTAACCATGTTTCCCTGGTGCCTGATTTACTCATATAAAAATATGTAGTGCCATATGATTTATAATCATTGGTCTGAGTAGAATATCATTTCTGCAGGAACCCTGGTTATATTTATTTAGGGTTGATTTTTTTTTTTAAATGCAAGTAAAACATGTCTTTTTACAAAAAAAATCGTTCTTAATCAAGGTATGCAAAGTAGACAAACCACTTATCTAAGGGATTGATGAACTCAAAATTTCAAACGTGCACTTTTTAAAAAAACTTACCTAAAAAAAAAATATAAGGATCTTGCAGAAATAATATTCTACTCAGACCGAAGATTATAAATCAATTGACACTACATATTTTTATATGAGTAAATCAGGCACCAGGGAAATATGGTTTAAGGTCAGTGCCCTTGTTTATGAGGTCTGTTCTACGCAAACTACTCTTTTTTTGAAATAAACATAGGAGAATTTTTTTTTTTTTGTAGCATGAGGTTTTTTGGGTTATGGCTGCAAGGCATGGCTTCTCACACTTCCTTTCCACACCACGTATGGTGGCAGACATCTGCTATAACAAGACACACATGAGAACCAGGACAGACATAAAACATACATTTGAAAAGCTGGCTTCACTACTTTCATTGCTCTGGAAGAGCACTGTAACATCGCCCTCTGGGATGGCATTCATCCAGACCTGGGGTCAGAGATGGATGTTTGCATCTGCTGTGGATAGAGATAGTACAGCTAGGGGGAATGAGCTCCGCTGCAAGATCATAGTGGACTTTTTTTGGACAGACGTTTTTACATATGGTGGAGGTGGTGGAGGGAAGTTGATAGAGGCAAAGAGAGATTATAACTCCAACATTTGACTCTTCTCAGATAGGCATGAACCCCAAGGAAGATGAATGCCATTAGAAATACACAGTGTGGCCATTGACTTATTATTTAATTTTTTAAAATATGTTCCAAATGTTAATGAGATTTTAATAAAATATAATTTTTAATGACTGACTGGTCTTCATTTTTTCACAGACTGTGCCTCCTTAGACCTGGTTTTTACACACTAATGTGGAAATCATTGTCCCAAGCATGTACAGCCTGTGAGACCCTCCATGACAGGCCCTACATCCTTGGGCCACGGATGTCCACACCAGTGTGAAAATCACTGGCTCAAGGAGGCTGGGCCTCTACTGCCCATGAACCACATGCCACTCCACGGCACAAGTAACATTTTAAGATTCTTTATTGCACATCAAAAATAACTGCAGAAGTAAAAATATAAGATTTCTTCTAAACAATTACATAAATATGTAAGGTTTCATAATACACAAGAGTCCAGTAACATTTGAAAAACCACGCTGACAGCCAGGGAAGTAGAGCACATTCAAAATGAAATAAACAGATCCATAAACTGGAGACAGCCTGTAAAAGCAGACAAAGCATATGAGAATTGTAGATGATCCATTTCAGGAAAATAGTGACAATTAGTGAGCAGGAATGGAGCCACCATTTCTACAGACTGCAGTGATGAGCGCTGATGATACAGTTGTGCCCAGCTGCAATAAAAAGGGAAAAAAACAACAAACATCTGAAATGCAAACCTGAAGCCTAGTGATGTACCGTCCATGCCCACTGTGGAACCAATAAGAACAGTACATAGGAATGTTGATGCATATATTCTCAGTGGAGGAGAGGAGAAGAGTGTCAAGGGCATGGTGAGTGATGGCTCAAATGAGTCATTGGAAGGAAGAAGCATCTGCATTAGAAAAAAGAACAGGAGCTCACCGCATTAGAGATGTGAATCAGAACCGGAATCGGTTCGGTTCTGGTTCCGATTCAAATCGTGCATTTTTTTTCGTCCGGCCCGATCGGGATTTTTTTATTGGCTGCACCTGATCCAATAAACAAAAAAACCCACCCCGACCCTTTAAAAACCGTTCCCTTAGACTCCACCACCTTCCCGACCTTCCCAAAAATGTTTTAAAATTACCTGGTGGTCCAGTGGGGGTCCAGGGAGCATTCTCTCTCGCTCGGGCTGTCGGCCGATAAACAAAAAACCCAACCCGACCCTTTAAAACCACTCCCTTAGCCTCCACCACCCTCCCGACCCCCTCCAAAAACGTTTTAAAATTTCCTGGTGGTCCAGTAGGCCCCGGGAGCGATCTACCGCTCTTGGGCCATCGGCTGCCACTAATAAAAATGGCGCCGATGGCCCTTTGCCCTTACCCCTGTCACATGGTAGGAGCACTGGACGGCCGGCACCATCTTTAAAAATGGCGTGGGCCATCCAGTGCTCCAAGTGACAGGGGTCGGCCAATGGCACGGTTACCCTGTCACATGGTAAGGGCAAAGGGCCATCGGCACCATTTTGATTAGTGGCAGCCGACGGCCTGGGAGTGGGGGATCGGGCCCGGGAGCGGGAGATCTCTCCCGAGACCCCCACTGGACCACTGTAAAATGTTTTGGGGGGGGGTCGGGAGGGAGGGGAAAGCAAAGGGTTTAGTTTTAAAGGGTCGGGTGGATTTTTTGTTTATCGGCTCAGGCGCAGCCGATAAAGCCGCGATCGGGCCTGATAGAAAAAAAAACACATCTGAATCGGAATCCGAACCGATTCCGGTTCGGATTCACATCTCTAGCCTCTACTGCCCATGAACCACATGCCACTCCATGGCACAAGTAACATTTTAAGATTGTTTATTTCACATCAAAAATAATTGCAGAAGTAAAAATGTAAGATTTCTTCTAAACAATTACATAAATATGTAAGCTTTCATAATACACAAGAGTCCAGTAACATTTGAAAAATCACGCTGACAGCTAGGGAAGTAGAGCACATTCAAAATGAAATAAACAGATCCATAAACTGGAGACAGCCTGCAAAAGCAGACAAAGCATATGAGAATTGTAGATGATCCATTTCAGGAAAATAGTGACAGAGAGCAGGAATGGAGCCACCATTTCTACAGACTGCAGTGATGAGCGCTGATGATATAGTTGTGCCCAGCTGCAATAAAAAGGGAAAAAAACAACAAACATCTGAAATGCAAACCTGAAGCCTAGTGGTGTACCGTCCATGCCCACTGTGGAACCAATAAGAACAGTACATAGGAATGTTGATGCATATATTCTCAGTGGTGGAGAGGAGAAGAGTGTCAAGAGCATGGTGAGTGATGGCTCAAACGAGGCATTGGAAGGAAGAAGCATCTGCATTAGAAAAAAGGAGCACACCGCATTAGAGATGTGAATCGGAACCGGAATTAGTTCGGTTCCGGTTCCGATTCAAATCGTGCATTTTTTTTCGCCGGCCCGATCGGGTTTTTTTTATCGGCTGCGCCTGACCCTTTAAAACCTCTCCCTTAGCCTCCACCACCCTCCCAACCCCCCAAAAAATGTTTTAAAATTACCTGGTGGTCCAGCGGGGGTCCCGGGAGCATTCTCTCGCGCTCGGGCTGTCGGCCGATAAACAAAAAACCCACCCTGACCCTTTAAAACCGCTCCCTTAGCCTCCACCACCCTCCCGACCCCCTCCAAAAACGTTTTAAAATTACCTGGTGGTCCAGTGGGCCCCGGGAGTGATCTCCCGCTCTCGGGCCATTGGCTGCCACTAATCAAAATGGCACCGATGGCCCTTTCCGGATGGCCCGTGCCATTTTTAAAGATGGCGCCGTCCGTCCAGTGCTCCAACCATGTGACAGGGGCCGGCCAACGGCACAGTTACCCTGTTACATGGTAAGGGCAAAGGGCCATCGGCGCCATTTTTATTAGTGGCAGCCGACGGCCCGAGAGCGGGAGATCGCTCCCGGGGCCCACTGGACCACCAGGTAATTTTAAAACGTTTTTTGGGGGCTCGGGAGGGTGGTGGAGGCTAAGGGAGCGGTTTTAAAGGGTCGGGGTGGGTTTTTTGTTATAGGTCGACAGCCCGAGTGCGAGAGAATGCTCCCAGGACCCCCGTTGGACCACCAGGTAATTTTAAAACATTTTTTTGGGGGGGTCGGGAGGTTGGTGGAGGCTAAGGGAGCAGTTTTTAAGGGTCGGGGTGGGTTTTTAGGTTGTCTCCTAACTCCCATTAGTGTGCACTAACCCAATCAATGGGAGGGGAGGAGGAATAGCCTAGTGGCCTATGAACCAGGAGACCAGGGTTCAAGTCCAGTTGTTACTCCTTGTGACCTTGGGCAAGTCACTTTACACTCCATTACCTCAGGTACAAAAACTTAGATTGTAAGCCCTCTGGGGATAGAAAAACACCTACAGTACCTGAACATAAACCAGTGTGATAATCTCAATTGAGATCTAATGTCAGTATATATAAATAATGATTTTTTCACAATAAATCGGTGGAATTTCTATTGTATCGCACTCTTTAACAATTAATGATGATTTAAAAAATATCAGACAATATTTTAAATCATTAAAAAACGATTCACATCACTACACCGCATACTATAGCGAGAACACTGATGATGCACCCACCTGCAAAAGGAAAGGGAAAGAGAAAAAAGTGAGAAATACAAGTTTGAAGCTGTCCAGCCTATGTGTAACCAGCAAGATTAGTAGGGATATGCAGAAGGAAAAAATTTGTTGCGATTCAGTTTTCGTTTCGCAGGGACCCAAATTCGTTGCATTCGTTTCACAGGGAGGAAAACCAATTCGTTGATTAGTTTTATTCTTTTTCCGATTTCCCATTAAAGTCAATGGGGGAAGTATTTGCAGCCTATTTTTGGCTGCAGAATTGGAGGGTTTTTTTTATCAATTCTGATGAAATGTCTGGGGAGCAATCATCAGAACAAGAAAAGAGCTCCAAGACTGTGGCAAAGTGGCACCAAAGCGGCATGAATAGCCTAAGTCACTGTAAAGGGACAAAGAGATAACAGGAGTGGTAAGAGTGCTTTAACAGAGGCACAAAGCACAGTAGAGAGAGTATAAAAAACACACCACAGTTTCAAAAGAGAACATCAATAACAGATGCATGAACTCTCGAAGGCAGCATGACAGGCAAAGTGGCAAGACAAGTGGCATTAACATCCTACAGCACAATGAAGGGGGAATATAGCAAGCAGAAACACTAGCACCAACACACTGAGGAACCATGATAGTGGCAAGAACACCTCAAGGAGTTGAGTGAGTTATCTGGTGAATGGCAGCAAGGCAGAGTGGCAGAAAGCTTACAGCGGCAAGACAGGCTGGTAGAGCAGTGGTAGTCTGGTCCATGTGGTTTTGATAGGGGCAAGACAGGCTGGCAGAGCTGAGGTAGTCAGGTCCCTGTGGTTTTGATAGGGGCAAGACAGGATGGCCCCGGGGAGAGTTCCCTTTCCTTTGCGCAGGAAAGGGCTCTCTAGAATGGGTTTGCCCCTGGAATGGGGTGTTTCCATTCGCATCTAGTGAGCTCTTACTGGTCTTTTAAAATCTGGTGGAGTTAGCAGATATACAAACGAGAATTTTCAGGGCTGAGGCGGAGGAGTGTGCCATGTGAAAAGCAGTTCAACATGGGTCAACAGGTACTAAGAGATAGGCTGGCCAGCTACCCCAGGGAGATTTCCCTTTCCTTTCAGCAGGAAAGGGCTACCTGGAATGGGTTGGCCCCTAGAGTGGAACATGAGCCTTCAAAGCGTGGCGATATGGAGCACAAGGATTCAAAGTATGGCAATGTAGAGCAGGGTGCCATGTGAACAGCAGTTTAACATGGGTCAACAGGTACTAAGAGATAGGCTGGCCAGCTACCCCAGGGAGGGTTCCCTTTCCTTTGAGCAGGAAAGGGCTCCCCGGAATGTGTTGGCCACTAGAATGGAGCAGGAGACTTCAAAGTGTGTTTGTTTTAATTAAGGATCCATGCTTTGAAGGATTAGTATTTTGAATTGCCAGAGACTGAGGGTTCCCTTTGCAACAAGGGTTCAGCTGTTAGGACCAAAAAGTAAGCGCTGATGTCATCTCCCGCCTAAATCTACAATATCAACCTATGTTGACTTTGTAGTTTACACAGTGCCTCTGTAAACTATGGGAACACAGAGGATGAACTAGAGTGCAACTGCCACCAGTTTTCTATAGTACGAGAAACATTACTGTTGGCACCTAAGAAAGATTTAGGGAACATGGCCCATAATATGAAAGTCAGGAAAACTATTGAGCATATGAAAAATATGCAAGCTCCAGACATCTTAAGTCAGCTTTTTATGTTCTTACATTCAAAATGTGGATGGTCAGGCACAGCATTCGAGCATAGAGGTCAAGCCCTTTTAGGGACATAAGGCCTGGACGGACAGGCACAGCAATCGAGGATAGAGGTCAAGCCCTTGTAGGGACGTAAAACCTGGACGGACAGGCAGGCACAGTATTCGAAGATAGAGGTCAAGCCCTTGTAGGGAAGTAAATCCTGGACAGACAGGCAGGCACAGCATTCAAGGATAGAGGCCAAGCCCTCGTAGGGACGCAAAGACTGGACAGACAGGCAGGCACAACATTTGAGGAAAGACGTCAAGCCCTCGTAGGGACTTAAGGCTTGGACGGACAGGCACAGCATTAGAGATCAAGTCCTTTTAGGATTATAAGACAGGCACAGCATTAGAGGTCAAGCCCTTTTAGGGGCATAAAGCCTGGTCAGACAGGCAGAGCATTAGAGGTCAAGCCCTTAAAGAGACGTAAATCCTGGGCAGACAGGCACAGCATTAGAAGTCAAGCCCTTTTAGGGACATAAAGCCTGGACGGACAGGCACAGCATTAGAGATCAAGTCCTTTTAGGGTTATAAGAGAGACATAGAATTAGAGGTCAAGCTCTTTTAGGGACATAAGGCCTGGACGGACAGGCACAGCATTCAAGGTCAAACCCTTGTAGGGATATAAGGCCTGGATGGATAGGCACAGAATTCGAGGATAGAGGTCAAGCCCTTTTAGGGACATAAGGCCTGGACGGACAGGCACAGCAATCAAGGATAGAGGTCAAGCCCTCATAGGGACATAAATCCTGGATGGCCAGGCAGGTATAGCATTCAAGGATACAGGTCAAACCCTCATAGGGACTTAAGGCCTGGACAGACAGGCACAGCATTCGAGGTCAAGCCCTTTTAGGGACATAATGCTAGGATGTACAGGCACAGCATTAGAAGTCAAGCCCTTTTAGAGACGTAAATCCTAGATGGACAGGCACAGCATTAGAGATCAAGCCCTTTTAGGGACATAAGGCCTGGATGGACAGGCACAGCATTAGAGGTCAAGCCCTTTTAGGGACGTAAAGCCTAGATGGACAGGCACAGCATTAGAGATCAAGCCCTTTTAGGGACCTAAAGCCTAGATGGACAGGCACAGCTTTAGAGGTCAAGCCCTTTTAGGAACATAAGGCCTGGAAGGACAGGCACAGCATTCGAGGATAGAGGTCAAGCCCTCGTAGGGATGTAAAGCCTGGATGGATAGGCAGGTACAGCATTCAAGGATAGAGGTCAAACCCTTGTAGAGAGACGTAAAGCCTGCACGGACAGGCATGCACAGCATTCGAGGATAGAGGTCAAGCCCTCATAGGGACATAAAGCCTGGACAGACAGGTAGGCACAGCATTCCAGGATAGAGGTTAAGCCCTCATAGGGACACCAGTTTTCTATAGTACTAGAAACCAGGGATGTGCAGAGCAAAATTTTATGTTCATATTTCTTATGTCCGAAAGGGGGTCCCACTTGCGGCCAATATGGACATTAAAAAAATCCAATGAGTTGGGTATATGTACATATGTGCAAAAAAAAAATTTAAACCCCCTCACCCTCCTTAATCCCCCCCCAGACTTACCACAACTCCCTGGTGATGGAGCGAGGAGTGAGGACGTCATTTCTGCAATCCTTGGCGAGAAGCATGTGACGTCAGGAGGCCCCCCCAAGCTGGTCAAAAGTTCTTTTTGGGCCGAACGAGCCGTCCGGCGCGAACTCGCCGGGAATCACGTGACACCGGCGTCACTCGACGTGCCGCCGACGTCACATGCTTCTCGCCAAGGATTGCAGAAATGGCGTCCTCGCTCCTCGCTCCATCACCAGGGAGTTGTGGTAAGTCGGGGGGGGGGGATTAAGGAGGGTGAGGGGGTTTATATTTTTATTTTGGCTCAACAATCGCGATTTCCCACATATCCAACATATCTATGTTGGATATGTGGGAAATCCGATCGTTTATGTCGAATCAATTTTTTAAGTTAAAAAAAATATGAGTAGCGTTTTACTAATGCGGTCAATCCGAATGCACACCCCTACTAGAAACATTACTGTTGTCATCTAAGAAAGATTTCGGGAACATGGCCCATATTATAAAGGTCATGAAAACTTTTGAGCATATGAAATATGCAAGCTCCAGACATCTTAAGTCAGCTCTTTATGTTCTTACATTCAAAATGGATGGACAGGCACAGTGTTAGAGGTCAAGCTCTTGTAGGGATGTAAGGCCTGGATGAACAGGCACAGTGTTTGAGGTCAAGCCCTTGTAGGGACATAAGGCTTGGACGGACAGACACAGCGTTTGATGTAATGTCCTTATAGGGACGTACGGCCTGGACAGTAAACAGACTGGCATAGCGTTTCAAGGTCAGGCCCTTGTAGGGATGTAAGGCCTGGACGGACAGGCACAATGTATGAGGTCAAGCCCTTGAAGGGACGTAAGGCCTGGATGGACAGGCACAGCATTTTAGGTCAGGCCCTTGTAGCGACGTACGGCCTGGACAGTGGACAGACTGGCACAATGTTTCAGGTCAGGCCCTTGTAGGGACATAAGGCCTGGATGGACAGGCACTGCATTTGAGGTCAGGCCCTTGTAGGGATGTACAGCCTGATGGACATGCACAGCGTTTGAGGTCAGGCCCTTGTAGAGACGTACGGCCTGGACAGTGGACAGACTGGCACAGTGTTTCAGGTCAGGCACATGTGCTAATATTATCTGGAGCATAGGAGGCAATTGAAGCTGCTGCAAGGCTTTCAATTGCTTTTATTCATCTTGCCATTCACAGGGAACATTTGGAAACCAAAGCAAAGGCATGTTTATTTTCAAAAACACTAGCATTTCCATCAACTTTTGTGCCAGCCTTGAGCGATGAGGGCTCATAATATCCCCTGTCATTGAAAATACACATTCACTGGGCACACTGGTTCGTGGACATGACAGATATCGCTGAGCCACTTGGTTATGTATGGCCAGACAATGGACTTGTGTGTCCAATATGCCAGTATAAGTACAAGTCAATACAGGAAACAATATGGCCATCAGCAAGAAAAAAAGATCACAGAGCTGAGAGGACTAGACAGATAGTTCAAGTGTCTCAGAGTGCCACCTGCAGGCTGGAAAAGCACCCAGCAATGGATTCTTACACCATAAGGGAGAGAGATTCGAGCAAGTTCTTGGAAGAAAAGCTCATAAAACATTATTAGTAGGTAGACTAAGGAAAGGCATTGATACCTCTGGGAATGAATATTAAAAAGATCTACCTTTTCGGATCTGTCGGGTACTTGTGACATGGACTGGTCACTAGGGATGTGAATCGTTTTTTGACGATTTTAAAAAATCATCAGATATTTTTTTAAATCGTCAAAAATCGTTAGAGTGGTGATACAATAGAAATTTCCCAGATTTATCGTGAAAAATCGTAAATCGGGGGAGGGGGAGAGGGGGAGGGCGGGAAAACCGGCACACCAAAACAACCCCTAAACCCACCCCGACTCTTTAAAATGAATCCCTTGCCCTCCCCGACCCTCCCAAACCCCCCCAAAATGTTTTAAATTACCTGGTGGTCCAGTGGGGGGGTCCCGGCACGATCTCCCGCTCTCGGGCCATCGGTGCCATTTTGGCTGCCACGAATAAAAATGGCGCCGATGGCCCGATAAAAAAAAAACCCACCCGACCCTTTACACTGACCCCTTAGCCTCCCCCACCCTCCTGACCCCCCCAAAACCTTTTAAAATTACCTGGTGGTCCAGTGGGGGCGTGTGGAGCAATCTCCCACTCTCGGGCCATCGGCTGCCACTAATAAAAATGGCGCAGATGGCTCTTTGCCCTTACAATGTGACAGGGTATCCGTGCCATTGGCCGGCCCCTGTCACATAGTAGGAGCACTGGATGGCCGGCACCATGTTTAAAGATGGCGCCGGCAATGGCACCGGCCATCCAGTGCTCCTACCATGTAACAGGGGCCGGCCAATGGCACGGATACCATGTCACATGGTAAGGGCAAAGAGCCATCGGTGCCATTTTTATTAGTGGCAGCCGATGGCTCATTCTGGGAAAAACAGCAGGAGTAAAGCCCATCTGCTGCTTCCTGGGTCCCAGTCCTTTAACAATGATGCCACTCACCTTCTTGACAGTGCTGAAGTGACAGCATTTCAGTACCTTCGTTCAGTGTGGCTGGAGCCATTAGGATGTACGGCCATACACCAAAATGGTGCCAGCTGTATGAGAGGAAGACACCAAAGTGACATTACTTTGCCACCATCCTTTAGGTGGATGCCCAATTTTCCAATCTCACAAGGTCTTCCTGCAATTTATCACAATCTGCTTGTGATTTAACTACTCTGAACAATTTTGTGTCATCTGCAAATTTGATTATCTCACTTGTCGTATTTCTTTCCAGATCATTTATAAATATATTGAAAAGTAAGGGTCCCAATACAGATCCCAGAGGCACTCCACTGTCCCTTCCATTGAGAAAATTGCCCATTTAATCCTACTCTCTGTTTCCTGTCTTTTAGCCAGTTTGCAATCCACGAAAGGTCATCGCCACCTATCCCATGACTTTTTACTTTTCCTAGAAGCCTCTCATGAGGAACTTTGTCAAACGCCTTCTGTAAATCCAAGTATACTATATCTACCGGTTCACCTTTATCCACAAGTTTATTAACTCCTTCAAAAAAGTGAAGCAGATTTGTGAGGCAAGACTTGCCCTGGGTAAAGCCATGCTGACTTTGTTCCATTAAACCATGTCTTTCTATATGTTCTGTGATTTTGATGTTTAGAACACTTTCCACTATTTTTCCTGGCACTGAAGTCAGGCTAACCGGTCTGTAGTTTTCCGAATCACCCCTGGAGCCCTTCTTAAATATTGGGGTTACATTTTCTATCCTCCAGTCTTCAGGCACAATGGATGATTTTAATGATAAATTACAAATTTTTACTAATAGGTCTGAAATTTCATTTTTTAGTTCCTTCAGAACTCTGGGGTGTATACCATCCGGTCCAGGTGATTTACTACTCTTCAGTTTGTCAATCAGGCCTACCACATCTTCTAGGTTCACCGTGATTTGATTCAGTCAATCTGAATCATTACCCATGAAAACCTTCTCCATTACGGGTACCTCCCCAACATCCTCTTCAGTAAACACCGAAGCAAAGAAATCATTTAATCTTTCCGCGATGGCCTTATCTTCTCTAAGTGCCCCTTTAACCCCTCGATCATCTAACGGTCCAACTGACTCCCTCACAGGCTTTCTGCTTCGGATATATTTAAAAAAGGTTTTACTGTGAGTTTTTGCCTCCACAGCCAACTTCTTTTCAAATTCTCTCTTAGCCTGTCTTACATTTAACTTGCCAATGTTTATGCTTTATCCTATTTTCTTCTGTTGGATCCTTCTTCCAATTTTTGAATGAAGATCTTTTGGTTAAAATAGCTTCTTTCACCTCCCCTTTTAACCATGCCGGTAATCGTTTTGCCTTCTTTCCCACCTTTCTTAATGTGTGGAATACATCTGGACTGTGCTTCTAGAATGGTATTTTTTAACAATGACCACGCCTCTTGGACATTTTTTACTTTTGTAGCTGCTCCTTTCAGTTTTTTTCTAACAATTTTTCTCATTTTATCAAAGTTTCCCTTTTGAAAGTTTAGCACGAGAGCCTTGGATTTGCACACTGTTCCTTTTCCAGTCATTAAATCAAATTTGATCATATTATGATCACTATTGCCAAGTGGCCCCACCACCGTTACCTCTCTCACCAAGTCCTGTGCTCCACTGAGAATTAGATCTAAAATTGCTCCCTCTCTCGTTGGTTCCTGAACCAATTGCTCCATAAAGCTATCATTTATTCCATCCAGGAATGTTATCTCTCTAGCGTGACCCGACGATACATTTACCCAGTCTATATTGGGGTAATTGAAGTCTCCCATTATTACTGCACTACCAATTTGGTTAGCTTCCCTAATTTCTCTTAGCATTTCACTGTCCGTCTCACCATCTTGACCAGGTGGACGGTAGTACACCCCTATCACTATAGTCTTCCCCGACACACAAGGGATTTCTACCCATAAAGATTCAAATTTGTATTTAGTCTCATGCAGGATGTTTATCCTGTTGGACTCTATGACATCCTGGACATAAAGTGCCACACCTCCTCCCGAGTGCTCCTCTCTGTCATTGCGATATAATTTGTACCCCGGTATAGCACTGTCCCATTGGTTATCCTCTTTCCACCATGTCTCTGAGATGCCAATTAAGTCTATGTCATCATTTACTGCTATACATTCTAATTCTCCCATCTTACTTCTTAGACTTCTGGCATTAGCATACAAACATTTCAAAGTTTGTTTTTTGTTTGTATTTTCATTCTGCTTTTTAATTGATAGGGATAAGTTAGAATTTTTTAGCTCAGGTGAGTTTTTACTTACAGGCACTTGGACTACTTTTCAAATTATTGGAACCTCACTGTCGGGATGCCCTAATTCTAATGCATCATTAGTATCCTTTAAAGATACCTCTCTCCGAACCATGTGCTGCTGAGCGACTGTCAGCTTTCCCCTTTGTTCTAGTTTAAAAGCTGCTCTATCTCCTTTTTAAAGGTTAGCGCCAGCAGTCTGGTTCCACCCTGGTTAAGGTGGAGCCCATCCCTTCGGAAGAGACTCCCCCTTCCCCAAAAGGTTCCCCAGTTCCTAACAAAACTGAATCCCTCTTCCTTGCACCATCGTCTCATCCACGCATTGAAACTCCGGAGCTCTGCCTGCCTCTGGTGACCTGCACGTGGAACAGGGAGCATTTCAGAGAATGCTACCCTGGATGCCTTGTGAGATTGGAAAATTGGGCATCCAAATGGCAGATGAAATTTAATGTGGATAAGTGCAAGGTGATGCATATAGGGAAAAATAACCCATGCTATAATTACACAATGTTGGGTTCCATATTAGGTGCTACAACCCAAGAAAGAGATCTAGGTGTCATAGTGGATAACACATTGAAATCGTCGGTACAGTGTGCTGCGGCAGTCAAAAAAGCAAACAGAATGTTGGGAATTATTGGAATGGTGAATAAAACGGAAAACGTCATAATGCCTCTGTATCGCTCCATGGTGAGACCGCACCTTGAATACTGTGTACAATTCTGGTCGCCGCATCTCAAAAAAGATATAATTGCGATGGAGAAGGTACAGAGAAGGGCTACCAAAATGATAAGGGGAATGGAACAGCTCTCCCATGAGGAAAGACTAAAGAGGTTAGGACTTTTCAACTTGGAGAAGAGACGACTGAGGGGGGTATGATAGAGGTGTTTAAAATCATGAGAGGTCTAGAGCGGGTAGATGTGAATCGGTTATTTACTCTTTCGGATAGTAGAAAGACTAGGGGGCACTCCATGAAGTTAGCATGGGGCACATTTAAAACTAATCGGAGAAAGTTCTTTTTTACTCAACGCACAATTAAACTCTGGAATTTGTTGCCAGAGAATGTGGTTAGTGCAGTTAGTATAGCTGTATTTAAAAAAGGATTGGATAAGTTCTTGGAGGAGAAGTCCATTACCTGCTATTAAGTTCACTTAGAGAATAGCCACTGCCAATAGCAATGGTAACATGGAATAGACTTAGTTTTTGGGTACTTGCCAGGTTCTTATGGCCTGGATTGGCCACTGTTGGAAACAGGATGCTGGGCTTGATGGACCCTTGGTCTGACCCAGAATGGCATTTTCTTATGATCTTATGTTCTTATGCAACATTTTAAAGGAACTGGACAGGACTGAATGGGGTTCCTTCCTGCCTTTTTTTTTTACTCAGGATCCAGGAAGGGTGTTAGTGGGGATTCAGATGAGAGCTTCCTGGCATTTTTAAATGGAGGAAGGACCCCGGACAGGAATCACGCAGGCCCCAGTATAGCTTCAGGTTAGCCGCAGATAAGCTTTGGGTTGGCCCCTGGTGGAATCCTGGTGGGCTCCAGCTGGGCTGGAATATTTTACTAGGCTGCGAGTGAATAAAAATAATCCAAACTTTTAGGGAACTTTTGTAGCTGGCCATTTTTTATTCATTCCTTTTGGAACACATTGAAAATATACTCATTGATTACATTTTTTTTTGCATTCCATTTAAAACAAATGCACAGCCCTAAATTCGTATGGTTTATAGTCCCCTTACCTCTTTTCTCTCTTTTTCCCTTACCCCTCTACCATCTCTCCAGATCCATTTCCTATGGAAATGTTTAATGACAGACTCCTTCAGCTTTCATCTTTCAGAAAAGACATTAAAATGACTTAGTCAACATTCCATCCTCAATATTATGTTGCATTAATTGGCACTGTATAAAATAAGTTGCTGGATGCACAACAACAGTAACCATCGTGGTCTTCATACTCCCTGCACAATGCAGATGTAATTCATTCCTCCGCATAAAAAAAAACAACATAATTAGAATATAAAATACTGGAATATTGTCTCTTCTCTAGCATCATTATACTGTAAAGCACACATTGAAAATATAAAGAATGCCTGCCTGAGAAAAAAAAAAAAAGCGCTAACCTACCTTTACTGAACAGTTACATTACATCCAGGAAGATTGCTAAGTAGTTTCTCCTAAACATACCTGACCTGCATACTGCTCTATCCACATACTGTTTTCCGGAAGCCAAAAGGTGGCAGTGTTCTATTTATTATCAAATTTGCCATTAAATCAATAGAACTATGAGCAAATAGTAATAGGTTGTAATGTTCTACAGCACAGCCAGCAAGCCTCGCATCATTAACCATTCTGCTTACCTGGCCTCCATAGTAAAATTGCGCCATCAGCTACAGTGACACAACCCATAATTGAATGATTTTAAACTAGAGTCTTATGAAACACAATATAATAAAACACAGACCATCCAAAATATTAAACACACAGGCATTCCCATGCAAAAAGAGTGTTAAAAGAAGACCACTGAACTTCAGGATCTGTACATCATCATTTGCATGGCTACATGAGCATTCAGTCCACGCTGAGTTTGATGTCTGAATTTCTTATCATCCACTTTTATTTAGTAACACTTTTTGAATGTTATGTTTGATCAGTGGTTGTAATTTAAATGGCTTATATTATTACGATGTTCTCTCTTTGTTACATACGCCTTTATTGAAATTCCTATCTATAGCAAATAGAAATTTCATTTTCCACTATAATCCATTTGCTGTATTTGAAAGAGCAGACACATTCAGCTCCAACAAATCATCTTTATAGCAAACACATTACTTGACTCCCAGATCACTGTAGTTTTATGGTAATATTGTTGAAGAACAATAATAGAATAAATACCCTATGGGGCAATTTTCAACAGCCCAGGTGGTGTGCAAATTATGTGAGCTATTTTAGCCCATGTACATTGCACCAGTACTTGAAATAATTTTTGTTGTTTCCTTTTGTGAGTGAGCAGGTAAAAAGTAGGAGGCAGATATTCAGTGCTACCTAGCTGGATGACTATGGTCTTAACCTGCTAAGTGTCAGTGGGTAAATATCTGGGCCTATTCAGCAGCCGCCACTTAGCTGGATAAGTTGTGGATGGAATATGGGCATTCCAGGGAGGAACTATTTATTCAGATAACTTAGCTGGATAAGTAGCAATATTCAAAATTATCAGGATGTGTTGGCTGGATATATTAAACCTGCTCAAGGGGCAGCTCCTGTCACAAGGTAGGGGCAATGGATGAGCGGCACCTGTTGCGCGTCCCTGTCACATTGACATTGTGTCCAGCCCTGCTCACTTTGCGTTTCCGTCTACCAAAACATATTCGGTTACGACTGCCATCTCAATGGCTAGCCCCCAGATTCATTGGGTCATTCCCAATTCTTCGATGCGTTGGTGCATTCATCTATCAGTTACCACTCCCTGCCTCCATGGGAATCCACAACACATTCCATGTGTCCTTATTAAAGCCTCTAGTCCTCTCCTGGCCTTCCCGAAAGCCTTCATCTCCTACGCAGCACACGGCAGAACCTGAGAAGACTCTACAAGTCAAGGAGGTCCTTGACGTTCATCACAATCTCGGACATTTGGAGTACCTCCTCTCGTGGGAGGGTTTCAGCCCGGAAGAAAATTCTTGGGAACCCTCTCACAACATCTTTGATAAAGAACTCCTTAGAGTGTTTCATCGGGACCATCCAGACAAGCCTAGACCGGTAAGGGGGAGGCCTAGAAGGGGGGGTACTGTTGCACGTCCCGGCCGCATTGGCAGCACGGCTGGCCCTGCTCACCTCACACTTCCATCTACCAGCTCCGGGCACCCCCCTCTCGTAACCACAGCCAGTTCACAGCATCCTCGGGCTCCCACTTTGCTATCACCCTCACGGGCCTCTCGGCAGAGTTCCCAGCAGGGCTCTGCGGTGTTGACGTCCTCATCCACACCCCTAGACACGCGCACTGCCAACATTCAGCCCTTTAAAGGGCCCAGGGTGGAAAAACCCACGGGGGCACCTCCCGATGACGTCACGTAGCTGTACTACTTAAGGCAAGGCCCTTTCCCCAGGACCTTGCCTTGGCAATCGGGTCAACACCGTTGGTGTAATGAGTTTGCCTTCATGTTCCAGTGTCTCCTGTTCCAGCATCTCCATGTTCCTGTATCCTTCCCAAGTAGTACCTTTCTGGACTGACCCTTGGTACTGACCTCTTCCTGCTTGACCAATCTCCTGTCTGCTGCCTGGAACCGACCACTGCCTGCCTGATCATTCTTTTGCCTGCCGCCTGGAACTGACCACTGCCTGCCTGACCATTCTCTGTCTACCACCTGAAACTGACCTCCGCTTGCCTTGACTACACCCGGACTGATTCTGATTTTGACCCCTGCTTTGGCTGATCTCTCCTGGACTGATATTCTGGCTCTGACCCTTGCGCTTCACTCGGACACTCTCTTCTGGCCTCCTGTTACTATTAGGCCTACCTGCCTGGAAACCAACCATGGCTCTCTCTCAGCTAGACCTACAGGCGCTGCCTGCCTCACTCAGAGGACCTCACTGAACTGTATCCTTCTCGAGGTCTCCGGAGTTCCGGTTCAGGTCTAGCTCACCCACTTTGCATCAGCTGCGCACCCTTGTTCGTAGTGGGCACACCTCTCTTCTACTTCTCCGGGAGACCACTGGAGGCCCACTTAAGTCCAGGCGGTCCGGATACCCAAAGGCTCAACCTGCGGAAACCCCGGACTGTTATTGGTGAAGCTCCAGCTAGCCTCTGTCTCCTTGTGTGCTCCGCCTCCAGGTGGCAGGCACTCTCTGGGTCCGACCAGAGGGACGTACCAATCCTGCACCAGGCCAAAGGTCCACCTCCAGCGCAACAGCGTACGCATGCCATGTGCGCCTTTATCTGCATTTGAGGAAGGCAGTTTTCAAATTGGCTCTTTTACCCAGGTAGTTTAATTCTATCATTATAGCTTGCCAGACAGGCCTGGCTGCATGATTACCCACATCTCCACTAGAACCGCTAGCATTCCGTATAACAACTTTACAATTCATTTTGGCACCCTAAACACTGATGAATCATCCAAATATGGATGATTTAAACATATGAAAAATGTGCTGATAGGTCAAGCATCTATTGTCTCTTCACTTTTTTGCAACTAAGGATTATCTGTGTTTATCCCATGCCAGAGGGTTTCCTGGTATCCCTAATATATATTTGGCTTTCTATGCTATCAGGTCAAATTAACCTCACAAGACATACTCAGGAAGAGTAATCTAGAAGGAAAACATTGCCCCAAGCATTTAGATGAATGACTTTATTTTGCTTGTTATGAAGAACTAGAACACTTGCTCATGACTCCCAGAGTCTCTCATGAATGAATATTATTCACAATGCATGAAACGTAGTGGTTAGAGTTCCAGCAACCTTCAATCACTGTGCACCAGTTCTGTGGGTTATCAAGCCAATCCACTACAGCTCCAGTGACTTTAATGGTGCAGTGTCACAGGTTGCCATGGTAACCCATTGGCTGCTGGTACTGCATAGTCAATGGTGTAAAAGCATGTACACTAAGACCTTATTAATCTGATGCACAGAAGATATATAATAGAGGGTATTTAAAAAGCCTGATATTTGCAGTAGATACTGTAAGTGCCCAGTTGGATATTATTGTATACCCACATTCGGGTAAAGCAGGCATGCATTAATGAGAT
The DNA here is from genome assembly GCF_901001135.1 of Rhinatrema bivittatum. Classification (NCBI taxonomy): domain Eukaryota; kingdom Metazoa; phylum Chordata; class Amphibia; order Gymnophiona; family Rhinatrematidae; genus Rhinatrema; species Rhinatrema bivittatum. The sequence goes on along the minus strand of NC_042620.1, from coordinate 306,363,845 downwards.
CTAGTTATAACTCTTTGAAATCATGTATTTTCTTTACATTGTTTTATACCAAAATATATTTCTAATTTTCTATCTTTTTTCATCATATTACAGGCATTGTGTTCCATTATAATCCTGACCATATGGTATACTGCTGAGCATCAGGAGACAATAAACAAATTATAATCTTTATACACATGACATTAAAATGCTCTACTAGCTGACTACTACTCATCATGGTTTGCTGTAAGACATTGCTTTGCAGTTGCAAGAGTACATCTAGATATTTTTAGTTTTGAATGCAACAAAACTATCAAAAATATGACATTCAGTGTTAGAGAGTTTGGCAATCCAAATATATATAAATTGGTTGTTTCCACATTTCAGTTATCTTGAGAAGAACTGTCTTCATATGATCACTATAGACTATTATTAAAAATACCACATATTTTGATGAAACAAAATATATTTCCTTAATACATGTTTTTATTTTATGTTTATTGCAAAATTTTTAAATTATACATTCAAGAATTAACTTGAAAGGAAAAATTGCACAATGACATTAATACATAAACAATAACCTCACACTAATGTATTGGTTGAGGAAAACAAACAGTTATGATGTCATAGTATACCCAACTCCTCTATCTAGGGAAGGCCCAATCCCAAAAGACGACACTATTGTTTAAGGAAATATCCCAAAAGAAAGGCTAGGTAAGGGGAAATGGTCACATTACAGAAAGAATATCAACCCTCACAAGGTTACACAGTTTCCGGTACAGATGCATCATTTGAAAGGGACGTTCTATCAGCAATAAACTTTAATAATTGAGACGGTTGAAAAAAGATATATGTACGATCACGATATTTAATAAGGCATTTGCATGGGAATTTTAGAAAGGATAAAGCCCCTATCTGCAATACATTTGATTTCATTTGTAAGAACTGCTTCCTCCTGGCTTGAGCGTCTTTAACCAGGTCTAGAAATACTTGCACCTTCAAATTCAAAAATAGCTCCTTTCGATTCCTAAAATACATTCTCAATATCCAGTCTCTGTCTGAATCTAACAAGAAGGATATGATTAAAGTTGCAGGTTATGCTTCAACTATTTCAGATGACTCCAAAATTTCAGATATATTCAAAGGTGACAATATCTAGAGATGTGAATCGAACCGGAATCAGTTCGGATTCCGGTTCTGATTCACATGTGTTTTTTTTTTCATCGGGCCCGATCGTGGTTTTGTTTATCAGCTGCGCCCGAGCCGATAAACAAAAAACCCACCTTGACCCTTTAAAACTAATACCTTAGCTTCCCCCCAGGGGTTCCCTGGAGCAATCTCCTGCTCCCGGGCCGTCGACTGCCACTAATCAAAATGGCGCCGTTGGCCCTTTGCCCTTACCATGTGACAGGGTATCCGTGCCATTGGCCGGACCCTGTCACATGGTAGGAGCACTGGATGGCCCGCCATCTTGTGCTCCTACCATGTGACAGGGACTGACCAATGGCACTGGTAGCCCCTGTGACATAGTAAGGGCAAAGGCTATCGGTGCCATTTTGATTACTGGCAGCCGATGGCCCGAGTGCAGGAGATCACTCCCGGACCCCCGCTGGACCACCAGGGGCTTTTGGCAAGTCTTGGGGGATCCTCCTGACCCCCTCAAGACTTGCCAAAAGTCCAGCCGGGGTCCAGGAGCGACCTCCTGCACTCGGCCCCTGTCACATGGTAGGAGCACTGGATGGCCGGCGCCATCTTTAAAACATTTAGCTCAGTTGATCTTTGATGAGGACACAGCAGAGTAGACTTGCTGGCAAACCTGCACCCTTCTCTAGATCAGCTGGGTGTTGGGCCAAGCGGATCATTAGCATAAGCCAAAAAAGTTGTCCACAATTCAGATTCATGCAGCACCAGCATAGTCAGCCTCCTGTGAAATTGGTGCATGAAAGGCTCAACAGCCAGTGCATAAAATTGCCTTGTCAAGGGGCATCCTTGGCTTACTCCTTGCTTGAATGATAGAAATGCTGCTGGGACCAAGTCAGCTTCATGAGGCACTCTATAGAGCTATGCAGGAGTTGGAGAAGTCCCACGTTATGGGCCAAATCCAAATGCCTGCATGCTTTTTATGAGTTATTCAAGATCCACTCTCATGCTTCTCAAGGTCAAGCATTTACTCCTCAAACTGCTCAATCCCAGAAGTGTGCCTTCTACTAACACCTTGGGTGTACTCTTGACAGAGGATTTGGAGATGTATTCGTCCCACCAAGGACTCATTGATAAGATGTCTGCCTCATAACCATGCCAATCACCCCAAAATTCCCTAATCAATGTCACAAATCCTTTGTCTTCCAGCAAGAAGTTAATGAAATGCCAACAGGCAGCCTGGAGTTCAGATGACTAAAAATTCATCATTACAGTCACAGCTTTATGATCTATCAATGGAGCCAATCTAATGCCACCCAACTGGGCCTATGATGTCAACAAGATGGATAGGTATAACCTGTCAATTCAGGATTGGGACACCTACTCCATGTAAAGGATTGGGACACCTACTCCATGTAAAGATTTTGGATGCCACAAGGTAGTGATCTCACCAGATGTCCACTAGAAAGAAGCAGCAGATTAACTACCTCAGGTTGACCAATAGGAGCCCCACTTGTCTTCATGCATTATGATTCAGAGATGTGAGGATGTAGTCACCCTAGAACATTATACCCTTATCAATGTGTAGGCTGTACATATAGGCTAACATCCAGTAGAAGAACTTCTGCTTCCCAGCAAACACATTAAGGAAGATTGCAATTCTACTTTTCAGTTGGACCTGGATATGCAGCAGTGATCCTGGCATGTCAACCTTCTCATACAGCATCTCAGACTGGAAAATATCCATAGTGTTGCCAACCTATAAGATATAGAAGTGAGGTGAGTGAAAAAGACACTGATGCCCCAGCATCCAGTTAGTATTATCTGCTGGAGAGGTATGGTTTCCTAGAGGAAACACAATGTAGCCCTCTAATCATAGGAAAGTGAATACCTAGTAGGGATGTGAATCGTTTTTTGACGATTTAAAACAATCGTCAGATATATTTTAAATCGTCAAAAATCGTGCAGAGTCGCGATACAATAGAAATTCCCCCGATTTATCGTGAAAAATCGTAAATCGGGGGAGGGGGGAGGGCGGGGAAAACCGGCACACCAAAAAAAACCCTAAACCCACCCCGACCCTATAAAATGAATCCCTTACCTTCCCCTACCCTCCCAAACCCCCAAAAACGTTTTACGAATACCTGGTGGTCCAGTGGGGGCACAGGGACCTATCTCCCGCTCTCGGTCCATCGGCGCCATTTTGGCTGCCACTCAAAAATGGCGCCGATGGCCCGATAAAAAAAAAACCCACCCGACCCCTTAAAAACGACCCCTTAGCTTCCCCCACCCTCCCGATCCCCCCAAAACATTTTAAAATTACCTGGTGGTCTAGTGGTGGTCCCAGGAGCGATCTCCCGTTCTCGGGCCGTCGGCTGCCACTCATAAAGATGGCGCAGATGGCCCTTTGCCCTTACCATATGACAGGGTATCCGTGCCATTGGCCAGCCCCTGTCACATGGTAGGACATCTTTAAAGATGGCCACCGCCGTATTTAAAGATGGCCGCCGCCATTGTAAAGATGGCAGTCGCCATCTTTAAAGATGGCGCTGGCCATCCAGTGCTCCTACCATGTGACAGGAGCCGCCAATGGCACGGATACCCTGTCACATGGTAAGGGCAAAGGGCCATCGGCGCCATCTTTATGAGTGGCAGCCGACGGCCCGAGAATGGGAGATCGCTCCCGGGACCACCACTAGACCACCAAGTAATTTTAAAATGTTTTGGGGGCTCGGGAGGGTGGGGGAAACTAAGGGGTCATTTTTAAAGGGTCGGGTGGGGTTTTTTTTTTATCGGGCCATCGGCGCCATTTTTGAGTGGCAGCCAAAATGGTGCCGATGGCCCAAGAGTGGGAGATCGGTCCCCGCACCCACATTGGACCACCAGGTGATTGTAAAAAGTTTTGGGGGGGTTCGGGAGGGTGGGGCAAGGTAAGGGGTTAATTTTAAAGGGTCGGGCCTCACTACAGAAAAAATAACGATGTGAATCGGAACCAATTCTGATTCACATCACCCACATCACCCACGATCAGATTTTTTCCCCCCTCTAGCCGAACCCGATCGTTAAGACGATCAGGCACACGATTCACATCTCTAATACCTAGAGTCTATTGAAACTCTCTCTATAGTTGTTGATATTGAGTGTGCCTATGTGAGCAGCCATCCTATGTCAAGTAATTCACTAGTGGAGACTTTTTTAAAACTTTAGGAGAAGAGGGGGGACCAAGATGGCCGCTGATACCTGAGGACGTGAGGGCTGCAGCTCCCGATCTTTGAAAAAATTTCCTCCGAGCGAAGACCTCAAATTGAAATTTCTTTGAGCTTTCTAACATGCCGCATACTAAGAGGAAAGCTCGGGTAAGGGAAGTTTCCTCTACACCCAATTCAACAAGACAAAAAGATTGATGTAGCCTTCGCGAAAACGCCGACAAACCTGGAAGTGGCCGTCGCTGGGGCAGGAATGGAGCAGTTACCGAGCCCCTTGACGCTTGAGACCTCTTTGAGCCCGGGTTATCCGACAGCGCCGGATCCACCGTCAGGTACATCGAATTTCGCGGATTTGTTCGAGAAATCAGCGAATATAATAAGTGGTAGCCAGAGAGGAGAGGAGGATCCTTCCTCGGTGAACCCGATTCAGGAGGGTTCCAGGAACCACGGAATTTTGGCCCAACAACGCCCGGAAAATCTAAATAAACACGGTGAAGGCCCTTTGGAGGTAGGAGCTGAAATGAGCAATCTAGCTCTTCTTAATTCCACTTCAGTTTTAGTGCCTTCTTTAGAAGAAATAAAAAATATATTGATAGTGATGCAGAAATCCATTAATACCCTGACACTCACTGTTAAGGAAGCTATGAATAAAACGAGTATACTGGAAGGAACGTTGATGGAGGTTGAAAAAAGAACTTTAACTTTAGAAGGGAAAATGGAGAAAATAGAAGAGGTACAAATGAACTTAATAAAATCGGAGAAAATGTTTGAGAACAAAATGGAGTTTCAGGAGAATCAAGTTAAAAGAGCAAACTTGCGGTTCTTGAACTTTCCTAAAACAAAGTTACAGTCTCCTGTCGACCTGTTGAAAAGCTACTTTGTGAATATATTAAAGTATTCTTTAGAAAAATTACCTGTTATAATAGCTGCTTACTATCAATTTCAATGCTCAACTGAGGGTGAAAATCCTGATCAACAAGGGAATCAAGGGGAAGAGACTTTAGATTTAATAGATTTTCTTGAAAAATCATTCGAAATGGACATTACTTTAAGAGCTACATTAGTGGTGCAGTTTTCCTCAAGAATTGACAGAGACGATATACTAAAACAATATTTCAGATTTCAAAAATTAAAGTTCTTCGGCCAGCCTATTCGTATCTTCCCAGATATAGCAAGGGTGTCACAAATAAAAAGAAAGAAATTCCTAAATATGAGAAGTGAAGTGGTACAAAGAGGAGCACGGTTTATGTTGCGTTTTCCATGTCGATGTATATTATATCATGGGGAAGTAAAATATGTATTTACAGACCCAATGCAATTGCGCAGCTATTTAGATTCCTCAAAGTAATCCTAGAATTAATCCAAGGAGCAGTTGGAATTAATGAAAATTGGTGTTACACAGTATTCAGCATATTCTTAAGAATGTGTATTTTTCTTTTTTCCTTTTTTTTAATCCTTGGTCTCCCCCATTTCTTTAAGATATTGTTTCAATGTGTATTTATTCAGTGAAATGTTATGTCATGTTTATATGTTAGATATTTTCTTGTGGAAATTATTTTCTTTTGTTCACTGGAAAAAATTATCACATTTGAAAAAATGTTCTGTAAATTAATGCAAAAAAGCAATAAAGATTAAATTAAAACAAAAAAAAAAAACTTTAGGAGATGTATACATTCAGCCATTTCAGACTATTTGATGTAGTGGTTGGCCTGGATAATGTCACAAACAGAAAACTTCAGAAATTGCATATTTGGCCACTTTTCCAATGCCAACTGTATCTTCCATTTTTTATGCAGGTTCTCTTCTGAGAACTAAAGGATCTCCTGCATGGGATGACTTTAACATTAGAGTCTGCAAGCTCTACACTACCCACAGATTCAGACTGGCTGCCATTCATTGCTTCCCCAGTGCTGAGGATTTTGAAGCTTTCCCCCTGTTCAGGAAGAGGCTTGCTCTTCAGCTTGATTTTGCGTGATATCTCATTACCCCAAGTTGATGTCTGCATATGTGAGGGATTTGTAGTCTCCCCAGCAGTGGTAACTGAAAGCAATGAGCATAATGCTTCTGGAGGAGAAAGCCATCAGAAATGTGACCAATACCATCTACAATAATTCCTCTGGAAGGGTTATGGTCAATGTTGCTGGGACCTTGGGAGAACCACTAGTCAGGGAGGATCAACCTCTAAGAAGGCTGCAGATGTTGCTTCTTCTCTCTCAAGCACCCCTCTGGAGCCTGTCTCCATGACCAGGTTAGTGATCTCTGACAGCCTTGAGATACCCTTCTCCTCAGCCATGAATAAAATGAGAAGCTTGGGAATGAGCGCCGAGGTGGTGGCATGGATTACAAACTGGTTGATAGATAAAAGACAGCATGTGATGGTAAATGGAACTGCTCTGAAGAGACAACGGTGTTGAGTGCCATGGGATTGGTGTTGGGACCGGTTCTATTCAATATCTTTGTGGGCAACATTGCGGAAGGGATAGAAGGGCAATTTTGGCTATTTCTGGATGATACTAAGATCTGAAACAGAGTGGACATGCCAGAAGGAGTAGAGAGAATGAGACATGATTTAAAGAAGCTTGAACGGTGGGTGAAGATATGGAAGCTGGGATTCAATGCCAAGAAGTGCAGAATCATGCAACTGGGGTGTGGTAATCCAAAAGAGCTGTATATGATGGAGGGAGAAGGGTTGTTGTGCACTTAACAAGAGAAACCTTGGGGTGATAGTGTCTAGAGATCTTAAGACAGTGAAACAATGTGACAAGGTGATAGCAAAAGCCAGAATAATGCTGGGCTGCATTGAGAGAGGAATAACCAGTAAGAAAAAGGAGGCAATAATCCCCTTCTACAGGTCCTTGGTGAGGACTCACCTGGAGTACTGTGTTCAGATCTGGAGACCATATCTCAAAAGGGACAGAGACAATATAGAGGCAGTCCAGAGAAGGGTAACCAAAATGGTGGTGGGTCTCCATCAAATGACTTATGAGGAGAGGTTGAAGGTCCTAAATATGTATACCCTGGAGGAGAGGAGGTGCAGGGGAGATATGATACAAACTTTCAGATACCTGAAAGGTTTGAATGATGCACAATCATCGACAAACCTTTTCCAATGGAAAGAAATCAGTAGAACTAGGGGTCATGAAATGATACTACAGGGAGGACAACTCAGAAACAATGTCAGGAAATATTTTTTCACAGAAAGGGTTATGGATGCATGGAATGCCCTTCCAGAGGAGGTGGTGAAGACAAAAACAGTAAACAATTTCAAAGGGGCATGGGATAAACACTGTAGATCCCTTAAAGCTAGAAGATGGGAATGAAGAAAAGAGTGCATGGGGGTAACTTGCTGGCATGGCGGTTACTACTCTTAACCAATAAGCCTTTATGCTGTTGATGCAACTGCATCATTGCCCTTTGCTTCAACAGCTGGGGGAAAAGATGTAAAGGGGAATTAGATTCAGACAGAAACCAACAAGGACATTGAATTGCACAGTATGGAAAAACAAATAAGCATGGGAGTAACTTGATGATATGGCAGTTACCACCCTTAACCAATAAGCCTTAGTGCTGTTGATTTAACTCCAACATTGCTCTCTGCTTCAATGGCAAGAAGTAACGGGGAACTGGACTCAAACAGCAACCAACAAGAGCCCTGGCTTTGACAGTCCGGAAAACTGATAATTATAAAGGTGTCTTGTATGGCCAGCAGTTACTACCATAAGATTGCTGGGCAGACTGGATGGACCATTTGGTCCTTTTCTGCTGACATTTCTATGTTTCTATCTTTATACCTGCTTGTATTATCAGGGTGTGATTATTTTTATTTAGTAAAAATTATCTATTTGCATATGGGGGTAACTTGCTGATATGAGAAATTACATTACCATGTTAACTTGAAGTACTAAAAGTATGTTTCCCTTCTTTGTGAGACAGAAAGTTCTAAAGCAGCTAAGCTAACATAAGCAGAGGTGCAGACTCTCAATACCTTACAATACAAACATTGAATATACAATCATTTTTTCTGTTCAATTATATTTGCCATTATACCAGTTTGCAAAAACCCTGCATGATTATTATTTTTTATATTTATATATACAAATTGATTCTTCTCTTTGGCGCTTTTTTTATTTTTTTTTGCCAATTGCCTACTCAATCCCTTTCACTGGAAGCTCCGTTCTGTTGTGCCATTCATATTTAAATGTGAAACTGGTTAACTAGGGTAAGTGTTCTACCTGCTTATACTTTATACTATTGCTATTGTTTGATGGTTGTGTTCATTTATGCCTTTATGCCCAGTTATTCTTTGATTATAGTTCGAGGTCCCTCCCGACGCAGTCATGTTCTGTGTCAGGTGACTGTGTAAGTGGATTACAAACACATTGTTAAATGAAATATTCTCAACTCCAAATAAGCTGTGGACCTTATACTTTTCGACCATCCTTTCTGTTTGTTGTAATATACAGACCTCCATTCCAGACAGAAGAAATGGATAGAGAATTAATAGAGAAAATTCACAAAATTGCTATGAAAGGGGAGGGGCTATTGCTTGGGGATTTCAATCTACCCAATGTTGGTTGGGACATCCTGGCTGCAGTGTCTTCTAAAAGCAGGGAGATTCTGGATTCTCTGCATGGAGAACTGATCTCTCAGCTGGTAACAGAATCCACATTGAAGGAGGTGATACTGGACCTGGAGTTTACCAATGGGTTCAGTATCTCTGATGTTACTGTGGATGATCATCTGGGATCCAGTGATCACCAGATGGAGTGGTTCAGTATTAGTGAGCAACAGATGAAGGTTCATTCAAAGTCAAGGGTCCTAGATTTCAATAAAACAAACTTTCTTAAAATGGGGGAGAACCTCACGTTGTCATTAGCTGAATGGGGAAATTGAGGGAAAGTAGAAGAGCAGTGAGAAAAGCTAAAGGAGAAATAAGGGCAACTAACCTTTTTGTTAAGAAAGTAAGTAAAGAAAAGAAGAAAAACACTGGTTTTCTAGAGAAGTAGCTGAAAAGGTAAAGGAGAAAATGTCAGTGTTTATAAACTACAAGAAATTGCAGAAAGAGGAAGTCAGGAGACAATATCTGGAAAACTTAAGAGAAGCTAGAAAAGTAGTCAGGAATGCAAAAATTCAAATAGACAAAAGATTGCAAATATAGTAAACAAGGGGGGACAATACATTTTTTTTAGATATGTTAGTGATAGAAGGAAGCTCAAAAGTGGCTTTGTGAAACTGAAAGGTGAAGGGGAGGAATAGAAGCTGATGAAGAAAAAGCAAAATTGTGCAAATATATCTCATGCATGTTCATTGTGGATATCCTGAAAACCTGGCCTGTTTGTGGCTTTTGAGGACTGTAGTTGGCCACCCTTAGTTTAGGAATTTCTCCTCAAAGAACTTGTCCAAACTTTTTTAAAAACCAGCTATACTAGCTACCTTTACCGCATTCTCCAGTAATGAATTCCAGAACTTAATGGTGTGTTAAATGAAAAAGAATTTTCTTTGATTTGCTTTAAATGTGTTACTAACTTCCTGGCATGTACACCTTTGCATTTTTTGAAAGAATAAATAATCCATTTACATTTACCTATTTTATTCCTCTCATGATTTTATAGACCTCTGTCATACCACCCATCAGCCATCTCTTCTCCCAAGCTGAACAGCCATAACCACTTTAGACTTTCCTCATAGAGGAGCCATTCTATCCTGTTACGCTTGTCGGCTGCGGAGCCCTGTGACTGGCTTCACTCACCCAATGCCGCATTGCCATGGCCATATCAATTATGGACTTCCTCATAGCAGCAGACAGCCACTGCCGACATCGTCCTTCATCTTCGTGGTCTTCAGCCACCAGCCACGCCACCAACACCACGGACTTCCTGTCCCTACCAGCATCTTCCTAGGTGCACACATGCACCTCTCTGCTTAATTTAAAGAGCCCATGGTGGGAAATTCCCCATGGCCCTTGCTGATGACATCATTGCCCAGGAACTACTTAAAGCAGGCTCCTGCCTTCAGCGCGTGCCTTGGCAAAAGGTCTGCTCCTTTGGAGTGCGAATTCCTGGGTTCCTGAGTTCCTGCCCTTCCTTCTTTCATCCCTTTGGACTGATCTTGGCTTGACACCGGACTGGACATCGACCTCGCTTCCCATTGCCTGCCTCGACCTTTGCCTGGATTTTGACCTTGAGCTTTGCTGCCGACCCCGACCTCTGTCTGGACTCTTGACTTTGTGTTTTGATGCCAGCCCCTGACCTCGGCCTGAGTACCTGTTTTGCTTCTTCTCCAAACCCCTGGCTGTTCATCCACTGACCCTTCGGTGAGCTGCTTGCTATGCTTCAGTTACCTGGACTTCCACTCGGCAGAGGCCCTACCTGTGCAGCCAGCCCCGGCACCCAAGGGCTCAACCTAAGGGGAATGTGGGCTGGCAGTGCGTGAAGCTCCAGCTGGGCCTCTGCTTCCACCAGCCTCACCTATCAACTGTGGGGATCTGTGGGGCTCATCCCCACAGGAAGCATCAGCTCCCCCTTGGTCCAAGGGTCCACTAGCATAACACATCCCTTTTATCAATTTGGTCACCCTTCTCTGTACCTTTTCCATTTCAGCTATAGCTTTTTTGAAATGCAGCAGTCAGAATTACACACGGGGTAGATTTTATAATTTAGTGCTAACGCGTACTTTTGTTCGCGCACCAGGCGTGAACAAGAGTATGCGGGATTTCAATAGATACGCGCGTAGCCATTAAAATCCGGGATCAGCGCGCGCAAGGCTGCCAATTTTGGGCAGCCTGCGCGCGCCGAGCCACACAGCCTGCCTCCGTTCCCTCCGAGGCCGCTCCGAAATCGGAGCGGCCTTGGAGGGAACTTTCTTTTGCCCTCCCCTCACCTTCCCCTCCCTTCCCCTACCTAACCCACCCCCCTGGCCCTATCTAAACCCCCCCCCCCCCCCACCTTTATCGCCATATTTACGCCTGCCGGAGGCAGACGTAAATCTGCGCGTGCCAGCGGGCTGCTGGCGCGCCATCACCCGACCCGGGGGCTGTTCCGGAGGGCGCGGCCATGCCTCCAGAACGCCCCTGGGCTGAAACCATGCGCGCGGTGCCGCCCCCAAAATGTCGCGTCGCCTGCGCCACACCCCTGAAACGCCGCATCATGACCGCCACGCCCCCGCCACGCCCCCAGCACGCCTCTCCATGCAAGACCCGGGACTTACGTGCATCCCGGGGCTTGCGCGCGCCGCCGAGCCTATGCAAAATAGGCTCGGCGTGCGCAGGGGGGTTTTGGGTAGGTTTTCGGGGGGTACGCGCGTACCCCGCGTATCCTACGCGGGTACCCCTTTGAAAATCTACCCCATTGTGTTATAGGTACTTTCTCATCATTGAGCGATACGTATTATGAAAGTCTCTGTTTTATTCTACATTCCTTTCCTAATAATTCTTGTTTGCTTTTTTGATCATCACTTCACACTGAGCTAAATATTTCAAGGTATTATCTATGATGATGCCCAGATCCTTTTCTTGGATTATAACTTGAATTATAAACCTAACATCTGGGCTACTTTTCCCTATGTGCATCACTTTGTGCTTGTCCATATTAAATTTCATCTTCCAATTGGATGCCCAGTCTATCAGTCTTGCAAGGTCTTCCTGTGATTTTTCACAATCCACTTGTGATTTTACTTCTTGAAATAATTTTGTGTCATCTGAAAATTTATCACTTCACTTTTCCAGATCATTTATAAATATTTTAAACATCACCAGCCCCAATACAGACCCCTGAAGCTCTCCACTGTTTACCCTTCTCAACTGAGAAAACTGACACTTTAGTCCTACTCTATCTTTTAACCAGTTTGTAATCCACAATAAAACATTTCTGTTGTGAATGTGGACCCTTGAGCTGAGTCGAGGTTTGGTACCACTACTGAGGGAAGGCCCCCAGTGGTCCTCATCATCGGGAAGCAGTACAGGTGGAGAATACCCAACTGGAGCTTCACCTTTATCAACCCACTTTCCCCTCAGGTTGAGTCCTTGGGTGCCGGGGCCAGCAGGATTTAGGCACGTGTCTCGCGTTGAGGAACCCAGGAAGAAGGCAAGGCGGTGTCAGGTAGGTCGGGTCGAGGCAGGCGGTGGACAGGCGATACCAGGAACAGGCCAGAGGTCAGGACAGGTGGCAAACAGGCAGGACAATGAGGCAGGCCGGAGGTCAGGGCAGCAGCGATCAAGCGGAGGCGAGATACCAGGCAGGAGTCAAAACCGGGGAGTCAGTCCGAGGGCAGGAGCAGGAATGGAGCAGGGACAGGAACACAGGATTAGGAAGGCTGGGAGGCAGGATCAGGAAGACAAACTGGAACGCAGGATCAGGAAGTAGCAACAACACACTCAAGACTGAGAAGACCTGTTGCTAAGGCGAAGTGCAGAGGTGTGAGCCGGGTTTAAATACCGGGGTGCGGTGACGTCAACTTCCAGGGCCGCGGCGAAGTTTCCTGCCATGGGTCCTTTAAAAAGAGAGGAGAGGCACTCGCAAACGCCTTTGGAGGCAGACACTGAGGCTGAGTCGGAGGTGTCCTGTGCCTTGTGGGCAGGCCACCGCTGCGGGGTTTGGGGCCTGGCCGCCCCATGCCATGAAAGAGAGGACTGGGGCCGAGTGGCTGCCGGAAGAGGTAAAGGGGCCCGGCCACAAGTTGCCGCGGCCAGGAGTCCTAACAATTTTCTCCTGGATGTACGTGCACCAGATTTGGCAATTATGCAACTACCTCAATCTACACAATCTTGCTTTGGTCATCCATGCACTAGTTAATTGGATTATTATAACTCTACTGAATGGTATCTCCCACACCTGCTTGAAATTACTACAACTTGTGCAAAATATTGCAGCCAGAATCTTGGCAAGGGTCAAATCAAGTGACCTTATAAGGTCCATCCTGTACAGTTTGCAATGGCTGCCGAATGAAGTTAAATTCAAGACACTCTTCTTTGTCTTCAAATGTTTAAACAAACAGGCATGCATTGCCTATGGCCAATATGGCCATCATCATAGGCACTGCTACTGAAAGGCACCATAACAACATCATGTGGGGCCTCAATAAGTGTAAAAGCAGTGATGCCCACTGGCCACGCTGATAATTCTGATGGGGCCACACTGTTTTTTCCACTCATAGGCATTGGAATGGGGGAGGCCCATCAACATTGGGAGAAGGTTCATTGGTAGCAGTGGGATGGCGCAAGAATTTATTAATGGAACTTTAGAATAGAGGTTTTATTTGTACCGCATGATTATATGATTTTGAATTTTATGTATAAATAGATTTTTATGTATTTGTAAAACTTTGATTTTATTGTAAACCACCAAGATTGTATTACAGATTGACGGTATATAAATAAATTAACATTCAACATTAAACATTAATGCTGCTTACCCCTGCAGTGCTGCTATGATCCTCTCACTCATCCTCCCTGCTCCCAAAGAATGGAAGGATTGAAGCCTTGCAGCATGGGTTGCTTCTTCCTCCTCGGCTGTCGGCATCTGATGATGTCATTCAGGCACTGGCAGCCAGGAGGGAGAAAGCAGCCCACACTGCAAGGCTGCGATCCTTCGATTGCTCAGGAGCAGGGAAGGTGAGTAAGGGTATCATGACAGCCGGGGGTGAGCGACATGCACTGAAATCATGCACTGGCCACCTGCGGTGAGTGAGGAGATTATAGGTGAGAAGGTGTGGGAGGGGTAACAAGACTGCTGGGGACTGGGAGGGAAGAGGATACTGTGGAACAAGATTTTTGGGGAGTAGAGGGGCTGAGAGGGGAAAGGAGGCTTGGGAACAAGACTGCTGGGATGTGGAGGACTGGGATGTGGAGGACTGTTGAGCAAGACTGCTGGGGGGTGGAGTTTCTGGGATGGGTCTACAGAGCAAGACTTCTGGGAAGTGTGGGATCTGGAAGGGGAGATGGGGCTTAGGAGCAAGAGTGCTGGGAAGATGGGGGATCTGAGAGGGGAAAGGAGGTTGGGACCAAGACTGCTAGGGAGTGGGGGTCTGAAAGGGGAGGGGGCTTGGGAGCAAGAGTGCTAGGGAGTGGGGGTCTGAAAGGGGAGAGGGGGCTAGGGAGCAAGAGTGCTAGGGAGTGGGGGTCTGAAAGGGGAGGGGGCTTGGGAGAAAGAGTGCTAGGGAGTGGGGGTCTGAAAGGGGAGGGGGACGGGAGCTAGAGTGCTGGGGAGTGGGGGTCTGAAAGGGGAGGGGGCTTGGGAGCAAGAGTGCTAGGGAGTGGGGGTCTGAAAGGGGAGGGGGATTTGGGAACAAGAGTGATGGGGAGTGGGGGTCTGAAAGGGGAGGGGGCTTGGGAGCAAGAGTGCTGGGGAGTGGGGGTCTGAAAGGGGAGGGGGCTTGGAAGCAAGAGTGCTAGGGAGTGGGGGTCTGAAAGGGGAGGGGGCTTGGGAGCAAGAGTGCTGGGAGTAGGGGTCTGAAAGGGGAGGGGGACGGGAGCTAGAGTGATGGGGAGTGGGGGTCTGAAAGGGGAGAGGGCTTGGGAGCAAGAGTGCTGGGAGTAGGGGTCTGAAAGGGGAGGGGACGGGAGCTAGAGTGATGGGGAGAGGGGGTCTGAAAGGGGAGGGGGCTTGGGAGCAAGAGTGCTAGGGAGTGGGGGTCTGAAAGGGGAGGGGGACGGGAGCTAGAGTGATGGGGAGTGGGGGTCTGAAAGGGGAGGGGCCTTGGGAGCAAGAGTGCTGGGAAGTGGGGGTCTGAAAGGGAGAGGGGGTTTGGGAGCAAAAGTGCTAGAGAGTGGGGGTCCAAAAGGAGAGAGGGGGCTAGGGAGCAAGAGTGCTAGGAAGTGGGGGTCTGAAAGGGGAAAGGAGGTTGGGACCAAGAGTGCTGAGGGGAAGGGGGAGCAAGACTGCTGGGGAATGGGGGTTTGAAAGGAGAGAAGGGGCTTGGGAGCAAGAGTGCTAGGGAGTGGGTGTCTGAAAGTGGAGGGGGCTTGGGAGCAAGAATGCTGGGAAATGGGAGTCTGAAAGGCGAGAGGGGACTAGGGAACAAGTCTGCTGGGGATTGATAAGCAAGACTGCTGAGGATGGGTGTATGAGAGCCAGAGAACCTGTGTCTGTATATGGATGTGTATGAGAGCCAGGAAGCCTGGGCTTTTGTGAATGCATGTGAGAGTCAGAGACCCTGCACATGTGTGTATGCATATGGGAGCCAGAGAGCCTGTGAGTGAGGAAGAGAGAGGTTATGTATGTGAAATAGTCTGTGTGGGTATGTATGAGAGTGAGAGGAGATATGAACGAGAATCTGTGTGTGATAAAGGGGCTGTAGAATTTCCACTTTCTAAAGCCTCGCTGACCACGCTTTCAATTTCAGCAGGGCCATGCTGTTTCGGAAGAGGAGGAGGTGTGCACCCTACCCTGCCCTGCCTTGCTGGAAGGAGCCCAAAGTCCAAGCTAGGCGGCTCCCGTGACCGGAAGTTGTTTGCTTGGCTGTGAGAGCTGAAGAAGAGACTGCTGCTGCCTGCTGCTTCAGTGGAGAAGGAGAGAGTAAGAGAAAGAGCATGTGTATGTGGGAGAGAGCATGTGTGTATGTATGGGAGACAGAACATATATGTGGAAGGGAGAGAAAGCATGTGCATATGTGTGTGAGTGAGAGAGAGAGAGCAAATGTGTATGCATGTGAGAGAGAAAGCATGTATGTGGGAGACAGCATGAGAGCATCTATGTGGGAGACTGAGAGAAAGAATGTGTGTGGGAAAACTAACCCCACTTACTCTCTGCCTGCTAATCGATGGAAATTTTAGGAGATCTGGAAATCAAAAGTTCCCAGGTATGGATAAGAGGAATTTTTAAAATCCTTATTAGTTTTAATATTTGGGTATTGTTTGATGTGTTATTTGAAATATTTTATTGGTATTTGGAAATTTTTTATGTGATTTTTAAATTATTGAATGTTATTCTATTCATTATTTTCAAATTATTATTTTTATTGGTAAGGATTTACTAATTTTGTTTTATGAGGAATGGTAATGCTTCTATTTTTCTATTGTTGCAGTGCATATAGAATTTGGCTTGTTGCAGTTTCCAGTTCAGTTTTTGCCTGTACATTTCTATTTATACCTTATGATCTCTTTATTTTGTATTTGAGGGTCTATCTTTGTTTTGCATGTATCACTGAATGGAGGTATTCCAATAGTATATAGTTTTTATATAGCGATCTATAGCAGCTTGGCTTGTTCTGTTTTCCTAATAGGGGGTGTATTGCTGTTTTAGGTCTGGTGTAATATTTGCAGTGTTAACTTTCATAGGTAGAATTGTTGCTGTTTGAGTGCTGGTGGTTACTACTGTTTTGATATAGAAAGTTTATTTCATAGTGTTTCGCTGCTCGACCTCGGGTCCTGAGGTCAAGCATGCTTACCCACTTCCGCAGGGGACCGTCAGTTCCCAGGACGCAGAGGACAGGGTGCTTGTCGGCTCCGAGGCCTGTCATGAGGCTGAGAGGCCCTCCTTCACGGCAAGAACGCCGCCGCTGCCGAAGCCCTGCCCTCTGACATCACTTGGACGCGCATGGCAAGGACGTCCCTTCCTTTAAAGGGACCAGCGCGGGAATACCCGGGCCAGTCCCGGAAGTTACCCACCCTGTGGAGGTATTTAAACAACAGATTTTCTCTCTATCAGGGAGTTAGCAAGGATTGGGACTTCCGATCTAAGCTACTCTGCTGCTTCTTGTCCTTCTTGAAGCTCTCTCTCTCTACCCTTCGGGGTATCTTCCCTAACCTGGGTACCCGCTCCTCGGGGGCCCTTTGCTTCTTTTACAGGTGTCTATCAGGAAACAGGTACTCACTCCTCAAGGGCCTGCGCTTCCTGTCATGGTGCCTGCGATTCAACTATCCTGCTTGCTGGGATCTCTACCTTACAGCTGCCATCTAGTGAGTTATCTAATTCACAGTCTGTCTCATCCACAGCTCTGCCGTGCTGGGAGACCTACTCTGGGATATTCCTATACCAGCTTGTGAGATGGGTCTTCTCTGCTGAGGGCCCTAGGACTATCTCTATTCGATCACCTCACTACTGCCACCTCTGGTGGTATCTTGCCATATAATAAAGTTAGATCTTCTGAGAGTCTGAGTGTACAGAGTCTGACCTAGCACTGCGGATCCTCACGGGGCTCCTTCCTGTGGGAATAACCACCTCCACAGTGTCCAAGAGTCCACTTCAACCATAACACATTGTAATTCTGAGGGTCATGCCCATGCCCAAGACGCATTACAGTAGTCCCAATATCATATGAGTTCCAAGCATCTCTTGCTTTTTTTGCAGGGATTTCTGGTTGGCACCACAGCAGTGCATGTGAATATAATATACATATTGTAAGTGATATTTTTACCTCAGAAGATTGTGGTTTGAATGCCATTTTTCATGTAAAATCTATTATAAATGAATTTTTAATTGTGTGTGAGGAGGGTGTGATGGGGTGGGGGTGCAAGGCTGTAAGGTTTTCCTATGACACCTAATATCCTTGCACTAGCTGTGGGCATTGCTGTACAAACATTTAACAAAGTTTCCAACTCTTGGGGTCGTGTGCTGTGTAATGGGTGAGAGTGCAGTTTTTCACTTGGCCATAGGCAACACATTGCCTAGCTACAGTTCTGGGCACCAGAATACCTTGCTTATCTTCTTGCCTTCAACACTTCTGCTGGAGAACTCAGGTCCTCACAAAAGGCCTTGTTTCCTCTCCATCCATGAATTCCACTAAACTGAACCGTACAAGACTGAGGATATTCTGCTGCTGTGGTCCCAAGATCTGGAATGAGATTCCTCTATTCATCCACCTAGAACCAAGTTACCTCACTTTCTGGAAAAAAAAAGCAAAGGCTTGGTTATTCAACCAGGCCTTCCCTCAATTGGCTCCCTAGAAAGAACAATATTTTCCTAGCTCTGGGCTTTAAGTTATTTTAATGTTAAAAATGCTAACCAGTATTGCCATTAATATACTGATTAAGACTTATTTTCATTGTAATATGCTTTGAGATCATTTCTGGCAAAAAAAAGTGGAATATCAAATGTTTGTAAATAAAATACACAGATGAACCTACCAGTAACAGTCTACCCTCTGCTGGTCTATTAACTGAATGACATCACGGCAGTAGCTGTAGCAATGTTTAACCTCAAATAATGTGTTGTTTGTTGGTTCATTCATGAGTGCCTCAATTCATTTCATTAGTTTTGGAACATAAAAAAATTTGTATTTTTGATAGATTCATTTTTTGTTTTAAATTGAAGTCAATTGAGGAAGTACCCATTGACATTAGCATAAAAGAAAAATGGAGGACCAGGTCTAGGCCTGGGTCCAATCCCAGGGTCCAGCCAAGACCAGGTCCCAGTTGCCAAGACCTAGAACCAACCCTGAGTGCGGGCCTAGGTCCAGGCCAGATCCAGGCCCAGCCGAGGTCTGGCTGAGGCTAGTTTGTGGTCACCAAGGCCTGGGTCTGGGACTGGACAAAGGTACAGGCTGGATTCCAGGGCTCAGCTGAGGCTGGGTCCATTCACCGAGACACAGATTTGATGTCAGTGTCAAACATGAGAACGTGTCCCAGTCAACAAAACCTAGGCCTAGTTCCTCCAATAGGGCCTGGGCCTAGGCCCTGTAGAATGTGTGTTGATGAAAAACAAATACCAGAGACCTCAAAATGACCCAGGCTCTGAAGATAAGAAAACTAGCATGACCTAGTTTTGCAAGAAAACACACACATCAGCAGAATCCAGTCGAAACATAAACAAGTGAGCCACAGGATGGGCATGAGATAACGAGATAACAGATAAGGGTATCTGTGAAGATAACAGATCTGTGAAGATAACAGATAAGGGTATCTGTGAAGAAAGTTTGTGCATATGAAGTAAGATAAGATAAAACAGGAACAAAGAGCAGCTGCATTAGCAGCAAGATTAACTGAAATCTTGTGGTTTAGAACAAATATAGAAGTCATCAATTAACTTACAGAAAAAGATGTATATAAAGAGAGCCTGCAAAAAGAAAAAATTTAAGCAAACGTTCCAGACCTAGATGTGCTATGTACATTATGTGAGTATACTATACCTTTGCTTCCTGTGTATACCTTTGCTTATACCCAGTATAATAAATATATTATTGTGTGATTTAAGACTTGGTCAGAGTCGTTCATTTGAGAAAAAACAGCCCAAATTGTGGGCCAGTCTGACAAGTTTCCGGTCAAAGAGGCACAGGCCTTTAGCCAAGGCCTAGGCTCAGTTCTGACTCACTGGAAGAGGACAGAACCCAGTCACCAAGGCACAGGGCTAGGTCCTAGGCCGGGCCTGATTCTGAGGATGGGTCCCAATCACTGAAGCTTAGGCCTGGCCTAGGCCCAACATTGGGGCCTTGCTCGAGGCTCAGTTGTCAAGGACCAGGCCTAGTCCTAATGCCAGATCTGAGCCCTAAAACTGGAAAAATCAGTCACCAAGGCCTGTTGCTAGGGTCTAGGCCCAGATCCTTGTCCAATGTTGGGGCCAGGTAGAGGCCCTTTCAAGATGCCAGGTCCTGACTCAAGGCTGTGTCCCAGTCACTAAGGTCTAAGCCCAAGTCCTATTATGAGACTGGAGCCTAGTCGCCAAGGCCTGAGCTTGGAGCCCAGTGCTGGGGCCTGGCTGAGGCTAGGTCCTGGGTCATGGGCCTAGGCATTGAGCCAATGCCAGAGTCTGTCACAAGGCAGGGTCCCAGTCACCAAGACCCAAGATTCAGCCTAAGGCCTAGGCCCATGGTCCAATGCTGGGGCTAGGCCGAGGTATTCACCAAGGCCTTGGCTTAGGACCTAGACCTAGACCTGGAAGCAGACCTTCCAAAGTCTTCTTTGCTTTATCTGGCAATGACAAAAATGTCTTCTGCCTCAACCATTGAAGCAGAGAGCAATGTTGGAGTTGCATAAAAAGCATCATGGATTATGGGTTAGGGTAGTAACCGCCACACCAGAAAGCTATCCCCATGCACTATTTTCTTCATTTCCACCCTCTAGCCTTTAGAGATCCACAGTGTTTATCCCATGTCCCTTCGAATTCTTTCACTGTTTTCATTTTCACCTCTTCTGGAAGGACATTCGATGCATCCATTACCCTATCCATGAAGAAATATTTCCTGACATTAGTTCTGAGTCATCCTCCCTGGGATTTAATTTTGTAATCCATAGTTCTACTGATTTCTATCCAACGGAAAACATTTAACATTTGTACATCATTAAAACCTTTCAGATATCTGAAGGTTTATATTATATCTCCCTGCACCTCTCTCTTCCAGGACCTTGGCAGTGGGACACAGTCTTAATCAGGTCTTCATGTCAGACCCGGGCCTAGGCATTTGTACAAACTAAAAATGGCCTCATATGCTGTATTTTTTGCATACAGTCCAAATTAATGCATATCTATATGTAGCAGCAGAAAGGCACTGGCCCAGGCAGATTTAATGCAACATATTTATATTTATATGTGCACATTAGCACTACACAGATGTGTCCACTAGTGCTTGCACAGTGCCATCTATTAGTTTCCTCAATGGCATAACTGGCATTATGTTTACTCTGTCATATAACAATGGAAATGTTACATGTATTTGACATGGCAGCAGAAGCTGCAGAAACTCAGGCAGTGTAGTACAAGATAATCAAGATTTTCTATTTGTGTTTAATAAAGCATACAGTTTTGCTTTTTTTTGCATTGGTGACTGATAGCAAAGCATGCATATTTGTTGTCGGTTCAGTAACCTTAACATCATGATCTCTTTTGTTTGCACTATCATATATTACTGATAGAATAAAAGTGAAGAATAGGATGCCTAACTGATTTGCTGTACACATTCATTGTCCCCATCCTCCTCAGCTTCTATGTAATTGCTTGCTTCTCTCTCAGATTCCACAGTGAATCTTTTAGACTAATGATATGCCTGTCACCTGTGCCTGCAGTAGACAAAGATTTAAATGTATTAAAATGTGTGGGTGATGACAAAGTAGTTGTAATGAACTAGCTTGATTGTGGCAGATGTCTTTCTCTATTTTAGAGGAAAGGAAATGGACTTGGCAGAATCCATATAGAAAACGCTTTGTTGAGCTTAATTCTAGCCTTGCATTGTAAAGATAAGAGTAAAGTGTAGGATAAGTGAGAAGCCTTTGGGGCACCATTGAAACAATATGAGTCCTACCAATTTTCCAGTTAACTGGTGAGGTAGGGGAATCCCTGTGAGACTCTTCCTTGTTGCGCTAAGCATATGCCAGGAGTGGTTCATTCGTATCATGACTAGGATGCCATTCTCCTATTTCACGGGTGATAAAGCTCAAAGCTAATTTTACTGTCAAAGACATAAATTATCAGGCTATGAAAAACAGGCATTTTGTTATAAATAAATTTCACCCCCCCCCCTCCAAAAGACATTTATATAGAGATCCAAATAGAGCTCTACATTTACATATATGCATATTAGGGATGACCAGGAAACGTTTGGTTCATTTTTGGATTTTTTTAATTCATTTTTTCATTTCATGGGCTTTTTTCTTTTTTCTTTTGCTTTTATTCATTTTGGAAAATGGTGCGCACTTGGATGGTAACTTTCAAACAGGTAAGCGGGCATACATGTGCGCACATGCGTCTGCCTGCACCCATGGATGCACTTATTTTATAACTTGCTTGAAAATATGTGTGCATGTTATAAAATAGCCTGGCCATTCGCACATGTGCGCCACATTTTAAGTGTGGATGTGCACATGGGTGCGCAAATCCCGCTTCTACCATGTAAAGCATGCTGATGCCATTCTCAGTTTACCATTTCGTCCCTAGTTCATCCATTTAAGAGCGAGGTCCTCCAACTCCCTCTGGTTTGATAGCCATCATTCCCCCCCGCCCCCCAGTTAGCCCCGACCCTTTAAACCCCACAGATCTGCCTATTTTTATTTATTTTTTAACTTACATGTCATCCACAGAAGCAAAGCTATGCGAAAGGGAGCCCTGGCGCACGCCGAATTGAGTCAGCATTTGCACACGTATCTCCAGTTCACACCCTGAAATGCCCATGCCCTGCCCGGACCATGCTCACACCCTGCCCCTTTTTGAAAACTTTCAAGATGTACGCGCTGCAGGACAGATGCGCGGATCTCGCTGGCTTTTAAAACCCACTCGGTGCGCATGTGCCCGGATATTCGCACATCCTCCAATTGATGTACGTGCTGGGCTTTAAATATTCACCTTTATGTGTGAATAGTGTTCACTATTTTTGAAATGAATGAACCCAAAAATGTTCAGGTGGGATAAAATGAATTAAAATGAAAACGCCCAATGTGATTAAAGTTGCCATTCATTTTAAAAAGAATGTACATGTTTAACACACATATAGAGAAAGAGATCACCACTGGGATTTCTAATGAGGTATTTTGGCCAAATGGTTAGGACCAAGCACTGGCCCTGTAGAATGGAGGAATGTATAATCTTGCCACATCATCCCGCACCGGAAGCTGCTGCAGTAGTGGTTTCCTGCCTGTATATTACCTGGTGACTCCTAGTTTCAGGGTGGCATCTTGTTTTGGAGTCTGTGGGAGAAGATATTTTTCTCTGTAGTCCTATTCTTTTTCATAATGGCTCATCCCCCTTTCCTGAAAAGTATAGGTAAAAAAAAAAAAAAAACAACCCATCAGTTTTGCTGGCCCATGTACCAAGGCTAGTCACAATGGGGCGGATTTTAAAAGGGTTACGCGTGTAATATACGCGCGTAACCCTTTGAAACCCCTCCTGCGCATGCCGAGCCTATTTTTCATAGGCCCAGCGACACGCTCAAGCCCCGGGACGTACGTAGGTCCCGGGGCTTGAAAAAGGGGGCGGTGCATGGGTGGGGTGGGGCGGTTCGGGGTCGGGACCAGAGCCTCCAGGCATAGCAGTCATTTGCCGCTGTGTCCAGGGTCGCGGGCCGGCCGTCGGCTGGCACACACAACCTATGCCTGCCCGGAGGCAGGCGCAACTTCTAAGTTAAAGGTAAGGGGGGGGGGTTTAGGTAGGGCTGAGGGGCGGGGAAGGGAGGGGAAGGGAGGGGAAGGGAGGGGAGGGGAAGGTGGGGGGGGGGGGGCAGAAGGAAAGTTCCCTCCGAGGCCGCTCCGATTTCGGAGCGGCCTCGGAGGGAATGGAGGAAGGCTGCGCAGCTCGGCACACACAAGGTGCACCAGTGTGCACCCCCTTGCACGCCGACCCCGGATTTTATAACATGTGGGTTACCCCAAAAACCCGCTCTATTTTGCATAGGCTCGGCGATGCACGCAAGCCCCGGGATGCATGTATGTCCCGGGGCTTGAAAAAATGGGTGCGGAGTTGGCAGTCTGGGGAGGGGCGGGGGCGTGGCCAGAGGCCTCCGAAGGCTTGCTAGGCTGGGGGATCTCGCACCGGCACTCTGCCGGCGCGCACAACCTACACCTGCCCAGAGGCAGGCGCAACTTAAATAATAAAGGTAGGGGGGATTTAGGTAGGGCTGGGAGGTGGGTTAGATAGGGGAAGGTGCGGAGGCAAAAGGAAAGTTCCCTCCGAGGCCGCTCCGATTTCGCACATGTTATAAAATTGGGCATAGATTTGTGCGCGCCAGGTTGCACGCACAAATCTACGCCCGCGCGTATGTTAGAAAATCTGGCCCAATGGTTTTAGTGACTTTTGAGTGTTTTAAGTTTTTGTGGATTTTTGTCCATCCTTCCTGACTGACAGAGAGGAGTGGGGGAGACAGGATTTTACCTTGTATGCAGTATTCTTGGATCCTTCAGAGGCAAAGATTCCTATGCCATCTATGAGAATTGTAAAAGAAAAGGTCTGGATACCAACTGAAGAAAAGGAAAGGAGGGTTTTGTAGAAGGAAAGATCAAGCAGTGGACCCCAGGTATTGAGTAAAGGGAGACCATTAAGCAATAGGAGACCCATTTTCAGTGCAACCCAGGCAGCCTATATTCAATCCAAGAAAAGACAGATTAAGGTACCACAGACACAGATCATTAGGGAGTTGATTTATTGCTATGATTATGGATCTGACAAAGAGAAAATGTGCTTGGTACCGATCAATTTCTGTTGAACAAGTTAAACAATAAACGTTTTATCTTTTGGACAAGTATCCATGTGTGTAGCCTGCTTATTGGCCTTGTGACATTACAGTAACACTGAGTTTGAGCTCACCCACAGAAAGCAAGCTTACACTATGCCTTAAGATTTGGAGACTTTTCTTCCATCCCTTTTAAGAAAATCCCCATCAGGGTTTGGTGTAACTATGCATGGACAAAGCCCTGGTTTTGAGTTTGCCCCTGCCTTGACAGTTATACCTAGAAGAGGGGCTAGATAGAGATATTCTGCCAATGGAAGGGGAGTCACAATAGAAGATAAATAAACTAAGCATGAGCAAATACATTTTAAATCTGTGTTCTTTTACCATTCTTCCGGGGTGGGGGTGGGGGGGGGGGGGATCTGTCTGTGTACTGCTGGGAACCCAAGTCTTCCCCATGCTGGGTAACATGAAAAAAAAAATCAGCTTCTACTCTTCCCTGTTCACTCTTAAACTTTATATGGTTGTGTAATTCAATTAACCTTTTATAGAATTCAGTGTAGACAAGATCAAACACAATCAGATACTAACACTTTAAAATAGAAAATATACACAGACTGAAATGATAAGTATAGATATTGTGGACTAGCTAGACAGTGGACCCTTAGGCCGGCCTGCGGGAGACCTGGGGTAGTTGGGCTATGGTCTCGGGGCAGCAGGCCAGTAGGCAGACCAGACTGATGTAGACAGTAGGCTTCACCCGGAAGCTGGTACTCCCCTGGGAGGAGCCCTTGGGAGCCCAGCCCCTTGGGACTCAGGAGGTTCACCCTGGAAGCCGGTGTCCCCCCGGGAGGAGCCCGTAGGAACCCGGCCGCTGGGACTTAGGTGATCTCTGGGCCAGATCTTGAGTAGGCTGGAGCTGAAGCGGATGAAGGAGGCCTGGCAGGAACTGCGGCGGGCCAAAGTCAGGCAGCATGAAACCAGGCAGGAACTGCAGCGAGCTGAAGGCCGGCAGAGTGAAACCAGGCAGGAACTGTAGCAAGTTGAAGGCAGGCAGAGCAGGACCAGGCAGGAACCTGGACAGGTGCTGGAGCAGGCAAGGTTAGAAGTGCAAGCAAGTCACGTAGTAGACCAAGCAGGCAGGCAGGCAGGCAGGGACGGTGTGCGAGGATGTCACACACCGGGGCTCAGGGCAACTGGGCACCGCAGGGGACCCGGTTGCAAGGCGTCGTAGTAGGGTCCGCGGGGAGTTTAAGTAGGACTGGGCGTCTGACGTCAGGAGCGGGGGCGGAGCGCGCTCTGGCGGGAAAGGGGCTATATCAGTGCCGTGACAGTGCGTGCATGCGCCTAAGGAGCCCAGAGTATTGGCGTCTCCCCCGCGGAGACGCTCACGGAGCTGGTTCAGGCATCGAGTGGCCCAGCTGGAACTTTGAGGTAAGGGCTGGGACGCGAAGGTCGCGGAGCGGACCGCAACAATAGAAATGAAAAAATCCCAAATCAGTGAACAGGGGAAAAACTGTCAGTTATTGCAGTGCTGGAGAGATAACATGCTTCTCTCTCAAAATATAAAAACCCTCTTCCCTGCACCATCCTCTCAATGCATGATGAGATAACGGTGCAGGGAAAACAGCTTTAGTTTGGAACTGGGCAACATTTTGGGGACGAAGGAACCTATTCCAAAAGGATGGGCTCCACTTTAACCAGGGAGGAGCCAGGCTACTGATGCTAACCCTCGAAAAAGAGATATAGCATCCTTTAAACTAGAAGATGGGTGAAAGGCGACAGTCTCTCAGAAGCACATGGTTCGTAGAGAGGTAAACTTGAAGGATACTAAAATGAGTTAGGGCATCCTAATAAAGAGGGTCCAATAAAAGCAAAAAGTAGCCCATGTGCCTACGAGTAAAGAACCACTTGAGTTAAAAGATTCCAAATTACTCCTGTCAACTGATAAGCAGATTATAACTACCAACAAAAAACATACTTTTGAATATCTGCATGCCAATACTAGAAGTCTAAAATGGAAGATGGGAGAGTTAGAATGTATAACACTGAATGAAGAAGAAGATATAATTGACATTTCAGAGACCTGATAGGAGGAGGGTAACTAATGGAGCAGTGCTAGACTAGGGTACACATTTATTATTTTTTTATTATTTGTATACCACCAAATTACCAGAAAACTGTTCTGGGAAGTTCACAGAAAAATATACACAATTTAAAACAAACAACATCAAAATAAAACTATTATATATAATACTGTATTAAATAAAAACTTCCTGGAACAAATATGCTTTTATCTACTTTCAAAAGATTTTATAATCTTGCAGCTGCCAGATTCCCACTGGGAGGATATTCCAAAGGGCTGGGGCAACCTGTGCAAAAGCCCTATTTCTGTCTCCTGCAATAAGAAATTGCCATGCTGGGTCAGACCAAGGGTCCATCAAGCCCAGCATCCCATTTCCAACAGAGGCCAAACCAGGCCACAAGAACCTGGCAATTATCAAAACACTAAGAAGATCCCATGCTACTGATGCAATTAATAGCAGTGGCTATTCCCAAAGTCAACTTGATTAATAGCTGTTAATGGACTTCTCTCTCCAAGAACTTATCCAAACCTTTTTTGAACCCAGCTACACTAACTGCACTAACCACATCCTCTGGCAACAAATTCCAGAGCTTTCTTGTGCGTTGAGTGAAAAAGAATTTTCTCCGATTAGTCTTAAATGTGCTACTTGCTAACTTCATGGAGTGCCCCCTAGTCCTTCTATTATTCGAAAGTGTAAATAACCGAGTCACATCTACTCATTCAAGACCTCTCATGATCTTAAAGACCTCTATCATATCCCCCATCAGCCATCTCTTCTCCAAGCTGAACAGCCCTAACCTCTTCAGCCTTTCCTCATATGGGAGCTGTTCCATCTGTTGCGACTCCGGGTCGGCCCCGGAATCGCCACCTACCCCGCCGGGGTCCTGGCCGGGTTCCGCGCTCCCCGGGCCTCCGGGCACCTCTGCCGCCGCGGGCCCGGCGTCCTCCCATCTCGCCCGGGCCTGCAGCTACCTCTGCCTCTGCTTCCACGCCGCGCCGGAGCAGCCGGCGTTCCTCGGCGGTAGGCCCCGCCCCCTAGACGCGCGCGCGCGGCTCTGGCCAGATTTAAAGGGGCCAGCGCGGGAGGAACATGGGGGACGCCCTCTGATGACGTCAGACGCTGCAGGGTAAGCCTTTGCCTTGCAACGAGGTTCCCAGGTTTTCCCTGTCTCCAGTTGCTGCGTTCCTGTATCCTTCGGCTTCTTCTTGGCTTCTGACCCCGGACTGGCTTGCGGTGATTCTTGGCTTCTGACCCCGGACCGGCTTACGTTGACTCTTTGGCTCCTGACCTCGGACTGGCTTACGGTGATCCATTGGTTCCTGACTCTGGACTGGCGAGCGACGACCCTTCGGCAATCAACCTCGGACTTCATCCGACTCGGCCCCCGCGGGTCCTCCTAAGTCCCAGCGGCCGGGTTCCTACAGGCTCCTCCTGGGGGGACTTCGGCTTCCAGGGTGAATCTCCTAAGACCCAGCGGCCGAACTCCTACGAGCTCCTCTCGGGGGAGGATCGGCTTCCAGGGCGAAGATCTTCCCACTACTGGACCAGCTCCGTCGTCTCCATCCTTCTCGCCAAAGCCCTTGGTTGCATAGGGCTTCCAGAGTTCCTGCTTCGGCCAGTTCCGAGCCCGTCTGTGCCGCCTCCCGGTCGGGGCCACTGCTGTCACCATCTACAGCAACTTCTCCTCTGGTCCCGATCGGCCCAAGGGTCCACGAATCCAACAGATTGCAAGGCCATGGACCCGGCGGACCTTGCCGGCCTCAAGGCTATTCCAGGCCTAGCACAGAAGCTGCAGCAACAACAGTCCTGTCTTGATACCCTGATGTCGACCGTTCAACGCCTGGCGGATCGTGTGGAAGGGGCCTCCACTGCTCGTCCCTCCGCATCCTCGTCTCAGGTCCACGTGGGTTCCCCTGTCCCGATACAGATGCCATCCCCGCCACGGTACTCTGGAGATCCGAAGGCGTGTCGGGGATTCCTCTACCAGTGCTACATCCGCTTTGACCTTCTGCCTGCGCAGTTCTCTACAGACCGGGTCAAGACGACCTACATTATTTCTCTCCTGGACAGGAAACCTCTGGCTTGGGCTTCGTCCCTTTGGGAGCGTCAAGACTCCCGACTAAATAACCTGGTACAGTTCGTTAAGGCCTTCCGGCGGATTTTCGACGAACCATCTCGTGCTTCTACCGCTGCCTCGGAACTCCTCCAGCTGAGACAAGGTAATCGCCCCCTAGAGGAATACGCAATGGAGTTCCAGACCCTTGCCACCGAATTGGCCTGGGGAGAGGACAGCCTGCATGGGATATTCTTGGAGGGTCTTTCCCCACGGCTCCAGGATGAACTCGCCGCACGGGACCTTCCGGATGACCTCCAAGAGCTCATAGAACTGGCCGGACGAGTGGACCGACGCATCCAGCGCCGCTTCCGAGAGTGAAGGTCCGTCCAGGGGCCGGTTGCTCGTCGAACCACGCCACCTCGGGTCCGAGCTTCGCCTCCTGTGGCGCCTGCCCTTCCGCCTGAAGAACCTATGCAATTGGGCCGGGGTCCCCTCTCGGCCGAAGAACGGAGGCGTAGACGTTCGCAGGGGTTATGTCTCTATTGCGGTGGTAAGGGGCACTTCCTGGCTCGCTGTACTGAGCGTCCGGGAAACGGCCGATCCTAGAGTCTAGTGGGGAGATGACTCTAGGCAGTACCTCTCCGAACTCCCCATGTACTGTTCCAACGAGACTCTGTCTCCCAGGAGGGGGATTCGATACCTTGGCACTGATCGACTCCGGGTCCGGGGGAAATTTCATCCTCCGAGATCTGGTACAACAACTGCAGCTTGAAGTCGTGCCTCAAGAACCACCCTTGCGGGTATCGTCCATCCAAGGGATCCCTCTCCCAGGGACCATTACCACTCGTACACAACTACTCCAGCTTCAGGTTGGACTGCTTCATAAAGAGGAGATCTCTTTTCTCATCCTGGAGAAATCCATTCATCCACTTGTTTTGGGACTCCCCTGGCTCCGGAAACATTCCCCAGTAATCGACTGGGGCTCACTTCAGATCATGTCTTGGGGACCGGACTGCGTCCATCGCTGCCTTCCTGCTCGCCCGCTTCAGACACTTCCGCTTCTGGCAGCTCTGCTGGCGGTACCACCCCAGTACCAGGCCTTCCGAGATGTCTTCTCTAAAGAGAAGGCAGAATTACTACCTGAGCATCGCCCCTTT
The DNA here is from genome assembly GCF_901001135.1 of Rhinatrema bivittatum. Taxonomy (NCBI): domain Eukaryota; kingdom Metazoa; phylum Chordata; class Amphibia; order Gymnophiona; family Rhinatrematidae; genus Rhinatrema; species Rhinatrema bivittatum. The sequence continues at coordinate 306,334,201 of NC_042620.1, read as the reverse complement.
GATTGTGCAATTGACTTGCTACCAGACACCACGCCTCCTCGAGGTAGAGTTTATCCTCTGTCTCTGCCAGAGACCCAGGCCATGTCGGCCTACATCAAGGAGAATCTAGACCGGGGCTTTATAAGACCATCCAAGTCCCCGGCGGGAGCCGGCTTCTTCTTTGTCGCCAAGAAAGATGGGTCTCTTCGGCCCTGTATCGACTACCGGGGCCTGAACCAAATCACCCGACGAGACCGTTACCCGTTGCCCCTGATTCCGGAACTCCTGGATCGCCTGCAAGGGGCCCGCATCTTTACCAAGCTGGATCTTAGAGGGGCGTATAACCTCGTACGGATTCAGCCGGGAGACGAGTGGAAGACCGCCTTTAACATCAGGGATGGTCATTATGAGTACCTCGTCATGCCATTTGGTCTCTGCAACGCCCCAGCCGTGTTCCAAAACCTAATGAACGAGGTGCTTTGCGACTTCCTGTATACCTCCGTTATTGTCTATCTCGACGATGTGTTGATTTATTCCCGGGACCTTGAGGAACACCGTCAACACGTACGCCAGGTTTTGCTAAAGTTAAGGGAGAACCGACTATATGCGAAATTGGAGAAATGCCAGTTCGAGGAGGAAGCTTTGCCCTTTTTGGGCTACATCGTCTCCTCTACCGGCTTCCGCATGGATCCCGATAAGGTCGCTGCTATCCGGAACTGGCCACAACCTGCGGGAGTTAAGGCGCTCCAGCGTTTTCTAGGCTTCGCCAACTTTTACCGCCACTTTATCCCGCATTACTCCTCCTTAGTGGCGCCTTTGACTGCTCTCACCCGCAAGAGTGCTGATGCCCGGAACTGGACTCCCACCGCGGTACAGGCCTTCCACGATCTTAAAGAGGCCTTCCTCCAGGACACCTGCCTCCGACACCCGGACCCCCTACGTCCGTTCATTGTGGAGGTGGATGCCTCCAATGTAGCCGTGGGGGCCGTCCTGTCCCAGACTTCCAAGGACGGGAAAACTCGGCCATGTTCCTACTTCTCCCGCAAGTTCTCGCCTGCCGAGAAAAACTACGGCATCGGAGACAAGGAGCTACTGGCCATTAAGTTGGCCTTTGAAGCGTGGCGCCAGTGGTTGGAGGGGGCCCAACATCCGATCGTAGTTTACACGGACCACAAGAATTTAGAGTTCTTGTCCCAGGCGCAGAGACTTAATCCCCGGCAGGCCCGCTGGTCCCTCTTTTTCAGCCGGTTTGATTTCACCCTTCGGTATCGACCAGCGGCCAAGAACACTAGAGCTGACGCACTCTCACGCACTACTGAAATTGAAGACGCCTCCGAACCCCCTCAATACATTTTGGACCCGGCTAAAATCCAACTGGCAGCCACCGAACTTGCACCGGCGGGGAAGGCGGTAGTCCCGGTACGTGCTAGAAGGAAGGTTCTAGCATGGGCACACGACTCCCTGACGGCGGGTCACCCCGGGATCGCCCGGACTCTTCAATTACTGACGGAGTTCTATTGGTGGCCCGGGTCAAGGAGGATGTCCGCCTGTACGTACAATCCTGTCCCACGTGCGCGCAGCAAAAAACCCCGTCTGGTCGCCCCTGGGGACTCCTCCAGCCACTACCGGTACCCACGAAGCCGTGGACGCACATCTCCACGGATTTTATCGTTGAGCTGCCCCCGTCCCAGGGGAAGACTGTGGTTTGGGTCACTATTGACCGCTTCTCGAAAATGGCTCATTTCGTGCCACTTGCCAAGTTGCCTACGGCCCCTGAGTTAGCTGAACTATTCATCCAGCATATCTTCCGACTGCATGGTTTGCCTCTACATATCACCTCGGACCGAGGGCCCCAATTCACGGCAAAATACTGGTGGGCACTCTGCAGGAAATTTGGGGTTCAGCTGGACTTAACCACGGCGTTCCATCCCCAGGGCAATGGCCAAGTTGAACGCACGAATCAAACTCTATAGGCGTTCCTCCGTGCCTTTGTAGGGGAACAACAGGACAACTGGGTTGCGCTTCTCCCGTGGGCCAAGTTCTCTTACAATCGCCATCGACACTCCGCCACGCTACAGTCTCCCTTCCAGCTGGTTTATGGGAAGGTTCCCAAACCTCCACTACCGTCACCAGTATACACCTCCTCGCCAGCGGCGCAACTGACGGCCAACCAGATTCAGCAGCTTTGGCACACCACTCAAGAGAAACTCCACCGCACCACCGCTCGGTTCAAGGCCTACGCGGACAAATCTCGGCGACCCGCTCCAGTGTTTCTGCCCGGATCTAGGGTGTGGCTCAGTACTAAGAACATCCAGCTCCGGATTCCTTCCATGAGGCTTGCGCCTCGCTACCTTGGACCCTTCCAAGTAGCCGAACGTGTGGGCGCGGTGTGCTACCGCTTACGTCTCCCATCCACCCTTCGGATACACGACGTCTTCCATGTTTCCCTCCTTAAACCAGTGGTTCTTTCACGTTTCCAACCTTGGTCTCCAGAGCCCTCTACGGTCGCTTTGGATCCTGGTTCCACGTACACGGTGAAAGAGGTCTTGGATGTTCGGTTTTGTAGTCATCGCTGGGAGTATCTTCTCTCCTGGGAGGGATACGGTCCGGAGGAGAATTCATGGGAGCCCTCCACCCACATTCTGGATAAGGATCTCCTTCGCCACTTTCATGAGGCACATCCGGACAAGCCGCGGCCCCCCGGGAGGGGGCATAGGAGGGGGGGTACTGTTGCGACTCCGGGTCGGCCCCGGAATCGCCACCTACCCCGCCGGGGTCCTGGCCGGGTTCCGCGCTCCCCGGGCCTCCGGGCACCTCTGCCGCCGCGGGCCCGGCGTCCTCCCATCTCGCCCGGGCCTGCAGCTACCTCTGCCTCTGCTTCCACGCCGCGCCGGAGCAGCCGGCGTTCCTCGGCGGTAGGCCCCGCTCCCTAGACGCGCGCGCACGGCTCTGGCCAGATTTAAAGGGGCCAGCGCGGGAGGAACATGGGGGATGCCCTCTGATGACGTCAGATGCTGCAGGGTATTTAAACCCTGCAGTCTGACTAAGCCTTTGCCTTGCAACGAGGTTCCCAGGTTTTCCCTGTCTCCAGTTGCTGCGTTCCTGTATCCTTCGGCTTCTTCTTGGCTTCTGACCCCGGACTGGCTTGCGGTGATTCTTGGCTTCTGACCCCGGACTGGCTTGCGGTGACCCTCTGGCTTCTGACCCTGGACCGGCTTACGTTGACTCTTTGGCTCCTGACCTCGGACTGGCTTACGGTGATCCATTGGTTCCTGACTCTGGACTGGCGAGCGACGAACCTTCGGCAATCAACCTCGGACTTCATCCGACTCGGCCCCCGCGGGTCCTCCTAAGTCCAGCGGCCGGGTTCCTACAGGCTCCTCCTGGGGGGACTTCGGCTTCCAGGGTGAATCTCCTAAGACCCAGCGGCCGAACTCCTACGAGCTCCTCTCGGGGGAGGATTGGCTTCCAGGGCGAAGATCTTCCCACTACTGGACCAGCTCCATCGTCTCCATCCTTCTCGCCAAAGCCCTTGGTCGCATAGGGCTTCCAGAGTTCCTGCTTCGGCCAGTTCCGAGCCCGTCTGTGCCGCCTCCCGGTCGGGGCCACTGCTGTCACCATCTACAGCAACTTCTCCTCTGGTTCCGATCGGCCCAAGGGTCCACGAATCCAACACCATCCCCTTTATCATTTTGGTTGCCCTTCTCTGTACCTTCTCCATCACAACTATATCTTTTTTGAGATGTGGCGACCAGAACTGTACACAGTATTCAAGGTGTGGTCACACCATGGAGCGATATAGAGGCATTATGACATTTTCCGTTTTATTAACCATTCCCTTCTTAATAATTCCTAACATTCTGTTTGCTTTTTTGACTGCCTCAGCACACTGAGCCGACGATTTTTAAGTATTATCCACTATGATGCCTAGATCTTTTTCCTGGGTGGTAGCTCCTAATATGGAACCTAACATCGTGTAACTACAGCAAGGGTTATTTTTCCCTATATGCAACACCTTGCACTTGTCCACATTAAATTTCATTTGCCATTTGGGTGCCCAATCTTCCAGTCTTGCAAGGTCCTCCTGTAATGTATCACAGTCTGCTTGTGATTTTAATCTGGCAACAAATTCCAGAGCTTTATTGTGCGTTGAGTGAAAAACAGTTTTCTCCGATTAGTCTTAAATGTGCTACTTGCTAACTTCATGGAATGCCCCCTAGTCCTTCTATTATTCGAAAATGAAAATAACCGAGTCACATCTACTCGTTCAAGACCTCTTATGATCTTAGACCTCTATCATGTCCCCTCTCAGCCGTCTCTTCTCGAAGCTGACCAGCCCTAACCTCTTCAGCCTTTCCTCATAGGGGAGCTGTTCCATCCCCTTTATCATTTTGGTTGCCCTTCTCTGTACCTTCTCCATCGCAACTATAACTTTTTTGAATTGCGGCGACCAGAATTGTACACAGTATTTAAGGTGCGGTCTCACCATTATGACCATTATGACCAAACCGTGGAGGGTAAACAATTCAGTGTCCTAGAATATATGTGTTCTTGCTAATTCTAGTAACCAGTTGGTCAGAATTGTTTACCCTCCACGGTTTGGGCATATTGACTGATTTAATTTCACTATTTAATATCTATTGACTGTATTTTATTAGTATTTCATCTCATGTTGAACACAGGGTGATAAATTAATTAACTCACAAATTCAAGGCAGATAAATGCAATTTGCAATTCTACAATAGCTTCCACAAAATGTGCCACTCCAAATGGCCTACTTTGTTCATTTTTGCTATTAAGTGGATACATTTCAAAGCCATATATTTCCAATAAACCTGTAAATGGCTATTATTAAATAGTCCAGGTTTCAGTTGTGTGAAAAAGAACATGCATACCCTAGTTACATGCACACTGTTATGCATACTGCAGTTAGGCATTCTGGGGGCAAAGTTTGTATCTGTGTGCATGCTGTTTGAGTTTAAAAATTATAGAGTTAAGATTTAAGTGGCATTTAAGTAGATAACTCACAAGTTATCCTACTAAATACCAGCTTTTCAATACTTATACCATATATTCAGCTAAAAGTTTAGACAGGTTATTAGCTAGTTAATATTTAGCCAGATTAGGTAAGGGGCATTCTGTGGGTGTTTTGGGGCAGAGATAAGTTGGCTGAAGAAGTTATCTGGCTAACTATTCATGCAATAGAGTATTCCTAAAAATAACTGGACATACCTATCCAGCTATCTTTGAGAAAGCTGGCTATATTCAATAGGATGAGTACACAACTGAATATCCCTGAAAAAGTAGCCAGATAAAATTATCTGTCTAATATTGATGTTTTAAAAATAAGATTTATCATTACGATTATAAGATTTTTTGATAAATGTGTTTAAAGATAAACATTTTTGTTACTTGTGCTGGCCGCGGCAGACCCGCAGCTCAGCCCCCTCATCTCTTTCAAAGTAATTCAGCATCTGGTCCCTCGTCTCTGGCAGCTGTGAGCCGCCGGCTCCGTCCTCAGGCCGCCCCTGGTTCCTCCGGTTCTGCTGCAGTTCCTGATGCTCTACGTCGGCCCTCTCCGCGTGGCCCGCAGAGAGACGCCATCCCGACCAGCACCGTACCCCTCCCTAAACGCGCATGTGTGCACAGCTAGTCTTTAAATAGGGCCCACAGCGGGAACCTGGCCGCGGCCCCAGATAATGACGTTGGCAGAGCTACGGTATATAAGCCTGGGCTCCGCTCTCTCAAATTGCCTTTGCAACAGGTCCCCTCGCTAATCGAGTACTCGTTGCCTCTGCAGTTCCTGGTTCCTGATCCTGAATGCCTTCGTTCCTGTTTCCTTGTTCCTGTGTTCCTGTTTGTTCGTCTCTCCTTCGGATTGCTGACCTGGTTTGACCTCTGTATTGCTTGACTATGCCGTTGCTTCTCTCCAGCCCTGGACGTCTGCTTCGTCTGACCATCCTTTTGACTCTCTCCTCGTCTAGACCTCAGCCTTGCTTGCCACTGCTTCCAGATTGCCGCCAGCCCTGATCCCAGAATGCTTAAAGATTCCTCTTCAGCTTTGTCCTGGACGTGGTTCATTCAGACTTCGGCCTGCTCTTGCTCGGGCACCCTCTGTCAAACTGTGTCCTTATTGGCACCTGGGTCTCCGGGACTCCGCCTTTATTTTTTTTTTTTTAATTTTATTTTATAACGTTTATATACCGCCTTTACAATTCAAAGAATTAATCAAAACGGTTTACAATGTAACATACATAAAATTAACCATAAAATTAAACCACCAGGATAACATACGTAAAATTAATAATTACAACAAAACCACATAAAAAATAAAAACTATAACAGTACAGTCAATCAGTAACATAAATGAAATAACAATTAGGTAAAAAAAAACAGAATTATAGAAGAGTTATGAGGTGGTTACGGTGTTGAAAGCTTTCTGAAAAAGATAAGTTTTTAACTTTTTTTTTTAATTGAGGAACAGATGCTGTGAGACGAAGCAAATCAGGAAGACTATTCCAAAGAATAGGGCCAGCAACTGAGAAGGCCCTTTTCCTGGTTATTTCCAATTTAGCCAGTTTGATCGTATGAATGTCTAATAAATTTTTTGAAAGAGACCTAAGCTGTTGTGTGGGTTTATAAATTTGTAAATTTGAACAAAGCCAAGTAGAATTAGAGTTATAGATCAATGCATGTAAAATATTCAGTACCTTGTAGTGAATTCTATATTTTATTGGTAACCAATGAAAAGATGAGAGAATCGGAGTAATATGCGTATGACGAGTGACACCGGATAAAATCCGGGCTGCTGAATTTTGTATTAATTGCAAAGGGTATGTGGTCGAGTCTGGTAACCCCAGATATAAGGCGTTGCAATAATCGAGGCCAGAAAATATCAAGGACTGTAGTACTGTCCGAAAGTCTTGAAGAAACAAATATGGACAAATTATTTTTAATAGATGCAATTTGTAGAAAGAATTTCTAGTCACTCTAGAAATGTGGTCTTGCATAGAAAGATTAGAATTGATTGTTACCCCGAGACTACAAGTGGAAGTACCAATGGGAATGGAAATACCCTTGAACAATAATTGAGAGGGCGGTCATAATGTAGAATTATTTATTGAGGATCGATAAGTTAAGGTCGTTTTGGAGGGATTTAATTTTAAGCGATTATGATCCATCCAAGAATTTATAGTAGATAAATATAGGGAAATTGCTGATAGAGTGTCGGACCAAGAAGAAGAATAAGGAATTAACAGTTGAATGTCGTCTGCATAAATTTGAAAATAAACATTTAGAGCTGCAAGAATATGACAGAGTAGGAGTAGGTAAATATTGAAAAGCAAAGGAGAAAGAGATGAGCCTTTTGGAACACCGGATGAAGAAGGATAAGGTTCTGAGGTATGATTGTTAACTGTTATATGTGAATAGCGATTTGTCAGATAAGATTTAAACCAACAATATACCGTAGATTGAATTCCTAGGGACTTTAAGCCTGCAAAAAGTATATGATGATCCAAAGTGTCAAACGCAGCTGATATATCTAAAGAAATGAGAATGTATTCTGTGTAAGCATCGAAACCACGAAACATGGTGTCACAACAGGATAATAATAATGATTTAGTGGAATGGCCTTTTCTAAAGCCATGTTGTCCTGAATGCAAAAAGTCATTATCAGCTAAAAAGTCAGAAAGTTGACGCAGAACATCCGATTCTATTAACTTGGTTAAAGAAGGGATCAATGCTATAGGTCGCAAATTAGTAAAATCTAATCTGTCTTTAGTTTTATTTTTGGGAATTGGTAACACAGCAGTATGTTTTAAATTATCTGGAAAAATTCCTGATGACAAAGATTGGTTCACCAGGTCACTTCAAAAATTACATGTGAAAGGAGCGCTAGCTTTGAAAAGAGAGCCTGAGCAAGGATTAAAGGGAGAATTTGAAATTTTCTGTTTTTGTATAATTTTTAAAATTAGAGAATGTGTTACAGGGTCAAAGTCAGACCAAACTGTATGAGCGGGAGGATCTTTAAAAATGGGATAAGTTAAATTAAACAATTCTTTGGAAATTTTGTCAACTTTATCTTTAAAATACAATGCAATATTATAGTCAGTAAGGCTGTAATCAAGACTGTTTAAATTATTAGTAGTACAGACTGATACCTACACTAGTTGCTGCCTCTGGACTGACCTCGATCCACCCATCGACAACTATTGATGGAGGCCACCTAAGTCCAGCCAGCCCTGGCACCCAAAGGCTCAACCCGCCGGGAACGAGGGCTGGTATTGGTGAAGCACCAGCCGGCCTCCATCCATCAGCTCTCTTTGCCTGCCGACAGTGGGGACCTGTAGGATCCCTCCTACAGGTAGCGTCAACCCCACTTCGGCTCAAGGGTCCACCTCCGGCGCAACAATTTTTAAATTATGTGCACATTTTTAGCGCTCAAAAAATGAGTTGATAAACACGCTCAGATATATTAAAATGGTGGATGGAACCACCTCACTAGCAATATTGCTGACAAACTCTGCCCACTTCAGTCCAAGAAAATTAACCTTTCTCATAACACCAAAAAACCCTGGTACACTCCAGAATTAAAAACATTGAAACGTAACCTTAGAAAACTAGAAAGGAACTGGCATAAAGATCCCTCCCCTACGCAACTCGCCAAATAGAAACATGCCCTACACATCTACCATGAGAACATCCTGAAAATCAAGCGAGACGTCCACACCCAACGTATCCATAACTTTCACTTCAACCCCAAAGCCCTATACGATTATGTTTCTGACCTAACCAAAACCTCTCCCCCACCTGTGCCCGATGAAGAAGCCGTAACTAAATGCCAGGACCTAGCCCAATTCTTCCACGATAAAATAGCTAAAATCATGACCTGTTTTCCCATAGCCTCCTCTACCTCTATGGCCCTCAAAAAAATCCCACATGCCTCCCTAGACTCTTTTGAGAACACTTCCCCCTTCAAAATTGAATCTTTTCTAAAGAAAATGAAACCTTCATCTCACCCATTTGATACTATCCCCACCAAACACCTCCTTGCTATTCCCAACACCATATCACAACCCTTTGCTCACATCATAAATCGATATCTCACCCTGGGACATGTTCCCACTTCACTAAAGCAAACTTTGGTCAAACCTATTTTAAAGAAACCGAAGCTTAATCCTAATGAACCGACTAACTACCGCCCAATCTCCAACCTACCTTTCATATCAAAGGTTCTGGAAAAAGTAGTTAACCTACAACTAACTGACTATTTAGAAAGTAATAATATCCTTTCCACATCACAATTTGGTTTCCACAAGTTCTTCAATACAGAAACCCTCCTCCTTTTACTCACCGACCACTTACTCAAAGGATTAGACAAAGGCCACTCATTCATACTCACACTTCTAGACATATCCTCGGTCTTTGACACCATAAGCCATAATATACTACTGGATTGGCTGTCTGAAACTGGCACGTCAGGGACACCACTCCACTGGTTCATATCATACCTAAAAAACAGACAATATAAAGTTAGACTAGGTAACCATGACTCTAAAGCAATCAACCTATTACAAGGAGTTACCCAAGGCTCCTCACTATCATCTACCCTATTCAACATTTACCTTCTGCCTCTCTGCAGTTGGTCTAACGCACTTCATATATGCAGATGACGTACAAATCGTCATTCCCATCACTGACTCCCTACCCAATGCCATCAAAACCTGGGAAACCGCTCTCTCTGCCATCAACAATCTCCTCACCAGCTTCAACCTCGTACTCAACACTTCAAAAACAGACCCCCTGCAATTTTCTTTAACCTCTTCATATCTCATAGCAACTTCCCTGCCCTGATAATATGCTTAATTTATAAATATGTTTTTGACTATACACCTAGTTTACACAAGTTCTTCAATTATTAAAATTCTTAACCTGACTCCTTCACTATGTAATCATCCCCCCTGCAGCTAATTTCTTGTTCTCAGCATTGTTCCACTGTAAAGCTCCCTAGACCCCAGCTGGACCACCAGGGAATTTCGGAAAGTTTTTGGGGTGTCGGGAGGGTGGGGGGTTGCAATTAATTAAATTTGAAGGGTTGTGGAGGGTTTGGGTTTTGCTTTTGTTTTTTTTACAACCCCGTTCTAATTAATTAAATTGGAAGGGTCAGGGCGGGTTTTGGATATCGTTTCGGGGCAGCCGAATTAAAATCGGCCCGAACCGCAGGAAAACAAATTTTCCCATGGCGGGCCGATAACGAAGGCCGAACCAAAAGGTTCGGCTGAATCACATCTCTAATTTACAGTACTTACAACTTATAACTTGACTTGATCTGACTAGTGCTTGTTGATCTTTAATAAATCTGTCATAAGAAGCAAGATCTTGAAAAGATGTACCTTTGGTATTTCCTATTTCAGTACAATTAAATGCCGATCTATCATTTGGATACCCAGTCTTCCAGTCTCGCTAGGTCCACCTGCAATTTCTAGCAATCCGCTTATGGTTTAACTACTCTGAATAATTTTCTGGTATCTGCAAATTTGATCACCTCACTCGTTCACTTTTCTAGTTCATTTATAAATATATTAAAAAGCACCAGTCCAAGCACAGATCCCTGAGGCACTCCCTGTTTACCCTTCTCCACTGAGAAAACTTATCATTTAGTCCTGCTCTCTGCTTCCTATCTTTTAACCAATATTCAATACTCAATAGGACATTGTCTTCTCCCATGACTTTTTAATTTCCTCAGGAGTTTCTCATGGATTACTTTGTCAAACATCTTCTGAAAATACAAAGTAAAATTAACAAAACTGTACAGAAAATAAAAAGTTAACAAATTATCAGTTCTTATATACACTATATGTTAGTTTATGGCCCGAGTGCAGGAGGTCGCTCCCGGACCCCAGCTGGACTTTTGGCAAGTCTTGTGGGGGTCAGGAGGCCCCCCCAAGCTGGCCAAAAGTCCCTGAGGGTCCAGCGGGGGTCCGGGAGCGATCTCCTGCACTCATGACATCGGGTGACAGGAACCAAAATGGCGCCGGCGCTACCTTTGCCCTGTCATATGGTAAGGGCAAAGGGCCACCGGCGCCATTTCTATTAACGCAGCTGTGGCCCGAGAGCGGGAGATCATGCCGGGACCCCCCCCCCACTGGACCCCAGGTAATTTAAAACATTTTGGGGGGGTTCGGGAGGGTGGGGGATTTGTTTTAAAGGGTCGGGGTGGGTTTTAGGGTTGTTTTGGTGTGCCGGTTTTCCCGTCCTCCCCCCTCCCCCGATTTACGATTTTTTGACGATAAATCGGGGAAATTGCTATTGTATCGCGGCTCTAACGATTTTTGATGATTTAAAATATATCTGACGATTGTTTTAAATTGTCAAAAAACGATTCACATCCCTACTTCAGAGTATTCAGGAACATAGGCCATCGAGGAACGAGTACCGGTTCCTATCGGTAGTCTGAAATAATAACTCACAATGTCCGTCTCTTGTGATCGCTTCCAGGCAATAGTCTTCAGAGGGTTTAGGAACATAGGCCCTCGAGGAGCGAGTACCGGTTCCTATCTGTAGTCTGAAATAAGAACTCACAATGTCCATCTCTTGCGATCACTTCCAGGCAATGGCGAGTCTTCAGAGAGTTTAGGAACATGGGCCCTCGAGGAAGGAGTACTGGTTCCTTTCTATAATCTGAAATAGAGAAAGAGAATGAGGCCCCTGAGGAGCGGTAGGTCCGCAGAGGCAATGTTGCAAGAGTGAAGCGGGTCCGATGGAAATCCCACAAGCAATCCTTTGGGTGCAAAGTAGTCTTGGATAGCCAAAGCAAGTCCAATCAGAGTCCTTGCTAACTCGAAATGTTAGCAAAAGTAAAGACCTTTTATGTTGGAAGCGGATGACGTCAATACAGGGGGACGGCCCTGAGGTTGGCGCCGTTGCTGGTACATACTTCGGAGCGCGTGCGCCTTACGTCATCAGGAACATGACTGATCCGCAGCGTCGAGCCAGCCCAGGGATGCCGGGGAGAAGCGGCAAGGAGACGCCACAGCATCAAGCCGTCCATCAGGCACAGAGGAAGTCGCCACACAGGTAGAGAGGGTGGAGCAAGGGCGAAAGCATGCACTAATGCAACACTATAGTTCGAATGATTTTCTTAAGGAAAATAGTGTAAACAAAGTAATCATTACTTGAACATGAAAAACACGCAAAACATACTTATATCATTTCAAGATGATTATTGGGCAGCCATGGATCCCTTATAACAAAACCACCAAAAAACAACCACTTTCCCACGTTTCCATAAATGTAAAAGAGGTTACGAATCATCACTACAATATGATAAATCACAATCTTATCAGCCAAAAATATAATAAGCTATATTTTCATGATTTTTGGGGACTTATATATGTATTTATGCAGTGTGCTTATAGTTTAATTTTTGTACCTTAACCTTCCCTGTGGAGGGATAGGCCCCTTGCACACTCTGTAAAGAGAGAGCACCCAGAAGAATGCCTGATCTTGCAATCCTCTCTCCTTACTGCCTCCTGTACTTTTGAAACCCCACCCAAAGGGGAGTGGTTTACCTCCCTGACCCATTCACACTACGCTAACATCACACAGGGGCACAGTCTAAGTCAGATCTCTGTCACAATGAAAGCCTTCAGATCATCTGAAACCATGAATATATATTTATAAGGGGGCAGAGCTATCAATTAGAGGCAAAATTTGGAGACCCACTACATCTCAATCTTCTCATAATCTATTTTTGTAGCTGGAGACAAAGGCTGAATATATAAAAGGTAGTAAGCAGTTCTTTCCATCTAACCAATCACTTGCCAATTAAAAGTTAGAAATAATATATGGGGACAGTCTTGTCCCCTTTGAATGTTGCTCAAAATATCTTACAAAACAAACTCCACTTAGAATCACCTCTTATAGAATACTTTCACCATAATTGTATGCATGTAAATTCAAATATCCTAGTCTCCCATGCTGGGTTGACCACTAGTTTAGTATCTTTCTTTCAATTGTTTATTCGAACATGTGCACAAAACCTATTTTTAAGAAGGAAGGGAAAGTTTCATACTTAATGCTCTTTTATCCCAATCACTGGGTGATGCATTTGTGTTGTAATCATTAACAATCCACCTCCAACCACATTTTTCCGGTTTTTTTTTTTGTGTATATTGCATGAAAACATTTTTCTTTAAAAGTGTTATTGTCAACAAAGCCGCTTCAATCTTGTGTCTCTAAAATTTTATCTCTAAAGCAACCGCTTCTAATGTCCCAATTTGAACTATAAAGTAAGCAATCAACCGACTTATCTGTTTCAAAATGATAGCCCAACATGGCCACGTTTCAGATCACAATGGATCTTTCCTCAGGGGGTGTTCACTCCTTCAAAATGTCGGTATTTCAAAGCGTCAATTTTCAACATAACTTTCACCTCGACTGTCAGCTTATCCTCAATCTGTTCAACATTTCAAGTCGGTTTGCAGCTTCGTTGAATTATGGAATCGGCGATAAGGAGCTATTAACCATCAAGCTTGCCTTGGAGAAAGGGAGCCAGTGGCTAGAGAGGGTTCAGCATTGTATTATTATCTACACGGATCATAAGAACCTAGAGCAAAAAACCTAGAGCATCTCCACCAGGCCCAGTGTCTGAACCCACAACAGGCCCACTGGGCACTTTTCTTTACCCGATTTGATTTTGAACTCAGATACATACATGCTATTAAAAACATCCAAGCTGACGCCCTCTTTCCACTCCTTTGTGTCCCAGGATTCTGTTGAACCTCCCTGTCCAGCCCGGATTATCCTCACAGCCTCCATGACCATCCCTCCAGGGAAGATGGTCGTTCCCCATTGACTTTGTATCAAAGTGTTAAGCTGGTTCCACGACTCTTGTGTTGCAGGCCACCCTGGAGAGCCCGGATCCTTGCATTGCTCCATCAATTCTACTGGTGGCCTAATATGCTGAAGGATGCTCGGGATTATGTGGATTCATGTCCTGTCTGTGCGCAGCAGAAGCCTCTAGTGGGACGACCATGGAGGCTGTTACAACTGCTTCTGGTCCCCAAAAAACCTTGGACTCATATTTCCATTGACTTTGTGGTGGACCTACCTCTTTTAAATGGCAACATGGTCATCTGGGTGGTAGTTGACCATTTCTCTAAATGTCACATTTCACAGCACTGCCTGGTCTTCCTTCCACTCCACAATTAGCGCAAGTCTTCGTTCAGCATATGTTTTGTCTCCATGAACTTTCCAAACATATTATCTTGGACTGTGGTGCTCAATATATGGCAAAATACTGGAAGGCTCTCTGCCAAAAATTAAATGTCAAACTATATTTCACTACTGCGTACCATCCACAAGCAAATCGACAGTCTAAACCTACCAACCGGATCCTGAAACAGTTCCTTCGGGCTTATGTCAATACCCGACAAGATGAATGGATGGCCCTGCAACCCTGGGTGGAGTTCTTGCATAACTCCCATCCTTGCACCACTGAGGGGGCATCCCCATTTCAAATATTCTATGGCAAACAGCTGCTACCTCCTCTACTGCTTCCACTAAGTGTTCCTTCTCCAGTGGCTCAAATGACTGAAGAAGAATTAAAAAACTGTGGACCCACACATAGCAAATGCTGTAAGAGGCAGGCCGGAGAGCTAAAAAATTTGCTGACCTCCATCGAAGACCTTCACCCCAGTTCAAGCCAGGAGAGAAAATATGGCTCAGCACCCGGTACATGCAGCTCAGACTACCTTCTATGTGGCTGGCTCCATATTATATTGGTCCTTTCCAGGTACTGTTGAGCTTGCTGGCCGCAGACTGGCTTCCCTTATCTGACGCCGCTCCACTGAAGGATTGGGCCTGGGTTTCCTATTGACAGCAGGGAGCCACTGCCGATGCACTGCGCTGCCTCTGGCCATGGGCTGCCAGCCCAATGCCTGCTCCTGATGCTGCCGGCCCTCCTTTCTCCGTGGCTAGGACTCCGCCGGCGTTTTCCTGCACTGGACATCCTAGGTGCATACATGCGCCTCTCTCTGCCACTTAAAGGAACCGTGGTGGGAAAGTGCTGCCGGCTCTTCCTAATGACATCACTACCTGGGGACCATATAAGATTGGACCCTGCTTCTAGCCTTTGCCTTGGCAACAGGTCTCCTAGCAATGTGTGTTGCTTCCTGAGTTCCTTGCCTTCTCCTTTGTTTCTTGGATCATCTTGGCTTTGACTTCGGACCAGATACTGACCACGAGATATGCCACCTGCCTCGACCCTCACCTTGAACCTGCTCTCATACTCCGTTGCCTGTTATTGAACTTGGTCTACTCTCCAGCACCTCTCCTTCTCCAGGACTTCCATCACTGCAGAGACCCCACATAAGTCCAGCAGACCCCTGCACCCAAGGGCTCAACCTATGGGGAATGTGGGCTGGTAGTGGTGAAGCTCCAGCAGTGTCTTTGCTCCTCTTCAGCCTTACCTACCGACAGTGGGGACCTGTGGGGCTCCTCCCCATAGGTAGTGTCAACTCCTCCTCGGTCCATGTGTCCATCAGCATAACACTTTGATGGAGTGCCAGCTTTACCATACTTTGCAAAATAGCTCTGGATTTGGTGGTCTCTCTTGTGGAGCACTGTGCTCCTAATTGTTGCAAAAACACTCATATATATAAAGTCAACAGAGTCCTAAAAAATAGTGTGTGGCTTTTATCATGATGTGTATGCTCAAAACCTTTACAAAAGCTTCCAGTTGTCAGTGGTATTGTTTCCTCAGATATTCATTGTATTCCTTAATGACTTTGTTTAATGCAATGTGCTGCAGAAAAGTCATTATCTATTAGGGATGTGAATCGTGTCCTCGATCGTCTTAACGATCGATTTCGGCTGGGAGGGGGAGGGAATCGTATTGTTGCCGTTTGGGGGGGTAAAATATCGTGAAAAATCGTGAAAAATCGAAAAAACGTAAAATCGCAAAACCGGCACATTAAAACCCCCCTAAAACCCACCCCCGACCCTTTAAATTAAATCCCCCACCCTCCCGAACCCCCCCCCCAAATGACTTAAATAACCTGCGGGTCCAGCGGCGGTCCGGAACGGCAGCGGTCCGGAACGGGCTCCTGCTACTGAATCTTGTTGTCTTCAGCCGGCGCCATTTTCCAAAATGGCGCCGAAAAATGGCGGCGGCCATAGACGAACACGATTGGACGGCAGGAGGTCCTTCCGGACCCCCGCTGGACTTTTGGCAAGTCTTGTGGGGGTCAGGAGGCCCCCCCCAAGCTGGCCAAAAGTTCCTGGAGGTCCAGCGGGGGTCAGGGAGCGATTTCCCGCTGCGAATCGTTTTCGTACGGAAAATGGCGCCGGCAGGAGATCGACTGCAGGAGGTCGTTCAGCGAGGGTTCCGGCGCCTCGCTGAACGACCTCCTGCAGTCGATCTCCTGCCGGCGCCATTTTCCGTACGAAAACGATTCGCGGCGGGAAATCGCTCCCTGACCCCCGCTGGACCTCCAGGAACTTTTGGCCAGCTTGGGGGGGGCCTCCTGACCCCCACAAGACTTGCCAAAAGTCCAGCGGGGGTCTGGAAGGACCTCCTGCCGTCCAATCGTGTTCGTCTATGGCCGCCGCCATTTTTCGGCGCCATTTTGGAAAATGGCGCCGGCTGAAGACAACAAGATTCAGTAGCAGGAGCCCGTTCCGGACCGCTGCCGTTCCGGACCGCCGCTGGACCCGCAGGTTATTTAAGTCATTGGGGGGGGGGTTCGGGAGGGTGGGGGATTTAATTTAAAGGGTCGGGGGTGGGTTTTAGGGGGTTTTAGTGTGCCGGCTCACGATTCTAACAATTTATAACGATAAATCGTTAGAATCTCTATTGTATTGTGTTCCATAACGGTTTAAGACGATATTAAAATTATCGGACGATAATTTTAATCGTCCTAAAACGATTCACATCCCTATTATCTATAGCAGCTGAACTATTCAGTGGATCTGGGCGGCATCTGTATCTTAGGACATCTCTTTTGATGCTTGGGCTATGCACCAATGGCAAGTTGAGAGAATTTATCCCAAAGACCTCTCTAACAATGTGGCTTTGAACTTGATAGAGCATCCTGGCTCCACCTTACTCTATATTGTAGAGGCCATGAATGCTTTTGTCAGATATGTGGGGTATCCTTACAAACTCTAGACCACAATAATACATTGATGCTTCAGAGTAAGCATTCAATGCCAAGGTTTATCATATGCTGCAGATAGATCTATAAAGACAGCCTCACTCTTTTTTCATTTTCTCAAAGACTTCCTTGTTGCTCATGATTAGATGGAAAACTGATCAAAAGCACGTTTGCCTTGCCAAAACCCTGATTTTCCATCAGGTAGCTCGGCCTTAACAGCAGTTGTAAAATAATTGAAAGGAGATTTATAGGTTGCTAACTACTAGGGTTCTCTGCTGACCTGTTCAGTTTGGGGCAGATTTTATAAATCTGAGCACATGCGTACTTTTGTTCGCGCACCAGCCGCGAACAAGAGTACGCGGGATTTCAATAGATAAGCGCGTAGCCGCGCATATCCATTAAAATCCGGGGTCGGCGCGCGCAAGGCTTCGCCCTCCCCCCACCTTCCCCTCCCTTCCCCTACCTAACCCACCCCCCCGGCCCTATCTAAAACCCCCCTACCTCTATCACAAAAGTTACGCCTGCTCGAAGCAGGCGTAACTTTGCGCACGCCGGGCCGGCTGCCGCGCTCCATGTTCTGGTCCGGGGGCTGGTCCGGAGGCCGCGGCCACGCCCCCGGAATGCCCCCAGGCCAAAACCACACCCGTGGCGCCGCCCCTGGATGACACGCTGAACGCGGCACACCCCCCGAAATGCCCTCCCCCAGGAAATCCCCGGGACTTATGCACGTCCCGGGGCTTTGCGCGTACCGGAAGCCTATGCAACATAGGCTCGGCGTGCGCAGTGGGTGTTTGGGCCAGGTTTTCGGGGGGTACGCGTGTATACCTTTCAAAATTTGGCCCTTTATGTTTAGCCATCACTATGGTGTGTGGGATTTTCAGCTGGTTGAGGCATTTGGACTAAAGTGTCTAAACCATTAATGATCTAGTACTGATAAGCCAGATAATGATCTAGTACTGATTAGCCAGATAAGTTTATCGGGATAATGTTTGAAGTATATTCAGTGGTGCAACCACCCAATTGAATATATCTGGATTTCTTAAAGATAACCGGATAGGTTATCCGGCTATCTTTAGGAATACTCTATGACAGTGGTTCTCAACCTTTTTCCCTTCATGACACACCTGCAGACCACGCTCACACGTGTGACACACTGCTCATTACAGTTCATGGTGGAAATAAAAAATAAAGGCCCAGTATTATTTTTATTGTTAAGAATAACACAAGGGAAAGATACATATTCTGTCTGAACAGAAATTGCATAAATAATAAACATCCCATACTAAAACAGCACCAATTTCCAGTACTCAAACAGTAAACACCTTACATAAGAAAAGGCAATACTGAAAATATTACACCAGGTCTTAAGACATCAATACACTAGGGATGTGAATCGTTTTTTGACGATTTAAAATATCGTCCGATATATTTTAAATCGTCAAAAAATCGTTAGGGCCACGATACAATACCAATTCCCCCGATTTATCATTAAAAAATCGTAAATCGGGGGAAGGGGGAGGGCAGGAAAACCGGCACACTAAAACCCCCTAAAACCCACCTCCGACCCTTTAAATTAAATCCCCCACCCTCCCGAACCCCCCCCCCCCACAATGCTTTAAATTACCTGGGGATCCGGCGGTGGTCCAGAACGGTGGCGGTCCGGAACAGCCCCCTCAATAGAATCGTGTTGTCTTCAGCCGGCGCCATTTTTCAAAATGGCCGCCGCAAAATGGCGGCGGCCATAGACAAAAACGATTCGACGGAGGAGGTCGTTCCGGACCCCCGCTGGACTTTTGGCAAGTCTTGTGGGGGTCAGGAGGCCCCCCCAAGCTGGCCAAAAGTTTCCTGGGAGTCCAGCGGGGTTCCGGGAGCGATTTCTTGCCGCGAATCGTTTTCATACGGAAAATGGCGCCGGCAGGAGATCGACTGCAGGAGGTCGTTCAGCGGGGGTTCCGGATCGCCGCTGAACGACCTCCTGCAGTCGATCTCCTGCCGGCGCCATTTTCCGTACGAAAACGATTCGCGGCAAGAAATCGCTCCCGGAACCCCGCTGGACTCCCAGGAAACTTTTGGCCAGCTTGGGGGGGCCTCCTGACCCCCACAAGACTTGCCAAAAGTCCAGCGGGGGTCCGGAACGACCTCCTCCGTCGAATCATTTTTGTCTATGGCCGCCGCCATTTTGCGGCGGCCATTTTGAAAAATGGCGCCGGCTGAAGACAACACGATTCTATTGAGGGGGCCGTTCCGGACCGCCGCCGTTCTGGACCACCGCCGGATTCCCAGGTAATTTAAAGCATTGGGGGGGGGGGGGTTCGGGAGGGTGGGGGATTTAATTTAAAGGGTCGGGGTGGGTTTTAGGGGGGTTTAGTGTGCCGGCTCACGATTTTAACGATTTTTCATGATAGTTTACACACCCAAACGGCAACAATACTATTCCCTCCCCCTCCCAGCCGAAATCAATCGTTAAGACGATCGAGGACACGATTCACATCTCTACAATACACCTCATATTAGGAAAACGGAACAAGCCAGGCTGCTATAGAGCCCTACACAGAAACTACAAACCAGCAGATAACCTCACCTGAATCACATGTGCTGACCTTCACCCAACAAAGAATAAAGAGACCAAAACACATAACGAGAAGCAGGCAGACAAAAACAGAATTAGAAACTGCAACAAGCCAGGGTCTCTCTGTATGCAGTGTAACAAAGCAAAAAGAGAAACATCACCAGTCCTTATAAAACAAATCAAGAAATATAAAATCAATAGTAGTAAAACCATACTAACAAAAATAACATTATTTTGAAACTGCTGATGAATGGAATATCCAATAATTAAAAACTCATAAAAAATTTCTAGATACCAATAAAATATTTGAAAATAGCAGACACAAAGGCCCAATAATGAAAAAATAATAAGGATACAAAAAATGTTTTGCACCGCATACCTGGGAACATTTGATATCCAGGTCTCCTGAGATTCTTTTGAATTAGCAGGAGGATGGATGATTTGCTTGCAACTTTCTTCTCTCTCTCACACACTGGCTCTCAATCGCTCACATATACACATGCTTTCTCACTCTCACTTATATAGGCTCTTAATTACACATTTACACACATGCTGTCTGTCTTTTCAGGCTTACACACTCAGGCTTTCAATCACACACATACATGCTGACTCTTTCTCTCAAACACAGACTCCCATTCACATGCTTACAAACATGCTCTCTCTCTTTCTCTCATTTACACACAGGCTCTCAATCACATACTCACATGCTCCCTCACCTAAACCAGCTCTCAGTCACACACAGACACACATGCTCTCTCTCTTTCTCTCATTTATACACAGGCTCTCAATCACAGACTCACATGCTCCCTCACCTAAACCAGCTCTCAGTCACACACAGACACACATGCTCTCTCTCTTACTTATACAAACAAGCTCTTAATCATACATATACATTATCTCTCTCACACACAAAGGTTCTCAATCACACACACATACTCTTTCACACAAATAGGTTTTCAATCACAAACTTACACATACAGGTTCTCAGTCATGCACTTCCATTCATGCTATCTCACACACAGGCCCTCAATCACAAACATACTCTCTTTCACATATACAGGCTCTCAATCATTCACATACATGCTGTCTTACTCATACACACACATACATACATACATACATACATACACACAGCATCTCAAACACATATGCTTGCTCATTTACTCACGCTTCCCCCCCCGAACTAGCAACAGCAACCTCCTTCACTTTCAGCCCTCGTGGAGAAAGGAGTCCCATCGGCTATGGGGGTTCTTCGTTTTTCTCCGAGCCCGCGCTGCTCATTCTTCAGGCTGCGCCTCTCTTCTTCGGGTCGATGATGCCCACATTAGCATGGTCTCTTCTTCCCGCGTACGGTCTCACTGCTCATCACTTCCTCTTCCGAGCCACGGGGAAGAGAGCAAGCCGGTGCCGCTGACAACAGCTGTCCTGCCGCGTTCCACCCGGGCTATCAGCGTTTTAAGCCCTGGCGGAGGACCTATTTCATTTGGATAGGGGAAGCAGCTGGGTCAGTGGGGGACCGGGAAGTGTGGCGACACACCTGCATATGCTTGGCAAGAACCTGGTGTGTCGCGACACACCGGTTGAGAACCACAGCTCTTTGGCATGAATAGTTAGCCAGATTTATTTATTTATTTATTTAACATTTTTCTATACCGACCTTCATGGTTAACGTATCCAGCTCTGGAATGGCCCCAAAATGCTCCTTAGCTAAAGTGACAAAATATTAGCTGGCTAATGAACAATCCAATTAAATTTTAGCTGGATAAATAGTATAAATAATGAAAAGTTTGCATTTAGCTGGATAACTTGTCAGTTATTTGCTTTAATGTCACTTAATATTGACCCCATATTTTTTAACATCAAAAAGTATGCACGCAAGTTCCAACTTTACACCCAGAATGCCTCTTTGAAGTTTGCATAAAAGTATGCATGTAATCAAGTTACACATGTTCTTTCTCACAAAATTGATTTCTGGACTATTTTATAATAGCCATTTATAGGTTTTATGCACATAAATGGCTTTGAAAATTATCTCAATAGCAAAAGTAAACAAAACAGGCCATTTGGAGTGGTACGGTTTGTAGAAGCTATTGTTGAACTGCAAATTGCTTCTGTCTGCTTTGAATTTGTGAATTAATTGATATATCACCTTGTGTTCAAGCTCAGATCACAGGCACTTCTTTCTGAGTGGTTAGTGTCCTAGTATATATTTGTTCTTGCTAATTCTAGTAACCTGTGTTTGTCAAAATTGTTTACCCTCCATGGTCTAGGCTAATCTAATTAAGCTGTTTAATATTTATTGAATGTACTTTATTATTTTTTTAAAAAAAAGTGTCCTATTTTCAGGCAGATTTTGTAACCTTTCAAACTAACCACTCAGAAGGAAATGACTGGTATCACAGAATGTTTTGAACACAGTGTGAAAATCAATTAAGACACATATACAAGGCAGCTAGAAGTAATTTACAGTACTTATAATTTGACTTGATCTGACTAATGCATGTTGATCTCTGTCCCTTGTTCTCTTATAAATCTCTCACAAGAATCAAGATCCTGTAAAGGAAATTAGATGTTCATTGCTGTTAGACTGTTAGTTTTAGATGGTCTTTTTATGTGTGGGGTGGGGGGGGTAGGGTGACTGTCACAGCTTGGCGGGAGACTTTTTCACTTCCCTTGGGTTCAGCAGAGGGTGAGCATCCATGATGTCAGGATAGAGGGTGAGTCACCTGGAATATTTGGCAGAGCACAACTAGGTCCAACCCAGACCCCTACAAGTATTCCCACCATAAGGTCAGCCGGCGGGCCAGCAGATGGACAGAGGACTAAAAGGCACTGGCTTTTTGTTGCTGCAGGTCACAAAGTGCTGGATGGGAAGACTTGGCCTTGTGAAGCTACAGGTCAGAATCCCTGAGTCAGGCTAGTTGCCCAGTGGATGGACTTGATTGAACAGGGCCACAGAACCGAGCACAAGGACTATTCGAGGGAGGGTGGGGAAAGTGGGAACACTGTGCAAAGGTCAAACGGTTGTGTAATTTGGTGATGGGATGTGCTATAGGTAGTATTAGTTTGCTTAGGAGCATTATATATTAGATTAAGAACATAAGAATATGCCATACTGGGTCAGACCAAGGGTCCATCAAGCCCAGCATCCCGCCTCCAACAGTGGCCAATGCAGGCCACAAGAACCTGGCAAGTACCCAAAAACCAAGTCCACTCCATGCTACCGTTGCTAGCAACAGCAGTGGCCATTCTCTAAGTCAACTTAATTAATAGCAGGTAATGGACCTCTCCTCCAAGAACTTATCCAATCCTTTTCCAAACACAGCCATACTAACTGCACTAACCACATCCTCTGGCAACAAATTCCAGAGTTTAATTGAGCGAAAAAGAACCCCCTCCAATTA
Organism: Rhinatrema bivittatum; assembly: GCF_901001135.1. Classification (NCBI taxonomy): domain Eukaryota; kingdom Metazoa; phylum Chordata; class Amphibia; order Gymnophiona; family Rhinatrematidae; genus Rhinatrema; species Rhinatrema bivittatum. The sequence goes on along the minus strand of NC_042620.1, from coordinate 306,311,090 downwards.
GCTTCAAATGTACCACATGCTAACCTCATGGAGTGCCCCCTAGTCTCTCCACTACTCGAAAGAGTAAAAAAACCGATCCACATCTACCCGCTCCAGACCTCCCATGACTCCAAACACCTCCAAACACCTCCACCATATCCCCCCTCAGCCGTCTCTTCCCCAAGCCGATATGTTTAACTGATAGGATACCAATAGTATTAGCTTAAGTAGGAATCATATGTACTAGGTTGTAGGGATGTGAATCGTTTTTTAACGATTTAAATTGTCGTCCGATAATTTTAAAATTGTCATTAATCGGTAAGGGACTCGATACAATAGGAATTCCCTCGATTTATCGTGAAAAATCGTTAAATCGAGTACGGGAATTATTTGGGGGGAGGGCGGGAAAACCGGCACACCAAAACAACCCCTAAACCCACCCCGACCCTTTAAAACCAATCCATTATCCTCCCCCACCCTCCCAACACCCCCCAAAATGTTAAATTACCTGGTGGTCCAGTGGGGGGGGGGGGGGGGGGTCCCGGCATGATCTCCCGCTCTCGGGCCATGGGTGCCATTTTGGCTACCACTGATAAAAATGGCGCCGATGGCCCGATAAAAAAAACCCCACCCCGACCCTTTACAAATTACCCCTTTGCTTCTCCCACCCTCCCGACCCCCCCAAAAACCTTTTACATGTACCTGGTGGTCTAGCGGGGGGTCCGGGAGCCATCCCTTCAATCATACCCTCAGTGCCGGTGCCGGTGCTGGACTGGTTTCAAAATGGCGCCGATCGCCTTTGCCCTCACTATGTCACAGGGAGCGACCGTCACTCCCTGTGACAAAGTGAGGGCAAAGGCACCCGTATGACATAGTGAGGGCAAAGGTAGCGCCGGCGCCATTTTAAAGATTGGCAATACGGCCCGCGTGCAGGAGGTTGCTCCCGGACCCCCGCTGGACTTTTGGCAAGTCTTGTGGGGGTCAGGAGGCCCCCTCCCAAGCTGGCCAAAAGTCCCTGGGGGTCCAGCGGGGGTCCGGGGGTGATCTCCTGCATGCGTGACGTCGGGAGCAAGGAACTAAAATGGCGCCGGCGCTATCTTTGCCCTGTCACATGATAAGGGCAAAGGGCCACCGGCGCCATTTCTCAACACAGCCGTGGCCATAGAGAGAGGGAGATTGCGTCGGGACCCCCCCACTGGATCCCAGGTAATTTAAAACATTTTGGGGGGGTTCGGGAGGGTGGGGGATTTGTTTTAAAGGTTCGGGGTGGGTTTTAGGGTTTTTTTGGTGGCCGGTTTTCTCGCGCCCTATTTAACGATACAATACAAATGGCCCTGACGATAAATCGGGGGCATTTGTATTGTATCGTGCACTCTAACGATTTTGGACGATTTTAAAATTATCTGACGATAATTTTAATCGTTCAAAAACGATTCACATCCCTAATTCTTTCTGTGTAGTTCAACCTTATACACAGAAGGATCACTGTAGTGAGTAACTCTAGTGTCATCAGTGTGTCCCACATCCATCCACCCAATTTTCAGCAATAAAGATTATTTGAAAACATCTTTTGTCCAGCAGATTAAAAAAAATCTATCATGTCAAGCATAGGACATGGAAAGCCCACAGTTGTTGGTAGGGAATTTGGTAAACAAACAATAAATCCCCCAACTAAGATAAAGAGGGATTTTTTTTTCAAATACCAAAAGTCAGCAGGAGAGGCAAGCATGCCAATTTGCAAGAAGTTGAGATTTGGGGAGCATATGCCAGTTGTTCCATCAGTGTCTCAAAACACCAAATAAACACAAGAGCCTCTAGTGAAAATCCCTTCCAAAAGAAAATTTCAAATACAAACAGGGATATACAACTATGTAAGCTGATATACTAATGTCCAGTATTGCTTGTCTTGGGGAATAACCATTAAAAGATCAAACTCACTAGCAAGCCAAGTACCACTTTGCTCTGTATATAGCCAGGTGAAAAAATGTTTTTTGTATTTTATCTATTATGCAAATAAAAACTCATTTCTTTAATCACCTCATGTGCAATATTTTCAAAATAAGTTCGATATATAGTAGTCCTCCCGATGGAATCTGGAAAATGGCGGCAGTTCTATTAAAGCTGGAATCTCATTTATCTTTGTTCCTTGTACATAGGTCTTCCATCCAACATGTTCCTCCTAAAGTTTGTAAGCACCACCTTGCCCAGTAATTTGAAACACACCTTGCCCGACACTGGCCATGTGATTTCTCGATTTTTTGCAAGACAACAGACAGGAATACTTTTCTACATTACACTAGTTTTCATCCTTCACATTTGAGGGACAATCCACCTATAGGTCAGTTTCTATGGTTGAGATGTTTATGCTCTGACATTTAGGATTTCAAACACAAAGCAGCATTTCATTCAAAAGGGTCATCCATCTGCTATTGTTAGAAGAGTGTATAATAGAGCTAGGTGGGCTAATAGAGAACTGTTACCATAGCAGAATACTTGTGACCCAGAGGAACAACGGATTGTATGTGTTTTGCCATTTACTTCCTATACTTTCCGCATCAAAAGAAGTATTAGGAAATATTGGCATGTATTACAGATCCATTCTGTTTTTTCTCAAGCACATATTTTTGCCCTGAAAAGGGCTCGTAATGTTCGTGACTGTGTCGTACATTTCCATGTGACTCCTACTGAGCTACCAATAACAAAGAAGGGACATTCCAGATGTAATCAATGTAAAATCTGTGCAAAAATCTGTGTTAGAACTTCCAGGTCTTCGCCTCTTCATTTTTCAACTGTTGCGCTTGGGGGTGGACCCTTGTCCTGGGGCAGAGATGGAACACCTCCTGAAAAGGAACAGGAGGTAACTGCCCCCAGGGGGCGGATCACTGGAGGAGACAGAGGCTAGGAAGAGCTTCACCACTGGAAGTCTGAGGTCCCCCTGAGAGGAGCCCGTAGGGACCTGGACCGCTTGGACTAAGGTGGGCTTCGCAGGGTCTCCTAGGAGAGTGAAAGTCCGGCGTTCCCACGGAGACAGGGGGAGCATGATTGGGTTCAAGGATGGCAACTTGTTGGAACAGAGTTGCCATCCTTGAACCCAAACAGAACAGAGTTGGTGATGAAAAGGCAAGGAACAGAACCAGAATCTGGAGACGAGGTCAGGCAAGTGAAAGGTCAATGTCCAGAGGTCAGTCCGAGAGTGGTCAGGCAAAGCAGGGGTCAGGCATCAGAGGTCAGATGAAGTTGAAGGCAGGCTGAGGTCTTGAGGCAGACGGCAGGCTGGCAGGCAGGTCAGGAACAGGGCTGTGGTCTTTGAGGCAGGCGGCTGTTGCATTCGTTGGTCTCAGATGGCTTCGATCTTTGTGCCTCACCTTTCTTCCTTCTCTCTCCTCAAGCCTTGGGAAGTTGGCTGCCACCGCATCGTCATGCCACTCTCCCCAGCATCCCCGGATCGGCAATGGTGACGGCGTTTGCCATGTTTTTCCTAAGGGCCTCCTATGGTGCGCACGCGCATGCCACCCACGTCTTTATCCACGACATTGCTGGAACCTCGGGGGCGTCCCCTCCGAGTGATGTCAGCACAACCTGGTATTTAGCCTGCCCTTCGTTTGCTAACAAACCAAGTTAGCAAGGATTGGAATCGCTCCGGTCTAAGCTGCTCTGCCGCTTCCCAGCAGCCGCCTGAAGCTCTCTCTCTGCCCTTCGTGGTAATTCATCGCTAACCTGGGTACCCACTCCCTGGGGGCCCTTCTTCTCTCTTCCACGTTCCTATCTGGGAAACCGGGTACTCGCTCTTCGAGGGCCTGCACTCCCTACTCTGGTGCCTGCATCTGATCTGCTTCTGCCTACCAGGGTGTTCATCAATACAGCTAACTACTCAGTGAGTACAAAATCTCTCAGTCTGTCTCACCTTCAGCTTCAGCGCTTGGAGTCTACATCCGGGTCCTGCCTCTGCTACCCTGCACTGCCTTTCATCTACTCAAGTGTGAGACTGGTCTCCTCTGCCGAGGACCCCTGGACTATTTCTACTGGGTTACCTTCCCTGCTGCCCACCCCAGGCAGTCCCATCAAGCTGTATAATAAATACAAATTCTCTGTGTCTGCATGTATAGAGTCTAGCCTAGTACTGCGGTTCCTCATGGGGTTCCTCCCCGTGGGAGTGGCCATCACCACAGTACCCAAGAATCCACTTCAACACCTCAAAACGATAACAGATTGCTAACTCCATGGATTCGGCTCAGCTTACCGCTTTACAGGCCATTCTGGGCCTGGCTTAGCGAATCTCCAAACAACAGAATTCATTGGACAGCTTGACTGTTGCCTTTAATCAATTACACGCACAGATGAATACACCGACTGCCCCAGGTAAAGACGTTACACCGCTGGAAGTGACGGTCAAGTCTACAGTGCCTCTATCTACTCCGACACGCTTTGCGGGTGAAGTTTGGAAATGTAGAGGATTTATTAATCAATGTTGCATGCACTTCTCTCTGCAACCTAGCCATTTCCCCACAGCGTATGCCAAGACCACCTATATCCTTTCATATCTGGACGGAAGAGCGCTGGCTTGGGCCTCACCACTGTGGAAGCGCAATGACCCTATCCTGAATGATCTTGCTGGGTTTCTTGAACTGCCCGGTACCTGCCCGGTACTGACAGCAGGATCATCTTTGGTTCATCTAAAACAAGGTAATAAACCTTTATGAGGCTTCGCCATTGAATTCAAGACGTTGGCTTCTGAATTACATTGGGACATGAGGTGCCTGAAAAACCCTATTTTCTGAAGGCCTGAACTCCTGATTGAAAGATGAACTGGTGACTCATGAGATGCCTGAGACCTTAGTGGAACAGATGAACTTGGCAGCAAAAATTGATCGCCAAATTTGCGACAAGGTCCAAGAAGTTAAGAGTCCCAGAAGACCACTTCAGGGAGAGACTCGTGTCAAGTCTGTACCCAGACCTACACACCCAGGGCCTGTTGGCAAAGATGAACCAATTAATTGGGCCGCAGTCATTTGACTTCTAAAGAGAGACAATTTCGAAAGAGGTTGGGACTATGCATATATTGTGGACAAGCTGGTCATGCTGTACAAACATGTCCTGTATGTCTGGGAAACTGGCAGGCCTAAGTCTTGAGGGAGGACTCTTCTTAGGTCTAACTGCACTCTCTCCTCCACGCTCTCTTCCAGTATTTTTAATCTGCGGGCCTTTGGAATACCATACGCTTGCCTTAGTGCTCTGGTCCAAAAACACTGGCAATCAATAATATATCACAAAAAATTGACAAATAAAAAATCATATAGTGACATATCGGGCCGGATTTTAAATGCCCTGCGTGCGCCGGCGCGCCTATTTTGCATAGGCCGCCAGCGCGCGCACAGCCCTGGGACGCGTGTAAGTCCCGGGGTTTCGTAAAAGGGGCGGGGAGGGGGCGTGTCCAGGGCGGGACCGGGGTCAGGGGGCAATTCAGGGCGGGACTGGGGGGCATGGCGCCGGCCCGGGGGCATGGTCGAGGCCTTCGGACCAGCCCCCGGGTAAATCTGGCAACAAAGGTAGGGGGGGGTTTAGATAGGGCCGGGGGGGTGGGTTAGTTAGGGGAAGGGAGGGGAAGGTGGGGGAAGGTGGGGGAAGGGCAAAGGAAAGTTCCCTCTGAGGCCGCTCCAATTTTGGAGCGGCCTCGGAGGGAACAGGCAATGCGCACCGGGCTCGGCGCGCGCAGGTTGCACAAATGTGCACCCCCTTGTGCTCGCCGACCCTGGATTTTATAAGATACGCGCGGCTATGCGCGTATCTTATAAAATCCAACGTACTTTTGTTCGCGCCTGGTGAGCGAACAAAAGTACGCCCTCGCGCAAATTTATAAAATCTACCCCTTAATATATTATTATCTTTATTTGTTTTTCAACAATATTCTAAAGAACACCCTTCTTTAAAATTTCTGTATTTCAAACCCAAACCCTCAACAAGGAATACTAACCTAAAAATACCAACCCATACTTACAACCCATTCATACTTCCTTTCACACATCTATTCTCTAAAAACATTTCTCAAATCTTTTCCTATATATTGAAGTTTTACAAATATTTTTACAGATTTTTTTTCTTGTCCACAACAGTTCATTTTTTCAGAAGCAGAAAAAGATTATTTTTATGTTGTAAATTTTCATTACTGCCAATAATCACATCCTCTGTCTTCTGTAAACACTTGTGATATTCTTATACTTCCTTCATCCTCCCGATCTTTCTATATTTTCTTCATCCTCCCAACATGTTTCGTCTTTCCACAGGCTTCTTCAGGAGAGCATAAAAATATTTTTTCTGCTGCTCACATATCTTCAATACATTCGTTTTTACAGTATTCCCATTCAGGTTTCATCTGTGTATTCAAGAACCATCGGATGCATTCACAGATACGCTCCTCGACTCCCGCTTTTCAATACATCATAAATGAACTCCAACAGGATAGACATTCTTGCAGTATATCCCATAATTCACTTGCATTCGGACGCCATAGCAGTGGTGGTGTCCGGTTTTGAGATCGGTAGGGTGACATATGGAAGTGAATTACGGGATATACTGCAAGAATGGCTATCCTGTGAGAGTTTATTTATGATGTATTGAAAAGCGGGAGTTGAGGAGCGTATCTGTGAATGCGTCCGATGCGTCCAGAGAGAAACCTCTGCCTGGACATCCTCGGGACCTGCTACAACCCTTCCAGCACCGGATGAGCCCTGGACCCACATTGCAACAGACTTTGTGGTAGACCTGCCACCTTCCGGAGGTAACAATACCATTTGGGTTACAGTGGATTGATTTTCAAAGATGGCTCACTTCGTGGCTCTCCCTGGCTTGCCATCAGCCATGGAACTTGCTAAGTTATTCATCAGTCACATCTTTCGCCTACACAGCATGCCTAAACACACATCTTTATCCACGTCATGGCTGGAACCTCAGGGGCGTCCCCTCCGAGTGATGTCAGCACATCCTGGTATTTAGCCTGCCCTTCATTTGCTAACAAACCGAGTTAGCAAGGATTGGAATTGTTCCAGTCTAAGCTGCTCTGCAGCAGCTGCTGAAAGCTCTCTGCCCTTCGGGGTAATTCATCGCTAACCTGGGTACCCACTCCTTAGGGGCCCTTCTCTCTTTCAGGTACCTATCTGGGAAACCGGGTACTCACTCCTCGAGGGTCTGCGCTCCCTACTCTGGTGCCTGCATCTGATCTGCTTCTGCCTGCCAGGATCTTCATCAATACAGCTAACTACTCAGTGAGTACTAACTCTCTCAAGTCTGTCTCACCTTCAGCTTCAGCGCTTGGAGTCTACATCCGGGTCCTGCCTCTGCTACCCTGTGCTGCCTTTCAACTACTCAAGTGTGAGACTGGTCTCCTCTGCCGAGGACCCCTGGACTACTTCTATTGGGTTACCTTCACTGCTGTCCACCCCGGGCAGTTCCATCCAGCTGTATAATAAATACAAATTCTCTGTGTCTGCATGTATAGAGTCTAGCCTAGTACTGCGGTTCCTCACAGGGCTCCTCCCCGTGGGAACAAGCAGGAACAGGAACTAGGATGCAGGGACGAGTCAGGAACAAGCAGGAACAGGAACTAGGATGAAGGGACGAGTCAGGAACAGAACTGGAACAGAAGGATCTTGGAAAGAGACTAGGACAAGCAAGCACAAGTACTAGCGCAGAGGCAATCTCAGAGCAAACTGACCCGATTGCCAAAGCAAGGAAGTGAAGACAGGAACTTCTTTATATCGGGGGATCAATCAGGGCGCGCTGTGGAGCTAGGACCTGCTCTTGGCCCTACATGAGTCTGGGCAGTCCGCACGTGCACGCGTGTGTATGGACGTGGCCAAGAGGGCCGAGGATGCTGAACCTGGACGTGAGGCCCGGCACGCAGTGGAAGGCCCGGTGACCGCCGCTGCAGGACTCTGGGGCCTGGCAGGACTAGCAACTACCATGAGGGAGGTCATCCCGGGGCCTGCTATGGGACCATGAAGGTGAGCAGGCACGCATGCGGGATAGCCGCGGGCGGGGAGCATAACATCAACAAGAACTTACATGTGCATCAGAAGGCATTATCTGTGCTATTTGGTGTCCCTGCAATTTGTTCTTTATCGGAAAGCCTTCCAGAAATTGAAGACAAGGATTCATGAACACCTTAGCTGTGTTACGAGACAGAAAAGTGGGACCCCTTTAGTGAATCACTGGATGGCTGCAGCACATCAAGGTGAGGATTTGAAAGCTGCATCCCTGATACAGGTTCCACGAGATTTGAAGCTCCTATAGATTGAGCAGAAGTTTATTTTCCATTGGAAAACAGTGGCCCCTGCAGGACTTAATAAGGAGATTGAGTGGAAAATCTTTTACTAATTTTGCTCTATCCATACCATGATTGAGGCTGTTGATATTTTTCCCACATATTAAAACTTTTTTACAAAAATTGTTTTACAACTTTTGTATTGACCCCAGAAGTGTTTGAATACAGGGTATATTATACTGATTCTCTGGCATCAGTTCTCTAGTATTTTAGGATCTGCATGAGGATTGGATGTGCAGTATAATGTGTAACTCTTTTGAGGAGGACCTTTATGAGAACTGGAGATGCAGGATAATGAGAATTTTACCCGAAGAGGACCTGATTGAGGACTGAATGTGCAGTACACTGGCAATTCACGCCCAGTGAACCTGACCGAGAACCGCAGATGTTGGAGTGTGAGAAAATTGCCCTTGAGGACCTGATTGAGGACTTCTATCCATAATATACTTAGTGGTTAACTCGCCTCAATTGAGAACTAAGATCATAGTAGTTGGTCCCTCATGGCTCTTGTAACCTCGCATTTGTTTTTCTGTACGTTTATAGAGACGTTTTTAAGTACAACATACACATAATAAAGGAACAATATATAATACTAATAAAGGTTATTTTCATGGAAATTAGTTTCTAATCTTCGATTGCCTCCATCATATGTGGATTATAAAATACAACAGTGGCTTATGAGGATTTATTTGAGTATCTCATTTTGTTGCGGGGTTCCAGGACCTGACCCGATGGAACACTGTGTCTGCAAGGAAAAGTGTTAAATATGATCACATAGATTCATATGATGAAGAGGAAACTATTTTTTAATTGATTTAACACAATAATTTCTAGACAGAGGTTCTTCACTGGGATTTCACATGAAATGATTGACAGGGGGCGAGTCCATGAATGGGAAAAGACAATGATTGGTCCTAGGTCTTATAAATGTTTCGATGTCAAGGCACACGCCATCCAATGACGAGACGGCAGTTAGAAGATACATGAACATTGACCTCAGTATTATGTTTTGTAGCCAATTGATTCTTCTTAGGGATTTTTGTGACTGCTTCATTATTTCATTATTCCATGTTGACCCCCAGCCCCTGACGCAGATGCAAGGCGTCGAAACACGGCCAGTGTTGGGCAAGGTGTGTTTCAAATTACTTGGAAGGTGGTACTTTCAAACTTTAGGAGGAACATGTTGGATGGAAGACCTATGTACAAGGAACAAAGATAAGTGATATTCCAGCTTTAATAGAACTGCCGCCATTTTCCAGATCCCCTCGGGAGGACTACTATATATAGAACTTATTTTGAAAATATTGCACATGAGGTGTTTAAAGAAATGAGTTTTTATTTGCATAGTAGATAAAATGCAAAAAATAATTTTTCACTTGGCTGTATATAGAGCAAAACGATACTTAGCTTGCTAGTGAGTTTGTACCTTTTAACAGTCATTCCCCAAGACAAGCAATACCGGTCATTAGTATATCGGCTTACATAGGTATATATCCCTGTTTGTCTTTGATATTTCCATCAGTGTCTCAGCCAGATCCTGCTGTGTCAGAGCAGAGGGAAAGGGAAGTCACTAGTTGCAGCAGCCACAGCAGAGTACAAACACCAGTGCCTTTAGAAGTACAAGTACAAGTGGTGAAATTTAAAGCACCATTAGTGCAAACCCTTAGTGCAGCAGAGGACATAAGATCAGTTTTGTCATCATCTTCTGAATCAGAGCTAGATGAATCTCTCTTCAAAGAATTTGGTGAAGCAGAGATGGGAGAAGCATTAGCTGAAGACCCAGTTTTAAGAGATTTAGTCAGTACTGTGCTTGCTTCCACTTCACTGACAGAGGAGAGAGAAGCAGGAGCTCATGTTGGTAAGGGAGAGCAGACTACACTGACGGTGCAGGAATAGAGGATGAATGAATCTTCTGCTGCAGTTCCTCAGGCTCCATCTGTGACCACTCCCACTTCAGTGCCAGCAGCATCATCCACCCCCAAGGATTCAGACAGAGGCAATCTGTTATCTGGAACCATTTACAAATGAGGGGGTACCCACCTTTGTGCTTTGTAAATACTGTGCAGAGAACATCAGCTGAGGGGAGTAACTGGGCCACTTAAGAAATTCTGTAATGAAGCATCACCTGAAGAAGCAGCATCCCCTTCAATATTCACCTGGGGATAGTAGTAGTAGAAGTCAGGGGTCCCACTCTGCAAGACAGAGGACACTAGTAGTCTTTGAAAAGGGGATGAAGGTTCCTCAAGGTTCTTCCAAGTCTTCAGCTCATCCTACCAGTCAGCTGGCAGGCTGGCAGCAGCAGTCCCCAGCTATATCTAAGAAGCGGCAGCCTATAATGAAGGAAATGGGTTAGTGTTTGGTGCCACAATTTCGAGGAAAAAGGCGGCAGCATCCAAAGTGGTGACAAGGAATATTGGTGAGATGATCACTTTAGATGATCAACCCCTGCAGGTCATTGAGAACATGGGTCTCAGGTGTTTGCTGCAGCTTCTAGTGCCAAACTATAAAGTGCCCTCCAGGTCATTCTCAGTTTGCACAAGATTTGTCATAGCCATGTGCAGGCACTGCTGGTGAATGCACAGGGGAGCAGTGTGCATTTCACAAGTGACATACAGACATCCACAAATGCCTCATACTCCTTCCCTCCCTGATGGCACACTGGTGGGACTGGGCTGCGGTAGGGGAAGGCAGCAGCTCCACAGGGGCTGCAGCAAAAGGACACAGGTGAGCTTTGCTGCACACTCACCTAGCGGACAGTTCCCAAATCTTTGCCAATATTTTAGCAGCAATTAGAGAAATCCTGGAGGGCTGGCAGCTGGATCAAAGAGTCAGAGGTCTTAATGCAGGGTTCTTTATCAATGACAATAGCTCTAATGTGGTCAAGGCAGTATCCGATGATGGCTATCAGGGAGTACAATTCTTCGCTCACACCCTGAACCTAGCAATGAAGGGGGCACTGGGGCTGGGGTACAAGGATGCAAAGCATGTGTACCTGAACATATTAGTAGAGAAATGTAGAAAAATAACAGGATTTGTAAGTATGTGGGCCCTGGGCTGAGGTGAGAGATGGTACCACCCACAGGGAGGAGCCCTGTGAGCCTCAACATCGGGAGGCGAGGTCTCAGTTGATGTCAGACACAGCTATGGGTTAGAGCAGGGGTGGGCAATTCCGGTCCTCGAGGGCTGCAAACCAGTCGGGTTTTCAGGATATCCTTAATGAATATGCATGAGAGAGACCTGCAGACACACTGCTTCAGTTGTATGCAAATCTATTTCATGCATATTCATTAGGGGTGTCCTGAAAACCTGACTGGTTTGCAGCCCTCGAGGACCGGACTTGCCCACCCCTGGGTTAGAGTCTTTATTAAGAAGAGAGAAACACTGCCCATGGAACGGGGAGTGCAGGAGAAAGTCTCAGAGTCTGTGCGGTGGGGTATACCCAAAGGGAATACCTCTGTAGTGAAGATAGAGCAATGGTCCACAGAGCGGGGTACACCGATGAGGCTCCTCAGTAGAGATGATAAGGTAGTGGTCCGTGGCACAGGATACACCGGAGAGGGTTCCTTAGTAGAGGTGATATGGTAGTGCTCAGCAGCGCTGGGTACACCGATGAGGGTTCCTCACTTGGCGATGATATAGCTGTGCTCCACAGCATGGGGTACACTGATGAGGTGTCCTCACTAGAGATGGTACTGTAGTGGTCTGCAGCACGGGGTACACAGATGAGGGTTCCTCACTAGAGATGGTACAGTAGTGGTCTGCAGCACGGGGTACACCGATCAGAGTTCCTCACTACAGAAGGTACGATAGAAGTCCGCAGAGCAGAGGTACTCACAATAGTGAAGGTTCCAAGAGAAACCCGAGAAACGGGGCAGGCAGCAGTCCAAGGTGTTAGGCCCTCCAAGGAGCGGATAGCCAGACGAGGAAAGGGCCCCTGAGAAGCGGGTACCCAGAGCATCTCACGCCAAATAGGCAGCAACAGGAACGGAAATCCATAGTGAGCGAAGCAGATTCAGCAATGAGGGAACTTGTTGCTAAGTCGTCGGAAGGCAGGGCCGGCCGGTTTAAGTATCCTGGTGGAATGACGTCATCCGGAGGTGATGCCCACGAGGTTCCCGCCATGACGTGCTTAAGACTAGCCCATGCGTATGCGCTCATGCCTAAGGGATTCCGAGGGCAAGATGGCGGTTGTCAGCATCCATGCCATCTAGGGAGTCCTGGGAGTGGTAGGCAGGCCAGTGATAGCTGGCGGAGGCCACAAGTCTTCCCAACAGAGTAAATGCTGTGTCAAATGAAGTGAGCAAGAGCGGTCGCAGCCATGTGTGACCAATGGGTGTAACATGGACACTTCCACCAAGGTATAAAAACAAGTGACCTTCTCTGGTTGCTTCACTCTGGCTTTTCCCCTTGCATTTGGGGCACTGTTTCCCACATCCCACCAGCATTTAGAAGATGCACATGATGATGGCGCCTCAAAAAAATGTCTTGGAGAGATTCCCACTCTTCACCAGCAAGAAGACGACCCTGCGCAGTGGCTGAAAATGAGATGTTGGTATGGTTCCCATGCCCCGTCAGCAAGAAGTCAACAACTCAGTGTGGCACATCAAAATGAACTGGTGGTGCAATTCACACTGCCAACCAGCAAGGAGAAAGCCCTATGTGGCAGTCGCTGAAAATAATGTTCTGGCAAGGTTCCCTTGAAGCTGCTCTAGATGGTGACCTGCCAGTAGGAGAAAGAAAAAAAAAGAGAGGTGGTAGTGAGTCAAAAGGTAGGGAAAGGCAGGAGGGATGTGGTTAAGTAGGTAAGGAAAGATGGTGGGTGACTGAGAGGAAAGGGAAGGAGATGGGAGGAAAGGTTAGGAGACAGTGATAGAGGAAAAGCAAAGTGATGAGTCAACAATAAAGAAAGGGGAAGGACTGCTGAGAGGGAATGGAAGAGGTGTGAGTGGAGGGAGGGAAAGGGGGTGAGTCAAAGTAAGAGGAGATGGGAAGCAGGTGAGAGAGAGGGTGCATGTATGTGTGAGAGAGAATTCATGTGTGTGTGAGAGAATTCATGTGCATATGAAAGAGAGCACATGTGCATGTGGTGTGTGAGCCCACACATGTGTATATGTGAGCATGTGTGTTAGTTTATTTTTATTTATTTATTTGTAGATTTTTATATACCGTTGTTTGGTGCAAGCCTTCACAATGGTTTACAGTTATAACATAAACATAAGAAAATTACAATCTGTAAGACACAAACAGGTAACTTACTGATGTAAAGTTCTTAATACATCGAACTGCAGATAAATAATCATATTAAACATGTATATATCCAGAACATAAAATTGAAATGAAACAGGTAAATGAAATAATTGTTGCGATCCTGCTTGCGGTAGGGCCGCAAGCAGGCTCTTACTCCTCTTCAGGCCAGCCGGCCGACCCCCAACGTCACCCTAACCAGCATGGCAGGAGCCATGCTGGGGTTTCCTGCAGCGGCGGAGTCCGCCATTGTGCCGGCGCGGCTCCTGCCGTGCCGGGGTTCTCTCCCGTGGCCAGAGCCACACGGAGCGTCCCCTGTGTTCTGGGGATTACTTCCCTCCCTGCACTACCCGGTGGCAGGGAGCAGTCTGGGTGTAGCTCAAGCAGCCAGGAGGCTGCCAACAACGCCCTCATGCGACCCGGAGGTCGCTAACCTTACCGCGGGCCCTCCGTGGAAGAGGGCCATCATCCCCGGCCTTGTCTGCACCCTGAAACCGCCTCTGGTTCTTCTTCAGCGGTAGGAAGCTGCCTGGGACATCGGGGCTTGCCCTGAGGCCTATCTTCATCTCCTGCTTCAGCTTGGTGTCTTCCTGTGCAGGGTCCTGCACTGCTTCCTGTTTCCTTCTAGAGGGTGAGGCCGCGTCTTCCTTCCCTTCTTAAAGGGACAGCGAGGGAGTGGTGCCCTACTGATGTCATCGATGGATCCACCTCATCCTGCAGTATAAAAAGCTTCAATCTTCATTCCTTCCTTGCCTTCGCAAGGAGTAGGTCCTCCTTAGGACTCCATGTCTGTTTCTCCTCCTAGGCACTCTGTTCTGTGTGGGATCCCGTATCTTCGTCTATGTTCCATGTTCAGGTCGCTGCATTTCCTTGATGTTCCTGATGTCCAGATGTCCACCTATTCCTTATGTCCTGATGCCCATCTGTTTCCTGATGTCCTGATGCCCATCCGTTTCCTGATGTATTCAGCTCCACTGATCCATCCCTTGTGGTCCGCGACCAGCCCAGCTAGGTTGCCTAGGGCACGTAGTGGCCCAGTGGTACGCGACCAGTCCGACTGGACTGTGTAGGGCGTTGGTGGGTCTTTCCATCCAATGGTGCCATGGAATCATCTCACCTCTTCTCTGGCTTGCCTTGTTTCTGATGTCTTGATGTCCGTAAGCTTGATGTCTGCCTTGCCTTGATGTTCTTGCCTGATGTCTTCCTTCCCTGGACAGGTCCTATCCTTCTGTGTGGTCCGTGACCAGTCCAGCTGGACTGTGTAGGGTGCCTGAGGGATATGGCCACCTGCCCGTTCCTGTCCTTGGATTTCCGTGGCTCTGATGCCTTTCGTGTGGTCCGCGACTCAGCCCGGCTGGGCTGAGAAGGGCGCCAGAATGGACATTGTTTGCCTGGAGGTTCCGGAATTTTAACCATTGGTTTTAGTCTTGCTTTGACATGCCTATCTTGCCATGCCTTGCCCTGCCTTGCCTGTCCGTACCTTGCCATACCTTGAGTCTTCGTTTGCCCTGCAATGTCTTGAATCTTCATCTGCCTTGCCATGCCCGATGTCTTTGTCTCCCTTGCCACGTCCGATGTCTTCGTCTGCCTTATCAAGCCTGATGTCTTCATCTTCCTCAATGCCTGAGTCTTGTCTTCTTCTTCTGAGTTTTTGCCTTGTGCCATGTCTTCGACCGCCTTGTCCTCTGTCCGACCTGCTGCTTCCCGCCGCTCCCTAGTGGCAGTCCGAAAGGGCTTGGAACGGTCGGAGGACCATTCAAAGACCACCATTGCGTTGGTGGTCTCAAGGAAGCGTGCAGGTTCGGTCGAGGGTCAGGGATGTCTTACCGCAAGGACACACACCTCGTCCCGCGCTGGAGAGCGCCCCCTATTGCTCTCGCCCAGTGCAGCGCAACAATAATCACATACTTAACTGTTAGTACTAAGATTCAGAACCATCATAAGTCATAAAGAAAATCTGTCAATGTATTTAATAGAATAATCATGGGAAGCTATGTGAAATGATGTGGTGAATGTAGAAATGCAATTTATCCTATTCCGTCTCTATATGCTTGCTCGAATAGCCATGTTTTGAGAAGTTTTCTGAATAGTTTTGAATTCTTTGTATTCTCAAGTTTTCTGGTAAAGTATTCCATAGACCCGGTCCAGCCAGCAAAATCACTCTCTCCCATTCCGTAGTGAGTCTGGCAGTTGTGATTGAGGGTATTGCTAATAGGGCTTTATTTGCCGATCTCATGTTTCACTGGGGTGTGTGTATTCATATAACTGCCTTCAGCCATTCAACTTCCTTGCCATATATTGTCTTCTGTAGGATGGAGAGTGCTTTAAACTCCATCCATTTGTTAATGGGTAACCAGTGAAGTGCTTTAAGAACCGGGGTTATGTGCTCAGTTTTTTTATGACCTGTTAGAATTCTGGCGGCAGCATTTTGGAATATTTGATGTGGTCGTGTGGTTGATTTGGGTAGGCCTATTAGTAGAGAATTACAGTAATCAAAATTCATAAAGATCAAAGATTGTAGTATGGTTCTAAAGTCTGGTTGATTTAGGAGTGGTTTTAATCATTTAAGTATTAGTAGTTTGTTAAAACCTTCTTTTATTTTCATAGATATGTGTATTTAAAATTCCAATTCTGGATCAATCCATATACCAAGATCCTTCACTTTATCACCTAGCTTAATAATTGAATTGTTGATTTGTAGAGTATTATTTGTGTTGTTTATTGAGGTTTTTCTTTCAAGCAGAATACATTTGGTCTTGTCCATGTTGAGACAGAGTCTCAGCTGAGTTAGTAGTTGGTTTATGATGTTCAGTTACATGGCTGAAAGTTTGAAAGCTTTTTCTAATGAGTCTGTGATCGGTATGATAAGTTGTATGTCATCGGCATAAATAAAGTATGTAATGCGAGATCAGAGAGCAGTTGGCATAACGGGAGGAGATATATGTTAAAAAGTGTGGCTGATAAGACTGAGCCTTGCGGGACTCCAGTATCCAGTGATATTGTCTCTGATTTGGAGTTTTTGATGTTGACCTGGAAAGATCTGTTGTGTAGAAATGATTTGAACCAATTCAATGTTGCATCAGTGAGGCCTATTTCAGATAATCTGGATATCAAACTTTTATGATTGACCATGTCAAAGGCAGCGGATAATTCAAGATAAAAAGAAAATGCTGACCCTTGTTGAAACCCTTCAAAATTGTGTCAGATAGGGCAAGAAGTAATGTCTCTGTACTAAAGTATTTTCAGAATCCATGTTGTGTTAGGTAAAGAATATTATTCTTTTCTAAATGCTCGATCAGTTGCTTAAGAACTACTTTTTCAGTCAGTTTAGCGAGAAAGGATAAGTTAGAGATGGGCCGGTAGTTATTTAGATCTGCAGGATCTAGATTCTTTTTTTTAATAATGGGTTTAATTACAGCCATTTTTAAACTGTCAGATAGTGCTCCTTCCTCCAGTGATGTATTGATGATGTCTGTGATGATTGGGATAATGGTCTGTGAGATTTCTTTCAAGGTACGTATTGGGATGTTGTCGTTCATGGTTTGCAGGATTTAAGGATTTAATTAGGCGTTCAATTTCTATGGTTGAGACAGGTTTAAAGGCAGACTATGGTGTTACATCTTTGCTAATTAATGTAACATTTTGTTGAGGGGTTTTGTTTATGTTCTCGATTATTTTGTTAATTTTATTTTTGAAAAATTTAGCCAGGTAGTCATAGGGTTACTTTCAGATATTAATTTATTCACTATGTTAAATAGTGTTTTTGGATTGTGCGAGAAATTTTGAATGTTTTTGCTATAGTATTCTCGTTTTGTTTTAACATATTTTTATAGTACGCTAGATAGAAGCGACAGTTTGCTAGTGTTAAGGGCTTTTCCATTTGCACCTTGCTTTTTCTTTTCTTCTTAAGATGAGTTTCGTATCTTTCAGTTGTTTGTTGGACCATGGATTAGAATTCTTTCTAGTGTTATCCAGATGTTTAGTTTTTTCTGAGTTAATAGTATTAGTAAATTCAGCTGTGATTTGGAGCCATGATTGAGAGGCAGTGCTAATATTTGAAAGGTCGATGTTAATTAGTTGCTTTTCAAATCTTGTTGTAATAAATCAATTGGAAAAGGTGGTCTGTATTTGAAGCTGGTAGTATTAGCCTTATTTAGCTTGATTTTAGTATCAAGTATAGTCTGGCAGTGTAGTTGGTAGTGGTCGGACCAGGGAAACTGGGGAACACGATACAACTGGGTTGGTGAGATAGTTGTCATTAGTAAAAACTAGGTCTAGCATGTGTCCTGCTTTTTGTGTTGTGTAGTTTACAAGTATTGAAAAGTTGAGGACAGTTAATACATCTATGAGAGTTTGGGATGTGGGAGATAGAGGGATTTCATCTATATGAAGATTGAAGTCTCCGAGGATAATTGTGGGTTTCTTGTGGTTGAGGTTTACTATAAAGAATTTGATGAGAAGAGATATATTGTTGTCCAGTACTTCGGGGGGACAGTAGACTAGGCAGATTTGTTGCTCCGCTGAGTCAAATAGTGCTACTTCATATGGGGGTGGTAATGTGTGTGGAATTCGTTTCATTGCAAATTTTTTTTTATTATTAACATTAATCCTCCTCCTCGAAGGGCTACTCTGGGTATGGAGAAGAGGTCCTATAGGTTACTGGAAATTTGATTTGTTAGTACAGTGTCAGTTTTTTTAAACCAAGTTTCGGTAACTGCAATAAAGTCTGGTTTTTGATCCTGTAGTAAATCTGAAATCAGCATAAATTATTTTGTTAAAGATTTGGCGTTAATGAGTAGAAAAATGAGTAGGAATATGTTTTTCACAGTGTCTTTGATTGGTATGTTCACCAAGTTTCTATTTCTCTTGGGTTGGGTCTTGATGGTTGCAGAGGTGTTCTTTAGTTGTTTGGGTAGGAAATGTTGTAAGACTTTTGTATAATCTTTATTGAATATATAATATTGGTCAGTCAGATAATTGGTCCTAGACCGGGATGGTATTCCGGGGTGAGATATTTCTGCTGAGTTTCCATCTATCTCTGAGGGAAGACTGACAGCTGCCCTGTATCAGGTGAGTTTGTGCTCAGCAAATGGTATCAGCTCAGATGGTGCTAATGGGAGGGACAAGTATAATATTTTTATCTGAAAAATGACTCATCTCAGGCAGGTTTCTCAGGCCTCTAAGCCTTGTTATGGTCAGTGATTTTATTTGGATATTCGTACCTGAGCGAAGATGATGTAGTAGAGCAAAGATGAGGGAATGGAAAGCCTCTGAGCAATGTCGCTGGACACCTGCAGCCTTGTTTATCTTTTGGATTCTCTTGAGTCTTTCCTACAGTGCAATAGTCACCTAGTGGTGATGATTTTGGATATTAGTAGAGCTGTGATCACAAGGAGTTAGTGTGCCGGTTTCCTTGCATTATAATAAACAAGAAACTGGAAAAATGTGACACAACTAATCTCAAAAATCACAATAAAGTCACAAGTATACTATGGTACTTTTCAATTAGGTATACCCTCATTTATGGGCTAGTACACACTTCCGCCTGCCGGCGTTTTTTGCTTTCAGGTACAACTGCCAACTTGGCTGCCCATTTAGAGTACGATCATAGGGTTACCCATTTTTTAAAGAAAAGTCCATATATTTACGCCGCACAGATTAAGCGCTGTATAGAAAATTTTTTTTTCTTTTTTTTGCCCTTTTGGGCTTATTTTCTTTTTCCTTTTTTCCTTTTTTCAAACTTTCAAACAAGTCTCTTTTTTTCAACTTTTTGTTAAAGAGAATGAATCCACTTATCTTTTCTGTGGACTAGCAGTCGTCCCAAGAACTCAACTGCCCGCCGCTATGCTAGCCTGCCCCGCTCTGCTAGCTTGCCCGACACCGCTGGTGTTTCGAAGTGAATTCTTCGTCAGGGGCTTCAATACTGAAAGGATAAAACAGTGCATATTATCACAATCTTTTAAAACATAAAAATCTCCTTTTGGAAAAGCCGAGACTTACTGCATGTAAAGGATCGGTCAGAATATGCGGCTACTGTGGATCCGCCATTTTGACGCTTTCTTTTTAAAGACGTGTTCAAATTCAAAATGAGCCAATCAAGAAGCTCTTACTACAGAGAACAGCTGAGCTATTAGAATGTCCCTTTAAATCAACGAAGACCAGTCAATGGCATCATTCATTCCCCGCGGCGATTCCGACTGTAATTTAAAGATCCAATGTTATTCTTTATAGTTAAGGATAGAATGCAGATCTTTTCTGTTTGTGGGACCATTTCTAAGATGGTCCACTTTAATTCAGTGAATTCATGACCTTTTAAAATACAGTGTTTCACTATCGGGGCTTCAAGAATTTTGGTGTTTAATCTGCTCCTGTGCTCTCTGAGTCGTACTCTGACCGGCCTAGATGTTCTTCCAACGTACAGCATTGGACAGTCACATTGGATTACATATACCACTTGATGGGAATTACAATCGGTAACAAACTTTTTCTTATGTACAATGTCAGTGCATGGATCTCTCCAAGTAGTTCCAGTGATTGACAAATCACACATGTCACATTTTCCACAGATGGAATGGGAGCCGACTAGATCGGTTTTCGTGGTGGGAGGCAAAGCCGCTCTCACTATATGATTTTTAATATTTAATCCCCTTTGAAAGGAAATTAAAGGAAACTCTTGAAAAATGGTATGTAGTTGTAAAACATGCCAATGAGCATGTATACTCCCCACTATATCCCCAGCTTTATCGGTGTATTGTAACACACATACATTTTGTGGAATTGTTGTCTTCTCCCGATAGGTTAATAATACATCTCTTGAAGAATATCTTGCTCTTTTGTAGGCTGATTTTACTACATTCAGTGGGTATCCTCTATCAAAAAAACGTTGCGCTAGATCATAAGCTTGAACTTTGAAATCTTTCAAAGATGAACAAATTCGACGTATTCGAAAGAATTGCCCGACTGGAAGGCCGTTCTTAAACGCCCTCGGATGAAAGCTTTGGAATCGTAGAATGTTATTTCTATCTATTTCTTTACGATACAAAGTTGTTTCAATTGTTGTGCCATTTTTAATTACCAATATATCTAGAAATGGCAATTGTTGATTTGATGTAATAGAAGTGAATTTTAAATCTTCATCAATTGTATTTAACCATGATAGAAATATCTGTAAATGAGATGTATCTGATTTCCAAATAAAAAGGAGGTCATCAATATATCGGATCCACAAACACGTTTCCTGAAAGTGTGGAGATTTATAAATGATGTTTGTTTCCAATTTATTCATAACTAGATTTGCAACTGTGGGTGCCACTGATGACCCCATGGCAATACCATGAGTTTGGAGAAAAAATTTTCCATTAAAGAAAAAATAATTTTGCTTCAACACCAACATTGTCAATTGTAGAAGAAAGGATGATGGAATACGATGTTTATGCATTGTTAAGGTTTCATTTATAACATCAATAGCTACTTCATGTGACACATTCGTATACAAGGAGATCACATCCATTGACACAAGTTGCACTGAAGACGATGGTAGTTTTATCTCAGACAATTTTTTCAAAACTTGAGTAGTATCTTGGACGAATGACTGAGTTTTTTTCACAAATGGTTGTAAAAATTTATCTAACATGATCGCCAGTGGTTCCAATAAAGAACCATTACTGGAAATTATTGGTCTTAGAGGAGGATTTTTGAGAGTTTTATGGACTTTTGGAACACCATAAAGTGTCTTGGATGCTGAACACTAAGAAATTGCCTTTCCTTTTTTGTCAAAAATGGTGTTTTAGTTTCTGTCAATATAAATTGGATCTGATCTTGTATTTGTGATGTTGGATCCTCTTCTAACACTTGATAATATTTCAAGTCATTTAATTGCATTTGAAGACTTTGTACATATTCGCTAGTGTCCTGGATGACAGTGCTCCCACCCTTGTCAGCTGGTTTAATTGTAATCTGAGCATTATTTGACAATGATTTCAATGCTGTTTTCATTCGAGTTGAAACATTAACAAATTTATCAGAATTGGATTTTTCAATTCTCTGCAAATCCTGAAGAACCAGATCGCGGAAAGTGGCTAAATGATGGTCTAGGGGACCTGGGGGAACCCATTTTGATTTTGGTCGCACCACCGAAATAACATCCGAGGGTATTTGATTCTCTGAGCAATACAACTTAATCTGAAGCTTTCTAATAAACCGATATAGTGCTATTCTACTCTTAAATGCATCATGAATTGAATGTGGCACAAAAGTTAGACCCAAATTTAATACTTCTTTTTCATCCTGTGTCAAATTTGTATGAGAGATGTTAACAATATTATTAGCAGTTTCTTTTTGAGTCAAATTCGACTTACTATGGGTTATATTGTATCCGGTTTTGATTTCGACCTGGTCTGAGGACCTTCCCAGTCTTGATGGGCCTGCGTGATAGGGTCCCTTGCTCGAAATCGCGTCCTCCTTTGTTGCCACCGGCCCCTCTTTCCTCTGCCAAAAAAAGGCTGTGCTTTAGTTGTGTTCAAATTTTGTTTATTCACATTACGTGCTCCATTACTCTCAGATCCTTCTGAACCGTCCGAACTACCACTACTGGAATCTTCAAATGCATTGGCATAAGGTTAGTGGTCAGGGGGGCAGTGCACTGGGGGCAGCACTAAGGGGCGCATCAAGAGGCATGCTCCTTTGTCGTGCTCCTTATGCGCACAACGCTAGGCGCATGGCACCTGCAACTAGCTCTTGCCTTTAAATGCCCTCTAGTCGTGTTGATGACATGGTCGGTGGGAGAGCCTCGTGGTCGGGCGTTGGCAGGGCTCCGGTCGTCTGTCAGTCGGTGTGTTGGGGGTTCTGGCGAGTGGATTGATCAGGCCCTGGACCTCGACGAGTAAGTGCTGATTGCGCGGGTGTTTAGTGCAGCCAGAGAAGGGAGTAGCGTGCGACTAGCTCTTGCCTATAAATGCCCTCTAGTCGCGTTGATGACATGGTCGGTGGGAGGGCCTCGTGGTCGTGCGTCGGCAGGGCTCCGGACGTCTGTTGTTCGGTGGGTTGGGGGTTCCGGCAAGTGGATTGATTGGACCCTGGACCCTGACAGGTCAGCGCCGATTGCACAGGTGTTTGGTGCGGCCGGAGAAGGGAGTAGCGTGCGACTAGCTCTTGCCTTTAAATGCCCTCTAGTCACGTTGATGACATGTTCGGTGGGAGGGCCTCGTGGTCGGGCGTCGGCAGAGCTCCGGACGACTGTTGGTTGGTGGGTTGGAGGTTCTGGCGAGTGGATCGATTGGGCCCAGGACCCCGACGGGTCAGCGCTGATTGCACAGATGTTTGGTACGGCCAGAGAAGGGAGTTTGTGAGTGAGAAAGTGCATGTGTGTGAGTGTGTTTATGTGTGAGAGAGTGAGAAAGCACATGTGTATGTGTGTGTGTGTGTGTGAGATTATATGTGAGAAAGTTCATGTTTATGTGCGTGAGAGCATGTATCAGACACAACAAGCTTATGTATGAGAAAAAGTGGACATGTGTGTATGAGCATAGGTGAGAGAGAAGAAAGTTTGTGCACCTGTCCTCCCTCCACTAATCCATGACAATCTCAAGGTGATTAGAAATCAAACTTTTCCAGAAAAAGTGAGCAGGATTTTGTTGTTGTTGTTGTTATCCTTATTAGTTTGATTACTGGGTGTTAATTGATTGTCTTCTGGTTTGAAAATGTATTGTTTTTTTGGGAAATTTTAAAAATGTTTATGAGTTTTATTATTACATATTCTATTTTTCTGTTGTTTTGAAATATCTGTTTTATTAGTATGGTTTACTATTATAATTTATGTTTTATACTGATTTTGTTTTTGAGGAATGTTTGTTTCTCTTTTTCCATTGTTACACTGCATACAGAGTCTAGTTTGTGGTTGCCAATTCCATTTTTGCATATTTCTATTTATAGTTTATGGTCTCTTTATTTTGTGTTTGGTGAGGGTCTATCTGTGTTCTGCATGTGTAGAGATTCTGCTGATTTAGTAGCCTGGCTTATTTTGCTTTCCTAATCGTAAGTGTATTAGTGTTTTAAGTCCTGGTGTAATAGTTCCAGTGTTGCCTTTTCTTAGGTATGGTTGATACTGTTTGAATGCTGGCACTTAGTACCATTTTGGCATGGTAATTGTAAACTCATGGCTTCCTGAGGGTCAAGCCCACACCCAATGTGCTTTACAATAAGATTAATAGCATATGGGTCCAGGTGTTTTTTTTGGGGTTTTTTTGGCAGGGTTTTATGGCGGGCACCACGGCAGTGCATGTAAATAATCATGTTGTAAGTGATTTTTTTTTTAATCTCGGACTATACTTTGAATGACCTTTTTCATGTAAATTCTCTCTTTCTGGGTCAGGGAAGTGGCTAATATGAAATTGTAAAATAAATGCATACTTTTTAAATTGTATGTGGAGAGGGCCAGGGCCCGGGATAGGGGTGGGGTTTGGCTCAAATAAAATCCTGGGAAACAAGATTGCTGGATACTGGGATGTCTGGGAGGAGAACTGGGGGCTGAGGACAAGACTGGTAGAGAATGTAAGATCTGGGAGAGGAGAGAGAGCTGACGAGCATGTCTGCTGGGGACTGGGAGGGGAGGGGGCTGGGGATTAAGACTGTTGGGGACTGGGAGGGGAGGGGGCTGGCGAGCATGTCTGCTGGGAATGGAAGGGAAAGGGGACTGGTGAGCAAGACTGCTGGGACTACTGAGAAGAAGTGTAAAGCTGCTATTGCTTCTGTTTCTCTGAGATGGAAAGTGGAAAGAATTTCATTTTCTCTGTCATTTTTGAGAAATGTACATTTTACTATTTCTATTTTTTACATAGAGGAGAAATGCAATTTTTTTATTTCTATTGAGTTACACTGCAGGCGGAGTCTGTTCCAGTTCAACTTTCTCTTCTAATTTGTGGTCAATTATTTTGTATTTGGTGCAGGTCTGTTTGTTTTTTGCAAGTGGGACTGAGGTTAGGTGTCCTGCTAGCATGGAGTATCTGTGTCAGGATCTGTTGCAGTCCAGCTTTTATTTTTATCCATCTGTATCTTCCAATTATATTATAGAGCAGTGGACATGTATGAGTGAATGAGTGAACATTTATGTGTGTGTGAAGGAGCATGTATGTGAGCTTGAGAGTGCATGAGTCAGTGAGCATGTGTGTGAGCCGAAGAGAGACCCTAGGTATGGAGAGCACGGGAACTTTTTTTTTAATCCTTATTAGTTTTAATTATTTGAAAGAAGCTCATGGAACAGGTAGTGGGTCTCATCTGTAGAGCCAATCATGTTTCAGGGAGGTGCCAAATTACTAGGGAGGTGCCAAATTACTAGCCTATCCTGGGTGCCAAAATGTCTGTTTCCAGCCCTTCATGTGCTGCCAATAAAATGATGTAGATAGGGGCTTATCTTCCCAATAATTACAGCAATTTGTAGTATGTACACCTTGGTGCACTGCCTAAGCATTGATATATCTTGCCATATTCACTTTTGACAAATGCTGCCTCTTCATATTTAGCACCCAGGTAAAGAAACAACTCTTTGCCAGTCATGTACAGGCATATTCAATGCACTTGCTAGCAGATGCAAACCTAGATAATCAGTGGCAATCAGCACATATGACCCTTTCACTGCATCCTCAAGGCTAACGGGCGAATTTTAAATTGCCCGCTGTGTACAGTACAGGGGTTACACGCACGGCCGGGACTTGCACGTACCGCATGCATAATCCCCATTACATGCACAAGAGCTGGGCCTAAAAAAAGGGGCGGTCCAGGGGGCAGGGCATGGCAGAGCTGAAGGCAGAACAGCGGCCATTTGCCGCTGTGCCGGGGGATCGCGTGCCAGCTGGCGTAAGTTCGTTAACAAAGAAAACAAAACTAGGTAGGAGCTTTTAAGGGGTCAGGGAGGACAAGGGAAGAGGGAGGGAGTATGGGCAGGGGGGTAGGAAATTTCCCTCCCAGTCCTCTCCTTTATTTGATCAGACTGGGAGGGAATTGGGGAAGGCTGTGATGCATCGTCGCATGAAAATTGCAACATTCCACCCACCTTGCACGCACCGCCCTGGATTTTATAGCATGCGCACGCCGGCACGCACACGTTATAAAATCGTGCATCCACGTGCATTCACCGGGTAGGGTGTGCACATGGACGCGTGCGCGTATGTTTAAAAAGTACAAAAGCTAACAGGCATGCAGCATTGTATGACACCCGTCATGTGATCACTTGAAGCTTTACTAATGCAGTCTTCTAACCAGCTAGAGCAGTTATGGCCAAAAATGACATAACACAAAATGAAAAGCTGTAGTTATTTTTTGTGTTATTTCATCCCAAAATGCACATTATTTTAACACTAGAAGTCAAAGGGGACCTTCATTTGCATGAAATATGCTTATTTGCATGCTCATTTGCAATCTTTTTTTTTTCTACACAATATTTCATTTATCATGAGATAATTCCAAATATCGCACGTTAAAGGCCAAATATCACGTCATAAAGCCTTATCACACCATAGTAAATGACTCCCTTAGGCCTTAGGCACAAATAAAGCATAAACGGAGACACTCTAATTTTACATAACCAACTCAACTTTATTTTTAGTTAGCACTTTGTGCACTGCTCTGGAGTACTTCAGACTGTGTGTGTCTCTGCTGAGTCCCTCTGTTCACAATCACACTACTTCAACATCAGACGCAAAGTAAAGCCCGATAAGTAGCTATTACCTGGAATGCCCCGTCTCATCCCTCATTTAGCTAGCTAACTATTTATCCAGTTATCTGGCTATGTGATGGCTTGAGCACAACCAAATATTGAAATGGCCACTCAGCCGGATACATCTAAACTTAGCCGGTTAAGGGGCATTGAATATCGACCTATCTATTTTGTTGTGCATTTTCAAATTTACCTAATGCCTACAATCCCTGTGTCAGTTCAAAGTCAAAACAGGCTGTTCATTCACAGCACAGAATAGCAACAGGAAGGCATAATGCTGTTTAAGTGCTACTGTATGAGAAATGAATCTCTTGATTGTTTCAGTGCATTATTCCCTCAATCACCACAATAGCCTATTGAGTCATGATAATATTTCATAGGACAGGTTGTTATAGTTAATTGACTGAACAGAAAAATAGAAGGCGATGTGCAAAAATAAATACTGTGGGCCAAAGAACTGCATTTAATATTTGTTTAATTGGGCAGGATCTTTATTATTGTCAGGCAGCAAACTGACTAAACCGTGCAGAAATATTGCTCTTAGCATCTGAAAAGAGAAAATTCATGGAAGATTTAACTTGGCTACTCCTCACTCCTGAATGTATATTTTAGCATCTGGCTTTGTAGAAATACTATTGCTTGGTTTATCATCTGTTTTACAATCAAAAGAAAAAGAAAATTATACCTGACACTGGATAAAGGGGTTCTTAATTACTGCTGAAGAGTCATTTTGTTTAATAATACAGTGGATTTTTCTTGCAAGAACATCCTTTGGGGTAGCTAGAAAAGTACAGTACCTACAGATAATGTGTGTTTCTATTAAGAGGAATTATACTAGTTGACTGAAGCATATGAAATAGAGAAAAGGTACTCTTAAGATATTAGGTCTTTATAATATTTTTTTTATCAGTGAAACCTACAGCATAATTTTATATCAGCCAAAAATAGGAAGAGAGCTACTATGGTACAAGGGAGCTGAATCACTGAAGCTTTTTTTGGCTAAAATGGTCTTCTGTTAGAAAAGATGTGTTCCTTGTATAGGTCAGTGCTTTTTAAAACATAGTAACATGACAACAGTAAAAGACCACAGGTCCAGCCAGTCTGTCAAGTTATTGTTCTCACAAGAATACATTCAGACTGCCAGGCACAGTGTGTGACCACCTGAAAGATATTATTATGTATTTATTTATTTATTTAACATTTTTTATATACCGAAGTTCTAGCAACAATGTTGCTAATCATTTCGGTTTACATATAACATTGGGGTGACTTAACATGTGTGTCTTACATAGAACAGGAACATGAACTTGGAGAAAATTGAATAAATACTAATAACAAATAACATTAAAAATTTTTTTAGTTTTAATAGGAAAATCTACCAACAAATAAAAGGAGTCGCGATGGGGTCAAAGATGGCACCCTCAGTTGCGAACCTTTATGTTGCTCAATTTGAAAAAGTTAATTTGAGATCACATGTATTTACCAGTAACATACTTCTTTGGAAAAGATTTATTGATGATGTTTTTTTGCTGTGGAAAGGAAGCATGGAAAGATTACTTGAGTTTTTTAGTTGGCTGAATTCATTAGATCTCAATCTTAAATTCACTATGAATCACAGTAAATCATCTATTTCATTTTTAGATATTCAAGTAAACTTGGTGGATGGCAAATTTGTCACTGATATATTTAGAAAGCCTACTGATACCAATAAATTGCTACACTATACGAGCAGTCACAGCAGATCTCTACTGA
Source organism: Rhinatrema bivittatum (assembly GCF_901001135.1). Taxonomy (NCBI): domain Eukaryota; kingdom Metazoa; phylum Chordata; class Amphibia; order Gymnophiona; family Rhinatrematidae; genus Rhinatrema; species Rhinatrema bivittatum. The sequence goes on along the minus strand of NC_042620.1, from coordinate 306,283,089 downwards.
AGAATCTCCCATACTCACAGTTTTTGAGATTAAGACGTCTTTGTGCAACTGAAGAAATTTTTGATGAAAGATCAACACAAATGAAACAGAGATTTTTAGAGAAGGATTATCCGCTACATTACATACAAAATGGTTTAAATAAGGCTAAAAAACAAGACAGACGAGTACTATTGAAAGGAGAGAAGAAATCTGGTAAAGCTAGTGATTGTTTAGTCTGCCCTATCACTTTCACACATTTGTCATATCATATTAGCACTATTTTAAGGAAGTTTTGGCCAATAGTACAAGTATTACCATTTTTTAAGAATAAGAAAATTATGATAGCTAATAAAAGAGATAAAAATCTCAAAGACATATTGGCACCCTCTGCTTTATACAGAAAGATTATCCAAGATAAGAGACCACCTGGTCATCGTCCATGCGGGAACTGCATAGTATGCAAAGTCAATATGAAGACTAGTTTCTTAAAAATACCTGGATGTAAGTTTAAACTTTTCTCTTTTACAAACTGCAAAAGCAAAGGTGTAGTGTATGTAGCTATCTGCCCATGTAACAAACTGTACGTTGGTAAAACTATTAGAGAATTTAACAAATGGATTCTAGAACACAAAAGTAGCATCAAAAGAAATGTAAGCTCAAAACCTCTGGTTGATCACTCTATTGAAAACGGTCACAAATTTGAAGATTTTAAATTTTGTGTTATCCAACAGCCGCAGTTAAATTGGAGAGGTGGTGATCTGAATAGATTGCTATTACAAATTGAGCAAAAATATATTTATGAGTTTAATACTTTAACACCGCATGGTCTGAATGTGGATTCTGATTTGTCAGTATTTTTATAGATAATATTTTTATAACCAATGTTCTTTTTGCCATTTGAATTCAATTTTATTCATCAATTATAGAATTTTTAAGTTGATGATTGAGAACAACCACTTTTTATATGTGTGAAAGTTATTAGTAAATATTTTAATATTTATTATATATGTATTTTTTAAGATAAGATATACACCATACCAGTAGACATGACAGACATAATAACAATTAAGAAAAGCTGAAATTCTTCACGAGTTTCACATTCATTGTTACAGTGAGTTAGTGATTTTTCTTTTATTGCCACAAGTGAATTGTTGTTCTTAGATTTTACATTGATGTTAGTATTATATGATAGAGCATTCCACTTGACTTCAGTGCACCATTCTAATGATCATGTCAGAATCGGGACATTAGCCACGCCCACTTTTTGATTGACAGCACTTCACATTTTTTAAACTCTTTTTAATAATCGATTTTCACAAATGAATATAGATTTAATTTCATGCATCTTGAACCAATACAATTTCTTTTTTATTCATTCTTGACGTTTGTAAAAAATTATTTTTTGGCGCCAAAACTGGCTCTTTAAAAATGGCTACCGAAACGCGGCTTACATTTACTACAAGCAGAGACTGCGGTTTGTCACAGAAATCTGGGTTTGAACCTTTTGCATTTAAGGTAATACATAAATTCTTTTCATTATTGATTGTAACATATATAGCTCTGCTCAGAACGTTTTGGTAGCTAACATCAATTTGTTCACAACCTAGTGTAAATTCACTGTCCTTTAGTTGAATTATATGCTCTTATACCTTCCATTCTATGGTACTCAAATCATGGCATTAACTACATTTTTACATTGGGAGGAAGTGAATCACATAGTTATATGCATTTTTTAGATCGGCAGGAATTGGAATATAATTTTTAAATCGGCAGGAATTGAATTTTACAGATGCATGTTTTGGCGCTAAAAATTAACTATATTTTTATATTGGGAGGAATTGAATCAAATAGATATATGTATTTTTTAGATCGGTAGGAATTGGAATATAATTTTTAGATCGGCAGGAATTGAATTTTACAGATGCATGTTTTAGCGCTAAAAATTGAAAGGATTGATCAGACGCGGCTTGAAATAACTGCATGTAAAGATTACATTTTGAATTATTTTAGAATAGTTGGAATATATTTTAGTATGGTGGAGGAGGAGTGCTAATCACAAGTGGGCAATGGATGTGGTATTAAATGAAGATTAAGTTTGCACTATTGTTCAAGAAGTGCTACTGGTATTTAGATATACTCTCCCGTTGAGGTCGTGTTACACTATAAGGATAGGCATGAATCATGAGTGATGTGCAGATTTTGCATGAATAAAAGATCAAGTTTGCACTAGTGATTAAATATTGCTATTGATACTATTAATGTGATCTCATTCATGATTTGTTGCTTTAATAATGCTGAAATGAGATATATAACACAGTGAGTAGTTGTAAAAGATTTTTTCTATTAATCAAATAATGTGGTGTGGTGTACTAGCTGCAGTGTAGATCATCTTTTCTATATATATTTTTCACCATTCTTAACAGATATTTTGGGACATTTTTTTGAAATTTGCATATATAATGAAGGCAATTTGTCACATGGAAATAGATTTTTTAGATTTCATACATTTTTAATAAGTGGTCGTTTCTCTTTTAGTTGTTCATTCATCGATGGCATATTGTTTAATCAGAGTGGATTATACAGTATCAGTGATCTGAAGTTTGGAGGTAAAGTTTCATCTAATGTCACTTTTTCATTGATTTGTTGATTTTAGATCTTTGCAATGTTTAAAAAGGATGTTTATTAATTGATATAAAATTCTTTTTAATATTTAAGAGATCTTAACATTATATTTGCTGTTTTTTAAAATAACTTTTTTATTTTTCTAACTGATTTGATGGTTTGATTTTAGATCTTTGCAATGTTTAAAAAGGATGTTTATTAATTTATATAAAATTCTTTTTAATATTTAAGAGATATTAATAATATATTTATTGTGAGATATTTATTTGGTTAATGTTGATTGTTTAATTGTAGCCCCTGAGGCAGCGGCTACAAGCTGCAAAACTCGGCCTGAGTCGGGCAATTCACTTGAAACGTCTCTGCATCAATAAAGTATTGAAAAAGATTAAGGCATCTATTCCTTTTGTGCTCACATTACATGGAACAGGAACATGAACGGAGAAAATTGAATAAATACTAATAACAAATAACATTAAAAACAACAGTAGTAATAGAAATGTTATATACAGATGATTAAAATCAATTATGAATAAGGTATCTGCAAAATAGATAAAAAATGTCTTTTTTTAAAAGTGAGGGGGCATTGTTCAAGCCTGAGATCCGATGGTAGAGAGTTCCAGTGGATCGGACCTGCAGTGGAGAAGGCTCTTTTGTTGACGAAATTTTGTTTGACAAAATTTTGTTTGACGAAATATTATAACCTTAACCTTGGGCACATAAAATATGAGAGGGATTTCTCTATTTGTAGAAGGGTCCTTCTCCCAAATTTATTTAGTGGGTTCAGTATTCCGGTCATGCAGATAATAAAATGGATAGAGACAGAACTGGGGTAGCTCATCATTCTCTTCTACTGACTGGACAGGGAGGACACCATCCTTCTCCCCCTCATGAATTTTAGGCTGCAATACTACCCAATGGTGCTAGCACAAATAAAGCATAAGCGGAGACACTCTAATCAACCTAATAAATGAAGGTTGACCGACGTGCCGCAAATGCGCAGTAGAGAGCAACTCTACTGCGCATGTGCGGGCGAGCACGTCGGTCAGAGAGGAGCATCAGCTCTTAAAAAACATGGCGGCGGCGAGGCGAAGTATCGGCGACGAGGAGCGGCGGAGGGAGTAGGAGGGGGGAGGTGAAAGAGAGTGGGGGAGGGAAGGAGGAGGTGAGAGTGAGTGGGTGGAGGGAGGGAGGAGGTGAGAGTGAGTGGGGGGGAGGGAGGGGAGGGAGAGAGTGAGAGAGAGTGAGGGAAGGGAGGAGGTGAGAGAGAGTGGGGGGGAGGAAAGGGAATGGGGAGAGGGGGGAGGAAAGGGAATGGGGAGGTGGAGGGAGGGGAATGGGGAGGGGAGGTGGGGGAGGAAAGGGAATGGGGAGGGGAAGAGGGGGAGGAAAGGGGGAGGGGAGGAGAGGGAAGGGGAGATTGAGGGGGAGAATGAGGGGGAGGAGAGGGAAGGGGTGAGAATGAGGGGAAGGGGAGAGACAGAGGGATGTGAGTAAGTGGAAAGGGTAAGAAGTTGTGGAGCAGAGAAAAAGAGGGAGGAGGGCTGAGGGAGAGGGAAGGGGTTGTGGATGAGCTGAGAGGGGATTGGAGGGGATGAGAGTGAGGGATGGGATTGAAAGAAGGTGGGGAGTGACTGAGAGTGAGGGGAGGGAGGCAGTGGGAGGCAGAGGGTGAGTAAGACTGAGGGGTGGGGAAGGGGGTGAGTGACTGAGGGGAAGGGGGAATGAGGGAGAAAAAGTGTAGGAGGGTGCTGTGTTCGAAAATGGACCGAAAACAAAAATGTAATGTAGCCCGTTGTGATGGGCTTAACGGCTTGTTTTAAATAATCAACTTTATTTTTAGTTAGCACTTTGTGCAGTGCTCTGGAGTGCTTCAGACTGTGTGTGTCTCTGCTGAGTCCCTCTGTTCACAGTCACACTGCTTCAACATCAGACGCAAAGTAAAATTTTACCTGGCTTCATCACTGAAGTTTTTTCATTGCTGGAGTAGCCTTCACCAACCCTACGTGTGATGTCATCATCTGGGGACTTCTCCCTTTAAATTAAGGTGGCCCGAAAGTGGGCCTGCCAGTGGCGGGCTGCTGGCAAAGGGACATGTCAAAGGGTTGTGCCCCTTTGTCTGCACCCTTCATTCGAATTAAGTAGGATTGTTGTTTTCATTGTCTCTTGCCATTTATTATAACAATGGGAGGCATATGCTTGGGGGGTTTAAATGATTCTATTCCTACCACTTTTGTTGTGTTGCATATGGGGTGTTTTTTTCATTTTTAATGAACCATGGATTTGACTTATTCTGTATTACTGAATCATAGCTATTACACTCAGATATAGTTTCTTTGATCCAGATGTGCCCTCCAGGTTTTGCCTGGACACAGCATGCTAGGGAAAAGAAAAAGAATGGGGGAGTCGTGAGTTTTATTGCAATACCTTTTCACTATAGTAAGCTTCTTTTGCTGTGGTGCAAGTCTGTGAAAGCCTTGTTGTTAGTAAGAACATAAGAACATGCCATACTGGGTCAGACCAAGGGTCCATCAAGCCCAGCATTCTGTTTCCAACAGTGGCCAATCCAGGCCATAAGAACCTGGCAAGTACCCAAAAACTAAGTCTATTCCATGATACCATTGCTAATGGCAGTGGCTATTCTCTAAGTGAACTTAATAGCAGGTAATGGACTTCTCCCCCAAGAACTTATCCAATCCTTTTTTAAACACAGCTATACTCATCCTCTGGCAACAAATTCCATAGTTTAATTGTGCGTTGAGTAAAAAAGAACTTTCTCCGATTAGTTTTAAATGTGCCACATGCTAACTTCATGGAATGCCCCCTAGTCTTTCTATTATCTGAAAGAGTAAATAACCGATTCACATCTACCCATTCTAGACCTCTCATGATTTTAAACACTTCTATCATATACCCCCTCAGCCATCTCTTCTCCAAGCTGAAAAGTCCTAACCTCTTTAGTCTTTCCTCATAGGGGAGCTGTTCCATTCCCCTTATCATTTTGATAGCCCTTCTCTTTACCTTCTCCATCGCAATTATATCTTTTTTCAGATTTGGCGACCAGAATTGTACACAGTATTCAAGGTGCGGTCTCACCATGGAGCAATACAGAGGCATTATGACATTTTCCGTTTATAATTCCCAACATTCTGTTTGCTTTTTTGACTGCCGCAGTACACTGAACCAATGATTTCAATGTGTTATCCTCTATGACGCCTAGATCTCTTTCTTGGGTTGTAGCACCTAATATGGAACCTAACATTGTGTAACTATAGCATGGGTTATTTTTCCCTATATGTATCACCTTGCACTTATCCACATTAAATTTAATCTGCCATTGTGTTGCCCAATTTTCCAGTCTCACAAGGTCTTCCTGCAATTTATCACAATCTGCTTGGGATTTAACTACTCTGAACAATTTTGTATCATCTGCAAATTTGATTATCTCACTCGTCATATTTCTTTGCAGATCACTTATAAATATATTGAAAAGTAAGGGTCCCAATACAGCTCCCTGAGGCACTTCACTGCCCACTCCCTTCCACTGAAAAAATTGTCCATTTAATCCTACTCTCTGTTTCCTGTCTTTTAGCCAGTTTGTAATCCACGAAAGGACATCGCCACCTACCCATTGCTTTTTACTTTTCCTAGAAGCCTCTCATGAGGAACTTTGTCAAATGCCTTCTGAAAATCCAAGGACACTACATCTACCGGTTCACCTTTATCCACATGTTTATTAACTCCTACAAAAAAGTGAAGCAGATTTGTGAGGCAAGACTTGCCTTGGGTAAAGCCATGCTGACTTTGTTCCATTAAACCATGTCTTTCTATATGTTCTGTGATTTTGATATTTAGAACACTTTCCACTATTTTTCCTGGCACTGAAGTCAGGCTAACCGGTCTGTACTTTCCCGGATCGCCCCTGGACCCCTTTTTAAATATTGGGGTTACATTTGCTATCCTCCAGTCTTCAGGTACAATGGATGATTTTAATGATAGGTTACACATTTTTACTAATAGGTATGAAATTTCATTTTTTAGTTCCTTCAGAACTCTGGGGTGTATATTATCCGGTCAGGTGATTTACTACTCTTCAGTTTGTCAATCAGGTCTACCACATCTTCTAGGTTCACCGTGATTTGGTTCAGTCCATCTGAATCATTACCCATGAAAACCTTCTCCAGTACGGGTACCTCCTCAACATCCTCTTCAGTAAACACCGAAGCAAAAAAATAATTTAATCTTTCCGTGATGGCCTTATCTTCTCTAAGGGCCCCTTTAACTCCTTGATCATCTAACGGTCCAACTGACTCCCTCACAGGCTTTCTGCTTTGGATATATTTAAAAATGTTTTTACTGTGAGTTTTTGCCTCTACTGCCAACTTCTTTTCAAATTCTCTCTTAGTCTGTTTTATCAATGTCTTACATTTAACTTGCCAACGTTTATGCATTATCCTATTTTCTTCTGTTGGATCCTTCTTCCAATTTTTGAATGAAGATCTTTTGGCTAAAATAGCTTCTTTCACCTCTCCTTTTAACCATGCTGGTAATCGTTTTGCCTTCTTTCCACCTTTCTTAATGTGTGGAATACATCTGGACTGTGCTTCTAGGATGGTATTTTTTAACAATGACCACGCCTCTTGTACACTTTTTACTTTTGTAGCTTCTCCTTTCAGTTTTTTTCTAACAATTTTTCTCATTTTATCAAAGTTTCCCTTTTGAAAGTTTAGCACGAGAGCCGTGGATTTGCTTATTGTCCCCCTTTCAGTCATTATTTCAAATTTGATCATATTATGATCACTATTGCCATTTTGATTAACTGATGTTATTAGAACGAATTTCTTAGAAATTTTGAATTTTGTAATTGCCTTCCATATTCATTATGCTGACTTAATGATTTTAGGTGATTTTAATATTGATATGGATGTGCCTGCTGATCCTCACACACCAGAATTTTTAGTAATGCTAGAGGCCTATGATTTTAGACAACTTGTTTCTCATCCCACTCATTATTTAGGTGATATGCTTGACTTATTAATTGTCTCTAACATAGGGGTTTTAAAAGATGACCTCATATTCAAACACATTGGGTGATCTAACTATTACTTAATAATGTTTAAGTTGACAAACCAGATATTCTTTAAAACAGGCTGCAGAGAAAAATGTCTAGCAAGGCAACACATTGACATTAATGCATTTTCAGATGCATGGTCTATGTTTTCTCTGGTTTGAAATTCCACCTTTGCTAATTTATTGGTTTCTTCTTTGGAACACAAATTATTAGCTATAATTAATGAAGTCACTCCTTTACATTCAAGTCAGTGGTGTTTCATTTCCAGGCGTGTTCCTTGGATTTGCACAGAGTTGGCAGAGGATAAGAAGAAGTTACGACAAGCCAAAAGAAAACAGCAGAAAATTAAGTCTTTTGTTAATACAGCGGAATATGATAATTTGCGAGCCATCTATGAAACAAATTTTGAAGCCACACAAAAGGATTGTTATATAAACCAATTAAAGCAATCTCTTAATCAACCATTTGAATTATTTGCTATGGTAAATAATTAAACTAATCCAACAAAAGGATTTATAGACGTGGCTATCTTAGGGGGTCATTTTCCAATGATATCGCACGCAAAAAGGGACTTTTCACATGCAAAAAGTCCCTTTTCGCATGCGATATCTAAATCAGGGTGGCCTCAGTGCGGCCTCAGGGCGGACTCCGCGACGACTTCGCTGACAGCGAAAGGTAAGACTCCTTATCGCCGCCAGTCTCGAGCCCAATAGCACCACCTTTCACAGTGGCGCTATTGGGTGCGAAAGCCGGCAGCAATTGCATTGCGGAGGTGCGATCACTGCCGGCTTTCGCAGGCTTGCCCCCTGCTTCACCCTCCCGCCCCCTGTTACCGCCGGATTTTCTAAGTTCTGTGAACTTAGAAAATCCAAGCCTTAGATTGTGACATTTTAGCTGACTATTGCCTAGACAAAGTAAAACATTTGCAGGCAAATTTATCTTTACATTTCTCAACTTCATTTACTGCTACACCTGTTAATACCGAGAAACAAATTGTTTGGGATCAATATGCCCATGTCCCTTCAAATGAAGTTGAGTATATATTACATTCCCTGAAAATCTACTATTGTCTCCTTGACTCAAGTCCAGTCTGGGTGCTTCACATTAGTCAATCTTTGATGAGTGAAGGTAAGGTTCTCACTCCCTTGAAACTTGCAGTTGTCCATCCCATTCGAAAGAAGGTAATTTTGAATTTGGCAATCAAATATGTTCTTACTCTATCTCTAATCTACCCATGTTGAGTAAAATAGTAGAGAAAGTTGTTTTAGTTTAACTCACTAACAGGGTCATTCATCAAAATGTTTTATGGCGTTAATGTTTTAATGCATGTGATAATAGTGGTATTGTATGGTGTGAATGTAAATTTCAGGAAGGGGAGAGATTAGGGAGGAGTTATGAAAATGAGGGATAATATCACATGGTTTTAATGCTGGAAATAACTATACCTTTATTTCCTGGTGTTAAGCTGTGCAATATTAGGTGGTGGTGGTGGTTTAGGATTTAGGTGCCAGTTTATCATGCAGAGTGAGACATACAAACAGCACAGTACACCTCAGTGAAGATTTGAGGAAAGTCTCACAAAGATTACATTTTATACTATGTTATCTCGCCCTAGCTTGATGGTATCCTGTTATAGTGTCCATCAAGCTAGGCTGTTTGTACATCTCACTCTGCATGATAAACTGGCCTCTAAACCCTAAACCACCACCAATACCTTACCTTGAGCTTTTGCATGACCCTCCTATAAGCATATAAATATTTCACTACTAAGAAGGTCTTAAAGATAGTCTCTCTCTCTATCTATCTATCTCTATCTCTCTTACACACAAAATAGGAAGTATCATAACAATACCTGTGCAAAGTGCTATGTTACAATTCCATATGGTGATTCAAAAATTACCCTTAGCACACCTCTTTTTGTTATCCTTGCATTATTATTGCATTTTGATGAATCTAGGGGTACATGTTTGGAGAATAATAATCTTTTGTACATTCATCAAGTAGGTTTTTACAAAAGTCAGTACAGAAACCTTGCTACTGTCAGTTCTTGATTCACTCTTATGCTGTATTGACATGGGAGTTTTCCGTATTGTGGTATTTTTAGATATATCCTCTGTCTTTGACATGATCAACCATGCTATATTCGTGGATATGTTATCCAACATAAGCATTGGTAGGTCAGTAATTAATTGGTTAGCTGACTGTAAGCAGCAAGTAGTTCTAGGTGGGTGTACTTCATCCTGGTGTGATTTACATGCAAGAGTTCCTCAAGGCTCTACCATTTTGTCTTTAATATATATTTGCAGCCTTTGTGCTCTATTATTGCCAAATGGAATTTAAAATCTATGCAGATGATATACAAATTTGTCAGGTGCCTAAGGGTATAAACAATGCAATTGGAGAATTGTTAAAATTTGTGGGATTCAATAGTCGGATTACGAATTGAGTAGCAGACTCTCAACCTTCATGTAAACATAAACTAGATCTCACAACTCTATGTTCAATATGTCTTTCCAGGAATTTAAACAAGTACATTTCTTCCACCATATGGATTTACATTGGCTCCCAATAGAACAAAGAGTGCAATTTAAAACACTATGCACAATTCATAAACTAATAAATGATGAAAATGCTGACTGGCTAAACACTGCCCTACGATTACATGTCCCTCAAAGGAATCTCAGGTCAGCCAAGAAAGCACTGCTAACCATACCCTCAGTCAAAACAGCAAAGATGACCCAAGTTAGAGAGAGAGCACTATCTTTGGCAGGACCATTATTATGGAACACACTACCACTTGAACTAAGACTAATGAAAGAATTAAAACTCTTCAAGAAAAGCCTAAAAACTTGGCTTTTCAAAAAAGCATTTTACAGTGAGAGCATTGAATAACAACAATAAATACTTCCAGCTGAAAGTCACCTATATATAAAAAGTAGAATTATTTTATTTTACTCATAATTAAATATTAAATGAAAACAGTATACACATATATGATTATCCTGACAATCATATAAATGGTAACCTCTTCCCACTTCTCATTTAGAGTATATTATTGATCTATGTAACCGTAAATGTTGGCACACTATGGATAACCTAGAAACCAAACCTATTCGTGCCTAAATATAAACCGTTGTGATGGTACATTACTAAACGATGGTATAGAAAAGTTTTTAAATAAATAAATAAATAAATACCTGTAGGCATTCTTCTCTCCCATAACTCAAACCCCATTGTAACACACCAGATATATATATATATATATATATATATTACTTCCAACTTCTCTTCCAATTTAAACAACCTTTTCAACCGTTTAACTCAAAGTGGAACTTTAGGATTACATCCCTTACTCATGGGGTCTCTCACTCCATATCTTATATTGGTTACTCACACTGCCATGAACCTCTTGAACTTCTCATTGATCTTCCCCTCTCTATCTTTCCAGCAGAATGCAAGGTTTCCCCAGTTACCTCCAGTTTCCAGAAACTCTCCTCATCTTGGATCACCCCTTCCTCTTCCTCTCTGCAAGTTTCCTCATTGGGAGGAATCACCACTTCTCCACTCTAGATTCCTGGACATTTCCTCAGAGGGAGGAAAAACCTTCTTCATGACTTTAGGTCTTTTTCCTTGAAGAGAAAAGCCCTTGCAGGGCCCCATTCCATACTGTGGTGGTCCATAGGCTGGCTACTCCATGCCACTACATCCTGAAGGTCACATCCTCTGCCAGATCCATCCTAAAAAGAGCAACTTCCATCAACTCCTCCTTTTATACATCCCTGCTTAAACATTTCCCATAATCACATACCTATATTCTTAAGAGCACTCCCAACAACAGCTAAACCACATTAAACATACCAAGTTATACTGCTCACCTCTCAAAATGCCATCCAGTGGTCAGTTACTATTTCTACAAGTGCAAACATTCAAAACATTTCCCAACAGGTCAACCATGATAAATCCCGGGTCTCCCCCTCCCAGAATATCTTGTGCTATTAGAAACAAAAAAGAGGGTCAACTTTGGGGGTTTCCCAACATTTTTCTTTAGCTAAATTAGTCTTTGTTTTTCTCATTTGTCAATATCGAGCTTTGTCAAAAATAATGAATGCTGTTTTGAAATTTAAAATTGAGCTCTGTAAAATTGAGCCCTGTCAAAACACAACACTGCAGATTTAAAGAAAATTTTTTACAAAAAGCGAATATTGTTAAAAATTGAAAAAATTGAAAAAACGAATATCAAGGACTGCCGCAGATGATTAGAGGTCCGGGCGGCTCTCGTTTGGAAATCATAAGAGAACACGCTGTCAGGCTTGATGATGCAGCTAGATAGCAGAAAATAATAAACAAAAATTAAAAAATTTATAACCTACATTGGGAAGCGGCATATTTGTTAGAATATTGCTGGGAGAGTGATATTTCCTTTTTCATACTGGATGCAAAGAGCACATGGTTCTCAGAGAATGAGTCCAATCTCTGGAGGCTAGATTAACAAATTAGGAGAAACTGAGACAGACAGAGGAGACCTTCAGAGACATAGTAGCCAAGTCCTAACTCCAGTTTATCATCCCTGTGCTGTTTTGGTGAAACAAGGTCACCTGGTCAGAGCAGGAAGTAATCCTGTAGCAAGGACTTGCTCTCCAGGTGATGCATTATCCTTCCACACTAAGGATGAGTCTCCAAGAGCTAGTGCCAAGGAGGGAAGACTTATGTTGGCTGTTATAGTTGGTAATTTGATTATTTGAAATGTAGATAGTTGGGTGGCTGATGGATATGAGGACTGCTGGTGGATATGAGGATCACAGTCACTGAAATTTTCCCCATTCCACATTTAGGACACCAGAGGTAGGCAGAGCTCCTGAGTCTCAATGCATGGGTGAGACGATGGTACAGGGAAGAAGGCTTTAATTTTATTAGAAACTGGACAACCATTTCATGGAAGGGGGAGCCTGCTCTGAAGGGATGGGCTCCATCTTAACTAGGATGAACCCAGGATGCTAGCACTAATGTTCAAAAAGGAAATAGAGCAGCTTTTAAACTAGAAAATGGGGGAAAGCCAGCAGTCACTTAGCAGTGTATGGTTCAGAGGGAGGTATCTTCAAAGGATACTAAAATAATAGAAGAGTTAGGGCATCTCAATATAAAGGTTCAATAAAAGCAATAGCCGCCCATCTGAGTAAAAAGATTGCAAAATACCCATCAAGTGCTTAGCAGATTGTTAAGATCAGCATAAAACACTTTGAAATCCGTATGCTAATGCCAGAATATAAAGAGTAAGTTGGGAGAGTAAGAATGTCTAGCACTGAATAAAAAAAAAAATATAATTGGCATCTCAGAGACCTGGTGGAAGAAAGATAACCAATGAGACACTGCTATACCAGGGTACAAATTATATAACAATGAAAGGGTGGATCAACCTGGTGAGGGTGTGGTGCTTTATGTTAGGACTGGTATAGAGTCCAACAGAAGATTAAATGCACACTAGAATCCTTATGATCGGAAATTCCATGTGTGATGAGGAACAGTGTAGGAGTGGGGTTATACTGCAATCTACCTGGCCAAAATGAACAGACAGATGATGAAATGCTAACAGAGATTAGGGAAGCTAATAAATCTGGAAGCACAGTAATAATGGGAAATTTCAGTTACCCAGCTAAATGTCAAAAGAGAGTCCAAAAGTTACCCAAAAACCAGAGCAAACCATCAAATACAATGGGAACTCAAAAGTCATATATTCCATTAATCAGGAAAGCCTAAATGAAGGTGTCAGCAAGCCTGACATTGCATGTGTTTAAACAAACCAACCGGTCTTCTCAATCATTCACCTTCATTAATAGTATAAAAAATTGCTTTATTTCAAACCTCAAATTTTCTTAAAAAATATTTTTTTTTTATATATCTCCAGTCCATAGAGAATTAATTCACAGCAGTCCTTTATAAAATCGCTATGAAAAACAACCCAGCACGGCCGATGTTTCACAACCACTATGCTTCATCAGGGGCTTATTAAACTTCCTAGCAAAAAAAAAAGAAGTATTACCTTTTCAATCTGGACTCAGCGTCTCAGCCATCTCTTCACAGGACGTAGTTACCCCAGTATTGACTGGGTGAATGAATGTAACATCAGGACATACTAAGGAGGTAAAAGTTTCTAGATAAAATAAATGACTGCTACATGGAGTAGTTGGTTCAGGAACCGGCAAAGAAGGCAACCATTTTAGACCTATTTCTTAGCAGTATTGCAGGATTTAGTGCGAGTGGTAATGGTGATGGGGCTGCTCGACAACAGTAATCAAATTTGACTTAATGACTAGTAAATCTACAGCTCTAGCATTAAACTTTCCCAAGGGAGACTTTGATAAAATGAGGAAAATAGAAAACAACTGAAGGTGCAGCAGCAAAGGTTAAGAGGGTTTTTTTTAATCTATAATGGTCATTGTGTAAAAATCAAAAACACTCATGATAGCACACTGTACTGAATAGGAGGGGACAGCTGATATTATCATTATGTGCATCCCTCACTGTTCTATACACACAGATCTGAGATCTATATATTGTAAATGACCATCATACTAGGCATCATTGAATTTGGACAATTATATTACCATCTGCCTTATTTATAATCATTGGTTTTATTGCTTAACATTTTTTTGTATTTTTCTCTGCAACTAAAATATAAATTAACTTACCTTTGTCAATATGTGTCACAGACAGGCTTTTTAAATATCCGGTATATTTAAAAAATATTTCTTCATTCCTGAAAAGTCTCTTCTAGCAAAAGGCCTTCTTTTCCAAAAGCTTCTAATGTCTGTTTTTTTCAAATGTAAACCCAACCTGGAACCATGTTTCAAACTCTGGCATTCTTCCTCGTGGAGTGGAAATCACTAAATCTCCTGTCAATAGTAAAAAAAAAACATACTCTTAATGCACTCTATCCTATTATGTCATACTGCTGTCATCTGCAAAGTAGCCACAACTCACCCTTCATCAGCATGTTTTAGTTTTCTGCAAGGCAGAACGCCCAGAAATGATGTCAGTGGAAATGCATTTTTAGGCCCACCCTTATATATTTAAATGGACAATCATATGATCTTAATCTAAATGATAGAATTCCAAAGCAATTCTACATTTAATCCACAAGAAAATACAGTATTCAAGTGAAATATCCAGAATTTCTCACCTGCATTTAATTGAGTCATGCAATAAATTCCCTGCACAAAGTCTCTTATTCATTTCAAAACTCTACATTTTAACTCATGGAAAGTATGGGAAAACTCCTCACAATGTTGGACTGTGGGGCTTGTATTTTTTGAGTGTTCAAATAGTCTTGGTGCTCTACCAAGCTTGTGTATATCATCCGCCGCATTCTACGACAATCATCTTCAGGCACACACATATGACTACATACACCCCCATAGGTTGACTGGCACTCTATATGATCTCTTGCCTCATATGTTCTTCCTGTGTGAACATCTAGCCATGTAAGACCTGAGATGACTTGATGACACATTGACAATGAAAAAAAAATGCTTCCCTTGCTTAGCTAATCAAAGGTTAAAAGAAATGAACTAAAAACAGTAAAAAAAAAATGCCAACACTGTTAAATCTGCATATGTAATGAAGGGGTTTCAACACGCCAGTAAATGCCATCTGGCTGACAAATGCAGCCAACGCCGGACCTCTCTATCATTAACCCCTGTCACTTTTTTTGTTAGTATTTCTTAATGCTAGTGCAAAACACGTGCAGCATTTCAAGGCTCATGTCAATAGCTTCCAAAGACAAGCACCTTCAAGAAAAACCCCATAAAGGGAATACAGTCTAAAAATCAAAAATCATAATCCCAACACCAGCTGGTGTTCTCACCCAATGCCAACCACCTTTTTCAGATAAGTTTTACAGATGTATATTCCCCTGATGCAGTCATGGTATGAAATACCAGCTGGTGTCAGGATATGAGATTTTGAATTTTTTGACTGTGTCCTATCAATCTCTGGTACTATTTCAGCCTCTATGACCCACTCTGGGAGGGTACTGCATGTATCCACCAACATTTCTGTGAAAAATATTTCCTGAAGTTGTTTCTCAGTCTATTCCTTAGAGCCTCATATCATGACCTCTTGCTCTAATACTTCATTTTTCTTGAAACAGGGTTATTTCTTGTGCATTATTAATAACTTTCAAGTATATGAAGGTTTTTATCATCATCTCCCCTGTCTTTCTTCTTCTCCCTAGGGTATGCATGCTTAGATCTTTGAGTTTCATTTCATCATTCTTTTGATTCAGACACTGCATCATTTTGGTAGCCCTTCTCTGGACTGCCTGCATTCTGCTATATCCTTCTGCAGGAAAGACCTTTAGAACTGAACATGATAGTCCTGTACAATGGTATAACCTCCTTTTTTCTTCTTGTTTTACTTCTCCCTTTGTACCCCTAGCATTCATCTGGCTCTGGCCACTGCCTTGTCACATACTATCCTATTGCAATAGATTAGCGGGGGGGATTTTTAAATGCCGGTGAGCACCAATACCGACAGATACGCGCTTTCAGAGCACATTTTCATAGCGGCCCGGCCACGCGCGTATCTGCCGGTATGCATGGAAGTGCCGGGTTCGCAAAAAGGGGTGGGCATGGGTGGGCCAGGGGTAGGGCGGGCACTAACCCGGTGAAGCGTGTGCAGGCAGGGTGGGTTTAGGGTGGAGAGGAGAAAAGCGAAGAAAGGGGAAAAGGGAGGTTCCCTCCCAGGCCTCTCATTTATTGGAGCAGACTGGGAAGGAATTGCGTAAAGACCCAATCACATCGCCTCACAAGTGTTAAAAAATACACACACACACACACACCCCCAATGGAAACTGGATTTTATAACATGCACGCGGCGATGCACGCATGTTATAAAATCAGTCCATCCATGTGCACGTGCCAGGAACTGCATGCAGATGAATGTGCGCACGGGGCTTTAAACATTTACCCCTTAGTGAAGAAAAAGAGAGAAATATATATATAAAGCCAGTTAGGCAACTACACACCACCACAATGTAAACAAAAGTAAAATAAAAATATATAGTTTAAACTAGGTAGGCAACTATTTTATACACCAGCACTCTTTAAATAAGGGAACATGAAAAATGTATTGTTTAAATCAGGTAGTTAATACAGGTAAGATAAATTGTAAAGATGTAAGCAAAACAATTTGACTACAGACCTCCTTAGGCTCCTCTCCAAGAATTCACAACAGGGTGCCATGGAAATTTAAGCTAGTCTCTCCCTTAGTATTGAAATGCTTGTTGGCTTCTCTTATTCACTTACAAGAACCTTCACTCTGCATCTCCTCACTATCTATTCTCTCTGGGGCAGATTTTAATACCTGCGCGCGGGCGTAGATTTGTGTGCGCAACCCGGCACGCACAAATCTTCGCCCGATTTTATAACATGTGCACACAGCTGCGTGCTTGTTATAAAATCCGGGGTCGGCTCACGCAAAGGGGTGCACACTTTTGCACCTTGCGCGCGCTGAGCCCTAGGGGAGCCCCAATGGCTTTCCCTGTTCCTTCCGAGGCCGCTCCGAAATCGGAGCGGCCTCGGAGGGAACTTTCCTTCCATCCCCCCCAACCTTCCCCTCCCTTCCCCTACCTAACCCGCCCCCCAGCCCTACCTAAACCCCCCCTAACCTTTGTTTTGCAAGTTGCGTCTGCCTCTGGGCAGGCGTAGGTTGCGCGCGCCGGCCAAGTGCCGGCGCAATACCCAGCCTGGAGGCCCTACGGAGGCCTCTGGCCACGCCCTGCCCTTGACCGTCCACACCCTGCCCCTTTTTTCAAGTCCCAGGACATACGCGTGTCCCGGGGCTTGCGCGCATCGCTGGGCCTATGCAAAATAGGCTCAGCGCGCGGAGGGCTTTTAAAATCTGCCCCTCTGTCTACAATCCTCCTTACAACTTCAATCATTGGTTAAGCCACTCCCTTCTCCTCTACCCCAATTCCAAATTCTGTGCTTTTCACCTGTCTGCACTGTATGTTTAGAGTAGACTTCCTGAGTTGGTGCTTCATGTTCCTACTCTTGTCTTTATTTAAATCCAGTCAAAAAAACCACCTTTTTCAGACTACTTTTAAATCTTAATACCTGAACATTCCCCTTACAGCTTTTTTTAAATTTTAGCCATTTTCTTAATAAAAGGAATTTCCAAAATCTCTTTTTCCCTGTATGTTTGTCTAAGCAGTTCAAACTATTGTATGCTCTATTGAGAAGGGACTGTCTTTTATATGTTTTTATACAATGCTGTGTACATTGAGTAGTACTATAGAAGTGATAAGTAATAGTAGTCTTTCAGGGGCAGTGGGGATTGAACCTATAACTCCAGGTGTTCAAAGCCATGGTATTCTGCAGTGGAACAACAAGGACTCTAATTTAACAAATATCAGGTGGGAACTATGATGAAAAGCATAGTTAGACAGCAGTGTCTGGAGGCACCTTATTGGGCCAGCATTGGGTGTATCCCATATTGAGGGCAGGATATAAGATCTATCCTACCACTGTTCGTCTGGTTTGATTCCTGCTTGGGAAGCCCTGGTGGCTGCCTGTACCCAAGGGCCCAACCCATGGAGAACAGCAGATACTTCATGCAGAAGATCACCTGCTGCAGAATGTCTGCTCAGGTGCAGTACCTCTTCCCTACCCTCAGCAGAGAAAGCTGTGACACTATTAGGAAGAGCCAATTAGCATGCAGTTCAGAACTGCAGGATGAAACAGAATGGCTGTTGAATCAACCCTGCAGGCACTGTATAGCTTCTTTCAGATAACTGAATTGCAGTCAAGGGAGCATCAGATTTGTTGATGGTGTGGAGGCTTGCATATTATCTGGCAACAGGCTAATCATATATTTTCTCTCATGTCCCCTGGATTGTGAGAGCCTGGGAGTACTACTACTTGCAGACTTTGTCCTTAGGTGACATCTTCCTACTACATATTCCCTTAAATTCTACCTTAGGAAATAGGCACTGATACTTTAAACAAAGGCAAGACCCACATTAGAAGAGAAAGTATATGTGATTTTCTCTTTCTGTGTCCCAGTTTGTACTGTGCTAGCCAGAATTAATGAGTTAGATTTTAAGAGCTACGCAGGCACACATGTGCGTGTGTTTGCCGGCACACGCACAAGGATGCGGCAATTTTAAAACATATGCAGGTACTTTAAAATTGGCTATTTGCGTGTATTATTTATTTATTTTATTTATTTAAAAAATTTTCTATACCGTCGTTTAGTAATACACCATCACAACGGTTTACAATTAGGCACGTACATAAGTTTGGTTTATAAATTTATCTAGAGGGTGCCAATCAATTTTTCAGTTACATGTTTCAATAATATATTCTATATGGAAAGTGGATTAGAATTTCCATTTATATGATTCATAGGATAATCATATACGTTTTATACTGTTTCTCTTAAATTAATACTTAATTATGATAAAAATAATTTAAAAAGTGTTGCATTCATGCCTCTTCTCGCCCCTCACTCCACCCTCTCTACCATGGAAGCGACTCCCTTCGGATCTGACGGACAGATGCAGCCGCGGCTTCTCCCTGCCTCTTGGTCCCGGTGTCCCCGGGCTGGCTTGACGCTATGGATCCGCCATGTTCCTAATGACGTAAGGGCGCGCGCGCGCTCCAGACTTTGCATCAGCAAGGGCGCAAACCTCGGGGGTGTCCCTCCATAGTGACGTCATCCATTTTCACTTTAAAAGGTCTTTGTTTGCTAACCTCTAACAAGTTAGCAAGGAACTCCAACAGGACTTGCTTCAGCAGTCCACGATACTTGCAACAAAGATCCGAGTCAGCGAGGGGAATCCTTCTCCTCTGCTCGGCCTTTTCAAACTTACCAGGAGTACCCGCTCCACGGGGGCTCTGCTCTCTCTCTTCTTGATTTCAGATTGCCAAGACGGGATCCGGTACTTGCTCCTTGAGGGCCTACGTCCCTGAACACTCAGAAGACTCCTCATTGCCTGGAAGTGATCGTGGACGTGAACACAGTGAGTTCTATTGTACATAGGAATCAGTACTCGCTCCATGAGGGCCTACATTCCTATAGTGCTGAAGACTTCCTTCCATCCAATACGTTATCGCAGGTACGGAGATCAAGAGTTACATTGGCAAATTGCAGATTGGAACCAGTACTCGCTCCACGAGAGCCCATGTTCCTAAAATCCTTTACAGACTCTCTTCTACTCTAGAAGCCATTTCATATACAGCTATTGTGAGTTCTTATTGCAGACTGTTTGTGGGAACCAGTGCTTGCCTACGGCTCCTGTTCCTGAAAGTACTGAAGACTCTCTGTGGCATAGAGACCATTGCAGACATCTACTATTGTGAGTGTACCATCTTGTATCCAGTATACCCTGTCTACTCACTACATCTAGTCTCTCTCTACAGCTCAACGACCCAGAGATTATATTACAGTATCAGAAGGACTTCAGCCTTGCCGGACACATCGACTCACTACTGCCACCAATGGTGGTCCAGCTACCAGTCTAATAAAGAACTATTTGTGTTATTTCATATTCTAGCCTAGGCGGTGGTTCCTCTCAGGATCTCCTCCTGTGGGTGCTGTCATCTGCCATCGGCCCAGGGATTCACCATTTCCTCCAAGTGGTCATTCCTTTCACTACTATCACTCTGTGGGAGCCAACCACTACTGACCACTACCACCACTTATGGAAGTATTATATAGATAGCTACTTCTCTTTCTATGGGATTTGCCAGCAACCTATCTATAACAGATTGCTACTCCGTAGCGGAAGCATGATAGATTGCTATCTCAGTAGCAAAGTACAATACTCCTATTGTTAGCTCCTCTCCTCAGAAGAGTATCATTGAACAGATTGCCAACTCCTCTTCCCTGGAGAGTTGATCCATAACGGATTGCTACCTCCTTTCCTTACAGGAGCATCTAACAGCAGTTCACTAACAGATCTACAGATAGCTAACTCCTCCCCTCTGGAGGAGCAGATCATGACAGATTGCTACTCCTCCCCCTTTCAGGAGAAAAGCAGAACAGATTGCTAACTCCACCCTCCTGGCGAGGTGAGCGATAACAGATTGCTAACTCCTCCCCTCTGGAGGAGGAGAGTGTAACAGAAAGCAATTACGCTTTTAGGTGACTTTCAGCTGTGTGTAGGTGTTCTTACTCACCGACCTCATTGTGAAAAGCTTTTTTGAAGAGCCAAGTTTTCAAACTTTTTTTGAAGAGTTTTATATCTTTCATCAATCTTATTTCGAGTGGCATGGAATTCCATAATATTGGACCCGCTAAAGATAGTGCTCTCTCTCTAACTTGGGATTTCAAATTGATGCACGTATGTGCGCACAAGTGTCGCCTTGCTCGTGTAGGTGGGGGAGATTTTACAAGACACACGTGCTGACACAATTATATCTATTCCCAGTTTCTCTCCAGTTCACCCCAGTAAAGGAAAGGAATTCTTACCCCCCCCCCCCCAGTTAGCTAGCCTCCCTTTTACCCTATTAGGGCCCAAGCCTTAAAACTCCGCTGACTACCCTGTTATTTGTGGGTGTGTGGACCCTTGGCCCGAGATGCGAGCTGTTACTGCCTGGGGGGAGAAGCCCCACAGGTCCGCACCATTGAGAGGTGAGGTATAGGCACAGTAGGGAGCTCTGGGCACAGTGGTGGAGAGGTCCCCAGGGACCAGGATGTTACCCCAGTAGGTTGGCAGACTAGAGGCAGTACCTGGACTGAGACCCTGAAGGGAGAGGCGCAAGACAGACCATGGAGCAGAAGGCGTAGGAATAGCTGTACAGGAGGTTCTCCGGGAAGGCAGCCCAAGGGGCAGAGCTGTGCAGCGTACAGGGCATAGATGTGGTGATGTGGGCCAACCCAAGGAGCAGGGATGCCCGAGCCCGAACTCTGCTGCTGATGTAGGCAGGAGCCCGGAGAGCCGAGGATGTAGGCAGGAGCCCGGAGAGCCGAGGAATGGCGGCTCTGCTCTCGTGATATCTCGTGATATCTCGAGAGCACAGCTCCTTGGGGCTGTGCTCTCGAGATATCAGTCACTGATAGCACGAGAGCACAGCCCCAAGGAGCGGGGAAACTCTGGAAAGTCTCTAGAGATAGTAGGCGTGGCCCGAGGAGTGCGGAAGTGCAGACAGACTTGCATATGACACAGGCACAACCCTGAGGATCGGGGAAGCCTTGTCAATGCACTCACAGGTTGCTGCAGTGTTCCAGGGAAGACCCGAGTAGAAGCAGCCCTTGCAAAGTAGGATGCAGGAGGTGCAGAACCAGCCTGAGGAGCGGGGTAGGCCAGGAAAGCAAGTCCCCATGAAGCACACACTGACCCCCGAGGAGCATGTGCCAGATAGGGTCCAGGAGCAAGGCAAGTAGAGTAGTCTCAGGAACATGAAGGCAGGAGTTGTAGACACGTACGGAACTTGTTGCCAAGTCGGCTAGCTGGGATCGAAGGTGGAGCTTAAGTACAGAAGTCTGATGACATCATTAAACAGGGACGCCCCCGAGGTTCCCGCCGAAGAGGCTTCAAAGGTGGGGCCGATGACGCACGCGCACGCACCTAGGAAGGCCCGACATCGTTGTGGGAAGTAACGATGTCCATGCGCCATGAGGAGGCGGTGTAGGCTGCCCTGCACTACGAATAGACCCGGGGAGGGCAGGAGAGTGGAACAAGAAGTAAGTACACACGGTCGTAGCCATCTGCGACCGACAGGCATAACTCCCTATTTTTCTTTGTTTTACATGCCATCCACAGCAGAAGTAAAGTTTCACAGTAGTGGCCAAAGGCACGCGATTGTGTGCTTAAAGACTTATGCAGAGATTTCATTGTGCAGTTCTGGCCATCCATGTCTCATCCATTCCCTGCCCAGACCACGCCCATACTCTTCCCCTTTTGGCAAAAACATTTCTGTGTGCACAGTTTTGCGAAGCCGTATCGCATGGCTTTATCAGTCTTACAATACCACCTCTGGCTTTCCTCATTTCTCTGATACATCTGAAAAATGTTTTGTCCCCTCACTTTACCTCTTTGAGATATTTTCTTTCACTCGAGCTTTTGTCATTCTGATTTCTTTTCTACTCTTCAATATTCTTCCCTGTGTGCCTTTTTTGTTCTTTGTATTTTTTGAACTCTGATCTTTTTGCCTTTATTTTTTCAGCCAACTCTTTAAAGAACCATATTGGTTTCCTTTTCCTACATAAAGATTTGTTGTCTTTGTTATAGCTCCTTTTAACTTAGCCCACTGTTGTTCCACTTTTCCCATCCATCCCATCTCCTTCTTGCCCTTCCTCAAGATCCTCCCCTATTTTAACAGTCTGTATTTCTGAAATCCATGACTTTGATCTTCATGTGACTTCTCTCAGTCTTAGCTGCTATATCAACCCATACAGCCTGATGATCACTGGGGCTCAGATTGGCACCTACCCGGACATTACAAATATTATCTCCATTTGCGAGCATCAGGTCCAGTATTGCTCCTCCCCTTGTGTGTTCTATCACCATTTGTCTAAACAGAGTCCCCTTGAAAAGCATCCACAATCCCCATAATCCTTACAAATTCTGCAACAGGGATACTCCAATCCACATTCGGCAGATTAAAATCTCTGCGCAACACTTCTCCCTTCTTTGCCATCTTTTGGCTGTCTTTGGCCAAATCTCTGTGCAAGTCTCTGTCTGATTCAGAGGCCTGTATGCCACACCAGTGCAAATGGAAGTGCCATCATATTTTATTAAGATGGCCCACAGTGCTTCTTCCTTCTTCCACATCCCCTGCATTTCAATTACTAGGATACTGTTTTTGACAAAGAGCTACTTCTCCCCCCTTTTTGTCCTCTCTAATCTTTTATCACAAGTTAGAGACTTGGTTGTCTGAATTCCATTCATGAGACTCACTGAACCATGTATCTGTGATAGCTACAATATCCAAATTCATCTCCACTATTAAGGCCTGCAAATCTGGAACTTTACTGTTCAGACTGCGAGCATTTATACTCATAGCTTTCCAGCTTTTTCCTCTTGGCTTGCTGCTCTTCCCTGATACCTTTTCTGCACTTTTGCCTAAAAGTACACTAATTTTGTTCTTTTTCCCAACCACATATAGTATTGGTATGAGGTGGGGGGGGGGACATTTCAATTCCAATTGACTTCCTTCTGCCACCCATGTCCTTTAGTTTAAAAACCCGATGAGATATGTTTTGAGTTTCTCAATTAGGATCCTTTTTTCTGCCGCAGACAGATGCAGGACACCTTTGCTGTCTGCACTTTTATTATTGTATGCATTGCCCCAATCCCCAGTATATCCAAATCCTTCTTCTTTACACCAGGTTTTGAGCCACATATTAAAGTTGTTTATATGACTTAACCTTTCCCTTCCCTTTCTGTGAGCTAGTAACACTTTTGAAATGGTAATAATCTGTGTCGTGTGCCAAGTTGCTTTCCCAGATTCTAGTAAGGTCATTAGTCTTTCCAGATGTACAATAACATCAATTTTATATCCTTTCTTTCTTCTGAATGGTAGTGACAATCTGGATTGTATTTCTGCCAGCTGAGTTTCCTAGAAAGCATTTTATTATTATGTGTCCCTCTAACTGAGAACCCAAGATAGTACATTTGATAATGGTCTCCCAGCTGAAGGAGCTTTCTGTTAGGGTATTTGTTTGGTAGCATTTTGTGGACTATGGTGAAATTGTATCTCACCATAGGGCATTCTGTTTCAATGCTTGATTGCATTATGCAGTTTCAGCATTGAGTGTCTCTTTTTTCAGTTTCCATTTTTTTTAGTATCATCATTTTCCAGTACAAAAAAGGTTTTTTATATGGGTATCATTTGAGAGAGTGGGTATCTATTTGTCAGAAGCCTTACTCTTTTGGAGCTCACTGTTATCAATTTATTTATGGGTTTCTGAGTCCTCTGTGGTAGTAGGGACAGATATTCTGGATGCCACAGGGTTGGGGAGGTTTAAAAAAAAAATAGACAATTCCTCTTTCAGTTTAGTCAACTCATATTTTTTATTTCAGACAATTGAAGCCAAATGGGACAAGCCTTGATCTTCTAGATGGTCTACCTTAAGACAAAGGCATCATAATTGTTACACAGAATAGCAGCCATTTGTAGATTTGATTTACTACAGAATACCTGTACTGTAATATTGAATTTCTAAATGACATATTTACCACTCAATTTTAATTATCCTAGTACATGTCTTTTCTAAGCGGCTCGCACGTGATAAGGGACCTTTCGCACGCGAAAAGTCCCTTATTGCGTGCGATACCAGGATGGGGGCGGAGTAGGCCCCGGAAGAGGAGGAGTCGGGGCGTCACCGGGGCCGACTCCACGACGATGACGTGCACAGCGAAAAGGTAAGTGCCTTTTCGGTGCCTATTTCGCTGCCTATTTCGCTCCCAATAGCTACACCTCCTATGGTGGTGCTATTGGGTGCGAAACCGGCAGCGATCGCACCGTGATGGTGCGATCGCTGCTGGCTAGCACAGGCCTGCCCCCCGTTTTGGCCCCCCGCCCCTCATCTTCTAAAGTATCGCAGGCCTGCGATACTTTAGAAAATGAGGCCCTTAATCATCTGTGGTGCAAGTCCATTTCAATGTGTATATTGTTTTTTCTTTTCTGTTCCCATTGGGTCTAAGTCAGTCAAGACGAGAGTCGCCCTAAGAAAGATGCTGAAAAGTGAATACTGGGGTAGATTTTCAAAAGGATACGCGCGTACCCCCCCGAAAACCTACCCCAACCCCCCCCCCCCCTGTGTGCGCCAAGCCTATTTTGCATAGGCTCGGCGGCACGCGCAAGCCCCGGGACGCGCGTAAGTCCCGGGGCTTGCAAAAAGGGGCGGTCGGGGGCTTGGCCAGGGGGCACGGTTAGGGATCGGGGCGTGTCCGGGGGCGTGTGGGCGGTCCGGGGGCGTGGCCGAGTGCCCTGACACAGCGGCCTGTGTCGGGGCCTGCCGCACCAGCACGCGTAAGTTTCTACTGCCCGGAGGCAGTAGTAACTTTTCCGATAAAGGTAGGGGGGGTCTAGATAGGGCCGGGGGGGGGGGGGGTGGGGTTAGGTAGGGGAAGGGAAGGGAAGGGAAGGTGCGGGGGGGTAGAAAGAAATAATTTGGTATCAAATGACATTAATTGCACTTAATAAAAATAAAAGAAATACAGGAGAGCTATAGAAAACAGAGCACATATATCATTTAGTAATTTTATTAGTAGAAATATCTGGAGAACCTGAACAGATCCAGCACTATAATAACTTTAATCACACTAAACAGTGGGTCTAATTAGTAGTGGAGTGAATATCCAGGAATGACCTAAGCTGTGGTAGCTTTTATTTTTTGTTTCTGTACTTAATTGATTTCAACAACAAGTGGATACTTGTAATTATGTTAAATTGCAATTAAAAAACAAAACAATCATTCATACACTCATTCATACATATATTTCTAAAAAATTCCCATCTTGTAGTGAAACTCCTTTTTACACCGTTTTGTTGAGTATTAGCACTCCCCTCCTTTTTAATGTATTTTTAGCACTCCCAACATGTTTCGTCTTAACAAGCTTCTTCAGGGGAGTGTAATCCACTACTGTTCCCAGATCTTCTATATACCTCTCAATTATACCCATGTGTATCCTTTCTACAACAATAATACATCCAAATAACAAAATTTCCACTTAATATTTCTATTTAATGAAAAAAATTTTGAAATATTTTGTATTAGGGATGTGAATCGGGTGATCGATCGTCTTAACGATTGATTTTGGCTGGAGGGGGAGGGAAATCTGATCGTCATGGTTTTTGGTTTTTTTTAAATCGTAAAAAATCGGGAGAGGGCAGGAAAACCGGCACCCTAAAACCCACCCCGACCCTTTAAAATAAATCCCCCACCCTCCCGAAGCCCCCCAAAATGTTTTAAATTACCTGGGGTCCAGTGGGGGGGTCCCAGCGCGATCTCCCGCTCTCGGGCCTCGGCTGCGTTAAAAGAAATGGCGCCGGTGACCCTTTGCCCTTACCATATGACAGGGCAAAGGTAGCGCCGGCGCCATTTTGGTTCCTGTCACCCGACGTCACGAGTGCAGGAGATCGCTCCCGGACCCCCGCTGGACCCCCAGGGACTTTTGGCCAACTTGGGGGGGCCTCCTGACCCCCACAAGACTTGCCAAAAGTCCAGCGGGGGTCCGGGAGCGACCTCCTGCACGCGGGCCGTATTGCCAATATTCAAAATGGCGCCGGCGCTACTTTTGCCCTCACTATGTCGACATAGTAGCACCGGCACCATTTTGAATATTGGCAATACGGCCGGCGCCATTTTGCGCTCACTATGTCGACATAGTGAGGGCAAAAGTAGCGCCGGCGCCATTTTGAATATTGGCAATACGGCCGGCGCCATTTTGCCCTCACTATGTCGACATAGTGAGGGCAAAAGTAGCGCCGGCGCCATTTTGAATATTGGCAATACGGCCCGCGTGCAGGAGGTCGCTCTTCGTTTGTTAGATTCCAAAAAGGAAATTTCATTTCTGCTTCTTTCATTTCCAAATCTCGTTCCACAACCTGCTTGAAAGCCACCATTAGTGGATGAATTGGCATCCACAAAGAAGGGTTTTTTTTACAACTGAGCTGTTATCACAAACCACATTATTACCCTGAAAAAAAATGTTTTAAATGCATCAACCGAAAACATTTTTGCAATGCCAGCCGAATTTCAAAAGAACCATATTGTGGAGTTGGGTACAAAAGACAGGCCACAATTTAACACCTGTATTTCCAATGAGGTAAGAGAATATGAAGACAAATTTATAATCAAATCAGAGTTCTCATTTATTGTGGGTTTCTATCCTGTAGGCGCACTGGACTGCAATTGCGGGGAGGATGACCTCCTCGTCCACCCCGACGATCCACTGTATACCTGGATATAAAAGCAGTATTTCACTTCTGGCAGAACTGGGCTTTTTCACTTATAATGGTGAGAAATTCATGTGAGTAGGTCAGAGCAAGGAGAGCCATTCTAATGCCCTTTGTAGGTCACCTTTGAGATGTTTGTAGGTGCCCAGTTTCTTCTTAGATAAGACTTTGATATGTCCTATTAAAGCACAGTGGGTTTTAAGTCATTGATTTCAGGGGGAATCAGGGAAATGAGTGATTTGGTCTTCTAAATAAGAAATTGCAGGTCCTAGAGAGCTGACAAGCCTGTAGGGATGTGCAGAGCAAAATTTTATGTTCATATTTTTTATGTCCGAAAGGGGGTCCCACTTGCGGCCAATATGGACATAAAAAAAATCCAATGAGTTGGGTATATGTACATATGTGCAAAAAAAAAATTTAAACCCCCTCACCCTCCTTAATCCCCCCCCAGACTTACCACAACTCCCTGGTGATCGAGCGAGGAGTGAGGACGTCATTTCTGCAATCCTTGGCGAGAAGCATGTGACGTCGGCGGCACGTCGAGTGACGCGGCGTCACGTGATTCCCGGCTCGTTCGCGCCGGACGGCTCGTTCGGCCCAAAAAGAACTTTTGGCCAGCTTGGGGGGGTCAGGAGGCTCCTGACCCCCCCAAGCTAGGCCAAAAGTTCTTTTTGGGCCGAACGAGCCGTCCGGCGCGAACGAGCCGGGAATCACGTGACGCCGCGTCACTCGACGTGCCGCCGACGTCACATGCTTCTCGCCAAGGATTGCAGAAATGACGTCCTCACTCCTCGCTCGATCACCAGGGAGTTGTGGTAAGTCTGGGGGGGGATTAAGGAGGGTGAGGGGGTTTAAATTTTTTTTTTGCACATATGTACATATACCCAACTCATTGGATTTTTTTTATGTCCATATTGGCCGCAAGTGGGACCCCCTTTCGGACATAAAAAATATGAACATAAAATTTTGCTCTGCACATCCCTAGTGTGTGTTCCTTTCACCCCCAATAACATATGAATGATTTGTTCAATTTCATTCAGATTTCTGACACAGATAGTCAAGAACAGGCAGAGGTCAGTACCGAGAAGACAGTCCGAGAGGTACTACCTGACGCCCACCCCCAGCTGGAACATTTCATATACTCTTCACACCGTGGCTGTGCATTCATTTTTAAATAATGTGAAAAATTCAAACCCAGACAAAATCCATTCAGTTTTTTACTACATTTAAAAAACAGCAGACATCTGCCCTGGCACAGTCTACTGCGGCCAATGGCCATCACAAAAAAACTCAGTGCTGCCAATATTTAAAATCTCCCCTGGATCAACCCCTATGCCCATGCTGCCTCTTACCCCCTTCTGTTTTGAAATGACATGCAACAAAGCAGGCTCTTTACTGTGGATCCATGAAGTCTAGAGGATGTGAATGAAGACAAGAGGCATGGGGGTGGCTTGAGGGAATGTTGGCTACTACCTGGAGATGAATATCCTTATTCAATAATGCGACTCCAACATTGCTCTATGCTTCAACGGCAAGAATAAATGTGGAAAAAAGGATTTGCAACCACATAAAAGCAGGGGAGTAGCTTGCTTGTTACGGCGGTTACTACCCCAAACCAAAAAATACCTGATACTTCACTTTCAACGCAAATCCAGCATAGCTCTCTGCTTCAACGGCAGGGGGGGGAAGTTTGACACTTCACACATATCCAGCATAGCTGTCTGCTTCAATGGCAGGGGAGGAAATTTTTGACAATTCACGCATATCCAGCATAGCCCTCTGCTTCAACGGCAGGGGAGGAAATTTTGTCAATTCACGCATATCCAGCATAGCCCTCTGCTTCAACAGCAGGGGAGCAAGTCTGATATTTCACTTTCAATGCATAGCCAGCATGGCTCTCTGCTTCAACGGCAGGGGGGATGAAGAAAGGTGGATTTATATTCAGGCAACAATCAACAAGGACTGAATTACACAGTCTGAATAAACAGATAAGCATGGGTGTAGCTTGCTTATTGCGGTGGTTAATACCCCTAACTAAATTAAGCTATTTCACTTAGATGCAGGTCCAACACTGCTCGCTACATTAATGGGGGGGGGGGGGAGGGAAATAGAATAAAAAAAAGGTTACTAAGAGCCAAGAGAAACAGATAAGTATGTGAGAGAAAAAAAAGTGCGAAAGCTTGCTGGGCAGACTGGATGGGCCATTTGGTCTTCTTCTGCCGTCATTTCTATGTTTCATTTCTTCCTTCCAAAGTTCAAATGGGACAGAACCAATCCCCAGTCACTCCTGTTCTGCCTGATCACAATTTGAAAATGGCATCAGCCAGCCCCGAGACAGGTGGCACTTTGTTGTACAGCCATATGCTGGGGATCACTCCTGCCCCATTTTGACTTCAGAGATCTCGCAGAAGGAGTAAGAGGCATCTGCGTTAGAGGGCAAAGGAGAATGCCAAGGAGGTTTAATTTAAAAATTTCAGCTGCACTGAGTTTTGTTTCAGTGAGCGTAGCCCCTTAGATTCCTATATTTTTTATTTTGCTTTTATTTCTGGTTTTCTTCTTTTGTTTATTTCATTTCAGATAAGTAAAGCAAACAGAAATAAACATCAAACTAAACGAAAAAAAAAAAAGTGAAACAAAATTTTTTTAGTGCAACCCTTTACTTGATATCCTTGACTTTTGGAGCTTGATGAGAATTAGGGCTTGGTAAATCTGGCTCCTAGAATTTCTTTCCACAGTTTTATTTTCTGCATTGGTTTTCATATAAAATCACAATGAAATGATAAGATGTGTAACAGTCTGGTCTTGTTAGGAGTCTTGGGCTTGGTGGTACAGTTTTATTATTTTCACAATTAAAATATACAATTATTTTTACAAATGCTTTATGTTTTTTTTAATCAAAATATAGTTTTAAAAAGGATAAATTTTCCCATCTAATATTTTGTTCCACAGTAAATTGTTGCTAGAGATCACTCAGATTTTTTTTTAATGATAGCATGTGCTCATATAGGGGTAGATTTTAAAAGATGCACGTGTGCATCCATGTGCACGTGGTTCCACATGGATGCGCCGATTTTATAACATGTGTGCGCCGGCACGCACATGTTATAAAATCCGGTGGCCGCGCACACATGTGCGCTGCATTTTACAATCCATGAGTGCTTGTGCGAGCGGTGTGCATGGGGGGGGGGGGTGTAAATTTTTGCAAATGACATGTAGCGATGCAATTGTGGCCTTCCCCAGTTGCCCCTCGCAGTCCACTCCAATTAAGAAGCAGACTGGGTGGGAACTTCCCAAACCCCCTGCCTAACCTTCCAGTCCCTTCCCCTCTCCTCCCAGACCCCTATACTAACTAGAAGTAGCTTTACTTTTTTGTTTCCTAACTTACCTACTCCTCCACCCTACCCTGCCCCTCCCCTCCCCACCCCGAACATACCCCCTCCCCACCCCCTCCCCACCACATAAATGTCAATACGGCACTTGTGCGCGTATTGACATTTATGTGCATGGCTGGGCCCTTTTGAAAATGTGCTTGGTGCACGCAGGGCCCAGACACGCATGTAAGTACCAATTTTTACGCACACCGGGCATTTAAAATTCAACCTAAAATGTACATAAACATTATTTTGTTTTTAAATTGTGAAGGGTTTCTTTTTTTTTTTTTGTATTAAAGTGTTTTTATTGAGTGTAATAAACATAAACACCAATACATAAGGCAACTGTAGAAATTGTACAAATGTCAAATCATCTATGCATGAACACTATCTTAACTCTTGAAATCATAGTCTCTTGTAGAGTATGTCAGCAGCAACTTGAGTGGGTCTCCATAAATTTAACACTTAGTAATTTTCCCACTCACATTCTTATGGCCTCATAATGGCTTCACAATAGGGTTGATTCATTATGAAACTGATTAATATTCATGGTATGTTTAATAGGACTTGAACTCCACATACACTATAGAACCGCTTACATATGTGGCATGTTAATGACAGATGAGATCTACTTGTCAGGGAAAAACACTGAATACAATGGAACTTATAGTGGGATAATTTGAGAAAAAAATCACCAATGACTTCTTTTACTGCATATACATTATCTGCTGGCACAACTTATGGATACTATCTATATCTATATATTTATATATCTATATCTATATCCCACTCTCTCTCTCTCTGTATATTTTAAGCTTGTGTCAGTCACACAGTCATTTCTCTCTATGGTCACCAGGTGATGCCCTGAACAGTTGAAGGTGCATTGTGCAAAGATAATGAGGTCCATATTCAGTCATTATGTGGCTCAGCTAATTAGCTGGATAAACTTATCCAACTAACTCAGGATATATATTCAGTGGCGTATGTCCAGCTATCTTAAAGTTAGCTGGATAAGTTTATCCAGCTAACTTCAGAACAAGTATACCAGCCAACCAGAGGGGACGATGCAAAACGGTGCGCTGAGCTGAGCGCACTGTTAACCTGCAGTCGGATGCAGGTAGAATAGGCACTAATCAATCCCGTAATGCAATAAGGGGATTAGCGCATATTCAACGCACATCCAATGTGGAGGTAATCTAATAGCGATCATCACATGCAAATGCATGTGAATGAAGCTATTAGACATTCACTCTCAATGAATGAATAATAGCTTCTCGGGTGCACATTTAACTGTCATCTATTAACGCCTGCCTGGAGCAGGCATTAATAGCTGTGCGCATCAAAAAAGTACAGAAAAGCAGAAAAAACTGCTTTTCTGTACTGCCTCCTACTTAATATCATTGTGATATTAAGTAGGATGAAAAATAAAAGAACTAAAAGTAAAAAAAAAAAAAAAAAATGACTGTTGGACCCATCACGAAAACCGACACCGAGTTTATTGGCGTCAGTTTTCCATAGCAGCGGACAACCACGAAAACCGATGCCGATAAACCCAGCATTGGTTTTCATGACTACCGTTCATCGTTAAGGAAAACCGACGCCAAGTCTATCAGCGTTGGTTTTCGTGACGGCCATCCACCGCTAAGGAAAACCAATGCCGAGTTTATCAGCGTCGGTTTTCCTTAGCAGCGAACTGTAGTCCCGAAAACCAATGCTGGGTTTATTGGTGTTGGATTTCATGGTTTTCCTTACTACCGTATGCCGATCACGAAAACCGATGCTGGGTTTATCGGCATCGGTTTTCGTGGTTGTCTGCTGGTAAGGAAAACCGATGCCGATAAACTGGCATCAGTTTTCGTAACCGGCGTATGGCGGTCACGAAAAACGATTGGGTTCGTGTTAGCTTGCGCAACCCTAGCGCCTCCTGGCTAACGCGATCCCCTAATTTTAATATTGCATGGTGCCCCTCTTGGGGGTGCCTGGAGCGCGTTAAGAGAGCGGGCGCTGACTGTTCAGTGCTCGCTTTCTACACAACTTTATTGCATCGGCCCCAGAGTTATCTAGATTAAGTTATCTGGCAAACTCTCAATATTGAAACTAGCCAGATAATTTATCTTGCTAATTCAGTTCCTCCCAGTTATGAACCTGGAATGCCCATGACTTAACCAGCCAAATTGTAGCCATATAAAAAGTTGTCCAGCAAGAATTTAGCTGAAAAAGTGCCCAAATATTAATTTATCCAAAAACTGCTGAGTTATCCAGCTAAATGCTTCTGAATATGGAATTCTTCATCCTCTATCTGTGAAGCCCTGTATCTCAGACTGTGTTACAAACACACACACACACACACACACACACACGCTGTCATAAATAAATGAGCACACACACACAAAGACTCCCACTCACTCAAAAAACACAGGCTCAATTGCACACAAATATAAACTACCACTCACATACATATACACACACACACACATGCTTCCACTGACACACATATACAGGCTCAGGCTCACAAATTCAGGCTCCCATTCATACACACACACACACACAAGAGCTCTCACTTTTTCATAAACACACAGGCTCTGATTCTCTATTTCTCTCTCTCTCACATACACACAAACACACGCTCTCACACACACACACACACACACACACATTGGCTCCTACTCTCTCTCTCTCTGAAACACACACAATACCATGCTGTCTCTGACACACACACACACACACAAACAAACACAAATACAAACATACATAGCCTCTCACTCTCCCACTCACCCACACAAATACAACCACAGATGCACACCACACATACACACTCCCACACAAAACCACACATATAGCCTCCAACCCTTTCTCTCTCTATCTCTGTCTCATACCTACACACACACACACACACACACACACACACACACACACAGAGGCTCGCTCTCACACAAACACACAGAAACACATGCTCCAATTCTGTCAGACTCTTACACACATGCAGGCTCCCACACACAGGATCTCACAAACACATGATCTCACACACATAGACTCCCACTCACAAAAAAACACAGGCTCACATGCTCACAGAGTCTCCCACTCACACACACACATACATGCTTCCACACAGGCTTCCACTGACACACATACACAGACTTGGGCACACATTTGTACAGGCTCCAATTAATATATAAACAAACACACACATACACATTCACTCTCTCTCTCGCATGCCCAAACACACAAAAGCAGCACTATCATACAAAACATTAGGGATGTGCATTCGTCTCATACGTTTCATACGTTTCCTATACAAGCATGTAATATGAAACGTATGAAACATATGATACGAATGCACATCTAATTGGCATATAATGGGAAATGTATGAAATGAATTAATCGAATGTAATGAATGCACACCCCTATAAAACATACACATACAAAGGCTCCCACTTTTTCACACACAAACATACAGGCTTTGACACACACTCTCTCTCTCTCTCTCTCACACACACACACATATTCACATATGCTCCTAGTCTCTCTCTCTCACATATGCACAAGCTCACATTTTTATACGTGCATATAATTTCATGCACACACAGGCTCCCAATCAAATATACATACATAGGCTCCCAATCAAATACATACATACATACATACATACATACATACACACATACAAACACACACATATAGCCTCCCATTCATACACACACATTCCCCCACAAATTTCCACACAACAAACATCCTCTCACTCAGGCTCACATAAACATATATTACATACACAGACTCACAGATGCTTGTATTTACACAAATATATAGACTTGCACATACACAGATCCATACTATACACATACACACAGGTTCTCGCTGTCTCTCACTTGCTCTCTCAAACACACACACACATGCACACAAAGATGCTCCCACTCATTCACATGCACACAGGCTCCCACTCATTCATATGCACACATACATGATCCAACACATACACATGCACACAGGCTCCTAATCACACACTCATGCTCCCACACAGGCTCCCATGCACACTTCACTTGCTCCCACACATGCTCCAATTTTCACATGCAAACAGACCCACAGATGTACACCATACACACACACACACAAACACACACATACACACACACACATACTTCGACACAAAAACACACATATAGACTTCTACATCCTCTCTCTCTCTCACTCACACACACACACACACATACACACACACACACTCAGGCTTCCATTCACATACACACTTTCTCTCACACACACTTTCACATATAGAGGATCACACATATGCAGACACACTCACATATACAGGATTACATAACCAGACATGCATATGCACACAAACATCAAAACAAATACAAGCTACCACTTACACACAGGTTCCCACTCTAGCATTCACAAACCCAGGCTCCACTCACACATATACGCGCACAGGCTCCCACTTTCTCTCTCACACACACATACATACAAGCTTTCACTCACACACACATATATACATATAGGCTCCCACTTTCTCTCTCACACATGCATACATACAAGCTTCTACTGACATACTAATGCTCCAACACAGGCTCATACATGCACACCTTCACACACAGGCTTGCAAAATGTCTCATACATACACACAAACACATATAAATAGGCTACCACTCTGATGCAGTCTCCCACTCTTTCTCATACACACACACACACACACACACACACAGGCTCTCACTCTCATGCAAACAAACACAGGATCCACTCTTTCACCCATGTACACATACACTCATATACAGGCTGCCACTCTCAGACACAAGCTACTACTCTCACTCACACACACACACACACAAACACACACACACTTGCAAACAAGCTCTTACTCTTAAATGTACATATATACACATAGAGGCTCCCACTCGCTCACACACACACCACACACATATATAGGCACCCACTCGCACACTCTCTCTCTTACACAGACTCACGCACACACACATATACAGGAATGCACATACCCACACACTCAAACATATATACAGGCTCGCACATAGACAGGCCCACATACAGACTCATACAGACACTTACAAAAACTCAGATGTCTCACACACACAGACATGCACATGCTCCCACTCTCAAAAAAACACAGACACAGGCTCCCACTCTCTCTCACACACACACTGTCACAAATACATGCACTTACAGACATACATATATATATACGAAGCAGAAAGCCTGTGAGGGAGTCAGTTGGATCGTTAGATGATCGAGGGGTTAAAGGGGAACTTAGAGAAGATATGGCCATCGCGGAAAAATTAAATGATTTCTTTGCTTCCGTGTTTACTGGAGAGGATATTGGGGAGGTACACATACTGGAGAAGGTTTTCATGGGTAATGATTCAGATGGACTGAACCAAATCACGGTGAACCTAGAAGATGTGGTAGGCCTGATTGACAAACTGAAGAGTAGTAAATCACCTGGACCAGATGGTATACACCCCAGAGTTCTGAAGGAACTAAAAAATTAAATTTCAGATCTATTAGTAAAACTTTTTAACCTATCATTAAAATCATCCATTGTACCTGAAGATTGGAGGATAGCTAATGTAACCCCAATATTTAAAAAGGACTCTAGGGGCGATCCAGGAAACTACAGACTGGTTAGCCTGACTTCAGTGCCAGGAAACATAGTGGAAAGTGTTCTAAATATCAAAATCACAGAACATATAGAAAGACATGGTTTAATGTAACAAAGTCAGCATGGCTTTATCCAAGGCAACCACTTAGTGACTACACCAACACTCTCCCAATTTTAGACACCATACCAAGACGCCACTCCAGAAATCCTTTTTGTCTTTATATCATGACCATCATACTAGGCCTCATTGTATAAGCTCACGCTATTTAGACTCAGCCTTATTTATAATCATAGGTCATTCTTGGTTGGAAAGTCCCGACAATCCCTATTTTTTGAAATAAAACTTTTATGCAATTAAAACTCTAAAAAATTGAAGTACTTAACTTCTGATGTTCTAATATTCAATATTCATGACGGTCCTTCGTCTCATGACAAGAAGCTGGTAATCCGACACGGGGCCATGTTTCGGACTGCTAATTCATTGTGCCAGTCCTTTTTCAAGGGTGAATTATCATAACTTTTACAAAACGTTTTCAAAAGATGGCAAACCAGCGTTTTCTGTTCGCGCATGTTATAAAATCCAGGGTTGGCGCGCGCAAGGGGGTGCACAATTGTGCAACCTGCACGTGCCGAGCCGAGCAACCTGCCTCCGTTCCCTCTGAGGCCGCTCCGATTTCGGAGTGGCCTTGAAGGGAACTTTTTTTTTATTTCCCCCCCCCCCCACACACACCTTTCCCTCCCTTTCCCTATCTAACCCACCCCCTAGCCCTAACTAAATCCCCTTGCGCTTGCTGCCGGCTGCCTGCCCCGGCACAGGCCCTGCCCCCGGCGTGCCATCACGCCCCCGGCTCGCCCCTTATTCGAAGCCCCAGGACATACGCGTGTCCCGGGGCTTGCGTGCCTTTATGTTTTATGTTTTCAGCTATAA
Organism: Rhinatrema bivittatum; assembly: GCF_901001135.1. Lineage (NCBI taxonomy): Eukaryota > Metazoa > Chordata > Amphibia > Gymnophiona > Rhinatrematidae > Rhinatrema > Rhinatrema bivittatum. The sequence goes on along the minus strand of NC_042620.1, from coordinate 306,245,603 downwards.
ACTGCTTTCAATAATTTTTGTTGAGAAAAGTGGAATAAGTATTTTAAACAAATAAATATCTGTCCAACCCATAAAGCACTCACAAAGATTTCAAATTAAAACCCTATGGATTTCTTGCTTGATCTGCCATTTTCCTACCATTGTCCCTATACCTTTGTGGTATGAATAAAAGTAGCGCTGATACTTTTTACTCCAGGTTACTTCTTAGTTACCTAGGCAAAAATCTTTTTCAAAATTGCTGTCATATGTATCATAGCCCAATGGTGGAAACATTTTGAATAATGAATTAGGCTACATAAGCACAATGGGGAGAGAACTAAATAAGATAATATTCAAATTTAGGCCTCTAATCTCACAAAATTAAAAATCAATCTGCATCATCCTTCTATTTCTTTTCTGTTGCATTGGCAACCAGTGAGCAACTCCATTGATCTCAACCTTTCCATGGCAGATCTGCAGTATACAATATTTATTTATTTATTTATAACTTTTTTATACCGAGGTTCAGGTAACAGAGTTACTTATCACTCCGGTTTACATTCTATCAGGCAATAAATAATGACAATAATATGTCTTACAAAGAACAAGGAGGAGAATAACTTGGAATAAACATAACTAGGAAAGAAACAAAGTGTGCAGGTAGAAAGAGGTGGCCTTGAGGGGATTCAATCCAAAGGGGAAGTTGACTAAAGGAGGAGGAAAAGGAGAAGATAATAAGGTTGAATTATATTGCTATATTGAATTATATTGCAATAATATATTGCTATCACTCTTAAATATACATTTATTCCTTGTATATTGAATTTTTATCATATGTATATAAGTAAGAGTATCAAAGGCGATATTTTGAGTCAGTGTGACTTTTACAGTATAGGGTTCCCTTTTCATGAGTCAAACTGGATTGCAATGGGACAGATACAGAATACACAGTGCAGAGATTCTATTGATCTATAATTTGCTAACTTTTCTCATCTCTAAGCAAACTAGTTCATGTCACAAATTCAACTTTGTTATGTCTGTGAATTTATGAGCTAAGTAAAACTTTTCATATTCATATAGCCCAAGTAATGAGAGTGCAAATAAATATTCATCCTGAGCAGTTTTCTGCCATATATGCAGTGTAAACGTTTTTATGAACAATTTAGCAAATTGCTACTGTTATAACATTTTAGTAGGACTTACCATTTTAGAGGGGTTGTGATACTGCATAGCATGCTGATTTTTAAAAATATATTTTTAGTGTTGATAAAATATAACTATCAATAAAACAACATCCTCCCTAGAACACTAAATCTAGGCTTCCTTTACAGTGGCATTTATTGTTGGATAATTACAGATAAAGAAAAAACAATACAAGTATCAAATATGGAAAACTACAAATCATTTTTCCTTCATTGAATCATTCTGTAATGGCCCCAGATAGTTGCATTACATTTTCATATCTTCTGCTTATTCTGTATTTACCCATTGGGCTCTAAAAGTGTATTCTGTATAGTTAGCAGTGTTTCAGAAGTTGAGCTAATGCAATAACAATCAAACACTCATTCTCAGTGAAGGTAGGCATATCTTATATTGTGGGAATGCAACATTGTCCACTCTACTATAATGCAGTTTCAGCTTTGCATTGCTATAACAAGAGACTAAATGCCCAGTAGAATCTATGGGCCGGATTTTAAAAAGGTAGAAGCAGGTAAGCTTAAGATAGAGCCAACAGGAATGAACAGCATGGACGCTAGGGATTGAAAACCAGACTCATATCAGTCCAAATAGTCATCCAAGGATGCAGGAACAGTGGTCAAATAAGGAGTATACAGGAGTGAGCAGCATCAAAGGCAGTTTCAGAACAAGGAACAGGAATATTGGGACAAAGTTAAAACAAATCTGTTGTACAAGCAGGAAGCAAATTGGAAGCAAAACATAGGAGTTTATCCTTTCTGATTTCTGCTTCTCTAATGAGGAAAGCTGGAGGTGATCCCTGATGGAAATCCTAGGCTGATCAAAGATCGTTCCTGAGAAGAATTTGCTATCATTTGGCCAGACAGAACATAGCGCTGACTATTAAGCTCAGAGCTTTCCACATCTCCTTGGGGATGAAGAGAGATCCAGATCTTTTATGGCTCCAGAGGGCCAGGAGAAAGACAACAAGTCTTCTTGTGATACCTGCTATTATATTACAATAAGCTTTAATAAAACTGAACAAATTATGTTCCTTTAAGCTGGGTGAGAGCTTTACATAGACAATGTGAATACTAACAATAGCTAGTTTCCTCCCACTCCTCAGAGAAAGATTGCCTGAGTAGCAAATCAGCTTATATTAATATTCAGATTGTCTTACCAAAACTTTTCTGCATTCACAATGCACCTTTATCTTTGAGTATTAAAGAAAAAAAAAGATGCCTGGCTCCAGCCGATCATGGGGCACTAGGGATGTGCATTCATTTTTAATAAATGCATAAAATGCAATGAATGAGATCATTTTTAGATTTAACGGAAAATAACAAACTGAAAAAAAACAATCATCTCCAAAAATGCCGGAGAATTTTCAGGTAATTTTTGCATCTGTTGCATTAAAAAAAATGTGTTTCATTAAAAAAAACTAAACAAACCAAATCTAAACACCCCCCCCCCCCCCCCCACACACACACACACCCAAAACCAAAAAGTGAACTAAAAGGGAGGCTGCATATCCATATGGTTAACCAATGCAGGAAGAGAGAGGCCACGCCCCTTGGTTCCCCCAAGTCTATGCCTGGAGAGAGACAGATCTTCCTGTGGCCTCTAATATGGCATACACAGAGGAGCAGACTTTTAAAGCCCTACATGTGTAAATCCAGGTGGATTTACGCGTGTAGGGGGGTTACGCGTGCTAGGTCTATTTTCAAAAGGCCCGGTCACACACGTAAAGCCCCGGGACGCATGTAAGTCCTGGAGCTTGCAAAAAGGGGCGGGGAATGGGTGGGGCAGGGGTGGGGCCAGAGGCCTCCACACGCCCGCTGTGCTGGGGGATCGTGTGCCGGCAATCGGCCGGCAGGTGTAACTTGTGAGATAAAGGTATGGGGGGGTTCGGGCTGGGGGGTGGGACAGGTAGGGGAAGGGTGGAGAAGGTGGGGGGAACAGGGAAAACCAGCTGGTCTCCCCAAGGGCTTGGCTCGTGCAAGGTGCACTAGTGTGTACCCCCTTGTGCATGCCAACCCCTGATTTTATAACATGCGCGCGGCTGCGAGCGTATGTTATAAAATCGGGTGTACATTTGTGCACACTGGGCGTGTACCTTTTAAAATCTACCCCAGAAGATTTAATCAATTAACCAAAAATATACTCTTGTCTATAATAGGAACTCTAGCAGGCAAGGAAGAATCCTTTAAACTGGGTGGCTATTTCTATTAGTGTAGTATCCATTGTGCTGGACCAAATTATGGCCCTAAGGCATCAAGTACAAAAACATATAACAGGAAAAGAAGAGAAATCCTGTAATTTTGATAACAGACTAGGTCTGAAAGGAATGTAAAGACAGAGTAAAGAAATATCTTTGTATGTGGCATAATAATTGCAGGAATATATGGGTATCCTTTATACAGCTACAGTCCTCCTTGTAGCCCAAAACAGAGCCTGGTGAGGTCTCTTTTAGTACTCAGCCGCTTCACCTCCACACTGGATCTCTGCATTCTGAAACCATCACATTTTTGTCCTGGACAAAGTTATTCATCCGATGGTACTTGGCATACCATGGCTTCAAACTCATTCACCCCAATTCAATTGGACTACCATGGAACTTACTCAGTGAGGAAAAGCCTGCCATGGAAGATGCCTAGAGGCAGTGACCCCTATGTCTTGCCTGACTACTACCACTTCTCTTCCAGGCCTACCTCCACAGTATCAGTCCTACCAGGATGTGTTTTCTAAACAAGCGGCAGATACCTTGCCACCTCACCGGTCCTTTGACTATGCCATCAACTTAGTACTGGGCTCCGAAACTCCTAAAGGAAGGGTGTACCCACTTTCTTTATCCAAGATAAAGGCTATGTCTACCTACATCCAGGAGAACCTAGCAAAGGGGTTCATACAGCCTTCAAAGTCTCCGGCCGGAGTCGGATTCTTTTTTGTGAGTAAGAAGGATGGATCCCTTCTCCCATGTATAGACTATCATGGATTAAACGGGATCACCATGAAGGACCGTTACCCACTGCTGTTGATCTCTGAACTTTTTGATCGGCTCCAAGGAGCCAGAATATTTATAAAGCAGGATCTCAGAGGAGCATGTAATCTTGTTCGTATACGCTGGGGCGATAAATGGAAAACAGCTTTCAATACCTGCTACAGCCAGTTTGAATACTTGGTCATGCCCTTCGGCCTCTGAAATGCCCCGGCAGTATTCCAAAACATGATGAATGAAATCTTCAGAGACATGTTGTATGATTGCGTAGTAGTATATTTGGACGATATACTAGTCTTCTCTCGGGATCTCCAGACTCACCATTTGAATGTTTCCAAGGTTCTTCAGAGACTCAGAGATAATCATCTGTTCGCTAAACTAGAAAAGTGTGTCTTCCACCAGGAGTCAGTTCCATTCTTAGGATACATTGTGTCCAGTCAGGGCTTCCAGATGGATCTGCAGAAAACTAAGAGCATTTGGGACTGGCCTCAACCTACAGGTTTAAAGGCCCTATGCCGCTTTCTAGGATTTACCAACTACTATAGGTCATTCATTCATCACTACTCCACTTTGACCGCACCTCTCACCGCCATGACACGCAAGGGAGCCAATCTCTCTCAATGGTCCCCTGAAGCCGTAACAGCCTTCCAGGAGCTCAAAAAGGTCTTCCTTCAGGAGCCATGTATTTGCCACCCTGATCCTCAACGACCTTTCAAAGTTGAGGTAGATGCTTCGGACTTCGGAGTTGACACTGTCCTCAGCCAGCACAGTGATACTCATACGCTCCATCCATGCTCTTTTTTCTCTCGGTGTTTCTCCCCTGCTGAGCAAAACTACGGAATAGGAGATAAAGTGTTGCTCGCAATCAAGTTGGCATTCGAGGAGTGATGCCCTTGGCTTGAAGGTGCTCAACATCATAACGGTTTTTACTGATCATAAGAAGCTCGAAAATCTGTATCATGCACAACACTTGAACCACAGACAAGCTCGCTGGTCACTGTTTTTTAACAGATTCAATTTCCTCCTGAGATATCGCCCAGCAGAAAGAACACCCACGCGGATGCTCTCTCCCGCTCGTTTACACCAGAAGATATCCCGGACACTCCGAAGCCTATCATCGACCCTACTCAGGTATTCCTCTCAGCCACACACACAGTGCCAGTCGGAAAAACCATGGTACCCCGGGCACTCAGGAAAAAGATTCTCAGATGGACTCACGACTCACATCTTGCCGGTCATCCTGGGTAATCCAGAACTCTGTCCACTTTGGAGAGATATTATTGGTGGCCTTCAATGAAAGAGGATGTCCGGACCTATGTAGAACCTTGCGCTATGTGCACCAGACAGAAACCACCTACTGGTTGTCCCTGGGGCCTTCTCCAACCTTTGCCAGCTTTTAGTGAACCGTGGACCCACATATCCACGGACTTTATCGTTGATCCCCCCATTTCTAGTGGTAACACCACTATATGGGTCACCATTGATCGGTTTTCCAAAATGGCACATTTTGTGGCTCTACATGGACTACCTTCTGCTCCTGAACTTGCAAAACGTTTCATCCATCATATATTTTGTTTACATGGCATGCCCAAGCACATACTCTCGGACCGAGGAGTACAATTCACAGCCAAGTTCTGGAGATCTCTCTGTAAGAAATTTGATATTTCTCTGGACCTGACTTCTGGCTATCACCCGCAAGCCAACGGACAAACTGAAAGGATGAACCGCACCTTAAAGTAGTTTCTTTGGGCCTACATCAACTCAAGACAGAACGATTGGGCCGAACTGCTCCCCTGGGCGGAATTCGCGCTGAATTCACATCCTTCAGCTTCCACAGGCTCTTCATCCTTTCACCTAGTCTATGGTCACCAGCCCTTACCTCAATTACTGATACCCTTATTGATGACCTCTCCGGCTGCTCAAGCTTCAGCACAGGAGTTACATCAGCTGTAGGAACAAACTAAAGGTCTGCTTCAAAAAACTGGACAACAAGCAAAGAAGTTTTATGATGCCCATCACAGAGCAGCTCCACAACTTCAGCCCGGAGATAAGGTATGGTTGAGTACCCATTTCATTCATTTCAAATTGCCTTCAGTTCAATTTGCACCTCGGTATATACGACCATTTCCTACTACGTCGCCTGGGTCCAGTCACATACAGCTTGAAATTACCATCATCACTAAAAATCCACAATGCCTTCCATATCTCCCTGCTGAAACCACTCATCTTGTCCAAGTTTTCTAAGAAGTCACCTGAGCCACAGCTCCTCTCTGCGGAGGAAGACATAACCTACCAGGTAGATTACATCTTAGATGTGCAGAGACATGGGAGACGATGGGAATATCTTATTTCCTGGGAAGGATTCAGACCAGAGGAAAACAGCTGGGAACCCGCAAGTAATATTCTGGACAAAGAACTAATCAGGCAATTCCATCTGGCTCATCCCAGGAAGCTGAAATGCCTGGGGAGGGGCCCTAAGAAGGGGGATACTGTTGTGCCCATTGGTCGCAGATGGCTGCGACCTCTCATGCTCACCTCTTTTTTCCCTGCACCGTCAATCATTGGGAGAATGGCGGCCTCCGTTAACCAACATCAACTTCCCCGGCATCCCAGGGACAGCGTGGGCACTGCCGACTGCCATCTTACTTCTGGCATCACCTAGGCGCGCACACTCAGGGCCTCCTTATGTATACGTCATGGCGGGAACCTCGAGGGCGTCCCTTCCCGATGGCGTCAGCACCGCTAATGTACTTATTCTGACTGGCCCATTGCTAAGACGAGTTAGCAAGGAGTTCTCTCGCTTGTTAAATCCGCTCTAACTTGGATCTTCTGTTCCAGACTCTCCTCCTGGCATTCAGATGCTCTGAGTACCCGCTCCTTGGGTACACGCCAGCACCTAGAGACAGGAAACGGGAAGGAGCAGCACCACGGACAGTGGCGCCCTGCTGCACAGGAGCACACAGGCTTCGGGAGTGGCCTCCAGGCTGCAGGATCACATCAAATCAGCAGCAGCCTCCCGTTGTCACTCAGGAGGAACTTCGGCGGCGGATCCTCACCACAAGAAGACTCGGCAGCAGCAGCGGCGGCCTCCTGGCCGCTTGGGTGGTCCAGAACGTGGCGGTCCAGCCGCAAGTAAAGTCCAGCGGGGGTCCGGGAGCGACCTCCTTGCACGCTGGCCATCCGATCCCAATACTCAAAATGGCGCCAATCGCCTTTGCCCTCACTATGATGGCGATCGGCGCAAAATTGCCGTCCGATGCCAATACTCAAAATGGCGCCGATCGCCTTTGCCCTCACTATGATGGCGATCGGACTGGGATTGGGATCAGACGGCCAGCGTACAAGGAGGTCGTTCCCGGACCCCCGCTGGACTTTTGGCAAGTCTTGTGGGGGTCAGGAGGCCCCCCCAACCTGGCCAAAAGTCCCTGTGGGTCCAACGGGGGTCCCGGAGCGACCTGCCGTCTGACGCCAGGACTCAAAATGGTGCCGATAGCCTTTGCCCATACTATGCCACAGGGGCTACCAGTGCCATTGGTCAGCCCTTGTCACATGGTAGGAGCACAAGATGGCGCCGATGGCCATGTGACAGGGGCTGACTAATGGCACCGTAGCCCCTGTGACAAAGGCTATCTGCGCCATTATGAAACTAGCACCGAGGGTCTGAGTGAGTTCCTGGACCCCACCGCTGGACCACCAGGGAGTTTTGGTAAGTCTTGGGGGGGTCAGGAGGGTGGGGGGGGTTAAATTTTTATTTAGGCCGAATAAAACAGAAATCTGTTTAATACGTGGGGAGTCGCGATGCGTTTCACCTCCCCACGTATTTAACAGATAGCAAAAAATAAGTTGCGGATTACAAATACGTGGAAAACGGATGCACACCTCTACACCCTAGGCGATCGCCTAGTCCACCCTAGTGCTTCCGCCAGCCCTGGACAAGTATCATGGTAAACTGATCAGTTACTACAGCCAAGATTGTCTGAACACCTGTACGAAAAACTGATACCATCCGATGTACTACGTTAACAAGATGCAGGAATACCCGCTGGTGTTTATGTTGACCTAGCATGCACAAATTGATTACCAAGTGGCAAATTCACCACTGTACATTTATCTGACCATGTGAGATTGATGAAATATCATGAAATTACCCTTCCCCCACAAAAAAAAAAAGTATATATATATATATATATATATATATATATATATATAAAAGGATGCTTTGCACAATTATTTGCTGCCCTTTCCTGTCATGTCCTGTTTTTTATATCTTACAAGTACAAGAGAGGAAAGTGTGTTCATTACAGTGAGGAATAAGGGGTATGGGAGGGACTGAGAGAGTTAATTAGTGTATGATGAAAAGGAGGTGAGGTTGTGCAAATGGTAAAAAAGAGGGGAAGGGGTTTTAGATGGAAGCTGGAAGGAAAAGGTAGAAAACAAGAGAGAAAAGAAGATAGTGGGAGATCAGGACAAGAGTGAGAAAGGAGCAGAGATAAAAATGTATGGAGATCATAGCTACATTTCAACTAAAATGCTAGATGCATATATTTTTGTATCACAGTAGTATCTAAATCTATATGGCTGAGACTCTAGTTAGATAACAACTGGAAAGTAGTAATATTGACAGGTAGATGAGCAAACTGGGTCCATATCAAAGAAAAAGAATTCTCCCAGGAACTTTGGAAAATACTAGAAACAAAAAGAATGAGTTAACATTAGATCAGATAGTTATCTGTATTTTCCCCAGAGCAGATTCACGGAAACAACACTCTTCTTGATAAATACAAGGTAAATACAGAAACTGGCATGTTGGCTCAGAAAACTAATGTTCTGGTATGCACTGTCAGCTTCACTCAAGATACTGACTTCCAGCATCAGTAGCTAGATGAGGAATGATAGTGACAGAGACATTCAGAATTTAAAAGAGAAATGATAAAGAGTTTCAATACCTCTCCCATAAAAGGAAAATTGGGAATTCACTGCAATTGAACTTACACAACTTAATCCAGATGTGCATTATGTCATGCGGGCAAGGTTGAGAAAGAGAAAGAAGTGCAAAAATATAAGGCGGAAGGGCGAATTACAATGAGGCAAATAATGAAACAGGGCAATTTTGTTTCAAATAAAATGAATGAACAGTGGCCCCTTAAAATAATGAAAATGTTCATTTTCATTCATTTTCAGATCTCATTCTTGTCTATGGGAAAAGCAAAACTGCAGGGTTATTTTCCTACATAAGGCAATCCACTCAAGCCAAACTGAACATAGCTGAGGTAGGAAGTAACAAGGAGGGAGCAGGGCCATTCAAGGTCAAGCATTATTTTTAACCAATCTGTTTCAGCTTTGCACCTGCATGGATTGTGTCAGACACTGGCAGGGACATAGGCAGTCATGGGCAATACCACACGTCTTAAACAGTAAATCCAGGAAGAGGCACAACAATTCAGGGTTCACGACAGGCCTTTAATCCAGGAAGGACATAACGAACATTACAAAATCTTAGCGTAGAGACTCTTAGGTCTCCACTAGATGGTCCTAGTATGATCCTGAGTTGGAGGGAGCGTTCATAACAGCACCTCCTGCAAGACTGGAGCAGTGAGCTCCTGTCTCACAAGGGAGGAGCAATGTAGGTGGTAGTGTCGCAGCATGGCGTTTCAGTTGGGAGTATCAGGGATGTTTTTGGTATTCTCTCTAATTTTAGGCCCCAAGCCTATAACAGAATGAGAGAGGACCTGCTCTGCCAACTCTTTCACAGGGCTGGAAGGGAGAGCTGAGACTGAGAGAGGTTTTGCTTTTCTGAAGAGGTATTCCCTGGCCTTGGAAGGCCAGAGGGGTCTTATAAAATCCTCTTGCCCTGGTCAAGAGGGGAATGCAGTGACCTGAAGAGCTCAGAATAGGAAAAAGGAACTTTCTGTAAAATGTTGTTCCACTCTTTTTAGGGAAGGACGTTTTATGCCACCTTTCCTTACCCTAAGACTGGGGAGATTTAAGAACTGTATTCCTAGTTAAGGCCTTTCCGCCGGGGAGTTCTATTATCCAATATTGGACAGGAGAGCTGAAGAAAGGAGTTGTGACAGCTGGAGACTCACAACGTAGTCTTCCCCAGGGACACAGGACACAGGCAGGTGTTTTTGAAGATCTCAAATGTATCTGGAATTAGGGTAACTTTTTGGGAAAAGGGAATCCATCCACAAGTAGGATACCCCCAGCCCACCTGGGACACTTACCTTTCCATACTATGGAGTGTAAGGATATCTCAGGGCCAAGTACTGAGATATCTGTACTGTAAATTACACAGAGAGAGAGATAGGGAGACATCAACCTTGTAGTCCAAGAAAACAATTTAAACCTTTATGTAACTGGAACCTACATTTGTTTATGTAACCTGATTATTTTGAACTATATCACAATAAAATTTGTAGTTGGAATACCCCCACCAGTAAATCCAGCCTGTTCTTTGTCAGTGTACCTGCCCCAGATAGTTATTAGTAAATTATATAGGGAAGGGATTCCACTTATACACCTTGAGCCATCATGGATATCCCTCTCCCCAGATATCAAGAACTCACAGACCAGGGCAAAGGACTGGTGACTGTAAAATTAGGACTTTGCACCGAGATTTTTATGGCCCCAGCAGAATTCAGCCAACACCCTGAATTGAGATTACATGCAGGAAAAACAACTGAAAATGCAGAATAATTTCTTCAAAAGACAAACAAGACTTTAGGTTCACAACAACTCAAACAAGCACTAACAGGCCAGAGTTTCAAGACAAGGGACAAAGTGAGCCAGGCTGAATACAGGACCAAGACTCAAGAAAAGGATCCAGATGAGCAAGACCAAACACAGGAACAAGGCTCAGAAAGGATTCCTGAGGAAGCAGTGAGAACAGAAGAAGAATTTGCTGGTGGCTGAAGAGGGTCAGTGAGTATTGCTTTGCTGGCTAATTTTGGGAATTAAAGTTTAAGAAAGAGTGAAATTGTAGTGCAAATTCATTTTTAGTGTGTGTGCTTAATTAAAAAGAAAAGGTAGTTAATTGTAGTGCATGTGCCTGATAAAAATAAAATAAAGGTAGGTAATATTTTACTGTGTCTTTCTTTCCCTTCCACCCATGCCTAAGCACATTCTTTGATTTATGGACTCTTATCCCATTTAAGAAGACAAGAGACATTTTCACATCAAAAATCGATCTGGGGTTTATCTAAAACAAGGGGTGATCCAGTCCTTATCAATAGATTAATTATTGTTCCCTTGCAGGAATTTGTTAAATTAACATTAAACACACCACATTAATTTAAAGGACTTTAGTTTATGCATCCCTACTCCCTTAACAACCTGAATTAACTAAAAACACAATATTATGATACAGATGAGAGCCTTACAGTCTTTTGCACTGAGTGTCACATGATAAACCAGTTGGTGAGTAGTATGTGTGTGACCAGTGAAAAGAGCTCCTGGTTCTCAGAGAACAAGTCCAATCCCTGGAGGCTAGAGTGGCAGACCTGGAAGAGCTGAGGCAGACAGATAAGTAAAGTATATAAAGGAGACCTTCAGGGACATAGTTGCCATGTCCCAATTCTAGGGATGTGAATCGTTTTTCAACGATTAAAATTATCGTCCGATAATGTTTATATCGTCTTAAATCGTTATAGAACACGATACAATAGAAATTCTAACGATTTATCGTTAAAAATCGTTAAATCGTGTTAGTGCGCACTAACTCGAGTTAGTGCGCACTAACTCCCCGTTACTGCGCACTAACTCGATTTAGTGCGCACTAACTGAAAATGATACAAATAAACACTTTCCAGGTCACTGAAGGTCAGTTAGGAATGAATATGTGTTCCTATTGGCTGGCTGCCCTCTTATCTATTGATATTACCAAGGTTACCACTGAGGTGATGGTTGGGGGGATGGGAAATGGAACTGGAAACTAACGAACACCAACAGAAAATGAAACAAAGTGTTCACACTTCCCAGGTCAGTAAAGGTCACTTAGGAATGAATATGTATGTATGTATTCCTATTGGCTGGCTGTGCTCTTATCTATTGATGTTACCAATATGGTTGGGGGGATGTGAAATGGAAACAGTTGGAAGCTTGACAAAAAAAGTAATGTAATGATCAGCACTCACGTGACTAGAACTTGTTTGTTTATTATTTTTGTTAGCAGGCACCTGAAATGCTAGTGCATGTTGAATTTGCCAATCACTGTGCATTTTAGAAAGGTGGTCCTGGCTGGAACTGTACACAGTTCAAATATATGTAATTGATTGTTGGTAAGTGTATTTTTTAAGTAGCCACACTGGCACCAGTATGTTTACTTTTCCTCCTACTTAACTCACTAGCTCAGCTTTGTAAGAAGGGATTCTCTGCTTGTGTGTTGTTTTTGTTTGGTGTGAGGAGAGCAGAAACATCAGATCTTTATTCAATCTACTACAGTCATCTCTTACAGTGCCCTATCCCTATTAATACCAGGAGTGTTGTGATCTTCCTGCACACAGTGCCCTAACCCTGATACCAGTCTGAGACAGCTCCCTCCCTGCATTACTAGTGAGAGGCTGGCTTCACAGACAGGGGGGAGCTGCCTGACCCTCACTCCTGACTTCCCCCATGTCCCAGCTAGTGAATGGTGTGTGGGTGAGGGGGGGGGGGGAGGATGGTGAAGTCTGAGACAGCTCCCTCCCTGCATTACTAGTGAGAGGCTGGCTTCACAGACAGGGGGGAGCTGCCTGACCCTCACTCCTGACTTCCCCATGTCCCAGCTAGTGAATGGTGTGTGGGTGAGGGGGGGGGGGAGGATGGTGAAGTCTGAGACAGCTCCCTCCCTGCATTACTAGTGAGAGGCTGGCTTCACAGACAGGGGGGAGCTGCCTGACCCTCACTCCTGACTTCCCCCATGTCCCAGCTAGTGAATGGTGTGTGGGTGAGGGGGGGGGGAGGATGGTGAAGTCTGAGACAGCTCCCTCCCTGCATTACTAGTGAGAGGCTGGCTTCGCAGACAGGGGGGAGCTGCCTGACCCTCACTCCTGACTTCCCCCATGTCCCAGCTAGTGAATGGTGTGTGGGTGAGGGGGGGGGGAGGATGGTGAAGTCTGAGACAGCTCCCTCCCTGCATTACTAGTGAGAGGCTGGCTTCACAGACAGGGGGGAGCTGCCTGACCCTCACTCCTGACTTCCCCCATGTCCCAGCTAGTGAATGGTGTGTGGGTGAGGGGGGGGGGGGAGGATGGTGAAGTCTGAGACAGCTCCCTCCCTGCATTACTAGTGAGAGGCTGGCTTCACAGACAGGGGGGAGCTGCCTGTCCCTCACTCCTGACTTCTCCCATGTCCCAGCTAGTGAATGGTGTGTGGGTGAGGGGGGGGGGGGTGGATGGTGAAGTCTGAGACAGCTCCCTCCCTGCATTACTAGTGAGAGGCTGGCTTCACAGACAGGGGGGAGCTGCCTGACCCTCACTCCTGACTTCCCCCATGTCCCAGCTAGTGAATGGTGTGTGGGTGAGGGGGGGGGGAGGATGGTGAAGTCTGAGACAGCTCCCTCCCTGCATTACTAGTGAGAGGCTGGCTTCGCAGACAGGGGGGAGCTGCCTGACCCTCACTCCTGACTTCCCCCATGTCCCAGCTAGTGAATGGTGTGTGGGTGAGGGGGGGGGGGGGGGAGGATGGTGAAGTCTGAGACAGCTCCCTCCCTGCATTACTAGTGAGAGGCTGGCTTCACAGACAGGGGGGAGCTGCCTGACCCTCACTCCTGACTTCCCCCATGTCCCAGCTAGTGAATGGTGTGTGGGTGAGGGGGGGGGGGGGATGGTGAAGTCTGAGACAGCTCCCTCCCTGCATTACTAGTGAGAGGCTGGCTTCACAGACAGGGGGGAGCTGCCTGTCCCTCACTCCTGACTTCCCCCATGTCCCAGCTAGTGAATGGTGTGTGGGTGAGGGGGGGGGTGGATGGTGAAGTCTGAGACAGCTCCCTCCCTGCATTACTAGTGAGAGGCTGGCTTCACAGACAGGGGGGAGCTGCCTGACCCTCACTCCTGACTTCCCCCATGTCCCAGCTAGTGAATGGTGTGTGGGTAAGGGGGGGGGGGGGAGGATGGTGAAGTCTGAGACAGCTCCCTCCCTGCATTACTAGTGAGAGGCTGGCTTCACAGACAGGGGGGAGCTGCCTAACCCTCACTCCTCCGGGGTATTGTGATCTTCCTGCACACAGTGCCCTATCCCTGATACCAGGGGTGTTGTGATCTTCCTGCATGCAGTGCCCTATCCCTATTAATACCAGGAGTGTTGTGATCTTCCTGCATGCAGTGCCCTATCCCTATTAATACCAGGAGTGTTGTGATCTTCCTGCATGCAGTGCCCTATCCCTGATATCGGGATGTGTGCAAGAAGATCACAACACCCCCGGTATCAGGAATAGGGCACTGTGTGCAGGAAGATCACAACACCCCCAGTATCAGGAATAGGGCACTGTGTGCAGGAAGATCACAACACCCCTGGTATTAGGGATAGGGCACTGTGTGCAGGAAGATCACAACACTCCTGGTATTAATAGGGATAGGGCACTGTGTGCAGGAAGATCACAATACCCCTGGTATCAGGGTTAGGGCACAAGTTCTAGTCACATTGACTGATCACATTACTTGTTTTGTCAAGCTACCAACTGTTTCCATTTCCCATCCCCCATATACTGTCAGTAGGAAACTTGGTAACATGAATAAATAAGAGGGCAGCCAATAGGAATACATATTCATTCCTAAACTGACCTTAACTGACCTGAAAAGTGTCAAATTGTATCATTTTCAGTTAGTGCGCACTAACTCCCAGTTAGTGCGCACTAACTCCCGTTAGTGTGCACTAATCGGAAAAAACGATTTTTAACGATTTTTTAACTAAAAAATCGTGCCTAAGACGATTTTCTTGCCCTGCCACACGATTTCTATCGTTAAGACGATATGGAAAACGATTCACATCCCTACCCAATTCCAATCTGCCAGCCCTGTGCTGCCTTGGAAAAGTGAGGTCACCTAGAAGGAGATCATCATCTTGGTATAGCAGGACATGATCCTGTAGCTAGGATCTGCACTCCTGGTGATGCACTATCCTCTCACACAAAGGATGGGTTTCCAAGGGCTTGTGCCCAGGAGGGAAGGGTTAGGTTGGCCATCATAGATGGTGATTCTTTCATTAGGAATGTAAATAGCTGGGTGGTTGATGTACATGAAGATCACTTGATAACTTTCCTACCTAATGGGAAGTTATCAAGTGATCTTCAGACCTCACACATTACCAAATTAGGATTTTAAACAGTGTTGGGAAGGACCTGGCTGTTGTGATACATGTGGTGTTAGGAGTGCAGAGGAGCGATCCTATCTCAGCGGAGTTGTGAGCCCTTGGATCATGGCACTGCTCATGCCTAACAGGAAGCTGAAAGGCTGAAGACATCAGCAGCGTCCCTGCTGCGTGAAAGGCCTGACCGACAGCAGCGGCGGCGGCGACAGTCCTACCGCGAAGAAGAGAGCAGGCAGCATCAGCGGCAGCTTCATGCTGCGATGAAGGGACTCCCGGCGGCGGCACTAGGACTGAGGGGGAGCCTGCCACAAAGGACAACTTCGCGGTGGCCTGCGGGCCGCAGAGGATGGCATTGGCAATGGCCTCGAACAAAGAAGGTAGGGGACTGCCTGCGAGGCCGCCGCAGGCAGGATCCTAACATATGGCCACCAATGATATAGGAAGGTGTAAGAGGGAGGTTCTGGAAATCAAATTTAGGCTTTTAGGAAGAAAGTTGAAATCCAGAACCTCCAGAGTACATTTTATGAAAAGCTCCCTGTCCATGAGAAGAAGGAAGCAGTGGGGGGCACCTCTGTACTTGCTCATTCAGGATGTAGGCACCTGGTGGAATTCTACTTATTTAATGCTGAAGAGGTTAGTAGATAGCCCTTTGTGACTTGTACCTGGAAAAGAGATAGAAGTTGATCACCACCTGAGGCATCATGATTGGCTACATATGACACCGCTGATATGAGTCCTAAAGTCCTTTGTGGATACCTCAAATGATCTTTCTTTTATAAGAGTCACTCTGGATGAGGTGATCTCCATAATCAACATCCTGGAGGAGATGATAATTTCTGACAGGAACAGAGACTGGCACCAGAAGTGTTGCTGTTCATTCATTCCTTAAAGCAGCAGGTGAAAGATAGGCCAAATGCCCAAGAAGGATCTGTGTGATCCACAGATAAGGGGAGTATGAAGGGCAGTATTGCCCTTTGGCCCAACTGACTAATTTACTGTAAGGAGATGCTGATGGCAAGGATGAAGGATTAGAAGTGCCAGAGGCAGATGAACAGTGGGAATACAGAAAAAGAAAGAGTGAGCATCCCACACAGTACTATAAGCTTGAACAGCACCTTGTCAACTACCTCTTCCTCCCCTATCTTTCACCACTGCTTCCCCCTTCTTTTGCAGCCACTGCAGAATGGATTCTCCAAAACAGGCCATAACTACAGTTGTTGGTGGCAAAGATTGTTATTGTCCTCCAGCAAAGGAGAGCTCAGCACAAATTTCAGTCACATGCTGTTAATTTATTTATTTGGTTTTATATACTGGTATTCTGGCTCAATCATTCCGGTTTACAACAATATAAAATACATCAATTTAAAATACAACATAGAATGCATACAAATATTTAAATTACAGCATAAGATACTTAAAACACATCAACATAAAATTCAATAAAATTCAGCAATACCAATTAATATTCAGCTATGTATTACTCTCTCTCTTCTCCAAACGCTTGTCTAAAAAGTATCTTAAAACATGGAACATTGATATAGAGTTCCATAATTTAGGTCCAGTTAGTTTTAAAGATTTCTCTCTCAATATATTAAGTTGTGCAGTTTATAAAGATGGAATAGTTACAAGGCATTTGTTCCCTGACTGGAGGTTTCTTTGTGGAACATGAATATGCAGTGATGCATTTAACCATTCAATGTTCTTATTATTTAAAGATTTGTAAATTAGATATAATACTTTATAGGGATGTGAATCGTTTTAGGACGATTAAAATTATCGTCCGATAATTTTAATATCGTCTTAAACCGTTATGGAACACAATACAATAGAGATTCTAACGATTTATCGTTATAAATCGTTAGAATCGTGAGCCGGCACACTAAAACCCCCTAAAACCCACCCCCGACCCTTTAAATTAAATCCCCCACCCTCCCGAACCCCCCCCCAATGACTTAAATAACCTGCGGGGTCCAGCGGCGGTCCGGAACGGCAGTGGTCCGGAACGGGCTCCTGCTACTGAATCTTGTTGTCTTCAGCTGGCGCCATTTTCCAAAATGGCGCCGAAAAATGGCGGCGGCCATAGACGAACACGATTGGACGGCAGGAGGTCCTTCCGGACCCCCGCTGGACTTTTGGCAAGTCTTGTGGGGGTCAGGAGGCCCCCCCCCAAGCTGGCCAAAAGTTCCTGGAGGTCCAGCGGGGGTCAGGGAGCGATTTCCCGCCGCGAATCGTTTTCGTACGGAAAATGGCGCCGGCAGGAGATCGACTGCAGGAGGTCGTTCAGAAGGTCGTTCAGGAGGTCGTTCAGGAGGTCGTTCAGCGACTGCAGGAGGTCGTTCAGCGAGGCGCTGAACGACCTCCTGCAGTCGATCTCCTGCCGGCGCCATTTTCCGTACGAAAACGATTCGCGGCGGGAAATCGCTCCCTGACCCCCGCTGGACCTCCAGGAACTTTTGGCCAGCTTGGGGGGGGCCTCCTGACCCGCACAAGACTTGCCAAAAGTCCAGCAGGGGTCCGGAAGGACCTCCTGCCGTCCAGTCGTGTTCGTCTATGGCCGCCGCCATTTTTCGGCGCCATTTTGGAAAATGGCGCCGGCTGAAGACAACAAGATTCAGTAGCAGGAGCCCGTTCCGGACCGCTGCCGTTCCGGACCGCCGCTGGACCCGCAGGTTATTTAAGTCATTTGGGGGGGGGGTTCGGGAGGGTGGGGGATTTAATTTAAAGGGTCGGGGGTGGGTTTTAGGGGGTTTTAATGTGCCGGTTTTGCGATTTTATGTTTTTTTGATTTTTCACGATTTTTCACGATTTTTCACGATATTTTACCACCCCAAACGGCAACAATACGATTCCCTCCCCCTCCCAGCCGAAATTGATCGTTAAGACGATCGAGGACACGATTCACATCCCTAATACTTTATATTGCTCTCTATATGTAAAGGGGAGCCAATGCAGTTCTCTTAGTGTTGGGGTAGGTTGATCATATTTTTTAATCCCTATTAGATCTCTAGCTACCGCATTTTGCAAAAACTGAAGCAGTCTAAGTGAGGATGATGGCAAACTTAGTAAAAGTGTGTTACAGTAATCTAATTTTGAAAAAATAAGTGATTGCAATACAGTTCTAAAATCATTATAAATATAAAAGAGGTTTCAATTTCTTTAAAATGTATAACATTAAAACCATCCCTGATTGTGTTATAGATACATTTTTTCAGATTAAGTTCACTATCAATCACAACACCTAGATCCCTTGCATGGTCTGTAACAGTAAAATTTTGTCGATCAACTGAATATGTCTTGATATATTCATTATTTAATCTATTACTTAATAAAATAATCTCTGTTTTGTTTTCATTTAAAACTAATTTTAAATGAGACAATAATTGTTGAATCGTCTATAGAATTTATTGGAACCAAAAATTGTATATCATCTGCATATATAAAGTAGGTTAAACCCAATCCAGAGAGAATGTTACATATTGGCAACATGTATAAATTGAAAAGGGTGACCAACAGAGTGGACCCTTATGGGATACCTGTTTCTAACGGCACATATTCCAAAAGTGAAGTCCCTATTTTAACACTGTACCTTCAGTTACTAAGATAGAATTTAAACCAAGAGGTTTTCCTGCAATACCTATTTCTATTAACCTTTGCAATAAAATTTCATGATCAATTGTGTCGAAGGCTGCAGAAATATCCAATATAACTAAGAGATACATTTGCCCAGAGTCCATTCCTCTGAGGATAGTATCAGAGAAAGATAAAAGAAGAGTTTCAGTACTACAAGACTGATGAAAACCAAATTGTAAGGGATATAAAATATTGTGTTCCTCGATGAAGTCTGTCAATTGCTTTTGAACCACTTTTTCAATTGGTTTAGATAAAAAAGAGAGATTGGAAATAGGCCTAAAATTCTAAGGTTGGTTTATATCCAAACTCTTATTCTTTAGGAAAGATTTAATGATGGCATTTTTTATGGTATCCAGTAATGTCCCTTCCTCTAACGATGAATTTACTATATTTGCTACGGGCCTTGCAATAGTATTAGATATCATTTTTAAATACTTAATAGGGATTGCATTTAAAGGATGAGTAGTAGGATTTAACTTTATAATAAAACACTCTATTTCAGTTGATGATATATGTTCAAAAGATGTCCATTCACAATCTATTGCTTTTGCAAGAATAATCTTCTGCTCTTTTATTGGCTGCAAGTTTACAATTAATTTAGCAATTTTATCTTTAAAGAAAAAGCAAAATCTTGACATTTTATATTGGTAGATTCAATATTGAAAACAGAATTTGGTTTTATCAATTCTTGTAGATATGAAAATAATACTCTAGGGTTATACGTAAAATCATGTATCCTTTTTGCGTGAAGCTCCCATTTGGAATTTGAAATTTTAGTTCTATATTTAATAAGAAAGCAACAATAAATTGCTAAAATATTGGAATTGGGATTCTTTTACAGAACCTTTTTCAAATCTCTTAGTTCACTTGAATACTAGGGGGTACTAGATTTATGTGTAGATTTTAATTCTTTTTTTTTTTTATCAGGGGACTGAGTTTATCAGCTAACAGGGTGGTATGTGATACCCAAGATGAAACAGCTGTGTCAGTATTATTATAATCTATATTGTCTACTACTTCTGAACTATATTGTCTACTAGTACTACGTCTGAAACATTCTCAATCAAATCATCAAGGTTAAATGGTTTGCAGAATTCAATAACATGTGTTTGTTTTGGAAGCATGTTGTTAGTTGTGTTAAATGTCAATGTAGTCTCAGTTAGGAGATGGTCATACCATGGTACTGCAGAGCATTTGGAGGTCAAAGAAATCTCAAAAAGGTGATTTATAAAAATCAGGTCCAATGTATGTCCCACTTTGTGGGTGGGTTGGTTAACTATTTGCTTTAGACCTCTCGCTGTAACAGTATCTAAAAAGTTTTCACACAGAGCTGATAAAGATTTCACGTCTATGTATAAATTAAAATCACCAAGCACTATGGCTGGTATATCTTCGGACATGTTTTCTATCAATAATTTGATTTAAGGAGAACAGTTATGTTCTAAAAGACCTGGAGGAGCAAAAATTAAACATACTTGTAAGAAATTACTTTTGATAAAAACAATTTTGAAAGGGAAAGAACTTTCAAAATTTTATCTAACTAATTTAAATTTCTTATTAGCTATCAAAAGAATACCTCCACCTTTTTTTCTAAATCTAGATATAGAAAAGATATCATAATGATGTTGAGGAAGTTGATTAATTGTTACCACATCTAATTTTTGAGCCAAGTCTCAGTAATGCTACAAAGGTGAATTTTCAATCAGTAAGTCATTTAGGAACAGAATTTTCTTGGATGAACATTGAGCATTAATCAAAATTAAACATAAAAGGGCTGTAATGAGAAACTGGAGTGGATTACAGAGAAATGATGTTAAGAGTCCTATACTTTTTTACTTTACGAGAAGTCGGTCTGTTCCTATATTTTCCGTTATTAGTAATCATGTTAATGCTGGAAGCTTCCAGTATTACTCACAACAAAAGTGATATGTCCAAATGTAAAGTTCTTTCTTCAAAAGATATGTAATTTGGTTTATGGGTCATTGGTGTACAAAGGGTGTACAAAGAGGTGCACTAAGGTGCATCCTCCTTTGGTGCACCCCTTCAGCACACACCATTCAGTGCATCCCTTTGGCATCAGGCTTGTGCCTTTAACCTGTGCACCTTGATGATATCAGCGGTTGGGAGGGGCAAACCCTCGTGAGAGGCATGGCTGCTGGTCTGGGAAAAAGGAGCTGTGAGATTCTGGTAGGTATGCTGAAAGCCTCAGATGGTTATAGAGGCAAGTTCTGTCCATGAGGAGGCAGAGATGATATTAAAGCCTCTGGCATTGGGCTCGTGCCTTTAACCTGCGTGCCTTGATGACATCAGTGGCTGGGAGGGGCAAACACTCGCAGGAGGCATGGCTGCTGGTCTGAGAGAGAGAAGCTGTGAGGCACTGGTAGGTATGCTGAAAGCCTCAGATGTTTATAGAGGCAAGTTCTGTCCATGAGGAGGCAGAGATTCCATGGTCATAGATCCATAGTAATACATGGCTGTAGTCTGGCCAGACCTTGCCAAGGTGGCCTAGTATTTTCACAGCTATCCACCAATCAATGTGCCTAGTGAACAACCATTCTCAATTGCAGGTGACATTGTGAGTGCATACCATGCACGATTGTTGCCAGAGTTGGTGGAAAACTTGGTCTCTTTTTATTGCTACTTCCTTAAAATGAACCCCCTGTTCGTGGATTCCCAGAATTTCTATGCAATTAGCAATGTGACTGAGTACATAACTATAGTGAACTAATGCCCATGTACCCACAGTATTTGCCCTCAGTACAGAGCTGAGTTGTTGCCAGTTGCAAACCTTGCCTCTGCTCCTAGTCTAATCCTCATGCCTTGCCTCTTTCTTGATTCAGCACCTTGTTGTTTTGTTGGATTATGGTCCACCCTGTCC
The DNA here is from genome assembly GCF_901001135.1 of Rhinatrema bivittatum. Lineage (NCBI taxonomy): Eukaryota > Metazoa > Chordata > Amphibia > Gymnophiona > Rhinatrematidae > Rhinatrema > Rhinatrema bivittatum. The sequence continues at coordinate 306,223,659 of NC_042620.1, read as the reverse complement.
TCCTACCCTGTATCTCTCATGGTTATACTAGGGTGTTTAGCCCCAAGACAAAAGAAAAACAGTTTTAAGAAAAAAAAAATGATTCCTTTCTTTTCCTTTTTCATCTCTCTCCTGATTGAGCATCTTTCTATCATTTTCTCCTACTATTACTGCCTAGACTGCTCCTGGCCTCTTAGAGTGCTATAGAGAACTTCTGCCACTGCCCATTTAGCCCCTTCACAATACCATGAGGTATTCAGGCCACTGTTGATGCTGCAATCCTTCTCTTTGATGCATTTGGATATTTATGCTGCTGTTGTTGGTGCCTTTTGTCCCTTTTTGTCCCTTTTTGCCTCTGTGATGCCTTGGGGATTTGATGCTACTGTTCTTGCTGCCATACCACTCACTCTGTGCTTAGTGGTTTTGATGCCACATGATCGCTGCCTTAACCTTCACTCTTGGCTTTGGGGTTGAGTTGCCACTCTGCTTGCTATCTTACCCTTGCTCTGTGATGACACTTTTAGCTTTGCCTTGGCTTTCTCCTCGTTCTTTGTCTTGTGGTTTTTAATGCCCTTGTCCTTGCTACTTTATCCTCGCTCTGTGTCTAGTGGTTTTGATGCCACACTGCAATATGTCTAAGCTCTCACTCTGCCTTAATATTTTGATGCCACTGTGCAGTTTCTTACCCTTCACTCTATGCCTTGGGTTTCGATTTATTTATTTTATTTGTACAATTTTTATATACCATTGCACAGTAAAATTCCATCGCTACGGTTTACATAATAAAATCATAAATATTTATTTATTTATTTATTTGTAAGTTTTTATATACCGAATTATTGGTGTTGGCCTTTACTCCGGTTTACATTTGTAACAACATTGTACATTCAAATCAAAAGACAGCTGTAATAACAGTATACATTAAAATCAAAGGATAACTATAACAAGAGTTTATTTTCGAACATCAGGTTAACGAAAGAAACCATTATGAGTGAGAACAGTTATTCAATCATGATAAGGTGGTGGCTTGAAATAGGTTACAGGAGGGGGGCTTAGGTTGGAGTTATGGTATAAATGGATGGGAGAAATTAGGGGGCTTGCTCAGTGAGGGGGGGGGATTATGGTGATGTTAAAGGGAGAGTGTGCTGTGCAGTGGTTGATTTAGCCTACATATAATTGCTAAAAGTACATCATTAAAACTACTTAATACAAACAATATTCATAACCTAATTACTCTCTAAAAATAGGGTAAGTCAAGATAAGGAACACTTAAATGGATTTCAGCTTCCATTTCCATTTTCACTCTGGAATGCCTGATGATGCCACTGTCCTTGCTACCTTACCCCTCACTCTATGCTTTGGGGTATTTATGCCACTGTGTATTCTGCCCCATTCTGCACTCCATGTTTTGAGGTTTTGAGGCCAATGTGCTTCATCTTGACAGATGAAATTGATCAATTTCTTTGATAAGGTTATTGGGACAGGGGAGAGAGCTAAATGTACTAGGATTTCAGTAAGGCCTTTGACATGGCTTTTAAATACATTGAGTGCCTTTGGTATGGGCCCAAAGTAAATGAGTGGATTAGAAACTGGTTGAGTGGGAGGCAACAAAGGGCAGTGGTAAATGGAGTTTACTCCAAGCTGAATGGCATTACTAGTGGTGCACCAAGGGAATCAGGCCTTGAACCGGTTTTTTTTTTCTCAACATTTTTGTAAGCAAATGGCATTGCAGAAGGATTGTAGGGAAAGATATGTCTTTCTGCAGATAATAATCAAAATCTGAAACAAGGAAGGCACCCAAGAAGGTGTAGAAAACTTGAGAAGGGATCTAACCAAACTTGAGGAATCATCTAAAGTCTGACAGTTAAGATTTAATGCTAAAAAATGCAGCATCATGCATTTGGGCTGCAAAATCCCAAGGGTGAAGTACAGTATGAAACAAGAGTGAGATCTGATGATCTTAAATTGGTCAAACAGGTGACAAGAATATAGCAAAATCCAGAAAGATGCTTGGGTATATAGGGAGAGGAATAGTCAGCAGAAAAAAGGAGGTCATATTGCCCCTGAATAAGTCTCTGGTGAGACCTCATTTGTATACTGTGCATAATTCTGAAGAACAAACCTCCAAAAGGATATAGACCAGATGGAGTCAGTCCAGAGGGTGGCTCCCAAAATGGTTGATCATCATTCTAAATCATATGGGGGAAGACTTAAGTATCTAAACATGTATACCCTACAGCAGTGATTCTCAACCAGTGTGTCGCGACACACCAGTATGTCACCAAGCACATGCACGTGTTTCGCCACACTTCCCCATCTCCCGCTGACCCAGATGCTCCCCTTGCCCTAGCGAAATAGAAACTCATCCTCCTGCCCGGGCTTAAAATGCTGATAGCCCGGGCGGAATGCGGCAGGACAGCTGGAGTCAGCGGGACCAGCCTGGTCTCTTCTTCCCGCCCCCCTGAGGCCTGGAAGAGGAAGTGGTATACAGTAGGGGTGTGCATTCGGATTGACCGCATTAGTAAAACGCAACTCATATTTTTTTTTTACTTAAAAAATTGATTCGACATAAACGATCGGATTTCCCACATATCGAACATAGATATGTTCGATATGTGGGAAATCGCGATTGTTGAGCCAAAATAAAAATATAAACCCCCTCACCCTCCTTAATCCCCCCCCCCCCCCGACTTACCACAACTCCCTGGTGATGGAGCGAGGAGTGAGGACGCCATTTCTGCAATCCTTGGCGAGAAGCATGTGACGTCGGCGGCACGTCGAGTGACGCCGGCGTCACGTGATTCCCGGCTCGTTCGCGCCGGACGGCTCGTTCGGCCCAAAAAGAACTTTTGGCCAGCTTGGGGGGGCCTCCTGACCCCCCCAAGCTGGCCAAAAGTTCTTTTTGGGCCGAACGAGCCGTCCGGCGCGAACGAGCCGGGAATCACGTGGCGCCGCGTCACTCAGACGTGACGTCACGTGATTCCCGGCAAGTTCGCGCCGGACGGCTCGTTCGGCGCGAACAAGCCGGGAATCACGTGACGCCGACGTCACGTGATTCCTGGCAAGTTCGCGCCGGACGGCTCGTTCGGCCCAAAAAGAACTTTTGGCCAGCTTGAGGGGGTCAGGAGGCCCCCCCAAGCTGGCCAAAAGTTCTTTTTGGGCCGAACGAGCCGTCCGGCGCGAACTTGCCGGGAATCACGTGACGTCGCATCTGAGTGACACGGCGTCACGTGATTCCCGGCTTTTGGCCAGCTTGGGGGGGTCAGGAGGCCCCCCCAAGCTGGCCAAAAGTTCTTTTTGGGCCGAACGAGCCGTCCGGCGCGAACGAGCCGGGAATCACGTGGCGCCGCGTCACTCGACGTGCCACCGACGTCACATGCTTCTCGCCAAGGATTGCAGAAATGACGTCCTCACTCCTCGCTCGATCACCAGGGAGTTGTGGTAAGTCTGGGGGGGGGATTAAGGAGGGTGAGGGGGTTTAATTTTTTTTTTTGCACATATGTACATATACCCAACTCATTGGATTTTTTTTATGTCCATATTGGCCGCAAGTGGGACCCCCTTTCGGACATAAAAAATATGAACATAAAATTTTGCTCTGCACATCCCTAGTATACAGCAGCCACCTGCATGGGAAGAAGAGACCATGCTAATGCATGCAGCATTGGCCCGAAGAAGAGAGGAGTGGTCTGAATAAGGACAGTGCAGCACGGAGGAAAAGAGGAGCAACTTCAGCCTCCATGGCCGATGGGACTCCTTTCTCAAGGCCGCAAGAACTGGAAGTGGAGGAGGTTGCTGCTGCTGCTAAGGCAATAAATAGAGGATGCTGCTGCTGTTGCTAGTTCAGTGGGGGGTGAGAGTAAGTGAGAAAGCATATGTCTTTGAGATGCTGTGTGTATGTGTGTGTGTGTGTGAGAGAAAGACAGCATGTATGTGAGTGATTGAGAGTCTGTATGTGTGTACGATTGAAAACTTGTTTCTGTGAAAGAGAGTGTGTATGTGTGATTGAGATCTTTTGTGTGTTAGAAAGGTAGCATGAATGTAACTATTTCATATTACATAAACCATATATTCCTTGACCAGTGATAGCAGGAATATGACATTCAGTCAGTGTATATACAAGATCTAGACTCATATTGGTCTGACCAATAACTAAACATGAAACTAAAATCAGTCAAATACAGCTAAAACAAAAACACAATAACTAATATAAATAAATAAAATCTATAGCAATAAAAAGTACCATCATGTTGAACAAAAACAGATACAATCAAGCATTTTTGCTCAAGATTAGTCTAAGGGGTGCTAATAAGGGCAAGCCCTTTGGTGGGCACTTCAGCAAAGGCCCATCAGCAGACAGCTCACCTGCAGACCGGTCTTTTAAGCATGGAGAAAACTAGCAGCAGTGACGTCATCCATGAGCAACAACAGGAGCAAGTGCAAACTTCAGCAGCACAGGATTAGGCGCACAGGTTGTAGCAACTGTAATTTACCAAAAGTAGTCATAGTAGTAGCAAAGTTAAAATAAAGAGCAATGGTGGATGCAGGCCGGCTCTTTAAGCATTGAGAAACTGTCAGCAGTGAAGTCATCCATGGGCAACAGAAATGGGGAAATTTTCAATAGCAGAGATAGGAGTAACTATAACTTATCAAGACTGGTCATAGTAGCAGCAAAGTTATTATAAAGACTTTCAGATATTTAAAACTCTGTATCTTATTTTCCCTGTCTCTCTTCCCTTCTAGGGTTTGCATATTTAGGTCCTTAAGTCTCCTCTTACAAGTCTTCTGGTACAGACCTCATATCATTTTAATTGCCTTTCTCGGGGCCCTTTATATCCTCTCCCTATAGAAGGAGTCTAGAATTTCATGTGGCTTCTTCCACATAATGCTTTGCCCCGCTCACAATGCCTTTGAGTGTTCTTGCCTCCATGGTCCATTGGGGAATGATTGTTCTTGATTATCAGTCACTGCTGATGCTGCTTTACAGCTCTCACAATGCCTTGATTTTTATGCCTCTGGGCTATATTGGCAATGCTTAGGGTCTTCATGCCATTGCTATTGGTGTACTCATTTAGAATCTTCAGGTGTTTTTGTCACTTTCCATTCTGCTTCACTCCTTGCACAGTGCCTTAGGGTGTTAAGAACATAAGAACATGCCATATTGGGTCAGACCAAGGGTCCATCAAGTCCAGAATCCTGTTTCCAACAGTGGTCAATCCAGGACATAAGAACCTGGCAAGTACCCAAAAACTAAGTCTATCCCATGCTACTGTTGCTAATAATAGCAGTGGTTATTCTTTAAGTCAACTTAATTAATAGCAGGTAATGGACTTCTCCTCCAAGAACTTATCCAATCCTTTTTTAAACACAGCTACACTAACTGCACTAATCACATCCTCTGGCATCAAATTCCAGAGTTTAATTGTGCATTGAGTGAAAAAGAACTTTCTCGGGTTATTTATTTATTTATTTATTTATTTAGGATTTTTATAAACCGACCTTCTTAATACAAGTATCAAATCAGGTCGGTTTCCAAAGAACAAAACTGTCGCGGTTAAGGCGTTACAATAAACAGAGTTTCTGAACATAGGAACATCAATAAATATTACATAGGCAACAGTAACTTGACAAAGTAACGTGGATAACTATGGGTACTAGCTAAATAGGGGTAGTGTAACTTGGGATATACAGTTAATAGAATAATGTGTAGATGGGCGCAAACATGATTAGTGCAAGAGGGTTAGTTTTAAATGTGCCACATGCTAACTTCAAGGAGTGCCCCCTAGTCTTTATATTATCCGAAAGAGTAAATAACTGATTCACATTAACCTGTTCTAGACCTCTCATGATTTTAAGTACCTTTATCATATCTCTTCCTCAGCCGTCTCTTCTCCAAGCTGAAAAGTCCTAACCTCTTTAGTCTTTCCTCATAGGGAAGCTGTTCCATTCCCCTTATCATTTTGGTAGCCCTTCTCTGTACCTTCTCCATCGTAATTATATCTTTTTTGAGATGTGGCGACCAGAGTTGTACACAGTATTCAAGGTGCGGTCTCACCATGGAGCGATACAGAGGCATTATGACATTTTCCGTTTTATTCATCATTTCCTTTCTAATAATTCCCAACATTCTGTTTGCTTTTTTGACTGCCACAGCACACTGAACTGAAGATTTCAATGTGTTATTCACTATACCTAGATCTCTTTCTTGGGTGGTAGCTCCTAATATGGAACCTAGCATTGTGTATCTATAGCATGGGTTATTTTTCCCTATATGCATCACCTTGCTTCTGTTTTGGTTATGTTGCCCTTTCATGTTACCTTGGGCTTTCCATGTCTCTTCTGGTGCCACTTTGTGGTATTTATTATTTTAAATCTTATATTTAGAAACGTTTAGCATTGCTCTTCAGTGTGGAGCATGAAAACAGAAAATTACCACTTGAACATACTAACATTAATGACATACCCAAAACAACCGCCAAAAGTAGTGGATCAAGCAGGCATACATTTTTTAAACAAATATATAGATAAGACCTAAGCAATTTAATAATAGACAATAAAATAAGTAAATATCATAATAAAATGTACAAAGTTAAAAATCATCTTACCCATAAAGCTGATAAAACAACTTTTATTGTTTTCCTAAACATCATGCAATCAACATCCTCAAGCAAATAATTTTCAAATGAGTTCCATAACATTGGGCCTGCTCTTGCTGTCTTAGAATGTTCTTCCCTCTGCTGCTGCTATTTGTTGTGCTCGGGGGTGGACCCCTGTCCTGTGGCAGTACAGGGACTGGCCACAGGAGGCGGAGAATGAAGGTAGACAGAGGCAGTGTAGATCTTCACCACTGGAAGCCCGAGGTCCCCCCAGGAGGAGCCCATAGGGACCAGGATCCTACTTAGGTGGGCCTCGCAGGGTCTCCTGGGAGAGTAAGAGTCTGGCATGCCCACAGATATAGGAAGAGCGCTATCGGGTTCGAGACTGGAAACAGGTTGGAGGAGAGCAAACCAGAATAGAGTAGGGACAGAGCCAGAATCAAGCAAGGTCAGGCAAGCAAGGTCAAAGTCCAAGAAACAGTCCGAGGAGAGGTCAACGAAGCAAAGGTCAAGATCCAGAGGTCACGCAAGGTCGAAGAGCAGGCTGTCTTTGGCAGGTGGCAGGCAGGTCAAGAACAAGCTGAGGTCTTTGGCAGGTGGCAGGCAGACAGGTCAGGAACAAACTGAGGTCTTTGGCAGGCAGCAGGCAGCTCAGGAACAAGCTGAGGTCTTTACCAGAAAGTCAGTCCGAGGTAAGACCAGGGAGACAAACACGAGCACAGGAACAAGCAGGCAAGGAAGCAGGTACAAACAGGAACAAGCAGGAATGGAACTGGAACAGAAGGATCCTGGAATGAGACTAGGAACAAGCAAGCAGGAACAAATGCAGAGGCAATTTAGCAAACAAGCCAACCCGATTGCCAAGGCAAGGACGTGAGGCCAAGAACTTCCTTATAACATGTGATCAATCAGGGTGTGCTGCGGAACTAGGCCCTGCCCTGGGACCTACACCTGGGCGGCTGCTCCACATGTGCTCGCGTAGGGGCTAGCTGCAGAGGTGTCAAGGTCTGGCGTGAGGCCCGGCGTGCGACAGAAGGCCTAGCTGGACTTGCAAGGACCACAAGGGAGACAAGACCGGAACCTGCCATGTGACCTCGAAGGTGAACGGTCCCATGCGCAGGAAAACTGCAGGTGGGGCACATAATAGTATCCCCCTTCTAGGCCTCCCCCTACGCCGCTGGGATTTCTCAGGATTCTGTCTATGGAAGGTACTCAGGAGATCCTTGTCAAGGATATTCTGAGAGGGTTCCCAAGAATTCTCCTTGGCCCCATAGCCCTCCCAAGCGAGGAGATACTCCCATTTATCTCGACGTCGTCGGACGTCTAAAACTTCTCTTACCTGCAGAGAAGTATCAGGTTCTGCCGAGATATGAGGAGCTGGAGGGTCTTTGCGAAAGGGCCAGGATAGAACAAGAGGCTTCAGCAAGAACACATGGAACGTGTTGTGAATACCCATGGACCGGAGAAACTGGAGCTGATAGGAAAAAGCCCCCACTCTTATGAGGACTGGAAATCGACCGATGTACTTCGGGGCCAGCCGATGCGATGGAAGTCGGAGGCGAATATGGCGGGCACAGCCAAACTTTCTGGCCAGGTCGGAAGAGTGGATCAGGTCGTCGATGAATATCCGAAGTGCATTTAGTGCACTCAGCAGCCTGCGAGAGACGTTCTCTTACTTGAGTCCATACTTGGCAAATAGTTTGAGCCATAGATTGTGCTGCAGGAGACGGAATCAAAACAGGAACAGGAAGAGGCAGACGAGGCTGCCTTCCAAAGACCACTGAAAAGGGAGACACATTGGTGGCTGCTGCGAGATGAATATTATGTGACAGATCGGCCCAAGGGAGGAGGTCTGACCAATCATTCTGTTGGTCATTGACGTATAAGCATAGGAATGCTTTCAAACTACGATTCGTACTTTCGGCCTGCCCATTGGCCTGAGGGTGATAGCCGAGGTATAGCTCAAGGAAATACTGAATTTCTGACATAGGGTGCGCCAGTACTTGGCGGCAAACTATGGTCCCCGATCGGAGACAATCTCCTTGGGGAGTCCATGAAGTCGGAAGATATTCCTCAGGAAAAGTTTTGCAAGTTCCAGGGCTGAAGGGAGACCCAGTAATGGAATGAAATGTCCCATCTTTGAGAAGCGGTCGATTACAACCCAAATCACTGTACTGCCTTGTGATGGAGGAAGATCCGTGATGAAATCTGTTGAAAAATACTGGACCAAGGCTCCGTGGGCTGTAGCAAGCCCTAGGGATTCCCTGTGGGTGGCTTTTGTTGTACGCAGATGGGGCAAGAGTACACGTAATTCCGTGAGTCCTGTACCATGATGGGCCACTAATAATGCCAGCAGAGCATCTCTAGTGTCCTGGCATGGCCAGGGTGCCCTGCTAGTTTTGAGTCATGGGCCCTTCCCGACTGGAACCATGGTGGTTGCTTCTAGGGATATACAGGCAGGATCGATGATATAACTAGGAACTTCTGGGAGGTCTTTGGGTTTAAAGAATTGAGACTGCGTGTCAGCGTGCTGATTTTTTGAACCAGGATGGAAACAGAGATTAAAGTTGAATCTCTCAAAAAACAAGGTAGGATCTGGTCCTCCTTGAGATGCTCTAAGTTCTTGTGATCTGTGAATATAGTGAATTTGTACTGCACCCCTTCCAACCAGCGGCGCCATTCCTGAAGGGCTAACTTCACTGCCAGTAGTTCATCATCGCCAACTGTGTGGCGTTGTTCTGTGGGGGTGAACTTGTGCGAATAGAAGGAACAAGGAGTTGCTTTACCTGTGGACGAGTACTGGCTTAGGACAGTGCTGGTTCCAATAGCTGAGGCGTCTACTTCGACTATGAATGGTCATTTGGGATCCGGGTGATGGAGACACGGACCAGAGCTGAAGGCATCCTTGAGTCTCTGAAAGGCCGCAATGACTTTCGGTATCCAGGTTAGAGTGTTGACTCCCTTCTTAGTCATCGATGTAAGTGGGGCGACAATGGAGGAGTAATTAGCAATGAAGCTTCGATGATAGTTGGTAAAACCCAGAAACCATTATAAGGCTCAAAGCCCAACTGGTTGAGGCCAGTCACGAATTCCTTGGACCTTCTCGGGGTCCATGGAAAACCCACAGTCAGATATTATGTACCCTAGGAAGGGTAAATGAGTGCATTCAAATAAACACTTTTCTAGTTTAGTGTAGAGGTGATTCTCTTGTAATCATTGAAGGACAGTACAAACATGCTCATGGTGACTTTCAATGTCCTTGGAGAATATGAGAATGTGGTCAAGGAAGATGACCACAAACTTGTACAGGAGGTCCCTGAAGATCTCATTCATGAGATGCTGAAAGATGGCTGGGGCATTACATAGCCCAAAGGGCATGACCACATATTCATAATGACCATCCCTCGTATTAAACGCTGTCTTCCAGATGTCATCAGGTCCAGTAAATTGTACGCACCTCTCAAATCCAACTTGGTAAAAACTTTAGCGCCCTCGAGGCGATCAAATAATTTACTGATAAGGGGTAGTGGGTAACGGTCCTTACATGTTATAGCATTAAGGCCCCGATAGTCAATGCAAGGGCAGAGTCCACCATCTTTTTTCTTCACAAAGAAGAACCCCACTCCTGCGGGTGAATCAGATGGTCAAATAAAGCCCTTTTCCAGGTTTTCTTTTATAAACTCTGACATAGCCTGCATCTCAGGTTGTGACAAGGGATAGGTTCTGCCTTTGGGAGGCATCGTGCCCAGTAGCAATTCAATAGGACAGTTGAACTTACGTAATGGTGTCTGATTTCTGCTTGGAGAATTCAACGCTGAATTCCGCATTCTGAGGAGGCAGACCAGGAAACGTAGTAGACTTCAGAATCAGAATCACGGGGACACTGGCTAGAGACAGGTAACTTGGCATTTCGACCCCACCGTATCAGCTGCAGGGATTGCCAGTCAAACTGGGGGTCATGAATCTGGAGCCAAGGTAACCGCAGAATTACCGGATGCATTGAGCGTTTCAACAAGTAGAAGGATGTTTCCTCATGATAGAGTGTGCCCACGGACATGTGAATAGGCACGGACGGATGGGTGATGAGACTGGGAAGATGTTCCCCTTGAATGGAAGCAATGTGGAGACTCACCTCTAATGGTTGAAGAGGTATTCCCAAGAATTTGATGATGTCGTCCATAATGAAACTGCCACTCGCACCGGTATCAATAAGGGCAGTGGTGGCGAACATGTGGGTCTTGATGCCCAGGGATACTGGGAGCAGAAGTTGAGGGTCAGAAACAGTTGTGCCCAAGCTCGGGACCTTCGCCGGGCTCAGGCGTTGTAATTTCCTGGACGAACCGGGCAGCACTGCAGACGGTGTCCAGAAGTGCCACAGTAAAGGCAAAGCCCTTCTTTTCAGCATCCCCAATTCACCTCCATGGGTTCCACCGTGGAAGAGGGTGGTGGAGTTATGTTCCTTACAGGGGTGCATGGTATGCTTGCAGCCCGTGCTGGAGAAGAGCATGGAGCCTTTACTTCTAGGCATCTCATGGATGGAAAGCTCATCCTTTAGAACAGATGAGAGACCATCTAGGAAGATGGCTTGTAGGCAATTCTCTTGCCACCCAAGTTCGGCAGCTAAAGTTTGGAACTCCACTGTGTATTCAGAGAGGGTCTTAGACCCTTGACGGAGATGAAGTAGGTTGTGACCGGCAATAGTCATCTGAGCAGGATCTCCAAATGTCTGCTTGAAGAGATTGATTAAGTCAGACAGCTTGGAGAGGATAGGATCAGGACGTTCCCATAAGGGAGAGGCCCATGCCAGGGCTTTCCCTTCCAGCCAGGACGGGATGAAGGTGACCTTCATGATATCCTCCAAAAACAAGGAAGGCTGGAGGGTGAATTGCATAAAGCACTGATTAAGAAAACCATGACAGGAGCGTGGATCCCCATTGTATCTACGGGTGCAGGAAATGCCAGAGTTGCTCTAGGAAGCACAGTGGCCGGGATGCCCACATGGTTGGCCATAGCAGTCTCTTGTAATTGGGAGCATAGCACCTCCACTGAAGAAGCCAGCATCTCCAAGGCTTGGTGATGTTGCTTTACTGTAGCGGCCAGTCCTGTTAGGGCCCTGGAGGTGGGAGACTCTGCCGAGTCCATGGCCTTGGCAACCTGTTGCACTTGGGGGTGGACCCCTGTCCTGTGGCAGTACAGAGACTGGCCACAGGGGGCGGAGCACGAAGGGAGACAGAGGCAGTGTAGATCTTCACCACTGGAAGCCCAAGGTCCCTCCTGGAGGAGCCCGTAGGGACCCAGGCCACTGGGACTTAGGTGGGCCTTGCAGGGTCTCCTGGGATAGTCAGAGTCCGGCATGCCCACAGACACAGGAAGAGCTCAAAAGGTTCGAAATTGGAAACAGATTGGAGGAGAGCGAACCAGAATAGAGTTGGTGAGAACAAGGCTAGGGACAGAGCCAGAATCGAGCAAGGACAGGCGAGCAAGGTCAAAGTCCAAGAAACAGTCCGAGGAGTGGTCAACGAAGCAAGGGTCAAGATCGAGAGGTCAGGCAAGGTCAAAGAGCAGGTTGAGGTCTTTGGCAGGCGGCAGGCAGGCAGGCAGGTCAGGAAAAGCTGAGGTCTTTACCAGAAAGTCAGTCTGAGGTAAGACCAGGGAGACAAACACAAACACAGGAACAAGCAGGCAAGGAAGCAGGTACAAACAGGAACAAGCAGGAATGGAACTGGAACAGAAGGATCCTGGAACGAGACTAGGAACAAGCAGGCAGGAACAAATACAGAGGCAATCTAGCAAACAAGCCGACCCGATTGCCAAGGCAAGGAAGTGAGGCCAGGAACTTCCTTATAACATGCGATCAATCAGGGTGCACTGCAGAACTTTGACATCATATATAATTCTTCCTTATGTGATTCTTGTATTAATTTCTCAGTGCACATAGTCAGCAGGCATCAGCAGTTCACTGTGATCTGTTAGTAACAAAGGTGACAAACCCATTATCTATGTCCACACATAATGGTTGTAACATTAAAAATCTCTGTCCTCACTCTGTGCCTTGGGTCTTCATGTCACTATGCTTTTCACCAAACCCCTCACACTATGAATGGAATAATCATGCCACTGTACTTGCTGCAATACCCCTCACTCTATGCCTTGGAGAATGGGGTGAGGTTTGATTCCTCTGTGCTTGCTACCATATACATTACTCTATGCCTTAGGGGTGTTTATGCTACTGTTTGTGTCCTTTTCCCCTCTTTTGGTGACTTAAGATTTTCATTCCACAGTTTTTGCTGCTTTGCCTTTCTTTTGGTGCTTTGAGATGCTCATACCACTATATGCGCCACTTTATCTCCTCACAGTGACTTGGGCTGTTCATACCACTGTTAGTGCCCTTTTGATGCCATGGGTTGTTCAGGCCACTTTTGGTGTCTTGGGGTGCTGTTGCCTCTGCCACTGATGCCTGCCAGCAAATTTCATAAAACTTAGCTGGAAAACCCCAAAGTTAAAGCCAAAATAGGATATATTGCTCTACCCACTGACTTTAATGGAAGCAAATGGCCTGGATGAAACAAATGAACTTCTGATCCAAACTGAACAAACCAAATGAAATAGGAAATCAAACCAAAATTCCAATCTAAACCACAAATATTTTCTGTGCACACCTCTAATGCATAGCACCCCTTTGGCCATATTTTGTAACACAGAATTTGTGATTACAAATTCACCTTGACTACTGATGATCCTTGTGCGTTATTTTTTGCACACCCCTGTATTTGTTAAAATAGAGCACATTGCAATTTCCAACCACCTTTTCAGTATTCTCATTTTTGTGGCAGTAATCTGTACTTTGAAAGAAAACTGACAAGAGAAGTGACAATTATTCTGCTGTGTCGTTGCTGGGTAATGATGGGGTTGCTGCTGATTGGCACACAGTTCCTCCCTGTATGTTTGGTTCAGTGCTCAAAAGTGCAACCAATTTTGTATCTCAACAGAAAATTAAGATATGTAATAGAAATAAAATGCATGACCCCCTTTACAGGAATAAGCACTGAACTTGCCACATAGCTTTTCACAAATTGAAGGCTCTTTGTGATCAATAACAATGCAAGCATCCAGATAGAAAATCAAGGTTGCAATTTTATGCCATTATCCACCCAAGTTCTACTCTTGAGATCTGTGACAGCAGCAGGAATACGCAACTGAAACATTGTGTTGTACCTAAATGACTACAATCATATGTAAATTGTAAATGTGCACAGCATTATAATTACTCAGACATTGGAAACTGATTTGGTCATTACAAACATAAGTAGAGCTGTTAAGTTCTTATTTTTGCCATTGATGTGCTTATCATCAGAAGTTAACAGCTGAACAACAGTTTCAATTTTTGGAGTTATGGCACTGCATCAGAAATTGTAACTGTTAAAAATGAGTTGCTATGTTATAGTTGCATAGTCATGGGTAGAGTAAGAAAACTACCAGGAATCCTGTTCAAGTGAGCTTCTGGTTTCTTTCCTTTTATGATACTTTTTTCTGAGATCTGTTCTCTAACAATGACTATGTTTCTACTCTTTTCTTCATGTAGTGAGAAGATTTATAAATATGTTGTCTCTTCCAGCCAGGAATCATCTGAAAATGAGAATTACAGAAAAAATAATTCACGAGACTGTGCATGATTAGAGGACTTTTGCTTCAAAGCTTAAGGCCCTCTGCTGCCAGAAATTTCAGCAAAATTCTTAAATATACATGCAGTTCAGGGGGATAAAGACCCTCTGCTTTACTTTAAATAGGATTTCCTTCATAATTTTCTATAACTCATCAACAGAGCACTCACACTTTGACAAATGAAAGTTGTTAAAAAATGTTGCATGAAGAGAAATTAATTCATTATAAAACCTCAATTTGCTATGAAAACTCTGAAATCTGCCCAAATCACACTGATTTGCATTTAGTTGTTTGCTGAGGAGTTCTGTCACCTCCAACAATAGCTTTCCTTGAAAGCTGATGTACTGCAGTGACTTTGGATTGTACATACATTGGGTCAAAAAAGACATCACAACCTGCAAAAAATGTCAGTTCTCTTAAAATAAACTAGCCATAATGTCACATAATTTTAAAGAATGAACATTTGAAAACATGCAAAATATAACATGCAAAGGTATCTTGACTATGTACTTATCAGAACTAAATATCATTCATTATAATTGTTTCTAGTTTGCAACTTACTGCATTTCCTTGACTCATATATATGTACACTTATTTGTTATTTGTAAACTAAATATCATAGCTAGCAACCCTAAAACAATCTATCTTTAATTTCATTGGCAAAAATTATTCACAACAAAAACAATAGCTAATAAAAATAAGACACAATTCTTTTTAAAATGTAATCCTCTGGAGTATAATATTTGTTGCATAAATCTAAAAGGTCCCTCCATCACAGAAGAATCTTCTCTGCTCTTTTCATATTTTTGCTTTATTCTATTATCTTTGCTTGCCACTACCTTTCTAAAAATGAACTTTTCATATAACATCCAGGATCATTTTTCAAAATGCCTTAGGGTGTTATTGCGCACGTTAAGGCCCTAACGCACACAATAAATTCCGCATCGTGAAATGTGTATGCAAATTTTAAATTAGTATTCGAGTGGGAAGAGTTTGGGCAGAGTAAATAGAAATGAGGGCCGGTTAATGTCGCGTGCGATAAAGTAACGCGCAGCAATGCAGGTTTTAACACCAGAAGTAAATACACCTTTTTTCTGTGCATTATGCCTGCCTTACAGCTTTTATTGCAAATCCAAGTTCGGGGGGGGGGGGGGGGGGACAGAGAGAGAGCCTTTGTGGAGGGTCACATATAACTTTTATGCCAGTGAAAGAGGGGGCATTATGAACTTGGGGTGATGTTTGTGGGGTGGGATGCTTCAACGGCAGTGGGAATGAAGAAAAGTGGATCTATATACAGACAACAACCAACAGGTCTGAATTATTTAGTCTGGGTAAACAAATAAGCATGGGTATAGCTTGCTGATTGCGGCGGTTACTACCCCTAACTAATTAAGCTAGATATTTCACTTAGAGGCAGTTCCAACACTGCTCTCTACATTAATGGTGGGGGTGGAAGGGAAATAGAATCTAAAGGTTACTAAGAGCCAAGAGTAACAGATAAGTATGAGAAACAAAAGTGCAAAGCTTGCTGGGCAGACTGGATGGGCCGTTTGGTCTTCTTCTGCCGTCATTTCTAAGTTTCTATGTTTCTATGGATGGGTTTTGAAGTGCAGTTTTACATACACAGTCATACATACGAAGTACACAGTTACCATCAGTAAAGATTTAATGTGATTTGGAGGGACAAAAGGCAGAAGAATACTAGATTTGTACCATTTTCTCTCTACCTAGCTTGATGCACTCTCTACCTAGCTGCAATCAAACTAGGTAGAGATCAAAGTGTACAAATCTACACTTCTTTTACCTTTCATCTCTCCAAATAACATTAAATTTTCACTGATGGTAACTGTGCTGTTTGTACGTATGACTGTGCATGTAAAACTGTCCTCCAAAACCCACCCCACCCCACAAACCTCACCCCGTTACTAGTAGCCCTTCTTACAGTGGAATAATTAATAATGAGCTTCTACAAAGGTGCTCTCTCTCTTTCTCTCTCTCTCTCTCCAGCCTGGATCACCATAAGCAAAAATGTTATCATGTATCAGGAAAATTAGCCTAACCATGCCGCTTTTTTTTAGCACAGGCATTATTTTTGCTATATTTATAACAAAATTTTAAATCTAGGTCATTGTCTTTGTGAAAATAAAATTCCTTATTACTTCAGTTCTTTATTATTACCCATTGAAGAGAACTTCCTTCTCATGAAAAATGTTTTATTCTTGTTCATTATTTGTATCTTATATGCAGTTGATTATTTGTATCATATCACACCTTTCCTCCAGGATATATTTATTAAGGTCCTTAACAATTTTGGTTGTCTTCCAGTGGATTGTACTTAATCATATATATATCCCTCTGAAAATGTAGTCTGCTTCACTGCTGGTAGCCCTACCAAAATCCTCCTCCCCAGGCTCATGTTCTGACTGTTGGACAATATCTCAAATCTCCTAGGGATGTGCAGCCAAAAAATTTCATTGCATTCGTGATACGTATTCGTCGGGAGTCATTTCCGTTGCATTTGGACGTATGGCGCCCCCGATACGTTGATATGTGAATTCATTTTCCGGTTCCCATTAAAAATGGGGGAAGGATTTCCAGCCTGTTTTTGGCTGCAGAATTGGGGTTTTATTAATCAATTTTGATGAAACTTCTGGGGAGCAATCATCACAAAAACAAAAGAGCTCCAAGGTACTTAGACTGTGGCAAAGTGGCACCAAAGTGGCATGAATAGCCTAAGGCACTGTAAAGGTGCAAAGGGGTACCAGAAGTGGCAAGAGTTCAGCAAGAGTGTCAAAAACACACCACAGCTTCAATAGAGAGCACCGATAATAGATGCATGAACCCTCTAAGGCAGCATGACAGGCAAAGCAGTAAAACAAGTGGCGTTGACATCCTACAGCACAATGAAGGGGGAACATAGTAGGGATGTGAATCGTGTGCCATATCGTCTTCACGATTGAAATCGTGTGGCAGGAGAAGAAAATCGTGTTAGGCACGATTATTTCGTTGAAAAATCATTAAAAATTGTTTTTTCCGATTAGTGCGCACTAACGGGAGTTAGTGCGCACTAACAGAAATTGATACAATTTGACACTTTTCAGGTCAGTTAAGGTCAGTTTAGGAATGAATATGTATTCCTATTGGCTGCCCTCTTATTTATTCATGTTACCAAGGTTCCCACTGACAGTATATGGGGGATGGGAAATGGAAACAGTTGGTAGCTTGACAAAAAAAGTAATGTGATCAGTCAATGTGACTAGAACTTGTGCCCTAACCCTGATACCAGGGGTGTTGTGATCTTCCTGCACACAGTGCCCTAACCCTGGCACCAGGGGTGTTGTGATCTTCATGTACACACAGTGCCCTATCCCTATTAATACCAGGAGTGTTGTGATCTTCCTGCACACAGTGCCCTAACCCTGGCACCAGGGGTGTTGTGATCTTCATGCACACAGTGCCCTATCCCTATTAATACCAGGAGTGTTGTGATCTTTCTGCACACAGTGCCCTAACCCTGGCACCAGGGGTGTTGTGATCTTCCTGCACACAGTGCCCTATCCCTATTAATACCAGGAGTGTTGTGATCTTCCTGCACACAGTGCCCTAACCCTGATACCAGGGGTGTTGTGATCTTCCTGCACACAGTGCCCTAACCCTGGCACCAGGGGTGTTGTGATCTTCATGTACACACAGTGCCCTATCCCTATTAATACCAGGAGTGTTGTGATCTTCCTGCACACAGTGCCCTAACCCTGGCACCAGGGGTGTTGTGATCTTCCTGCACACAGTGCCCTATCCCTATTAATACCAGGAGTGTTGTGATCTTCCTGCACACAGTGCCCTAACCCTGATACTAGGGGTGTTGTGATCTTCCTGCACACAGTGCCCTAACCCTGGCACCAGGGGTGTTGTGATCTTCATGTACACACAGTGCCCTATCCCTATTAATACCAGGAGTGTTGTGATCTTCCTGCACACAGTGCCCTAACCCTGGCACCAGGGGTGTTGTGATCTTCCTGCACAAAGTGCCCTATCCCTATTAGTACCAGGAGTGTTGTGATATTCCTGCACACAGTGCCCTAACCCTGATACCAGTGATGTTGTGATCTTCCTGCACACAGTGCCCTAACCCTGGCACCAGGGGTGTTGTGATCTTCATGTATACACAGTTCCCTATCCCTATTAATACCAGGAGTGTTGTGATCTTCGTGCACACAGTGCCCTAACCCTGGCACCAGGGGTGTTGTGATCTTCCTGCACACAGTGCCCTATCCCTATTAATACCAGGAGTGTTGTAATCTTCCTGCACACAGTGCCCTAACCCTGATACCAGGGGTGTTGTGATCTTCCTGCACACAGTGCCCTAACCCTGGCACCAGGGGTGTTGTGATCTTCATGTACACACAGTGCCCTATCCCTATTAATACCAGGAGTGTAGTGATCTTCCTGCACACAGTGCCCTAACCCTGACACCAGGGGTGTTGTGATCTTCCTGCACACAGTGCCCTATCCTATACCAGGAGTGTTGTGATCTCCCTGGACACAGTGCCCTAACCCTGACACCAGGGGTGTTGTGATCTTCCTGCACACAGTGCCCTATCCTATACCAGGAGTGTTGTGATCTCCCTGGACACAGTGCCCTAACCCTGACACCAGGGGTGTTGTGATCTTCCTGCACACAGTGCCCTATCCCTATTAATACCAGGAGTGTTGTGATCTTCCTGCACACAGTGCCCTAACCCTGACACCAGGGGTGTTGTGATCTTCCTGCATGCAGTGCCCTATCCCGCCTTCATTACTAGTGAGAGGCTGGCTTCACAGACAGGGGGGAGCTTCCTGACCCTCACTCCTCCCCTCCCCATGTCCCAGCCAGTGAATGGTGTGTGGGTGAGGGGGGGGGGAGGATGGTGAAGGGTGAGACAGCTCCTTCCCTGCATTACTAGTGAGAGGCTGGCTTCACAGACAGGGGGGAGCTGTCTGACCCTCACTCCTCCCCTCCCCATGTCCCAGCCAGTGAATGGTGTGTGGGTGAGGGGGGGGAGGATGGTGAAGGGTGAGACAGCTCCTTCCCTGCATTACTAGTGAGAGGCTGGCTTCACAGACAGGGGGGAGCTTCCTGACCCTCACTCCTCCCCTCCCCATGTCCCAGCCAGTGAATGGTGTGTGGGTGAGGGGGGGGAGGATGGTGAAGGGTGAGACAGCTCCTTCCCTGCATTACTAGTGAGAGGCTGGCTTCACAGACAGGGGGGAGCTT
Source organism: Rhinatrema bivittatum (assembly GCF_901001135.1). Classification (NCBI taxonomy): domain Eukaryota; kingdom Metazoa; phylum Chordata; class Amphibia; order Gymnophiona; family Rhinatrematidae; genus Rhinatrema; species Rhinatrema bivittatum. The sequence goes on along the minus strand of NC_042620.1, from coordinate 306,204,168 downwards.
CCTGACAAAAATAACAAAAATAATAAACAAACAAGTTCTAGTCACATGAGTGATGATCATCACGTTACTTTTTTTGTCAAGCTTCCAACTGTTTCCATTTCACATCCCCCCAATACATATTCATTCCTAAGTGACCTTTACTGACCTAGGAAGTGTCAACACTTTGTTTCATTTTCTGTTGGTGTTCGTGAGTTTCCAGTTCCATTTCCCATCCCCCCAACCATCACCTCAGTGGGAACCTTGGTAACATCAATAGATAAGAGGGCAGCCAGCCAGTAGGAACACATATTCATTCCTAACTGACCTTTACTGACCTGGAAAGTGTCAATTTGTATCATTTTCTGTTAGTGCGCACTAACGGGAGTTAGTGCGCACTAACTGGGAGTTAGTGCGCACTAACACGATTTAACGATTTTTAACGATAAATCGTTAGAATTTCTATTGTATTGTGTTCTATAACGATTTAAGACGATATTAACATTATCGGATGATAATTTTAATCGTTGAAAAACGATTCACATCCCTAGAATATAGCAAGCAGAAAGACTAGCACCAACACACTGAGGAATCATGATAGTGGCAATAACACCACAAGGAGTTGAGTGAGTCATCTGGTGATTGGCAGCAAGGCAGAGTGGCAGAAAGTTGATAGGGGCAAGACAGGCTGGCAGAGCCGAGGTAGTCAGTTCCCTGTGGTTTGATAAGGGAATGACAAGGATGCAAGACAAGACGAGGCTCAGCATGTGGTGGGACTGTCAACTGTGCATACTGTGCACCCAACCCGTCTTGAAACAGGGACCAGGGAGTCTAACACGCGTGCTAGGACCTGAAACATGATGAACTATGCCTGGGTGGAATGGAGCATCTGTGGGTGCCGATTTTGGTGGTAGTAGCAAATATTCAAACAAAAGCCCTGGGGAGAGTTCCCCTTCCTATGAGCAGGAAAGGGCTCCCTAGAACGGGTTCGCCCCTAGAGTGAGGTGTTTCCATTGGCGTCCGGTGAGCTCTCCCTGGTCTTTTAAAATCTGGTGGATGTAGCTGATATACAAACGAGAGTTTTCAAAGCCGAGACAGAGGAGGGTGAATGTGAACAGCGGTGCAACATGGGTCAGAGGGTAGAAACAGGCAGGCTACACCCGGGGAGAGTTCCCTTTCCTATCAGCAGGAAAGGGCTCCCTAGAATGGGTTCGCCCCTAAACAGCAGTTCAATATGGGTCGGAGGGGAGAAAAAGGCAGGCTACACCCGGGGAGAGTTTCCTTTCCTACGAGCAGGAAAGGGCTCCCTAGAATGGGTTCACCCCTAAACAGCAGTTCAACATGGGACAGAGGGCAGATACAGGCAGGCTACACACGGGACCCCGACAGACTGTAGTGTGAGAATATCCTTGACAAAAGACAGGTAGGCCGGAAAGCAGTCAGAGTACAGCTTGGCATAGAAAGAGGTTGATTTCAAAATGGAAGAAACGACTGGAGGTAAAACACTAATAGAAAGGACTTCATCAAGTGAAGTAAAATCCCAAATGCCAGCTGTTGTTTTATTTCATTTATTTATTTAACACATTTCTATACCTACCTTCATGGTTGAATGGTTGAATGTTTTAATAGGTTGGTTGAATGTTTTAGGAGAAACAGAGGCTTTGAAGAACTTTACTATTCCGAAGCTAAGAAGAAGTACTAATAAGGTGTGCTTGGCACCTAGCAACACAGATAGAAGAGAGTACATACAGATGAAATATACTTTAGAAGAATCAAGATTTGATATGTGCTATCAGCTGCACTCTTCCTGGCATTTTGGTGATATGAAACTTGAATATACATATGACAATCGTCAATGCCGAGGCGGAGGAGGTTACCATGTAAACAAACAGTGGTTCAACATGGGTCAGAGGGTAGATAGATACAGGCAGGCTACACCCGGGGAGATTTCCTTTTCCTAAGAGCAGGAAAGGTCTCCCTAGAATGGGTTTGCCCCTAAACAGCAGTTCAACATGGGTCAACAGGTCCTAAGAGATAGGCTGCAACACCGTGGAGAGTTCCCTTTCCTAAGAGCAGGAAAGGACTTCCTTGGAATGGGTTGGCCCCTAGAGTGGAGCACGAGCCTTCAAAGCGTGGCGAGAGGGAGCAGGGTGCCATATGAACAGCGGTTAAACATAGGTCAACAGGTCCTAAGAGATAGGCTGCAACATCGGGGAGAGTTCCCTTTCCCAAGAGCAGGAAAGGACTTCCTTGGAATGGGTTGGCCCCTAGAGTGGAGCACGAGCCTTCAAAGCATGGCGACAGGGAGCAGGGTGCCATGTGAACAGCGGTTAAACATGGGTCAACAGGTCCTAAGAGATAGGCTGCAACACCGGGGAGAGTTCCATTTCCTAAGAGCAGGAAATGACTTCCTTGGAATGGGTTGGCCCCTAGAGTGGAGCACGAGCCTTCAAAGCCTGGTGGCAGGGAGCAGAGTGCCATGTGAACAGCGGTTAAACATGGGTCAACAGGTCCTAAGAGATAGGCTGCAACACCGGGGAGAGTTCCCTTTCCCAAGAGCAGGAAAGGACTTCCTTGGAATGGATTGGCCACTAGAGTGTATAATGGTACCAATTGTTCGGATTTAATCATTTGCAAACAGATCATGACTTCATAAGCAAGACGAAGGAAGCTCTCTTCTCTGCCCTGAAACTAAAGAAAACTCTTTGTTTTATTTAAGGATCAATGCTGTGAAGGAGTACTAGTTTTAATTGCCAGAGACTGAGGTTTCCCTTTGCAACGAGGGTTCAGCCATTAGGACTGGACATAAGGCCTGGATGGACAGGCAGAGCAATCGAGGTCAAACACTTGTAGGAACATAAGGCCTGGACTGACGGGCAAAGCAGTCAAGGACAGAAGTCAATCCCACCTAGGGACATAAGGCCTAGACGGACAGGCAGAGCAATTGAGGTCAAACACTTGTAGGAACATAAGGCCTGGACGGACAGGCAGAGCAATCGAGGTCAAACACTTGTAGGAACATAAGGCCTGGACTGACGGGCAAAGCAGTCAAGGACAGAAGTCAATCCCACCTAGGGACATAAGGCCTAGACGGACAGGCAGAGCAATTGAGGTCAAACACTTGTAGGAACATAAGGCCTGGACGGACAGGCAGAGCAATAGAGGTCAAACACTTGTAGGAACATAAGGCCTGTACGGACAGGCAGAGCAATCGAGGTCAAACATTTGTAGGAACATAAGGCCTGGACTGACAGGCAAAGCAATTGAGGAGAGAAGTCAATCCCACCTAGGGACATAAGGCCTGGACGGACAGGCAGAGCAATCGAGGTCAAACACTTGTAGGAACATAAGGCCTGGACAGACAGGCAGAGCAATTGAGGTCAAACACTTGTAGGAACATAAGGCCTGGACTGACAGGCAAAGCAGTCGAGGACATAAGTCAATCCCACCTAGGGACATAAGGCCTGGACTGACAGGCACAGCAATCGAGGCCAAACACTTGTAGGAACATAAGGCCTGGACAGTTGACAGTCAGGCACAGCATTTGAGGTCAGGCCCTTGTAGGGACGTATGGACTGGGCAGTGGACGGTCAGGCACAGTGTTTGAGGTCAGGTACATGAGCTGCAGTGCTTATATTATCTGGAGCATAGGAGGCAGTTGGAGCTGCTGCAAGGCTTTCAATTGCTTTTATTCATTGTGCCATTCACAGGGAAAATTTGGAAACCCAAGCAAAGGCAGGTTTACTTTAAAAAACACTAGCATTTCCATCAAATCTGGTGCCAGCCTTGAGCGGTGAGGGCTCCTGATACCCCCTGTCATTGAAAAGACACGTTCACTGGGCACACTGGTTGGTGGACATGACAGATATCGCTGAGCCACTTTGGCTAGGTGTGGCAGGACAGTGGACTTGTGTGCCCAATATGCCAGCGGATCTGTCTGCATGTTCTCTATCGACTCTGAGAGATACCGTGTCACCGACAGACGTGCTGGTGTCTCCTTTGCTTGCGCGGGCTCAGAGTCACTCATGCCAGCTGCTTTCTCTCTCGCCCGTTGCACAATTGATGAATCTTTATGGGCAACATGCCTTGGGCGTTCTGACGTGGAGGAGGAGGTACTATCTGTCTCTGAAGTGCTTGCTGTTTCCACCTCTGCTTGAAGCCTAATCTGTCTCTGCCTATGGCGCTCCTGTTCACGGACTTTTGCTAACAGCAGCTCCTTTACAAATGACAGACAATTGGACTGTAGGGCGAGTTTCCCTTTCACATGGGGATCACAGACTGAGGCGAGCATGTATGTGCGGTCGTCTGTTAAAGGCCTTAATCTGTCTTTCACCTGCTGCTGCAAAACATCCAGACACTGCAGCACCTCAACTGTCATTCCCTCTTCCCGTTTAAAGGCCTCCAAATGTTCATCCAGGAAATTAACTATAGGGATGATGTCAGCCAAGGTGGCACTTCTGGAACTCATCTCCTCCGTGACATCCTTGAAGGGCTGCAGGATTTTTACCAGCTGACTCATGACTAACCAATCATGATGCCCTAGGGGATTCTGCACACCTATGTCCATTGTACCAGAAAGTTCATGAAGGGGTGTCTGCAGCTCCAGTAACCTCTCCAGCATCATAAAGGTGGAATTCCACCGCGTGGCAATGTCTTGAATGAGACGCTTGGAGGCATATCCAAATCAGTCTGCTTTTGTCGGAGAACCTGCCCCGCCTTGATACTTCTGTGGAAGTGTGCTGCTATGTTCCTGCACTTCTGTATTAACCTATGCAGGTATTCATTCTCTTTGTCATTGGAATCCAAGCCCAGAGCTGACTTCACTACCAGGTGCAGAGTGTGTGCAAAACATCGGATGTTCTTAAAGCGCCCATCGGTTATTGCCTTAACCATGTTTGCACCATTGTCTGTGACAAGGAACCCTGCCTGCATTTTCCTGTCTCGCTGGTGTAGTTGCCAGCCCTCTAGCATCTGTCTGATGCATGCTAGAATATTGGCTGCGGTATGGGCCTGGTCCGTCAGGTAGGTATGCAGTAAAGCCCACCTCCACCCTGATACTTCTTCAGTAATAGAGCTGCTGGCTGTCCCTTCCTCAGCCATGTCCCACCAGTGTGCTGTCAGAGAGAGGTAAGAGTGTGCAGCATTCATGGCGGTCCAGATATCCAGGTGAAATGCACTCTTCCCTCTGCCTTAGCTAGCAGTGCTTGCATGCGACTGCGACACTGCTTGTACAGGCTGGGGATGACCTTTCTAATAAATGTGGTTCTGGAAGGGATTTTGTAATTTGGAAGTACGACCTTCAAAAAACGCTTGAAACCCACATTCTTCAATAACTGCAAGGGCTGGTCATCAAGGGCAATCATTTCCCCAATGGTCCTGGTTACAACTTTTGAGGCTGCCTGCCTCCTACCCTGGGATAGCGTTACCGCACTCCACCCCATTTCCTCCATGGTGGGTTGTCGCTTCTGCCACATGTCAGGGGGGTTACTGGCCTGCCACCTGACTGCTAGAAGGGGATGAGGGCATGGGCTGACTCTGCTGCTTTCCTACCACTGCACACTGGTTGGAAGGGGTCCCCCAACTGGTACTGCCACCATCCCCAGATGGCAGTAATCTTGTTGGGTGTTGCCTCTTCATATGATGGTTCATGCCAAAATTAGATAGATGTCCCATTTGCTTGCCTCTGCCAAAATCCCTGGCACAGTAATTACACCGAGCATTACGCGGGTCTTCCGTCACTTTAAAGTGTCTCCAGATCACAGATGTCTTTCGTGATCCTCCCCTCTCTAACACCTTGGGGGTGGATGCTGGCACTGGAGCTGAGGTAGTGGGTACACCCTGAGATGCAATGCCAGGTTGGCCTCAGTCACCCTCTGTGCCTCTGCTGACTGCTCTTCCTCCTCCTTATCACTTTCATCTCTCCCCTGCTGCACATTTGTGGAGGCTAAGACAGGACTAACTGATCCTACCGAAGATTCGTCAGCTATTACTTCTTCCATTTCTGATGAGAATCCCACACAAGAAGATTCTTCATCTGAATCAGAAGCAAACAGTGACTGTGCTACCTTGTCAACGCTAAGTGTTAGTCGAGACTTCTGACCCCTGCTGCTTTTGGGTGTCTACATTTTGTCTGGCATGACTCTGCCTCCACTTCCCTCACCTCCAAAACTACAGGGCCAGAAACAAGTGGTGGCGATGGCGATGCATCATGGTCAGATTTAATTTTTTTCGTCATGGAACTGCCATCCCCTACAAAGAGTTTAGATTGCGACAGTTGCCTTTTTAGCTGTACTGGTGGTGTTGCACTAGTGTCTTTTGAAGTGCCTTCTCTGCCAGTCCCAATCACTCGACTATATCTCTCTTTCCTTGACATTATGGATTTAATGTCACTGAGTAGTAACACTGCCCACTGTCACGGTGCCTGGCTGTGCACTAATATGTGTGGTGTGCACACAGACGCTGCTTGCTTGAAAGCACAAAAGAGGCACACTCCCTGGGCACTTGACTGCACAGACCCACTCAATAATGAGGTTCAGTCTGTTAAAAATGCCCACTGCCCACTGTCATGGTGCCTGGCTGTGCAATAATGTGTGTGGCATGCACATAGAAGCAGCTTGCTTGTAAGCACAAAAGAGGCAGACTCCCTGGGCACTTGACTGCACAAACCCACCCAATAGTTAGGTTCAGTCTGTTAAAACTACCCACTGCCCACTGTCATGGTGCCTGGCTGGGCACTAATGCATGTGGTGTGTACACATAGACGCTGCTTGCTTGTAAGCACAAAAGAGGCAGACTCCCTGGGCACTTGACTGCACAGACCCACCCAATAGTTAGGTTCAGTCTGTTAAAACCACCCACTGCCCACTGTCACGGTGCCTGGCTGTGCACTAATGTGTGGCGTGCACCCAGAAGCTGCTTGCTTGTAAGCACAAAAGAGGCAGACTCCCTGGGCACTTGACTGCACAGACCCACCCAATAGTTAGGTTCAGTCTGTTAAACTGCCCAGTGAAGCCCAGTGCACAGAGAGACTAAGAAATTTGAATTAAAAAAAATCAGTTTAAAAAAGCTGGAATTTTTGTCACTCCAGAAAAATGGATGAAATTGAAAATAATATATCTCTCCAAGCCAGCCCAACACCCTAAATGGTGGTCAGTGCTAGCTGACCTAGCACAGCTTCTCTTCTCAGTCAGAGATCACCAAAATAAATAGCTTGAAAGAAACAGGACTAGCTGGCCCTGGCACTGCAGCAAAACAAAGAATAATTAGCTTTTTCTTTCCTTAACTAGCTTAACTAGCCTATCTCTCAGGGCAGCTTTCTCTTACACCCAGCCCACCTCCCCACAGCATCGCTGGAAATAAGTGCGTGGCTCCTCATGCTGATGTTTATATAGTGCTGGCTCATCAGTAAAATCAACAGAGAGCACTGAATGACAGCGCAATTGGCTGCATTCAGTGCATGTCACAAAATGTCAGTGCAGATACGCTGCATTCCGGTATCCATGCCGACCTGTCCGACCCTTTCCTGTGAGTCACTGTGACTCACAGGAAAGGGTCGGACAGGTCGGCATGGATACCGGAATGTAGGGCATGGGCGCTGCCATTTTGTGAAAATCATAGATAGCTAGTAGCTAATGGGGGCGAAGAAAAGCGTGGGCCGCTGGGCGCACCGAATTAAATGGATAATAAGTTAAATACGTGGGGAGTCGCGATTCGTTTCACCTCTCCACGTATTTAATGGATAGGACAAAATACGTTGCGGATCGCCAATACGTCGAAAACAGATGCACACCCCTAAAATCTCCTGCTTGCTATTCTAGCCCCTCCATATCTCCACAGCAACCAATCAATATTGAGGAGACCTTGAAGGAAGGGGCAAGAGCAATGCATGGCAGAGAAAAGCCTCTGCTCCCTGTTCCAGCCCCTCCCCACCTGTCCACTCTGCACCCATCTTCTGCCTGGAGTACAGTGCTCTGGTCTATTTGCTTGGAGAGTCATGGCTTCAGACCTAAGATGTCTGTACTGCAGGGACTTGAAACTCAGCTGACAATAGAGAAGGGAACTACCAGGAGATCCAGTCAGGAAATAATGATGTGTGGAAAGAGGCTGAATGTTAAATGGGGTGAGGGGAGAAGTGGATAAATGCTTGGGTTGGGGAGTGCAAAAAGACCGAATGACCCATGTCCTCCTGGCTCAGTACGATTGCCGCACACCCACAGGGGTAAGGAGCCCGTCGTACCCGATTTTCACCCCTCTGAGCCACACCCAAAGCCCGAGGCTGCTCCCCTCTTGGTTGAGAGGCCCACCTCCTCACTGACCTCACAGGAAACAAAGCGGAAGGCCCTTTAAACCAGGCGCACACTGGATTTCGCCCTCTTTGCCGACCAAACAACCCACATCCTCCTGGCTCAGTATGATTGGTGCACACCCACCGGGATAAGGAGCCCATCGTACCAGATTTTCCCCCCTCCAAGCTGCACCCGAAGCCCAAGGCCATTCCCCTCTTGGTTTAGAGGCCCACCTCCTCACTGACCTCACAGGAAGCAAAGCAGAAGGCCCTTTAAACCCAGGGACACACCGGATCTCGCTCTCTTTGCCGACAAAATGATTCACATCCTCCTGGCTCAGCACGATCGGCACATACCCACTGGGGTAAGGAGCTCTTCGCACCCGATTTTCACCCCTCCGTGCCGCGCGCAAAACCCAAGGCCACTCCCCTCTCGGTTGAGAGCCTGCCTCCTCACTGACCTCTCAGGAAGCAAAGCGGAAGGCCCTTTAAACCCAGACGCACACCAGGGGCATCATGCACTGAAGGAGTGCGACCAAAGGGGCCAGCCCCTTAGTGCGCCCCTTTGTGCTGCCCCCTTTGTCTCTGCCCTCCTCTCCATTCCCCCCCCCCCCCACACACACACACACTTCTCCAGCCCTCCTCCATCACCCCCCCAGGGCTCAATACCATACATCACATTTGCCTTTTCCTTTTCCCCCTATATACCAACAGACTTCTGGAACCTCACCCAATTGCCTGCTACCTGGAACAATCCCCAACAGACCTCCCTTGAGCAAATTCTGCCATCACCTTTTTCCCTCCCGCTTCAACAACCCCTCCTCCACCCCATCCCATACACTCTAACAAAACACTCTATATTCCCACCAAAAACCCTCAATCCTCATTGGTACCTTACCCACTCTCCTCACCTGAAACCCAGACACCAAGATCACCACCAACAACCACCAACATACACATTCCCCGTGGCACAAGACATCATGGAAACAGCAAATTCTCAAGATCAAAATTCAATTCCATGGCCACAAGATCCCCTCAAAGAAACTAGCTATTCACCCAAGATCTCTAATCCCAATTCTGATATCCCCTATGACCCAGCTTCTCATTCTCACTGTTTTTTCACTAATTCTATTCAATGCCCAATCTCTTGTTTAAAAACTCCAATCCTAAACGACATCCTATCACACCACAAGCCCGACATATGCGCCATCACCGAAACATGGCTCAAACAAACAGACATAGTCCTAACCAACCAGCTCCTGACTCACCTCTATGATATCATCTCTATTCCAAGGTTGTACAGAAGAGGAGGTGGCCTTCTCTTAATCACAAAGAAAGAACACTGCTTTAGGCTTCAGACCATACACACAGAACCCCACTTTGAAATAGCCTACTTCAAATCCAATCAACTGCAAATTTGCTTAGTATATACCCCTCCAGGACTACTTGACCGCAATCCCTCCCCTCTAATCAAATTCATCACAGAAAATATCAAAATGGACAGACCTGCCATCATGCTAGGCCACTTCAATATACATGTAGACACCTTTCCCCTAAACCCCAACTGCAAAGCCATCCTGGCCACCCTAACAGCCATGGGGTTCAAGCAAATCATAGACTCCCCTACACACAAAGCAGGAAACTCCTTAGTCCTAATTTTCATAAGCCCACACATACAAACCTCGAACCTACTCTCATGCACACCAGTCCCCTGGTTCGACCACACACTCATTCACGAAAACTTCTTCATTACCAAATCAGACATCCCTACATCCAATCACACATCTACAATACAATTCAGAAAAGCTTGCAAGATAGACAACTTGATTGAAACATTTCCGGCCACACTAAACAACCTAGACCTAACCAACACTGAATCTGCTCTCTCAACATGGAACACCATCACAAACAACATAGCCAACAAACACTGCCCTCTAATGACCAAGGGAATAAACCTCTCCCATCGCAACAAAAATGCATGGTACTCTCCTGAACTAAAAAAACTGAAATGCACCCTTAGAAAAATAGAAAAAAAAATGACAAAGTAATCGCACCATCAGCCTTCTAAACTCTTACACACCATCCCGATAAAATCACTAAAAGCTATTCCAAACATACTAGCCAAACCTATTGCCAATATCATTAACACATCCCTAACACAAGGGAATGTCCCCAACTCCATAAAAGGTGCCTTGGTCAGACCTTTATTAAAAAAACCCTCAGCTGAACCCTTCAGACCCAGCCAATTTCCATCCCATATCCATTCTCCCATTCCTTGCCAAACTGCTTGAAAAAATAGTAAACCAACAATTAACCGAACACCTAGAAAAACACAAAATTCTATACCCATCCCAATTCGGATTCCGCAAGTTCCTCAGCACGGAAACCCTGCTAATCTCACTCTCTGACACAGTTCTCACAGGTTTAGACAAAGGTCAATCCTACATCCTAGCCATGCTAGACATCTCCTCAGCCTTTGACACCTTCAGCCACAAGATTCTAATTGACAGACTAATAGAAATTGGCGTAGATGATAACGCTTTACGATGGTTTGAATCATATCTAGAAGGCAGATACCACAAAGTCAAAATTGACAACAGTGGATCTGATCCAATCAAACTCACTCAAGGCATACCATAAGGTTCCTCCCTTTCATCCACACTTTTCAACATATATATGCTCCCCCTATGCAAACTTCTAGTCGACCTAGGTCTCACACACTTCATATGTGCCGATGATGGCCAAATTCTAATCCCCATCACTGAATTCATATCCAAATCACTCCAACTATGGGAAATACACCTAACTACCTTCAACCAACTACTCACACAAATGAATCTAGCCATAAATACCAGAGATGACCTTCATTTTTTCTACCGGATCATTTTTTGAGTCAGACGCTTTGGGGTAAAGATCGTTTTTTCCTCGGTTAGTTTTTTGGAAAAAGAAACAAAAACTAAATGGGGAAAAATGAAACCGGCCCAAAAAACGACGCAGGAAAACGAAGCTCAAAAAAACCCACTCCAAGCATTAAAATTAACTTTAATACATTAAATACAACCCCCCCCCCATCATCCCAATCCCTCCCCAAGACTTATTAACATCCCTGGTGGTCCAGCGGGGTCCCACGAGGGATTTCTCCCTCCGTGCCGTCTGACTTTCGGGCCTGCCTCGATCAAAATGGCGCCGATAGCCTTTGCCCATACTATCTCACAGGGGCTACCAGTGCCATTGGTCAGCCCCTGTCACATGGCCATTGGCACCATCTTGTGCTCCTACCATATGACAGGGGCTGACCAATGGCACCGGTAGCCCCTGTGACATAGTATGGGCAAAGGCTATCGGCGCCATTTTGATTACTGGCAGCCGATGGTCTGAGTGCAGGAGGTCTCTCCCGGACCCACACTGGACTTTTGGCAAGTCTTGTGGGGGTCAGGAGGGTCCCCCAAGACTTGCCAAAAATCCCTGGTGGTCCAGCAGGGGCTGACCAATGGCACCGGTAGCCCCTGTGACATAGTATGGGCAAAGGCTATCGGCGCCATTTTGATTACTGGCAGCCGACTGTCCGAGTGCAGGAGGTCTCTCCCGGACCCACACTGGACTTTTGGCAAGTCTTGTGGGGGTCAGGAGGGTCCCCCAAGACTTGCCAAAAATCCCTGGTAGTCCAGCAGGGGTCCGGGAGCGACCTCCTGCACTCAGACCGTCAGCTGCCAGTAATCAAAATGGCACCGATAGCCTTTGCCCATACTATGTCACAGGGGCTACCGGTGCCATTGGTCAGCCCATGTCACATGGTAGGAGCACAAGATGTTGCCAATGGCCATGTGACAGGGGCTGACCAATGGCACCGGTAGCCCCTGTGACATAATATGGGCAAAGGCTATCGGTGCCATTTTGATAGAGGCAGGCCTGAAAGTCAGACGGCACGGAGGGAGAAATCCTTTGTGGGACCCCGCTGGACCACCAGGGATGTTAGTAAGTCTTGGGGAGGGATCAGGATGGTGGGGGGGGGGGGGTTGTATTACAGTGAATTTGAATGCTTGGGGTGGTTTTTTATTTAAAAAAATAAAATGTGCCCCTCCCCCCATACAAACCCGAAAAACTAATTTTCCTCGTAGTTCGGGAAAAATCAGTTTCAGGGTTCAGGGCCCCCGATCCATGATGAATTAGGCAATTTCATTGAAATTGTCTAATTCGTGTAAATGAACCACACTTCTACTAAATACTACCAAAACACAGCTCCTAATACTATGTCACAAACTAAATGAAAAAATCCTAGCAGATATAACCTCCAATCAAGCAAAACACCCAATTTCTTCAGATGTAAGAAACCTAGGGGTCATCCTAGACAACTAAGCCTTAAAAAATTCATAAACACAAATTACACATTCTAAAAACATTGAGACCCCTCCTGCACCACAGTGATTTCAGAATGGTCATCCATGCTCTAATCTTCTCCAAAATAAATTACTGCAATTCCATTCTACTAGGCCTCCCTGCAGCAACAATCAAATCCCTTCAAATGCTACAGAATGCCACCGCCAGAATCCTTACAAATACCCGTAAAAATGAGCACATTACTCCTATATTAAAAGACCTCAACTGGCTACCGATCCACTTCAGAATACGCTATGAGTCTAATCCTTATACACAAGACTCTACATAATTAAAACATACAATGGTTCAACTCTGCCTTCCACTTCCAAAGCCCATGAAAAAACACCAGATCTGCCAATAACGGATCCCTATCTATTTCCTCACCCAAACTTACACACCTCCACGCAACTCGAGAACGAGCATTATCACTTGTCGGCCCCTCCCTATGGAACACTATGCCTCAAGAACTAAGGCTAGAACCAAACACTCAAAACTTCAAAAAGAATTAGAAAACCTGGCTATTCAAACAAGCCTTCTCATGACCCCCGCACACCCAGACAGCCACGCCTCCAGGTCACCGCACATGCACAATGCCTGTGCTTTAAGTCTGTTCTCTTTCCCAATCCATTATTATTAATATAGAACTATGATAATTACATTTACTTGTGCCTATGATGTTTAACTCTACATGTTAAAGTTTCTGCTACTTGCTATTCCTGATCACTGTTGACCTTTAAGCTCCCCCCTTCTCTATAACCTATCTGTATCTCATCGGCCCCTGCAACTTGGGGAAGATTATAAAAAAAAAAAAAAGGGTTCATATATAACTTCCTTTCTTTTTCCACTTGTTACACTGTAAACCGATGTCATGTGCAAATGAATATTGGTATATAAAAGCAATAAATAAATAAATAAATAAATAAATAAATAAATGTTGGGGAAGATGAGGAGGGGATGTGAATACTTGGGGGAGGATGCTCATATCACTGACACAATATTATGCATTGCTGTTCCTGCCTTCAGAGTACAGTAGAAAAAATTGGGAGGACAAGCTGTAGCATATCAGGGAAGTGGATAAGGGAGGAGGAAGAGACAGGATAGGGTATAAAGGAGAAGGGGGGGACGGGACCAGGAAGGTTCAGAAGATAGAGAGAGAACCAGGGACTAAGGGAGAAGAAGAGAGAAAGAACCCTGCATAAGGTGCAATATGATAGTAAGCAAAAGAGGACCCAGGATCGAGAGAAAAAGAAAGAACCAAGTACTGGGAAGATGGATATGGAGAAATGATTTAGGATTATGGAGAGAAAGGGCGACCTGGAATAGAGGAGAGGGCCAAGTATGAGTGGAAGAAAGAGAGAGAGAAAGAGGACTGGAAAAGATCTGGGGATGGGGGAGAGAGAGATGGCCTTGGATTTGGGGGTGAAGAAATCCTGGAAAATAATGAAGGAGAAAGGGAATGAGAAATGGAATAAAAAAAGGAGGCAGAATGAAAAAGGAGAGCATCAAAGAAAGAGCAGAAAGACTGATGAGAAAGGTATTAACATATCCATTCTGAAGGTAAGAGTCAGCAAAGAAGGAAAGGACACCAGTGAGAGAAGGAAAATAAAAAAAGAAACAGAGAGGAGACCAGTGAATGAGAAAAAAAGAAAATGAGCTAGAACAGCAAGCCAGAGACACCAAAGATTGGAATCTTATAATCTGATAAAGAATATTAGTAATTCATCAATATGAATGTCCTGTAACCCAGTTCAAATGGAAATGTCTCCCAATTAGAATTTACATGTTAGGAATACATGGATTTTGTTGGCTAATTTTGACTTATTCTGGTATATAATTAACTTTTTTGAATGGAGGACATACCCACTAGCACAAAGGCTTTCTTTTGGGCTCAAAAATATTTTGTGATAATGAGCTACTTAGCATTCAGATATAAGCTAATCAGCTAACAGGCTTTTAGGTATATTTTGAGAGTAGATTAGTACAATTTTCCATGGGGACAGACCACTAGATTTTCCTCTAAACATAAAAATAAACTGCTCCCTCACTGCAAGCACTACAGAGAACAAGTGTCCCAGATTCATCCACCAGAAGTCTAGTAATTTTAACCTCCTTCCCATTGTCAGGAGGAGAGCAGTGCTTCTTACATGTATGTGACTCCTTCACCAATTTTAATCTGATGTTCAAATGTTTGGAGGCCCTGTAATCTTGTAGGACCTTCTGGTTCCGCAAATTCAGATATCAGACTGAAGCTGGCAGGTTTTGGAGTCATTTTTTGTTACTTTTGCTGAGAACGTATATAGAGGATAGGCCGTATGGATTTTCACCCAGACACAGACTAGTTTGAAGCCCACAGGCCAACCTCTAAGTGAACTCCTATTTACTGTCCTGCACTGTTTATTTAGTTATTCCAGTAGGTCTATGATGAGAAAGCCTGAGACAGAAAGTGAAGACCACACAGCTGTGCCTGAAATTTGTTAAGAAACCAGAGGGAGAAACCCCTCTGTTTTCCACAAGCATTTAGAGGGCCAGATTTTTAAAAACCTATGCGTGCTGGGCCTATTTTAAAAAGCCCAGCCACGTGTGTATGTCCCGGGGCTTCGAGAAAGGGGTGGGGCCAGGGGCAGGGAGGGACAGGGCAGGGCAGGGAGAGAAGTCCCCGGCACAGCGGCCATTTGCTGTTGTGTCGGAGAATTGCGTGCTGATAAGCTGCTAGTGCGCACAACCTGCGCCTGCTTCATCGGCATTTGCAAGTTGCACTAATGTGCACCCCCTTGCACGTGCCTACCCCTGATTTTATAATATGCGCACGCATGTTATAAAGTCAGGCATCCAAGTGTGCGTGCCGTGTAGCACACGCACATGAATGTGTGCAAGTTTATAAAATCTACCCCATAATGTTTAAGGAGAGACATCGAGAGAGATAAAGGGGAGAGAAATCTTTGGACATGATGGTACAGGCTGATCCTTCGGAAACGTAAGCTTTTTATATCTATGTAGCAATTGTTAGTATCTACCATTACTTCTTTTATGTAATCTGATTTTATTGGTTTTTCCTCCTATTGCAAAAATAAACTCACTTTCCTAAATACCTGGAACCATGATGTACTGAATCAAAGTTTGTGTGTGGTTATTTGTGTAGGGAATAAGCTCCTGGGTTCAAGCCCCCAGATATAATACTAGTAATTGTGTATTTCTTTGAGATAAGCCCCTCAGGTAGACCCAGTGTAAACCTCAGTGAGACTAGCCCTCCCACACCCCAGGTCAGAGCCCCAGGCAGAGCCCCGGGCAGAATACCAGTGTGCCCGGTCTGAACTCATAACAAAATTGGCAAAGATGATGATGGATTCCAGGTGAAAGGTTTATATGAGCCTTGAATTTGTGCCTCCATATTCATTGATATTTTAGTGTGAAGGGCAGATTTGTTTATTTTGGGACCGTCTAGTTTGTGTTAAGAATTTTTCTTATAATCTGCAGAAAACTGGATAGAGTATAAGAAAACCTATTGAATAGAAAATATTGTGTGTGCATTTAACTTTTGCATTATGTGACCAAAAAAGGCATCATTTGTTAAGAATCAAAAGGACAGTAAGGTAGAATTAAAAGCAGAAGCAAAGAGAAACTACCCTGTGGAGATTGTAGCAGCATATGGAAAGAATTAATGGGATCCTAATGTCGCAGGAGACTTAAATTCTTTTGATGAAGTAGAAAATAAGATTTCTGAGTATATCCATGCCAAAATGCCTAAAAATAAGAATATACTAAATAAATGAATCCAAACCAGCCAGGAAACCATAAATAACACAAAAATTAGATCCTGCTGAATGTAACGTGCCCAAATTGCTACAGGCTCATGAAGCTCTGGGGAGCGTTAGGCCTTTTTAATCATCGGTCACTGTGAATGGTTTGAGCGAATGCTTCAACTAGAAGCTAAACAGTTTTTGAGAGATACTTCAACCAGCACAAGCAAACAGCTGAGTGCTGCCTTCTTAGCTGTGGGGCTGGGGAGGTCACTCCTGCTGCAGTTTCCAGCCTGTTAGGACTCTGCTTTTAATAGCAGCATACCGGCTACCTTGTGCTGTAGCTGCTATGTGTGCTGTGGGTGGGGGTGAATGAGACAGAGAGTGAGTCAGCATGAGTGTAAGTATATGAGAGAATGTGTGTGTAATTAAGAGAAATGTGTGAGAGCAAGAGACTGCTCAGGAAAGTCACTGGTGTTGTTTGAGAGAAAGAGATTGGTCAGGGATGTGACTGGTGTGTGTGTATTAGGGATGTGCAGAGGGACGCCATACATTGCATTCGGGATTCAGATTCGTTAGGGGGCAGATACGTTGCATTCGGCAAGGGAGCCCCCTGATATGTTTATCCATTAATTCCTATTCGTTTCCCTGCTAAAATTAAATTAGCTACAACCCCCCACCCTCCTGACCCCCCCCCAAGACTTACCAAAACTCCCTGGTGGTCCAACAGGGGGTCCGGGAGCCATCCCCTGCACTCATACCCTCGCTGCCAGTTTCAAAATGGCGCCAATAGCCTTTGACCTACTATGTCACAGGGGCTACCGGTGCCATTGGTCAGCCTCTGTCACATGGCCATCGGCGCCATCTTGTGCTCCTACCATGTGACAGGGGCTGACCAATGGCACCGGTAACCCCTGTAAGGGCAAAGGCTATCGGCGCCATTTTGATTACTGGCAGTCGATGGCCCGAGTGCAGGAGATCACTCCTGGACCCCCGCTGGACAACCTGGCCATGCAGTTTCCTCCTGTCCTATCTGTCTGGGGGACTCCTCCTAGGTCTAAGTCCTCCTAGGTCTAACTTCTCCATCTCCCAGTCTCCATCATTTCGAATACACTTGAATTCCACACATTAGCTCTAGTGGCTCCGATGCCAGAGGAAACTTCATACTTCGGCAACTCGTGGAGCACATATGCATTCCCACTGTCCGGACTCCTATGCCACTGCTGCTATCATTCATACATGGCGAGCCACTTCCTTGTGAGGTCACTTATTCTACTCAACCCATTCATCTCCGCACGGGGTCGCTCCACTCGAAGACCATCTCCTTCCTGGTCTTGGATAAAGCTATGCACCCAGTCATACTTGGAATACCTTGGTTACAGACACACTCACCCCAGTTTGACTGGAACACCTTGGAACTATCCCAATGGGGAAGAGACTGCCATGGGAGATGTCTACAAGAAGTCACCCCTATACCATGCCTTACCACTACCATCTCACATCCGGGCCTACCTCAGCAATATTCATCCTACAGGACGTATTCTCTAAGAAGGCAGCAGATACTCTGCCCCCTCACCGGTCTTTTGACTGCCATTATTTTGGTACCTAATTCCGAACCTCCCAGAGGAAGAGTGTACCCACTTTCTCTGTCAGAGACTCAGGCTATGTAAGCCTATATTCAAGAGAACTTGCCAAAGGGCTTCATTAGGCCTTCTAAATCTCCAGCTGGGGCCGATTTCTTTTTTTGTGGGTAAGAAGGATGGATCCCTTCGCCCATGTATAGACTACCGCAGACTAAATGATATCACCATGAAGGACCGCTACCCATTGCCACTGATCTCGGAACTCTTTGATCAGCTCCAAGGGGCCAAAATATTCACAAAGCTGGACCTCAGAGTACCATACAACTTGGTCCGCATACGCCAGGGTGATGAGTGGAAAACAGCTTTTAATACCCGCAATGGCCATTTTGAATATTTAGTCATGCCCTTCAGCCTTTGCAACGCCCCGGCAATATTTCAAAACATGATGAATAAAATTTTCAGGGACATGTTGTACAGTTGTGTAGTAGTATATCTCGACGACATACTGGTCTCCCAAAATCTACAGAACCATCAAGTAGACGTTGCCAACTTCCTCCAAAGACTCAGGGATAATCACTTATATGCCAAATTAGAGAAATGTTCTTTCCATTAGGAATCCGTTCCATTTCTTGGCTATGTGGTATCCAGCCAGGGGTTCCAAATAGACTCGCAAAATACCAAAAGTATCCGGGACTGACCCCAATATACTGGTCTTAAGGCTTTGAGGAGATTTCTCAGATTCACGATCTACTATAGATCCTTCATTCATCATTACTCCACCTTGACCGTGCCTCTTACAGCCATGACACGGAAGGGAGCCAATCCCTCTCATTGGTCGGCAGAAGCCGTTGATGCCTTTCAGAAACTTAAAGAAGCGTTTATTCAGGAACCATGTCTATGCCATTCCAATCCCCGACAGCCATTCATTGTCGAGGTAGATGCTTCGGATGTCGGAGTTGGTGCTTTCCTTAGTCAACACAGTGACACCCACACATTACATCCCTGCTCCTTCTTCTCTCGGTGATTCTCCCCTGCATAGCGAAATTATGGGATAGGTGACAAGGAACTACTTGCCATCAAATTGTAGTTTGAAGAATGATGCCCATGGCTCGAAGGTGCACAACACCAGATAACGGTTTACACTGACCATAAAAATCTTGAATACCTTCGTTATGCGCAACGCTTGAACCATAGAGAAGCACGCTGGTCCCTATTTTTTAATCGATTTGATTTCTTACTGAAGTATCGTCCGGCGGATAAGAATACCCAGGCAGATGCACTCTCCTGTTTCTTCGTTCCAGAAGACATCCTGGACACACCATGACATATCATTGACCCTACCAAGGTACGTCTTGCAGCCACACACACGGTTCCCATTGGAAAGACAGTTGTACCTCATGCTCTCAGGAAGAAGATCCTCAGATGGGCCCATGACTCTCTGCTCGCTAGTCACCCTGGACAGTCCAGAACACTCTTCACCTTAAAGAGGTATTATTGGTGGCCTTCTATGAAGGAATATGTACAGGCCTATGTAGAGTCATGTCCTACCTGCACTAGACAGAAACCTCCAGCTAGCCGGCCCTGGGGACTCCTCCAACCACTGTCCACTGCTAGCGAACCATGGACACATAATGCCACGGACTTTATTGTTGATTTGCCCTTGTCCAATGGTAATAATACTATCTGGGTCACCATTGACTGCTTTTCTAAAATGGCACATTTTGTGGCACTGCCCGGCTTACCATCTGCCCTGGAGGTAGCAAGGTTATTCATTCGGCACATCTTCTGTCTACATGGCATACCTAAGCATATCCTCTCAGACAGAGGGGTTCAGTTTACAGCCAGGTTCTGGAGATCCCTGTGCAAGAAATTTGACATCTCATTGGATCTTACATCAGCATACCACCCGCAGGCCAACGGACAGACAGAAAGAACAAACTGCACACTAAAACAATTCCTCAGTGCTTATGTCAACTCCAGACAAAGCGACTGGTCTGAATTGCTTCCCTGGGCTGAATTTGCTCTGAACTCACATCAGCCCGCTTCAACGGGGTCATCTCCTTTTCAACTAGTTTACGGACGTCAGCCGTTGCCTCCACTACAAATGCCATTATCCGTAGCCTCTCCTGCAGACCAGGCATCAGCGCAAGAATTACATCAGTTGTAGGAACACACAAAAGAACTTCTCCAGAAGGCTGGACAACAGGCAAAGAAGTTCTATGATGCCCATCACAGAGCCGCATCACAGTTACAACCCGGCGACAAGGTATAGCTTAGTACCTGCTTCATCCGCCTTAAACTGTCATCGGTTTGATTTGCACCAAGGTACATAGGACCCTTTTTAGTTCTCCGCTGCCTGGGTCCAGTCAAGTACAGTTTGAAGCTACCACCAGCACTCAGAATACATAAATCATTTCATATCTCCCTTCTGAAGCCACTCATCGTTCGAAGTTCTTCAGAAAAACACCGGAGCCTCAGCCTCTCTCTGCCGAAGAAGACAACACATATCAAGTAGAAAACATCTTTGATGTAAGAAAACACGGCAGACAATGGGAGTATCTTATTTCCTGGGAGGGATTCGGTCCTGAGGAAAATAGTTGGGAGTCTGCATGTAACATCCTCGACAAGAGTTGATCCAACATTTCCTCAGGACACATCCTAGGAAGCCAAAATCCCCGGGGAGGAGTCCTAAGAAGGGGGGTACTGTTACACTTGTCGGTGGCAGATGGTTATGACCTCTCATGCTCACCTCTTTTTTCCCCACTCCATCAAGTCTGGAAAGAATGGCGGCCTCTGCCAGTCCCCGCCGACCTCTCCGGCATTCTCGGGACAGCTTGGGCACTACCGACTGCCATCTTGGAGCCAAAGTTAGCTAGGCGCGCGCGCAAGGGCCTCATTTGAATACATCATGGCGGGAACCTCGGGGATGTTCCCGCCCGATGACGTCAACCCGCTAGTGTATTTAATCTGAGTTAGCAAGGAGTTCCGTCCTGCTGAATTCTCCACATTCAAGGACTTCCTGTTCCTGACTTGGCTTTGGCATCCAGATGCTCTTGAGTACCCACTCCTCGGGGGCTCCCTGCATTCTCGTCTATCCGCTCCTTAGAGGGCCTTCCTGCCTGTTTGCTACTAGACCTGCTTTTCAGGTCTCTACTTCTCTCCAGGAACCATCTACTGTGAGTACCTCTACTGACCTATCATACAGACTGCATTGTGGATTCCACGCAGTGTACCCCAATCCTCGGGCCACTACCGTCTTTCTTCAGTAGAAGCCATTCAGCTTTCCTGCTCTACAGAATACCGATACACCATCTACAGGAGCCACTTCCAGCTTCTGGCATCGCTACCAGTTCTTCAACATCTACTGTACAGACATCCTCGGCACACCCTGCTCCCTGGGATCTGTATTCCTGCAGTGCCTACTCTCGTCAGAGGGAATTCCCAGCGTACCCAGCTCTGCGGGCCACTACCGGATCTTCTCAGCTGTGGTCTCACGCTGGGTAATTCCCAATACCCAGCACTATACTACTATATCTCCAATAACAGTCCGGGGTTTCCGCAGATTGAGCCCTTGGGTGCCCGGACTGCCTGGACTTAGGTGGGCCTCAGATGGTCTCCCAGAGAGGTAGCGGAGGGGTGCACCCACCACGAGCAAGGGTGCACGGCTGATGCAGAGAGGATGGACTAGACCTGAACTGGAAGCTCCAGAGACCTCAGGGAGGTAACAGTTCAGGAAGGTACTCCAGGTGAGGCAGGCGGCACCTGCGGGTCTAGTCGGGTGAAGGCCGTGGGTGAACTCCAAGCAGGTTGGTCTGGCAACCACAGTAGGCCAGAAGAGAGTGTCCGAGTGAAGCGCAAGGGTCAGAGCCAAAGTATCAGTCCAGAAGTGGTCAGCTAATGTAGGGGTCAATACCAATGTCAGTCCGAGCGTAGTCAAGGCAAGCGAGGGTCAGTTCCAGGCAGCAGATGAGAGAGTGGTCAGGCAGGCAGTGGTCAGTTCCAGGTAGCAGACAAAGAGAATGATCAGGCAGGCAGTGGTCAGTTCCAGGAAGCAGACAAAAGAATGGTCAGGCAGGCAGAGGTCAGTTCCAGGCAGCAGACAAGATGATCAGGCAGGCAGTGGTTAGTTCCAGGAAGCAGACAAGAGAATGGTCAGGCAGGCAGAGGTCAGTTCCAGGCAGCAGACAAGAGAATGGTCAGGCAGGCAGTGGTCAGTTCCAGGCGGCAGACAAGAGAATGGTCAGGAAGGCAGAGGTCAGTACCAGAGATCGGTCCAAGAAGGTACTACCTGAGAAGGAGACAGGAACAAGGAGATGCTGGAACAAGGAGACGCTGGAACAAGGAGACACTGGAACAAGGATTAGGCAAGCTTACTACACTACAGTGTCGACCCGATTGCCAAGGCGAGGTCCTGGGGGCAGGGCCTCACTTTTATACTGAAGTTAAGTGACATCATTGGGTTGCGCCGCGGAGTTGGTTCCCGCCCTTGGCCCTTTAAAGGGCTGGGTGGTCCATGCGCGCGTGCTTAGGGGCGGGGCCGGCACCAGAGAGGACACTGTGCCCCGGAGTGGAGCTAGGCCCGATGTAGAGGGCCTAGGAGACACCGTCGCGGGATGCCGCAGACGGGTGGTGCTGGCAGCGGCAGCGGGAGAGGATGCCCTGGGATCCGCTAGCCCAGGAGCAAGGTGAGCAGACCTGGGCCCAGGCATGGGCCTAGCGTGGACAGGACGCGCAACACATCCACATCATTAACACCCAGGTGCTCAATTAAATTATTTGAATATACCAGCAACCAATCAGTAGATGAGCGGATGCAGGAAAAGAAAGAGGAAGAAGAAGGGAAAATGTTCAAACATGAGCCATTTATAAGTTTTGAGGAGCCAAGCTCCCCGCACCTGTAGTGACCTGGAAGGAGAGGCCTTAAACCAGCTCCATGCTGCAGAGCCATTGCACATAAGGATTTTATTGCTCAGGTCAACTTCAACCCTTGTGAGCAATGGATGATTAAACAAAATGATGCAGGGGGTCAAGAGTGACCTCAAAATAATAATTATATTCTTAAAAAGATTATAGACCATATGGTCACAGTGCAAGGTCCATGTTATCTTTTTCCTTCTCCTCTTTCCTGTACTATCAGTAACAACAGTGAAAAATGTTCTGTACCTGGGGGCTCCTTTTCCCATCCACCAAATGAGGCCCAGATTAGCTTGTGACCCTCTTGAAGGGCAGTTTATGTTCCAAACTCACCTCCCTTTGTTGTAACATAGAAACATGACAGCAGGAATAAAAACATATGGCCTACCTAGTCTGCCTATCCATTTAACTAATTTAGCTCTGCAATTCCCATCACTCCCTCAGAGATCCCCTGTACTTATCCCACACTTTCTTGAATTCAGATTCCATTTTTCTCTCCACCACCTCCACTGGGACCTTTTCTACGCATCCCCACTATCCTCTCTGTGAAGAAATATCTCCAAAGATTACTCTTGAGTCTATGCATGAGACATCTCAGGAAACCTGCCACAGTTGCCAAAAGTCATTGGCACCCACAGAAACATTTATCATTGTAAAAAAAAACAATATATATATATATATGCATATACATTTATCTGTCTATTTATTTATTTGATTTACATTCTGCTTTTTCAGCACTTTAAAGCAAATTAAATTCAGGCAATGTAGGTATTTCCTTATCCTCAGGGGACTTACAGTCTAATTGGGAGGTTCATCACGCTGCGATAATACTTTAATGTGCATTAAACAACATATATCTCAACGATGACATGAGATACACGAGATATTTTGCATCTCCAAGCCCAGGTTGCCTCCCCTATTACAATGGCTTTCTTTGCATTCAATAACGTGTATGAATAATGCAAATACATGCAAAGCAGGTCATTACTAGCTAATCTGATGCAACTATTTTATTGTAGCTGACCGAGAAAATGGTTTGCTGCAATCAAATACCAACATCTTTTCCGTTTTTACTAAATGTAGCATTAGAGCCCAGGAACCCTAAAGTGGGTCCCAAGGCTCCTGCATTACATTTACTGAGCCTCCAAAAGGAAAAAAAAAGTCCTGCGACCGCATGGGGAGGTTGAGCGATGTTCAGGACTGGACCCCATCTCAACCTGGAGCCACCACTAGAGGCAGTCCCAACTGCCCCATAGTAAAAAAACAAAAACATTAAAATGTAGGTGTGCTGCGAAGGCCCTGGGGAGACCATGACACTCTTTTTGATTTGGGGGGTGGGGGTGGTTATGGGAAGGGGGGGACAGGATCCTAAAACGTTTGGTGTTTAGGAAGAAGGGATGCTGGGTCCATAAAACATTTGAATATCGGTCTTTGGGGTAAAGGAGGTGTCGGGGGACTGGGACACTATTATGGTTTATGATCTTTGAGGGGAGGGGTCAGGAGCTGTCACAGTGCGCCTATATTTTAACTTTTTTTTTTTACTTTGGGGTAGTCAGAGCCACCTCATGTGGCGGCCCTAGGTTAGGATGGGGATCAGCGCTGACCCCCTCCCCATTTTGACATCACATTTATTGAGGGGGAAGGCTAGTGGCCCTTTAAGGCCATGGCAGTCCCATGAGGTTGGGGGTCACCATTGCGTTAAAGGGCTGCTAGGTACATTCTTTTGCCCCATGATGTTTGGCTGTGAGACAAAACACACATCAAAGAGCCACAAACGTTTTTCAGGGGAGAGGCCCCACTATCACAGCGACACCCCCTGTGATAGCGGGATCCTTCCCACAATAAAACTTCATGGCTTTGTGGCTCTAGGCCTAAGTTTGTGTATTTATATTGTAGATAAACATCTACTCAATGGTTAAAAATGTCTCTGTATCAATATATTTAATATATTATGTAGACTGTCTAATCATGGGTGGCTCTGTATGTATTCCAGTTCCTCTTCCCTCTCCTTCTCCTCATCAGGGGCCTTTGGCATATCCCCCTGAGGCAGATGCTGCTGGAGGGTTTATCTAAATTATATAATTTAATTGAATTTAGCATTTCTGTTCCACCTTTCCTGGCTGGTTAATCTCTTAAATGTGGATTACAGGGTAATTGGTTAGATCACAATTAGCAAAACATTACGTTACAGGCAGTTAGCATGAATAGATGTGCATACAGTTACATGAAAGTAATGTTTAGCAGCTATTATTTACAAAGTACAGCCTACATGAATAGGTTGAGAGAGAATTCACATCTAACACATTTTTTGAAAAACTAAATATGAGAATAAATTTAGATACAATGTAATTAAAAGATGAAATTGTTAGACACAATAAGCTTCTTGAATACCGTGAGATGTAATCTGTTTGTTTTCTACTCTTTGAGCGAATTAGGAATGTGCAGCCAAATATTTTTGTTTTGGTTTCCTTTCATTTCAGGGAGAGAGAACAGTTTTTTCCATTATGTTTACTGTTTATTTATTTTTTAACAGAAATAAATATTAAAAAAAAGAGAACAGAAAAAGAGCAGAAATATGGCTTTCTTGGAGTCCTACTGCTGCTGTTCTGAGCAGTCCTAAAGCACTCCATGGTCACCTACAAAATCCCCTCCCCCGTACACCAATAGTCTGGGATGAGCCAAGCTCAGCAGGGACCTCCCTGGGACCCTATAACCCTATAGCATCCCTCTTCTCCTATCCCAGAGAAATCAGCTGGGGCTGAGGACTTCTCCAGTCCTCACGTTTCCCTTCTATAGGGATCCTGTCCTGTAGTTCTTGCCCCTGCCACTGCTGCTTGAAAATAGCACCTGATTCTGAGACCTGTGCTAAAGTGATATCAAGATGGCGTTGGGCTCGGGGCTGGTCAGCACCATTAACTTGTATGACCATACAAGAAAATAGTGCTAGTTGGCCCTGAGACGGGTACCATTTTGACATCACTTTGGCAACAGTTTGCGGACTGGGTGCTATTTAAAAATAGCCATGACAGGGATACATGAGGATAGATAGCTCCTGCCTCTTTCTCCTATTAGTACAGGACAGGAAAACATGGAAGGTTAAGTAGGAGCTGAGACGTTTCCCAGCCCTATATTATTTCTCTGGGGTGGGAGGAAGATTTGTGGAGGCCCAGGGAGGCTCAGCCAGGTAGATCCACACTCCAAAGTGTTGAGGGGAGGTGGGGGTTTAAAGAGGCTTGGGGAGACTCTGTATGGGTTGGCTCAGCCCAGCCAGGTAGACCCCAGTCCTAGATTGGTGGCTGGATGCATTTTTTATTTTTTTTGGGCAAATAGTGCACACTATTTACTAACAGTTTGAATTATTTGCCAAAATGAAAAACAAACAAAAATGTTCAGGGTTTACATTTGGACACTCATTTGTTTTGGGTAATCTGAAGTGAAACAAAAATGGGCTATTTTGGTTTGGATTACCCATTCTTTTAAAAGAAATGCACATCCCTAGAGTGTATGATAGTCAGTATGGTTATATAAGCAATGAATGCATGCATTTTTGAGTAATTTTAAAGACAGATTTCCCAGATAGATTGGATTTCTCATATAGTTAAGTGTTGTAATCTCTTTGTTTCCTTCTCTTTGAGTATTGTAGGTTCTTGTGTTGACAGATATGCTATAATCACAAAGGGTATTTACCTGTTGGAAAAATAATCATGTTTTTAGTTGGAGCCAGAAGTCCAAATAGTCATTGATTCCTACCTGGGAAGAGTGTTCCACAGTTTGGATGCTGCTTCTCTGAGTGCTCTGGACCTAGTCAAAGGGTTTTAAGGTTAGGTCAGCTAGCTATTGCTTTTGCCTTGAGCACAGGTTTCTTTATGGGTGATGTTCTTTTATTGTTTTAGTAGGTATGTGGAGTCTATGCTTTTCAATGCCCTGAATGTGAGGGTTAGCTCTGATCTGCCTATGCTTCTTGTTATAGCGTTCATCTGCAGGTCTCTGAGGGAGTGACAGAAAGATGGTAAGCCAGATTTTGAAAGGATATCCTCTACTACTTACGAGGGAGAAGACAAAGAAGATGAATGTAAAAGAAGCAAACATGGAGTGCCCTTTTGCTTGACTGGTCCTGCTTTTCCAGGTCTGTAAGACATGCTAAAGGCATAATGAGAGACCAGAGCAATGCATAGGTAGAGAATGGTTGGTAGAGCTGTTTATTTACCTGGAAGAAAACTCCTCTGATTTTGCCACTCTCAAAGAGGCCATGTACGCCTGACAATGACAGAATATTGACATTGTGACATGAGTTAAAAAATCTGATAGAGACACAAGCAGCTGGCCAGCACCATTTTTTTAGATGGCGTACAGCCCAAAGCCTAGGGGTTGCTCTGGGCCCTACTAGCTATCAGGGATTGCCAGATATGGCTCCTGAATCGGGGTTGAGCTATGGTGAAGTAGTTCTGAAGGCCAGGGAGTTGTAAGGTGAGGCCATGGGACTCTCAGTTTTCAAAGGGGTGGTTTGGGAAGGGAAAGGGGTCATTGCCTTGCAACTTTCATTTTTTTTGTTTTAATTTTTATACTTTGGAGTCACCTCTAGAAGTGGTGGGGATTGAGATGGGGGGTCACACAAGATCCCCGGGGAGGGGAGGGGGGAGGGTGCATCTGTTGAGGGGGGCTCTACTTTTGGACCCACTCAGGCCCTTAGCATGATGGTGGCTTGCAGCAAAGAGACAATTTCGTGTCTCTTTAGTTTTGGGGTTAGCAAGGCCACAGTATTTTTCCTGGAGGTACTGTATTAATCTGCTGGGAAAATACTGCAGTATCGAATACCGCAGTTTAGTAAAGCTCCATGGTATTTTCCCTTTTGAGGAAATACCGAGGCTTAGTAAATGACCACCCTTAGATTGTAAGCTCTCTGTGGATAGGAAAATATATATATGTATTGCCCACATTTTAAAAGCCCAGCCTGGGCATTGTGCATGTCAAGCGCATTTAAAAAATGGCCCAGCCATGTGCATATCCCCTGATATGTGCAGAAGTGCTGGGCTCAATCAAAGAGGCAGGTCAGGGGGCGGGGAGAAATGGGACGGACACATGGAACTTACTTCATCTGTTCATCTACTCAGATGAAGTAAGTTCCGTAATAACAAAAAAAATGGTAAGGAAAGGGGTTTATGGGGTCGAGGAAGAAAGGAGGAGAGGGGAAAAGGAAGGCAGAATAGGAAGGGGTATAGGGAGGTTCCCTCCCAGTCCACTCCTTAATTGGAGTGGAATGGGAGGGAACTGGGGGAGACCCAATTGTGTCGCCGCATGTAGGTTATAAACCCCCTCCCCTCTCCTGAATGCGCGAGTCACGGGCTGCCCACAAGTGCACGCCAGATTTTAAAATCTGGCGTGCATGTGTGCGGCGCGCGGCCATCGGATTTTATAATATGCACGTGGTGGCGCGCACATGTTATAAAATTGGCGCATTCATGTGTGCGCACCTGGAACCACGCGCACGCTCCTTTTAAAATCAACACCTATCTGAATTCAATCCACTTTGAAGTACCTGAAAGGAGTAAGACCAAATAAATAAATACAGTACAATCACTGAGCTGTAGGCCTCCTGCTGCAATTTCCTGAGAACATCCATTACCACCTGCACCCATAAAATGAGAGCCAAATAGCTCACTCACTTTTGAAGGCACTTCATAAGAACATAAAAGCATAAGACTTGCCATACTGGGTCAGACCAAAGGTCTATCAAGCCCAGTATCCTGTTTCCAACAGTGGCCAATCCAGGTCACAAGTACCTGGCAGGATCTCAAGGAACAGATAAAGTCCAAGCTGCTTATCCCAAGAATAAGCAGTGGATTTCTGCAACTCTACCTTAATAATGTTTAATGGACTTTTGCTCCAAGAACTTGTCCAAACCTTTTTTAAACAAAGCTACACTAATTGCTTTCATCACATCCTCCGACAACAAATTCCAGAGCTTAATTATGCATTGAATATCAAAATATTTTCTCTTATTAGTTTTAAATGTATTACCTAGAAACTTCATTGTGTGCCCACTAGTCTTTGTACTTTTCAAAAGAGTAAACAACCTATTCACATTTACTCGTTCCATTCCACTCATTTTATAGATCTCTATCATATCTCCCCTCACCCATCTCTTCTCCATGCTGAAGAGACCTAACCTCGTTAGCTTTCTTCATAGGGGAATTGCTCCATCTCCTTTATCATTTTGGTCACCCTTTTCTGTACCTTTTCTTAATCTGCTATATCTTTCTTGAGATGTGGTGACCAGAACTGCACACAATATTCAAGTTGAGGTCACACCATGGAGGATAAAGAGTAGAGATGTGAATCGGTTCCGTTATCGTTTCCCCTATCGTGTTCGTAGAACCGTGGGAAATCTTCGTTTCCCGCGGTTCTGACCACTTTTTTTCAGCTGTCCCGATAAAATGGTGTGGGCCATCCATTGCTCCTACCATGTGATAGGGGCTGGCCAATGGCACCGATAGCCCCTGTCACATGGTAAGGACAAAGGGCCATCGGCGCAATTTTGATTAGTGGCAGCCAACAACCCAAGAGCGGCAGATAGCTCCCGGGACCCCCGCTGGACCACCAGGTACTTTAGGAAAGTTTTTGGGGGGTCGGGATGGTAGGGGATTCTAAATAATTAGATTTAAAGGGTCGGGGTGGGTTTGGGGTTTTTTTTTCTGTATGCCCTTTCTTCCCTCCCCCCCCCCTCCAAACGATAAGAAAACCACACGGAAATTCTGTGGGGTTTTCCTATTGCTTTCGGGAACCCCCCCGATACTTGACGGATTAGAAAATATTGTACGATATTTTCATCCGTCAGAAAAACGATGCACATCCCTAATAAAAAGGCATTATGACATTCTCTGTTTTATTCTCCATTCCTTTCTTAATAATTCCTAGCATTCTATTTGTTTTCTTGGCTGCTGCTGCTGCACACTGAGCAGAAGATTGCAATGTATTTTCAGTGATGACACCTAAATCCTTTTCCTCCTTTGCTGCCTCATCCATGGCCTTAACCTCCAACTGGCTGCGGAGATGGAAAAAAACTACTCAACACCTTGTATTTTTATAGATTTCAAATGAGCTAATTGAAATAACCTAGAGTGGGTTCACACAACCTACATAACCATGGTTTGATCCCTTAGCTATGACCACTAATTTGAGAAAGGAAACAGGCAACAGTAGCCCTTTAAATTAGACCTCAGCCTTGTTGAGAATTTGTGTTTAAGCTGGAACCTTAAAGTAAGATTTCCCCCCCACCCCCACCCCCTTTATTGAACACAAACTTGATAAAACAGGATCAACCCAAAAACACAGCTAACAGTCCAGGCTATGTTTCAGATGATCATCTTTAACAGCATTTGGCAAAGGTACTATAACTCTGTATCAATCTTATTCCTTACATTACTTTATCATGTATTATTTCTTAGCTCCTTCTAGTAATTTTTTTTTTCTTTTCCTGTACATTTCACAGTTTTCTAACAAAATTTTCTAAGAAGTTGTTGTTTTATGTTGTCTCTTTTTCTACAGCTCCTTTATTAAATGTAAAGAAAATTTTCATAAACCACTTATTTGGGTAAATACCAATTTACCCAGTTAACTTGGCTTATGAAAATTTCCTAAATTTTACCCAGGTAAAATGTATGCACAGTGATCAACAATGCACATCTTTAGCATAGCAAAAAAAAAAAAAAAAAAAGGCCGTCCAGCCAGCATCAAAAAAAGTAATGAGAAGCTTGGGGGAAATGATTGCCCCTGATGACCTGAGATAGTAGAGAACATGGGCTTTAAGCATCTGCTGCATGTCACTGACTAGAAAATCCCCTCCAGAGCTACATTTAGTAGCCAGGTTCAATTACTTGTTATAAGTTGTTTATAAGTGTTTTAAAATAAATAAGGCTATCCCTACACTCTAGAACCAGTGCCATAGTCGCATGCAGGTGCAGTTGCCTAAGGCTGGTCCAGTGATATGTGGAGCAGCACAAATGCCACACACGTTTGCCTCTCCCTGATGGCACACTGGTGAAACCTGGCTGAGGCAGGGGCAGACAGTAGCTCAAGTGAGTACTGAGCATTAGGATGTAAGTGGACTGTGTTGCACATCCAGACGATGGATAGTCATTATATCTCATTTGCTGGAGTATGTGGACTTAAACATCTCACACAAAACAATACATACATGTAGATTTGCTGGGCTTTCCAGAATTTCCTTGTGAGTCTTGCCGCCACTGTGCCCACCTACCATGCCCCTGATGCACCACTTTGGGGTTCTTCCTGCCAATATGCCTGCAAGCCATGTCTCAGATATACCACCTTGGGGGTCTTACTGCCACTATACTGTTATGACCATCGGTCGCAGACAGCTGCAACTGCATCTACTCACATCTTGCACCATCTTGCTTCCTGCTCTGGGCCTGCTCGCGGTGCGGGCTAGTTTCTGCCGCCGCATTCTCTATGGTTCCTCATGGTTGTCTAGACGCCACCATCCTCCACACCAACTCCGGGCCTTACTAGGCATGCACACACGCCACTAGGCCCTCTTTTAAAGACCTTTCAGCAGGAACCTCGGGGGCTTCCCGGATTGATGACATTATTGCATCAGAGTACTTAAGCTCCACCTTCTCCCTCAACTAGCCAACTTGGCAATGAGTTCCACTACTTCTCTACGAGCTCCTGTCTCTGCCGTTCCTGGTGTGATGCTATCGGATCACTTGGACTCTGGTCCCTGCCTGGTAACCGCACATTGGGGGCCAATGCATGCACTCTACAATGACCTGATCTCCTGGCTTCCCCCACTCCTCGGGCTAGCCCTGCCCCTTCCAGTATGTCCTAACCTGCTGGCTGCCTGCTCCTCGGGGCCGCCTCTGGGAAAACCTTCACCCCCATCACTTGGGAGTTCTACCTCTGTGTTTCCCCGCTCCTCAGAGTTGTGCCTACATTTACCCTTGGGACTATAGGTGCTTCCCCGCTCCTCGGGGCAGTACCCTTGACTCTGCTACCGGGCACTACCGGTGCCTCCCGCTCCTCGGGACTGTCCTATGTCATCCCCTGGAGACCTGACTCGGGCTTCCCCGCTCCGTGGGTTGGCCTACATCATTGCACCAAGTACCTCCTTCACTGTGCAGCTCTGCCCCTGTGTTGTCTCTCCGGAATACCTCCTGCACGTCCTGTGTCGCGTTCCCCGCTCCGCAGGCCTGCCTAGCACCATCTCCTCTGAGGTCTCTGCCCAGGTACTGACCTCCAGCCTGTACTACGTATTGTGGGAATGCCTTCCTGCTGTGTCTGAGCCTCGCTCCTCGGGATCACTCCACAGCCTCTCCCAAGAAATCTCTGCTGTGCCAGACCTCGCCTCCCGACAGTGTAGACATCTGGGGACCCTCCCCACAGGTAGTAACAACACTCACCTTGGGCCAAGGGCCTACATACCCACAAACTATTACAGATAGCCAAGTCCATGGACCCAAAAATAGAAAAAACTGGCAACAATGCGACTGAATGATAACATTAGAAATAAAAAAGTCACATTACAGTCATGGCTTTGAGATTGAGGAATACCCTCATACCAGGGCTAGTGCACACTTCCGCCTGCCGGCGTCTTTTACTTTTATGTACTACTGCCAATGTGGCTGCCCAATTTTAATTGCAATCATAGGGTAACCTCTATTTTGTTTTAAACCATGATATACTGCCGCACATTTTTTAGCAGTTTAATTCATTTCATTTCTCATTATTTTCTTTTGAAAAGAAAATAATGAAAATTTTCTTTTGAAAAGAAAATAATGAGAAATGAAATGAATTAAACTGCTAAAAAATGTGCGGCAGTATATCATGGTTTAAAACAAAATAGAGGTTACCCTATGATTGCAATTAAAATTGGGCAGCCACATTGGCAGTAGTACATAAAAGTAAAAGACGCCGGCAGGCGGAAGTGTGCACTAGCCCTGGTATGAGGGTATTCCTCAATCTCAAAGCCATGACTGTAATGTGACTTTTTTATTTCTAAAGTCCATGGACCCGGCAGATGTCTTGGCCCTCCAGGCCATTCCTGGCCTAGCACAAAGGATCAGCAAACAGCAAAAATTCTTGGAGTCTCTGGCAGCAGCCATAGACAACCTGAGCACTCATCTGGATGTTACTGTGTCTGCCACCATGATGTCTATCAAGCTCAATACCTCCAGCTCTACGCCGGTTCCTCAGCCAACTGTGTCCTTGCCAGCACCTCCACGCTTCTCAGGGAACCCTCTGATGTGCAGGGGTTTCTTAAATCAGTGCCACATGCACTTCTGTCTGCAACCATATTACTTTCCAGATGTGACCTCCAAGACTACGTACATCCTTTCCCTCTTGGATGGTAAAGCCTTGGCCTGGGCATCACCCCTCTGGGAGTGAGCTGACCCGGTCCTTCGAGAAATTCCAGGATTCCTGGCCCTGTTTCAGTCCATCTTCGAAGACCCTTGACGTAAAGCCGTTTCTGGGTCATCTCTTCATCTCCAACAGGGCTTTCGTCCATTGATGGACTATGTTAATGAATTTAGAACGCTTGCTTCTGAACTCCACTGGGACTCTGACTGTCTACGCTTCATCTTCCTCGAAGGTTTGAGTCCTCGGATTAAGGATGAGTTGGAAGCTTGTGAATTGCCCTCGTCACTGGACTCTTTAATAGACCTCACTGGGCATATTGATCGTTGTCTACAAGAATGCTCTCAGGAGTTCTGAGCATCTCAGGTGTCTACCGCAGGCTCCTCACAATCCCAATGTTCTTCTCCCAGAGTGAACACCTCGTAGAGTCCAGTGGAGGAAGAACCCATGCAGATGGGTCGGAGCAGACTCTCGCCAAGGGAGCGTCGATGTCGCCAGCAATCCGGCCTTTCCCTGTACTGTGGCCAACCCGGACATGTAGATTTATGGGTGAATGCGGAGATTCTTCCCATTTGTGTATCAAAATATATAAAAGTTTTTAAACAACATCTATATGACAGTTTTTGAATAACACTTATAAGGTCTTTTTACTCTTTGTTGTATTTACAGCTTCAAATTGATAAAGATCTTTACAAGAGGCAGAAATGTATACTTTCCCTGCAATAGCATGCAAGGGATGTGCTAAGGTAACTATATAACAATTTTTAAATATATTAAGCTGGAGTTTTTATACGGATATGTGCAATATATAAAGTAGTGGCTGATTTTTGTAATTAATTTTTGACAATTAATTTTGGTATTTCAATGTTTTTGTTAGCAATTTCATGTTTTTTGTTAAAAAAAAGTTGTTATTAATTTTATAGCTGTAATCAGTATGCTTTGGGGTGTCCTGTTTATGTGATTGTTCCCCTGAGGAAGCCAGTCTGGCGAAACAAGGGCCTTGTTGGGATATTACAACAGACATGAGGAACACCGTCATCATATTATAATTTACAAATTATTCTTGGTTATTGTTTTTCAATGTATTAAGTGGGTGAATTTGTTTAATGTAATAGTTGGGGTATTTCAGTGTATGTAAGGTGTGGTATATGAATGAGGAGTCCATTGTCATCTGTGAGTGGTTGGGAGATATTTAGTATGAATATGAGTCCGATGACATACATATAGTTCATTGATTTAATGCAGTATCAACTTTTGAATATAGCATACAGCTTACTGATTGAAGATTATGCACATATTGGAAAACAGTATTTTATTAGTTTAATATAATATTGGGTATACCATGTACAAATATTATTTTGTAGTTACATAATTTAATTAATATTTTTTGTAATAAAAATCATTTTTGTAAGAATTTTCTCTTTGACATAGTGATTCAATTTTTGTTTGGTTATAGTGAAAGTGCTTTTATCCCACTTTGTTTAGAGTGTGTTTTTGTTTGGTATATATATAAATATATATATATAGGCAATATTACTATTAACTGTGTCTATCAATAACTATAATAAAGAAACACTCTCTACAGAGTGGGGTACAGACACAAATTCTCACTTATTAAAAATAACTAATATTGACAAATATTTTTATTCCACAACATCGATTATCAAAAGTCACTTGTTAACAATTCCAATATATTGCACAATACATAAAGGGGTAGATTTTCAAACAAGGCGCGTTGGCGTACTTTTGTTGGCCCTCCAGGCGCCAACAAAAGTACGCGGGATTTTAGTAGATATGCGCGGAGCCGCACGTATCCGCTAACATCCTGGATCGGCGCGCGCAAGGCTATCGATTACGTATAGCCGGCGCGCGCCGAGCCGCGCAGCCTACCCCCGTTCCCTCCAAGGCCGCTCCGAAATCAGAGCGGCCTCGGAGGGAATCCTCTAACGCCCTCCCCTCACCTTCCCCTACCTAACCCACCCCCCCGGCCCTGTCTAAACCCCCCCCTTACCTTTGTCGGGGATTTACGCCTCCCGGAGGGAGACGTAAATCCCCACGTGCCAGCGGGCCGCTAGCGCGCCGGGACGCAACCTGGGGGCGGGTACGGAGGGCGCGGCCACGCCCCCGGACCACCCCGGGCCGTAACCACGCCCCGGACACGCCCCCAAAACGCTGCCAACACGCCCCCTAAACGCAGCGACGACCGGGCCCGCCCCCGACACGCCCCCTCAGAGAACCCCGGGACTTATGCGAGTCCCGGGGTCTGCGCACGCCGGTGAGCCTATGTAAAATAGTCTCACCGGCGTGCAGGGCCCTTCTCGCCTAAATCCGCCCGGATTTGGGCGGATTTAGGCGAGCAGGGCTCTTAAAATCCGCCCCAAATTGTATTTAATATCACATTTATTTATTTTGGTTTTTTATATACCGGTCTTCTTGCATTAGATGCAAATCAAATCGGTTTACATTGAACAATTAAAACTTGTTGAAAAAGCATTACATGTAACAAAGAACATCAAAAACATGAAAAACCTATAGGAACAATAATAAAACACAGAGTTTGAATTGTTCATCTTTACCAGATGCCTTCTTACAGGAAATCAAAAGATGGATTAAAATTAAAAATTAAATAACATATGGAAGTATCGAGAGAAATAGAGCATGGGAGCACTGAGGAAAATTATGAGAGAGGAAGAGGAGAGGGAAGGGGAAAAAAGAACAGAGGGACCAGAAAGGTGGTTAAAAAAGGAAGGATTAGAGGGAGGAAATTATAAAAAGAAACAAACAAATTGAATTTGCCATGGTAAATCTACAGTAAGAAATCAGGGAAATGCTAGATTAAATAGACAAGTTTTCAGTTTTTTCTTGAAGGATTGATGGCAGGGATCCTGTCTAAGGTCTGGTGGAAGTGAATTCCAATGAGAGGGACTTGCCGTGGAAAAAGCTCTATTACTTAGTGGAGTTTTGGCTTGAGGGACAAAAAGGGAGCCTTGATAAGCTTTTCTTATTGGTCTCTTTGATTTGTTGGTGCGAAACTGAAAAGTAAGATCAATTGGAGCTAAGTTGTTTAAGGATTTATGTATGATGGTCATGGCTTTGTAGAGTACTCTGCATTTAATCGGAAGCCAGTGAAGCTTGAAGAGAATGGGTGTAATGTGGTCTCTCTTATTTGCGTTGGTCAGGATCCTGGCTGCTGAGTTCAGTAACAATTGTAGAGGCTTGATTTAAAAAGAACATCCCTACCCATTAACATCCATCCACAACCATACCTAATCATTCACTCTGACAACATGTTCATACAAATTTTCTCATATATTTCTTCAATTAAATTAATCAATGTCACTAAACAAATGTAAGATACCAAAACCTCAAAACAGCACCAATGTCTTCTGGGGAAGTAACAATATGATAATCAAATATATAAATAACCCCCCAGTAAATTTTAATTTAAACAAATTATTGATAACAATTCTCCGCTCGCAATCAAGTCTCTGCTTGAATAAACGTCAATTTTTTTGTATAAAAAGAAAGCTGCAAAGTGTGGTGAAACACTTGCCAGCTACCTGATGTTGATTAAGCAGCAAATTTTTAGAAAAGTGGAGGAAGGGTTTCATATAAGAGTTTTCAGCCCAACCAAAGGTCTGCTCGGTTTACTTGTATAATCATCAACCAATCTTCCTCCACCTGTATTTTGTTTTTGATACCGTGCAACCCTAGTGTAAACTGCAACACATTTTTATATAAAACCAATTTTTAAAAAATTTTCTTTGTGTGTCAATTCAAATTCCTGAATGTAAAAATAGTGTTCAAAGTCCCGACTTATCTGGTGATGTTAATCCACCCGACGTAGCTACGTTTCTGGTCCGCAACGGAACCTTTCTTCAGGGGATGTATTCGTTCTTCACAAACAGTCGGTGTACCGCAATGGCTAGAGAATAAAGTCAAAGTAAATTTTCAGACGCCATAACGCGCTCTTTTTTACTCTCTGCAAACCTCTTACTAACGATCCAAGCTTTTTAAGCTAGAGGCACAGATGGTTTCACAACCAATCACAACACACATTGCTGTGACGTCATCGCGTACCCATTCAAACTAAAGAGCCCCAATCAAGAGCTTCATTCATTCCCTGAGGGGCTTGCGTGTTCAAAGTAAAAATCCAAAACGCTTCACGTTTGTTCAGCAGACCTTCTCAATCCCCTCCTCTATGCATTGTAGGTATATGATCTATGACTGTCCATTTCAAAGTGCTATACGAATGTCCTTGCTGTACACAATGGGGTAGATTTTAAAAGAAGCGCGATCAGCCTACTTTTGCTTGCGCATCAGACTCAAGCAAAAGTACGCTGGATTTTAGTAGATACGCGCGGAGCCGCGCGTATCCACTAAAATCCTGGATCGGCGCGCGCAAGGCTATCGATTTTGTATAGCCTGCGCGCACCGAGCCGCGCTGCCTCCCCCCGTTCCCTCCAAGGCCGCTCCGAAATCGGAGCGGCCTCGGAGGGAACTTTCCTTTGCCCTCCCCTCACCTTACCCTCCCTTCCCCTACCTAACCCACCCACCCGGCCCTGTCTACACCCCCCCCCTTACCTTTGTCGGGGGATTTACGCCTCCCGGAGGGAGACGTAAATCCCCGCGCGCCAGCGGGCCTGCTGCGCGCCGGGCCGCGACCTGGGGGCGGGTACGGAGGGCGCAGCCACGCCCCCGGGCCGTAGCCACGCCCCGTACCCGCCCCCAAAACGCTGCCGACACGCCCCCGAAACGCCGCGACGACCGGGCCCGCCCCCCGACACGCCCCCGACTCGCCCCCCTCCGAAAACCCCGGGACGTACGCGAGTCCCGGGGTCTGTGCGCGCCGGGAGGCCTATGTAAAATAGGCTTCCCGGCGCGCAGGGCCCTGCTCGCCTAAATCCGCCCAGTTTTGGGCGGATTTAGGTGAGCAGGGCTCTGAAAATCTACCCCAGAGCATTTACCACAATTATACTGTCCCAAAATAATATCTGATGACTCATTATTGGGTGTAAAAGAAACCAGTAAGTCTCTTAAATTACGCCCCCTAGTGCGTGCTAAAATAGGCCGATCTTGGAATGATTTGTGTAACGTGAGAATTTGCCAATGTTTCAAGATAATACCTTGGATTTGATAGGTCCTAGACGAAAATGGGAGGATACATATTGGTTGATCAGTTACAGAATGCTGACAGGTTTGTAAAAGCATGTCACAGTTTGCATATAACCCACTTTTATATGCCTTTTTGACTGTCCTTTTGTTGCGATCCTGCTCTCGGGAGGGCCACGAGCAGGCTCTTACCTTGGCCTGGAGACCGCAGTTGAAGCTAGGGCCTCGCCTGAGGCCGCTGTCGCTGGGTGCTCCTGCAACCGGCTGCCATATTTCTGGCGTGGCAGGAGCCGTGCTGGGCCTCCCGATGTGGCAGGAGGCCGCCAACGCTGTCATCTATTCCCGCGGCATGGAGGCTGCATCCATGGACTTGCCTTACAGGGGAGCCACCTCCGGACCCTCCTTCAGTGGTTCAGGCGCTGCCGACGTCATCAGGGCCTGCCCTGAGGCCCAGCTCCCTCCTCTCTGGCTCAGCATTGCAGCGGCAGCATGACCGCTGTCTCGGGTCTTGCTCCTTCCTTCCTTAGGAGCGGGCCTGCGGCTTCTCTCCTGATTTAAAGGTCCAGCACAGGTGCAGCCCTTGTGCAGCTCCTCCCAGGGAGTTGCCTCTTCTGCCTACTTAAGGACTCTTTGTTCATTCTCTCATCGCCTTGGCAAGGGTTCAGTCCTCCTTAGGACTTCTCTGTCTTGTTCTTGCCTGGCTACCTTGTCTTCGTTCCTGAGACTCCTTGATGTCTTCATCTCCTGATCCTTGATATCTGCAGTATCCTGATGTTCCAGTCCTGATGAACCAGGTTCCGAGTAACCCTTGCCCCTGGAGGTTCCTGTTTTTATTGTTGGCCCTCATGTTCCCTAGTTCCGACCTCAGAGGATACAGGGGTTGCTCAATCCTTTCCTTGTGTCTTATCCTGAGCATACCTGGTCCACTAGTGGTCTGCAACCAGCCTCCCAGCTGTGTAGGGCGCAAGGAAGACAGTGTGGTCCGAGACCAGTCTACGGGCTGTGTAGGACACCTGAGGGACTGTGCGCGCCCGTCTCATCTGTTCCAAGTTCCAAGACCTCGTCTCATCTGTTCCAAGTTCCAAGGTCTCGCCTCACTTGTTCCAAGGACTTCAGCTAACCTGACCTCTGTCCGGCCTGCCGCCTCTGTTGCTCCCTGCAGCAGGTCCGAAAGGGCTGGGAACGGTCGGAGGACCGTTCAGAGACCAGCATAGCATTGGTGGTCTTTCTGGGGCGTGCAGGTCTGGCGGAGGCTCTGGCCCTCCAGATTCCTTGTCTCTACCCAGAGGGACTAGTTTCACCACAGGGGCACACATCTGGTCCCGTGCTTAGGAGCGCCCCCTGGTGCTCCCGTCCACCGAGCATAACACCTTTTTGGATATCCTTTACCTAAAAATGTACTCCTTATGATGGCAGCCTGGCATTTATATTCAATGGTATTATTACAAAGTTGTCGCAACTGTAAAAATTGTCCCACTGGGATGTTGGCTCGTAAATTCAGTGGGTGGAAACTTTGAAAATGAAAAAAGTTGTTTCTATCAGTGGATTTGGAAAAAATCGTAGTCCCTATCTTCTGCTGGTCCTTATATACCCATAGGTCTAAAAAAGAAATTGTCTCTCTTTAAAAGAGAATCAGTTGAGTTTCTAGTTAGTTCCCATTTTGAGTACGGCTACTGACAGTTGTGTCATCAAAGTATAGCGTAAGGTTTGCTAGTTGGTTGTCTCCAGCAACTTATAAATATATAAAGATGGTTGAAGTATGTTTCAGTGGGTGAGTGAAATAAAATTAATATTAATTTTGACCGATAGATAGTAGTGAGTGATTACATTGTATGTTGATACTCTATGCTGCTTTGTCCTTTTATTGGTATCTTGGGATTATTTTCTGCCACCTTTTCTGCTTTTTTCCTCACTTCTTGGTACATTAGGATGTTGATGCCATTCTTCGTGCTATTTTCATCACATGCTGCCTTTGAGGGATCATACCACTTTTTTTCTTGCCCTCTCTTGAAGCCTTAATGGGTTCTTCCCACTCTTGCTGCTTCTTTGTTCCTCTCATAGTGTATTGAGGAGCGCCTGCCACTGTTGTTACACCTTTAAGAACATAAAAACATAAGAAATTGCCGTACTGGGTCAGACCAAGGGTCCATCAAGCCCAGCATCCTGTTTCCAACAATGGCCAATCCAGGCTACAAGTACCTAGTAAGTATCCAAACACTATATCCCACATTACTGATGCTAGTAAGAGTAGTGGCTATTTTCTGAGTCAACTTGATTAATAGCAGGTAATGGACTTCTCCAAGAACTTATCCAAACCTTTTTTAAACCCAGCTACACTAACTTCACTAACCACATCCTCTGGCAACAAATTCCAGAGTTTAATTGTGTGTTGAGTGAAAAAGGATTTTCTCCAATTAGTTTTAAAAGTGCTACATGCTAATTTCATGGAGTGCCCCCTAGTTCTTCTATTATCCAAAAGAGTAAACAATCGATTCAAATTTACCCGTTCTAGACCTCTCATGATTTTAAAGACCTCTATCATATCCCCCCTCAGTCGTCTCTTCTTCAAATTGAACAGCCCTAACCTCTTTAGTATTTCCTCATAGGGGAGCAGTTCCATCCCGTTTATCATTTTGTACCTTCTCTGTACCTTCTCCATCACAACTATCTTTCTTGAGATGAGGCGACCAGAATTGTACACAGTATTCATGGTGCAATCTCATCATGGAGTGATACAGAGGCATTATGACATCCTCCATTTTATTCCCCATTCCCTTCCTAATAATTCCTAACATTGTTTGCTTTTTTGACTGCCACAACACACTGAGCTGATGATTTCAAAGATTTATCCACTATGAAGTCTAGATTTCTTTCCTGGGTGGTAGCTCCTAACACCCTAACATCATGTAACTACAGCATGGGATATTTTTCCCTATATGCATCACCTTGCACTTATCCACATTAAATTTCATCTGCCATTTGGAAGCCCAATCTTCCAGTCTCAAAAGGTCCTCCTACAATTTATCACAATCTGCTTGTGATTTAACTACTCTGAATAATTTTGTATCATCTACAAATATGATTACATCACTCGTCGTATTCCTTTCCAGATCATTTATAAATATATTGAAAAGCATGGGTCCTAGTACAGATCCTTTAGGCACTCCACTTATACCCTTTTCCACTGAGAAAATCATCCATTTAATCCTACTCTCTGTTTCCTGTCTTTTAGCCAGTTTGTAATCCACGAAAGGACATCACCACCTATCCCATGACTTTTTACTTTTCTTAGTAGCCTCTCATGACGGATTATGTCAAATGCCTTCTGAAAATCCGAATACACTATATCTACCAGTTCACCTTTATCTACATGTTTATTAACCCCTTCAAAAAATTGAAGCAGATTTGTGAGGCAAGACTTGCCTTGGGCAAAGCGATGCTGACTTTGTTCCATTAAACCATGTCTTTCTATATGTTTTATGATTTTGATCTTTAGAACACTTTCCACTATTTTTCTTGGCACTGAAGTCAGGCTAATTGGTCTGTAGTTTCCCGGATTGCCCCTGGAGCCCTTTTTAAATATTGGGGTTACATTAGCCACCCTCCAGTCTTCAGGTACAATGGATGATTTTAATGATAGGTTACAAATTTTAACTAATAGATCTGAAATGTCATTTTTTTAGATCCTTCAGAATCCTGGGGTGTATACCATCCAGTACAGCTGATTTACTACCCTTCAGTTTGTCAATCAGGCCTATCATATCTTCTAGATTCACCGTGATTTGGTTCACTCCATCTGAATCATTACCCATGAAAACCTTCTCCCCAACGGGTATCTCCCCTACATCCTCTTCAGTAAACACTAAAGAAATCATTTAATCTTTCCATGATGGCCTTATCTTCTCTAAGTACCCCTTTAACCCCTCAATCATCAAACGGTCCAACTGACTCCCTCGCAGGCTTTCTGCTTTGGATATATTTTTAAAAGTTTTTACTGGGAGTTTTTGTCTCTACAGCCAACTTCTTTTCAAATTCTCTCTTAGCCTGTCTTATCAATGTCTTACATTTAATTTGCCAGTGCTTATATTTTATTCTATTTTCTTCTGTTGGATCCTTCTTCCAATTTTTTTAGGAAGATCTTTTGGCTAAAATAGCCTCTTTCACCTCACCTTTTAACCATGCTGGCAATCGTTTTGCCTTCTCTCCACCTTTCTTAATGTGTGGAAAATATCTGGACTGTGCTTCTAGGATGGTAATTTTTAACAACGTCCATGCCTCTTGCACACTTTTTACCTTTGTAGCTGCTCC
The DNA here is from genome assembly GCF_901001135.1 of Rhinatrema bivittatum. Lineage (NCBI taxonomy): Eukaryota > Metazoa > Chordata > Amphibia > Gymnophiona > Rhinatrematidae > Rhinatrema > Rhinatrema bivittatum. The sequence goes on along the minus strand of NC_042620.1, from coordinate 306,161,503 downwards.
TTTCAGTTTTTTCTAATTATTTTTCTCATTTTATCAAAGTTTTCCTTTGAAAGTTTAGCGCTAGAGCCATAGATTTACTTATTGTCCCACTTCCTGTCATTAATTCAAATTTGATCATATTATGATCACTATTGCCAAGCGGCCCCACCACCATTACCTCTCTCACAAAATCCTGTTCTCCACTAAGAATTAGATCTAAAATTGTTCCCTCTCTCATCGGTTCCTGAACTAATTGCTCCATAAAATTGTCATTTATTCCATCCAGGAACTTTATCTCACTAGCATGTTCTGATGTTACATTTACCCAGTCGATATTGGGGAAATTGTGTTGTGTTTGTACTTGGTAGTGGGCCCTTGGGTCATGGTGAGAGCTGACTCCACCCACAGGGAGGAGCCCTGTGGGGACTCACCATGAGAGGCAAGAGGTTTTTATTATACAGCAGAAGTAACCCGAGGACTGGGTTAGTAAACACAGTTCAGAGTAGAAGTGTCTCAAGCTGGATTCTCCTGTAGTGGCCCGCAGAGTGGGGTAACCCAGGGAATACTTCATCCTGGTAGTCCTTGTGCACGGTATCTCCGGTAGTGGTCTGCGGCATGGGGTGGGCCGGAGGCTGGTGTTGGAAGTAGGCACAAGACAGCGTGGATCCGGTAGTGGTCCGCAGAGCGGGTTAACCTGAGAATCCACACAGCTTAAAGAGAGGAGGAGAGTAGAACAGATCTTGTACTCACTCCGAAGTATTGCAGATACGCTACTGTCGTAGTCACAGTGGAGACCCGAGGCACAGGCACACTGGAGGGTTCATCTGTAGTAGCAGCAAGAAGACTCACTAGGCTGAAGAATGTGAGACTCACAGAGAAGGCTCTCTGACTGCAGCAAGGCCCCCGAGGAGCGGGTTCCCAAGTCACTCAGTCTGGAATGCAGTAACAGCAAGGCGAAGCGTCTCTGAGTAGCGGAATTAAGCAATATGGAATCCTTGCTAACTTGTAGATAGGATGGTCCGGTAGGTTTAAGTACACGTAGGCAGGTGACGTCATGCAGAGGGGACACCACCGAGGTTCCCGCCATGACGTGGATAAGAGAAGGACAGGCATGTGCGCGTGCCCTAAGTCATACCAGATTCAAGATGGCGACCGGGATCGCCCGCCCCATCCCGGTAACGCCAGGGAGGTCGGCGTGCAGAGGCAGTGGTGGCCATCTTTCCCAGAATTGGAGCTGCAGGGCAAAAAGAGGTGAGCAGCAAAGGTTGCAGCTGTCTGCGACCAACAGGCACAACAAATTGAAATCTCTCACTATAACTGAACTACCAAGTTGGTTAGCTTCCCTAATTACTCTTAGCATTTGACTGTCCACCTCAGCATCTTGGCCAGGTGGACAGTAGTATATTCCTATAACTATAATTTTCCCCATAAAGATTCGATTGTGCATTTATGCTCATGCAGGATGTTTATCCTGTTGGACTCTATGCCATCCTGTGTATATAGCGCCACCCTGTCTCGCAGATGCTCCTCTCTGTTATTGCGATATAATTTCTTTGAACCCTGGTATAGCACTGTTCCATTGGTTATCCTCCTTCCAACATGTCTCTGAGATGCCAATTAAGTCTATGTCATCATTCACTGCTATACACACTCTAATTCTCCCAACTTCTGGCATCAGCATTCAAACATTTCAAAGTGTGTTTTTTGTTTGTATTTTCATTCTGCTTTATAATTGGTAGGGATAAATTGCAATCTTTTAGCTCAGGTGAGTTTTTAATTACAGGCACTTGGACTACTTTTCTTATTATTGGAACCTCACTGTTGGGATGTCCTAATTCTGAGTCATTAGTATCCTTTGAAGATACTTCCCTCTGAACCATGCACTGGTGGTGAGCGACTGTCTGCTTTCCCCTTTGTTCTAGTTTAAAAGCTGCTCTATCTCCTTTTTAAAGGTTAGCACCAGCAGCTTGTTTCAACCCTCATTAAGGTGGAGCCTATCCCTTTGGAAAAGACTCCCCCTTCCACAAAAGGTTCCCCAGTTCCTTACAAAACTGAATTCCTCTTCCTTGCATCATGCATTGAGCTTCAGGAGCTCTGCCTATCTCTGGGGACCTGTGCATGGAACAGGGGGCATTTTAGAGAATGCTACCCTGGAGGTTTTGGATTTCAGTTTTCTACCTAAATTTGGTTTCCAGAACCTCCCTCCAAATTTTTTTATGTCATTGGTGCACACATGTACTATGACAGCCGGCTCCTCCCCAGCACTGTCTAAAATCCTATCTAGGTGATGCGTGAGGTCCTCCACCTTCGCACCAGGTAGGCATGTTACCAGGTGATCCTCATGCCCACCAGCCACCCACCTGTCTATATTCCTAATAATCAAATCACCAATTATGATGGCGAACATAACCTTCCCTCTTGGGCAGTAGCCCTGGGAGATACGTCCTCAGAGCAAGAGGACAATGTACCACCTGGAGAGCAGGTTCTTGCTACAGGATAATTTCCTGCTGCACCAGGTTGATGCTGTCCAATCATGAGACCTTCTTCCTCCAAGGCAGCACCAGATCTGCCAGACTGGAGTTAGAACTTGGCTACTATTTCCCTGAAGGTCTCATCTATATACCTCTCTATCTGCCTCAGTTCCTCCAGGTCTACCACTCTAGATCCAGAGATCGGACTCGTTCTCTGAGAGACAGGAGCTCTTTTCATCAGATGCACACGTACAACTTCTCACCGGCAGGTAAAAAATCATACATGTGATACTCAATTTATTTATTTATTTATTTATTTGCAGTTTTTATATACCGACATTTGTTTAGTAACCTCACATCGGTTCACAATTAACAGAAACATTGCAGCTGTGCCAACTAGAACGAACATGTGCAACAGTGCTTTACAATAAACAATAAAAACATTTACAATAATCAATAAACTTTACAATAAACTTGTTAACGAACATATGCAATAGTGCTTTACAATAAACTAGTTAACCCGGGGGGGGGGGGGGGGGAGAGAACAGTGGAACAATGAAAGGGAAAAATAAAATAGTGGTACAAAGCAAATTGTTATCTCACTGAATTTATAAGTCTATAAATAAATAGAATGAATTTTATAAAACACAATTGGAAAAGAGAAAAGCTGGGTATGAGAGAAAGAAATGGGATAGAAGTCTTATATACAACTGATATACAATCGATATACAATCAATATGAATAATTGCCAACGAAAAGTTAGGTGTGGAGAGAAAGAAAAAGGGGGTGTACATTTAAGTAAATTAGTGGGCAAGGCTGTAGGAGTAAGGGAGAGAGGAGAGTGTAAGGGTTACGTATAAGCCTGTAGGAAAAGCCATGTTTTCAGTTTTTGCTTACATTTTATTGGGCATGTTTCTTGCCGTAACTCCGGTGTCATATTGTTCCAACAGTTTGGTCCGGCTATGGTTATCGCACACTTCCTAGTTGACTCAAGAGTGGTGGTTTTATGTGTAGGGGTGTGTAGGGTGGCTGCATGTTGTGTTCTAGGGGTTCTGGAGTGTTTGTGGAAGTAAAGTTCATTGCAAAAGACTGGAAGACCCCCCCCTCTTGCTGTTAGACTGCTGCCTACATCTTACATTTGTTCAGTTCCTAGTTAGGTTTTAGGTTGCTACGGGAGTAGGAATGTGTCTAATTAGGGTCTTTTAAATGAATTAGTGTATTCACTATGGGCCGGATTATAAAAGGGTTATGTGCGTAACCAGCCTTATGTGCGCCGGGCCTATTTAAAAAAGGCCCGGCTTCGCATGTAAAGCCCCAGGACACGTGTATGTCCTGGGGCTTTATAAAAGGGGCGGTCCGGGGGCGGGGAGATCCAGTGGAGGAGCGGGAGCGGGGCCAGAGGCCTCCGACATAGCGACCATTGCTGCTGTGTCAGAGGATCGCGTGCCGGCAGGCTTCCGGCGCGTGCAACTTGCGCCTGCCCAAAGGTAGGCGCAAAAGGTAAGACAAGAGTCAGGTGGGGGGTTAGAGTAGGGCTAGGGGGGGGAAAGGTTAGGGGAAGGGGTGGGAAGGTTAGGTTAGGGGGGAGGGAACGGAGGAAGGCAGTGCGGCTTGGCGCATGCAAGGTGCACAATTATAAGCCCCCTTGCATGCACCGACCCTGGATTTTATAACATGCGCGTGCATGTTATAAAATTGGGTGTACATGTGCGCGCGCCGGGTAGCACACGCACACGTAGGCAGCGCGCTTCTTTTAAAATCTACCCCTGTATGTCTTGTAGTGGCCCAAAGGGAAATGATTAAACTCTCGTTAAGATGTGGGGAATTCATGAAGCAAAGTTGAAGTGCTGATTTGTGTGTGTGTGTGTGTGTGTGTGTGTGTGTGTGTGAAAGTGGCACCTGCCTATAAATTAAAGGATGAGCTACGGGTGGGTGGGAGAGGGTGCTTTAGGCTATTTATGCCATTTTTTGTGCCACTGTACCACAGTCTAGGTGCCTTTCTAATGATGTCTTCACTCAAGTTTCATTAAAAATGATAAGAACACACATTTTTTTTTAGCCCAAAATAAGCTGGAGTGCTTCCCCCATTGACTTCAATGGTAAACAAATGAACAAATAAAAAAAATAAATGAATGGAGGAAGCCTATGAAACAAATTAATGAACCAAAATGAAAATTTTCTCTCTGTACATCCCTGAAGTATGATGGTAGCTAGGCCATGTTTTTCAAAGTAGTTGCAGGTCTGATGCTGATACACTGAGATGTGGGACTCCATTGTAAGATTGTGGTCAAGGTGTCCCTCCAGGCTGCATATGGAGGTATTAGTTTATAAGGAGGCTCCTGTTAAAGAGGGCACAGTTGATAAACAACATCACTGTATTTTTTAATATAGAGTTTTAAAATTCCATACCAAAAGATCTTATTTTAGCTAGAGTTGAAACCTATGCGGAAAAAAGATTTCCTCTTCTTCTAATAGAACAAGTTGTAATTAGTTGTAATCCTGCTATTCATAGTACATCAGAAATCTTAGGCAATTCCATTCTAGGACTCTAGTGGGTGCTTATAAGGTTACACAATGGAACACTGAGATAAAGTTAATAAATATACAGTTGTGTTCTTCAGAGCAAAATGTAGAGTCAAGGCATATGTTTTAGGAATATCTCCTCTTAGCTTGCATTTTAGAGGGTTTCAAAATATTCTTCTGGCACTACAACCACAGTCTCCAAACTTTATCCAAAGCCTATGTGCCACAGTTTAAACAGGCTGCAAATAACAAAAACGGTTGGAAATTCTTAGTGTCCTACACGCTAGGAAAAATCTTCTTGTCAAACATTAATAACAATTCAAAGTGTTGACCAGGAAAGCCAAATTAAGACAAATGCCATGTTCTCTGCTGGGTCCTGGTATCACAGAAAAACATTTATCAAGCATTAGTCCACAATTATTTTATCAATTTATGAATAGCGCTAACTATGTTAGTGCTTTATTCATTTAGAAGTGCTAATTGCCCTTCACTTGAATGCTCTGCACCTTAATTTTAATATTGTATTGAAGGCAGAGCAAGAAGTAATAGTATGAAAATGAATGGAAAGGGTTCTAAAGGGTGCTAATAGTTTCCTAATGGTTAGACAAAGGTCTAAAGGTCAGAGAAATCAAATTCAAATCCCACTTCCCCCACTGTGATCTTGGGAGAGTTGCTTTAATTCTCATTGCCTCTGGTACCCACTTAGCTTCTAACATCATTGGGGCAAGGACTTATGCCTGAATATTAATAATACTGTAAGGTGTCATGAACATTATTTGGAACGGTGGACTAAAATGCCAAAAGTATTATGATTATGATATTTAATAACTTGAATTAGATGCAATATAACTATTAAAGGTGTCTAAAATTCCACAATCTCAAACCAAGGACAAAATTAAAAGCACAGTATTTAAACGTTTTTTTTTATTTGCAACTTTACTGCTTTTATTCAGTTGTTTTATTTTTCATTCTGCTAAACCTGAACTGAGAAATAAATTAACAATAGTAATAACAGCAACAATCTGACCAGAAATACAAAATATATTTTATCATGGGGACAGCTGCCATACTCCACTTGGATCCCGGAGGCCTGGGAGGCAATGCTGAGGATGCCATCTCCCCCGACCCTGAGGTCATCTGATTGTCAGGGGCTTTGCTGCCATCAGTGCACCTAAGCCACAAACTAAAGGGACACACCCACAAACTAAAAGTAATTAACTACCTTTCCTAGCCTTTTTGTTAATCAATGCACACACGTAAGCTAAAAGAAAATACCTATTATTCCTAGTATTCCTAGTAGGGATGTGAATCGTGTCCTCGATCGTCTTAACGATCGATTTCGGCTGGGAGGGGGAGGGAATCGTATTGTTGCCGTTTGGGGGGGTAAAATATCATGAAAAATCGTTAAAAATCGTTAAAAATCGAAAAATCGAAAAATCGAAAAATCGAAAAACCGGCACATTAAAACCCCCTAAAACCCACCCCCGACCCTTTAAATTAAATCCCCCACCAAATAACTTAAATAACCTGCGGGTCCAGCGGCGGTCCGGAACGGCAGCGGTCCGGAACGGGCTCCTGCTCTGAATCTTGTCGTCTTCAGCCGGCGCCATTTTCCAAAATGGCGCCGAAAAATGGTGGCGGCCATAGACGAAAAAGATTGGACGGCAGGAGGTCCTTCCGGACCCCCGCTGGACTTTTGGCAAGTCTCGTGGGGGTCAGGAGGCCCCCCACAAGCTGGCCAAAAGTTCCTGGAGGTCCAGCGGGGGTCAGGGAGCGATTTCCCGCCGCGAATCGTTTTCGTACGGAAAATGGCGCCGGCAGGAGATCGACTGCAGGAGGTCGTTCAGCGAGGCGCCGGAACCCTCGCTGAACGACCTCCTGCAGTCGATCTCCTGCCGGCGCCATTTTCCATACGAAAACGATTCGCGGCGGGAAATCGCTCCCTGACCCCCGCTGGACCTCCAGGAACTTTTGGACAGCTTGTGGGGGGCCTCCTGACCCCCACGAGACTTGCCAAAAGTCCAGCGGGGGTCCGGAAGGACCTCCTGCCGTCCAATCTTTTTCGTCTATGGCCGCCGCCATTTTCGGCGCCATTTTGGAAAATAGCGCCGGCTGAAGACGACAAGATTCAGAGCAGGAGCCCGTTCCGGACCGCTGCCGTTCCGGACCGCCGCTGGACCCGCAGGTTATTTAAGTTATTTGGGGGGGGGTTCGGGAGGGGGGGGGATTTAATTTAAAGGGTCGGGGGTGGGTTTTAGGGGGTTTTAGTGTGCCGGCTCACGATTCTAACGATTTATAACGATAAATCGTTAGAATCTGTATTGTATTGTGTTCCATAACGGTTTTAAGACGATATTAAAATTATCGGACGATAATTTTAATCGTCCTAAAACGATTCACATCCCTAATTCCTAGTATTAAAAAAAAACAATCAAGGCACACACAAAAACTGTTATGGGAGTCTCTGTTTAGTGGACCCTTGGGCCGACCTGCTGCAGACTGGGAAAGGTGGTCAATGTCTCTAATGAATAGCAGGCCGGGAGGTAGATGTTCAGGCAGGACGTAGATGCTCTTCACCCTGAAAGCTGGTACTCCCCCGGGAGGAGCCCGTAGGGGCCCAGCCGCTGGGACTTAGGCGGGTTGTGGATCAGGACAGGTAACTAGAACCAGACTAGGACAGTAGCAATACTGTAACTGGGTTCGGGAACTGGAACCAGGCAGGAACTGTAGCAGGATTCGGGTACTGGAACCAAGCAGGTACTGTGGCAAGCAAGTAGGAACAACCAGGTACTGTAGCAGGCAGGCGGGAACCAAGCAGGCACTGTAGCAGGCAGGCGGGAACCAAGCAGGTACTGTAGCAAGCAGGCAGGAACCAGGCAGGTACTGTAGCAGGAACGGAGCGACGAAGCAAAGCGAGTCACTCCGCGGCACAGCGCAACAGGAAACCGGGAGGCTAACCCGTTGCAAGGCAAAGACTGGATGGCCGCGGCCGGCTTATCAAGGCCGCAGCGTCTGACATCAGGAGTTGGGCGGAGTCACCACTGGCAAGAAACGGCCTAGAAAAGCACCCAAGTGGCGAGCGTGTGCGCCTAGGCGCCGGGCGTCCATGGGAGACCTCGCAGTGGTGCAGCCCCAGCGGGGACGCCGCCAAATAGGCCGCAAACCAGTCCTCTGGAAGCAGAAGCAGGTCCGGGAGCCTGGAGGTAAGGGCCTGGCCGCGGTGCTCGCGGCCAGAACCGCAACAAAAACGAAAAGAAATTACCTACCTTTCCTAATCCTTTTGTTAATCAAGGCATACACACAAACTAAAAGAAATGACCTATTTTTCTGTTACACTGTCACTGTCCGACGTCTCCACTCCGCCCACCTTACCTTTTTTGCAACTCCTCCTGCAGTTGATGGATGTCTGGCTGCTGCGGCGTCTGCCTGCCATCCTCTCCGGCATCCTCAGTCCGGCTTGGGCGCTGCATCCTGCCATGTTGTCCAAGTACCATAGGGTGCACGCGCCGCGTGGCCCTGCTTCTTATTCTCTCTTTGGCGCGAACCTCAGGGGTGTCCCCCTGTGATGACGTCACGCATCCCAGATACAAAAGCCTACTCTTTTTGCTAGCTAATCGAATTAGCAAGGGAACTCCTTACGGATGGGATTCGCTCTCCGTACCTAGCTGCTCTGCCTCTCCAACTTTTGGACTTTATCCTAATGGGGTACCCGCTCCTCGGGGGCCTCTCTCATTTCTTTCAGGTCGCTATCAGGAATCGGTATTCGCTCCTCGAGGGCCCATGTTCCCTGACTCGCTGCCTGAACTTATCACTTCTTCTTGGAAGAAACCGCTGCCTACATCATCAGTGAGTTATCAACTTTATTTCCTCAGAGCTGTTCCCTGGAACCAGGTACTCGCTCCTCGAGGGCCTGCCTCTATTCCAGCTTCTGTGTCACCTTCCGGGAGAAACCGCTGTGACAGTAACTTTACCAACAAGGCTCTATACCAGAACTCTGTGTATGCTCCACTGTACTAACTATCTCAGTTTTCTCCACTACAGCACAGCCATAGAGAGAATCGCTGTTCCAGTAACCTGAGGAACCATAGCCCAGCCGGGCTTCATCTCTACTCACTACTGCCGCCTCTGGTGGCTTCTCAAATCTGTCTAATAAAAGATATAACTCTGGGTTGTGTGTCCCAAAGCTGAGCCTGACCTGTGGCCCCTCACGGGACTTTCCCCCGTGGGCTTGGTCAGCTGCCACAGTGTCCAAGGGTCCACCCAAAACCTTACAAACAATAACACTTTCCTAATCCTTTTGTTAATCAAGGCATATACACAAACTAAAATAAATTACCTACCTTTCCAAATCCTTTTGTTAATCAAAGCATACACACAAACTAAAAGAAATTACCTACCTTTCCTAGTCCTTTTGTTAATCAAGGCATACACACAAACTAAAAGAAATTTCATACCTTTTCTAGACTTCTTTTAAAATCAAGCACACACACAAACTAAAAGAAATTATACACCTTTCCTAGCCTTTTTGTTAATCAAGACAGACAAATTAAAAGAAATTACCTACCTTTCCTAATCCTTTTTTAATCAAGGCACTCACACACACTAAAAAAAATTACCTACCTTTCTTAGGTTTTTAATCAAGGCACACACACATATAGTAAAAAAAAACAAACTACCTTTCCTAGATTTTAATCAAGGTGCAAACACTAAAAATTAATTTATCCCACAATTTCACCTTTCCCCAAAACCTTTGAGTCCCAATATTACCCAGTAAGCAATACTTACCAATCATCTTCAACCAACAGAAAAATATTTTTCTCTTCTCAGTACTCCCTTAGATAAAAGGGATTTTGAAGGGTTCAAATTAATCTTATAGACAGCTGGAGTGAGGGATGTCTGTCCTGGTCAAAAGTGCTATGTGGTTGATCCTGCCAGTTACATATGCTTCTATGAAATAGTAAAGGGCAAGCAGCATGTAGAGTGGCATGAAGGGTCTGAGAATTGGTGCAGCAAGTGAGCACAGCACCAGATGGGCAGGACAAGATCAAAGGTCAGCAAGTACCATAAGGGAAAGGGATTTAGAAGGAACCTTAAAGATTGGCTTGGAGTGGCAGAGGCATCAGTGTTGCTGGCAATTGTTAAAAACTAAAATGGCAGAAGTAGAGCAATGCAGCAAGCAGAGTAGTCATAAAACCCCAACTGCATATCCCGAGAGTTGATGCGGGAGAAGGAAGAAAGGTATGAAAATGCTGAGGAGTGGTGCAGCAGGCATGCAAAGCAACGAATGGCCAGGGCAAGAGCAAGAGCCACCACATACCAGAAGGGGAGGGGTATTTCATAGACACTTGGAGTGGGGGATGCTTATTCCAGTTAAAAGCACTTTGTGGTTGATCTTACCTGTAGCATAGGATTGTAAGAAATAATAAAGTTTGAGTAGCATCTGGAGTGGCATAAAGGGTTTGAGAAGTGGTGCTGCAAGTGTATAGAGCAACAGATGGCCAGGGCAGGATCAAAAGTCAGCAAATAATGTAGGGGAAGGGGACCAAGAATGGGAAGGAACCTCATAAACAGCCAGAGTGGGGAATGCCTGTGTGTGTGTGTGTGTGTGTGTGTGTGTGTGTGTGTGTGTGCAAGAGAGAGAGAGAGGGATCCTGTATGAGGGGGTACATATGTGCATGAGAGAGAGGGAACCTGTATGTGTACGTGTGTGAGAAACAAGGGGAGCCTGTGTAGAGGCGTGTGTGAGAGAGAGAGCCAATGTGTAGGGGGGTGTGTATGACAGAGAGAAATAGCCTGTGTGAGGATATATGCATGAGAGAGAAGGGGAGCCTGTATGATGGGGGATGTGCAAGACAGAGAAAGGAAGCCTGTATGAAGGGGTGCATATGTGCATGAGAGAGAGGGAGCCTGTGAGTGTGAGATAGAGGGACTGAGTGAGCCTATGTGAGAAGCAGTTCTGAGAGAGAGGGAGCCTTTTTGAGGGGCAGTACTGAGAGAGGGGTCAAACTCTAGAAGTGGAGATAGAGTGGAAGGGGTTGAACCTAGAGGGGAAGGGGAGAGATAGTGGAGGGTGAAGGAGGTTGGGGGCCTGAGAAGGCAAAATGAAAGGAGACTGACCAGCATTTCCCCCACAGCTGGTGACAGGAAAGGGTCTGAGGTGCCGCCAGCGTTTTCCCCACAGCCGGTGACAGAAGAGACCTTGCTGTGCAGCCAGAGAAAAGGTCCAAAATGTGTGTGTGAAAGAGACTTGCCCCAGGAGAGTGAGTGCCTGTGTGTGTGAATTGTGTATGAGAGGGTGTATGTATGCATATGAGAGGGTGGAGGTGTGAATTTGTGTGTGTGTGTGTATATATGAAAGGGTGGGTGTGTATATGAAAGGGAGTTTGGGTGGAGGTCTTTATGAGAGGGTGTATGTCTATATGAGAGGGAGAATGGGAGTATCTGTATGAGAGTCTGTGTGTGTGTGTGTATGTGTGTGTATGAGAGGTTGGTAGGTGTGTGTGTGTGTATATATGAGAGGGTGTGTGTGTGTATGTGTATGAGAGAGTGGGTGGGTGTATGTGTATATATGAGAGAGTTTGTGTGTGTGTATGTGTGTGTGTGTGTGTGTATGTATATATGTGTAAGTGTGTGTCTATGAATGAGACTGCCTGTGCACATGTGTGTGCATGTGTGAGAGTACCTGTATATATGTGTGTAAGAGAAGTTAAAGTTTGTGCACTCTCCTCCAATCTACGATAATCTCAGAAGGACTGGAAATCTAAAATTGCCAGGTATGGAGAAAGTAGGAGATTTTTTTTTTATCTTTGTTAGTTTTAATTATTGGATATGATATATCTGCTGTTTTGAAATATTTTATTAGTGTTTGGTAATATTTTAAACATTTTTATATGTGTTTTTAATTGGCTGAATTTATCAGCAGATTTGATATTCTTTTTATTGGTATATTTAATGTTTTACATTTCTTGATTGTATTTGCACTGCTTACAGAGTTTGGCTTCTTGTGATTTCCAGTTCAGTTTTTGTCTGCACTTTTCAATTTATATTTTATGATCTCTTCTGTATTTGGTGAGAGTCTATCTGTATTCTGCTTGTGTAACTGAGGCTTTAGTTATTCTGCTAGCATGTAGTTTCTGTGTAGGGATTTACAACAACCTGGCTTTAATCGGTTTTCCTAATAGAGATGTATTGGTGTTTAGGGCCTCATGTAATATTTGCAGTATGGCTTTTTCATTAGATTGAGTGTTGGCAATTATGATATGGAAGACTTGCTATAATGGATTGATTGGAATTGCAGTTCAGTTTATTCCTGGCTTTCTGTGGTCCAAGTCCACACCCAGTGCACTTTACCATAAGCCTAATATTTATTTATTTTCTTATTTATTTAGACATTTTATAGCCTGTCGTCCCATGTAAAGATCACAATGGTTTATCAAAGTAACATTCATAGCTATAATCAACAAATAATGATGGGTTAAAGAGGTACCATATGGGATCCAGTAAACCGCCTTGATTACTATGAGAAAAGTAGTTTATTAAATCTATTAAACTATTATTGAAAGTGTGCTTTTTTGCAGTGTATGCCTATATAATATATATGTTGTTGAAAGTGATATTTTTACTTCAGAAAATTGTACTTTGAATGTCTTTATTTCCATATGCAATCTGCCTTTTTAGGTTGGGGAAGTTAATAAATTTTAAAATGGAAAAGAATGCATAAGTTTTAATTATGTGGGGAGGGGAGGGAAGGGGGAATGAAAGGCTGTAAGGTTTGTCTAGGGCACCTAATGCCCTTGTATCTGCCCTAAGAGAGAGTGTGTCACACACACACACACACACACACACAGACTCCCACCACTCACCAACCTCTCACACCCCCAGGGGGCAGATCCTGGAGAAGGGTGGGAGGCAGGCATAGGGAATGGAGGAGTCCTATTTCTACACCCAGGAGGTGAGGTGGGCAAAGTCTGCCCCACTCCATTAAACATTTCTCCAGTGCCCCCCTAGTGCAGATGCCGAAGACTGAGAACAAAAAAATAACAGGCCCAAAAACTGACTGGGTAGAACAATGAGCTGCAAACAAGGGAAACCAGGGTTCAAATCATTTTGCCATTTCTTAAGACCTTGGGCAAGTCACTTCACCCTCCATTGCCTTCCCCCTGCCCTGGCCCTCAGTGATTTCACCTGCACTGGACCATTGGGGGGGGGGGGGGCACCTTTTCATCCTTTGCTTCAGGCAGCAGATTGCCTTGAGCTGCCCCTAATTGTGGCACCAGTCTTGAGCAATGAGGGGCTCATGAGTACAGAGAACTTAAGAACATAAGAACATGCCATACTGGGTCAGACCAAGGATCCATCAAGCCCAGCATCCTGCTTCCAACAGTGGCCAATCCAGGCCATAAGAACCTGGCAAGTACCCAAAAACTAAGTCTATCCCATGTTACCGTTGCTAGTAATAGCAGTCGCTATTTTGTAAGTCAACTTAATTAATAGCAGGTAATGGACTTCTCCTCCAAGAACTTATCCAGTCCTTTTTTAGACAGCTATACTAACTGCACTAACCACGTTTAAATGTGCGTTGAGTGAAGAAGAACTTTCTCCGATTAGTTTTAAATGTGCCACATGCTAACTTCATGGAGTGCCCCCTAGTCTTTCTATTATCTGAAAAACTAAATAACCGATTCACATCTACCCGTTCTAGACCTCTCATGATTTTGAACACCTCTATCATATCCCCCCCTCAGTCATCTCTTCTCCAAGCTGAAAAGTCCTAACCTCTCTAGTCTTTCCTCATAGGGGAGCTGTTCCATTCCCCTTATCATTTTGGTCACCCTTCTCTGTACCAAAATGATAAAGGGGGATGGATAAAGGAGATGGAACAGCTCCCCTGGGAGGATAGGCTAAAGAGGTTAGGGCTGTTCAGCTTGGAGAAGAGACGGCTGAGGGGGGATATGATAGAGGTCTTTAAAATCATGAGAGGTCTAGAATAGATAAATGTTAATCGGTTATTTACTCTTTTGGATAATAGAAGGACTAGGGGGCACTTCATGAAGTTAGCTAGTAGCACATTTAAAACTAATTGGAGAAAATTCTTTTTCATTCAACGCACAATTAAGCTCTGGAATTTGTTGCCAGAGGATGTGGTTAGTGCAGTTAGTATAGCTGGGTTTAAAAAAGGTTTGAAGAAATCCATTAATCAAGTTGACTTAGGGAATAGCTAGGGAATAGCCACTGCTATTACTGGCATTGGTCTAGCTACCAACTCTCCAGCATTTCTCTTATGGCTGATAAAATATTGATTGACATTTGGGCCTCATCCATTGACTCCACCCTGATGCTTGGTCCCTACCAGTGCTGCAACCTGCCTCTGCCTCAGCCAGATCCCACCAGTGAGCATTAGAGAGAGATAAGAGTGTGTAGCATTCATAGCAGTCCAGATATTACTAGTGAAATGCATGCTACTGCCTTCTGTCTTAGCCAGCTGTGCTTGGATACAACTACAGCATTAGTTGTTAGGGATGTGAATCATTTTTCTGATGGATGATTTTCATGGGGTTCTCTTATCATTTGGGGGGGGGGGTGGAGAAAGGGCACACAAAAACAATCACAAACCCACCCCAACCCTTTAAATCTCATTATTTAGAATCCCCGACCCCCCCCCCCCCCCCAAAAAAAAAAACTTTTCTAAAGTACCTGGTGGTCCAGCGGGTGTCCCGGGAGTGGTCTCCCGCTCTCGGGCCATTGGCTGCCACTAATCAAAAGTGCTGATGGCCCTTTGCCCTTACCATGTGAAAGGGGCTATCGGTGCCATTGGCCTGCCCCTGTCACATGGTAGGAGCAATGGATAGCCCTATCTCTTGTAATTTTGATCACCAGTGCCACTGCTACTGCTGCTCTTTGTCCAAGCCTCTCTTAGTACCTTTGGCTGGTTTTGTCTCTGCTACAAGGTTCTTTCCAATTTCCCTTCCCTTGATGTACTTGATGACTATTGATCTTGCTGTGGCAATCTGATGTTTTACACAGACCTTTCCCAATTACTTTTAATGGTTTCATGCCCTCCTGGACTTTTTCTTTCAACTCCCTTCCTTAATGGTTCTTACTATTGGTCTTTCATCTGGTATTTACTATTTAGCCTTCAATGGATCATACCACAGCAAAAGGGGTAGCAAAGTGCAGCAGCCAAAATCATGATCCTGCTCCTCAGGTAATAGAGGCAATATTTGCAAAAACTGATTCAAAAGCAGAATCATATCCTGGATTTCCTGAATCATAGGATATTGAATAGCTAGTGGCTGAACAGAATTTGTGGCCTCTAGTCAGAAGTATCTTAGGTAGCAGAGAGGGAGTGGAGGAAGAATCTCTGAGAGTGGAATGGGCAGAAATTCCAAATCTCATTTGAGATAGGAAGTGGGGTAATATTAAGGTGACAGAGATAGAGGAAGAAAGGGGGATTATAAGAGCAGTGTGCTTAGGCAGACTATATAGGCTGGAATTTGTTGCCAGAGGATGTGGTTAGTGCAGTTAGTATAGCTGTGTTTAAAAAAGGATTGGATAAGTTCTTGGAGGAGAAGTCCATTACCTGCTATTAATTAAGTTGACTTAGAAAATAGCCACTGCTATTACATGCAATGGTAACATGGAATAGACTTAATTTTTGGGTACTTGCCAGATTCTTATGGCCTGGATTGGCCACTGTTGGAAACAGGATGCTGGGCTTGATGGACCCTTGGTCTGACCCATTATGGCATGTTCTTGTTCTTATGTCTTTTTCTGCTATCATGCTTCTATACTTCTAAGTGTGAGTAATCTTCAAGTGTATAACCTTTGGACTAGATCCTCCCTAGGAGTCCATGGAGCTTATACCTAAACACTTGATGCTGAATATTTTCCAAACACTTCACTCTCTTATTACTCAACCCCAGAACATATATTATTCTTCCATGGGGGAGGATAATTTTCAGGGTCCTGAGCATTATCTTCAACTTCCTTAAAGTCAATAGTAATGCTGAAAGCAGATTGGTGCTCCAACAAAGCTTTACTTAAAAGCTTCTTTAAAAGTGAAACATGGTACTTCTCATAATTCTCTTTCCTTTTGCAACATTCAGAAAACAAAGTTATATAGGACATCTGGGGGTTTTTTTTGGAGTTTCATCAACAATGCAGTTCCAAACAGATTCATCTCTACTCAGAAAGTAGCTGGGGTTCTTTCCTGGGATGTTCACACTAGCAAAGTAGCTAACCAAAGCTGAATTCCCCATTCACCAAAATGATAAGGGGCATGGAACAGCTCCCCTATGAGGAAAGGCTAAAGAAGTTAGGGCTGTTCGGTTTGGAGAAGAGATGACTAAGGGGGGATATGATAGAAATCTACAAAATTATGAAATGGCTTGAACAATTTAATGCAAATCGGTTATTTACTCTCTCAGATAATAGAAGGACCAAGGGGCACTCCATGAAGTTAGCAAGTAGCTCATTTAAAACAAATCGAAGAAAATTCTTTTCACTCAGCACATAGTTAAGCTCTTGAATTCATTACCATAGGATATGCTTACAGCAGTTAGTGTAACTGGGTTTAAAAAAGGTTTGGATAAGTTCCTAGAGGATAAATCCATAAAATGCTATGACAATAATTAATAAGCATTAATAGCTTGTAATCTGTCTAATGTTTGGGTACTTGCCAGGTACTTGTGACTTGGATTGGCCACTGTTGGAAACAGGATATTGGGCTTGATGGACCCTTGGTCTGACCCAGTATGGCATATTTTATGTTCTTATGTTCCTTGACTCAAATGTCCTAGTATCAATGTCCTACTCCTGAGGAACCTGAAGGGCACCACTACACCAGTCTTTCAATACCAGGTAGGTATTTACAGTGGTTATGCACTGGATGGGTGCTACATCATTCTTTTTACTCCTTCAGATCCTGGTTGATTGTCCAAGATCTCTTCAAGTTGAACATGAGAATCCTTAAATCCTACATGATGCTTACTACTGGGCTCAGGGCTAGAACCAGAGTGACAACATTTTGGCTCCAGCCTCAGGGTTGCCAGCAGCATTTTTAAAGACCTACATGTCAGGGAAGGAATGAGAATGCATTGCTCTTTCCCCTTTCATCTCAAGGGACCCCCATGGAAGGAGGACATGGGGGCAGTGGAGGTCCCCAGCCCTTGAAAACTTTTGGGAAGTGGGAGAGGGGTGTTGGAGGGACCCAGAAAGGCCCCTGCTAGGCTTGTCTCACTCAACTGGCCCTGTAGTTTCTTCGACGGGAGCTGAGGAAGAGTTGGAGGACCTCAAAGAATTTTTATTTTGTTTTAGATTGTTTTTGTTTTTAATATTTATTTTGGTTTAGGAAATGAACAAAACTGAAATAAACATTAAACAAATTGAAAACTGAAAAAATCCACCAAAATGAAAAAAAACCAAATCAAAATGAAATACCTGCGCATCCCTACTACATATTCTATTATACAACATACATAAATAAATATCAAAATATCTTAAAAAACATCTTATAAAAACATTTTTTAAAAAGGTTTTCAAACTTTTCCTAAAACTCTTGTAGACTGTTACTAAGAATATTTCTGAAGGAAGCTTATTCCATTAAACAGGCGCTATCTGTGAGAAGGCATGATTAAAAGTTACTTTAAGCTGTGGATCTTTTGCTACTGGAACCATTAACAACTGTTGATTTGCTGAGCATAGACTTCAAGGGCAATATTCTTGCACTAAATTTAGTAAATACAAAGGGCAGTTTCCATATACAATCCAATGAACCAGCATCAAAATTTCAAATTGGGACTTCCGGTTATGCCTTGATGGAGAAAGTTGTGTGCGGCTGATTTCTCATCAAATCTGAATATTGTTTTGGCTTAACTCTATCTTCTGGCCATGATTTTCTATATGTCTGCTCCTAAGGATTTGAGTCAGAACTCTCTCCTAGTTCTGTTTGCTGATCGCAGCACCAAAATGAGAAAGATGACAAAATAGAAGTCGATGGAAACCGATAACATGGCCCCAACCTCTACTTCAGAAGTCGAGCAGGATACATCACTCATTGAGGCCAGTGGGGAAGAAGACCGCATCTCTAAACTTCTGGAGACATTTGCAGCAACAATTACAACCAGGAAGGATACCAGACTGGGTATTGTTGTAGAAACAATTGCTCAACTTGTGGAGTCAGTTAAGGATAACTCTGTCAAATTGAAGAAGTTGAGGGGCAAGTATCTGATTTGGAGGGCTCGCTAACTACAATTAGAGCCAAAGTGGACAGATTAGATCACGCATATGGGGCAGCCTTTGCTATGCTAGATGAGCTTGAGAATAGGTCATGAAGAAACAACATCCAAATCGTGGGTTTGCCGGTAAGGATCAAGGGTACTAACTTGTAGGGATGTGAATCGTTTTAGGACGATTAAAATTATCGTCCGATAATTTTAATATCGTCTTAAACCGTTATGGAACACAATACAATACAGATTCTAACGATTTATCGTTATAAATCGTTAGAATCGTGAGCCGGCACACTAAAACCCCCTAAAACCCACCCCCGACCCTTTAAATTAAATCCCCCACCCTCCCGAACCCCCCCCCCCAATAACTTAAATAACCTGCGGGTCCAGCGGCGGTCTGGAACGGCAGCGGTCCGGAACGGGCTCCTGCTCCTGAATCTTGTCGTCTTCAGCCGGCGCCATTTTCCAAAATGGCGCCGAAAAATGGCGGCGGCCATAGACGAAAAAGATTGGACGGCAGGAGGTCCTTCCGGACCCCCGCTGGACTTTTGGCAAGTCTCGTGGGGGTCAGGAGGCCCCCCACAAGCTGGCCAAAAGTTCCTGGAGGTCCAGCGGGGGTCAGGGAGCGATTTCCCGCCGCGAATCGTTTTCGTACGGAAAATGGCGCCGGCAGGAGATCGACTGCAGGAGGTCGTTCAGCGAGGGTTCCGGCGCCTCGCTGAACGACCTCCTGCAGTCGATCTCCTGCCGGCGCCATTTTCCGTACGAAAACGATACGTGGCGGGAAATCGCTCCCTGACCCCCGCTGGACCTCCAGGAACTTTTGGCCAGCTTGTGGGGGGCCTCCTGACCCCCACGAGACTTGCCAAAAGTCCAGCGGGGGTCCGGAAGGACCTCCTGCCGTCCAATCTTTTTCGTCTATGGCCGCCGCCATTTTTCGGCGCCATTTTGGAAAATGGCGCCGGCTGAAGACGACAAGATTCAGGAGCAGGAGCCCGTTCCGGACCGCTGCCGTTCCGGACCGCCGCTGGACCCGCAGGTTATTTAAGTTATTTGGGGGGGGGGTTCGGGAGGGTGGGGGATTTAATTTAAAGGGTCGGGGGTGGGTTTTAGGGGGTTTTAATGTGCCGGTTTTTCGATTTTTTGATTTTTCGATTTTTAACGATTTTTAACGATTTTTCACGATATTTTACCCCCCCAAATGGCAACAATACGATTCCCTCCCCCTCCCAGCCGAAATCGATCGTTAAGACGATCGAGGACACGATTCACATCCCTACTAACTTGGTTCTTTTTGTGGCGAGCTGGCTTCCAGAGCTTCTGGACCTAGGTTCATGTAAAAATGGCACCATTAAAATAGACCGGGATCACAGATCATTAGCCCCAGCCCCAGCACAAGGGGGGTTGGCCTTGGGCTCTAATTGTATGTGTTCACAACTTTGGTGATAAACAGCTAATCCTTGATGCTGCACGGAAAAGGGGCAAAAATGTTGGTTTTTCAGGATTATTCCATTGAGGTGCAGAAACAGCGCCAGGCATATGGGGCAGTTAAGTGTGAGTTACAAATCAAGAGAATCCAATACAGCTATGCTGTATCCTGCCAAGTTGCGGGTGGTAATGGACAACAAGACACGGAACTGTAAATCTGTGCAAGAAGCAGAGCAGATGCTGGTGGAATATAAAAGAAGCTCCTTTAGCTCTTAACTTTTCTGCATGTTTTCTGTGCCCTTTACAACTGATGGTTGTGACATGCCGGGGAATGGTGGATGAAACAGAAGTTCCATTTAGTGTTATGCAACAGATTCTTATGCCCTCAAGAAACCATTTGCCTGTTGAGCTTGGTAATTTTCATATGGCTGACAGTTTTCTTTTTTGGTTGCTATGTTTTTTTCTTTTTCTTTTATTTCTCTTAGCCTCACAGAAGAGGGACTGGATGTGCTATTGCAATCGGGTTCATTGCGCTGTTCCTATGCTTCTTGACGACATGAAAAATGAGTCTCCTTTCATTTTTGTTTGTTGCATTCCTTGAGCTGGGTACTGTATTGTTCATTTGATTGGGGGGGTTCACTATGGGAAATAGTGCAGTATTTACTTTTGGTTGTTCGAGTCACTGGAGCAGAGTGTACTGGATCTGATGGCGCAATATTTTCTATCCATGACCTGGGCTCCATGTATAGTGGGATCCTATTCAAGTTTGTTGCGTTCATAAATCCTGGACAACTACAAGTTACTGCAGCAAGATCCACTTTGGTCTTTCATTTGTCAGACCTTTGTTCCTGCTCTGAGACATGAATACCTCAGATGTCATTTGGCTGCCTATATGTGTGGTCATCTGTGGAGAGACTCTATTGTAGATAATGCCTACGTTCAGCTTGTCTTTGCCTTTTTGAACTTCCAACTTCAGAATTATACTATGTTGTTTTCATTTACTTTGTTCTGCCTTTTTTTCATGATTTATGTTTTCTTTATTGGTGGACACTACATCTTTTTATTTATTTGGTTGGTGTGGTGTTTTGTTGTCCATCTTTGGGAAGTTATCAACAATGGGATAAAATATTGTTTCTATGAGATCAGTTATCTAGGTAATAGAAGGGTGGAGGATTTGTATGGGAGGGTTTTGGATAGGTTGGTAATGGAGGTTCAAGTTAAGCCAGCTTCTGGACCTAGATTTTATTCCTACCCAGGAGGCAGTTGGCCTTGGAGTCAGGGGTTTAGAGAGTTGGGAAGGGGGATGTTGTTACGATTCTACCCATGGCCGGAGCCGCAGATAAGTCTCTCACCTCTTTTTTCAGCTCCGTTTTGCAGCCCGGAGGTCACCGACATCCCTTCTGAGTGGCTGGAGCCATCCTAGAGCAGCCTTTGCGGCCCAGAGGCCGCTGATGTCCTCTCCATGCGGTTGGAGCCGCCTGGGTGCTGCCTTTGCGGCCAGGAGGCCACCAACAGCATTCCCATGCAGCCTGGAGGCCGCTGACATCACCTTCTCTTCTCTGGGGGGGGGGGGGGGGGGGGGGAGAAGCCTCCACCGTCAGCTTCTTTCCTGCGGCAGGGAGCTGCTCCCAGCTTCTTCTTTGCGGCTTGAATGCCGCTGCTCCAGCATCGGGGCCTGTTCAGCGGCCCAGCCCTGCTCCTGTACTGTGCCATGGCAGAGACTCTGCTCTCCAAGGTCCTGCCCCTTTCTGCTTATGCGCGAGGCCGCGCCTCTCTTCATTTCTTAAAGGGCCCATGGTGGGAGGATCCTGTGGCCCCTCCTGCTGACTTCATCTTGGGTGTGCCTTTTCAGCCCTATAAGAAGGGTCTGTCTTCATTGCCTTCGCAAGGAGCCAGTCCTCCTTAGAACTTCTCTTCAACCTAGCTTCTCCAAGGCACTCTGTTCCATATTTGAATTCCATGTCTTCGTCTTTATCTTCACCAAGGTCTCTCGTCGGATCCTGTGTCTTTGTCCATCCAGTTCTTGATGTTCCAACGTC
Organism: Rhinatrema bivittatum; assembly: GCF_901001135.1. Classification (NCBI taxonomy): domain Eukaryota; kingdom Metazoa; phylum Chordata; class Amphibia; order Gymnophiona; family Rhinatrematidae; genus Rhinatrema; species Rhinatrema bivittatum. The sequence goes on along the minus strand of NC_042620.1, from coordinate 306,139,834 downwards.
CTTCTCTTCAGATTTCATGATGTTTCATCCTTCAGAGCCCCTGAAGTCATAATGTCCTATTCTCCTGATGTCTTCACCTTCTGATCTTCTTTTATCCAGATGTCCTTTGCCTCAGCAGCGCAAATCTCCGGAAGACCCCTGGTTTTAATCCTCCAAGCTTCAGGTTCCATACTCCGAGTTTTCTCGAGCTCTGTGCCACATCCTTTAAGTCCTTGGATCCTGAGGTCCTTCTCCTTCTCCTGAGTCCTGTCCAGATCTTTGGAGCTCCTTGCATCTGTCTCCGACAATGACTAAGAACTCTGCCTAAACCTGTTCCGTTTCAGCATGGTCTGTGCCTTGCCTTGACTAGCTGTGGGCTGCGTGCCTCGGTGCAGGCCTTGCCGGAGTCTTCGTCTTGAAACCTCCAAGTAACCTGAGTTGGGAACCACTAGCGTGGTCCGTGACCTGCCTTGATTGGCTGTGCACAGCGCGTGGTGTGGCAGTACCTATTCAGAACTTTTGATTTGTGACTGTCTGAGTCCTTCAAGTATCTTGGAGTTTCATCTCATCCTTCAAGTAATCTTCAACCTCCTGAGACTCGTCTCATCCTTCAAGTATCCTGAGTCTCGTCTCATCCTTCAAGTATCCTGAGTCTTCGTCTATCTGTTCGTTCCAGCCCTCAACCTCTGTTCGTCCTGTCGCATCTGCCATTCCATATGGCAAGTCCGAAAGGGGTATCGAGTGACCAGAGGGCTACTCCAGAGATCAAAATTGCGTTGCTGGGTCTCTTCGATTCACTCAGGTTTGGCAGAGGCCAGGGTCCTGTATCTCCAACCTGTCCGCCCATGCTTGGACACTCCTCGCCTGCCTTGACGCTTATCCAGAGCTCCTCTGCGGTTGCAACGTGGTCCAAGGGTTCACAATCTTCCCGAAATGGGACCACCTCCAGCATTCCCATAACAGATGGGTATGGGGTTAAATACTATTCATGACTGGTTTCAGGTTTATGTACTCTTTCATAGATTGGTTGGATAGGGTGGAGGTTCATTGGGGATTATTCAAGGGTTGGAGGTTGCAGGGAAAATGCCTGCTATGGGTTTGAGTTCGGGGGGAGACTGAGGTTAGGCAAAAATTGGCATATGACATAATCATACATGGGATATTGTGGGTGAGTTCTACTGATGAAGGTTACTGCCTATGGGTGGCACTGCTATGTTGATACTTGTTTGTGGGCAGATCCAGTTTTGGTTGGCTATGGCCTTTGGCATTGTATATGTCCCTTGGCTAGTTGTTTCATTTTATTGAAGGTAATAGGGGTGATTAGATGTCTTTCCTTGAATGTGCGAGGAATTGCTTTGCCCATTAATAGAAAGTGGATCTTGCAATTTGCATATACATAGAAAACTCAGATACTCCTGTTGCAGGAAATGCAATTAACCAATGCAGAACATGAAAAGCTGAAAGGGGGGTGGGTGGGCAGCATATATTATGCTTCTTACAACTCACAGAGCAGAGGGGTTAGTATGCTCTTCGATAAAAACTTTCCTGTTACTGTACATAGATCTCTCTCTGATCCTGGGGGGGTGGGGGTGGGGGGCATATGTAATATTGGATTGTTCCCTGGACTCTGTCAAGTTTATCCTAGTCAATGTTTATGGCCCTAACCAGGGGCAAGCTGCCTTTTATAAGCATTTAACTGATGAACTTGCCACATTTCGATTTGACCAATTGCTGATGGGGGGGGGGGGGGGGTGATTGGACTCTGTGCTGAACAGATCTTCAGAGCCAGGTGTAGCTTCACAGCAGCACTCTGGCCATAAAGAGTTGTTAGATGCCTACCACCTGCTAGATGTGTGGCAACAGCAGCAAACACTGGACAGAGATTATACTTTTTTCTCCCCTAGACATAACTCTCATAGCCACTTAGATTATTTTTTGTGCTCACCGAGCTTCCTGTCTCATATGGTAAGTAGCAAAAGTCTTCCTTGTGCAATTTTGACCATAGTCTAGTGCAATTGGACGTCGATTTTTCATTACTCAGACCATCTGGCTACACTTGGCGGCTCAACATATCCTTACTTGGGAATAATGAGTTTCCTGTTCTGTTGCGTGATTCTGTCTCCCAGTTTAACACTCATAATCCGGATCCTGAGTACTTGCCTTTGCTGTGGTGGGAAACCTTCAAAGCCCTTTTTAGAGGCAAAATTATTGGATATACCAGCCATGTCCATAAACAAAGAGAAACAACTTGTGCATCTTAATTGTCAGCACGCCTCACTGCTTTGCATAAACAGAGTTGTTCAGTACGCATATATAAAAATTTGGATGCAGTTAGAACATAAGAAATTGCCATACTGGGTCAGACCAAGGGTCCATCAAGCACAGCATCCTGTTTCCAACAGAGGCCAAAACCAGGCCACAAGAACCTGGCAATTACCCAAACACTAAGAAGAACCCATGCTTCTGATGCAATTAATAGCAGTGGCTATTCCCTAAGTATAATTGATTAATAGCCATTAATGGACTTCTCCTCCAAGAACTTATCCAAACCTTTTTTGAACCCAGCTACACTAACTGCACTAACCACCTCCTCTGGCAATAAATTCCAGAGCTTTATTGTGCGTTGAGTGAAAAAGATTTTTCTCCGATTAGTCTTAAATGTGTTACTTGCTAACTTCATGGAATGCCCCCTAGTCCTTCTAGTATTTGAAATTGTAAATAACCGAGTCACATCTACTCTTTCAAGACCTCTCATCATCTTAAACACCTCTATCATATCCCCCCTCAGCCGTCTCTTCTCCAAGCTGAACAACCCTAACCTCTTCAGCCTTTCCTCATAGGGAAGCTATTCCATCCCCTTTATCATTTTGGTTGCCCTTCTCTGTACCTTCTCCATCGCAACTATATCTTTTTTGAGATGCGGCGACCAGAATTGTACACAGTATTCAAGGTGCGGTCTCACCATGGACCGATACAGAGGCATTATGATATTTTCCGTTCTATTAACCATTCCCTTCCTAATAATTCCTAACATTCTGTTTGCTTTTTTGACTGCTGCAGCACACTGAGCCGACAATTTTAAAGTATTATCCACTATGATGCCTAGATCTTTTTCCTGGGTGGTAGCTCCTAATATGGAACCTAACATCGTGTAACTACAGCAAGGGTTATTTTTCCCTATATGCAACACCTTGCACTTGTCCACATTAAATTTCATCTGCCATTTGGATGCCCAATCTTCCAGTTTTGCAAGGTCCTCCTGTAATGTATCACAGTCTGCTTGTGATTTAACTACTCTGAATAATTTTGTATCATCCGCAAATCTGATAACCTCACTTGTCGTATTCCTTTCCAGATCATTTATATATATTGAAAAGCACCGGTTCAAGTACAGATCCCTGAGGCACTCCACTGTTTACCCTTTTCCACTGAGAAAATTGACCATTTAATCCTACTCTCTGTTTCCTGTCTTTCAACCAGTTTGGAATCCACGAAAGGACATCGCCTTATATCCCATGACTTTTTAGTTTTCGTAGAAGACTCTCATGAGGGACTTTGTCAAACGCCTTCTGAAAATCCAAATACACTACATCTACCGGTTCACCTTTATCCACATGTTTATTAACCCCTTCAAAAAAATGAAGCAGATTTGTTAGGCAAGACTTCCCTTGGATAAATCGATGTTGACTGTGTCCCATTAAATCATGTCTTTCTATATGCTCTACGATTTTGATCTTGAGAATAGTTTCCACTATTTTTCCCGGCACTGAAGTCAGGCTCACTGGTCTATAGTTACCCGGATCGCCCCTGGAGCCTTTTTTAAATATTGGGGTTACATTGGCCACCCTCCAGTCTTCAGGTACAATGGATGATTTTAATGATAGGTTACAAATTTTAACTAATAGATCAGAAATTTCATTTTTGAGTTCCTTCAGAACCCTAGGATGCATACCATCCGGTCCAGGTGATTTTCTACTCTTTAGTTTGTCAATCTGTCCTACTACGTCTTCCAGGTCCACAGTGATTTTGTTCAGTTCGTCTGAGTCATCACTCCTGAAAACCATCTCTGGAACTGGTATCTCCCCAACATCCTCAGTTCAGAAGGAGATATAAGCCCTGGAACTGTATAAGAATGAAAAAGCTATGAGATATACTCGTTTGAGATTCTATGAGCATGGGAACAGGCCTTGGGGTTTCTCAGCACAAGAGGCAATGTAAACCTCATATTGTGTCCCTTAAAACTCCTGATGGGAATGTTACAACTGATCCAGTGGCTCTTTACACAATATTACTCTCAGCTATATTCCCTAACTCTCCAGGTAGCAGAATGGAATATTAATGTTTTTTTTCTCTAATCTGAACTTGTTAGTGCTGTCGAAGGTTCAGAGGTAGGCTTTGGCATCACCTATATCTGCTCAGGAGATATAAGATGTGGTTAGGGCTTTGCCAGGTGGGAAATTCCCAGGGCCAGGCGGCTATCCCATTGACATTTACAAGAAGATTTTGATGCTCTTGATGCCATTCTTTTTTAGTTTTTTTATTTGGTTGATGATGGCCAATCATCCCTTGGAAGTTTGGGTAATGCTTTTATTTCCCTAATTCACAAAAAGGGTAAGAGTGTTGATGAGTATAGTTCTTAAAGGCCTATCTCTCTGCTGAATTCAGACCTGAAAATACTTGCTAAGGTATTGCAGATGAGGCTTGAACACTGTTTGCCCAATTTACTACACGGTGATCAAACAGGATTTGTTAAAGGGAGATCATCAACTCTAATACTAGATGGCTAATTAATATTATACATCTGGCTGGGAAGTCTGGTGTCCTGGGGCAGTTCCTTCTTTAGATGAAGCAAAGGCATTTAACCAGCTTTCGTGGCCATGTTTACAGAATGCCAAAATACTTGATTGCTTTATAGCTTGGATAAAGGCCATGTATGCCAAACCTAGGGTACATATTCTGATTAATGGAGTTCATTCGCCTTTTGTTAAGATAGCCCATGGGACGCGACAGGGGTGCCCCTTATCCCTGCTCTTATTTGATCTGGCGATAGAACCAGTGGCTGAGGCAATGCGCAAGGACATGGATATTTGTGGTATTACTTTGGGTAAAAGGGAATATCACATTTCTCTGTATGCAGATGATGTTCTGTTATATTTGATGGATATGAGATGTTCTGGGCAGGCTTTGATGCGGCTCCTGCAACAACATGGCAGATTGGTGGATTATAGGCTCAACTGGGACAAGTCTGAGCTTCTTCCTTTGAATTCTAAAGTTACAATCCTGTCTTGCTTTTCTGATTTTAAGATAGTGCAGACTGGTATTGTGTATCTGGGTATTTTTGTGCCTAAACATCATAATAAATTTTACTCTGGTAATTTTGAGGTACTTGTAGCTAAGATAAAACAGCTCTTGATGTCTTGGATCCAGCTTGCCCATATCTTGGGCAAGCTGGATTAATTTGCTTAAAATGAGCATTTTGCCAAAGTTGCAATATCTGTTCCAACATGTTCCTTGCAATGTCCCAGCCAAAATCTTTGATGACCTGCATTAGGTTATGGCTAAATGTATTTGGCAAAATAAGTGAGCTAGAATCCGGCTCAGTCAGTTATGGATGTCCAAGTCACAGGAGGCATGGCTCTTCCCAATTTGAAATTATATTACTGGGCTTCACAATTACTGTGTCTTAAGGGGTGGTTTGGACATTATAATAACTCATGGCTACCATTGGAAAGATTAGAGTCGGATGTTACTGACTTGTCTTTGTTATCTTTCTGTCACCTCTCCGATTAGACAACAATTGACCAAAAGTAGTTATATTCTGGCCCACATGTTTGGAGTATGGGGTCAGGTTTTGCATTTCTTGGATCAGGAGAGTGCAAATATGCTCTTAGTATCCCATATTTATGGTAATTCATTAGTTTCAGGTCTAACATTTTCTCTGGCCTTTAGGGGCTAGCATGTTAATTGGCTGATTAGTATTGCCCTACTGTGGGAGGAGGGTAAGTTTGTTTCATTTGCTTCTTTGTGTGAGGAGTTTGACCTTGATGTGAGAGGCAATGCTTATTATTTACAGCTTTGGGAGATATTGGTTTCTCAATTTGCCGATTCACCCACTGAATGGGTTGTTTACCTACCTGAGTGATCATGATGTGTGAGCAAAAGGAATTTCTTTAATGTATTGGGGTATGTTGCAAGGTAAACTTGGGTCAGGTACCTCCTCTCACTTAATAGATGCATGGAATGGTGATCTTGGAGTTTCTCTGAATGCTTGGGCATGGAAGAGTATTTAGGTGATGGCACATTGTAGTTCAATTTGTCAGAAATGTGTGGAACTGCTGGCCAGACTATCGCACAGGACATACCATACCCCTGTCTTTTTTGCAGCCAATTATCTGAATCTGAGCCCAGAGTGTTGGCGTGGCTGTGGAGGTATTGGATCCTTCTTCCATATGTGGTGGCAGTGCCTGGAAATTCGGAAGTTCTGGCTTGGTGTCACCCAAGATTTGACTGATAGTCTATTTCCCAGTGAACATTGCACCAATGATCGAATTACTGGGAAAATGGGCTGGTTCTGGTATTCCGGTTCCTTTTAGAGTCTTAGTTGTTCAGTTATTGCTAGCTGCTCACTTTACAATAGACAGTTTTTGGAAATGTACTCCCTGCTTAAAACATTGTAGAGCTCAAGACCGAGAGGTGGCTAACAAAGAATGGTTGTGGACACACTTTGGTATGAACAATTTTAATTTGATCATTCTTGGAAAGTATATCATACTTATCAGGACAGCATTGCTAAAGTGTAATTAATTATTCTTAATTAGTTTAGCTTAACTCTGCCCTGTTGGATCATTAGTCTTTGTTGGATGTATGCCTTGAAAAAATATAAATAAAGAGTTAAAAAAAAATTTTTGAATTGGGGTTTGACCGGGAACCAAGTGAGTATATACTGTTATGGCCGCCAGCCGCGATGTTCCTCGACCGGGGCCGATTGCTCGCCTGAGGTGGCGGAGCGCCTCCGACGCACCCGCTGTCATGGCCACCAGCTGCAGCGGTCTGCGACCGGGGCCAGGTACCTGCATGCCGCGTCAAGCCGCCTCCGGGGCTCCTGCTGGAGCAGGCAGCCCTCTCCGAAGCTCCCTGCATGGCTGCTGCCGCTGCTGAGCCCAGCCGCATGGTTCCTGCTCGGCCGGGCTAACTCCTCCCCCTCAGGGTTGTTTAGAGTCGCGCACAGCTGAAGATTTAACTTAAAGGGGCCACGACAGGAAGTTGTCGTGACTCCTTCCTGGGACTCCTCCCTCGGCTCAAGTATTTAAGGCAAGGTCTGCTCCTCAGACCTTGCCTTGGTATTGAGGCTTCTAGTCTGGGTGGTTCCAGAGCTCCGAGTTCCTGGTTCCTGGTCTTGATCTGGTTCTTCGTCCTGCTGCTGTTCTCCTCTCTTGTTGGACTGTTTCTTCTGGATCGTCTCTTGGACTGGCTTCCGACCATTCTCCTGGCTTGACCCTGGACCGGCTTCCGACCATTCTTCTGGATCGCTCCTGGACCGGCTTACGACTCTTCTTCGGGCTTGGACCTTGGACCGGTTTGACCATTCTTCATCCTCTCCTCCTGGACTGATGTATGACCTGATGGAGGCGCCAGCTATCTGGAATCCACGACCTGCAGGAGGCACCTGCATCCAGACCTATCTTCAGTCTTCAGCGATTCTCCTAAGTCCAAGCGACCGGGTCTCTACGGGCTCCTCCTGGGGGGACCACGGGCTTCCAGTGGCGAAGTACTCATTCAACTACTGAAACACCTGGCCTTGCCTTCCGACAGTAGGGACCTAAGAGGGGATTCTCTCTTAGGTAGCGCTAACACTACCTTGGACCAAGGGTTCGCCTCCGGTTTTGTAACATATACTGTACTTCTATTGTTTTATTTTTACCTTATGAGCTATTTACAACTTTTACAACAGTGTTGCTATATTATTGTTAGTAAATACAAGTACTCTGTTTTTAAAAATATTTTCCAGTTGATTTTAAAAGTGTTGCTGGCACAAAAATGCCCAAATATAAGCATATGTGGGTGGCACGCAAGCAATGCAGATATTAAAAAGCCTCATAATATGTGCAAATGTATTCATGCACATGTGAGGAGTAAGGGGGTGGAAAAGGAGAAGGGTATGTTTGGGCAATGGGCTTTACAGGGTGGGGACCAAGACTTAACATGCGGACCTCTGTATTTTAAAACCAAAAACTGCAGCAAATATACACTATTTATTTATTTTTATTTATTTATTTATAGTTTTTCTATACCGGCATTCGAGATTAGAAACCCCATCATGCCGGTTTACATATAACAAGAGGGTGTGCACAAAAACAGAACATAAACAAGTGCGAAGAGATAAAGTTACATTACAACAGGGTCATATAACTGGGGAGAGAATTAGAGTAAGATAATTGAGTAGTAAAGATTAATTATTTACATTAATTAATTACATAATATTGTGTAGTCTCTTATAAGATGTTACTGTCTTTCAATTGGGATCTGGGAAGGCTTGCTTAAATAGCCAGATATCTGTATAACTAGATATCTGTATAACTAAACTGTATATATATATAAACTGTATATATATATATATATATATATATATATATATATATAAACTGTATATATATATATATATATATATATATATAAACTAAACTGTATAACTAGATATCTGTATAACTTTACTGCTGCTACTGATGAGGAGTAAGTCTGTAGATTTGAATTTTGGGGCTCATAGAGCAGGTTGAAGGGTCTAGGTCAACTGGGTAGCATGCAGAATGAAATCCCAGAAAGTCTGAAAGACCTTGATATTAAGTGGATAAACTGATGGACTAATTAGAAAACTGGAAATGTGCCTTGTACGAGCATATTTTAAAACCTGCTGACATACGTGCATAAAAGCCCACAAAGTCCTATGGAAGACATACTCGTGCTAGCTGTGCTTGAATAATCTCTTAAAATTAAGAGCATACATTCAGTTTTTTGGTGTATTTTACAACATACGCATACAAGTCAAGTATGTGCACAATTTAATATTCCAGCGTATCTTCACTCATGTGCCAATATGCACTTGTCTGGGTACATGCGCATTTGTTTTAAAATGATTGTCCGAGTGTTTGCTTTTATTGAGTAGGTTTGGATGTTAGGGGAAGAAACATGTCTTACTTATCTCCCTTCCTGTCAGAGGTGATTAAGTATGGACGAGAGAGGAGAAGAATGTGCAATTGGAAAGATGACTCCCCTTTTTTGCACCTTGCCATCTCTCTTCCCAATATATTCATATGTTTAGGATCCTGCAATCTGCTTCATGCTAGACCAGTGTACTCCAGGGCCCATGTAATCTGCTATCCATTCCCTCCATCTTCCATAACCAGTACCAGACTCCCCAGCTTCTATCTAAGGTTTGGCTCTTGACTTTTCATTCCAGTTCATGAAGACCTGATAGGTTAGGTAGGGTCAATGCAAGATGTGTTTCTAGGACAGGCATTTGAGAGGTAGATAGGTGGCATTGTTACCAACAGCAGCATATTGTCCTCGTCTTGAAAATCTGGAGATGTGGCCACCTTTTCCTTCTCCTCTACTGTCTCTCTCTCCCTCCCCCATCATCTTTCCTAAGGGTAAGCATCTCTGGTCCTCAAAGGCCATCAGCGAATAGAGTTGCAAGACATTTACTTTCATACTGTCTCAATTATATGCAAATCTTTCTCATACATATTCATTAAGGATATCTTGAAAAAACAGCCAGTTGGTGGTTCTTGAGGCCTGGAGTTGCCCACCCCAGTTTTATAGCATATGCAATCAGTATTCTAGAGTAGGTAATAAATTCTAGGTCATAGTCTGGGCCATTGTCAGGCTAATTAGCATATGATTGAGTGAATAGGGTAATAATTTGTGCAAGCTGATTATGCATAGATTTGTATCTCATTGTGCTCATTAGCATGCAGTTTACATGCTAAAGCATTTATAAATGCCTTATGCACGCTAATTCTTTAGTGAATATAAAGTCATTTATTGTGCAAGCTAAACCGATTTTAACATGGATTATTTTAGTGACCTTTTGTGGACTGGCATCTGTGCCTTAATTAGACAACTACGATTGACAATTGTATATCTTAAAGAAAAGCAGTACTTTTCTGGCCTCTAGAATTTGTGCTTTAAATCCAAAAACTGCCATCAGTGACTGAGACACTCTAAAGACAAGTTAATACAAAATTCTTACAACGGTCATGTATAGCATATCTGCACTATGGACAGGACAAAATCATCATAAGTAGGAGATGCTTTATTGTAAGATATCAGAATGTTTTTTTCTGATAGTTCAGAATCACTACAAAAAAATGTATGCTGTCCTAATCTACACCATTGGTGGCCTATTAACATTATTATTTCAAAAACTAGACATTCAAGCACTGTTTTGCTCTTATATTTACTGATCTAGCTCCTTTTAACATTCTCATTGGGTTCATATCGTGAGACAATAATCAGTGCTAGCCCAGCCCATTGTGGTCATTTAAAGAAGAATAAACAGATCAAGAATATGTTCCCTTGCTGATGTAAATCAAGTTTATAATGCAATAAAAAATGCATTCTGTATCCCCAGTACTCATATTCCAATCTTATTCAAAGCTATAACTTTATTGGATCAGAATGGACTGTGGGATTTGCTTGATTATTAGATAAGGGAATTATCTTATTCACAGGCACTTCAACAGGGATTTTCCTTTTAATGTCTAGCAGTCATATTTCATTTTAACAAGTGTGCTTGTTTTGTTTCTAGCACAAAATGTAATTGGTGGAGACATGGAGTTTTTATTATTATCTGTTTGGGGAATAGAACAAACAATCATTCTACAAAGTCTCAGACGTTTCATGTTGGCTAAGAACTCCTTCTGAATACAGTTAAAATAAGTGCCATATATTCCTTCTTCTTATGTTTTCTTTCCTAGAATGAACCATAAAAGAGAGAGATTCTAGTAGTTACATTATTCTTATGCTTATGGTGCTTCTTTATCTCAACACACTTGAAGTCTTAGAAGGCAGAGGGTCACTTACAGGTCAATATTTCTAGTCCAATGCAAGGAGTTTAAGCACATAGATTTGAAGCTGAAGGGCTACAGAACTAAGTACTATCTGGTTTGAATATGGGACCCGTAAGAGGGAACCAGGAAGAAGTATTTTCAAGGTTGTTACTGACCTCAGCTGTGTTGAGAAAACATTTATCGCTGCATGATTTTCATTTAACAGTTAAACCCTCAAGGTATGAGCCCTGAGCTTAAGGACCCTGCCATCTTTTCAATGCATTTGATTTCCTTTTCAAACATTCATTGGCGTCAGTCTCAATGGGAGAAAATAGCAGTGATCTAGGGGATTACCGAACAGTTTGCAGCAGTTTGGCACTAATATTACTTTGAAATTATGGTGTTAAACATATCTTAACATTTGATTAGTCACTAGTAAAGGTGTGTAAGGGATGTTCATTTTGTTTTGCTTTCCTTTTATTGTGGGGTATTTGTTCTGTTTCTTTTATTTCATTTTGTTTTCTTGGGGTTTTTTTTCCTAAACAGTAGCAGCCTGATACTCCCCCTAGCTTACCCACAAATGTAAGATGCCTCTGCTCTGCTGGTGTTCTAGCACCATTTTGAAGAAAGCACTGGGGGGCGGGGGGTGGCAGGAAGATCTGAGGATCATGCCTTCACCGTCAAGACACTTATGATTGCAGGCAAACTGGGTAGAAAGGTCCTGGTAGAAAAAGAGAATGAGGAAAAGGCTATTTTTTTAGAATCACTATTTTTGCTTCAAGGGATGGGAGCCCTGGGGCTGGCTAAATGAACTTTTTTTTTTTTTTCATTTCATTTTCAAAATAAAATGAAATAAAACGGAATTTTATTGGAATTTCCTGTTTTGTTTCAAACTAAAGCACACCCCTAGTCATCAGTAGAGATATGCATGGAAAAATGTTTGGTTCCTTCATTCAGTTTGTTTGGTGCAGCGATTCATTTCACTTGGTTTCGAGCCAAAACATTTATTTATTTTTTGAGTCATTTGGTTATTAATTTACTATTAAAGTCAATGGGTGAAGCAGTGCATAGCATTTTGGGCTGTAAACTGGGATTTTCTACCCAAGTTTAGTGAATTTTGTAGGCAGGCATCAGTAACAGAGGGAAGAGCACTCCAAGACACCAAGAGTGGGCAAGGTGGCATCAAAATAGCACGGCACTTTGACAGTCAAAGCAGCCTAGAGGCAGTAACACTCAAAGCCACTATGAGAGAAGCAAAGCAGTACCAAGAGTAGCAAGAACACTTCTAGACTCTTGAAGAGGGTCAAAGATCACCAACATAACGGGATGAAGACCCCAGGTCACCCAAAGAAGGACAAAGGGTACCACCAACAGAAAACATGCAGACTCCAAGGCACAAAAAGAGGAAAAAGAGAACCAACAACAGTGGCATGAACTGCCAAAGGAACAAAATGTTCATCAAAGAAGCACAAACATGGCATTAACACCATAGGAGGGGGCAAGCAGTACTAAAAGTGTCAGGTGCACCCCAAGGCACTAAGAGAAGGTCAAAGCAACACCAACAGCAACAGCAGCAGCAGCAACATCCAAAGCACTGATTGTTAAAGCAAAAAAAGCAGTAGCAAATACACCTAGGGTTGCCAACTGGTTCCAGATTTTCAGGACAGGTATATTCAGACCTGACTTTACCTACTAGAGCAGTGATGGTGAACTCCAGTCCTCAAGTGCCAAAGGTAGGCCAGGTTTTCAGGATATCCACAGTGAATATGGATGAGATAGATTTGCATACAATAGAGACAGTGCATGCAAATCTTTCTCATGTATATTCATTACAGATATCCTGAAAACCTGGCCTGTTTGTAGAACTCAAGGACTGTAGAGAAAGGCTGTGTGCATATTGGGGCAGATTTTCAAAGGGTTACGTGCGTAAGCTGCTCCAATCTGCCCCTGCGCGCGCCGAGCCTATCTTGCATAGGCTCGGCAATGCGCACAAGCCCCGGGACGCGCACAAGCCCCTGCGCACGCAAGTTACACCTGCCCAGAGGCAGGCGTAAATTCTCAAATAAAGGTAGGGGGGGGATTTAGGTAGGGCTGGGGGGTGGGTTAGATAGGGGAAGGGAGGGGAAGGTAGGTAGGAAAGTTCCCTCCGAGGCCGCTCCGATTCTGGAGCGGCCTCGGAGGGAGCGGAGGCAGGCTGCGTGGCTCGGCATGCGCAAGTTGCACAATTGTGCACACCCTTGCGTGCGCCGACCCTGGATTTTATAACATGCGTGCGCATGTTATAAAATCGGCATAGATTTGTTCGCACCAGGTTGCACGAACAAATCTACGCCCGCACATAGATTGTAAAATTTGCCCCATTGTGCTCCTGCAGCAGTGAGTTCAAAACTATTTTCAGATATTTTCATTTCCTTAGCTTTCTAATTTTGACATATTTTAGATAAGTTTGTGTTGAGGAACCACTCCCCCTTTTTAATTCGAATGTATCTCATTTATTTAGACTTTTATTTTATTTGTTGTGGTGATCCGTCTGGGCCATTCATCGAGCCAACCACTGTCTGGGACAGCCTGCTGGTTGCTCAGAGCTTCAGGCCTCAAGTTATTCAAGTAAAGACTTGAGAATAACATCAACAGAGGATGGTTTTTAGCATAAGCACACTCAATGTCAACAGCGGTAGGGTGGGGCTTCGGAGACTCCAGGTACTCAGCTTCCTGTTAGGGGAGAAGTATGCTGTGAGCTTCCTCCAAGAGAGCCGCACCACTCTGGCAAATGAAGCCAATTGGCTGCTGGAGTGGCGCAGCAGTGTCTTCTTTAACCACCTCACTGCTGCATCATGTGGGGTGGTGACACTATGCAGAACCTTTCAGCCTGAGATGCTTATGTGAAGGCTGCCATGCCAGGAAGACTGCTGCACATTAAGTTCTGGCTGCACATTAAGTTAATGTGAATGCTCCGAGTGCAAGGCCTAATAGGTAGGCATCCTTCAGCCAATTGTTAATCTTTATTGACAGCTTGGAGGTTGATGAAGATATGGTGCTCGAGGCAGTGATTTTAACTGCACCCTCAAGGCCCTGGACAGAAACAGCCAGGAGCCACACCACGACTCATCGGCTGTCCTGAGGGAGTTGGTCTGCTGCTTCTCCCTGGTTGACATCTGGCGAGATCACCACCCCGAGTCCTCTGACACCTTCACCTTTGTCAGGGTGAGAGAGGGTGTGTTGTCCCAATCCCAAATCGACCGGCTCTATATATCTAGCCACCTGATGTCATGAGCTCAGCCAAGTGACATTAGACTAGCACCGTTCATGGATCACAACAGGGTGACTTTGATGGGCTGGAGTCAGTGGAGACCCAAGCAGTCTTCCTTACTGGAGAACCTGGGCTTTGTGACATCAGTTCAGGAATTTTGGGATTACTGGCATGACTATGAGGCAGACTTCTCCTCACTGAGTCAGTGGTGGGATGAGAGAAAGGTCTGTCTCAAGATCCTTTTTCAGGAGTATGCAAGAGGTGCAAACAGATGGCACAATGCTGGGATTGAGCAACTAGAAGGGGAACTGCTTAATCTTGAGAAGCGCCTGCCTGCACCTGTCTGCAGAGCCTGTACATTGAGAAGAAGCACAACCTCCGAAACCTAGTCAAGCATCGGAACTGGGGAGGGATTATATCAGGTCACCCATCCAAATCCTTTGGTAGATGCCACATGCCTATCTGCCATTCCCCTTATATACCACTTTAGGGGTCTTGCTGCTATTACTCTGCCTTCTTTCCATGTCCCAGATGTACCATTTTATGGGCCTTCTTAACACATGATACCTGCCATAACCCTTATTTACCACCTTAAAAGCTTCCTGCTATTGCTCTACCTACTCCCAAACCCCAGATGTACCACCTTAAAGATCTTGCTGCTACTGCTCTGCCTGCCTGCCAAGCCACAGATGTACAACTTTAGGGGGTTTACTGCCATATGCCTGTCTGCCATGCCCCTTATATACCACCTTAGGGTTCTTGATGCTATTGCTCTGCCTACCTACCAGGCCCAAAATGCACCACATTAGGGAGTTTTACTGCTGTTGCTCTGCTTGCCTGCCCATGCCCCCTATATACCACCTTAGAGGTCCTACCACTACCCTGCCTGCCTTCCGTTCCCCAGATGTACAACCTTAGCAGTCTTGCTGCCAGTTACCTACCTGCCATGGCCCTTATATACAACCTTACGGGTCTTACTGCTTCCTCTCTGCCTAACTGCCTTGTCCTGATAAACTACCTTGGGGGTCATGGTATCTTGCTGCCATACCTATTATTTGCCAGCATATGATTTTTGGTGCCTCCGTGTTGTTTGCTGGTTGGATATCTGTCTAGTTCTCTTACCCCGTTTGTTTGCTTGTTGGTTATACTGGGGTATTTTGTCCCAAGAAAATGCATGTTTTGAAAGAAACAAAAATACAAGTTTCCCCTCCCATTCCTTCTCTTTTCTGTTTCTTTGTTTTGTTGTAACCCTCTAAAATCGCAGCCTAGTTCTCCCATCTTGTTTCCTTATTGATTGTACAGGGTTCTTTTGTCTACAGAAAAACAAATTGGAAAAAGAAAAAAATGTCTCCTCCCACCCCATCTCTTCTGCTTCTCTACCTTACTGTTTTGTTGTGTATCTCTAGGACCCCAGTCTACTTCTCCCACCTTTCTAATTTCTTCATTATACTTGGGTGGGTTGTCCCCCCAAATTCTCAGTCAGTAGGAAGAAATGCAGGCAAAAGTAATAAGATAAACATAATAATATAAGAACATAAGAAATTGCCATGCTGGGTCAGACCAAGGGTCCATCAAGCCCAGCATCCTGTCTCCAACAGTGGCCAATCCAGGCCATAAGAACCTGGCAAGTATCCAAACATTAAGTAGATCCCATGCTACTGATGCCAGTAATACCAAAGGCCATTCCCTAAGTCAACTTCATTAATAGCAGTTAATGGACTTCTCCTCCAAGAACTTATTGAAACCTTTTTTAAACCCAGCTACACTAATTGCATTAACCACATCTTCTGGCAACAAATTTCAGAGCTTAATTGTGCATTGAGTGAAAAAGAATTTTCTCTGATTAGTCTTAAATGTACTACTTGCTAACTTCATGGAGTGCCCCCTAGTCCTTCTATTATCCAAAAATGTAAATAACAGATTCATATTTACTCCTTCAAGACCTCTCATGATTTTAAATACCTCTATCATATCTCCCCCTCAGCCATCTCTTCTCCAAGCTGAACAGCCATAAGCTCTTTAGTCTTTCCTCATAGGGGAGCTGTTCCATCCCCTTTATAATTTTGGTCACCCTTCTCTGTACCTTCTCCATCACAACTTACCTTTTTTGAGATGCAGTGACCAGAATTGTACATGGTATTCAAGGTGTGGTCTCACCATGGAGCGATACAGAGGCATTATGTCATTTTCCGATTTGTTAGCCATTCCCTTTCTAATAAATTCTAACATTCTGTTTGCTTTTTTGACTGCTGCAGCACATTGAGCCGACGATTTCAAAGTATTATCCATATGATGCTTAGATCTTTTTCTTGGGTGGTAGCTCCTAATATGGAAACTAACATCGTGTAACTACAGCAAGGGTTATTTTTCCCTATATGCAACACCTTGCACTTGACTGTGGAGTTCAGTTTACAGCCCATTTTTGGAGGTCCCTCTGTAAGAAATTCAACATCTCTCTGGACTTCACATCCGCTTACCACCCTTAAGCCAATGGACAGGTGGAGAGAACTAATAAAATGCTCAAACAGTTCCTACGTGCCTATGTCAACCTCCGGCAAAACGATTGAGCAAGCCTCCTTCCTGGGTGGAGTTTGCATTGAATTCTCATTCCTCTTCATCCATTGGTTCCGTACCCTTTCAGATAGTCTATGGATAACAACCTCTTCCTCTGCTACCATTCCATTATCTGTCCCTTCTCCTGCGGCTCAGGCTTCTGCCCAAGAGTTACACCTACTCTGGAATAGCACTCAACAACTACTCCAAAGAGCTTCCCAAATGGCCAAGAGTTCTTTGATGCCCATCATCGTGCAGTTCCTCAGTTCAAATCGGGCGACAAGCCTCAAGCTCCCATCTTCACGTTTCGCACCCAGATACATCAACGATTTTCCGGTGCTCCGCAGGTTGGGCTCAGTTACTTACAACCTCCAGCTTCCACCTTCTCTCAAGATCGACAACGCCTTTCATGTATCTTTGTTGAAGCCCTTGGTACTATCAGGTTTTTATGAAAAAGCCGACCGAACCACAACCTCTGTCTTCCGAAGCTGATGTAGTGTATCAAGTGTGAGATGTCCTTGATGTACAAAAACGTGGGAAAAGATGGGACTACCTTCTCTCTTGTGAAGGCTTTGGACCACAAGAAAATAGTTGGGAACCTGCCACCAATATTCTTGACAAAACCCTCATCAAGTAATTTCATGTTACTCATCCTTCGAAACCGAAAACCCTCAGGAGGGGACCTTAGGAAGGTGGGTGGTGTTATGACCACTGGCCACGGCCATCTGCAGGCAGGCCCAAATCACGTCATGTCATGCCTGGCTCTCCAATTCCGGTGCTCTCGCAGCAGTGGCCAGTCACCACCACCACGTTCCTCCCGGCTCTCTGCAATCCACGTGGCTGCTGGGACACCGCCGACCAGCGCCCCGATCCTGGGCCTCTCTAGGCACACATGCTATCTCCCCTTCCTTTAAAGGGCCTATAGCGGGAACTCCGGTTTCATCCCCAGCTGATGACATCATTGACCCCGAGTATTTAAGCTTCACCTCTAGCCTCCACTAACCGACCTGACAATGAGTTCTGTGGTTCCTATTGGTGGCATAGTCTCTCCACAGCCCAGTTGTTCCTGTTATCGGACCTCTGCGCTTCTCCTTCTGGGTTCCCCTCTCAGCCCTTCCCGCTCCACGGGCCCTGGCTCAGCGCAACCTTACTGGACTCTCTCTCAGCACGCCCCACTCCTCAGGGCCAGCCTCAGCGCAACCTTACCTGGACTCTCTCTCTCAGTGCTTCTCGCTCTGCGGACCCTGGCTCAGTGCAACCCAACCTGGACTCTCTCTCAGTGCTTCCCGCTCCTCGGGGCCAAGCTCAGTGCCATTCAACCTGTGAGCTTCAATCGCAGTACCCACAGTGCCTGGGAATCCCCACGGTACTTCTCCTTGAGGACTTTTGCCACAGTGCTTTCTCTCTTCGGGAGTAGGTTCAGCACAGTACACCTCCAGACTGAGTCTCAGAGCTCTACTCCTTGGGGCATCCCTCTATGCTACCACTACAGAGAGTTCTATCATCAGCTTGCCTTGTCCCGGGAAGTGCTCAAGCACTGCTAATCTCCAGGCACCTGCTTCAGTGAGTTCCCCGCTCTAGCCTTTATCCAGCAGACTACAGTTCATGCCTCTTCATCGGCATCTCCTCATCTTGAGGCCAACGTGGTCTGGTGCTACTCTCTTCAGAGCTGCAGTGGTCTTGCACTCCCTGAGACTCTTTCTTCTCTCACCTCCTAGAGTGCTCCTGTCTCGAACTGTGCCTAATCTCTCTGACACTCTCGGCACGCACTCGCCTACTCTCTCTGGGACCAGCCACACAGGAGCGCTCCTAAGTCCTACCGGCCCCGGCACCCAAGGGCCCAACCTGCAGGGAACGAGGGTTGGCACAGGTGAAGTTCCAGCTTGCCTCTGTTCCTGGCCAGCCTCGCCTCCTGATGGTGGGGACCTGTGGGGCCCAACTCCTCAAGTAGCAACAACCCCACCTCGGGCCAAGGGTCCACAATTCCTAACAATGATTTTAAAGACCTCTATCCTATCCCCAATCAGCCGTCTCTTCTCCAAGCTGAGCAGCCCTAACCTCTTCAGCCTTTCCTCATAGGGGAGCTGTTCCACCCCTTTATCATTTTGGTTGCCCTTCTCTGTACCTTCTCCATCGCAACTATATCTTTTTTGAGATTCAGTGACCAGAATTGTACATAATATTCAAGGTGCGGTCTCACCATGGAGCGATATAGAGGCATTATGACATTTTCTGTTTTGTTAACTGTTCCCTTCCTAATAATTGCTAACATTATGTTTGCTTTTTTGACTGCTGCAGCACACTGAGACGACAATTTCAAAGTATTATCCACTATGATGCCTAGATCTTTTTCCTGGGCGTTAGCTCCTAATATGGAATCTAACATCTTGTAACTACAGCAAGGGTTATTTTTCCCTATATGCAACACCTTGCACTTATCCACATTAAATTTCATCTGCCATTTGGATGCCCAATTTTCCAGTCTCACAAAGTCCTCCTGTAATGTATCACAATCCGCTTGTGATTTAACTACTCTGAATAATTTTGTATCATCTGCAAATTTGATAACCTCACTCATCATATTCCTATCCAGATCATTTATAAATATATTGAAAAGCACCGGTCCAAATACAGATCCCTGAGGCATTTCTTGGCATTGAATCCCAGCTGCCAAATCTTTTCATTCTTTATACTCCTTCAGTCATATCCATTCTGTTGCATATCTTAGAATCATCCACAAAAAGACAAACTTTATTTTCTATCTCCTCCAGAATGTCGCTCACTTAGATATTGAACAGAACCAGTCCCAAAACTGATCCTTGAGGCACCCCACTTAACACTGTTCTCTCTTCAGAGCAGGTTCCATTTACCATTACATGCTGTCTCCTGACAGTCAGCCAGTTTGTAATCTACTCCACCACTTTGGAACCCTTTCCAAGCTTCTCATTTTATTCATGAGCATATTAAGTGGGACCTTATCAAATGTTTTGCTGAATTCCAAGTAAAACACATCACATGTTCTTTCTTGATTCAGATCTGTAGTCACGCAATCTAAAAAATAAATCAGATTTGTTTGATAAGATCTTACCCTGATGAATCCATGCTGCCTCGAGTCCAGCAACCCACCAGATTGTAGATAGTTTATTATCCTTTCCTTCAGTAGTCTCTCCATTAATTTTATGACCACTGAGTTAAAGCTAACAAGCTTGTAGTTTATATCCTTCTCTCTGCTACCACTCTTGTTAAGCAGTACCACAGCCAACCTTGTGGCATCATTTCCAGGTATCTATTAAACAGGTTTGTCAGTGGACCTGCCAGTACACCTCTGAGATCCCTTAGTATCCTGGAATGTACCACATATGGCCCTATGGCCCTGTCCACATTCAGTTTTCCTAGCCTAGTTCTTGTTTTTGCATTGGTAACACTGGAGTGTTTTGTCCCCAGAAAAACCAATTAAATTAAAAAAAACATTTCTCCCACCCCACCTCTTTTCTGATTTTTCTTCCCACCCTATCTCTTTTCTGGTTATCTACCTTACTATTTTATTGTACATCTTTAGGATCCCAGCCTAGTTCTCTCAACCTTTCTCTTTCTTGGATATTTTGTCCCCAGAAGTCCTCAGATAGGAGGAAGAAATGCAGATGCATTAGAAAAGATATGCAGGAACATTTACATATTCTGAACATTGAAAAGGTCTCAGTAGGGAAAGAAAACTAATGCAACACCAGAAAATCAACAAAGAGAAGAGAATATGTTTAGTTTCAGAATATTGGAAAACCTTACTTAACAAAGCAAACCTAACAAATTGCCAGGAAAAAAAAACCACGCAGATAAGAGACCATTGTCATGTTCTGATTAAAACAATTTTTCAATCAAAAGTAAATTTCACAAGAAACCCAGAATTCCACCAAGCAGCAAAATCAAGTTCAAGTGGGGAATGTAATAAAGTTTGTCACAAAAATGATACTGATGGTCGAGAATTCTCTTATACTAAATTTGACAAGTAAGTGCTTCAACAGGAAGACACTGAGACAAATAACAATATCACCTCTTAATGAAAAATTTTTTTGAAAATGCCTGTAAGATTTCACCAAAATTATTCCAATCCTACCTGAGGTATCTTCAATGTTTATATGTTTCACAATGACATTTTTTTCAAAAAATGAAAAATTTTTTTAAAGATGGTAGGATTTTTTAAGAATGGTAGGAACGTTTCATATGTTATATTTATACAACACCATCCATCCATTTTGTTTTTGAGCGTGAAAAAGCGCAAAAATACAGATCCCTGAGGCACTCCACTGCCCATTCCCTTCCACTGAGAAAATTGTCCATTTAATCCTACTCTTTGTTTCCTGTCTTTTAGCCAGTTTGTAATCCTCAAAAGGACATCACCACCTAGAGATGTGAATCGTGTGATCGATCATCTTAACGATCGATTTTGGCTGGGAGGGGGAGGGAATCGGATCGTCGTGGTTTTGTTTTTTTTAAATATCGTGTAAATCGTAAATCGGGGGAGGGCAGGAAAACCGGCACACTAAAACAACCCTAAAACCCACCCCGACCCTTTAAAATAAATCCCCCACCCTCCCGAACCCCCCCAAAATGTCTTAAATTACCTGGGGTCCAGTGGGGAGGTCCCGGTGTGATCTTCCACTCTCGGGCCACGGGTGCGTTGATAGAAATGGCGCCGGTGCTACCTTTGCCCTGAGGTAGCGCCGGCACCATTTTGGTTCCTGTCCCCCGACGTCACGAGCATATGAGATCGCTCCCGGACCCCCGCTGGACCCCCAGGGACTTTTGGCCAGCTTGGGGGGGCCTCCTGACCCCCACAAGACTTGCCAAAAGTCCAGCGGGGGTCCAGGAACGACCTCTTGCACTCGAATCGTGTTGCCGTATTGCAAAATGGCGCCGGCCATATGGCCATACGGCCGGCGCCATTTTGCAATACGGCAATATGGCCATACAGCCGGCACTACCTTTGCCCTGTCATATGACAGGGCAAAGGTAGCGCTGGCGCCATTTCTATCAACGCACCCGTGGCCTGAGAGTGGAAGATCACACCGGGACCCCCCCACTGGACCCCAGGTAATTTAAGACATTTTGGGGGGGTTCAGGAGGGTGGGGAATTTATTTTAAAGGGTTGGGGTGGGTTTTAGGGTTGTTTTAGTGTGCCGGTTTTCTCGCCCTCCCCCTTCCCCTCCCCCTTCCCCCAATTTTTGACGATAAATCTAGGGAATTCCTATTATATATCACCTCTAACGATTTTTGACGATTTAAAATATATCGGACGATATTTTAAATCATCAAAAAACGATTCACATCCCTATCACCACCTATCCCATGACTTTTACTTTTCCTAGAAGCCTCTCATGAGGAACTTTGTCAAATGCCTTCTGAAAATCCAAGTACACTACATTTACCGGTTCATCTTTATCCACATGTTTATTAACTCCTTCAAAAAAGTGAAGCAGATTTATGAGGCAAGACTTGCCTTGGGTAAAGTCATGCTGACTTTGTTCCATTAAACAGAACATTTCTATATGTTCTGTGATTTTGATGTTTAGAACACTTTCCACTATTTTTCCTGGCACTGAAGTCAGGCTAACTGGTCTGTAGTTTCTTGGATTGCCCCTGGAGCCCTTTTAAAATATTGGGGTTACTTTCGCTATCCTCCAGTTTTCAGGTACAATGGATGATTTTAATGATGGGTTACAAATTTTTACTAATAGGTCTGAAATTTAATTTTTGAGTTCCTTCAGAACTCTGGGATGTATACCATCTGGTCCAGGTGATTTACTACTCTTCAGTTTGTCAATCAGGCCTACCACATCTTCTAGGTTCACCGTGATTTGGTTCAGTCCATCTGAATCATTACCCATGAAAACCTTCTCCAGTAAGGGTACCTCCCCAACATCCTCTTCAGTAAACACCAAAGCAAACAAATCTCCTCTCCTCTGTCCTCTGTCCGGCCTGCCGCCCTTACCGTTACCTAGCAGCAGTCCGAAAGGGCTTGTAACGGTCAGAGGACTGTTCAAGAGACCATCATTGCATTGATGGTCTCACCTGGGCGTGCAGGTTCAGTAAGAGGTCCCTGGTTCTCTAGTTCCCAGACTTGGACCGTCTCGCCGCAGGGATACACATCTTGTCCCGCTCTGGGGAGCGCTCCCTAGCACTCCGTTCCATCCGCAGTGCAGCATAGGCCAAACTGGAGTCATTTGTTGAATTTTAAACTTAGAAATTCCAATCCTCTATTGCAAATATTTGCAGCTTAGCATCTTCCCTAATCTTTTGGGCAGAGACCTGATGAATGGAGCATAGCTCTCTACAGTTAGTCATAAATGTATCAAGTTAGTCCAATAGAAAGGTGTCACCTACAGCTTATTTGCTGACCTTGTTATCTGCCTTCTCTCATAAAATGAAAGAATCATCTATTTATTAAATCAGTATCCTCAGAAATCTAATGGAAAAATCAACAGGAAGCATAAGCTATAAAAGAGAATATGTTAGTTTCTGAATTCACATATCCCAACTCCAAAAGAGGAAAATTATTATATTATTTGTTTTTATTTGTTTGTTTACATATTTATTTAAAAGACTTGTTACCCATATTTTTCACAGTTCAAGAAGGGATATGAAACAATAATATAGTGCTTAACAATATAATAATAAACAGAAACAAAGCAAACACACAGGTACTCAATGTAAATAATCCTGCTGCAGATCGACTACAAAAATGAGCAGCTATAAAAACATAGAACTATGATGATAGAAAAAAAAACATATGGCCTATCTAGTCTGCCCATCTGCTCAACTAATTTAGCTTTTCAATTCCCTTCACTTCCTCCGAGATCCCCTGCATTTATCCCATGCTTTCTTGAATTCAGATACCATTTTTGTCTCTATCACCTCCACTGGGAGGCTGTTCCATGCATCTATTACCCTCTGTAAAGAAATATTTCTTAAGATTACTACTGAGTCTACCTCCTTTCACCCTCATCCCATGACCCCTTTGTTCCAGAGCCTCCTTTTTGTTGTAAGAGGCCTGCCTCATGTGCATGGAAACCTTTCAGATATGTAAATGTCTCTTTCCCCATATGCTTTAGAACGAAGGCCATTGACCATTTTAGTAGCCACTCTCTAAACTAACTCCAACTGGTGTATTTTCATTTGAAGGTGCAGTAACCAAAATTGTATACAGCATTCCATTCCACAGATTCATTCATCTAGCTCAAATGCTTCCCAGAAAAAAAAAAGCCTTCTGCTTCCTAAATGTCTGTGTTAATGTGGTAGTTCCTAAATACTCTGCCACAGTGTTTCAAAAAATGGGCCCAGCCATTGATAATGCTTGATCATGGGTTATTGCAAAATGGGCTAATCATTCTCTACAAAAAGTACCTTGAGCAGGCCATGCTAAAGAAACCTCAAAGCCTGAGGCAGATTATTAATCAATTAATAGAGCACAGATTCATAGAAAGGCATTATGACTGAGCAATTTATGAATCAACATTGCAACCTTATATTTGATTCTGCAGTATACAGGCAACCATTTTGATTACTTCTGTTGGTTAAACATTGAAAACTTAAATGAAGATGTTGCCAAGAGTAGCCTTGACCACCAGTTTATCGGCACTCCTAAAGCAAATTTAGGCAACTGAAACATGGATCTATGTCAAATTCAGAGGGATTTCGCTGCCTTTGCAAGTATGAAGCATTACATTTGGATTTTATAAGCAATTGAAAAAGATGTAAAAAATGAAATTACATGGCCATGGTGCAAATGATTACAATTTTCAATCATAAGGCTTGATACTTCATGGATGAGCCTGCTTGTTATTATATGAATGTCCCTTGCTTTTATTATAAATGTATGATTATATCGCACAATATATAAGATGGAATTATTTTGGTGATATTAGTGAATAGTAGTCCAGCCTTAGATTGATATTTCATGATATTGTAGGAAACTTAAATGAATGACATTTCTGGAAAAAGAATATACTGATGTGTTCTTGTATATTTAAACTAAAACTCTTGAATTCAAAATTTAGGATAATTTATTACCCATTCAAGTGTAAAAAGTAATTTTGGCTGGATGTGAAGATCTGGACTTAAGTGGTCTGTGAACTATCTCATTCTGAAGAAGGTTCCCTGCAGCTGAAATAGGTATCCTTTCTTCCTCATTGTGTAAAATGTACTAGTTCCCACAGAAAAGCTCCATTTATTTCTTCTACCCATTCTATCTCAAAATACTCAAAAGTTCCTTTTGATGTCTTATTAAATTGCTGTAGTTACCATCTGAATAAACTCTAGCTGAACACCATCATCTGGACCTGCATTAACTAACATGCCATCAGGTATTCATGCTTTCATGCCTTTTGACAATATACTTCATCTGCTATGTTCAATAACTTCTGAGCATCCTGAACTCATTCAAGCACTTATAAGTACCTTATCAGAAATTGTAAGAATCCGGACACAAGTGATATCTTAGGAGGAGGATTTATGGACTTAATTCCTTAAGGATTTTCTTCCATTCTGTGCATCCTATTCTGTGCCTTCCCTTTACTAGACATTAATCGTAAACTGACTGAGCCATGAAGGACACATATGGAAGCCAGGTGCCCTCACCCCTTACATAAACACATACCCCCAGAAGTAAAATGTTGCAAGCATTATAATATTCATAAGCCATCTGTCATAAGAGGAGGAAGGAATTCCCATAAAATTAAGACTTCAGCATTAATACATGCCCCACCACTTGCTCTTTATACATAGCTATTTTAGTTCAGCAGTGAAATCTTGCATTCTTGAAATATAGCAGTTGCTAGGATATAAGCCTCCAAAAGATCTTAAGTGTCCTATAGTAATGTCAACTCATCTCTCTCTAAATGTTCAGAATTCTAGAAGATATAGTACAAAGATGCAGTCATAATCACCAAGCTCAAGGTCAGATCAAAATAGGTAATTCTTCTAGTCGATTTTACTCTCAGTGACAAACAGCCTGAAAGCATCATGGTGCATCATTGCTACTTATCTTTTGTTCATACTTGAAGAACAAACAACATATTTCAATTTTCGTTATCTTCTTGCCTTACACCAACTCCAGAAATCTCTTGTCAGTATCTGCGTGTTAACTAGAACCGTTGTATTATGATCTTTCACCTTTCACAGAATCTTCCTTCCTTGCATCTGTCTTGCCATATCACTACCAGCTGACTTCCTGCAAGCCCCATTCTGTCATATTCTTTAAGATCTCCTAAAAGATACCATTTAGTTCTGGGGGAGTAAGAATACTGGCAAACAAGTTGGATTAACTTTCAAGCTGTTACCTTCATCTATTTAAGCCATATTTCCATTTATATGTAGTAGTCAACAGGGGCTTAGTTAATAAAAAAGGATTATGGTCTCTTGGTTAGCTCGGTGAATCTGAAGACAAAAGAGAAACTAAGATGTGATGAGTTTGAACATGCATCTTGAAAAGAGATGGTGCTAGGACCTTATT
This sequence comes from Rhinatrema bivittatum, assembly GCF_901001135.1. Classification (NCBI taxonomy): domain Eukaryota; kingdom Metazoa; phylum Chordata; class Amphibia; order Gymnophiona; family Rhinatrematidae; genus Rhinatrema; species Rhinatrema bivittatum. The sequence goes on along the minus strand of NC_042620.1, from coordinate 306,113,502 downwards.
TTAATTGGCAAAAAGGAGCTTGTGCACAAAACAGAAGTACCTGAGTAATGGTGACAACGTGACTTGTTTTACGAGTAAATCAGCACATGAAGGAAAAGATTCAGGAGTGCTCGGCTGAAGTAATTGTAAAAGGAATAAGGAAGACTTTAATAAGGAATAATGATAAGGACTTAGGGGGTCATTTTCTATAGCTTTCGTCCACGAAAAGGGACTTTTCGCCTGCGATAGCTAGATCAGGGCGGAGTCGGGGCGGAGTCGGCGCCAGAAGGGGAGGAGTCGGGGCAGCACCAGGGCGGTCGCGGAGAAGACATTGCTGACGGCGAAAAGGTAAGGCCCCTTATCGCCGCCAGTAATGCGCCCAATAGCACCACCTTTCACGGTGGCGCTATTGGTTTGTGAAAGCCGGCAGCGATCGCACCGCGGTGCTGCGATTGCTGCCGGCTTTCGCAGGCCCGCCCCCGGTACCACGCGATTCACTAAGGCCTGCGATTTTAGAAAATCCAGGCCTTAGTCAAAACATATAAATAATATAAGGCCTATTTACCTTTCTCCCATTTTGTGTCTAGGGAAAACATGCTTAGTAAATAGGGCCCCCAAAGATATTTTAAAAAAGGCATATTCCTCTAAAAAATACAAAAAAAAGAAAAATACCAGTTGTAACTAATATTCTTTTAAAACATAAGGCAAACATGTTTAGATCCATATAATGCCATTGACTATGTGTCTAACCTTCTAGTATGGTCCTTCTTTAAATTTACTATCAAATGAGTTTGAAAATTACAGTAATTTCATAACAGTGACTTGTGTTCAATTGTCATGGAACACCTTTAAACTTACTTCAAACCAGTTGTAGATCTTAGAAATTTGGGTCACAAATATCCATGGGCTTAATTCTTCCCTGAAGGTTTGGGCTTCCACTGGGCTAATTATCAGACAAAAATCTACAGTTGTAAAAAGGGATTCTCAGCTGTACTGAGCGCTCAAAAAATATTTATATCGCTTGGCATGCTCTCCATTAATCAGGCTTCATTCTGCCTCTGGCCCCCATTCACAAAGAATTAGTCAGCCATCTATCTCCCAATTCCTTCTACCTTGAATAGATTTACTCCTGCTAAGAGCAGGAGCAACTCTAGCTGTCCTAGCTTTTGCCCCTATATCTCACATTCTTTCAGAATGGAGTAAAATTGTATTTTTTATTTGATTTGATTTGATTTTCCTCTCAAGGAAAATAAAAGAAGGCAGTGTATGCCATCCTCTTTCTTTTTATTGATCCAATTACTTTGGGAAAAGAAAGTCTTAAGAAAGAGTTGGAGAACAGTGTCATTGTGAAGCCCTGTGTTGATGCTTTTAAACAGATAGTATAATGATCGCAGGCATGTGTCTGCTGAAAAATAGCGTTTACAGTTGCTACCTTCCTGGAAAGCGTCTCAACATAATCACTAATCACAGATTACACCCCTGCCAGTATCCATATATCATCCTCACAAACACTTCCAGAAGCAGGACATACACTCCCCTTGGTGCACGCACATTCCAGTGCTCAGACACATTATTCTTGTCCACAAATCACTACACAAAAACACATGCAGAACACAAATGTTAAATGAATTTCAAGAATTTTTATTTAGAAAAAAACAAAAAAAATATTACTTTGGCCGAGCATCTCAGGGAGGGTGGGTTGGTAGAAGGCGACTGTAACCCAGCACCTTCCTATTGGGGTGGAGACGGTTTTCAAATTCCAGAGGCAGAGCAGCAGCATGTAAAAGATAGTCTAAACATGAGAAAACATGATGTTCAATCAGGATGCCTCACTAATAACGCAGAAAGCAGCAGGTGAAAAGCAGAAAAGTACACTTATGCCTCCAATAAGGGGCATCTCATCGTCACCAAACATATATACAATGTAGCCAAAAAAAAATAAAGACAAGCATCAAGACAAACCCTACTCAGGGAATACAGAATTTATGTATTTGATTGAGTTATATTCTACCTTTCGGGCACTTCAAAGCAGCTTGCATTCAGGTACTGTAGGTATTTCCCTATCCTCAGAGGGCTCTGTTTACTAAAGATTTTCTCCCATTTTGTGACTATGGAAAAAATGCTTAGTAAAATGGGTCCCTACGTTTGTACATAAGGCAGTGAAGAGTGAAATGATTTGCATAGGGTCACAAGGAGTATCAGCGGGATTTGAACCTTGGCTTCTTGCCTGCTGTTCTGACCCAATTAGGTTGCTGTAACAGATGAATATATCCATAGCACAAAAAGGAAATAACATCTCAGCACACATGTAAACACTACAGGCATAACAGAGGAGGCTGGGACAGATACCATGGAAAAGTTATACCAATGATATACAAATATATGCATGGTCAAAAATGCTGTTTCTATTTTTATTTTTTTTGGAGGGTTCATATTTTGTTTTTGGGTCAATTATTGTTTTGGGGGGTTATTTTGGGGGTTTTTTCGGCATAGTATTGCACCTAGTGCACACTATTTGCAAACAGTACACGCTATTTGCAATACTTTGCTGAAAACAAATAAAAACTAAAAGGTCCATATTCAAAAGCAAGAATCATAGACTGACCCAAATACAGTTTTTATTTGCTTTTTGAAGTCTTATTTATTTATTTATTTTATTTATTTAACAGCTTTTAATATACCGGTGTTCGTGCAAGCACATCACGCCGGTTTACAATAAACTTGAGAAAGGAGGAACTTACAAAAAACAGGGAGTGGGGGAGTGGAGCAGGAGCGAAAAGAGGGGGGGGGAAGAGGGGGGAGAGAGGTAAAGGAGGAAAGACAGCAGCTGAGAAAGGTACAAGGAACATATCAGTATTTACAGGAAAGGTTGCTTAATGAGGTTAGAACAAGGTTGATTTTTTACAGCGGTTAATGAGGAATAAATAGATTATATAATGATAAATATTAAAGCTTAATTACAGCAGTTATGGTGGATTATATAGATAACTTATTAAACAATTAAACACATATATATAAAGTATTAGCTTATTTACAGCAGTTACAGCAGGTAATAACGGAGTCTTGATTTCGACATATAGGTTGTAAGTTTTAACTGGGTTACAGTGGAGCACGGTGGGAGGGTGGCGGGGGTATAGGGAAAGGGTAAGGGGAGGGAGGGTGGGGGTATGGGTGGGTTGACGGGTGAGGCTCGGGTGGATTCAGGGTGGTGAGGCAGGGGAGAGACAGGGGGGAGCGATTGGGGGGGTTTCAGGGGGGTAGACTATAGGGGGCCGGGGCAGATTTAGGGGGGTGGACTACGAGGGGCTGGAGCAGTGGTAAGCCTGTCGGAAGAGCCAGGTCTTAATGCCTTTTTTGAAGATGGTTAGGGAGGGTTCAAGACGGAGGTATGTGGGGAGGGAATTCCAGAGGGCGGGGCCTGCGATGGTAAAGGCTCTTTCTCTGGTGGTGGATAGGCGGGCAGTTTTGAGGGGGGGAGTGTGGAGGGTGCCTGTGGAGGTGGATCTAGTCTGGCGGGTGGAGAGGTGGAAGTGGGGCATTTCTTTAAGCCAGGGGGAGTTGTTATTGTAGAGGGTGTTGTGAAGAATAGTAAGGGTTTTGTATTGGGAGCGGAACTGGATGGGCAGCCAATGTAGGTCTACTAAGATGGGTGTGATATGCTCTCTTTTACGTGTGTTAGTAAGGATACGAGCCATGGCGTTTTGAAGAGTTTGTAGGGGTTTGATGGTGGAGAAGGGGAGGCCTAGTAGGAGGGCGTTGCAGTAGTCCACTTTGGAGAAAATAGTGGACTGTAGGACTAATCTGAAGGGCGGGGCATTGTACTGTTCTTATCTCACAACTTACTTCAGCTCGGGAGCTGAAGTAAGTTGTGAAAAGAAGAAAAAGATAAGAAAAAGATAGGGTTTAGAGGCTGGGGAGGAGAGGGAAAGGGGAAGGGAGGTTAGGTAGGAGGGTAGGGAAGTTGACCCCCAGTCCGCTCCTTAATTGCAGCGGACTGGGAGGGAATTGGGGAAGGCGAGAATGCGTCGCTGCGTGGAAATTGTAGAAGTCCTTCCCCTTGCGCTCGCCGCCTGCACATATGCGCGCGGATTATAAAATCCAGCATGCATGTGTGTGCGGCCCACGTATTTTATAACATGTGCGCACCTGTGTACGCGTGTTATAAAGTTGGTGCGTCCATGTGTACGCATGCACACTTTATATAATCTGCACCCAAATGAGCATCTTCCTGCCTATGATTTACAAAATAAAGTTGAAACAGTCTTCTCACAGAGGACCCAAAAGGGATTTTTAACTTCTAGAGAATTGAAGTTTCTGATTGTTCCACAACCAACAATTCCTTCCTAGTGTTTGGGTAATTGCCAGGTTCTTGTGGCCTGGTTTGGCCTCTGTTGGAAACAGGATGCTGGGCTTGATGGACCCTTGGTCTGACCCAGCATGGCAATTTCTTATGTTCTTATGTACAATATGGGGTCGATTTTATAACATGCACGCGGTGACTGCCTCCCCGCCTAGACCATGCTCCCCGGCCTGCCCCTTTGAGACAGGCCAGCACTTCCCACGCATACCAGGGGATACGCAAATGGCCGGGCCATTTTAAAAATGTGCTCAGCACGCACAGCCTGGTCATGCATGTATCTCGGTTTTAGCGCACACAGCACTTTGAAAAGGTGAGCTTATATTTTGTTCCTGTCGTTTCTAGTGAGGGTTCAGTTTGTGAGTCCCTCTCAATTTTTGTTGCTATATTTTTTAAGTTAGATGGATAAGACTTAACTTAAATGGGATGTTCAGCAGCACGGCTATGCTGCTGAATATCCATGTACAAATTGATACTTAGCTGGATAAGTTAAATCGGGCTAAGTTAGGTCTGCTCTATGGCAGGTCTAATTTATATGGTTAACTTGATAAGGCTGAATAATGGCATTTTTCCATAACCAGATAAGTAGTCTGCCTTGATCCTCCCATTGCCCGCCCTCAAGATATCCATCTATCTGGCTAAGTGGTAGCTGCTGAGCATAGTCGGATATTCAGCAGCCACCATTTTGCCGGATAAGTCGCTACTTATCTGGCTAAGTATTGCTAACTATTAGCCTCACTATATACAACTCTGGAGCTATGCCAAAAACTCAATGTATTCTCTCTGGGTTTATCTGAGATCTAGCTAATATTGTGCTATCCAACAATCATTTATTTTTCAAATACACTTTTTACAGACAGATAAAAGGGGTTGCCACGGTTTCTGCAATGGTCCCAGAACTTGCAAATCTCTACGTGTCATAATTTTGGTGAACAATATCTATAACGTTCAACAAGATTTTAGTATATCTTATCCTGGCAGAGATACATAGATGAAAATTTTTTCATTTGGCAAGGAAATGTCCGTTCAATTAAGGACTTTTTTTTTTGTGGTTGAACTCCTTTGACATTCATTATGCACCATGATCATTCCAATTTTTCTTTTTTAGATATTACCATCACCAAACAAAGACATGGATATTCAGACCTGCCTTTGCAGAAAACCTATAGGCAGTAATACATTTTTAAAATTTGACACTTGTTATCCATGGCTGTTGAAATTTGGATCGCCAATCGGTCACTTTCTATGCCTAAAATGCATTTGTTCAAATTTAACTAGATTTTTTGAGCAGGGTTATCCCCATTCTTGCATTAAAGCTGTGTTTATAAGAGCACTTTTGCCAATTAAGATTTATTGTTGACTTTATCAACAATCTAAACAGGAGATGGGTCTGATGTGCATTTTACAGTATTCGGCAAGAGTATATGATTTGATTGTCAATATTAGCAGATACTGGCATGTGTTGTTTTTTCAAGCAGATATTTCAAAACGTACCTCATTTTGTTTTTTCTAGAGATAAAAACATTGGGGATTTGATAGTTCACTTTAGTTTAATGGCTCCACAAGACCCTATTTTGTGCTGGTTGGACATCGATCATGTGGCAAAACTGGTATTTGTTCCTTTGGCCATCTAAAGTTGGAAAGTACTGAATAGTTACATCCTATTACAAGGAGGGCATATCAACACAGGTCCAATACTACACGTGAATCATCTTATGCCATTAAATTATAGCTCACTGTTTTGCAAACAATCATATATTTGCAGATTTGTGATGAACTGTGATTGATCATGTCAGTGACGCTGCATAAGATGGGGACAGGCTTGCAATACTCATTTATTGTGAACAATAGGGATGTGAATCGGGCTTCGGACGATTGAAAATATCATACGATATTTTGAAAATTGTCAGAAATCGAGGGCTTCCCCAAAACGATAGGAAAACCCCACGATATTCTTCATGGGGGTTCTCTTATCATTTTGGGGGAGGGTGGGAAAAACGGCACACAAAAATAACCCCTAAACCCACCTGACCCTTTAAAACTAATCCCTTAGCTTCCCCCACCCTCCCAACCCCCCCAAAAACATTTTACAGGTAGGGAGGGAGAACTGGATGGCCGGCGCCATCTTTAAAAATGGCGCGGGCCATCCAGTGCTCCTACCATGTGACAGGGGCCAGCCAATGGCATGGATACCCTGTCACATGGTAAGGGCAAAGGCCATCAGCGCCATTTTTATTAGTGGCAGCCAACGGCCCGAGAGCGGGAGATCGCTCCCAGGACCCCCTCTGGACCACCAGGTACCTGTAAATGATTTTGGGGGGGTCGGGAGGGTGGGGGAAGCTAAGGGATTAGTTTTAAAGGGTCGGGTGGGTTTTTTGTTTATCGGCTCGGGTGCAGCCAATAAACAAAACCGCGATCGGGCCAGACGAAAAAAAAAACACGATGTGAATCCGAACCGGAATCCGAACTGATTCCGGTTCCCATTCACATCTCTAGTGAACAATACTGGATCTTTGTTTTAAATTCTGTTGCCCCCATTGGCTTGAAAGAAGAGCTTGATTGGCTGTCTTTATTGTAATCAGTATTCTGATTGGCTAGCTTTTAATGTTATGTTTTGTTTAAATAAATTCCACATATAGAAATGACATCCGATGCTGAAACAGTGCTTCGCAACCCAGTCCTTGGGCACACCTTACCAGTCTCAATTTTCAAAATATCCATAATAAATATGCACGAGGTAGATTTGCATGCACTGCTTCCATTGAATGCAAATCTATCTCATGCATATTCATTGTGGATATCCTGAAAATCTGACTGGCTAGATGTGCCCCAATGACTGGGTTGAAAAGCACTGCTGTAAACTAAAGTCAGTCAGTAGATGGCATATAAAGTCATCCCTGATGCAGATGTTTTGAACCACATTGAAACATGGCTCATGTCGGCTCCTTCAACTGTTGATTGTTTGGATATGTAGATACTGATAAACTGGAAAGAACACTATTTTATTTCTACTTTATAATACACTTCAGCATTTGGTGTTCAAGTAAAGAGCTGCTGTGAACATTTTTTAAGTGCGTACTAAAAAAAAAAAGATAACTAAAACAAGATATTCAATACATGAAGACTTGTAATGTTTAATGGACTGACCTATAATTATAACATTGTGTAATATTTATACTACAAGTGTTGTCATGTAATTATGAGGTCTCTTTAAGTAAAATTTCTGTTCTATATGGTTTCTTGGCCCTAAAGTGATGTGAATCGGTTATTTACTCTTTCGGATAGTAGAAGGACTAGGGGACACTCCATGAAGTTAGCATGGGGCACATTTAAAACTAATCGGAGAAAGTTCTTTTTTACTCAACGCACAATTAAACTCTGGAATTTGTTGCCAGAGAATGTGGTTCGTGCAGTTAGTATAGCTGTGTTTAAAAAAGGATTGGATAAGTTCTTGGAGGAGAAGTCCATTACCTGCTATTAAGTTCACTTAGAGAATAGCCACTGCCATTAGCAATGGTTACATGGAATAGACTTAGTTTTTGGGTACTTGCCAGGTTCTTATGGCCTGGATTGGCCACTGTTGGAAACAGGATGCTGGGCTTGATGGACCCTTGGTCTGACCCAGTATGGCATTTTCTTATGTTCTTATGTTCTTAAAGTGTTCTAATGGTAGGAATATTCATTGTGGCTATTATTAAATAAGTTATTTCCTTATTTTTTTATCTTGTTTATGTGATTTATTAATACACATTTTAAACAAAACATGTATTTATTTTAAGTTTCAAAAGTTCACTCATTGCACTAATTCATGTCTTTAACATGAGAAAAGGATATGATGCAAATATCGATGCATGGAATGCTAATTTCTCATTAATGATCTGGTAATAGTTTGCATGCAGCCCAACTCACCTGAAGATATTTCTATTCTAATGTATTCCTGGGACACAGTGTTATGATGAACTCAGTATGATTAAAATGCAGGTGTGCATAACAGGTATAATAAAAGTACAGATGTGCATAGAAGGTTTGTCAGCTGATGCACACATATAGATATTTTTAAAAAAGCCATTACCAGTGTTTATATAAATTTTCAAAAATGAATCATTGCTGGTCTGATTCTATGATAGTTCACCCTCTGTCACATTCTATCTAGGTCCAGATTGAAAGTGCCATTTTGCCATAGTAGATGATGTCTCATTTTCTTCACATTATTTTCTCTCACAGATGGCACCATTTTATCTCACAAAGTGACAAGTAACATTGCGGCTGTGGAAATCAATGGATGCAATGAATGTATAATCTACTGAACAAGCTTGCCTAACCCTGCTTGTAAAATAAATGAACAAATGCAGGGAAAAAAATAAAGGACAACAGGAACCCACAGTTTGAATTTATATTCAGGCCACTATTTACTGAGAGAGTAATATTTAATTGGCTTTTGTGTTCTGTGGTGATCAGGGAAAAGGTATTGTTTTGTAAGTCTTGCAGTTTGCTGCATTAAGCTCCCCGTCCCTTTTATTTTATAAGGCATCCACAAGTGGCTCAATCAAGGTAATCATATTGTTTTCTCCCTGGACCACTGTGTTTAAATTGACAAACAAAAATGACCAGTCCGTACATAGTGTGTGTGTATATAATTTATAATAGCAACATGTTGTGATAAAACTGTTCACAATGGCTAGAATTCACGTTTGAATTATTTGCCATTGACAACCAGTTGCTTTCAAATTCTCACTTTGCTACTTTCTTAAAGGTTGTTTGCCTCATGGTGTCCCAAGCATCTAACTCTGTTACAGCCATATATGAGAGCATCAATTTGCAGTAGTATAAATAGGATAAATATTTAGGCCAATATTCAGTAACCAGAGGACTAGAGAAATTATTCATATAGTTACCTAGATAACTTTAGCAAAATATTCAATGGCACTTATCCGGATACTTCTCTAGTTATCCAAGTAACTTTGGGGTAGATTTTCAAAGGGTTACACACATAATATACACGCTTAACCTTTTAAAACCCCCCCTGTGTGCGCCGAGCCTATTTTGCGCGCATGTCCCGGGGCTTTGAAAAAGGGGCGGGGTCACAGGCAGGGCGCTGGTCCGGGGGGAGTCCGGGGGCGGTCCTGAGGCCTCCGGCACAGCGGTTGTGCCAGGAGATGGCGTGCCGGCAGTTGGCCGGCGTGCACAAGTTAAGCCTGCCAGCAACTCCTCGAAATAAGGTAGGGGGGATTTAGGTAGGAATGGGGAGTGGGTTAGATAGGGGAAGGACGGGGAAGGTGGGGGAAGCGTAAGAAATGTTCCCTCCGTGGCCGCTTCGATTTCGGCGCGCACAAATGTACACCCAATTTCGGAGCGGCCTTGGAGGAAAAGGGGAAAGCCATTGGGGTTCCCCTAGGGCTCGGCGCGCGCAAGGTGCACACGTATGCACCCCCTTGCGCGCCGACCCTGGATTTTATAACATGCACGCGGCAGCGCACGCATGTTATAAAATTGGGTGTACATTTGTGCGCGCCGGGTAGTGCGCACAAATGTACCCTGCACGCGCTCATTTAAAAATCTGTCCCTTTGTGTAGTACGTGGAAGGATTGAGGTTTTTGCCCTGTGTATTTTGGATCACATATACACACTAAGAAAATAATGACTCTGACAATGGCTTGCATGAAAATATGTAAGGCTATATTTCTCTATATGCACAGATACTTATAAAAACATCTGTAACAACAGCAAATAAAACAGGTTATACAAGCACAAATGAGCAGAGTGAATAAACTTCCCGAGCTAAAAGGGATAATATATTTACTAATGGGCTAGCTATAACAGCTAGCTGGTCTCTTTTGAGGATTGGCATGGTACCAGGAACCATGTTTGTTTCAGAGTTGGTTGTGCTGACCTCTTCTGGTTCAGCTCTTGGCAGCCCCTCCTCTCAGGTGTTAGGGTCTTATATGTTGGGTGGCACATGCACTGTACTGTTTCTTGGTCTACTAGCTCTCCTTGAATTATTTCCAAACTAACTGATTAGAAAAAAGTATTGCATGTTTCAGGACTACTCTGAAATGGTGGATTTCTTGTATTTTTTTCACTATTTCTAATTGCGATTTTTTATACCATTCTCTCTCACATGTAGCACTACTAGCCCTGCACTCACTCTAAATGTAACACATTCTTCTGGACACCCAGAATAACAATAAAATCAGCATCAGTATCATTAGTGCCATGTAAATAAAATAAAAGCAATCAAATAACTATTATTTCAGATAGCAAGCAAAACCAGGATAGATAAGAATGTGAGTGCCCCCAAAAGCTAAAAGTGTACATATTCATAGGGCCTCTAAATACTGTGTGCAGTTTATACTGTGACTATAAATGAAATCTGGGCAAATTCCAGGTGATTCTCATTTTTCAGCTCCAGCATAGCTGCATGGTTCTACTTTTTAAGGGTAGGATTTGAACTCCTTAATTGCCAGCTTGTTTGCTTTCACATCTAAGTGCTGTTCTTATACTCTGACTAGGTCTTATCTCCATCTTTTACTTTGTATTTCTGTCTGTGACACTGAAGTGTTCCAGGCTGCTTCTAATCAGATTAAGGGAAGGGGAACTGTAAAGAGAGGGTTGCAACACAGTAAGTTTTTCAGTGAACTCAAACACAGAGCTACATCTTATAATTATATTTCTCTCTCATAAGAAGCTAAATTAATTCTTTTCATGATAAAGCAGTGACTTCTGCAAGGCTGTCCCTTACCACTGATACGCTTTGCTACTCACTATCTTATTTAATATTAAAAACAATTGAAGTGGGCCATGGCCCCATGGGATCAATCCTCTTCCCCTCTGGTCCCCAAGATAAAAAAAAGTATATCAGACTAATCACCCTGATTTCCTTCCTGATGCAGCCCCAAGACAAAAAAATAATGTAGCTGGAGAAGCACCCAATCCGCCTTGCCTCCCATACCAAAACAAAATCATGAGTCAAATCACTACCTCTCACCTCCAAGCCCACAAAGGTGGCCTAGAAGCCCTGTGGAAGGAAGAGAGGCTCTTATCACCTCCTCATGGGCTGAATATTAAGAACAGATAGCTCTGGTACCAGCACTTACAGATAAATGTTAAAAGGAGTGCCATACACCCATATTGGCATGTGAGCAGAGATACGCTTACTTTTATATTGTGTGTGCAAGTACATGTGTATCATTTAAAAAATCCCTGTGTGCAGCCTTTACACGCATATTTTAATAACATGCTCGCCTAAGTGATCATGAAAGAGAGACAATATGTTATCTCCTACTGTAAGAGGGGCCCTTCCAACTCAGGGGGGGGTTTGGGGGGGGGGTTGTGTTACAAGGGTCTACAGATCCTTGCACCCTAGGCATGTTATAAAATACCCACATCCATGTATGAATGCCAGGAACTGCTCACACACGGACACACACACACGTTTTAAAATCTACCCCATCTGCATTATGTTACACCACTGTTAATTGTTACGTTGTTTGCCAGTAGCTTGTATTACATTTAAGATATTAGTTTTAATTTTTAAAGCATTTAAAGAATAAGGTCCTACTTATTTAACAAATTTACTATCTTTATATCAACCTTCTTATTAACTTCAGTCATCAGATTTGTAACAGCTAGTAGTTCCATCCTTTAAGCATACCAGATTTATAGGCCCTGTCTTGTGGAATAACTGGCCTAGTCAATTATGGCTTTTTCCAGATGTAAAAACTTTCTGCAAGCACCTGAAAGTTTATTTACTCTCTGAAGCATTTATAAATTTAAATTCATGATTATCAGTTTAATATCAAAGAGCTAGTGTTTTATGTATTTGATCATGTCTGTGATTTATGATGTTTGTATTTCAATGTTAACCACTTAGTACACAATTTTGAATCAAGCAGTCTACAAGTATTACAAATAAATAAATAATACATAAATGGGGATCCAACATGGCGCTGACCATGCGAGACACTCTATCCCTCACTCTGCTAGTTGGAATCTTTTTTGGGCTAAATTTTCTTAATATGGTGATGAGGAAAGGCAGATTGTAGGGTTTTCCCTCTGCTTCTCCTTCCTCCTCATAGCAAACTATACCACAGTTAATTCAGGGGGATTTGGAGTACATTAACGCAGGAGAGATCCTCATTATAGGTGTCACTGGAGGGATAGCGTCTGGCCTACTGGAAGTGGAAACATCATTGTGCCATATTCCTCCAAGGGCTCCTGAGGCCAGCAGTGACAGTGGGTTGGTTGGGGCTAAGGCTGTGGCCAAGTGGAATATTGATGCTGCTGTAGTGACAGAGGCCCCTGATGTCCAAAGCAATCTCGCGATGGCCGCAGTCACCCCAGAGGAGAGAGATGGCTCAAACTCTTGTGGCCTGTGGGAGTCATTGGAACAGTATCAGGAGGCAACAAGTAGAGTGTGCTAGGGGAGAAGAGAGGTTCTTCAGCTCTTGGGAAGCCCTCTGTCAATATATGGACACCTGCCCTGCAGAGAGCTGCTGTAATTAATCTGGAGAATATTTGTCAGGCCATTGTGATTCTTGAGAAAACTGTCATAGGCTTGTGGATTTTTCGTTTTCATTGGAGGTTATGAGGGGGAAGATTGCCACTGTGGAAGCTACGGCTGAGGAACATGAAGGGAAACAAAGAATTGGAATCTTACAGTTTGGTTTGCCAAGAATTTAGAGCTATTTCTATTCAAGATAGTTCTCCTATACATAAGAAGAGTGAAATCTTTGAAAAACAGAGGAGATGTTTGAATCTTAGAATTATCAATTTTCCTAGATCTTCCCTAATTGGTCCTGGAACTTAAGAAATATTTGAAGAAAATGTTGTGTATCTCTGAAGATTTGTTGCCCACCTTTAAGACGATTTTCTATTTACCACACAAGAAAAGAAAGATGGAGCACTCGATGTTTCTTTGGTCTCCCCAGGAAGTTTGGGCTTAATCGTTTTTTTACAACAGACAAATGAGAAATTGAAGGATCAAGCTGCCTTATTGATTTCATGCATGTCTGAGACTGATAAAATGTGATATTGAGATTATTCTTCTGAAATAGAGACCGTCTTTTTTGAGGTCAGAAGGTCTGAGTATACCCAGACATTTAAGCCCAAATTTTCAAAAAGCTACGTTCACAAATCCCGGCAGATACATGCGTGGCTGGGTTGTGTGCACAATGAGCGCATTTTAGAAATGACCCGGCCATGCGCGTATCTGCCAGTACGCGCAGAAGTGGCAGCAGAGCCAAAAGGGGTGGGCCGGGACCAAGTGCGGAGTCTGCATGGGGCAGGGGCTGGCTGGGACAGTGCCATTAGATGCTGTCTCAGGGAAGCATGCACTAGCTTCCGGCTGGCGTGTGGAACTTACTTTTCCAACAAAGAGGAAGTAAGTTGAAAAACCAAAAAAAATTAGGCTAGATAGGTTGGGGTTAGGGGTCGGGGAGGAGAGAAGAAAAGGTAGAAAGGGTAGTTAGGAGGATAGGAAAGTTCATTCCTAGTCCACTCCTTCATTGAAGCGGACTGGGAGGGGACTGGGAAAGGTCTACTTGCCGTGTGTTGTTTTTTAAAATCCCCCCCCCCCTTGCACACACGAGATGTCACCCGCCCGTACATGCACATGAGGATATTAAAATCTGGTGTGCATGTGTGCATGGAAATTGTATTTTATAACATGTGTGCGTTGTCGCGTGCATGTTATAAAATCACTGCATCCATGTGCGCGCACGGGAACTGCGTGCCCATGGACGCACGCCCGGGACTTTGAAAATCTACCCCTTATATATGTATTTATTTATTTGAAATATAGTTATTGCTCGCCTATATCAGACTAAGCCATCCTAGTCAAAATACAATTTGATAAAACATAAACATAAAACATAAAAGTAGAACATTAAAGAATATCAATATGATACAAAGAGTCTGTTGCTTAAATACAGTATTGCATTAACTTCTACCACTGCTCCCAAAAGCCTCCTGAAATAGGAAGGCCTTAAGTTGTTTTCTAAACCAGTAATTCCTCCTCTTAAGACTGCCCATTTTTCTGCTAAAATACAATGCACATTCTCTTTGACTGGCCCAGAAACCTGGAATTTACTTCATGATTCATTAAAAATAGTAAGAAGAGAAAATGGACCATTTCATCCTACTCTCTGTTTCCTGTCTTTTAACCATTTTTTAGTTCTTTCAGAACCCTGGGGTGCATACCATCTAGACCAGTCATTTGCTACTCTTTAGTTTGTCAATCTGACTTACTACATCTTCCAGGTTCACAGTGATTTGGTTCAGTTCATCTGACTCGTCACCCTTGAAAACCATCTCCAGAACCAGTATCTCCCCTACATCCTTATTAGTAAACAAAGAAGCAAAGTATTCATTTAGGGCCGGATTTTAAAAAGGTTATGTGCGTAATTGGTCTTATGCGCACCGGGTCTGTTTTAAAAAGGCCCGGCGACGCATGTAAAGCCTTGGGATGCGTGTAAGTCCCGGGGCTTGCAAAAAGGGGTGGGGAGGGGGTGAGGTCATAGGCACCAGGCACAGTGGCCATTTGCTGCTTTGCTTGGGATCACACGCCGGCAGTTAGCCAGCGCGCGCAACTTACTTCAGAACTGAAAAAAAAGGAAAAGATAGGGGGAAAGGGCGGGGGAGGTAAGGGAAGGGAAAGTGGGGTGGGAGTATGGAAAGTTCCCTCCGATGCTGCTCCGATTTCAGAGGGCCTCGGAGGGAACAGGGGAAGGCGGTGCAACTCAGCTCCAAGTTCACTTTGTCTCATAACTAAACTAGTAAAGTTAAAAGTTTCTAAAGCTGGTTGGTATGTCAAGGGGTAGATTGAGACACAAGAGGGAAATATCTCCATGTCAGGTGTAGCAACCCAGAAAATATGATAAAGAGGTGCTTCTATATCAGTTGAGCACCACTGCATGCCATGCTTCTATTGACCAGACCCTGGGACTTGCGGTGAAGCCAGCCGGCAGTGACAGGTAGGTTCCTGGATGTTGAAGGGGAATCCAGCAGCGCAAACCTCCTGACACTATCCCGATAGTACTGTACACACTGTGATCTTATCACCCAGGCCCTGGGACTCGTGGTGATTTCAACCACAAGTGGCAGGTAGGTTCCCAGATGCTGAAGGGGAACCCAGCATGGAAAACCTCCTCATGCTCTCTCTCTTTCCCACATATACATGCTCAGACACATACATGCTCAAACACACACACACATGATCAGGCACACACGAAGAGGACACCCTTTGCTAGGGATGTGAATCGTTTTTTGACGATTTAAAATATCGTCCGATATATTTTAAATCGTCAAAAATCGTTAGAGCCACGATACAATAACAATTCCCCCGATTTATCGTCAAAAAATCGTAAATCGGGGGAAGGGGGAGGGGAAGGGGGAGGGCGGGAAAACCGGCACACTAAAACACCCTAAAACCCACCCAACCCTTTAAAATAAATCCCCCACCCTCCCGAACCCCCCCAAAATGCCTTAAATTACCTGGGGGTCCAGCGGGGGTCCGGAACAACCTCCTGCAATCGAATCGTGTTGTCTTCAGCCGGCGCCATTTTGCGCCGCCATTTTGCAAAATGGTGGCGCAAAATGGCGCCGACCGTAGACAACACGATTCGACTGCAGGAGGTCGTTCTGGACCCCCGCTGGACTTTTGGCAAGTCTTGTGGGGGTCAGGAGGCCCCCCCAAGCTGGCCAAAAGTCCCTGGGGGTCCAGCGGGGGTCCGGGAGCGATCTCCTGCCGCGAATCGTTTTTCCATACAGAAAATGGCGCCGGCAGGAGATCGTCTGCAGAAGGTCGTTCCGGACCCCCGCTGGACTTTTGGCAAGTCTTGTGGGGGTCAGGAGGCCCCCCCCAAGCTGGCCAAAAGTCCCTGGGGTCCGGGAACGATCTGCTGCCGCGAATCACGGAAAAACGATTCACGGCAGCAGATCGCTCCCGGACCCCAGGGACTTTTGGCCAGCTTGGGGGGGGGGGCTCCCGACCCCCACAAGACTTGCCAAAAGTCCAGCGGGGGTCCGGAACGACCTCCTGCAATCGATCTCCTGCCGGCGCCATTTTCCGTACGGAAAAACGATTCGCGGCAGGAGATCGCTCCCGGACCCCCGCTGGACCCCCAGGGACTTTTGGCCAGCTTGGGGGGGCCTCCTGACCCCCACAAGACTTGCCAAAAGTCCAGCGGGGGTCCGATACGACCTCCTGCAGTCGAATCATATTGTCTACGGCCGGCGCCATTTTGCGCCGCCATTTTGCAAAATGTCGGCGCAAAATTGCGCTGGCTGAAGACAGCACGATTCGATTGCAGGAGGTCGTTCCGGACCCCCGCTGGACCCCCAGGTAATTTAAGGCATTTTGGGGGGGTTCGGGAGGGTGGGGGATTTATTTTAAAGGGTTGGGGTGGGTTTTAGGGTGTTTTAGTGTGCCGGTTCACGATTTTAACGATTTTAACGATATTTTAAAAACCCAAACGGTGACGATACGATTCCCTCCCCCTCCCAGCCGAAATCGATCGTTAAGACGATCGAGGACACGATTCACATCTCTACCCTTTGCTTCAATTCCTCAAATTTTCCTAATATATATGAAGATTTACTTCTCAAAAACAACGTACTATTTTAGACCTCTTATTCCATCATCCCTAGAGCTTGCATCTTTCTCAGCGCTCCCTCTCACACACACATACGCTTCCTTTCATACACATGCTCGGTCACACGCACATGCCTCCTCTCACTCACACATGCTCACCCACACTCACTCTACTTCTGCTTCAGACACACACACATACATGCTCAGACACCCACACAGACACAGACACACATCCTTACACCAAGGCTTCTAACAGCAGCCCTGGCCCTCCACTTCTGCTGTGGGGCAGGTTGGGAACTGACTTGCAGCTTTTTTTTCCTTTTGGTCACCTAGAACCATCATCCCTAGAGCTTGCATCTGTCTCAATGCTCCCTCGCACACACACACACACACACACACACATTCCCTCTTTCACACACTTGCTTCCTCTCACACACTCATGCTCAGATACCCACACATACTCTGCTTCTGCTCTCACAGATACCCACACACAAACAGACATACAGAAACACACACACACACATGCTCAAACACCCACACACAAACACATGCTCAGACACCCACACACAAACAGACACAAACAGACACACAGAAACACACACACACACTCATGCTCAGACACACACATTCTTACACCAAGGCCTCTACCAGCAGCCCTGGCCCTCCACTTCTGCTGTGAGGCAGATTAGGAACTGCCTCATGGAATTTTTTCCTTCTGGTCATCTAGCGTCATCATCCCTAGAACTTGCACTGCTCCCTCACAAACACACGCTCCCTCTTTCACACACATACTCAGACACATACATGCCTCTTCTCACACTCTCATGCTCAGATACCCAAACACACTCTGCTTCTGCTCACTCATACACAGGCACACACACACAAACACATGCTCAAGCACCCACACACAGACAGACAGACAGACAGACAGACACAAATATGCAGACACATGCTCAGAGACACACATGCTTACACCAAGACCCCTCCCAGCAGCCCCAGCCCTCCACTTCTGCTGCAAGGTAGATTGGGAACTGCCTCATGGCTATTTTTTTCCTTATGGTCGCCTGGGAACCACATGGTCCTGCAAGCTGCAGCTCTTCATTTTTGCCTTGCGGCTCTCCAACTTATCTGGCCGCGCAGCCCAGCAGCTCTTCCTCCTTTGCTCTGGTGCCCTGCACTTGTCTTCTCTTTGCCACACAGTGAGTTGCAAACCATCATGTGGCCCTACGAGTCAGCTCCTCCTCTTCTTTGCCGCATGGCAGTTTGGAAACTGCCGCATGGCCCTGCAACTTTCTCATCTTTGCCGTGTGGTGGTTCGCAACCCGCTGCGCAGCCCAGCAATTTTCTCATCTTTGCCTGATGGCGGATTGAGAACTGCCATGCGGCCTTACTGTTGTAGTAGCCGGCCACAGGATGCCACGACTGGCCACACTTACCTCCCGGGCATGTCCGGGTCCCCACCGCCGCTCCGCTTGGCTTCCTCTAGACGCGCGCATGCTGCACTTCCCCCTTCTTAATGGGGCTGCAAAAAGACACTTCCTTGGGACACGGATGTGCAGCCCGCTCCGGGACCTATTTAAGGCAGCTTCTGCTGCCTTACCTTCGCCTCAGCAACAGGTCTCACTCTGCCTAGAGCTTTGTGTTGCTCCGTGTGTTTCAGCCTCTGTGTGCTCCTGTTCCTGGTCTGACTTCTCATCCCCTTGGCTTGCTCTTCTGGTTCCTGACTTGGTTCACCCCTGGATTTCACCTTCACCTGCTGCCTGCCCCGACCATCTACCTGTTCTATGTTTCTGCTACCAGCCGCCTGCCTTGACCTCTGGCCTGTCTTCGGATTCTCCTACTCGCCGCCTGCTCTGATCTTCATACCACCCTATGTCTCACGTGCTCATGACCAGCCTCTAGGGAATCCCACTCCTAAGTCCTGCCGGCTGGCACCCAAGGGCTCAACCTGCGGGGAATATGGGCTGGTATTGGTGAAGGTCCAGTTGGGTATCTGCCGCCTACAACTACCTCCCAACGACGAGGGCCTATAAGTAGCACAACCTTGCCTCGGCCAAGGGTCCACCTTTAGACACAACAGGTTGCTGAGGCCATGGACCCGGCAGATATCTCCAGCCTCCAGGTTATTCTGGGCCTCCCGTTGAAGATTCAACAGCAGCAGCAATTCTTGGAGTCATTGGCAGCCCCTGCAACATTTGAATGCCCGGCTTGATGTCTCTGCCGCCGCGGCTATGCCCCCAGCTGCACTGGCACGCTCGGCATCCTCTCTCCAGGGCAGGATCCCCAACTTGTGCTTCCAGTGGCCATACTTACGGACCAATATGTGTTTCCTACCCTGGCCCTCCTGGACTCAGGTGCAGGGGAAAACTTTATTTTGAAAGACCTGGTTGACCAATTCGGTCTACCCATGGAACCGCGAAGCACTCCATTGGTGATCTCCTCCATCTCGGGTGACCTGCTCCCAGGGAGAATCATCAGAACCACTCTTCCCATCCACCTCCAGACCAGCATGTTGCACCACGAAGAGCTGACTTTTCACGTTATCAAAAGGGCTGTTCACCCTATCGTCCCTGGATTGCCTTGGCTCCATCAGCACTCCCCCGTCTTTGATTGGGAGATGCTTCAGTTGGCCAAATGGGGCCCCCGGTGCCGCTGGGAATGTCTCCATCCCATTGCGTACCCTCCCTTGTTACTAGCCACAGCTTCTCTGGGCTAACCTCCGCAGTACACCTCCTACACTGATGTCTTCTGCGTGGAAATCTTGCCAGAACACTGGTCGTTTGACTGTGCAATCGACCTGATCCCCAGTATCATCCCTCCATGGGGAAGGGTGTACCCCATGTCCCTGCCCGAGACTTAGGCCAAGACCAAGTATATTCAGGAAAATCTGGAGAGGGGGTTCATTCACCCCTCAACGTCGCCGGCAGGGGCCAGCTTCTTCTTCGTGGCTAAGAAAGATGGCTCCCCTATGAGGAAAGGCTGAAGAGGTTAGGGCTGTTCAGCTTGGAGAAGAGACGGCTGAGGGGAGATATGATAGAGGTCTTTAAGATCATAAGAGGTCTTGAACGAGTAGATGTGACTCATTTATTTACACTTTCAAATAATAGAAGAACTAGGGGGCATTCCATGAAGTTAGCAAGTTACACATTTAAGACTAATTGGAGAAAATTCTTTTTCACTCAACGCACAATAAAGCTCTGGAATTTGTTGCCAGAGGATCTGGTTAGTGCAGTTAGTGTAGCTGGGTTCAAAAAAGGTTTGGATAAATTCTTGGAGGAGAAGTCCATTAATGGCTATTAATCAATTATACTTGGGGAATAGCCACTGCTATTAATTGCATCAGTAGCATGGGTTCTTCTTAGTGTTTGGGTAATTGCCAGGTTCTTGTGGCCTGGTTTTGGCCTCTGTTGGAAACAGGATGCTGGGCTTGATGGACCCTTGGTCTGACCCAGCATGGCAATTTCTTATGTTCTTATGTTCTCCCTTCAGCCTTGCATCGACTACTGGAGACTGAATGCCATAACCAACAAGGACCGGTACCCCTTGCCTCTCATCCCGGAATTATTGGACCACTTGCAGGGAGCCTGAATCATCACCAAACTGGACCTCCGAAGGGCGCACAACCTGGTTCGGATTAAACCCGGCGACGAGTGGAAGACCGCATTTAACACCCGAGACAGCCACTACAAATATCTGGTAATGCCATTCTGGCTATGCAGCGCCTCCACGGTATTCCAATCAATAATGAATGAGATCTTTCGGGACTTACTCTACACTAGCATGGTGGTCTACCTTGATGATGTCCTCATCTTCTCGAGGGATCTCCAATCTCACCGTCACAAAGTCCGACAAGTCCTCCAATGCCTGCCTGCCCATAGACTCTACACAATGCTGGAAAAGTATATGTTCGAGGAAGAATCTCTCCACTTTTTGGGGCATATTGTCTCTAGCACTGGCTTTTTAAAGATGGCATCAGCCATCCATTGCTCCTACTATGTGACAGAAGCCGGCCAATGGCACCGATAGCCCTGTCACATGGTAAGGGCAAAGGGCCACTGGCGCCATTTTGATTACTGGCAGCCGACGGCCCAAGAGCGGGAGATCGCTCCCAGGACCACTGCTGGACCACCAAGGACTTTCAGCAAGTCTTGGGGGTTTGTAGTTAATTAAATTTTAAGGGTTGGAGTGGGTTTGGTTTTTTTTTTATAAATGTGTCCTTTCTCCCTCCCCCCCCCAAAAAAGAAAACAATAGGAAATCCATACGAAATTTTGTGGGTTTTCCTTTCGTTTTGTTCACTCCCCAAAATGCAACGAAATAGGAAATATCGTATTTATCTCCTATTTCGTTGCAAATGAATGGACACCCCTACTACAAAGTTCCTTCAAGAACTACATTTAGCCATCGGGTGATTCCTTCCCTATATACGCAATGTCATGCTCAAATGCAGATTGTGATGGCAAGGGCAAATGGGAAGAGCATCCATCTCACCACTGATTTTAGTCTAGTATGAATGCAATACATGCATATTTGTCTCTAACAGCACATTGGTGGCAGCTGGATGAGGCATTACCTGTAAGCAGTGACTGCTGCCTGTCCCGGCCGCATTGGCACCGTGGCGGGCCTGCTCACTTAGAGCTTCTTTCGACCAACTCTGGGCACCCCTCCCTTGCTGCTGCAGCCAGTTCACAGCATCATCGAGCTCTCCACTCACCATCCTCCTTGCAGGCCTCATAGCGAAGCTCCCATCAGGGTTCCACGGCATCCTCGGCCATGCCCCTAGGTGCGCGCATGGCCAACATGCAGCCCTTTAAAGGGCCCATGGGGGTGCCTCCCGATGAAGTCACATAGACTTGCTATTTAAGGCGAGACCCTGTCCCCAGGACCTTGCCTTGGCAATTGGGTCAACACCATTGGTGTGTTAGTTTGCCTTGTGTGTTCCAGCGTTCTTCTGTTCCAGCGTCTCCTAATCCCAATGTTCCCTGTGTCTCCGTGTGTTCCTGTATCTTTCTCAGGTAGCACTCTTCGGACTGACCTCTGGAACTGACCTCTACCTGCCTGACCATTCTTCTGCCTGCCGCCTGGAACTGACCACTGCCAGCCTGACCATTCTTGTGCCTGCCGTCTGGAACTGATCCTTGTTTTGACCCTTGCTTTGGCTGACTATTCTTGGATTGATATTCTGGCTCTGACCCTTGCGCTTCACTTGGACACTCTCTTCTGGCCTACTGTGATCACCAGACCAATCTGCTTGGAAACTAATTGAGGCTTCCCCTCGACTAGACCTGCAGGCACTGCCTGTCTCACCGAGGACCTCCCTGAATTGCCTCCTCCCTGAGGTCTCCGGAGCTTCCAGTTCAGGTCTAGTCCATCCATTCTGCATCAGCCATGCACCCTTGCTCATGGTGGGCACACCCCTCCACTATCTCTCTGGTAGACTACCAGAGGTCCACCTATGTCTTGGAGGTCCGGGTACCCAATGGCTCAACCTGTGGAAACTTCGGACTGTTATTGTTGAAACTCCAGTTAGCCTCTGTCTCCTTGTGTGCTCCACCTCTTGGTGGCAGGCACTCTCTGGGTATGACCAGAGGGCCGTACCAATCCTGCACCAGGTCAAGGGTCCGCCTCCAGTGCAACAGGGGTAGCAGTAGCACCAGCAGCTCCAAAAAGGTTTCTCCAGCACTATCAGGATACCGCTGGGCTTTCCTGCACACTCGTGGTAGACAAGAGTCACACTTCAGAAAATATCTTACAGGCAATTCAGGGGATGATGGAAGGATGAAATGGGCTACTTAGAAGCAGTGATATGGAATGTTTAAATGGATATTTTATTACTGACAATGGTGCCAATATTAAGGCTCTGGCTGATGGTGGATTAAAGGGCATCCGATGCTTTGCACATACACTGCACCTGGTAGTGAGGGATGCTTTGGGGCTTAGGGGCTTTGGGGCAAGGAAGATGGTAGATTAGTCAAGTTCTGAAGCAGTTGATTGAAAAGTGTCGTAAAATAGCTGGACATTTCAATCGTAATGTGAAAAATGGGAAGGAACTCAGAGAGAGCAATTAGCAGCTGGGGCACCATTGCACAACCTTGTTCAGGATTTGCCTACCAGATGGTATTCCACTTATCTCATATTGGAGAGGTTGTGTGAACAGCATACACCTCTTTATGATTTGGCAATGGTATCTGAAATTGGATTACAAAGTCCTCTTGGATGTTAGGACTGGACAAACATTGTACAGATGGTGCATGTCCTCAAGCCTTTCAAGGTTACAAAGTCCTCTTGGATGTTAGGACTGGACAAACATTGTAAAGATGGTGCATGTCCTCAAGCCTTTCAAGGCGTTTGACAAAGTCCCTCGTGAGAGGCTTCTACGAAAACGAAGTCATGGGATAGGAGGCAATGTCCTTTCGTGGATTACAAGCTGGTTAAAAGACAGGAAACAGAGAGTAGGATTAAATGGTCAATTTTCTCAGTGGAAGAGTGTGGGCAGTGGAGTGCCTCAGGGATCTGTATTAGGACCCTTACTTTTCAATATATATATAAATGATCTGGAAAGGAATACGACGAGTGAGGTTATCAAATTTGCAGATGATACAAAATTATTCAGAGTAGTTAAATCACAAGCAGACTGTGATACATTACAGGAGGACCTTGCAATACTTGAAGATTGGGCATCCAAATGGCAGATGAAATTTAATGTGGACAAGTGCAAGGTGTTGCATATAGGGAAAAATAACCATTGCTGTAGTTACACGATGTTAGGTTCCATATTAAGAGCTACCACCCAGGAAAAAGATCTAGGCATCATAGTGGATAATACTTTAAAATCGTCAGCTCAGTGCGCTGCAGCAGTCAAAAAAGCAAATAGAATGTTAGGAATTATTAAGAAGGGAATGGTAAATAGAACGGAAAATGTCATAATTCCTCTATATCGCTCCATGGTGAGACCACACCTTGAATACTGTGTACAATTGTGGTCGCCGCATCTCAAAAAAGATATAGTTACGATGGAGAAGGTACAAAGAAGGGCAACCAAAATGATAAAGGGGATGGAACAGCTTCCCTATGAGAAAAGGTTGAAGAGGTTAGGGCTGTTCAGCTTGGAGAAGAGACGGCTGAGGGGGGATATGATAGAGGTCTTTAAGATCATGAGAGATCTTGAACGAGTAGATGTGACTTGATTATTTTCACTTTCGAATAATAGAAGGACTAGGGGGCATTCCATGAAGTTAGCAAGTAACACATTTAAGACTAATCGGAGAAAATTCTTTTTCACTCAACGCACAATAAAGCTCTGGAATATGTTGCCAGAAGATGTGGTTAGTGCAGTTAGTGTAGCTGGGTTCAAAAAAGGTTTGGATAAGTTCTTGGAGGAGAAGTCCATTAATGGCTATTAATCAGTTTTACTTAGGGAATAGCCACTGCTATTAATTGCATCAGTAGCATGGGATCTTCTTAGTGTTTGCCAGGTTCTTGTGGCCTGGTTTTGGCCTCTGTTGAAAACAGGATGCTGGGCTTGATGGACCCTTGGTCTGACCCAGCATGGCACTTTCTTATGTTCTTATGTTCTTAAGGTATATACTGATGCACTGAGTTCAGCTACGGCCATGTTGGGTGGTGTCATCCCTGTAATAAACTACCTGGAGCAGGCATTAGAGGACTTTCTGCATCAGTCAGATTTCTCGAAGGAAGTGTTACTGCTTGTTAAATGCTTAAAAGAGCAAGTTCAAAAAAGTTTGAAACCTTTCATGCAACGGGATTGCTATATGTTAACTGCTATATGTGGCCCACATGTGAAAGGCAGTATTGCTCTCAAGTACAATGCTCTTACACACTGGAAAAATAAGTTGATTACAATGGTTGAAAAGATATGTCAAAGAGGGTCAGTGGTAATGATGATGAAGAATTAGAATCATCCTCTCAGTCTGAACTCCATCCTGCTCAACTACTATCAGCTGTTCCCCTCCCATGACACCATATTAGTCATCCCAAGTTTGATGACCTGGCTAACATATCACAGGAATTTGCATCAACTGTTGTCAGAAGAGTGAGTGGTGAGCCCTATTTGCAAGAGAAGCTTTCAGAAATTCATGTTAAGAGTTTTCTGTCTGAGCCAATTCAGAGCACAGACTCGTATCCCTTGATATAAACTATCCCTTGATATAAACAGCTATTAATCAAATTTACTTAGGGAATAGCCACTGCTATTAATTGCATCAGTAGCATGGAATTGTCTTAGTGTTTGGGTAATTGCCAGGTTCTTGTGGCCTGGTTTTGCCTCTGTTGGAAACAGGATGCTGGGTTTGATGGGCCCTTGGTCTGACCCAGCATGGCAATTTCTTATGTTCTTATATATTGGGCTCAGAAAGCTTCAATGTGGCCTGATCTTGCCATAGTAGCACAGCACTTTCTTTCCTAACCACCAACCTGTGTGCAAAGTGAAAGGGTATTTTCAATAACAGTGAACATTGTGAGTCCACACCATGCATGTTTGTCTCCAGAGAGTACATCAATTGGTTTTTCATCAAAATGAACTTTCCTCTGCTTAGATTTCCGGCAGTTCCCTGTGACTGGCAGGAAGAGTGAGATGGTGCCTGTCTGCCTCCTATGCAGGATCATGATGCAAGGTCGAGGGCTGGAAGAGAGGCTTTGCTGTGTCAGCTGTGTCCCCAGCAGTGCCCGCTGGGACAGCCTGTTGCCACTACCACACTGCTGCTGCCCCTTGTGGCCCTAAGAAGCCAGGCCAGGAGCCACAACAGAACAATGCTGTGTCCTGCTGCATCCGCAACACCACCCACTGGTGTGTACTACAGCCACCAAAACTCTGCTCCTGCCTCCTGTCTGCCTCCTGTCTAGGTCCAAGATGCAAAGTCGAGGGCTGGAAGAGAGACTTTGCGGTGTCCAGCTGTGTCCCCAGCCCCACCTGCTGGGGCACCATGTTAGCGCTACCACACTGCTGCTGCCTCTTATAGCCCCAAGAAGCCAATCCAGAGCCATAACAGATGAATTCTCTGTCCTGCTGCATCCACAACACCATCCATCAGGGCACACTACAGCCACCAAAGTGCTGCTCATGCCTCCTGTTTGCCTCCTGTCCAGGCCCAAGATGCAAGGTAGAAGATGCTAGAAGAGAGTCTAGCAAGATGCAAGGTAGAAGATGCTAGAAGAGAGTCTTTGCTTTGTCCAGCAGTGACCCAGCACCACCCATTGGGGCACCCTGTTGCCACTACCACACTGCTACTGGCACAAGACAACCATACCCAGACCAGTTGAGTGCTGTGTCCCATGCTCTCATTCATACACATACACATAGGCCTCTCACTCACATGCTTCCTCTCATACAGACACAACAGACACACTGGCTTCTCACTCCCATGCTCTCTCTCTCTCAGATACAACACACACACAGGCTTATCACTACCATGTTCTCTCTCATGCATACACACTCACACACACACACACACACACACATCCACCTCAGAGGCAGTTCTCCACTGGGTTCCTCTGCCTTCTTTCCCCCGACCACCTCTGAGGCAGGTCCCCACTGGGTTCTTCTGCCTCTTTTCCCCCAAAGTCCACCTCCAAGGCAAGTCCCCGCTGGATTCTTCTGCCTCATTTCCCCCAACATCCACCTCCGAGGCAGTTCCCTGCTGGGTTCCTCTGCCTCCTTTCCCTCAGTGTCCTCCTCCAAGTCAAGTCCCTGCTGGGTTCCTCTGCCTCCTTTCCCCCAGTGTCCACCTCAGAGGCAGGTCCCCGCTGGGTTCCTCTGCCTCCTTTCCCCCAACATCCATCTCTGAGGCAGGTCCCTGTTGGGTTCCTCTGCCTCCTTTCCCCCAACGTCCATCTCCAAGGTAGGTCCCTGCTGGGTTCCTCTGCCTCCTTTCCCCCAACATCCACCTCCAAGGCAGGTCCCCGCTGGGTTCCTCTGCCTCCTTTCCCTTAATATCCACCTCTGAGGCAGGTGCCTGCTGGATTCCTCTGCCTCCTTTCCCCCAATGTCCACCTCCGAGGCAGGTCCCCGCTGGGTTCCTCTGCCTCCTTTCCCTTAATATCCACCTCTGAGGCAGGTGCCTGCTGGATTCCTCTGCCTCCTTTCACCCAGCATCCACCTCTGAAGCAGTTCCCTGCTGGGTTCCTCTGCCTCTTTTCCCTCAGCGTCCTTCTCCAAGGTAGGTCCCTGCTGGGTTCCTCTGCCTCCTTTCACCCAGCATCCACCTCTGAAGCAGTTCCCTGCTGGGTTCCTCTGCCTCTTTTCCCTCAGCGTCCTTCTCCAAGGTAGGTCCCTGCTGGGTTCCTCTGCCTCCTTTCCCCCAACATCCACCTCCAAGGCAGGTCACCCCTGGGTTCCTCTGCCTCCTTATCCCCAATGTCCACCTCTGAGGCAGGTCCCTGCAGCGTTCCTCTGCCTGATCTCTCCGTGTCTACCTCCGAGGCAGGTCTCCACTGGGTTCCTCTGCCTCCTTTCCCCCAATGTCCACCTCTGAGGCAGGTTCCTGCTGGGTTCCTCTGCCTCCTTTCCCTTAATATCCACCTCTGAGGCAGGTCCCCGCTGGATTCCTCTGCCTCCTTTCACCCAGCATCCACCTCTGAAGCAGTTCCCCGCTGGGTTCCTCTGCCTCCTTTCCCTTAATATCCACCTCTGAGGCAGGTGCCCGCTGGATTCCTCTGCCTCTTTTCCCCCAGCGTCCTTCTCCGAGGCAGGTCCCTGCTGGGTTCTTCTGTCTTCTTTCCCCCAATGTCCACCTCTGAGGCAGGTCCATGCTGGGTTCCTCTGCCTCCTTTCCCCCAGCATCCACTTCCAATGCGCGAGTCTCAGACTCATTTCCAAAGCAAAATAATATAATTGTGTGAATGAACTATGAAAGAATTTCAGGCCGATGCAATAAAGTGTGCTTATATGCATTCTTTGCATTGTGCGCTGAGGAGAGGTGGCTATGCATCTGTTCTATCCCTGTGCCGTAACAATGTACATAACATTAAAATATACACACCCTGGAGCATGTGTTGTATATGTAGAAACACTTTGATACCAAAAATTGCCGTGTCTCCATGAAGCCCATTTAAAGTGGCGAATGTAATGCCTGCTTGCCCAGGAGCTTTATGTGATTCTGCTAGTGCCAGTATTGTTCATTGTAATACCACTAAGAAAGCAGGACTAAGAAAGCAGAATCATGCAAAACAAAAAAAGATCTTCAGAAATAAAAATTAAAAAAGAAAAACTGAGCGCCCAGCTGTTGTATATTTCTGAAGGCTTTTTTTTCCCCATGATTCTTCTTTTTTACTCCTACTTTACTATCACAAGCATTACATGTACTGCTTTAAATGGCTGCCTTGGTCAAGCAACAATTTTTGGCATCAAAGTGTATACCCGTTGCACTAGCCTTAGTGCAGTACAGTGCACAATATTGCATTGGTTGAAGTCTTGATGTTGGCACTACTGCTCACAAGTATATAACTTGTGCTAATTCAACCTGACTGAATGTTTTATGAAAGTGTATGAGTGAGTGCCATACTAAAAACAATGAAATATGTTGGATTATTACATAGATATCTGCTCTCTGTAATTTAGTAATAATGATTATAGTACCAAACTACTTAAACCTATTAATTAATTACTAAATTAACTTTTTTTTACTAGTACTAATAAATACAGAAAGACATCTATGAATGTAATCAAACACACTGAGCACAGTTTTTCACATTAGAAGAACTCTCAGTCCACTAATATTTCTAATATTGCAAAAAAAAGAAACTAATTTTTTGCTTTTGACAAAATTTATTTACAAAAAATTTAAAAAAAAATACATTTTTATATAAAAAATACATTTTTATTTAAGATTAACATGTGCAACACCTGTGGCTGGGCTAGGTAGTTCCCCAGTTTTCTTAATTTTGGAAAGGATGCACTAGAAAGAAATTTATAATTGTTGCAATGTCAATGTACCTGGGAGGGTACAATGGGGAAAGGAAGTAGAATTTAAAATGGTGAGAAAACTATGACCAGGTTGCCAGTTTCTGTGTTAAACTTTTTTTTTTATTTTTTTTTTTTACTAAAGTAGCATAAAGTAAAATGAAGTACTTTATTTCATTTTACTTTAAGTTACATTAGGGAAGAAAATAAAAAGTTTAACACAAAAAGTTCCAACCTGGTCAGTTTTTTTCTCCTGCTGGGGCGGATTTTAAAAGCCCTGCTCGCGTAAATCCACCCGGATTTACGCAAGCAGGGCCTTGCGCGCTGGTGCGCCTATCTTCCATAGGCCTACCGGCGCGCGCAGAGCCCCAGGACTCGCGTAAGTCCCGGGGTTTTTCGAGGGGGGTGTGTCGGGGGCGTGTTGGATCGGTGTGGCGTTTTGGGGGCGGGACGCGGCATTTCGGGGGTGGGCCCAGGGGCATGGTTTCGGCCCGGGGTGGTCCGGGGGCGTGGCCGCGCCCTCCGGAACCGCCCCAGGTTGCGTCTCGGCGCGCTAGCGGCCCGCTGGCACGCGGGGATTTACTTCTCCCTCCGGGAGGCGTAAATCCCCCGACAAAGGTAGGGGGGTCTAGATAGGGCCGGGGGCTGTGTTAGATAGAGGAAGGGAGGGGAAGGTGATGGGAGGGAACGGCGGCAGGCTGCGCGGCTCGGCGCGCGCCGGCTACACGACATCGGCAGCCTTTCGCGCGTCGATCCTGGATTTTAGCAGATACGCGTGCCTACGCACGTATGTACTAAAATCAAGCGTACTTTTGTTGGCGCCTGGTGCGCCAACAAAAGTACGCGAAGGCGCACTTTCTTAAAATCTACCCCATACTGTTTAAACTTGGTTTAGATTAAAGAAAGTAATAATACCATTTAGAAAATTTAAAACAAAAGCTTATACTTACAGTGCTTAAATTGCAATTTTAACTTAAGTGTTATGATTGATGAATGATGTCTCAGTCTCAGTGTTGTCACCCCCTCTGGTTTCTGCATACTAACTAAAGTTAGTGCACACTAACAAAAAATGTTACTTTTAAGTTAAAAAGTGTCAGTTGATAAAAGGTTTGTAAGTTCGAGGTATAGTTCTTCATTCCCATTGGCTGTCTCCACCATAACTATCTATAAGTATTTATAAGTAATGTAGTGTGTACTAAGGTACTAGACAACAGTGTGCATTGTCCGATTACTGTGCACTTAGCCTGACTGGTTAGTGCGCACTAATGGGACTTAATGCGCACTACCGTCTACTTAGTGCACATTAAGCCAGAGTATTTAGCTACTGTGCACTAAAGTCCCATTAGTGTGCACTAACATGAAACTCGGGAAAACCATGAAAAAAAAAAAAAAAGAATGAACTGCAGGAAACCGAAATTTCCTGCAGAGGCTGGAAAACAAATCCCAATCAAAAAAAATAAAAATGACGCACATGCCTATTTGCATTTATGCAGACAGTTCGAAAATTGCCCCCTATATGTTATCAAGTGCTGTGCAAGATTAATGAACCATAAACTCATGAAGTCTAATAGGATTTTGTTTTTAGAACTAGTATTGCAATTTCTCTTGTAGTGGTATTATAGTTATGATAGCACAGTGATAAGAACATAAGAACATAAGACATGCCATACTGGGTCAGACCAAGGGTCCATCAAGCCCACATCCTGTTTCTAATAGTGGCCAATCCAAGTCACAAGTACCTGGCAAGTACCCAAACATTAAATAGTTCTCAAGTTACTATTCTTTATTGATTAATAGAAGTTTATGGACTTTTCCTCTAGGAACTTATCCAAACCTTTTTAAAACTCCGTTACACTAACTGCTGCAACCACATCCTCTGGCAATGAATTCCAGAGCTTAATTATGTGTTGAGTCAATAATACATGAGTGGAGAAGTAGCCTAATAGTAAGAGCATTGGACTATGTGCAGTTGTGCCTTGTGATCTTGGGCAAGTCACTTTACTCTCCATTACCTCAGGTACAAAATTAGATTATAAACTCTGTGGGGATAGGGAAATACCTCCTGTACCTAAATGCAATCTGAAGTACCAAATAACAGAATATAAAAATCTAAATAAATAAATACAGGTCATTGTGTCCAATTAGGGAAGGAAGATAAACCATGTATTGCTTTCTTGTCTTCTCTGTACTTTTCTTTAAACCAGCACCAAGATTAAGAGGTGATAGTACTAGAATTCCATGTTATCGAGATGTCTACATATGTCTGACTGACCTTTAATTATTGAGACAGAAAAGTGAAGAAGTATATGAGGCTTAGGAATGTAGAGAAAGAGAAATATCTGTCCTTCACCAGAGACCCAGGTCACTGAATGATCAGCAGAGCCTTTTGTACAATTACATGCTTCAGTAGCGAAAGGGACTAAACCACCTCAGAAACTATGAAGCAAAATACAGCAGAATCTGAGACAGAAACAGAATGACAGTGAGTGATTTTCAGTTTTCATACAAGTTGAATTTGATTTGGGCATCTCTCTCTCATCAATGTGCTAGTCAAAAGTGCTGAGTGATTATGTCTTCTGCTCGCATTGACTGTCATTGTTAGCACCCAAGAAACTGAGAAACTGCTCAAGGAAATTAGATTTATTATCTGCGGCATGATCCATGTCTGTTTTTGTTAAATGGTCATTTTTGGTCTGTGGTTTGTAGAGGAAAAAATGCTTTTACTGAGAATGGCATTTTTAAATGCAGAGGTATAGCATTTTTGCTTTTTAGATTTTATCTCTGTAATTGAGAGGGATAAGTTTGGAGCAATGCCAGGCAGCTCTATTCCTTGAGTGCCACAAACTGGCCTGGTTTTCAAAATATCCATAACAAATATACATGAAAAATATGTAAATCGCCTGAGCAGGTGAACTGTTCTGTTCTATGGTCATATGTATGGTTCTGTTCTATGTTGTAGGTTTGAGTGTGTAAGGCTAGAAGAGATTTCCCTCGGATAGTGAGTTGTTGGCACAGTTCACCAAATGTTATCACTCAGATAATTCACAGTGAAATGAATAAAGTATAAATAAAATAATTAAAACTAATAAATAAAAGACACTAAAAGTGAATGATGTTTATTAATGAGAGCTGAACTGGCAGGTGGAGTAAAGTTTCAGATTCAAGTAGCTGTTAATTCAAGTTGTTCAACAGTTATATTCAATGTATAATTTAATTCATTAAAAATGTAACAATATATTCAAAGAAAATTTTCAAGAATATATTTTATTAATACTATTTCTACATTCCTTCAGCAGAGAATATTTAACTGGAACTGGTTAACAAAGATACCAGAATACTTCAGATAAGTAAAATTCCTTTTACTTTCTGCCCTGTTTCTTGTTCTGTGTTTTGTCTCTAATATTTATGTTAAGAATTGATCCTTTGTGTCAATTATGCTACAGGAACTCCGGACTACAAAATAATGGATTTCAACTCAGGTAAGTATAATCTGTATCAAACTCTGCTGTGTTTCTGTGTTTCTGTTTCAGGTCCAGACTGATCACTCACTTTTTATAACAGTATCTGACAAGGCTTACCTTCATAATACTAGAACACATCGGTGTCAGGTAAAAGTATTAATTGATTTATTAGTAGTTTATGGGAATAATTTACAAATAACACTAAATGGTTCAAATAGCACTAAATGGTTGAATGGGAGTAAGACCAATACTTCACGCATACCCAGCCTAGCTCTCTGCTTCAACGACAGGGGAGAAAGACCCATACTTCACGCATACCCAGCATAGCTCTCTGCTTCAACAGCAGGGGAGAAAGACCCATACTACCCGGCATAGCTCTCTGCTTCAACATCAGGGGAGAAAGACCGATATTTCACGCATATCCAGCATAGCTCTCTGCTTCAACGGCAGGGGAGAAAGACTGATACTTCACGCATATCCAGCATAGCTCTCTGCTTCAACAGCAGGGGCAATGAAGAAAAGTGGATCTATATACAGACAACAACCAACAAGGACTGAATTACATAGTCTGGGTAAACAAATAATCATGGGTGTAGCTTGCTTATTGCGGCGGTTACTACCCCTAACTAATTAAGATAGATATTCACTTAGATGCAGTTCCAACACTGCTCTCTACATTAATGGCGGGGGTGGAAGGGAAATAGTAATCTTTTGGTTCTAAGAGCCAAGACTAACAGAAGTATGAGAAAAAAAATAAAAGTACAAAACTTACTGGGCAGACTGGATGGGCCGTTTGGTCTTCTTCTGCCATCATTTCTATTTTTCTATGTTTCTATGAATGCAGACAATAACTACTCAATTATACATTACATATGTACATATAAAGATTCAGAGCTTAGGTTCGTAGCCACAAGGGCTCAAAATATCTGTCAGTGCTGGCATCTCTGGGGTCTGTGTTGATGTTCTAATCTTTTTCATTTTGCCTGCATTTATACAGTTATGAGAAATCCTAACACTAACAGATGCACAAAGTGGAACAAGCAAAGCTGCTTGAAGTAGGGGGGAGGGTCTTCCTGGTGCCGCGGTTAAGCATATCAGACCTTTGTTCATGGGCACAGTCCTAATAAAAAGCATCTGCATAGGTGAGAGACTCCTCCCTTCTGCTCTAGAAATTAGCAAATAGGCCTGGTAAGCTCTGCAACAATTATTTGGGGAATGTGTAAACAGAAAGTAATTATGCAAGCAGTGGGGTTTATGCAAGCAGTAATTAAGTGGAGGATCAGATGTCTGGAACAATTCTGTGTGCTTGCACATATGTAAATTAAGTTAACCTGTTCTGAGTTGGCCAGGCCAAGAATCAGTTTTTTATATTCTTATGTATATTCTGTCTGTGTGTGCCTGAGTTCATCAATAGACTGATTCAAGCAACATAATCCCATAAATTTCTTTCCTAGTATATTCTTCCTTGTGCTATGCTCTCCTAAGCGTACGCACTTAGGGGTAGATTTTAAAAATATACGCAAGTGCTTCCATGTTCATGCACTACCCAGGGCAGCGTGCGCATGGAGGGGGTGAAATATTGCAATTTTCGCACGGTGACGCATCGCGGCCTTCCCCAGTTCCCTCCCAGTCTGCTCCAATTAAGTAGCCTGAGGGAACTTTCCTACCCCCCTAACTACCCTCCCTCCCTCTTCCCCTCTTCTTTCTGACCCAAGAGTTCCTACCCTTTTTTTTTTTTTTTTTTCAGATCTTACGCCACCTCCTGAGCTGGCATAAGTTGCGTGCATAACCTCCATATTTTACTTGCGCAGACGAATTAAAATTCGCCTGTTAGAAGGAGATCACATGATGCAGTGAGAGAGGAAGATGTAGTTCTTGTCTCTCTCGGCGCCGGCCTGCCGTATCAGACCCCATCTACATCATGTTATGCCCTTAAAAGCTAATTTTTGATCTTGGAACGGTAAAGCTAAGTCCCGCCAATCGATTGGCCTGGAATGCTCCCGCGTGTTGCCAAAAAAGACAAATATCGGGGTAAGGAAGCCTGCCGAGGCCCCTGTCATGGCTGCCACTAGAGCACCGGATAGTCCCTTAGCTACAGCCCTTGAGGATATTAAAACTGCAGTTCTCGAGGCTCTTGGTCCCGATCTCAAACTCATTATAGCTAAAGTAACTGAAATTTCAGTAATTTTGATGTTTGAGGTGCTTTTTCTGGAGGTAGAGAGTCGCATGACCGATGTCCAGGATGGCCTCCAGATGGCCCAAATCGAGATTAAGGCCTTGCAGGCGGCAGTGGAGAAGCAGGCGGCAGGATCAAAGACCTCGAGAATAGGTCTCGCAGGTCTAACCTGCGTTTTATGGGGCTGCCAGAAGCGTTAGAACAGCGGTTCTCAACCTGTGGGTCGCGACCCCGGCGGGGGTCGAACGACCAAAACGCAGGGGTCGCCTAAACAGGGCCGGCGGAAGCACTAGGCGAACTAGGCGGTCGCCTAGGGCGCCAGCTTCCCGGGGGCGGCACTGCCCCGGTAAAATTAAGAGAGCCGCGCTTTCAAGCATGTGAGTCCTTTGCTGTCAGCCCGGGCGGAACGCGGCAGGACAGCTGGAGTCAGCGGCACCGGGCGTGCTCTCTTCTTCCCGCCCCCCCCCCGCGGTCCGGAAGAGGAAGTGGAGAGCATCGGGTGCCTGCGCGGGAAGAAGAGACCACGCTAGTGTGGTCTCTTCTTCCGCGCAGGCACCCGATGCTCTCCACTTCCTCTTCCGGGCCGCGGGGGGGAGGAGAAGAGAGCACGCCGGGCACGACTGGAGTCAGCCGGGTGCCTGCGCGGGAGTCTTCCCGCGCAGGCACCCGATGCTCTCCACTTCCACCGGGCCGCGGGAAGAAGAGAGCACGCCGGTGCCGCTGCGGCACCGGCGTGCTCTCTTCTTCCCGCGGCCCGGAAGAGGAAGTGGAGAGCATCGGGTGCCTGCGCGGGAAGAAGAGGCCACGCTAGTGTCCGACGGGAAGAAGACTGCAGCGCGGCTCGGAGGAAAATGGAGTTTCAACCGCGGCCGATGGGACTCCGCCTCCGCGAGGGCTGAAAATGAAGAGGTTAGCGTTGGGAGGAGGCTGCTGCCGCCGCGAGTTCCCGGGGTGGGGGAGAGAGATAGTGAATGAGCGAGCAAGCATGTGTGTTTGAGATCCTGTGTGTGTGAGTGAGAGATTGCATGTATGTGAATGATTGAGAGCCTGTGTATGTGAAAGAGAGTATGTCTGTGATTGAGAGCCTGCCTGTGAGAGAGAGAGCATGAATGTAAGTTTACCATTGGGAACCTGTATGTGTAAGTTTGTGTGAAAGAGCATGTGTGTATGATTGAGATCCTTTGTGTGTGAGAGAAATCATGTGTATGTATGATTAAGAGCCTGTGTGTATAAGTAAGAGAGAGATCACGTGTGTCTGTGTCTGATTGACAGCTGGTTTAGGTGATGGAGCATGTGAGTATGTGATTGAGAGCATGTGTTTAAATGAGAGAGAGAGATCATGTGTGTCTGTGTGTGATTGAGAGCTGATTTAGGTGACGGAGCATGTGAGTATGTGATTGAGAGCCTGTGTGTAAATGAGAGAAAGAGAGGACATGTTTGTAAGCATGTGAATGAGAGTCTGTGTGTGAGAGAAAAAGACAGCATGTATTTATGTGATTGAAAGCCTGTGTGTGTGTGTAAGCGTGAAAAGATAGACAGCATGTGTGTAAATGTGTAATTAAGAGCCTATATGAGAGAGAAAAAACATGTGTATATGTGAGTACTGAGAGCATGTGTGTATAGGTGTGTCATTGAGAGCCAGTGTGAGAGAGAGCGCTGGTATGTGACTGAGAGAGGAGAAAGTTCCAAGCAAACCACCCCACCTCCTGCTAATTCAGAACAATCTCAGGACACCTGGATATCAAATGTTCCCAGGTATGCAGAGCAAAAAAATTTTTGTATCCTTATTATTTTTCATTACTGGGTCTTTGTGTCTGCTATTTTTAAATATTTTGTTGGTATCTGGAAATGTTTTATATGAGTTTTTAATTATTGGATATTCCACTCATCAGCTGTTTCGAAATATGTTCTTTTTGTTAGTACAGTTTTACTGCTGATGATTTTATATTTCTTGATTTGTTTTATAAGGATGGGTGATGTTTCTTTTTTCCTTTGTTACACTGCATACAGAGACTCTGGCTTGTTGCAGTTTCCAATTCAGTTTTTTCTGCATGCTTCTTGTTATGCGTTTTGGTCTCTTTATTCTATGTTAGGTGAGGGACAGCACGTGATTCAGGTGAGGTTTTCTGCTGGTGTGTTGTTTCTGTGTAGGACTCTATAGCAGCCTGACTTGGTCCGTTTTCCTAATAGGAGATGTATTGGTGTCTTAAGGCCTGGTGTAATATTTTCAGAGACTTATTGTACTTTAAAAGTGTGATCTTACATAAAATGCACACATTTACTTGTATTTAGTTTTAAACATATTGTATGGCTCTCATGGAATTACATTTTAAAATATGTGGCGTTTATGGCTCTCTCAGCCAAAAAGGTTCCTGACCCCTGGTATAGAGCTTAGCCACTACTGCTGCTTCTGGTGTGTACTACAGCCTGCATGGAAGAAGAGTAAGAGAGCTGCTGGAGGGGGTAAGTAAAGATGGCTTTTTAAGTTCATTTTTCTTGATTGACTGCCATTTTAATTATTTAATATTATGTGATGTGTCTGCTTTTTTTGTTTGAGCAACAAGTATAGCTTTGGTTTATGTTTATTTTATATATTTTTATTTATTTATTTATAAAAGAGTTTCTATACCGTCGATAAGACAAATCATGTCAATGGTTTACATGGCATAAAAATGTCAAATAAGTGTTCTGTTATAAATACAGACTTCGTTATTTTCATTAATGCACAATGTAAGTTAATTGTGTGTGGAGGCGGGGGGGGGGGGGGCGGCATAGCTGACGTTTCGCCTAGGGCGCCTAATACCCTTGCACCGGCCCTGCACCTAAAGCAGGTCCCCAACCACCGGTCCGTGGACCAGTACCGGGCCGTTGGGGTTTTTTGCCGGTCCGTGGCGCCACGGCTGCTGCGGGGAGGCGGGGCGAAGCTGGCGACCTGCCTCCTCCAACCCCAAAAGAGAAGAGACATGGCCCAAAAAGGTAGCGCGTCGCAGTGACGTATGTTGCTGGAGCTGCGCAGGCAGGAAGGAGGTGTATCAGCCACTGCAGGTGCTCCTCCTACTGCCTTCCTGCCTGCCCTGCCCCGGAAGACAAATGTTGCCGGAGCCGCATGGGGAGGAAGGAGGAGGCGCGTCAGCCGCGTGGGTAGAAGAGGCGCTTCAGCCGCATGCAGAAGAGGAGCAGCGGGGCCGGGAAGACTAGGGCCACTGCAGAGCCCATCCTGTGGCAACCCGTAAAGAAGAGGCCCAGAGGTGAGAGAGAGGTGTGTGCAAGTATGAGATGAGTTGAGAGACTGTGTGTGTTTGCAGAGACAGCATGTGAGAGCCTCTGTGTGTGTGAAAGAGACAGCATGTAAGAGTGAGAGCCTGTGCTTGAGCAAGGCAGCATGTGGGGGTGTGAGAGAGCCTGTGTGTGAGACTCAGATAGCCTGTGCCAGTGAGTCTCACACACTGGCACAGTGTGTGAGACTCACTGGCACAGGCTATCTGTGTGTGAGAGAGAAATGCATGTGAGAATGAGAACCTGACTGTGTGTTTGAGGGAAGAAGACAGGTGGAGAGAAAAGAAATAGAAAAAAAGGCAATATAAAAGGAAATGGCAAAAAATTAGAAAGGGAAGCAGATGTAAAAAAAAATACTTTTTACTGATTGGCACATGTAATCTTTGGGAATGTGCAAGAGTAGCACTTTCTCTATGGCGGATCTCACAATGTACGAGATCAACATGGAGGAAGTGGAAACCCACGGGGCCTGCACAGAGGAGGCAGCAGAATGGGCTTCAGTGCCAATAGCAGCAATCAGTGTCTCCCCAATAGCCACGTGGCAGCAGTGGCAGTAATTAGATTAATTATTTGATTCAGCTGAAGGTGACAAAGTATGAAGTGGGATGTGAAATCAGCTTGACCTGGTGGAGAATTAGGATTGCTGTTACACATGAACTGTATTTGGCAAACATAAAGGGAGCCAGGATAATCAATTGAAGGCTGCAGCTGAGGACTGATTCATTATGACTCATGTAGAAATTAGTGCATTTTCCAGATTAGTCTGCATAACACAATTCTCAACATTCAGCATTATTTCTGCTGCATAGAGTTTTATCTGAGAGGCTCTGAGGTTGTGAGGGAGCCAGTAAGAGTGAGAGCATGAGTGTGTATGAGAAAATCCAGGGGAGTAAGAGTGTGTGTGTGTGTGTGAGTGGGGGGGGGGGGGGGGAGAGAGTGTCTTACACCCTGAGAGTGTATCAGTGTCTGTGAGAGTGAGAGGTTATGGTGGGTATAAGAGCATGAATGTGTAAGTATGTGACAGTGTATGTGTGAGAGAGAATGGACATGTGAGTGTATGTGTGAGAGAGAGAGGATAACCTCCTAATCCTCGACAATATCAGGGTGACTGGAAATCAAGAGCTCCCATGTATGGACAGCAGGGGCTTTTTAAAATCCTTATTAGTTTTAATTATTGTGTGTTATTTGATATATGTGCTGTTTTGAAATATTATTGGTGTGTGGGAAATTATAAAAATGTATATGATTTTAATTAATAGAAATTCTATTTATCAGTAATTTTAAAATATTCTTTTATTAGTATGGTTTTACTATTATAACTGATGCTTTATGTTCTTAATTTTATTGTTTTATGAGGAATGGTGGTTCTGTTTATAAATGTCATAATAAATAAGTATGCACTAAAATCCAACCCCATCCATAACCCCGCCCCCATATGACCAAAGCCCCACCCTCACCCCGCCCTCGCCCTGCGAGGGCAGGGCAAGGGCGGGGCAAGGGGTCACCGCAACATGAGGAACTGTATTTCGGGGTCACGGCATTAGAAAGGTTGAGAACCACTGCGTTAGAAGATAGAAATTTGCCCGCCATCCTAGAAGCCTGGCTGATGAAAGAATTAAATTTGTCCCGAATGCATGGCAAGCTGCGCATTGAAAGAGCGCACCGCCTCAGCCTCCAGGTGCCTAACGCTGTCAAGCCGAGAGTTGTGGTGACAAAGATTTTTAATTATGCCCATCGACAAGAAATTTTACAAGCAGCCCGTGTAAAAAATGAACTTCTCTACGACAATACCTGGGTCCTCATCTTTCAGGACTTTTCCGCGGAAGTGGCGGCGCAGAAACGCGCCATGGCCCCGATCTGTACGCAACTGATTGCCCAGGGTGTGCGAGTGATGCTGCTGTATCCTGCTCTGCTGCGAGTGGCGACAAACTGTGGAATTGCCTGGTACACCAACGTGGAGGAGGCGCGGCAGTTCTTAACCCTGATGCCCGAAGCTGGGAAAAAGGTCAAAGGCGGTGGGGAGGCCTGATGTTCCCCGTCACAGTCGGAAGCGCGTTAGTGGTTTTGTCTCTCCTATCTGTCTTTCTGGGGGAGCTGCTACAGGCGGGTTCTGTGGCAGGGGAGGCCCTGCTGTGATCCGGTTTTTTTTTTGCGGTCGATGCGAAACTGTCAGTGCTGCTGGCAACATCTCCTTCTATTTCCTATTTTAGGGTGTGCTTAAATGGACGGCCTTACCTTGCACCCATCACAGCTTGGGCTCCCTTTTCTATTTTTTGGGGCCTTACCTTGGAGGGTAAATTTAAATTTGGCACTCATAAGAGAGCCCCTCTCACAACGCAGTTTTTCCGCGCTGAACGGGGTTCTCTCGTTCAAGCTCCATGATGCACTCCAGTTTTAGGAGCCACGCCAGTTAATGCCTGACCTCAGGTGGATTGTTTTCTTCATTTTCCTTTTTCTTGGATCCTTTTTGGAATTTGCAACTTGTATGCTCGGATGTTTCCTCTTCTCTCATGGCCATGGAACTCGGCTTAAGATGGCTGCCTTGGATTGCTTTATCATCGGGTGCGCTGTCACGCGGGCCTGTGCCCTGGGGCTCTGCTTGGGAGTCCCAGTGGCTCTCCTTGAGGCCTTGAGATAATCGCTTGAGCCCCAGCGATGACAACATCCAGCGAGTTCAGTTTGGACTTTGTGAATTTCTAGTGCCTCTGCCTTACCGTTGTTGGGTACTGTTTTCCATTGCTTGAAAGACCTGCTGTTGTTTTTATTTCCCCTCCCGCATTTGATGGAGCCAGTTCTGCTTCACTGGCATTCATGGGGTGAGCTGTGGTCTTTTTCTATGGGCCTGGGGTTTTTGTGGCCTACTATTGAACTGTCCCTTGCCTGGGGTGCTACCTTTTTGATCTCTCATCGGGGAGTGGCGTTTTTTTTTTTTACCTGTTGCCCTGGCTGGAAAGGGCATACCATGGATCTCTCTGGTCTGTTTTTTTTTTATGTAACATCACTGGGGGCACTCGATTCTATAATTGTTTATATTACCTGCCTCCCTTGGTCTTTTACCATGTATATATTTCTTCTCTGGGCATTATCGTTTTGATTATTCTCATCCTTATGTTTTTGATCGTTTCTCTTTTCTGGTATATAAGGCCTTATTCCTTGAGTGGTGGCTGATGCGGATGGGGTTTGGATCGGGAGATGGGTTAGCCAGCATAGAAGAGATCTCGAATCCTGTTATGGGATGTGGGGGAAAGAGAGGGAGTGTGGGGGGGGGCAGGGGACGGTGGGTTGGGGACCATGGGGTTCGGGCAAGGGTTTGGGTTCCTTGAGACCATACTATACTGTCTTATAATTCACTGTGCATTCTTGTTTGTCCACACTCAGATTTCTCGTCCTGCAGTCGGCGGTCTATGCTGGGAAGGCCTTCACTGTGATTTCACATTGGGTATATTCTTTCATAAACTACTGTTTTGCATATTTCCTTTAATCCGGTCACTGGTTTAATTACTTGGAATGTCTGTGGGATCAACTCACCTATTAAGAGATCTAAGATTCTATCTCTTTTAAAAAGGAAACTAGCTAGTATAGCTTTTTTACAGGAAACTCATCTTAACGATGTGGAGCATGAGAAATTGCACCGCCTTTGGGGGGGGGAGTACAT
This sequence comes from Rhinatrema bivittatum, assembly GCF_901001135.1. Lineage (NCBI taxonomy): Eukaryota > Metazoa > Chordata > Amphibia > Gymnophiona > Rhinatrematidae > Rhinatrema > Rhinatrema bivittatum. Next base: position 306,072,094 of record NC_042620.1, on the reverse strand, counting down.
TTTGCTTCAGCTACCACCAAATCTGCAGGCGTGGCAATTTTGATCAATAAGCAGTTACCCCTTCGAGTCATTAACGAGTTTAAGGACCCTTCGGGCCAGTACATTATACTTATTACTGAACTATATCAGACCCCGTGATTTTATGTAATTTGTACGCTCCCATCACTCATTTTCCAGGGTTATTTTGGGAGATTTATCATTTGTTACTACCGTTACTACCGTACTTAGGTGACCTTCTTATTGTGGGGGGGGGGGGGGATTTTAACACATATCATGATCCTAAATTAGACAAATCTCCTCCTGTAGGTCATGGGTCAGGTTATGTCAGGGGCCCTCTTTTTTAGAACATTCACTGCAAGTGATAGATGTATGGCGTGTCCTGCACCCGGGTGAGAAATATTTCACCCATATATCTCGGGCACATGGTACCCTCTCTAGACTAGACTATTTTTTGGTAAGCGCGAGTAGGTTGTCTAAGGTGCGTGCAGCTATTTTAGATGATATTGTTGTGTTTGATCATGCGCCGGTCTGCCTGGAATTAGTCTTGGGCCCCCTAGCTCGGTTTCTACGCATTGGCGTTTCCCGTTTAACTTGCCTAGGATGTTAAATTTCAGAAGTATCTGCATACTCGCTGGAAGGATTATGCTGAATTGAATGCGCAACACGTGACGTCCCTGACACTTTTTTTGTCTGCCACTAAGGCGGTGCTTAGAGGCGATATTATTTCGTATATGGCTCATCGAAAGCGGGCTATGGACCATAAAATTCTGACGTTGACTAATCAATTCTAGGGCCAGGACCTGTTTGAATAGAGTCCACACGAGTGAGGTTTGGGCACAATTCTTGACAATTCAAGGGGAGCTCAATACTTTGTTACATCAAAGGGCTCGCGAGAGTTTCCTGTATTACCAATACAAGTTGATCCAGCATAGTAATAAATCGGGTAAGCTACTCGCGAATCTGATATGTTCAATTCGGTGTTCAGGTCAAATTTCCATCTTCCATACCGCCTCTGGCCAGGTCCTTACTCAGAATACTGCCATGTTGCAAAGTTTTCGGGGATTTTTTAGTAGGGATGTGAATCGTTTTAGGACGATTAAAATTATCGTCCGATAATTTTAATATCGTCTTAAACCGTTATGGAACACAATACAATAGAGATTCTAACGATTTATCGTTATAAATCGTTAGAATCGTGAGCCGGCACACTAAAACCCCCTAAAACCCACCCCCGACCCTTTAAATTAAATCCCCCACCCTCCCGAACCCCCCCCCAAATGAGTTAAATAACCTGCGGGTCCAGCAGCGGTCCGGAACGGCAGCGGTCCGGAATGGGCTCCTGCTCCTCAATCTTGTTGTCTTCAGCCGGCGCCATTTTCCAAAATGGCGGCGAAAAATGGCGGCGGCCATAGACGAACACGATTGGACGGCAGGAGGTCCTTCCGGACCCCCGCTGGACTTTTGGCAAGTCTCGTGGGGGTCAGGAGGCCCCCCACAAGCTGGCCAAAAGTTCCTGGAGGTCCAGCGGGGGTCAGGGAGCGATTTCCCGCCGCGAATCGTTTTCGTACGGAAAATGGCGCCGGCAGGAGATCGACTGCAGGAGGTCGTTCAGCGAGGCGCCGGAACCCTCGCTGAATGATCTCCTGCAGTCGATCTCCTGCCGGCGCCATTTTCCGTACGAAAACGATTCGCGGCGGGAAATCGCTCCCTGACCCCCGCTGGACCTCCAGGAACTTTTGGCCAGCTTGTGGGGGGCCTCCTGACCCCCACGAGACTTGCCAAAAGTCCAGCGGGGGTCCGGAAGGACCTCCTGCCGTCCAATCGTGTTCGTCTATGGCCGCCACCATTTTTCGCCGCCATTTTGGAAAATGGCGCCGGCTAAAGACAACAAGATTGAGGAGCAGGAGCCTGTTCCGGACCGCTGCCGTTCCGGACCGCCGCTGGACCCGCAGGTTATTTAAGTCATTTGGGGGGGGTTCGGGAGGGTGGGGGATTTAATTTAAAGGGTCGGGGGTGGGTTTTAGGGGGTTTTAATGTGCCGGTTTTGCGATTTTTAGATTTTTAGATTTTTAGATTTTTCACGATTTTTCACGATTTTTCACGATATTTTACCCCCCCCAAATGGCAACAATACGATTCCCTCCCCCTCCCAGCCGAAATCGATCGTTAAGACGATCGAGGACACGATTCACATCCCTATTTTTTAGTCACTTATACACCTCGGAGGAGTGGAATGTTCAGGCTTGTGATCAGTTCTTTTCTCATTTAAAACTTCCTTCTCTAACTGTGGAACAGAAGAGGGGGCTTGATATGCCCATTGCATTGGAGGAAGTTCTGTCAGTTATTCGGCAGGCCAAGCATTTAAAAGCGCCGGGGCCAGATTGATATGGGTCGGAGTTTTACAAATGTATGGCGGATTTGGTGGGGACCCCGTTAGTCTACACGTTCTCTGAATTGCTGGAGAAAGGTTCTTTTCTGGTTCATACTAACATAGCACATATTACACTTATTCATAAGCCAGGGAAGGACCATTTACTGCCCAAGTTGTATCAGCCAATATCTCTGCTAAATTTTGATCATAAGATTGTGGTTAAAATTATGGCCGATAGATTGGCAGTGATCCTCCCATCGCTTATTGGTAAAGATCAAGTGGGCTTTATTAGGAAGCGATACACACTCACCAATATTCGCAAAGTTTTGGCGGCCATGATGATGTGTCAGCAAATGGTAGCCCCATTCCTAGTTATAAGTTTTGATGCAGAAAAAGCCTTTGACAGGGTGGAATGGGGGTATCTCTTTCATGTGCTACAGCGAATGGGGTTTGAGGGGCTTTTCCTCAAGGCAATTTGCCTCTTATATCAGGATCCAGAGGCAGTTGTCATAGCTAATGGTTCTACATATGAGGCCTTCCCTATTACTAGGGGCACTCATCAGGGTTGCCCTCTCTCCACATTATTGTTTCTTCTCCAGTTGAAACCCTTACTACAATTGATTCAGTTGGCTAAAGGGGTAAAGGGGTTACGGTTCCAATATACCACCTTCAACTATGCCGCATTTGCGGATGACATCTTAGTCTTTCTTACAGACCCCCATGGGTCTCTTCATTCTCTTCAACTTTTTTGGGAATTTGGTGTTTTTTCAGGCTTAAAGCTTAATATGAATAAATCTATAGCTTTGGCTTATCCTGAAGGCCTCCAAAGGGATTGAGGAGAGGATTTTTCTTTACAATGGGCGTCTGAGTCATTTACATATCTGGGTATCATTATCCCTCGCAAACTTTCCCAACTTTACAAATTGAATGTTTCTCCCTTGCTTAAGGCCACCCAAGATAAGTTGCTTTCCTGGAGTTTATTGCCACTCTCGTTGGGAGACAGGGTTAACCTCTTTAAGATGACTCTTCTCCCTAAGTGGCTATATTTATTTCAGAATTTGCCCCTCCGCATGGCGTGCGGATGTGAGGCAACTTGATAAAGCTCAGAGACGATTTTTCTGGCGGGGGGGAAGGCCCGAATCCCTTTGACCTGGCTAAGAGAGCAGGGGGAATCAGGGAGGATTGGGTGTCCTGGACCTGGAGCTTTATAATCTAGCTAGTAGAGATGTGAATCGTGTGCCCGATCGTCTTAACGATTGGGTTTGGCTAGAGGGGGGGAAAAATCTGATCGTGGGTGATGTGGGTGATGTGAATCGGAATTGGTTCCGATTCACATCGTTATTTTTTTTTTTAGTGAGGCCCGACCCTTTAAAATTAACCCCTTACCTTCCCCCACCCTCCCAAACCCCCCCAAAACTTTTTACGATTACCTGGTGGTCCAGTGGGAGCGCGGGGACCGATCTCCCGCTCTCGGGCCATCGGCGCTATTTTGGCTGCCACTCAAAAATGGCGCCGATGGCCCGATAAAAAAAAAAACACCTGACCCTTTAAAAATGACCCCTTAGCTTCCCCCACCCTCCCGAGCCCCCCAAAACATTTTAAAGTTACCTGGTGGTCTAGTGGTGGTCCCGGGAGCGATCTCCCGTTCTCGGCCCGTCGGCTGCCACTCCTAAAGATGGCACCGATGGCCCTTTGCCCTTACCATGTGACAGGGTATCCATGACATTGGCCGGCTCCTGTCACATGGTAGGAGCACTGGATGGCCGACCTCCTGCACTCCGGCATTCCGATGCCAGGACTCAAAATGGCACCGATAGTCTTTGCCCATACTATGTCACAGGGGCTACCGGTGCCATTGGTCAGCCCCTGTCACATGGTAGGAGCACAAGATGGCGCCGATGGCCATGTGACAGGGGCTGACCAATGGCACCGGTAGCCCCTGTGACAAAGGCTATCAGCGCCATGATGAACCCGGCACCGAGGGTGTGAGTGCAGGGGATGGCTGCTGGACCCCCCGCTGGACAAACAGGGAGTTTTGGTAAGTCTTGGGAGGGTTCAGGAGGGTGGGGGGGTTGTTTAAATTTTTATTTAGGTGGCCGTATAATTCGGCGAATATTCGTGTATTCGTGGGGAATCACTATACATTTCGCTTCCCCACGAATACTACGAATAGTGCAGTATACGTTGCGGATCACCAATATGGCGAAAACGAATGCACACCCCTACTGTTCCAACCATTATCAATGAGGAAGATTTTACACCTTGATGTTCTTAAATTCTTTCTGCCTGTATCTTCCTGGCATTCTCTAGCTCTTACCCTTTGAAGACTTCTTGCCAATCTGAGTGCTACTGTGCACCTCTCCCATGCCTTTGAATTCTTAATTTTGATACCACTCTTTCTGATTCTTGGTCCCTATCTGTACCTTAGGATTTTTTCTGCCACATTTTCTGCTTCATTCCCCCTTCATGGTGCCTTAGGGTCCTGACGCCACTTTTGGTGCCACTTTACCTCTCATGATACCACCAACTGCTCATGACACTATTTCTGGGCTGTCATCCTCTTTTTAAACCTTAAGGGGTTCTTCTTCCTCTTACTGCTTCTTTGCTTCACTTACGTTGCATTAGAGAACTCCTGCTAATCCCATAAGCCTCGTACCCCTTTGTGGAGCCTTAGGCTATTTTATGCCACTTTTTTGATACCACTTTGCCACATTCTAAAGTACCATGTGGCTCTTTCCCCCTTTTGATGATTTCTTCTCCCGTTTCATTACAATTGATATAAAAACTCACTATTCTAGAGCCTATGGAACTAGTGAAACGAATACATTTTTTTTTGTATTGAAACTATTGAAATGAATATGGGTCCCAATGAACCAAATGAAATTGAAACACATTTTTTTATTCTGCACATCCCTAATGGAAATGCCAGTGGTAAAATGGTAGTGGAGATGCAGCAGAGAAAAGAGTGAGCTCTCCCTGCAGTTCTATCAGCATGAGCAGTAGGGATGGGCAGTTCTAAAATTTGTGGTTGGGTTCATTTTTTTGTTTTGGCTAGGGGCTCATTTTTCAGTTCATTTGCTGAAACAAAAAAAATCTCAAACCAAAAAAAAAAAAAGTAAAATTGAGCCTCCCATGGATCTTTACTATCCTTCCACTCTTTCACAATTTAACTCAGGGCCCGGGCCTGCCCAACTGGACCTCCCCAGGCCTAGTTGGGTTCTCCCCTCCAAGCCCCCATTCCCAGGATATTTGAAACTCGACTCAGTCCTGGATCCATCTGAGGCCTTCCTGGGGTCCTTCCCACCCCTGGTTAAATTTACTGGGGCCAGTTAGCTGCCACCCCAGTCTGCAGTTACCCCCTTCCCAGATCCTGTAAAAAGTCTGAAAGGCAGGTGCAAAGCCCACTTGCTCCTTCCCTAGGTCTGGACCTTTACAAATGGTGCTGTCCTCCAGGAGGACAATGCTAAAGTGACATAACTTTGGGCCTTCCTCTGGTGCAACCGGTGCCATTTTGTTATACAGCCATACATTTGTACAGCCATACAACTAACTAAATGATGCCAGCCATGCCAGAGGAGGGAGCTAAAGTTATATCATTTCAGTGCAGTCCTCTAAGGTGTTACTCTTTTTTTGCCAGTGCTCAGCCACTTTGTCCTTCTCACTGAGAAAATGATTTCCCGGTGAGCCAATTTTATAGATTCCCTTTTCCTTCTCACCATGTTTTGGGTTGCCCTTTGCTCTTCTCTTGGTGTCTAGGACTGTTCATTCTCTGTTGTTCTTTTTTGCCCCTCTCATGGTGCCTTGAGGTATTATTTATTCCACTTTTTGGCCACTTTGCCCCTCTCTCGGAGGCATGGGATTTTCACGCCTCCCTGGAGCATTGAGGTAATGATTAAGCTGGATGACCAACCAGCCACTATTTTTGGCTCCCTTTGCCCCTCTCATTGTGTCTTGGGATGCTTATGCCACTATCATTGGTGCCTTGGGTGATCCTCTGATGGTGCTAATTTGTCTCTCTCACAGTGCTTTGGGCTATTCGTGCAACTCTTGGTTATGCTTTGCCGCACTTTGGTGCCTTGGACTGCTGTTCCCTCTGCTGCTGATGCCGGCCTACAAATTTCATTAAACTTGGATAGAAAATCCCAGTGTTGGAGTCCAAAATAGGATGCATTGCTTCTCTTCCATTGACTTTAAGAAAACAAATTAATTGATTTCCGAGCATATCCCTAATTCATAGCAATATAATAAACACCTGAGAATAAGGTTTGAATTGTTTTGGTTTTTTTTCTTTAAGCCATAACAGTGTTTGCTGATTCCCTGGCAGAAGGACCTGCAGGAGGAATCGCCAAACGAGAAGAGGACAAAAGACCTTAGTTCCATAAGAGGAAGAAAAAACGATAAAAAGAAATGACTTAAATTGTATCTTTTCCTGTTAGCATGTAAGATAATGTGAAATCAGTGCAAATATGTATTGGGAGAGTAATGTGTGGGTTGATATATTGAAATGGATGTGTCAGCTTGACATGTGGGTAAGAAATAATACTGTTCCTTCATAGGGAGTATGTAGTAGTGCTACTGAGTGCTACAATGTATGATTGATAGAGGTTTTTGTTTTTGACAATGAACTTACAGATTAATAACCACAAGCCAGGTGATTGTTTTGGGAATGTTTACCCTTTAACATACAGGCTGTCTTTTTTGTATCTTTATTTCACTTGGTGCATCCCATTATTTTTTTTTATAGTGATTCAGTCCTCCTCTTTTGCTCAAATAAAAACTAAAACAGTGCAAAAATATTTCGGTCACACAGATGTCCAACACAACTTAACGAGTATGTTGTTTATTTGCAATCCACCTCAAACCCAGTGTGGACTTTGCCGAACATACATTTTGAAATAAAATAATTTTAAATAAAGATCTCTTTGGTAATGAAAAGGGTGAGCAACCTTTGGAAGCTATATTAAGAGTTTTATTAAGAAACAACCCCCTTTTGAAAACTGGGATTCCTATGGTGAAAAAGGACTTTGTCTGCATAGGCTCTCTATCCATATTCATCACAGGAAAGGCAGTGCACTATGTATTCCAATGACTGGACCATCACAGACAAGGTATCCGCTTTCAGTCATGATGTATAGCTTTATGTGTTTATCTAGATAAGTGGAGAGAGATAGCTAGAGAGATAGTAGTGCTGTGGTAAGTGTACTAATCTAAATGCACACTAGGAATGTCACTTCCTCAGATGGTTTTCATTAATCTAAGCAGCGGCCACTCTAAAAGCATAGCAATAACTTATCTGAATTGAAAAATATTCCATTAAATATTGAAAGTATTGCTATATAACAAAAAAATATTAACATTTGTCATCATAAATACTGATATTAATAGTCTTGTTTTCTTAAGACTAGAAATACAATTTTCCAATAGCCAGAAGTTCATTTTGTATTTATGTTCTTGAAAGTCAAAAGGACTTCTCATTGACATTCAAATGTTTTCTGTATCTAAGCTAAGTTCTGTCTAATCTTTTCAACACTTTAACTCAATAGTATCCTTGCCAACTTGAAACACATATTCTAAATTCCATAATGGATACAAATACTATAAAATAATTATAATACAAAATTATCCTCATATCTTCTCTCATACTCTACCCAACAATTTATGATTATCAGAAAGCAGCCTGAAAAAGTCTGAAAGAACTTAAAACAAGTGGAGATGCTAAGATGACAATGGCATTTATGTGGATCATAAACTGGAGTGCCTTACAACATACTACAAACAGCTACAAAGAATGAATACCTGCACCAAAGAGTTTGCAATCTAATGTAGTACCAGGTAGAATGACTAAACGGCTAGCCTAATGTCAAATTGAGCCTTGGGAGAAAATCATTGATGGACCCTCGACCCCCCCCCCCCCCCCCCCCCCCCCGCCAACTATCCCCTCTTTCACTCCTCTTGATTGTTGGCATGAATTAACAAGGGAAGGGGTGTGTGCATGCAAGCTTTCTCTGTAAGTGAGAGAAAGGGGGTTCTCTCCCCCAGCATCCATCCCCTGTCTCTCACTCCCATCCCCAGCATCTGTCCCTACTGCCTTCCTAAGCATGCACTCTCTGTCTCTCACCCCCATCCCCAGCATCTGTCCCTACTGCCTTCCCAAGCATGAACCCTCTGCCTCTTGTCCTTCCAAACATCTGCCCCCCTACCTCCTTGCCCTAGCATCCTCTCCACTGCCTCTTACCACCTCCTCCAGCATCTTCCCCTTAATTCCTTCCCTCAGCATCCTATCCTCTACTTCTTATCCCTGATCCCCAGCATCTGCTCTCCTGTCATGCTGCTTATCCTCCCTGTCCCCAGCAGTCTCTTCCCTACCTCTTATCTACCTCCATCCAAAGCATCTGCCTCCTGCCTTTCTCTTCCCACCACAGCATCTTCCTCTTGCATCTCCCCTGCTGTTTCCACTGCATTTGCCCATCACCCAGGTTCTTTTTGCCTCCTCCTCAGGCAGAAATACCTGTTTAGCAGCAGAACTGCTACCGCCACCCCTCCCAGTCGGGGCAGGCCCTTTGAGCATGTTCAAAACGCATGCGCTGGCACTTTCTGTACATTGCTATCACAAACTAATGACTGTGAAATGATTGTACAATGTTTGGTTACTGGTAAAAACATCTATAATCAGGTTTTTTTAATTTGGTTCATGAGTTGCTGGGAGAGTTTGGTAAGGTAGAAACTTACATACCAGAGGCTAAAGAGATCTCCACCCTTCCCCCGATATTGAAATTGCCACAGCGGCTCTGGGACCCAACCTAAGCCCCACCCCCAACCCTTCCACTCCAACTTGAAGCCCCCCAAACCCCTAAAACTACTGGATGTTCACTGCATTTGGATCACTCCTGGCAGTATCCAGAATTGTTACACTGCCAACACTGGATGCTGCTACAAGTGGTATCACCATTCTGGCGGCCTTGGAGATTTTGGAGGTTTTCTAGTGGGGTAGGAAAGTTGGGGTAGAGGTTGCGTGTGGTGTGGAGGAAGACTGAGGTGGGGGTTAGGAGGAGGCTGCAGGCCATGTTAAAATTTCAGTATTGGAGGGGCGGAGAGGCTCTTTGAGCTGCTGTGGCCTGTAACTAATAGAATTTTTTTTTTTTTTTGGAGAGGGGCCTTGGGGATACCATCAGGTACTATGTCCAATTATCATGTTTCTTATTTTTTGAGGTGGAGAGGTATGAGGTTAGGGCTTGCTGGCCCAGAAGAGGATTTTTTTGGTACTTAACTGGCTATATTTTGAATATAGCCAGTTAAGATAAAAGATATCAAGGTACAGGTACCTGAATAACTTTAGGACTGCTCTGAGATAGCCCTAAATTTAACCAGACATCTTAGCAAGATAGTGCTGAATATTGGCATCATCCAGCTAATTTATACAGATAAGTTTGGCATATTCTGTAATGCCCCGGATCACCCTAGGCTTATCTAGCTAAGTTGTTAGTTGGCTAATGACTTAGCCAGATAACCTTTGTGTGGTAAAAGATGAATATGGGCTTCAATAATTTTCAGGTCCTTAAATATTTGAAAAGGAACGATACCAATAGTTTGATATAAAAATATGGTCTATAAAGAAAGCTCATTTTGACTGTCATTGCCCTTCTGATCCAGGAAATATTATTCATTCTTCCACAACTTTTTTTAATTCTCTAAGAGAGGAGGACATTTTTCTATATGATATGTTATTTGAACAGTAAGATTAATCCTCAGATACCAGATATATATTTCCTGTTCTGACAAATAGGAAACTACTTCTTAATGCTCAGTCATTTCAAGGGGAAAATTAATATTCAATGACATTGTCTTGTTATAGTTAATTTTAAACCAGAGACTAAGCTAGAGGCTTTCAGTTCTTTTAAAAGATTGGGAAGGAAAATTAAAATAGTCATTAATATCATCAAAGTATCATGTGCACAGAAAGTTATTTAATTTTTCCTTTGTCCCTCCCAAATTCTTGAGGTATCTGGATTGTCCCTAAATGTTTGGGCTAGAAGCTCCATCAAAATCTGCCCTGCTGGTTCTTCTTTGTAACAAAACAGTGAATGGTTAAGAATTGGGAGTGGATGTAACCCTTGCCAAAGGATTACTATATAGATGAGGGCTGGCCAACTCCAGTCTTCAAGAGCCACAAAGAGGCCACATTTTCAGGATATCTGCAATGAATATGCATGAGATAGACTTGAAGGCACTGTGTCCATTATATGCAAATATTTCTCATGCATATTCATTGTAGATATCTTGAAAATTAGGCCTCTTTGTAGCTTTTGAGGTCTGCAGGTGGCCAGCCCTGAAATACATCTCTGCTGTTTCTTATAGATTATAAGAATTAACTTTTAATATCCCTTTTTAAACCCTGGGAATGTTAGCAGGGTGAGATTGAAGAGAAAACTGTTAGTGTTATATCTGTTGGCACTGGAGTTACAGGGTCAGACAGCCATCTTGGAGCACTAAGATCACTTCTCTGCAAATCTGCAATTGCAATGAACTAGGGAATAGACACAAGGAAGGTGTCCCAATAGCTCACTCAGGTGTGTGTTTCACACTTCTGATGCTCACTCAGTGTAACAGATGGCTTCATGCAACACACCAACAGCATATGTTACATGCACAAACACAGCCCAGTCAGTTACAGTCAGCAGGATTTTATTTGCTGGAATCTGCTCAAAAGTCAGAACAAACTTCTTAATAAAAGACATCATCTTAGTTTTGCAGGAAAACACAGCAAGAGATCGTACAGTGGATTTTTTTTTAACATATACAATAAAGCACACAAAGGGAACTGCAATACAAAGCTGCTTTCTGAGCGCCTAAAACAGGGGTGGCGAACTCCAGTCCTTGAGGGCCACAAACAGGCCAGGTTTTCAGGATAACCACAATGAATATGCATGAAATACTTTTGCATACATTGGAAGCAGAGCATGCAGATCTATCTCATGTATATTCATTGTGGATATCTTGAAAACCTGGCCTGTTTGTGGCCCTCGAGGACTGGAGTTTGCCACCTGTGGCCTAAAGTTACTTTCCTGTTTAGCCAGAACTAAATAGAAGCCAGACTTACCCCTAGATTCATCAAATTGCTATAAATTTAGCAGAAATAACACCTATGTGTTAAAAATAGGCGTGGTCTGGCTAATTTACTGTCTACTGCATCACATAGGCAAGTAACGCAAAGTGTATTGCGTTATCGCATGAACGTTGTATCAGTGCATTGCGCATCACGCGTCATTTTACACAGCTAGCATTGATTAGTGCATGGTGCATTATTTTTCCAGTTTATATATCCCGGATTCCTGCAGCTGATTCTTTGAGGGTGTGTCAGGCATGGGAGAGAGAGGAGAGGAGGTGAGTTCTTGGATACTTGTTGGAATAGGAGTTTAACTAGTGATTTCTGAATGCTATGTCCTTTGTTTTATGTTTTTCATCTGTTTCCCTGTTCCTTTGTATTTTATCTTTTTCTGTGTGTAAAGTTTTCATTAGTTTGTCACGTTTGTCTGTCAGTCTATTTTTGTGGTGGCGTGAAGAGGAGTAGTGGTGGTGGTAGTGGAGGAGTGAGGAGGAGTGCAGGAGTGAAAAAGTGGTGGTTGTCGTAAAAAGGAGTGATGAGTAGTGAGGAGGACTGGTGGTTGTGGTGAGGAGGAGTGAAGATGGAGCATGAGGAGCATGGGGAGAGAGGTAAGGAGAGGAGGGAGGAGAGGAGGTGGGAGGATGAGATCAGGAGTGCTAGGAGGAGGAGGCGGAGTAGAGACAGGGACAGAAGGGAAGGGATAGAAGGAGGTGGGAGAGGGAAGGAGATAGGCAGTTGAGGACGGAGGGAGGAGGACTGTAGGGAGATATAAAATATATAAGAACATAAGAACTTGCCATGCTGAGTCAGACCAAGGGTCCATCAAGCCCAGCATCCTGTTTCCAACAGAGGCCAATACCAGGCCACAAGAACCTGATAATTACCCAAACACTAAGAAGAGCCCGTGCTACTGATGCAATTAATAGCAGTGGCTATTCGCTATGTAAACTTGATTAATAGCAGTTAATTGACTTCTCCTCCAAGAACTTATCCAAACCTTTTTTGAACCCAGCTACACTAACTGCACTAACCACATCCTCTGGCAATAAATTCCAGAGCTTTATTGTGCATTGAGGGGCGGATTTTAAAACGAGCGCGAACAGCCTACTTTTGTTTGCGCTCCAGGCGCAAACAAAAGTACGCTGGATTTTAGTAGATACGCGCGGAGCCGCGCGTATCCACTAAAATCCTGGATCGGCGCGCGCAAGGCTATGAATTTTGTATAGCCGGCGCGCGTCGAGCCGCGCAGCCTACCCCGTTCCCTCCAAGGCCGCTCCGAAATCGGAGCGGCCTCGGAGGGAACTTTCCTTTGCCCTCCCCTCACCTTCCCCTCCCTTCCCCTACCTAACCCACCCGCCCGGCCCTGTCTAAACCCCCCCTTACCTTTGTCGGGGGATTCGCGTGCCAGCGGGCCTCCTGCGTGCCGGGCCGCGACCTGGGGGCGGGTACGGAGGGCGCGGCCACGCCCCCGGGCCATAGCCACGCCCCCAAAATGCTGCCGACACGCCCCCGAAACGCCGCAACGACCGGGCCCGCCCCCCGACACACCCCCGACACGCCCCCCTCCGAGAACCCCGGGACTTACGCGAGTCCCGGGGCTCTGCGCGCGCCGGGAGGCCTATGTAAAATAGGCTTCCTGGCGCGCAGGGCCCTGCTCGCGTAAATCCGCCCGGTTTTGGGCGGATTTACGCGAGCAGGGCTCTGAAAATCCGCCCCTGAGTGAAAAAGAATTTTCTACGATTAGTCTTAAATGTGCTACTTGCTAACTTCATGGAATGCCCCCTAGTCCTTCTATTTTTCGAAAGTGTAAATAACCAATTCACATCTACTCGTCTACATGCTTTACCCCTGAAAGCAGCAAATATGAATCATAAGAGCCAAAGAAATATGCAGAAAATACTGACAGGCCCCAAAATCACTGTCATAGCAAGAGAAAGAACTTTTTCCCAGATGAACTTTAAATCAGCACTGTCTCAGTGCCTTGATACACTGAAGGATACTTTATCAAGATCTGCCTGTTTAAATAAAAAAAACAGACAGAGAGACAATACTGCAACTTAAGCTCATAAGCCAGGAGTCAGGGATCAACCAAAGCAAGATCCAGAGATCTGAAAGACCCCCCACTCTTCGAAGAAAGGGGAGCAGTCAGAGATGGAGAAAAACACTCTGGCATAACAGCCTGGCATGCAGACGTGGCAGTTTTCCCCCAGAAGAAATGGGGAGACGAGAAAAGATCTGCAATGTGGCAAAGACCTTCCACCCACCAAGCTTACATATATTTACCAGCTGGAAAGTATAAGATAGGGGGACAAATATGGAGACAAAGGGACCCTGAAAAGAACCCCCTGAGGGTGCGCACCCTGAGAGCGACCATGAGAGCAGAGAAAGGACCCCTGAAAGAAAAGAAAGGGGAGCCTGAAGCAGACCAGCATCCCCTGCTATCAAGGGGGAAGAAGACTATGTGGCCAAGAGACCAGGGCAGGAGACCAGAGAGAGAGGATACACCCTGCTCAGGTGTGGAGAGTGACGCGGAATCACAGACGGCGATAGGCGAGAGCAAGCCCCAGACTGCCTGGCAAGCACCAGAGCCAGAAGTTAAGCCTCCTTCCCGGATTGCAGCCAGTAGCTATGCCAGAACCCATCCCAAAGTCTCCTCACCTGCCCACACTCTCCAGCACTCCAGCCAGAGCCTGCTTCAGAGGAGATCACCTGAAGCCGTTCCCGGGGTAAGTAATCTATTGGGCAGGCTAAGGTTTATGGCATGTTTGTTACCACCCATGATACAGAACTTTCTTTAGAGAAAATTGGTGCTTAGTGGCCAGAATGATAGATACAGGAAGTTTTTTTTATTTTCTAAATGCTATATCCTGCCAAATCCGATAAATAAATGTTTCTGAGGAGAATACACATTATCTTTTCCTGACTTAGGATCGTGAAGGAAGATGGGAGGGCAATTGAAAGTGTCCTGTAGCAGACAGGTCCCTGCACCCCTAAACTTGCTTACAGTCTGGAGGTTCCCCAAGACAGGATAGACCTGGCCTATCCATAGAAATGATGTCAGATGCACAGGTAGATTTTGTAGAACTAGAAAATGAATCATTAGTGAAGGTCACACAGGTTTTCACTAAAAAAAGAGGATGTACCATTCCAGATCGCTAGAGTACATGATAATTTAAAAGAAACATACCTACAGCTAGGAAATGTTACTAATTATTATCTGACAATTTTGCAATTTTTGAATAGTGAATCTAAATTAACCCTTAAGACATTAGTTGAATATGCTACCACTTTGCACTTACTAAGAAAATTACTGCAAAGTGATAACTCATATTTACATGCAAGGAATCAAGTATTGGAGAAAGACATTAGCCAGCTAAGAGCAGAGATAGATGACATCATTCAAAAATACTCTCAAGAAGAAGCAGACCATAAAATAATGGCAAAACAGAACCAAGAATTAATAGAAAGAATACACATTTTAGAAAAACAAATTGCAAGAGCTCAGCCTACAGACCCTCATTTAGATAAGCTACCTGTATACCTGAACAAATTCAAGAAATGCAGAAAGAACAGGAGATGTATTCTAAGGGGGATTCTGAGGGCAAAACAGATCAAGTTCAGGAATTAAAATTAGCTATTACAACTCAGCAAGAAGAGTCAGTCAAAAGGATTAAGTCTTTGAGAAATCAATTAACAGAGCTACAACTGCAATTAGCTGTGACTAATAGTTGAATTGCAAAGACTGTCTCTTAAGGAGACGTACCTGAGATTGAATTGTTAAAAGCTGAAAATAAAACATTAACCCAACAGCTATCAGTAGAAAATCGAGATAAGAAGCACTCTGTAAACAAAGAAAGTAAACAATATACAGCCTGGATGCCCGAGCCGCCACCCGTGTCTTCCCCAGCATCACAAGAATCCACACCCTACAGCAGTCCTTGGCCTGATAGATGCCCAAGTGGTAGGACATCCAAAAGACATGCCCCCCAAGTGGCAAGTCACGCCATGACAAGGGGCTACGAGGCAGCAGATGTGATGACATCGAATGACAAATAAGAAGAGTTGTACCAACAAGCCTGTCTGGGCCTCTCTATAGAGTTCCTGTGCCAGCTAGATAGAAGAAGCCTACTGGGCCTGTCCTCACTCCAGAGTTCCTGTGCCAGCTAAATGGAAGAAGCCTACTGGGCCCATCCTCACTACATAGTTCCTGTGCCAGGTAGCAGAAGGGATGATCTTCTGCCTGCCACTGTGGTCCTACTGACTAGCTCTAAAGCCCTCCTTGATGCTCTGCCCATATTCCAGCTTCCTTGATGTGGACTCCAGTCACAGTCCCACTGCTTTCTCTTCTCATCATGTCTCATGTCCTTCTCCTGATGTTGGTGTCTGTCTCATCTCATCTCAACTCAACTCATGCTGCTGCTGCCTCCTTGCTGCTGTTTCTCATCTTATCTCAACTCATGATGCTGCTGCATCCATGCAGCTGTGTCTTCTCCTGGGGCTTCTGCCTCCATGCTGCTGCATCTTTGTCTGGTCCTCAGCCTCCATGCTGTGCTCTCCAGTCCTGGTCCTGTTGCCTGCCACTTAAACTCTGCTACCTTGTCTCTTAGGCTGTCCCCCCTTTTGAGCGTTCTTTTTCAACATGAAGTGTCTGGGTCCCTCACTTGATGCCTTGGCCCTTAGGCTGTCCCCCTCCTTGAGTGGGTTCTTTTATCATGGACTGTCTGGTGCCTTTTTCTTGCCATCACATAGTAAGACTGTCATTAGCTTTAACATTAGAGCTTTATGGTAGCTATTGGGGGTGCCACTTCCATTTTCTATGTTCATTGCTGTAATCATGATTGTGCCAAAAGGATAATATGCTAAGCCTGTATATGTAATGATGCCATTTCCATCGATGTATGTACAGGTCTACACAGAATGTGCTATTCAGTTCAATTACAATATTATGTGAAATTTGTTATCTTGTCCTTGCAGAATGTGATTACCAAAGACATTGCCTTTATTTGAAACAGTTGACTACATTTCCTCGCTAATAAAGTGATTACTGGTTTGAAAAATACACTTTCTGCTTTGGCCATTTCATTATGTGGTTTTTGTCTTAACGGTTCACTAGGTCCAAGGTTTGTCCTCCATATGACCTTGCATGCTAGAGGGCCCTTGCACATTCCAACTAGCCACTTATCTAGCAGGCAATACCATATGGGCTAGGCCTTACAACTGAACTCTCAGTGTATGCTCCTAAGGATGACAGCAAGAGCTAAACAAGAAGCTCTTTACTGGGAAGCTTAAGTATTACCTTCTGTTGCCTTCTACATACAGCATTCTCTTAGCTAACTCTTGGTTACATGGGTCTGTATGTGAGATGGACACTAGCTAGCTAGTTAGTGTTCAGCTACATATGCTGTCCAGTACAATAGATGTGGGAATTCTTGACTCTAGGTGCAGTAGCTATTAGGGATGTGCAGAGCAAAAGTTTAAGTTCATATGTCCATATGTCCAAAGGGGGTCCCATTTGCGGTCAATATGGACATAAACAGAATTCAATGAGTTGAGTATATGTCCATATGTGCAAATAAAAATTTAAACCCCTCACCCTCCTTAATCCCCCCCCCCAAGACTTACCACAACTCCCTGGTGGTCCAGCGGGGTCAGGACGCCATTTCTGACCAACTTTGCAAGGAGCACGTGACGTCGGCGTCACGTCGGAGTGATGCGGCGTCACGTGATTCCCCGCGGGTTCGCGCCGGAACACTCATTCGGCCCAAAAGGAACTTTTGGCCAGCTTGGGGGGGGCCTCCTGACACCCCCAAGCTGGCCAAAAGTTCCTTTTGGGCCGAACGAGGGTGCCGGAGGGAACTCGCGGGGAATCACGTGACGCCGCGTCACTGCGACGTGGCGCTGACGTCATGTGATTCCCCGCGGGGTCGCTTCCGGGATCCTCGTTCGGCCCAAAAGGAACTTTTGGCCAGCTTGGGGGTGTCAGGAGGCCCCCCCAAGATGGCCAAAAGTTCCTTTTGGGCCGAACGAGGATCCTGGAAGCGACCCCGCGGGGAATCACGTGACGTCGGCGTGACGCGGCGTCACGTGATTCCCCGTGAGTTCCCTCCGGCACCCTCGTTCGGCCCAAAAGGAACTTTTGGCCAGCTTGGGGGAGCCTCCTGACCCCCCCAAGCTGGCCAAAAGTTCCTTTTGGGCCGAACGAGCGTTCCGGCGCGAACCCGTGGGGAATCACGTGACGCCGCGTCACTCCGATGTGGCGCCGACGTCACGTGCTCCTCGGAAAGGCTTTCAGAAATGGCGTCCTCACTCCTCGCTGGATCACCAGGGAGTTGTGGTAAGTCTTTGGGGGGGGATTAAGGACGGTGAGGGTTTAAATTTTTATTTTGGATCAACAATCGCGATTTCCAACTTATTCAACATAGCTATGTTGAATAAGTTGGAAATCCGATCGTTTATGTCTCATCACTTTTTTAAGTTAAAAAAAAAAAATAAGTAGCGTTTTACATTTATGTTCAATACGAATGCACACCCCTAGTAGCTATATCTTCACTCTTTGGGGGCCCAATGGTTTGTATAGCTATATGCCGATCATAATGGCATGAAACAACCCAATAGCCTCTTCTATAATGAAGATATATCACCTCTGACCATACCATGGCCCTTCTTTCTACTTATGGCACCAAATGCTCACATTACATCACACTTTTGAGGACTACTTGAAAAGTGACTCATGGCCAAGATGTGGTTCATCTATAGGAAGCTGAAATGTGCAGCAGCAGGTACCTGACCCACAGATAACATTGTGTACATGTAGAGCTTGTGTGGTATTAAGGGGAAGGTACAGTCATCATCACACAAGACATTACTTTGGGCCCCCTTACTTGTGTCATGACTCCACTTCAAAGGCTATCTGTACCCAATTCTTTTTAGAGTTTCATACTAAACAAAATATGTCATCTACTTGCAGGCTGCAGAACAGGGTGCCAGCTACTGTGTGATAACAGAAGGAGGGGTGAGGGAGTAGTGTCGTGAAGAGAATGCCCACAAGCCAAGCAGAGGGCCTAGAGAGCTACTGCTGCTGCATCTTGGGACGAGGCAAACTTCCACAGACTGGCTAGCATACCTGTAGGGGCCTCGCTTGGGGTTCTGTATAGTATATGTAAGATAAGGATAACCTTACAGGTAGTATCCACGTTACTTACTGAGACGCACACTGATACACATATCTATTGGGTACTGACTATCTGCATGCACTTTGTGCACCTACACATGGCCAATGTGAATGTTACTGAACTGTTTGTCATCAAACATCATTGATGTCTGTGGCAGCTAATGAGGTAGTCTGAGTCCTTACTTGGCACAGAAGATTATCTACATCTGTCAGCATAAAAGACATCTGTCAGAGGCATATATGAAATGTACTTTGTCTGAGGTACTGACATGGGCCCCGCAAGGCCTCAGGTGGCACTAAATGTGTGTCTTGCAAGAGACCAACCTTGAAAGGCATAAAGCCATCATGCCAACCACATAAGACCTCTGGGAGCAGTAGACCTATACATTCAGCACTGTGGCTGGTTTACTATGGAGGCAGCATGTAGGCTCTAGGGATGTGAATCGTTTTAGGACGATTAAAATTATCGTCCGATAATTTTAATATCGTCTTAAACCGTTATGGAACACAATACAATACAGATTCTAACGATTTATCGTTATAAATCGTTAGAATCGTGAGCCGGCACACTAAAACCCCCTAAAACCCACCCCCGACCCTTTAAATTAAATCCCCCACCCTCCCGAACCCCCCCCCCCCAATAACTTAAATAACCTGCGGGTCCAGCGGCGGTCCGGAACGGCAGCGGTCCGGAACGGGCTCCTGCTCCTGAATCTTGTCGTCTTCAGCCGGCGCCATTTTCCAAAATGGCGCCGAAAAATGGCAGCAGCCATAGACGAAAAAGATTGGACGGCAGGAGGTCCTTCCGGACCCCCGCTGGACTTTTGGCAAGTCTCGTGGGGGTCAGGAGGCCCCCCACAAGCTGGCCAAAAGTTCCTGGAGGTCCAGCGGGGGTCAGGGAGCGATTTCCCGCCGCGAATCGTTTTCGTACGGAAAATGGCGCCGGCAGGAGATCGACTGCAGGAGGTCGTTCAGCGAGGGTTCCGGCGCCTCGCTGAACGACCTCCTGCAGTCGATCTCCTGCCGGCGCCATTTTCCGTACGAAAACGATTCGCGGCGGGAAATCGCTCCCTGACCCCCGCTGGACCTCCAGGAACTTTTGGCCAGCTTGTGGGGGGCCTCCTGACCCCCACGAGACTTGCCAAAAGTCCAGCGGGGGTCCGGAAGGACCTCCTGCCGTCCAATCTTTTTCGTCTATGGCCGCCGCCATTTTTCGGCGCCATTTTGGAAAATGGCGCCGGCTGAAGACGACAAGATTCAGGAGCAGGAGCCCGTTCCGGACCGCCGCTGGACCCGCAGGTTATTTAAGTTATTTGGGGGGGGGGGTTCGGGAGGGTGGGGGATTTAATTTAAAGGGTCGGGGGTGGGTTTTAGGGGGTTTGAATGTGCCGGTTTTTCGATTTTTTGATTTTTTCGATTTTTTAACGATTTTTCACGATATTTTACCCCCCCAAACGGCAACAATACGATTCCCTCCCCCTCCCAGCCGAAATCGATCGTTAAGATGATCGAGGACATGATTCACATCCCTAGTAGGCTCCTGAGATCATCAGCTGACAACACCTTCTCTAGCCTTTATGCTATACACAGAGCTGATCATTGAGAGTTTATCAACACACTGCCCTGCTCACCATTAACTGTAACAGTTGCAAACCCCACGTGAGACACAGCCTATAGGATAGCTGCTCTTTTATCTGCCCATAAGTCCTGCCATCCATTCCATAAAACCATGGAAAGAGGGGGAAATTATCTTGGAAATGGACCAATCACAAGCTGCCTGCCCCAAGAGTGCTCAGCCTATGTGCTTTAAGGGTGACCACAGGTAGCAGATAGTGATACTAACTATCACTACAAGCAAACTACTCTGCATATTTTCTGGGTACATACATACATACAGCAATACCACATGACTATCCTTGAGCTACAACGACCAAGGGCCTTGCAGCACCCTGACATCTCCATATCTGACTAAGGCTACCTGTGATGGGTCAGTCGACACAAAGAGCTTCTAACATACCTTAGCATTGGGTTCTATGATATGAACTTTTTCTTGAGAGATCTGGGTGCTCTTAGATTCTTTACAAACTATACTGTGATGGCGACATTTCAGAGGTGATTGGAAAATACAAATGAAGGCAGGACACCATCTGATTCCCAATCCTGCCTTCACAGAGTCAGACCTGCATCCTTGTGTACCTCCCCGAGAAGCTAACCGAACCAACATCACATCAAAATGGCCAGGCCCCTCAAATTATAATTGACAAAAAGGTAGGTGTAGCAGGGTTCATCTGTATATAGGTGCATGTTAACCACTCTAATGTCAGCAGTAGGATTGCCAGTTGCCTCCCGATTTTCATGACAGATTGATCCAGTCCTGGTTTTAACCCATTACAAGCTGGGACTTGTTCTGATTTCCCAATTGCATTTCCTAGGAAATGCAAGACTATAAATTCCTGCATGCATTTGGAGTAAAACCAGGACTCGATCAACATGTCCTGAAAATCTGGAAACAGTGGGTAACCCTAGTCAGCAGTGGCTGTGAAACTGCTGAGGCAGGATGTCAGCTGTGTCTTGGCACGCCCATGTGACACCAAGCCTCCCCAGTACAAGTGTATATCAACCTCACATGTATACATTTCTCAGCTAAAGGATAAGGCTGTAAAAAGGTAACTCTGTCATTGATACATTAAACTGTCCTGCTGTACCTTTAGAGTGAGCCTTTAAGCTTCAGAGCTAATTGTGATATAGCGTTTCTAGAGCTGTTGCTCTCCATGCTCAAGGCCCATCTGGAGTCCCATCTCCACTATGGCACTATCTTATCCATATGTGAGGGCTAGGATGGGGTCCGATGAGGAGGCCTGTCAAGCCAAATGCCACTAGGCCAAGCTATATACATTGTGTTGACAGTTGTACATAAACTCTCTTGTGACACATGCCTCTTAGTCTCACTATCACGCAGAAAACATAATGCCAGCCACATGTATTTGATGTTATCTTTACTTTGACTACTGTTTTTCAAGTGCAGTCTACTGTTCCATTGTCAAGAGGAAACCTAAGTAGGCATAAATGTTTTCTGCTACACACTGACCCAGACAGAGGAGCAGTGAGTGAAAGAAAGATGATAGAGAGGAGAGCAGCAGCAAACACTCTACTGGTCTCCCTTCCATGGAAGGGAATGGGGTTGGTGAGGCCTAACAGGCAAAGTAGCATTATATAAGGTTTTGCCAAAGCTGGCTGCCACTCAGTGTGATGTCCTTGGCTTCTGTGGGTGCACCTGGAGGAAACCCGGGGAGTAGATCTGGAAGTATCCCCATTGGTATCCCATGGCATAGAGCAAGATTATGGAAGGCACAGCAAAGCAGCACTATATCTCTTACTTTGGGTGGGACATACATTAAAGCTCCTCACATTTTGTCCAATTAGCAAAATCTACTTTTCAGAATTCAGAAGGTGGATTCAATGACACAGAAGGTAGAACATAAGGCCTCATTGTACTTTCTCTCCGCCGGCATATTGGGAATGGCAACCAGGGTGAGAAGCAAAGTCCTGCAACCTTTACCAGAATCTCTCTCGGCAAAGACATATTTAGGGCATCAACCACAGCACAATCACTTGCAGATCTGGCTGGCAAACCACAGTATGCTCTTAGACAGTAGAAGCTAGCCTGTAGCTTAGCCTGATCCTTAAAAGCCTATTTCCTTACCCTAAGTGCATGCCACATTGTTCTGGGACAGTATATTCACAAGCGAGCACTTTCGACAGCAGGTCCACTACATTGGAATTCGCTTCCCCAAGACTTACGCCAGGAACAA
The DNA here is from genome assembly GCF_901001135.1 of Rhinatrema bivittatum. NCBI lineage: Eukaryota > Metazoa > Chordata > Amphibia > Gymnophiona > Rhinatrematidae > Rhinatrema > Rhinatrema bivittatum. Next base: position 306,049,637 of record NC_042620.1, on the reverse strand, counting down.
TGCCATCTAACATTCAGAAAGAAACTGAAAACCTGGCTGTTCGCACAAGCCTACCGTTGAAGGGACCTCTTTCAACCAACACTGACTCTCACCCTTCGACCTCTCCCTAATCCCTCCCCCCCTCCCCATCTCCCTCTCCCCCCCCCCCCTACTCACCTCCCCTCCTCTCCTCCTCCCTCTGGACATACCATGTTAACAATCACCTAGGACAAATCTCTATCTATGTATCACTAGTATATTGTTTTGTTGATTATATTTATCATTCTCCAGTTGTTATAGTTTAAACTCTGTCCTGTCTTCCATCTCCCATGTTTTTTCGCTCCCTGTTTAATGTAACTTTACCTTCTACCTAGATGTTAATTGGTTTTCCCCCTGTTCCATTGTAAACCGGTACGATAAGACCTGGTCTTGAGTATCGGTATAGTAAAAGAAGTTAAATAAATAAATAAATAAATAAATAAATAAATAAATAAATAAATAAATAAATAAATATATGTCCAGGATAACAGTAGCCGAATCCAGCTCAGATCGTCTGGACTATTAATTTGCATCTGGGGATTCCAACAAATGTGTGCCAGGCCCTCACAACCAAGCTAAGGCTACTCTTTTGTAGCAGTCAACCAACCTTGAAGCAATATATAAGAGCTGCCACATCTGTCCTAGTAAAAACACCACTACCTCGTGGTCTATTTGGGCAAGTACCTGCCTGCATTGCAGTATGTCCTCCAGAAATACCAAATTGTGAGTCCTGATATAGGGAATATGCCTGGCCCACAAAATGCTCAGGCCACTGCTTCTGGTTTAGCTGTGTGATGGTCAAGACAAACTGTGTCCATCATCCTGGCTGACCCATCACTAACAGGCCACACTAGATCTGGCAGTACCAACAATGTGGACACTTCAAGCTTGTGATTAGCCAATTAGATTTCAATGGTTCCAAATGGGAAGATGTTTGTTTCATGCAATAATTGATTCACTTTTTGTAACAATACTTGAGTCAGTTCTTTGTCTTCTCCGCCCTTTTCCATATATACCTTTTTCTGTCTCCCCTTACATTTTTGCAAGTACAATTTATGCATTGCCTTGGTGGGGATACCATCAATTTTTTCCTTTGCCACCTCCACAGCTGTCAGAGCTGCAAACATATCTCATCTAGGTACAGGCCACTTTTGAAAGTGAACACATAGAAAGTGTATAGTGCTTGCTTACACATCAAGCTTTATGGCACGTGCATTGTTTTCCCTCACAAGATTAGCAAGCCTCTGCAGCATGGGAAGAAAAAGGCAAGCTTACAGACATAAATGTACAAGCCACTTGTTATGTCAGCATTGCTGTTACATCCTCCAAAGCCCCTCCCCCCCCTTCCCATGTCCAAGCCATTTGCCACAAACACATAACCAGAGATGGAATAGAGAAAGAAGCTTCTTTCTTACCTATGAGCCAACCTTCACTGTAGAGGCCATCCTCAAAATGTTCATACAGGCCCGATTCCTAAATATAAAGGAATCATGCACAGCTCTTGGGTACCTGGCCACCACATTGAAGATGAACATTCAATCATCGCAGACCACTTGCATGTTGATGGAGTGGAAGAGTCTTCTGTTGCGGAAGATCTTCTCTCTGTCATGGAGTGGGATTAAGGCCACATGAGTGCAGTCGATAGCTCCCAGAACATTGGGAAAGTTTGTGAAGGCATAAAAGCCTCTCTTCAAGTCCATCAAGTCCTCCTGTCCCAAGGAAATGCTATGTAGCAATTAATGCGGTCAGAGACAGCTATTATGACCGGGTTCAGATAGCGGAAAAAAAGTGGTTTAGGACATTCCTCTCCACCCCCCATGACCCCTACTGTCATGTGGAAGAAGCCATTGCCATGAAATGCAGGGTGGCCAATAGTTTGATGAGGCCTGGCACAGCATAGGACCTTTCCGTGACAGGATCCAAATCCCCTCGGATTTCTTCATATAATTCCAAGATAACCTGAGAGCTGAGGCGATACCCACTAACCACATAATCCTCTGGCATGCCTGGCAATGAGGCTCAAGAAAGAAAATGTACTCTCAAATGCGTTAAAGGCTTATCGCATGTGTTAACAGGGCTTTTCGCATGTGATAAGCCCTTAACGCATGCGAAAACGCCTTATCGCATTTTGATAAATGACCCCCTTTGACACAGGCAATTTGGGGATGGGAGAGAGAAAGAGGAGGAACACACAAAGGAGAGAAATACTACTCATACTCAAAATATTGAAAGGTTGCTTCCGTTGATATTGTCAAATAGAACTGTGCAAAAAGTAGTAAGGAGCAGGCACAATAAAGCTGGAATTTGTTGCCAGAGGATGTGGTTAGTGCAGTTAGTGTAGCTGGGTTCAAAAAAGGTTTGGATAAATTCTTGGAGGAGAAGTCAATTAACTGCTATTAATCAAGTTTACTTAGGGAATAGCCACTGCTATTAATTGCATCAGTAGCATGGGATCTTCTTAGTGTTTGGGTAATTGCTAGGTTCTTGTGGCCTGGTTTGGCCTCTGTTGGAAACAAGATGCTGGGCTTGATGGACCCTTGGTCTGACCCAGCATGGCAATTTCTTATGTTCTTATGTTCACAGCAGATTAACTCACCAGCAGGTTGCATGTTGGAAGAATCCAGCACACCTCACAAGTGCACCCAAAGAAAAGACATAGAAATATTAAGACAATTTCTAGCAGAATGTAGTCAATAGGAGAAATAATTATCATATTATTATTATTATGTCTGTACATCTGCCCTGTTGCATTCCGTAAGCATCATTAACTGCATCATAAGGATGATGTTATCTCCGTGTTCTACTTTTGGATTTGAATAAACAAAAACAAATTCAAAATAACTGAGCATGAATCTTGAAGTTTAACCCTATCATCACCAACCACAATCTTAGGAAAGGACCAGAATGGATATTTTAAAAAGTAGAAAAGTATAACATAGTATTATATAAAATTAAGGCAAAAAAACCAAAAAGACAACCTTATGCTGTGGAAAGATTTTATTAAATTATTCTAGTACAGAGCCCGACTCCAGCCAAGTTTTGCCAATTAAGGCTGCATCAGGGGCTAAAAATATAACATTAAATTTTTTTTAAAAAAAACAAGTAATAAATAATTAGATAATTATATTCATAAACATTTTTTTCATAAAAATGTTTTAACTCACATGACTTCTGATGGCAAAGAAACTACATAGGTCTATTCTTATGTGGTAACACTGTCAAGTCAAATTTCAGTCAAAAATAAAACTATACATAGTTAAAAAATTAAATCTGACAATAAGTCATTCAAAGTTTAACAAAACTCGAATTATTTTGTTGTGACAGATTAAACAGAAACTAAGGTTGTATTTTTGTTTCAAAAAACATTCTCTATTATAAGACTTTCATCTAATGGAAAGGACTACATAAACAAATCCTTCCATGGTAACAAAGTATCAATATGCAATAGCGTTGTATATAGCTGACATTTAGCAACATGTATATGAGAAACCACGGTCTGACAATGTTAATGATACTTAGTTGCAGCAAATTTTGACCTCTCTCTCTCTATATATATATATCTGTCATAAAAGGTTTATATCTTTATGGCACTATGAATAATATAATTGTCCAATTTCTAAAGTTAAAAAATAATTTCTAACAAACAGCGAGAGACTTCAATTGTTTACCTTAATCATGCATACAACTCTCTCCGCTTCACGAACTGACAGTGTATCTCGCTCAAAATTATGTTATTTAAGGATAAGGCAAAAATAGAGACGATGTGTCTATAATGTGGAACAACATGCCAGGAATATATAGTTACTTACTATAAAGATACTGTAATGAGGATTAGTATTATATAACTAATCAAAATGTCAATGGAAATCTCTATCAATTATTTACCAACTTCATGTCACTAGTGCCAAAAAAATCCTATTCCAAGCATTAAGGAAAAACATTTTTCTTTTAATAGAAGCTAGAGAAGAGGGTGATAAATTAACTCATAATTCATTTCAAAAACTGTCAACAAAGGTTCGTATAGTGAATTTATAAGCGTTCCTCTTATCAGTATCACCCACTTTCTATATGACTAATACTTAATTTTCGCAAAGTAACCTTATATACTTACATTTTGCCTTCTATTTCACAGCCTCTCAAACGCAATAGAACAGATCCTCACGATGCTAAAAATTGTTGACTATTATTGGATCTGTTTATATATGTTTTCTTTAAAAACGGTGCGAAACTAAACCTGACGTCACATCCTCGTCAGTGTGTCAATCATGTCAACAAAGCTTTATTGTTAATGGACAAAACTAAGTCAACAGCGAGAACCTTAATAGTATGCCAACTTTTTGAACATATTACGATTGAATCATATTAAGAAGTTTTTAAGCCGAGCTTAATTCTTGCCGGTTGCACTTTAAATCACAAACAAAAGCGTCTTCAGGGATAATAAAAAGGAGAACAACACATCTATCTGCAACTCTTTGATCGCGACAAAATATTATTTTTTCCGTGGAGAGAGAGAGAAGGTTATTCAGTCTATTCGTATTTTATAAGTCGGTGTACATTGGAATCACTCACTGTCTTATTAGTGAACACTTCATAATAATCAAATATATTTAGACCCGCTACAAGATAAATAATAAAATTCAGAATAAAAACTATTGCCATAAGAGATTACATTAACATGACAGATAAATATAACAAGAGATGTATTCATTTTTTTATAAGAAAAAGGGGGAGCAATTCCCAAGAATGTTTATCCATTGTTACCAGTTGGGATAATACATATTCTTAATGTTCATAACATAAAATACTCTTAAGTAAATAAATGGAAATCCTACTTTCACTAGATAAAAATTAATTACCAGCAACAGAGAAAAGCATGTTATATGTTATTTAGCTTACAAAAATACTGAATAATCTATTTCTTGGTTAAGACCAAATGGTTCCATAGTGTTAAATTTGAATATAAGTTTTTGTTCTATACACAGCAACACTTTATCTAGGTCACCTCCTCTCCAGTTTAATTTTAGTTTGCATAAAACACAGAATGAATAGTCTTCAAATTTATGATTAGCCGTGACAGAATGTTCAACCATTGGTTTGCCTTCAATTCTTCTGTTTATTGAACTTTTGTGCTCAATTAATCGTTTATTTAGGGGGCGAATAGTTTTGCCAATGTAATGCTTATTGTAGGGGCAATAAGCTACATAGATCACGCCTTCACTTTTACAATTCATGAATTGTGTTAAATGAAATGGTTCTGATTGGTTATTAAATAAAATCTGTTTGGTTCTGCGATTTACTGAGCATACAGAACAAGAACCACAAGGGTAATGGCCTAGCTGTTCAGAGCTGGGGTTGCTGTAGAGATAGCACTCAAAACTCCTGGGGATGGGGAACAAATTACACTCACTGCTCAATGGAGACTCCTACTGATTGATCTAAGGTGGATGAGAGCTGGGTACAAGAAGCAATGTGATCTATGGCTCCTGGCCAAAAACTGTCCATGGTTGAGCTAGGGATGTTTTTTTAAAAAGTAGGGGAAATAGCCCTGGTAGTTGTGAAAACCTGATAGCACTATTGCCCAGTAGAGACCATTTCTGGTCTAAATGGAAACCCAAAGGATCAGAATGAAACTGATGGGCCAAAACTATTTCAAATATACAATCACATGAATTATGCTTCATATAATAGGATGGCCATCTGGTACTACGTCATATTAGGTATTAGGCCCTTGAGTCTATAGACCCAAAATGGGAAAATTCCCTTTTGAACATCAGGCCCTTAGTCTTTCAATTCCTGTTTCAAAGCATTCTGTGAATCATTCAGCTTTTAGACAGGAATTGAAATGCCTATTTCTTGTGACCCAAAGCCAGGTAATAACCATATTTTACGATATGTGGAATTTAAGTCAAAACTGGATGCCAACAGTATTGAGGGCATGAAAAATCCAGCTAACTAATGTTTTAGAAGCTACTCGGCTGTAACTTTGGAATATTGAATAGTAGATAGGAAGGTCTCTACACCATGTGTTACCAAGTCCAGATTTAGACGAGGCAGAATAATGGAGCTTAAACTCAAGAATATGCTATGATCCTACACCAAAGGAAATAAATACAAAAATATGCCTTATTTGAGCTAATACCCTTCCCCCAAAATGTGGTTTTATTTACAAAGCTGGATTTTTACATGCCAGAGTACTAGACTATATGTGCTATATATATATATATATATTTTTTTTTTTTACAAGAACATTTTCACTCCGCAGTCTGCAGTAATTAATCAGGTGAGTTCCAAAAGTTATTCCACATTTATTTGTTCTTTAGAGCTATTATTTTGGCTAGTGAATCAGCATGAGTATTCAGGGATGGGTTGTTAAGGCTTTTTTAAATTTAATTTAACTGCTTCAAATCACTTGTAAAACTAAATATGGATTAAAATAATTTTTTGTTTATTTGCATTTTCCCATGCTTTAACTGAAAACTGGGAACTATAAGTGTAATTAAGCGATATACTGTCTTCAATGGTCTTGATGAAATGCTATGCTTCCCTTGACTGCTTAGAAATGGATGGCAAGGGAATGGTGATGCAGTTGTGCCAAAATATAAAGTAGAATGATACTGGACTTGCTACAAATGTGATAAAGCCTGCCAAAGTTATTGCTACAAGTATGTCATGTGCTAGAAGAGCTGGAAATAATTCATTTGAGCTTACCATGGTCTAAAGGTAAATTATAGTGTGCAGTATGGAAGTTCAATTAATTTAAGATCATGAAAAATTTAAGATTGCACTAGAAATGGGGCAAAGTTCTGCAGGTTTCATTTTGGCAAAAACAAATATGAGTGTTTGGGGTGTGTTCTTACTTTTGCAAAATCTCAGTTGTTTTGGTTTGAATTTCAGCTTTGAATTAGTTAAAAATTAAAGGATATATGCTAAAAAAAAAAAAAAAAAGTCTCCTGATTTTCCAAAATCTTAAACTTGCATTTTCAGCTTTCTTTAACATTATTAGCAGGCAAGAATATAGAAACTAATAACAAGGTATGTCATGCTCAGTCAGACCAAAGATCTATCAAGTCCAGCATTCTGTAGAAATGTACAAGGAATGTTTTTCCTATTAGTTCATTTTGTTTTTAGATCATTTTTGTTCATGTTTTCATTTTATGGGCTTTTATCATTTTTTTCAATTTTATTTGTTTTTGACAATACACATACTATCTGCAAACAGAGCACAGCAGTGGAAAATAGTGTGAGCTATTTTCAAAAGTAATAACAAAATTTTGGGGATTTTTAAGGGATTGTGCATTTAGTTTGGGCTAAATGAACCAAAATGAAAATGTATGATTCGGTTCAGATTATAATTCATTTTTAAAAGAATGCATATCCCTCACACTAAGAGGTACATTTTAAAATGCCAAAATCAGGAGATACATGTGCATGTAGGACACATGCACATGTGCTGCATTTTAAAAGCCACCTACATGTGTGCATTTGCTGATACGTGAATTTCTCAATATGATTCAAAAGGGGCGTGGTGTGGATGTGATTTGGTAGGGCGTAGGTATTCCATGATAGGGCCAAGAAATGTGCACACAAATGTACATGCCTGGGCACGCACCCACACTTAGGGGGTCATTTTTGTAGCGCATCGCATGCGAAAAGGGACTTTTTGCAGCCAATAACTAGCTTGGGGCGGAGTCGGAGCAGAGTCGGCCCCGGAAGAGGAGGAGTCGGGGCGTCGTCGGGGCGGACGTGACGGAAAGATCGCTGGCTACGAAAAGGTAAGAGCCCTTTTCGCTACCAGTAGCGCGCCCAATAGCGCCATCTTTTACGATGGCGCTATTGGGTGCGAAAGCCGGCAGTGATTGCACTGCGGAGGTGCGATCGCTGCCGGCTTTCGCAGGACCGCCCCCCACTACCGCGACCTTAGAAAATCCAGGCCTTAGTGCTGTGTAACTTTACTTTTGCTCTGGAGGAGGTGTAACTTAAAAAAACAAAACAGCTCTTTCTGAGGTGTTATGCGCAACGGCTGCGGTATTCTGCGGCCAGCCATGCTCACCCGATGCAGCCCTCGTCCAACCCAGTCCTCTCCTGCAGCAGCAGAGAACTGTCGCCAGTGCAGAGCTTCCTCACTGCTCAAGGCCACCACTCAGCATGCTGAAGTCCGACCCCGCCGGCGTCTTCCAAGGCACGCACGCACGCACGCTTCTCCACTTTTCTTAAAGGGACCACGGTGGGAAAAGTTCCCGCGGTTCCCCTGATGATGTCAGTGATTCTATTTACTTAAGGCCATTTCTGCCTGCTATGACTTGCCTCAGCAACAGGTCAGGCTCCTTGTGGGCCTCTCATTTTCTGTCGCCATCTTCTCCTGGATTGCTTCCCTGGTTTTGGTTTGGACTGTCTGGATAATGTTTTGGATTGTTGACTTCCATGACTCTTGGATCAAATACGGATTCTACTGGATCACTGCCTGCCCTGACTCTTGGATCGGATACAGATTCTGCTGGATCACTGCCTGCCCTGACTCTTGGATTGGATACAGATTCTGCTGGATTGCTACTTGCGCTGACTCATGGATTGGATACAGATTCTGCTGGATTGCTGCCTGCCCCAACTTGTGGCTCATCCTTGACCCCAACGGCTTGTTGCCACATTGATTTGTTCTTCTCTGGAGACATGTTCCTATGTCCAGCCAGCCCCAGTGTCCAGGAGTCAAACCTAAGAGGAACGAGGACTGGTAATGGTAAAGAGCCACGTCGTCAGGGCAGACGTGGCGGAAAGATCGCTGGCTGCGAAAAGGTAAGAACCCTTTTCGCTACCAGTAGCGCGCCCAATAGCACCATCTTTTACGATGGCGCTATTGGGTGCCTACTGACAACGAGAACCTACAGGGTTCTCGTTGTCAGTAGGCACCCTGAGTCCAAGATGAACAACTTCATCTTGGACTCAGGGTTCACTCCATAACAACAACTGGGAGGACTGCAGGCTATTAAACTAGAGGAGTTTGGAGGACCTAGCTCTACAATGCACAAAATGGTGGAACTTTCGTGGCTCAGACCCAGATGTGTGTGGCTGTGCAACACAGTTGTAAAATAGGGCACACACATATATGTGTCTATACTATTTTATAAAGTACACTTGTATGTGCGTATATGTTATAAAATAGCTAGGTCCCTGGGTGCGTACCAACACACACGCATCAATGTGTATCTGCATGCCCCTTTGAAAGTTACCGTCTTAGGCCTGGATTTATCATTTTACTATAATTATAGTGAAATGATTGCCCGAGGGAAAAAAGGGGCAGGGGACGATAGTGAGCAGGCGGCTGCATAGCGGCAGTGCATTTTCGCCCACCGCAGTTACAGCCACACTGCACACTATCGCCCTGTAGTGCCAATTAAATAGCTGTAGCTATTTCCGGTGCCAATGCGGGTGATAATTTGTGATACATTATTTCCCGGCAGCACTACAGGCCGCTAAATTTCTTAAACCCTGCCTAAACCCTACCTAAACTCCTCCCCTTTCCCCTAATTTAAATTTCCAAACCACAATTTGATGAATGACCCTGTTAATTGCAAAGTATTACATGTAGAATTTGAGAGGTAGGGGTCTTTGAATGGCCCTTTTCCTGGAGAACATAATACCAAAGATCTTCTTCTTGGGCTCCTTAATCTTAATAGTTGCAAACTTTAGGTTCTGAGGATACATAGCCCTATTCGGGGGTAATATATTATCTTGCCAGATTCTCTCCAATCACCTGTCCAAGGTTTTCATCAGGCATAATTCATCCATGAACTAGGGTGATTTTTTTTTTTATTAATAATACGATGTTTCATTATACTGGGGTTGTCTTACGTAATGCCAGGAATAAAGAAGTATTGAAATTATGCACAATTTGATCAGCTGATAAATTCTCAGAAAAATGTGAGAAATTGTTTAGGACAGTGCATAGCTTAAGATGGTAACTTTTAAACCAGCACTTGGGCCCACATTGGCGCCCGTACATCAACTCGTGCCCAGCAACATGCCATTTTATAATATATGCATGCATATGCACACATGTTATAAAATAGCCTGTCTTCATGCACATGTGCGCCAAATTTTAAGTGGGTGTGCGCCTGTGTGCACCACTGCTGCTTCTCCCATGTAAATCAGGGGATTTTAAAAGGGGCATGCGCCAATGCTATTCCCAGTTTTATCAGTTCATTCTTTCACCCAGTTAAGAGAGAGGTCCTCCAAAGTCCCTAATTTAATAGCCTTTACTCCCCCAGTAATCTCCAACCCTTAAAACCTGACAGATCTGCTTATTTTTCTTTATATTATAACTTATGCATCATCCAGAAATAATATTGCACGGCAGAGGGCCTCAGAACGCATTGGATTTACGTGCATATCTGAGCTTTCATGCCCCAAAACACCTAAGTATGCTCCACCCAGCGACCACGCCACTCCCCATCCCTTTTTAAAAACTTTCCAGATGTGCACGCGTATCTGGGTGGTTTTTAAAATCTGCTCTAGCGTGCGAGCCCAGCATATTTGTGCATCCCCTTATTATTGCATGTACCGGGCTTTTAAAATTCACCTCATCGGGTGATGATATCATTTTTATTCCTGAATGTATGATTTCAATATGTTTGGGAGCTTGAAATCCACCTTTTACAGGAAAAGAAACGAACACGTTATCTATGTCATCCACTTCACTGAAATTTGATAATCATTGATCCATTCTCCTACCTTATTAAATCCCTAGGAAATGTATTGGGGGGTTTTTTTTTCATTTTTCTATGTAAATTGTTAAAAATATAAGAAAGAATGGTTCAATTACAGATGTCTGCAACACTGCTGCTAACCATCTTATACCAATTAGCACTGGCGCCATTTATCATTAGCTTCGGTATTGTACCAATGAAATACTTTTGGATCTGTTTGAATACCTTATCCATTATTTTCAGTCATGCAATCTTCTTTATTGGCTTTGTGAGTGAAACTGTATCAATCACTTTTGCAAGATCCAGGCAAATGATGGCTTCACTAATGCCTTAATTTCTGTTAACTATTTTGTGTTAATTTGTCACGACTTGCTTCCCTTAACTCATACTGCTGCTCGGCAATGGCTTCATTTTTTTTGTTTTATTGTAGTATTTTCTGTACTGTTGGCATCAGACTGAACAACCTATAATTTTCCCATCTTGCTTCTTTTGTTTACAGGAGTCTGTTTCTTTCCTTTAATTATAAGGTACCATTTCTTTCTCCAGCGAAGGTCTTACATTGTAGTTTTACTGAAACACAAATGCTTCAGGTATAGAGGAAAATGTGTGAACAGTGATTCAACATCCTAAAAACAGAGGCCTATGTTTCATCTAAAACCTAGGCAATAAAAGCTGTCTTTTTTCTGGTTTTTTCTACCCTCACCCAAAATAGTCTACTTTTATCTATGCAAAGTGCCAGCAAGAGTATAGATAAGAAAAGGCTGACTTCATAAACTAGAGATTTGTAGAAAGTGATGAAAAGGCTTTTAAAAATCTAAAGGATGCTCTCATTTCCTCCTCATATGGAGGAGATACTTGAAAGACCAGTTAGTGCAATATAGATCTATACTTTGTAATCATCAGAGAACTTTCTTTTAAAGGTCCTGGTACCATTACAAGTCAACTTACCAGTGCTAGGAATAGAGCTTTCCTTGAATTGCCCCATTGTGGAACCACATTCCAAGGGCTATTTAGTTTTCCAGTTATCCTTTAGGAAAGCCATAAAAATCTGGAAATTTCAGTTCATTTTTGGATAAGAACATATGAAACAGTGTAATCAGGTTACAGGAGGCTTTTAAAATTGTTACATATATAAGTAAAATCGGTTACATTGCTAAGAGATTATTTTTTTTAATGAATGTATTTTTAATTAGGTATATTTAATTATTTCATTTCTGATATTATGTCTTCATTTATTGCTTGTTATTTTAAAATTTTATCTTTATTGATTTTCCATATTTAAAACAGAAACAAGAATACAGATTTTCGTTTGATAAGCATATCAAACTAATTACACTAACAAAGATAAATATCTCTGGCAATTAGCATGTTTCTTTATAGCATAACCAAATGCAACAGGTACTTATGGCAAAAGGATCAGAGGCATTAACAGATAGTTGGGAGCAACAATATTAATAATTAACTGTCTTATGGTAATTCACAGTCTGTGCCTATGTATTCTCTCATTACTCACTGGAGAGGGGGGACGAAGTGGTTAGCCTCTTCTGTTCCACAAAATACTTTAACTGATCAGGTAAAGAGAATATGAAAACATCTTGCTCTTTCTTAATTATGCACTTGCAGGGAAATCTTAAGATAAAGGATTAACCCAATGTTATCACATCCTGGCGGTGTAACAAAAACTGTTTTCTCCTCTGCTGTGTGGTAAAAGAGAAATCAGGAAATATTTTTACTGGATTTCCATGGAAAGATGTCGGGTATTTAGAAAAATATCTTTTCATGACCTTATTAAGGTCCAAGAAATGTATAAAGGAAGCTAGCAACATACCCTGATCAATTATCAGATTATTTGAAGTTTCTAGAAAATTGGTTAAATCACCTTGGAAAGGCAGCTCTGAAACATTCAAAATAACATTTTTCTTTGGCAAAAAATAACAGTAACTAATACTAGGAAATTCTTGTTCAGAAAAAAACAGCACTTCTCGGAGAAATTTTTGAAATGTTTCCATAGGTATCTCCCCAGCCACCCTCGGAAAATTGAGTAACCGGAGGTTTAACCGTTTGGAGTTGTTTTCAAAAATTTCTATACTCCTAGAAAGTGCTTCTCTGTCTTTAGCTACTACAGCTTGAAATTCTAAATTTTTTGCATCTGTTTCTTCCAGGATTTTAATTCTAGCTTCAGATTTTTTAACCATAGTATGTATATTCTCTAAATCTTGCTGATTTTTCCCTGCAATAAAGTCAATCTTTTTCTCTAAACCTTTTATATTTGAAGACATTGCAACCATCAAGTCCCACACTCGATCCAGTGTTACCACTGCTGGACGAACTAACGTCTCCAGGACCTCAACCTCAGCTGCTTGATTTTCTTCTCCAATAACAGACCCAGATAACATCTTCCTTTCTTCATTTTGGCCTGATCTTCAGGCCAATGCAGCTGAGAATTCTCCACTCAAATGTTCCGAGGAAACCTCGGCTACTATCGGGGATGATTTAATCAGTGTATTCCCAGATATTGACTCATTTGTCCTCTGCATAGGTGGTAACCCTAGATTGGGACTCAGCGAAGCCTCCTCTATGGAAACAGATGGTCCTCCCAATTGAACTGGTTCAGTAGATTCCTTGGCTACTGGTGTATTAAGCACAGATGCTGCATATATCTGACAATCTCCTGCTGGATAGGAGAAGCGAGGGGCATGGTGGGATATACCCTAACTTTGCCCTTCCTCTTAGGTGGCATAACTAGCTTCAAATGAAATCAGTCCAAGAGGATTTGTCATTATAGTCAAAATACTGTGAAATAATTTTAAGTTCCTACCTCTGTGGCTGCCAAACTGATACACAGAGCTCTCCCGTCAGTCCGTCCAAGTCCGGACTAAGCCGGACAAAGCCACGTGCGCCCCTTAGGCAGCGCGCCGGCGGTTGTGGCACGCCGCTACCGTGCCAATCTTGTAACGCTTTGGGCTCCTCCCACTCACGCCAGAGTCTCCGGGGCAGGCCCGATGTTCTGGCCCAGGTCCTGAGAGCCTGCAATCAATCTGGCAGCGTGCTTATTATTTTAATTTTATTTATTTTTATTGTAAGTTTGTCTTGAGCATAAATGAAATGGAAAGATAGTTTAAAATAAAACATTTATGATGAGGATGATGATGGTGATATTTAGTAGGGATGTGAATCGTGTGATCGATCGTCTTAAAGATCGATTTTGGCTGGGGGGGGAGGGAAATCTGATCGTCATGGTTTTTTTTGTTAAAAAATCATAAATCGGGGGAGGGTGGGAAAATCGGCACACCAAAACAACCCTAAAACCCACCCTGACCCTTTAAAACAAATCCCCCACCCTCCCGAACCCCCCCAAAATGTTTTAAATTACCTGGGGTCCAGTGGGGGGGTCCCGACGTGATCTCCCGCTCTCGGGCCACGGCTGCATTAATAGAAATGGTGCCGGTGGCCCTTTGCCCTTACCATATGACAGGGCAAAGGTAGCACCAGCGCCATTTTGGTTCCTGTCACCTGACGTCACGAGTGCAGGAGATCGCTCCTGGAACCCCGCTGGACCCGCAGGGACTTTTGGCCAGCTTGGGGGGGCCTCCTGACCCCCACAATACTTGCCAAAAGTCCAGCGGGGGTCCGGGAGCGACCTCCTGCACTCGGGCCGTATTGCCAATATTCAAAATGGCGCCGGCGCTACTTCTGCCCTCATTATGTCGTACGGGTCGTATTTTGGGGGGGTTCGGAAGGGTGGGGGATTTGTTTTAAAGGGTTGGGGTGGGTTGGGGTGGGTTTTAGGGTTGTTTTGGTGTGCCGGTTTCCCTCCCTCCCCCCTCCCCCGATTTACGATTTTTTGACGATAAATCAGGGGAATTGCTATTGTATCGCGGCTCTAATGATTTTTGACGATTTAAAATATATCTGACGATTGTTTTAAATCGTCAAAAAATGATTCACATCCCTAATATTTAGTGGCTAGCAGGTAAATTTTAAAAGCCCAATGCATGCCAAAACTGAGAGATATGTGCATAAGTTGGGCAGGTGTGTGCCGAGCGGATTTTAAAAGGTGCTTCATATGGGCATATGCGTACAAAAAAATTTTGTCAAAAAAAGGGTAGAGCATGGGCATGGTCTGGGCAGAGTATGGGCATTAATGGATTTCATATTGAAACCAGCAAGCAAATAACTATGGACCTCATTTTCCAAGCCGCTCGCACGCAATAAGGGACCTTCGCACGCGAAAAGTCCCTTATCGCGTGCGATACCAGGATGGGGGCAGAGTCGGGGCAGAGTCGGCCCTGGAAGAGGAGGAGTCGGGGTGTCACCAGGGCCAACTCTGTGCCAACGCCGCGAACAACGAAAAGGTAGGTGCCTTTTCGCTGCCTATTTCGCTCCCAAACTACACCTCCAATGGTGGCGCTATTGGGTGCGAAACCGGCAGCGATCACACCGTGACGGTACGATTGCTGCCAGCTAGCGCAGGCTCGCCCCCCGTTTCAGCCCTCCGCCCCTCATCTTCTAAAGTATCGCAGGCCTGCGACACTTTAGAAAATGAGGCCCTATGTGAGAAGTTGTACATGTGCGTGCGATGCAAAAAGCTCCTGGCTCTCAGAGAACGAGTCCGATCTCTGGATGCTAGAGTGGCAGAACTGGAGGAGCTGAGGCAGACAGAGAGGTATATAGATGAGACCTTCAGGGACATAGTAGCCAAGTCCCAACTTCAGACTGGCAGCCCTGGTGCTGCCTTGGAGGAAGAAGGTCTCATGATTGGAGAGCATCAACCTGGTGCAGCAGGAAAGGATCCTGTAGCAAGGACCTGCTCTCCAGGTGGTACATTGTCCTTTCGCACTGAGGATATCTCCCCAAGGCCTACTGCCCAGGAGGGAAGGGTTAGGTCGGCCGTTATAGTTGGTGATTCGATTATTAGGAATGTAGATAGTTGGGTGGCTGGTGGGCATGAGGATCGCCTGGTAACATGCCTACTTGGTGCGAAGGTGGCGGACCTCACACATCACCTAAATAATACAACTATTAAACAGGCCCTAAACACTAATACATTTCCTATTGGAAAAACAGAATAAGCCAAGCTGCTATAGAGCCCCACACAGAATTAATTGTAAAGCTATACTAAAAATGTTACAAAACAGCTGCTGAACAGAATAATATCCAACAATTAAAAACTCATAAAAATTATTTTAAAATGTCCAAATATCAATAAAATATTTCAAAACAGCAGACATCGCATAATACCCAATAATTAAAATGGCAGTCAATCAAGAAAAATAAATTTAAAAATCCACCTTTACTTACCCTCTCCAGCAACTCTCCTACGGGCCGATACAGTAAAAATTGCAGGAAAGCAGGCGAGCGCCCGCTCTCCTCTGCACGCGATACAGTAATTTAATTTATTTAAATTAGGGCCGGCGGTAAAAAGTGGCGCTAGGGACACTAGCATGTCCCTAGCGCCTCTTTTCGGACAGGAGCGGCGGCTGTCAGGTTTTGAGAACCGACGCTCAATTTTGCCGGCGTCGGTTCTCAAGCCCACTGACAGCCACGGGTTCGGAAACCGGACGCCGGTAAAATTGAACATACGGTTTTCAACCTGCGAGCCGCGGGCCTATTTCAAATTTTTTTTAATTTTTTTTTTACTTTTTTAAACTTTCGAGACCTCCGACTTAATATTGCCATGATAGTAAGTCGGAGGGTGTACAGAAAAGCAGTTTTTACTGGCGCCAGCAGAAATTAACGCCTACCTTTGGGTAGGCGCTAATTTCTTAAAGTAAAGTGTGCGGCTTGGCTGCACATTTTACTTACTGAATCACGCGGGAATACCTAATAAGGCCATCAACATGCATTTGCATGTTGCGGGCGCTATTAGGTTCGGGGGATTGGACGCGCATTTTCGACGCGCTATTACCCCTTACTGAGTAATGGGTAATGCTAGCACGTCGAAAACGTGCGTCCAATCGCAGGTTAACAGTGCGCTCCGGTGAGCGCACTGTACTGTATCAGCCTGCTACTCCTTCCCTTCCAAGCCAATAGCACTCACCAGAAGCAGCAAGGGCTGCTGGAGCTCTGTCCTCACAGTCCTCTTCCTTAGCACCCAAAACCAATCACTCACATACACAAACACACACCAGTCTCAGTCTCTTTTACACCAGTCATCTTCCTGACCAGTCTCTCTCTCACATACACACTAGTCATGTTCTTGACCAGTCTCTCTCTCTCTCTCTCTCTCATATCACATCCCTGACCAATCTCTCTCTCAATCACACTCATGCTCTCTTATATACAAGCTCTCAATCACACATAAATGCTCTCACCCCCATTAACACCAGCTCTCACCCAGGCTTCCATCCCTCCCATCCACAAACTCTCACCCAGGCTTCCATTTAAATCCACACACACACAAGCTCTCACCCAAGCACCCATTCTCACCAGCTCTCACCCTGGCACCCATTCACACCCATTCACACACACAGACCAAGCTCTCACTCATGCATCCATTCACATCATCCACATACATAAACTCTCACCAAAAACCTCTTCCTTCACTGTAGGGATGGGCTCCAGTTCTGCCGCGGCTTTACTCCGGCGGGCCTTCTTTTTTCACTGCCATGGGGATGGGCTCTCGTGGTGTTCAGGTTTCCTCTTTGCCGCACGGGGATGGGCTCCCATGGTGGCCTTGCATGATCAGGGTTGGGTTTTCCTCTTCACCGCCACGGGGATGGGCTCCTGTGGCGGCCTTGCTTGGTTGAGGTCGGGTTTTCCTCTTTGCTGCCACGGGGTTGAGCTCACATGGCGGCCTTGCTTCATCAGGGTTCGACACTGCCATCCCTCCCACCCCATCCCTGGGCTATGCGATGCCTGCCTCACCGACCAATCAAAGGCTTCCTCCCTTCTTCCTACTCCCTTTGGCAGGTAGAAGGGCGGAGGCATCCGATTGGTCTGCGCGGGGGCAGGCAGAATGAAGGGAGCTTCCCATTGGGCAGTGGGGGTAGGAAGAAAGTAGGCTTCCAATTGGCTCATGGTGGCTGGTAAAAGGAAGAAGGAAAGTACAACGGGGCTGTGGAACACCGGGAGACGCAGCACACCTGCCGGTGTTTGGCGACACACTGATGTGTTGCAACATACCGGTGCTCTAGAGACTACAATATATTGGAGATAATTTTCAAAGCCATTTATATGCATAAAAACCAGTTTTATGAACGCAAATAGCTGTTCTAAAATTGATCAAGGCACAAGGTATATAAAACTATGCACATCTGTTTTACACACACATTTACACGCACTGAGAAGAGGCAATCTACGCTCTGGAATTGAGATGGAGTCAGCACTTATGTGCTTACTTTTTCATTTAAAAAGTATACATGTAAGTTTACATGCATAGGGGCACATTTTAAAAGCCCTGTGCGCCTAAATCCAGCTGGATTTATTCGCACATGGGACTTAGGTGCCGTCACGCCTCTGTTGCATAGGCCACCGGCACTTGCAAAGCCCCGGGACGAGCGTAGGTCCCGGGGCTTTGCTTGGGGGACGTGTTGGGGGCGTGTTGGGGCGATGCAGATTTCAGGGGCATCCCGGGGGCGGGGCCATGGGCATGGTGCCTGCCCGGGGGCGTTTCGGGGGTGTGGCCAAGGCATCCGAACCAGCGCCTGGACCGGGGAATGAAGCACTGGCTGGTGCGCACAAGTTACACCTGCCTCAGGCAGGCGTAATTTTCTCAACAAAGGTAGGGGAGGATTTAGTTAGGGCTGGGGGGTGGGTTAGGGGGAAGGGAGGGGAAGTTGGGGGGGGCCGGAAAAAAGTTCCCTCCGAGGCCACTCCGATTTTGGAGCGGCCTCGGAGGGAACGGAGGCAGGCTGCTCGGCTCAGCGCGCACAGGTTGCACAATTGTGCATCTCCTTGCGCGCGCCGACCCTGGATTTTACAACATGCGCACAGCAGCGTGTACATGTTATAAAATCAGGCGTAGCTTTGTTCACGCCGGGTTGCACGATCAAATCTACGCCCGCGCATAACTTAAAAAATCTACCCTATAATTTACACACTCTGAAGAGGAAGTGTAACTTTGAGTAAATGTTGGTGCATACTCAGCCAATTACCCACGTATTTTCAAAGCAAATTTACATGCATGTTTTTTTTGGAAATATTCTAAATCTGCATGTACTAAGCCTAGGCATGGACTAAGCCTAGGCCTGAAGCAAGGGCTTTGACTAGGGAGTAGGCTGAGACTCAAAGCAGGGGTCCTAGCCTATACCCAAGCATGACTCCAGCACCTTGGCCTAGACTCAAAGCCTGAGCCTCACCTAGGCATAGGTTGAACATGATGAAGGGGCTGCAACCTAACCCCAAGCAGGATGCTGGGGTCTCAGCCTAGGCCGAGACCCAAGCAAAGGCTCAGACCCAGGCCTGGTAAATTTCCCAATGATCCCCCCATTGATTCTTACCAACACATCATGTCCTGGCCCAGTCCTGATGCCAAAACCTTGGCTCAGACCCAGGCCTGATGGCATGACCCAGCAGGAAGCTGAGTCCCTATGCCAGGGACTCAGCCTGGTTCCAGGCCCAACGCCAGGACCCGGCACGGTGGTCGGATTCCAATGACAGGGCCTCGTTCTAGGACCCAAAAAGCACAAAGGAAGGCGATCTATAAAAGCCGTCAGGATGAACAAAGAAAATAGATGCCTGTAGTCTTTAACAAATCCTTTATTGAAGTGGAGACACGAGGGCTACTTCAATAAAGGATTTGTTAAAGACTACAGGCATCTATTTTCTTTGTTCATCCTGGGCCTCGTTCTAGGCCATGGTCTGAAAGCTGGGTCCTGATGCCTGGGTCTCTGACCAGAATCAAGCCCAGGCTCAGAGCCCAGGCCTCGGAGCTCCTCTTCGGTGACTTCTATCTTTGGCTCTTCTTTGCCTACTGATGCCGTCCACTGGGGTCATTGAGCCTGAGTTAACACAGGCATCATAACCTAGTCTCCAAACTGGGCTGTGGCATTGGGCCTGGATTTGGGCTGAGGGCTTGGCATCGGGACCTTGTCTCCAGGACAACCCATGGAGTCAGGTCCCTGGCCTAGGCTGAGACCCAGGCATTGGATCCAAGCTCCAAGCCTGGGCCTTGCATAGGGCCTAGGTGAGATCACAGTGACCTACCACAGCCTAGGCCTATGCAGGGTCAAGTCTTCAGTCTGTGGTTAGACATTGGTACCAGCTGCCCCTGACTCCTAGGTTCAGGCCGAAATCTCGACCTTGCATAGAGTTAGGATGTGATAGGTCACTATGACCTTCGCCTAGCCCTATGCAAGGCCCTGGCTTGGGCCAAGGCCTTGGCCTTCATCTGTGGATCCCCCTAGACTGGGTAAGTAGGGCCAGGGAAGATCCTGGCATTTTTCAGGGTGAGGGAGATGGGTGGGGGGCAACGGAAGCCCTTGGTAGCCCCATTTCTTTCTTTGTTTTCCATTTTTTGGGGGAGGGGTCATTATTTATTTCATTTTTTTAAACTAAAGAAATTAAATAAATATTACGTGAAATAAAATTCTTGGGGGGAAAGCCCCCCAAAACAAAACGAAAAAACAAAATGAAATTTCTATCTTCCCATTCCTACTCTATTTCAAGAAATTAATTTCTAACAACAAAAAGTTAATTGTGGCTATATTTTCTAATGTGTTACAGATTACAGATAGAAAATTTACAAAGCATAAATGCAACTTTTTACAGAGGATTTAGATCAATTGACATTAATTATTCTGAATGATGGATATATTTTTCACCATTTCTACCACTATTTTAGGAAATCAATTTCCAAAAATATTTATCCAGGTAAATAGGTATTAACCTGGATATAATGGTCTGAAAATTGCTCTCCTTAAATGCAGTTAAAGATTCACATGGGATCCATTGTGAACATAATTTAGCTTTGGAAAAAAGAAACGTTCCTGTTGGAGAGTCATTAGGATGCTGAGGAAACGAGCATGTGTGTGAACAATTTTTAATAGTGTGCATGCTATTCTCCCTCCCCTTCACCACCAGCAGGTTCAAAGTATGCGGATATTTTTAGTATGTGTACTTTGCACTAGCAAATTTTCAAAGGGATATAATGTAGGTTGTTTCCATTTGAAAATGTGCATACATTTCACTTGTTTGCAACTGTTTGGGTTATTTGAAAATTGCCACCTATACAATTACCAACAACCAAACCTCTGCTCCCCCTTTTTTAAAGTTTTTATTTTTTTGTATTTTTATCAATTATTCCATATCTAGTCCTTGATTTAGACTCTCCCTGGCGGTCAGCTCACCCCTCTCAGAGTGCTTACACTTCTTGTCAATACTTATCGTTCTTTATGCTGTGAATGAGTGCCTGTGACCACAACAAAAAATCTCTCCAAGGTCATAAGAACATAAGAACATGCCGTACTGGGTCAGACCAAGGGTCCATCAAGCCCAGCATCCTGTTTCCAACAGTGGCCAATCCAGGCCATAAGAACCTGGCAAGTACCCAAAAACTAAATCTATTCCATGTTACCGTTGCTAGTAATAATGGTGGTTGTTATCTAAGTCAACTTAATTAATAGCAGGTAATGGACTTCTCCAAGAACTTATCCAATCCTTTTTTAAACACAGCTATACTAACTGCACTAACCACATCTTCTGGCAACAAATTCCAGAGTTTAATTATGCATTGAGTGAAAAAGAACTTTCTCCGATTAGTTTTAAATGTGCCCCATGCTAACTTCATGGAGTGCCCCCTAGTCTCTATTATCCAAAAGGGAAAAAACCGATTCACATCTACCCGTTCTAGATCTCTCATGATTTTAAACACCTCTATCATATCCCCCCTCAGCCGTCTCTTCTCCAAGCTGAAAAGTCTTAACCTCTTTAGTCTTTCCTCATAGGGGAGATGTTCCATTCCCTTTATCATTTTGGTCTCCCTTCTCTGTACCTTCTCCATCGCAATTATATCTTTTTTGAGATGCGGCGACCAGAATTGTACACAGTATTCAAGGTGCGGTCTCACCATGGAGCGATACAGAGGCATTATGACATTTTCTGTTTTATTCACCATTCCCTTTCTAATAATTCCCAACATTCTGTTTGCTTTTTTGACTGCCGCAGCATACTGAACCGATGATTTCAATGTGTTATCCACTATGACATCTAGATCTCTTTCTTGGATAGTAGCACCTAATATGGAACCTAACATTGTATAACTATAGCATGGGTTATTTTTCCCTATATGCATCACCTTGCACTTGTCCACATTAAATTTCATCTGCCATTTTGATGCCCAATTTTCCAGCCTCACAAGGTCTTCCTGCAATTTATCACAATCTGCTTGTGACAGCAGACAAGCAATTGTCGAGGGCAGGCAGCTTCGACCCAGAGAAAGCCAGTAGAAATGGCAGGCACTCATTGGAATTATTGATAAAAATACAAAAAAGTAAAAAATATTTTGAGAATAAAGGCAGTGGCTATACAAAGAGATTATTACAGAGTGGTCATCTCGGATATAGCTACCGCATATAACCACACATCAAGGTGTTCCCTTGATGGTTAGTAGTTGATGAACCTATGCAATTACAGCACAGTGGTCAGAAAGAGTTAGCAATTATATTTTTCTCTATGAATCTTTTTATTAACTCAGTATCATAGCATACTAATCTGAAACTGAAAGAAATAATAATTCTACACCACCAACTGGCCCCTAACAATGGTTTCAATTAGCTTTATTTTCATGAACTTTAAGAAGAACAAAAACAATTTGTGCCATTACTCATGTGACAGCTTGCTTCTTATTAGGGATATATTTTGATGCTTTAATTTGCATCATTATTACAAACGGGAAGTACTGTTCCACCAGCAAAGAAGGCCAGATGGGTTTAAAACAATGTTAACTTCTTAGACAAAAAACAGATGATGGCTCAACGTTATGAGTTTGGTACACCATGGCTCCCAGACTTTTATAGAACATAAGATTGAAACTTCATTTGGCCTAAAAGAGCATTTTTAAGAACTCCAATCTATTTTATGATAGCAGCAAAAGACTTAGGGCACGAAATATCATCCTACAGTTGCACTTGCCAGGTAATGGAAGTCTTTCAGTTTTCACAGTCATGCCTCACAACACACCTGGGGAATGTAATTGCAGGACAATAATACACACAGTAGCTTAACATTATTAGGGCAAAGACTAAGAACAGTTTTAGTATTATATCTCAGCTGTAGGTTCCAATGACAATTGCATTGTTGTTCAGGTCTTGTACTGTAGTAGATTCTTTGTAGAAGGGAGTAATGATTCTGTGACAAAGAACACACAGATTTATTGGACGGATGTCAAATTATGTCCCACAGGATGGTTGTTCTAGTTGTAATCTAAATGAATCTGCAGCATCCTATACATGCCAACAAACTTCACTTAGAATCAGCACTAGTCATTTATTTGGTTTTACAGGGTAGGTAGTCATTTCAAATCTTTCATAATGGAACACATAAGCACTGGTGCATAATTTATTACACAAATTACATTCTTAATTCTGAATTCCTCCTAGGCTAACACTGTATGCTGGGGTATTGTGAGTGGAGGTCTGCATTGCACACTCTAAGGAATGGTTATGGAAACACAGCCATCTGGAGCAAACAGAAGGCATTCGAAAGCAGCCCCCAGAGGAAAGGTAAAAAATGTAAAAGGATGGGCAATCACATTAAGAGCTGTAAGGACTTATGGGTGATCCTGTGATAAGAGAGGACCAAGACTTCAACCCCCTCCCCCAGGCCAACTGACAAAGAAGGCAGAGAGTCATCTGAAAACAGGGAAATAAAAAGTCCCTAGCCAGGCACCAGCTAGGGCCAGAGACAGAACAGGCTAGCGAGTTTGTATCACTTGACCTAAAGAGAAAAGGACTGTTTATGAACTGATGCAGTCCAGATCAGTGAGGCAATATTAAGGTGTAACCCTGAATAGTTCCGGGTTTCCCTGCATGAATGACAACAATCTAGATGCTACAAATACAGGTCCTGTTTAAGAAATTGCTGAGATCAATGTAATACTGGCTTTGCAGTTCCCACCTCCCAATCTCCTGCACATATATGCATACATTTTGTGGTAAAGAAATATATAATTATATCCCATACCAGTCTACAAATATAAATCCTCTCTCCCCCCCTTTTTTTGCCAAATAGAAAATGTCTTCTCTCTCAGAGGATTATATTCAAACCAGCTCATATACACCCATTTACGCATGTATATGGATGCAAACAAAGTTGCCAATGTACTTTATAAACTGCGTGGAAATGATATGTGCAGATTATGAAATCTGAGTACATATAGGCACACAAATGTTCACCTTTATAAATGTTCGGGCTTATAAGGATAAATGTTGATTTGTCTGGCTAAGAAGCAGTACTTCTCTGGCTGGGTAAATTGGAATATAGCAGGATAAGTGCCGTTACTGATCCTGATAAGTTCAAATTTTTCTGTCTAAGTAGCAGCAAAGGCGCTACTTAGCCAGATAAGTATGCAAAAATGATATACTCACGTATCTGTACTTCAAATTTTAAAAGGATACGCAAGTAGATTTTACTTGTGTTTGTTAGATGCTTTTTACCCCTCTGTAAATCTGCTTTTACATGTGTAAGTCAGGAGATTTTATAACACGCACGCAGCCATGAAATAAGTCTACCAGTTCACCCAGTCCATCTGCAGCTCGTGAAGACCATCCTGGCTCTTCAACCTGAAGTCCCCTCATTTCACTCAACCCCCTTCCCAGTCATTTTTTCACTTTTGATCACTTACACCAAATATTGAGTATTTATTTATTTATTTAACTCTTTTCTATACCGACCTTCATGGTTAGAACCATATCAGATCGGTTTACACAGAACGGGGTAAACTGTAACAAAGAACAATCGTTTAACAGAAGAAGCAAAAGTTACATTCAACAAGGAGGTTAAACTTGGAAGCTTAGACAGCCGGACAAAAAGGCCAGAGAGGGCAGTTAACTACGAACATGATACAAAAGAGGGTTAGGGATAGTGCTTGACTAGAAATAAATATACAAGTAGAAATAAATATACAAGTAATGGCCCACTGGGATTCATTACCGGTAGTGCCCTTAGTTTAACTCTTTAAATAAGAACAGTATAGGTTAGGAAATTAAGGGGATGCACCATTCACTATAGTACCTCCCTTTCAGGGTGCTGGGGTGTACCTTCTTCTGGATAGGAAATAAAAGATGCTTGCAGCAGTGAAAGGGGAGGCAGTGTTTTTGAGTTGTGGAGTTAGGTGGAAGTGCATGAGGGTTTTTCCTTCATTGGATTTTGGGTCTATTCTTAGGACTCAGGCAAACCCTGCCTGTGCAAGGTCGGGAAGCTTTTCTTCCAGTCCACTCACTAGCTGACTGGGTTTGTTTCCAGGGTTGTTCTGGATTTTTTGCACTTTTACTTGGTAACAATCCTGCAAAACTCTTGGGTGTTGCCTGGAGAAAGGTAACAGGGAAACCTTTCTCTAGGGGGCCCAGGATATGGAAGACCTGCCCCACTGCAGCCACCCCGACAGAAAACCTCTGGTGTTTGGAATCGATTTTTTTGGGAGAAGACATTTTGGATACAGGAACTCAGTGGAAGACTTTTGCTGCTCCTTTCCTACCTTGCCTGAAGGAACATCAAGAGCTGTGTGCTCCATTTGGATTCCTTCCATCTTGGGATTCAGAGAGAGAGAGAGATTGAATGAGATATTGAAGAACTGTGAATCAGACCAAACTTGAGATCTTTTGAGGACTTGGAGTCTTCTCCCCTGGGAAAGAGGACATTAGGACTCTCTGTGCAGAGACTGTGTTACCAATTTTTTGCCAGCTTGGTGGATTTTTTCCTGCCCACACAAGGATACCCTGTCCACTTTGGAACCTCGTTCATTCATGTCTTAGAGGTTGAGTGTCTTCCCTCGTTCTGGTAGTATTGCACAGATAGAGGAAGGACTGTAAATGAGAAAAGACCTACTGTGGGGTTAAGAACTGATTTTTGAAATGCGCCATTAATTCATCTGATTCACCGTCAGTAAAGTATTTATTTTGGATACTCATCATTCGCCTCTGTGTTACTGGCTCTGATAGTATTTACTAGGGATGTGCAGCAGGGACGGATTTGTCCCATTCGGTATTCGTATTCATCGGGACCCAAATCCATTGCATCCGTTCTCGGAGGACCCCGTTCCGTTCAATAGTTACATATGTATTCATTCCCCCCAAAAAACCCCATCCCAACCCTTTAAATTTAATTAACTACAACCCCCCACCCTCCTGACCCCCTAAGACTTGCCAAAAGCCCCTGGTGTTCCAGCGGGGGTCCTGGAGCGATCTCCTGCACTTGGGCTGTCGGCTGCCGGTATTCAAAATGGCGCCAATAGCCTTTGCCCTAACTATGTCACAGGGGCTACCGGTGCCATTGGTCGGCCCCTGTCACATGGTAGGAGCAATGGATGGCCGGCGCCATCTTGTGCTCCTACTATATCACAGGGGCTATCGACGCCATTTTGAATACCGGCAGCCGACAGCCCAAGTGCAGGAGATTGCTTGAGGACCCCCGCTGGACTACCATGGACTTTTGGCAAGTCTTGGGGGGGGGGGGTCAGGAGGGTGGGGGTTTATTTGTTAATGATACGTTGCATTTGTAGGGGTTCACCATACATTTCGTGACCCCCACGAATACAACGAATATGGCATATAAATTGCGGATTGCCAATACGTTGCAAACGAAAGCACACCCCTAGTATTCACTCAAGTAAAAGTTCTACATCTCTCCCAGGGAAAAGAATTGCAAAGGCACCCCTGTCATTCTGGGTCTTGAAGGAGAAATTCCTTTTCCCCACCAACAAAGGACTCGGGCTCTGGAGAAAAGAGATTTGTATGAGAGCCAGCCTGTGGGTCCAGCCCCAAGAAATACAAATTCTTTAAAGACCCCTGTGGTATATAGCAGTCATCCTAAGCAGGGGTTACATTTGTAAGTAGAAGTCTTATGCACGTCAATTTGGCAGATTGAAAATATCAACTTACATCACTCGTGTAAATGTTGGCCCCTCCCTGGAATGTCCTAACCTGCCCCTTTTTTATGCATGCAAATTTGCTCATGGATCCTGATTTATGTTTGATTGTTGTGGTTTTAAAGTAGCATGTGCTCACATATATGCTAATTTATGTGCACAAGTGCTAATTTTTATATGTGCAAAAATTGAAAAGTCACCATTTATTTTACTGTACTTCTTCTCTTCTCTTCAAGGAGCAGGGGCAGTTTTGGCACCATGCTGTTCTGTTTATACTGTAGGAAGCAAAACAATCTGTTTATTTTTATGCCATACAGAGCAGACATGAGGAAGCAGAACAAAACAAATGTGCATTACTTTCATTGAAGGAATCATTTTCAAAGCTATTTAAGAGCATAAACTGCAGTTTTATGCATGTTAATACATTTTTTAATATTATCCAAAGGATTTCAAAAGCAATTTTGCATGTATTTTTATGCAAAAAATACAAAGAGCCATTTTGGAGGGTGTTGTTGGAACAGGGATATGATTTATGTGCACACTTTCGATTTTTGCAAATGTGACATATTCTATGCATGTATGTTGACGCTGGCTGTCTGTACAGTCTTTGCTGGATCCTGGCAATTTCTGCACTGCTTTACAATCCCACATTTTCCCTAGCTTGGACTTCTATAACATGTTGTTTATTGCAGATTGATGTGATGGGATGTTCCAAAATGAGTGGTTTAGCAGAAGGCTTAGATACCTTTAAATAAATGTAATTATTTGAGTTAAAATTTAGACAAGGTCAAATCATCTAATTGTCCATTAGACCCCTGCCCTGCCAGATTAATAAAGGAACTATCAGATAAAGCTTTGTGGTGACTGATAGCATTTATTAATTCGTTGTTGGTTACAGGACATTAATTCGTTGTTGGTTACAGGACATTGGTGGCCCCATTGTTAAAAAAAAAAAGAATTTAAATCCTAGGGAATGTAATAGACCAGTTTCTAATTTGCCTTTTGTGGCAAAATTACTGGAGAAAGTGGTTTCTAATCAGTTGGCCGATTAGAGAACACGAATGTGTTAGATGTAACACAGGAAGGTTTTAGACATGGTTGTATTACCAAAAATCTGATATCATTAATTGAGAAAATTCTTCCACAACTGAATAAGGGGAGAAATATCTTGCTGGATCTGATAGATGTAACCAGTGCTTTTGATCTGGTGGATCATTCTGCCCTGCTATACCTTTGTGAACATCTAGGCATGAAGGAGCAAGTGAAGAAATGGTTGACAAGCTTTCTTCAAAATCGAGAGCAGATTGTGGCTTTTCAGGAGAAAATGTCTTGCATAAGATGTTGCGCAGGAGGTGGACCCTTGGGCCGAGGTGAGGTTGATGCTACCCACAGAGCAAGCCCTATGGGTTCCCACCGTCGGCAGGCGAAGCTGGCTGATTGATGGAAGCCGGCTGGAGTTTCGCCAATACCAGCCCTCGTTCCCCTCAGGTTGAGCCCTTGAGTACTGGGGCCAGCTGGACTTAGGTGTGCCTCCATCTGAGGTCTTCTCAGGGATGACGAGGAGGTCAGTCAGGGGCCAACAGTGGTAGTAAGAGTAGATGGTCTGATATGGACAAGGCGGAGTCCCGGAGACCCGTGCACCAATGAGAACAGGAGGCAGACGGAGGGCGCCTGAGTAAGAACAGGCTGAAGCCAGAGAGGCCAAGTCCAGAGTGAAAACAAGAGGAGTGTCATAGAGCAGGCTGAAGTCGGGGCAGGCGGAAGGCAAGGAAGAGTGGCAAGACAAGCGTGGGTCAATACCGGAAGTCAGCTGGAGAATGGTCAGGCAAGGCAAAGGTCAAACCAGGAGACGGGCAGGATTATAGTCAGAAGCAGAGGTCAGAGCCAGGAGACAATAAGTAGTGTGGTCAGATGAAGCAGAGGTCAAAGCCAGGAGACAATCAGTAGCGTGGTCAGGTGAAGCAGAGGTCAAAGCTAGGAATCAGTCAGTAGCAACAAGCAGGGTAGACACAGAACACAGGAGCAGGAATGGGTACCAGGATCAAGAACAGGAACGCAGACAAATCAGGAACACAGAGGAGACGCAAGAACGAGCAACTAAGCACACAACTAGCGTGGAGACCTGTTGCCAAGGCAAGGAAACACTGGCTGGGCTTGGCCTTAAGTACCGGGACCCAGTGATGTCATCATCCGGGCCACAGGTTGGATTTCTGCCGTGGCCCCTTTAAAAGGAGAACTGATGCGCGCGTGCGCGCCAAGGGAGCAGCACGGCACGAGATGGCGGCGTCTCCCCACGGACCATGCAGGGAGGCCCACCGCTGAGCTGAGACATCCACTGCGGAGCTGGGAGCATGGGGAGCAACCTGGAGTCGGAGAGAGTGGCCTGTGGCCACAAGAGAGGCAGTACCAGGTGCTGGAACTGGCAAACGGGGGTAAGAGGGCCTGGCCGGGGGCCTGCCATGGCTGGCACATGCAACACAAGAGAACTGACATCCCTCAAGGCTCCTTCCTGTCTCCCTTGCTTTTTAATGTGTATTTATCCCCATTAGGGAAGTTAATACATTGATTTATTTATGCAGATGATTTGCAGACTGTGGCTCTATTAGGAAAGAATTCTGATGAGCATATTTTATGATTAAGTTCATATTTAAGGCAGTGACTAATTGGCTACATGATAATAAGTTGGTTATTAATGATGCAAAATCTGAACTGTTAACAATTGCTATGGGGTATATCCTGAGGTTGCATAGATTAGACGAAATTGAACTGTTGCAGAAAGATCAAGT
The DNA here is from genome assembly GCF_901001135.1 of Rhinatrema bivittatum. Classification (NCBI taxonomy): domain Eukaryota; kingdom Metazoa; phylum Chordata; class Amphibia; order Gymnophiona; family Rhinatrematidae; genus Rhinatrema; species Rhinatrema bivittatum. The sequence continues at coordinate 306,020,109 of NC_042620.1, read as the reverse complement.
AAAATCTTTGGATATGGTATTGGATTCTCAACTCACATTGGAAAAGAAGGTTTTGCAGGTGGCTTGTAACACATATTGGGGCAGATTTTCAAAGGGGTACGTGCGTAAGATACGCACGTACTCCCCCCCCCCCCCCGAAAACCTGCCCCAAGCTCCCCCTGCGCGCACCAAGCGTATGTTGAATAGGCTTGGTGTTGCCCGCAAGCTCCAGGACACGCGTAAGTCCCGGGGCTTTCCTGGGGGGCATGTCGGGGGCGTGTCATGGCGGCTCATCATCCAGGGTGGGGCCATGGGCGTGGTTCAGGCCCAGAGCAATTCGGGAGCATGGCCGAGGCCTCCGAACCCGCTCCTAGGCCAGGGAATTGCGAGCTGGCCAGCCGGCCGGCGAGTGCAAGTTACACCTGCCTCAGGCAGGCGTAACTTTTTGAACAAAGGTAGGGGGGGTTTAGATAGGGCTGGGGGGTGGGTTAGGTAGGGGAAGGGAGGGGAAGGTGCAGGGGGTGGAAGGAATGGAGGCAGGCTGAAAGCCACGGTGCGATGAGTGATGCGTCCAGGAAGGTGTTCTCCCTGGATGGACACAATGTGAAGAGGCACCTCCAGATGCTGAAGAGGAATCTGGAGTAAGGAGACGATGTCATCCAGGATGAAATTACCCCTTGCGCCAGTATCCATGAGTGTGGTTGTGGAGCATGTCCCCATGGAAATGGACACCGGAAGCAACAATTGAGGGCCAGTAACAGTGGCGCCCAAGCTCAGGACCCCCGCCGGGCTCTGGTCGAGGTAGCCAGTGCCTAAGAACTGAGTGGTGAGGACATAGGGGCCGCAGAGCCAGAATGAGAGTCCAGATGAGCATTGAAGTTTTCGATGGAGGTAGCCAATGCCAACAAGAACTGCTGCTGTTCCTGGATCTTCAAGGCCAGGCCCGGAATGGCCTGTAGAGCAGAAGGCTCCACCAAGTCCATGGCCTTGGCAATCTGTTGTGACAGGTCCCCACTGTCGGGAGGCGAGACCAAACGGGAAGCGGAGGCCAAAAGGAGCTTCGCCAATACCTTGTTCCCCTCAGGTTGAGACCTTGGGTAATGGGTCCGACTGGACTTAGGTGGGCCTCCACGTGGTTGATCCCGGAGTGGGTGCCCAAGGCAGGGTGCCAGGAAACAGTGGCAAGGCAGTATGCAAGGTGGAACTGACTGGGGAGAGGCAATTCCAGACTGCGAGTCAGGCAGAGTTGAAGATGAGGCCTGGTTCTAAAGAATGGACAGACTGAAGCAGGAAGCATGGTTAAGAACAAGGTTAAGTCTGAACTGTAAGTTAGGTAAAACCTAAGAAGGGCCATGCCCGAGCAAGGATCAGGACAGGTGACTGATGACAAGGTCAGGTTCAGGCAGAAGTCAGGGCAGGTGGCTAGAGACGAGGTCAGGTTCAGGCAGAAGTCAGCGCAGGCAGCTGGAGACAAGGTCAGGTTCAAGCCAGGGAGATCCATCCGAAGGGTAGGAGGAGCAGAAAGCAGGAACAAGGAACAGGTACTGGAACAGGAACTGTAACAAACAGCAATGAAGCACATGACAGGAAGCATGGAGACCTGTTGCTAAGCAAAGTCTAAGTCCTTATATACTGAGACTGAGCGATGTCATCATCCAGGGCCACAGGATGCTTACCTGCCGCAGTCCCTTTAAAGCCAGGGAGGTGGCGCATGCGCGCGCCTAAGGCGGACAGTGCAGAAACTAAGAGGTGACGGCGTCTCCCTGCAATGCATGTGGGGAGAACCAGCTGGGACCAGAGGAGACCGCAGGAACACCAGAGGGGCCTGGGAGCACAGGCAGAGCAGGAGCGCATAGGCAGCTGCCTACAACTCCCAGGGAAGATGGGTCAGGTCTGGGACCCAGGCTTCGGGGGTGAGTGAAGCCGGCCGTGGGCCTGCCACAGCCAAGAAACGCAACAGTAATTTGAAACAATCGACTGAGATGTCTGTCCAATCCACCTTGGTTCAGAATAGGGCTGTGATACATCACAAGAGAGAAAATTTGAAGAACTCTTTTAAAAGCTTGACTTTGCAAATTCTGAATTTTCCTGTGGTGGCTGTGATCTCTCCCGCTGAGTTATTCAACTCATACATGCGGGATGTGCTTGGAATTTCACATAGGGCTACGTCTAAAATTTGCAAAGACTATTTTCTTCCTGTAAAGAGAGCTGCTGGAGATGGGGGACCTTGTTCAAGACATATCCCAATATGTGGTGGAAAATCTGGATGTTTCGGCATCACTAGAATCCATTGCTGTGGATGAAGCTCATCGGGTCACTTTATTAGTGACTTTTTCCTCATTACACGATCGTGATCTGATCTTGCAATTATTTTATTTTTTTGTTCAATTAATATGCTGTTTATGGGTTTTAAAGTTTAAATATTTCCAAACTTTTATAGGGCTACACAGGATCACAAGAAGACATTTTTGGCAATGAAGAAGGCTGTTATTACTTTAGGAGCTAGATTTTTACTTTGCTTTTCATGCAAATGTTTAATTTCCTTTTCTACCTTTTCTCAGTCTTGTGGACTTATTGATTCCAGAAGTTCTTGGGATAGTTCTTCCAATGTCTAATTTCTTATATATATAAGGCTACATATTGCAGAGTCCTCCCCGATTTGTTTATGTACTGAGAGTTTGCTTCTCTAATCAGATTTTCCTTTTTATATTTTATGTTTATCTCTCCCTGGTTTTCTCTTGGATCTCCATCATTGTTGTAGACTATATGTGGCAATTTCTGTGTTGTTTGAATTGTTTCTTTGCAATTTATATTGGATTGCCTTTTCTGTTCAAGTTATTCTTGTATTTATTTTTGAAAAGAGTTTTAAAAAATGAATCTGTATCTTGTGATAGTATACAATATTTCTCAGATTTTTGAAAATTCAGATTCTGAGTTCTCTGCAACTGCAACTTTGTAAATTCAGGTTGGCACTAAATTCAGAGAATTACTGCTCAGACATTTATTTAAGAATTGCAGTTTTGTTGCAATTCAATTTAATTTCAACACAAAAAAAGAGGAGGCAGTTTATGATATTTAGACCTAAGCTTTTATAGATGGATTCTACTTTTGTATTGTGATATCCATGTAAATATCTTGCTAGTTTTCAGGGTGCAAAGTATGTTTTCTTTGACCCCGCCTCTTAATCCTGTCTCTCCTATAAAAGGAGCAATCTTGTAGTAGCCATTAAGATCTCTAATGAAGTAGATACCACCTTCTTAAAATTTCCTTAAATTTGTTACCTTTTATTATGCTCTCTATGGGGCCAATATAATAAGCCATGATAAACCTGCCGTGGGTTTTTGTATGCATAATTACATGTGGTTTTCCGCGCTAATCTTAGGCGTGTACGTAATAACATGTTCAGCACAGAAAATTGCTAGCACAAACCTGCTCAAAAACCTATAGCAAGTTTAGCAAAAATGCTTGCAAATGGCATGTAAAGGAGGCAATTATCACTTAACAGGCATTGCAGGGAGTCACTCTAGCAGGGAGAATGGTTATGCGGTTATTTTTAAGCAAATGTTTTAGTACTTGGATCAGGGCGGGAGCTCAGTTAAAGCGCCTGTCTGGCAGCCTTTTCACATCATTGCTGGCGTTAGTGTGGTAGTATGTCCATGCAACTCTTGTGTAATAATGGATTACATTCACTTTTTTTTCAGATGGTAGGGTACATTCTGCAGGTCAGCCGAAGAATAATAGCAGCAGAAGCCTTACAGCATGGCAGAAGAGAGACGTCAGAGAGGGAACAGCCTGAGAAAAGGTAGTTTCTTGCTGAGGAAGAGTAGAGGGACCGAGAGGGGCAGGTTCTCCTGGGTCAAACTGTTCACAAAAGGGCAGGCAGGCAGTGGCTATTCCACCTGAGATCAAGGCTGCTGGGGATGCTGGAGACTGATGCGGTGCATACCTATAGACTGAGCTCCAGGGCTATTCTGTTGCATTTCCTGTGCTCGTCGGCATCTACCATTATAGCTCCCATGTGGTCAGTCAGATCATGAAAGGGTTAGACATTGCTCTACCCACCTTCATCCCACTCCTGGACCACTAACTTCTTCACTGTATGAAAGGGGAAGGTTTTTGTCCTAAGAATCAGTCTCCAATTACTAACAATGGTTTCTGCGCGGGTTTTCTACATAGGGAGTTAAGCACGTGTATTTGTACTTGGTTAGGGAGGATTTTCTACGTGTATTCATTTACATACCCGCGGGACCACTAGTTTTTGCCGCACTTGCTCAAGGACTCCTAGTTTTTGTTGCACGTGCTCAAAATATACTTGCAGAAAAACAGCGCCAGTTTCAGCACTATTTTTATTTCAGCGATCGACCCCTGTGTAACTCCTCATCCTTGATGGTGATCTAATTTTCAAATTTAGAGAATTTGGCTTTTTTGGATTTGTTCAAAAGGTATTGCCTGTTATTTTGAAATAATTCCTGTGCCTGTAAATGCCTGCACTTAAATCTTTGTTTTAATAAATATAAAAATTAGGAATGGAAAGAAATGTGTCTGCTCCCTCAATACTTCTTATCAGAATTTTCCTGAAAGGGTTTACAGAAAGGATATTTGTTGACACACAGTGAAACTTTGCATGCTACACTATTGATGTTGTGTAACAAGATAAACTGTACATTCCACTTTCACTTCCAGACAAGACAGCTTTTCTGTTTCAATGATTTTCTGTCCTTATCTGAGAGTGATAGGGTAGAGGAATCAGGCCTATTGTGCTGCTGGAACTGACAATTCTGGTGCATTTGACACTTAAGGAACAATGAAGACTAGGTTTCTTGCATTTATATTTTCAGTTATTCTGTAATTTGGAACAACAGGTCTGTATAAACTCCAAAATATAGAAGTTAAGAGGGCAATTTTCAAAGCCATTTAGGCATGTAAATAATGTTTAGGTCCATAAATTGGATGGCTGAAAATCACCCTCCCTCATTACATCTAAAAGTATGCACATTGTTCTACAACACACATACTTTTAGCTGCATTTAAATTGGGTAATCCCTGGGGAAGAAAATAATGTAATAAGATTGTATTTTCAACTTAATGAGGGTCAATATTCAGCACCACTTAGCCGGATAAATAATGAACATATTTGGCCAATTCGTGGTGGCTGAATATCTGGCCATGTTTAGCAGTAAGTACATAGCTGGATAAGTACTTATCTGGCTAAGTGGTGGGCAGGAAAAGAGTGTTTCAAGATGTAATTACTTATCTGACTAACTTAACTGCATAAGTAGCATATTTAAACTTATCTGGTTAAGTTAACTGGATGTTAGACCTACTCAATAGCAGGTTTAAAGTTAGTTAGATAAGACTTAGTTAACTAGCAACTTTGGTGATATTCAGCAACATAGCCAGATGAGTCTTATTCAGCTAACTTAGGGCCTCATTTTCAAAGCAGTTTACCACGTGCGATAAATTCACAAATTAGTAATTTGGTATTCAGGGGCGGAGTTGGGGCGGAGCATATGCAAAGCGGGAACCAGTTTATCGTGTGCGCGGCTGCTATTGCGGCTAATAACTACAACCCTCAAATGTGCGGTACGGACTGCGCTACAGGCAAGAAAAGGATTATCGCGGTGAGAGAGAGAGAGAGAGAGAGAGAGAGAGAGAGAGAGAGAACCTTACTATAGTGCCTATGCCCTAGACAGGTATTTTAATCCCTATGGGAGGGCCACCTACTAACTCGGGGTGGGGATTAGGTATGAGCGTCGGGGGTTGGGGGCCACTTTCACATTCCACATGAGACCTACGGAAAGAACAGTGGTCTCTAGTGCAGATTTGCTGGCCGTCGGAGTGAGGAAACTCACTCCAAGAGGAGATTTGGGCTACGTTGTCTCCACCTAGCTTGATGGTCTCTCTCTCTCTCTCTCTCTCTCTCTCTCTCTGTCTCTCTACACAGCACTGCACAAAAGATGTGATATTGGAAAATGAGGCCCTTAGGCCTGGATTCATCATTCATTGCTGAATGATGAATCCAGCAAAAAGGCCACAGCCTTCGCACCACAGTGGTGTCTTCACTGCCGGCTTTCACATCAAATAGCACTGCCGCGAAAGATGGTGCTATTCGGTGCGCTACTGCCGATGATAACATCGGTAACATTTTTGCCAGCAGCGAAGACACTGCCAATTCCTCCCTCACCCCCACATCGACCTCTTCCCTCCCCTCCCCCTAATTAGCATTATATCTCGTGCAAAAAGTCCCTTTTCGCATGCAATATGGCCTTATCGCATGTGTAAATCTATGCAGAAAGCTTCAAACTGAAAGTACATGTGTAATTTCTCTTTGAAAATTGATGCAAAGATCATGGATAGCAAGTACCTATGGAATTTGTCCCAATGTGGGCAGTTTGAATATTGCTTCTATAGAAAAAACAAGACCAGTCAAAAATATCATGGTACTAATTTCAATTACCAGCATGCTGGAGAAAATAGTTCAAAGAAATAATGTATCACCTAACATCCTGCATTTCTATTCTGGTATTGTAAAAAGTAAAGGAAAATAATAAATTTAAACCATAAGGAAATAATTTTGAAACATCCCACATAAGAAAATTCTGCAAAAATGCACATACATTCTGTAATAGTTGTCATCTGTGGGTTGATCCAGAAATGAGCAGCCTAGCATCAATATAGTCAAATCCGCTTATGCCAGTCAACTTCCCTTCGAATTGAGCCTCAGATGCCTGTGGCCAGTGTGTCATGAAAAGTAAGGTAGCCCCCCAACAAACAAGGAGTGAGAGGCGTGGAATAAAGAAGGAGTTGGAACAAACCAGAAATCCAGGAACAGGAAGATCAGGCAGGAATGCTGAAGATAGAACCTGGAGATGAAGAAGTCTTCTAGAGACAGGAATGGAGCCAGAGTACAAGGACCAGAAGACAGGAACAAGCTCTAGCAACTGACTGATGAGATTGTCTCAGTATAAATACAAGTCTATACAAGAAACTAGATGCCAGGAGGAAGCAAGCGGCACAAGGCTGGGAGGATTGAATAGATGGTCCAAGCAGCTCACAAGGCCATCTACAAGCTGGAGAAGACATCAGCAATGGATCCTAACAAGTTCTATCAATATTCAAAGCAAGCTTAAACACATATTTTTGCAGTAAAAGTTACCCTCCAGAGCTACCTATATACAATTACGCTTCTTAAAATATATGCAGAAATATTTTGGGAAATTATAGATGTATCCTTTTGAAAACTAAAAAGTATGTGCATAATTTTAAACTACTCCTAAACTCTAGCTTTGAAAATGCCTCCACAAAGGCCTGGTAAACATACATGCATATGGACTAGATATGTGGAAGTTTACTCACATTTTAGGTTTTAGTGTGCATCCAAAAATGTTTGGTTTTATCATTTTATTTTTAGTTTATTTTCCTGTAATTGTGTTTTAGCACCCACTGAAACCCATTTAGTGGTTTCTAAGTGTCACACTGAGCAGGTAGTAAGCCTTAGGCCACTGTCAAGCTGGCATTACCTGTTTTGTGTGAAACCACAGAATAGGCCTTGGAATGCAGCAGCTGAGTTACCCCAGCTAAAGACTTTAAGAGGCAAAATAGAGAGCTAGAACCTGGAGAGGCAGAGGTATCCTTACTATATTCAAATATGCTTCCATTATGAAGTACAAGGAGAATTATATTATAAGAAAAAACGTTTTAGCCTACCTGAGGCTAGAACCAAATTAAATCCAATTCGTTTTCTCGAAGAGTAAGGTGGTATATCAATACATCTAGGCAATCCCAGGCAAATCCAGTTAAAGCCAGTCAAAGCCGTGCACCCCTTGGGCGTGCGGCTTTGGCGGCACACCATCGGAAGCTGCGTGCCATAGGAGGGCCATTTATACCTCTCTTCCAGCCCCTCCTAATGATGAAAATGTTGCTGATTGGCTCCCTCTCGAAACCATCGGGGCAGACTCCTGTCTATCCCCGGATATCGGCTCACAAAGTAATCGATGTAATTAATAAAAGCAAAAGGAAATAAGTCCAGGAAATATACTTTTTGCCTCAGCGATCCAGGTAAAGCTCTCCTCGCCTCGGAGTATTCACGCCATAGGAGGGCCATTTATACCTACCTTCTGGCCCCACCTAATGATGAAAACATTGCTGATTGGCTCCCTCTCGAAACCATCGGGGCAGACTCCTGTCTATCCCCGGATATCGGCTCACAAAGTAATCGATGTAATTAATAAAAGCAAAAGGAAATAAGTCCAGGAAATATAATTTTTGCCTCAGCGAACCAGGTAAAGCTCTCCTCGCCTCCCAGCTAAAGATCTTCTGCATAGCCAACCCCTCCCCTTAGGTTGAGCCTTCAGGTTCTGGCAGTTACGAGGGCTTATAGTGTAGGTCGAGGTCTGGTCCTAATGAAGGGGTCTGAACGCTTACACTAAGGTCAAGGCTTGCTGAGAGTGAAACATTGTTGAGATCTGGTCTGGGATCGAGGCAGGCTGAGAGCTTGTCAGGTTCCATTGTGAGGTCAAGGCACTCTGAGAGCAAGGCATGGTTAAGATCCAGTCCGAGGTTGAGAAAGGCTGAAGGCTAAGCAAAGTCAAGGTCCAGTCTGAGGTCAATGCTAAAAGAAATCAGGCCAGGGGAATAAACACAGCAGGGCAGTCTGGAGCACACAAAGCAGGAATGAGGCAGGGGAGGGGCACACAAAATAAAAACCAGGATCAAGGCAAGAACACAAAGGAATGAAAATCAGGGACATACTATAGCAACTAGGGATGTGCATTCATTTAAAATGAAAGTTGAAAAAGCTACGAATAGGCTAATTTATTTCATTTGGGGGACCACCAAACCAAATCAGGCCCCCTCCAAATGAAACTAACTTTATTTGTTTGTTTCATTTTAACTAATGTATTGAGCCTAAATCTAGGCCCGAAGTTGTGACCTCGCCTAGGGCATAGGCGGAGGTCCAAAGCAGGAGCCACGGCCTATGCCCAAGTGAGACAGTGGTACAACGGCCTATGCCGAAATGTGATGCCGGGGTCTTAGCAGAGGCACAGGTTAACACCGCAGCCTCGACCGAGATCCCCAAAAATAAAAAAAAAAGAATGTACCTGATCTGTTGGGTATCCAACAAAGGCCGAATACTGGACCTAAACCTCGGCATGGACCTAAACCTAATGCCGCATCCTGACCCAGAGACTAGGTCCTGATGCTGGGGCCTCAGCCCAGACTCAAGCTTGACACAATGACCCAACATGGAGGCTGAGTCACGATGCCTCTAGGCCGAGGACCCATCTTTAAGACCTGGCTTCTGGGCCAAGGCCCAGGCCTGACAATGTGACCCAACCCGGAGGCTGTGTCCTGATGCAGGGCCTTGGCTCAGTGGCCAGATCTTCACAATAGGGCCTCGGCCGAGAGGCCTGGTGCCAACGCCAGGGCCTAGGCCAGAAAACTGAGTCTGATCCATGGTATCGGGCCTGGTTCCAGGCTCAGGACTAGACAAAATCATCTGTGGGTATGTGATGTCCTGGGGGAATCCTGTCCCTGGCATTTTTCTGGAAGTGTGTGAGGGAGGCTTTGCTTTCATTTTTTGGCCATTTGTTGTTGTTTTTTTTTTTTTTGTTATTGCTTGATTCATGGGAAAAAAAAACTGCCAAAAACAAACAACAACAAAAACAAATTCTTTTCCCCTGCACATCCTAGTAACATCTAGTACTGCTGAGAGAGCAGGAGGCCTGTTACAAAGGCATTGAGTGGTAGTTCTGATCTTTCTTTATACTAGGGAGGAAATGATGTCATCAGGATGTTCCAAAAAGCAGGGCCTATAAGAAGGGCTCAGGAACTACAGGAAGTTCAGCATGTTCCTGGGGTGCTGCATAGTGCTGAAGGCTATGCCAGTGGTGCTTCAGACTAAAGGCGAGGGATGTAACAATAAGTGGGCCATGGTCAGATACAATCCAAAAAACAAAATTATCCAAATAAACTTATCAGGCTAACTCTGGAGGTATATTCAACAGTGCAGCTGCTCTACTGAATATAGCCAGCTATCTTAAAGTTAGCTAACTCACTTTAGCCATCAAACTTTAGGAGAGTGGCCCAACCAGGCTTAGGCCTAGAGCCACTAAACTGCAATATATTACCGCGGGAGGAGTCCATGATAGTGTGGCCCCTCCCCCAAAAACATATCACGGCTCTATGGCACATTATTTTGTCTTGAGGCCAAACACTGTGGGACTAAAGAACACAGCAATTGGCCCTTTAATGAGAGGGTAGCCCCAACCTCAAAGGATCACCTTTGCCTTAAAGGGCCACTTGTTGGCTGGCATGTTAAATGTGAGGCAGGAGCCTTGGAACCTGTGTTAGGGTCTCAGGGCTTCCTCCTCATGTTTACCGCATTTAAAATATTATTATTATTATTATTATTATTATTATTTAATGTTTTTATATACCGATGTTCGTACGAAACATCACATCGGTTTCCAGACAACAGGAAATTCAGCCAAATGGGCTTTACATAGTAACTGATATTAAAACTAAGGTGAGGGAGGGGGAAGGGGGGGAGGGGGCAGGGAAGTAAGTGGGTTTTATGTATAAACATAACCACAAGGTAGTACTGAGTGTAGACTATATACCAGATAGGAACATTATGTGCAGACTATATACAGGGCGGGACAGGGGCGGAAACGTACATAGAGGGCTTGGGGAAGCTCAGCTAGGGAGAAATGGAGGATTGACGGGAGGGGTTGAGTGAATGAGGAAAACTGGGTGGTTATCAGGAATAGGCATGTGTGAACAGCCATGTCTTAAGTTTCTTTCTGAATTTCTTTGGACAGATCTCGAGGCATAAGCTGGTAGGCATTGAGTTCCATAGTTTGGGACCAGCTAAGGAAATGGAGCGTTGTTTAGTGGATGAGAGGTGGGAGAGTTTAGGTGGAGGAGTGGGTATTGTTGCAAGGTAGGGTGATCTAGTGGGCCTTGAGGTAGAATGAAGATAGAGGGTGTCAGAGAACCAGTGCATGTTTGGATTGTGTATAGCTTTGTGTATGAGGGTTAGGGTCTTAAATTGGATTCTCGAAGTGATGGGGAGCCAATGTAGTTGTTTGAGGATGGGTATGATATGTTCGTTTCTGCGTGTACCTGTCAGATTGCGTGCAGCTGCATTTTGTAAGAGCTGCAGCGGAGCTGTGGCATTTTTGGGAAGACCTAGGAGGATGGCATTTGAGTAGTCAATTTTGGATAGGATGAGGGCCTGTAGAACAGTTCTGAAGTCGCTAAGATGCAATAGTGGCTTAAGTTTTTTGAGCGTGTGTAGCTTGAAGTAGCATTCTTTGAGGGTGGTGGTAATAAATTTCTGCAGGTTAAATTGGGTGTCCAGGATTACACCTAGATCTCTTACGTTTTGTGAAAAATTCGGGAGGGGGTGTGGTGGGTTTGTGTAGGTGGGTAAGAGGTTGAGGTGTTGAGGGGCAATGATCATGAGTTCAGTTTTGTTCGTGTTTAGTGCTAGATTGAGTTGCGTGAGGAGACTGTTGATGGAGGAGAGGGCACTTTTCCATTTTTGTAGAGCATTGGATAGGGAGTCAGTGATGGGTATGAGAATTTATACATCGTCTGCGTAAATAAAATGTGGGAGGCCAAGGTTCAGAAGGAGGTGGTAGAGGGGTAGGAGGTATATGTTGAATAGCGTTGAAGATAGTGATGAACCTTGGGGTACTCCACACGTAATATTAATGGGTTTGGATTCGTGATTACCGATTTTGACTTTGAAATGTCTGTCACTGATGTAAGATTTGAACCAGAGGAGGGGGGTCCTAGAGATGCCAATTTCAGTCAGCCTGTTGATTAGAATGGAGTGATTAATGGTGTCGAAGGCTGCTGAGATATCTAAAAGGGCTAAGATGTATGTGTGACCCCTGTCTAGTCCTCTGATGATGTAGTCAGAGAGCGAGGTCAAGAGAGTTTCAGTACTAAAGTGCTTTCGAAAGCCATGCTGAGATTGGGCAAGAATTTGGTGCTGATCTAAATAGTTGGATATCTGCGTGTTGACAGTTTTTTCAAGGACTTTTGCAAGAAAAGGTAGATTGGAGATGGGGCAGAAGTTAGATAGGTCGGTTTGGTCTAGTTTAGGTTTCTTTAATATGGGTTTTACTATGGCCAATTTAAGTTGGTTAGGAACCTTACCGGCAGTCAAGGAAGAGTTAATGAGGTCTGCCAAGGGTTGGGCGATGCAGTCTGGGATAGATAATAGTGTTTTGGTAGGGATTGAGTCTGCAGGGTGGGTAGATGGTCTCATTTTTTTTTTAGTATTGATCTGATTTTAGAGGAAGATGTGGTTTCGAAGACGTCCATTTGTGTGTCCGAGGTTTTAAGAGTGGTTTTGATGGGGGTGGGAGAGGTGAGAAAGCATGAAATGAGGTTAGTTATTTTGTTGTGGAACTATTGCGCAAGCTCGTTGCATTTGGTATCGGATTCTTCGCAGGGTGTAGTCTTTGGTGACATTTTTGTTAGGTCTGAGATGAGCGAGAAGAGGGCTTTGGGATTGAAATGAAAGTTGTGTATTCTGGTAGCATAGAAATCTCGTTTAGTTTTGAGAGTGATTGATCTGATTAAGTGTAGCTGGGATTTGTATTTGCTGAGATTAGAGGTGGATGGCTCTTTGCACCATATTTTCTCTTGGGTTCTCAATTTGTGTTTTAAGAGTTTTAGTTCTGGAGTGTACCATGGCTGTCTTGATTTTGCAGCAGTGTGAATTTCTTTTGTTATTAATGGGCATAGTTTATTGGCTGTGTCACTAGTGATGTGGTTCCATGAAATGATGGCAGTTTCAGGGTCACTGAGAACTAATTTTTTTAAGTTGTCCGTAAGGGCATCTATGAGATCATCTCTGGGACATGCTTTTCTGAATTGTATGGTGGTTTTACTGTTAGAGGGTTTGAGGATGTATCTTATAGAGAAGGTTGTTTTGATGAGAAAGTGGTCGGACCAAGGAACTGTAGTGCAAGTGGGTGGGTTTGGATGGAGAAGGGAGTTCATGAAAATTAGATCGAGGGAGTGGCCAGCTTTGTGGGTGGGTTCAGTTATGATTTGTTGGAGATCCATGGCATGTAGGGAGGTTAGTAGTGATTCGCAGCTGTGTGAGAGGGGATAGGTCAATGTGGAGGTTGAAGTCATCGAGAACAATGGCAGGTATGTCACTGGTTATGTTTGTTGCTATACACTCAATGATAGGCGATATATCTGAGTCTAGGATGCCAGGCGGGGTATATATTAGGCATATTTGTAGATGAGGTGATTTAAAGAGCTCGACATCATATTTAGGTGGAAGGTTGACTGGACACTGCTTTAACTTGAGGTCTTTTTTTGAGACCAGGAGGAGGCCTCCACCTCTTCTTTTTGGTCTGGGAATGGAAAATATGTCGTATTCTACGTTTTGGAGTTGGTTAAGTAAGACCGTGTCAGTGTCCTTTAACCATGTCACAGTTACGGCACAGTGGTCTGGTTTTTCTTCTAGAAGAAGGTCATTAAGTATAAGGGTTTTTTTGGTTAAGGACTGAGAATTAATCAGGAGCATAGTGAGTATTGTGAGGCCTAGGATTTGTGTGAGAGGGGTGAACATGATTGGGAGTAATGTGCTAGGTTGTGAGCATGCGAGAAGGAGGCGGAGGGATGTGTGTCTGTAGCGGTTGTATATGAGTTTGTGTATAGGGAAAGTAGCCATTTGATATGGGTGGGGGGAGGGGAAGGTCGAGTTGCAGTCAAGACAGCTAGGTTGATATGCTAGGGAGTTGCAGGGGAAATGGAGGGATGGGGAGGGGAAAGTGTAAGCAGAGACTAATGCAGGAACACAAAGGGGCACACTAAGGGGCATGCCCCTTTGTCGCGCTCCTTATATGCGAGACGCCAGGTGCGAGACGCCTGGGGGTTAATTATTAGTTTGAAAGGGCTTCCCTGGCAGGAAATGATGTCAGCCGGGTGGGCGGGTTCGCTGGCATCGGTCTGCGGCGTGTTCAAGCGGCAGAAGGCTCGGGCTCCGACTCGGACCCCGATGGGTCTCCCAGGCCGATTGCCACGAGCTAGGAGGGTGCGAGCAACGCAGAGATGACAGGAGGCAGGTACGCTGATCCGGCGCGAAAGGAACGAGAAGGGCTTGCTTGCTTGATTTTAAAGGGCTTCCCTGGCAGGAAATGATGTCAGCCGGGTAGGCGGGTTCGCTGGCGTCGGTCTGCGGAATGTTCAAGCGGCAGAAGGCTTGGGCTCCAACTCGGACCCCGATATAGTAGGTGTTGTTATTTTCTTGTGATTGACCACCTTCTCGGTTGGCCAATATAAAATATTTGCATAGGATTGACTATTCATGAACTTCTTTAAAAGTATTTGAATAATTTCTGCATGCAAATCACATACAAAGAAGGTCATTGTAGTAGAGGAGGATAGAAGGTTGGAGACATGCAAAATATTGCATATACTGCAAGATATATATATACCGTTTAATGCCGTTAGAGCACTACCATGGCTTGATGCATCTCCCAGTTAACCGATTAAGTCATCCAGATAACTCTAAATATTGGCGTTACCCGGTTAAGTTGGCCAACTTACTGAACTCTTCCGAGGTACGCCCACGTAACGCCCCAAATTATCTGGCTAAATTTTATCCCCTAACTTATTAGCCGGATAGAATTTAGCTGGATATGTGCCCAAATATTTTTAGCCAGCTAACTTTTGTGTTAGCCAGCTAAATGCTTTCGAATATAGACCTCTAATTTGATTTATTTTATTAGTACATGCTAATTTGATTGTGTGCACTAAAAAATTAGCACACACTAAAAACTTTTGGGGTAGATTTTATAATTTTGCGCGAGCTCGTACTTTTGTTCGCACACCAGGCACGAACAAAAGTACGCTGGATTTTATAAGATACGCACGTAGCTGCGCATTTCTTATAAAATCCGGAGTCGGCATGCGCAAGGGGGTGCACATTTGTGCAACCTGCGCGCGCCAAGCCCAGCGCGTGCTGCCTGTTCCCTCCGAGGCCGCTCCGAAATCAGAGCGGCCTCAGAGGGAACTTTCCTTCGACCTCCCCTCACCTTCCCCTCCCTTCCCCTACCTAACCCACCCCCCTGGCCCTATCTAAACCCCCCCTACCTTTGTTGGCAGATTTACGCCTGCGGAAAGCAGGCGTAAATCTGCGCGCGCCAGCAGGCTGCTGGCGCGCTATCACCCAACCCGGGGGCTGGTCCGGAGGCCTCGACCACGCCCCCAGGCCGGCGCCACGCCCCCGGGCCCACCCCCGAAACGCAGTGTCACTCGCGGCACGCCCCCGACACGCCCCCGACATGCCCCGACATGCAAGCCCCGGGACTTATGCGTGTCCCGGGGCTTGCATGCGCCACCGAGCCTATGCAAAATAGGCTCAGCACGCGCATGGGGGATTTGGGGTAGGTTTTCGGGGGGTACGTGCATACCCCTTTGAAAATCTACCCCTTAGTGTATACCTAACAAAACAAAACAATTGAAATGAAAGCATATCCCTAATTTTGGGCAGGCAATTTTATAGAAAGTCATTACCTCAGGTATAGCACTGTTTTACCTATAGAAATGCCTTTATAAATTATTCTTAATGGAAAAATATATTTCCTAAAAATAATATGAACCTGTGTAATCATCTTCAGTTGGAAAACCACAGCTGATCATAAAGTCATTTGGTCAACCAGTTAGAACAACTCTATAGTACAGGTCATGACAAGTGCATCTATTTTCTCAGGTTATGCAGCACTGCGGTATCTCACTGAAATCCCTGGGCTGTATATCTATGAAAAATTATGACGTTAGTAAAGCTCTTGTGAATGAAGGAGATAAAGATGGATTTTACTTGAATTATCTGCAGTAATCAGAATAAGGGAGATCAATTTCTGTAATACTCAGGACCTTGTGGGATTCCTTTTGATTGCATTATGAAGCTAAAGATAATATTATATCAAAGAACAAGCACAAGAGAATTATAATAATAATAATTTAAAAAAACCTGGATCTATAATTGGAAAATCTACAAAGTGTAAGACTAAATGCTTTTACTGATTTGTAATATGTTTCATTGTGCCAAAAGTATAATAAAATTGCCAGTTTCTAATTCCCTTTAGTATCTAGATATGCAAATCATGGTTTCAAACTTAAAACCATTATACAGTTAGTTTAGTTTTTGAGGTGTTATCTTTTCTTGTTCTGTTCAATTTTCTTTCTTTCTTGATATATGCACCATTAGCTATGCTGCTATTCCAAACACAAAATAACATAGAAAAATGTCAGTAGAGAAGGAATGTGACCTACCCAGTCTGCCAATTTGCTTTCCCAGTTTTCGTTCTCGTTCTGGGGGCTGGCCTCTGCAAATGGCTCTTTCTTGCACTGTTGCACCAGTAACATTCCAACACTATGTCCTCATGCCATGGGACCTCTTCAATGCTGTGGCCCTCTACTTTACAATAGGAGCATGCCTGCGAAGGGGGTTCCTGTTTAACTTTCTCCATTTCTCCTAAGGGCTTTTCAGTTTCTTCTGTTCCATATGGGCAGCTTTCTTTCTCTTGGATCTACTTGTTACTGGGGTGTACCAGTTCATCCACAACCCATTTTTTTCTTTCAACTTAAGGATCAACCTTGCTTAGGAGAGTTTCCTTTATCTATATGGACCTTAGTCTCTACTGTTGGCGGTGTCACCAGGTTGGCATTCATTCTTTCATTATGCTCATAACCACAGTCCCTGGTCAAATAACCTCTCCTTCCACAATTGAAGCAAGTGGAAGAGACTGTGGCCTAGGGCCACAGTCTCTTCCACTTGCTGTTGGTTTCAAGGAGTCCACTTGAGCTGTTGGTTTCAAGGAGTCATTGCTGCAGTTCTACACTCTCATTGCTCTGTGACAGAGTCTGTAGGGCTGTCTTTCTAGCCTCCACACCACAACAGGCATCAAATGGGCCTTGTAAAAGGTGTTTGACACTTCTAATGCTGTTTATAATGTGAGTCCTGGGTGTCAATAAAACCAACTTCACATGGGCCAGTCGAGCCCTTCTAGGAACTGTTCCAGAAGCACCTGGTTGGCTACCTCAAGGCCATTTTTTGTCTCTGGCTGCAGCCATTTCCATCTGGAATCTTTCAGTTGATAGTATAGGCTTTAGGGACTTTCACCCAGGCTGTAGAATCCCCCTTCAGAACTGTTGCCTATAGGTTTTTGAAGTATACCCCACTCTTTTCAGGATAGCGGTTTTCACTTTTGCATAGGTGACCCTTCCTGCTTGATTGGCTGCTTGAAAGACTGCTTGGCATTTGCCTGTGAGCAAATTTGCCAGATACATGTTTCAATTAGTTTCTGTGTCAAGACATTCAACTCGGTGGAGACAGGTTCTATATTGGTTTCATTGACAGCACATTCAGAGAGAAGAAATATCCCCTGATGAAGAACATTGTTTGAAATGTGGCTTTGATGGGAAGCAGTAAGAAATTGAGTGCACTATAGATTGATGTTGAGCATGTATTATGTATAATGTTGAGTATATTTTATATATACTCACTTTTGTGAGTATATATATAGAAAGAGACAGAGAGAGAGATTTAGCAGCATTGCAAGAACATTTTTTAATGAGCAAATTTTCTAAAAATTGATACATAAAAAATATTACATTAAATAAAATATTAAAATCTTTAGACAGGGCAATAGCAATACTATAAGTGGGTTCAGGTTCTGGAACCAGGCAGGAACTACAGCAGGACTCAGGTACTGGAACCAGGCAGGAACTACAGCAGGACTCAGGTACTGGAACCAGGTAGGAACTGTAGCAAGACTCAGGTACTGGAACCAGGCAAGAACTGTAGCAGGACTCAGGTACTGGAACCAGGCTGGAACTGTAGCAAGACTCAGGTACTGGAACCAGGCAGGAACTGTAGCAGGTAAACAAGAACCAAGCAGGTACTGTAGCAGGCAGGCAGGAACCAAGCAGGTACTGTAGCAGGAACGGAGCGACGAAGCCAAGCGAGTCACTCCGGGGCACAGCGCAACAGGAAACCAGGAGGCTAACCAGTTGCAAGGTGAAGACTGGATGGCCAAGACCGGCTTATCAAGGCCGCGGTGTCTGACGTCAGGAACTGGGCGGAGTCACCACTGGCGGGAAACGGGCTAGAAAGGCGCCCAAGTGGTGTGCGCACGCGCCTAGGATCAGGGCGTCCCCGGGAATCTTCACGGCGGCACAGCCCCAGCGGGGACGCCGCCAAACAGGCCGCAAGCCAGGGCTCTGGAGACGGGAGCAGGTCCGGGAACAAGGAGGTAAGGGCCTGGCCGTGGTACTCACGGCCAGGACCGCAACACTTGGTCTCTCTATCTGAAGGCTCCACTCATGAAGGTAATATATAGTTGTTTGAGGATCAGGGTTGGAAAGACAACCCCGGTAGTGATTTTATAATTATTTCAATTCAGGAATTAAGATGATTCATACTAAATGGAAGACAAAAGTCAGGGAGATGTCTACATCATCCCCTGTACTGGTAACTTCCCAGCCTCGGATACCTGCCTTTTTTGCCCCTACAACAGGTTTGAAACCAGACGTCTTGGCCGCAGAATGTGCTGGTACTGAGCAAATACCAGCCTTAATGGCCGAAACATCTTTAATCCCCAGAGCCCTGAGTACTCCTCCTCCACCTCTTCAAATTTCCTCTGATTTTTAAAATTACAACCAGAAATACAAGGAAAAGGAGAAGGAGTCTCAGCTATAATGGGGGAATTGGAATCTAGATTTTCAGGGAGCTCATCTTCAAATTTGGATAAGCCAACAGTAATAACAATGGTTATTCTTTGGGATGCTATAAAATCTTTAGAGGCAGCAGTAATAAATTTAACGAAGATAACCATGGACTCTAATCAACATTCTTTGGGATGCTATAAAATCTTTAGAGGCAGCAGTAATAAATTTAACGAAGATAACCGTGGACTCTAATCAACATTTTAAGAACATTGAAGATTTAATATCTGAATCGGATGTCAAAGTGGAGAGGAGATTAGTTAAAATGGAAAACTGGCAGCAAAGATTCACTAGAGCGGAGATAATTAACGATAAGAAGTTTGAAGTATTAGAAAATTCATTGAAATACTTAAATCTTAGAATATTAAATTTTCCTAAGCATGACTTAATCTCCCCATATGATATGTTTAGAGTATTTAGTAGAGATCCTAAAAATGCCACAACAACCTATCCCTACTGTCTCAAAGATTTACTATGTAACTTCAAAAGGAATTTCTTCACAGGGAAATAACTCAGGAGAAACTTCACTAAATTTAACAGGTGTAATGAATCTAATATAGATACTGTTATAACAAATAGTTCAGTAATGCATGTCTCTTTCTCTTTTGCCTTAGATAGAGAAGCAGTTTTTAGATCTTATATGAGAAATAGATTGGCTTCTTTTCATGGAGGTAGAATTTGGATCTACCCTGATTTTTCCAAATTAACTCAAGATAAGAGGAGAAATTTCTAGACTAAAGATCAGAGATAGAAGCAAAAGGAGGGAAGATGTTGTTAAAATGTCCTTGTAAGTGTGAAGTAGTTTTTCAACATCAGAAATACCTATTTTTTTAAGTATCACAGCTTCGTGTTTTTCTAGATTCACGTCCCCAAGATATTGTAGCTGTAGAATCAGTGGCTAAATAAAGATTGATACCTGTTGTAAACTCAATATTTCAATGGTTTATGTGGAGGGGAGCTAAACCTCCCAGATTGTCCTTTGGTATTGCTCTGTTGCATATACCTTCTTGAGTTATTATGTTACAAAATGGATTTCTTTCTTTGAATACTAGATAGCAAATATTAATTGAGTTAATTATTATCTTTTCTTTCAATTTTCTGTATCTGTATTCATTGACAGTTATTTATTGTATAATGGAAATGCATAAATAAAAACATTAAAAAAAAAAAAAGAATATAATGTAAATCCTTGACCAGTACCAAACACTTTTTCATGTCTAGAAGTGTAAAGAATTTTTTCCCCATGATCCAGTCCACCACATGTCTCAAGATACATGCCCTATTATAAAAATTTTACAAGCCCCAGTCCTCCCTGTTCCCGCTTCCTTATCAACATAGCAAGTTGTATTCAGGGTCTAGCCTTCTGCCATATAAACTGTCAAATTTGTCGCTCAGTTCCTCCAATTTCCTTCCTTGTCAACTAGGTAGGCACTGTCTGAAGTAAATATTATCACTGGGAAGTATCATCTGGTATAGATTTATCCTTCCAGTTAATGAAAGGGGGTAGTCCATCCAGATATGCAACATTTTCGTGGTATGAGACAACAAATAGTTCACACTTTGCATCCTAACCACTTCTCTATATAACATTATCCCTAAGTAAATGAGTCCCAAGCCCAACTGAAGGGGAAGTGGTTCCCACATAAAGTTCTTACTTCCTCCCGCATTGGTAGAGCCTCTGTTTTGTCCAGATTGAGTTTTAATCCTGCCAATAACTCACAACTAGTGAACTCTTCTAATAAAGCCAGTAGTAAGGTTTGCACATCTGTGATATGGGACAAAATATTGTCCACAAATGTCGAAAGCTTGAAAATTGAAGCTTTCTCCTTCCCAGAACTAATTCCCTTTATAGCCATATGTTCTATGATCATTTTTAACAGAGGCTCTAATGTTAGAAGAAATAGCAAAGGGGACAAAGGGCAACCCTAACGAGTGCCTCTTTTGAATTCAAAACTCCCAGATTGAGCCCCATTAGCTAATATGGAAGCCATAGGCCTATTGTAAAGTACTTCTATCACCTTACTAAAGTAACCCTCTACACTCACTTTAAGAACTTCAAACATAAACGTCCAATCAACCCAATCAAATGCTATCTCCACGTCAAAACTGAGGAAAAGAGATGGTAATTTTCGCCCAATACTAATCTCCATTGAAGGCACTACTTTTCAGTCATTATAAACCAAACTCCTTCTCTTCTCTTGCTTTTCTACAATCAAAGATGATAAAAATCCAGCCAACCTATCTGCCATTATTTTCAGTAATAATTTTACTTTAAAATCTAAGAGTGATATGAGTCTATACAACCCTGACAGTAGGGGATCACAACCTTGCTTATGTAATACTGTTATGTAGGCCATGAAATGTGACTAAGAACAATGACCTTTTTCAATGAACATACATAGCTCCTAAGGGTGACAATATCCTCCTGTCTCCCATTAACTTAAATTCCTCTGAGTACCCATCAGGTCCTAATGGCTTGAGAAGTGGTGCTTGTCAAATTGCCTTTTGAATTTCTTCCAACTGAATAGGGGCATTCAATGCCTCCCTTTGGGAGTCCTTTAATTGCAATTAGTTAGCTTTCATCAAATATTTAGCAATTTTATTTGTATCAACTGGGGTGGAGCTATACAAATCTTCATAAAATAAATGAAAAATGTCGCAAATATCCTTTGTAGAATTTCTAACTCTTCCCAACCTATCACTCAAGGCCTTTATATATTGCACTCCCCAGTTGTTTGTCAAGCTCACCAATATCCTCCCTGACTTATTGCCATATTGATAACAATCTTGCTTTATAATATAAAGGATATTTCTGGGCTCTCCTGTGCAACAAAGAATTGAATTGTTTGGGGGAGGAGGAATAGCCTAGTGGTTAGTGCAGTAGGCTACAAACCAGGAAACAGGGTTCAAGTCCCACTGTCTCACCTTGGGCAAGTCACTTTACCCTCTATTGCCTCAGGTACAAACTCAGATTGTAAGCCCTCTGGGAATAGGAAATATCTACAGTACCTGAATATAAACCAAATACCTACAGTATCTGAATATAAATCAAATGTTGGTATGTAATAAATAAATTTCAAAAAATCTAGTCCTATTACCCATTGTTACATTAGATTTATAAGCTTTTTTGTGGCTTTTAATTGTCTTTCAAGCTGTAACACTTCCCTAGACATTACCTTATTCTGGGTTGCTACATAAGAGATTACCTCTTCTCTCAATACTGTCTTCACTGTTTCCCAAAAAAGTATTGGTCTGTCCCTATGTTCTGCATTGAAAGATATGTAATCCACCATTTCTTGGTCATGTAGTCCCAGAATCTTAAATCTTTATACAAATATCTTAGGAATCGCCATTGTGATCTCGACTCTGGGGAATTAAATCCCTCCAGATCCAGCCATACCAGGGAGTGCTCAAATATCTCCAAGTACCCCACCTCAGCGTGGGCTACTCTTGAAAAGGTTTCCCCTCCCATAAGCAGTCTATGCATGAATGCAATCCATGCACTTTAGAAATGTGTGTATATTCTTTCTCCAAAGGATGCAACATTTGCCAGGCATCTACCAGATCTAAACTGCTACAAACATAAAAAACTCCTTTCATTGGATGATCTCCCATCATATTATTACCAGAGGATCAATCCAACATTGGATCGTGAATGCAATTAAAATCTCCTCCCATCAGGATGAGACCCTAAGTTTCATTTGCTAATATTTTCATCAGCTTTGTAAAAAAAAGAATGTTGATATGTATTTGGGCCGTATACATTAGGGATGTGAATCGGGCTTCGGACAATTGAAAATATCGGACGATATTTTCAAAATCGTCAGAAATCGGGGGCTCCCCTGAAATGATAGGAAAACCCCACGATATTGTTCGTGGGGGTTCTCTTATCGTTTTGGGGGAGGGTGGGAAAAACGGCACACAAAAATAACCCCTAAACCGACCCCGACACTTTAAAACTAGTCTCTTAGCTTCCCCCACCCTCCCGACCCCCCCAAAAACTTTTTACAGGTACCTGGTGGTCCAGTGGGGATCCCGGGAGCGATCTCCCATTCCCGGGCCGTCGGCTGCCACTAATCAAAATGGCGCCGATAGCCCTTTGCCCTTACCATGTGACAGGGTATCCGTGCCACTGGCTGGCCCCTGTCACATGGTAGGAGTACTGGATGGCCCGCGCCATTTTTAAAGATGACGCCGGCCATCCAGAGCTCCCTCCATGTGACAGGGGCCGGCCAATGGCATGGATACCCTGTCACATGGTAAGGGCAAAGGGCCATTGGCGCCATTTTGATTAGTGGCAGCCGACGGCCCGGGAACGTGAGATCACTCCCGGGACCCCCACTGGACCACCAGGTACCTGTAAAATGTTTTTTTGGGGGGTCGGGAGGGTGGGGGAAGCAAAGGGATTAGTTTTAAGGGGTCGAGGTGGGTTTTTTGTTTATCGGCTCGGGCGCAGCCGATAAACAAAACCGCGATCGGGCCCGATGGAAAAAAAAACACATGTGAATCAGAACCGGAATCCGAACCGATTCCGGTTCCGATTCACATCTCTAGTATACATTACAAATTGTTATGACCTGAACAAACAGAGTTACCGTGATTAATTAAAAACCTACCTTCTGGATCAGTAATAATCTTAGTAGTTTGAAAAGAAATCTGTTTCTCTATCAAGATTGCTACACCTGTCTTTTTGCTTGGAGATTAGGAAGAATATACTTACCCAACCCATCCCTGTTGCAGCTTCTTATGTTCTTTTTCATCCAGACATGTTTCTTGCATCAGGGCTATTTGCACCTTCTGTTGTCAAAGAGATTGCAAAGTTTTATAGCATTAATACACAGATCCTATCCCAGATACATTTCAAGTAGCATATTTATTTATTTTATTTATTTGTTGAGTTTTATATACCGTCATTCAGTAGAGCCAACATAACGGTTTACAAAGTATACATTTTCTTAACATTTGTGCCAAAGTAGAACAGTGTGAATATTAAACAGTAAATAAATAAACATTTCAAGTCCAGAAAGTATTATTAAGTTGGATGAGGAGAGTATGCAGGTTCTGGTTGGAGAGAAGTTATTATGATATTTATAGATGAAAGTTCAATTGTGAGTTGGGATGATCAGAAGTATGAAGGTCAATGTAGAATTTGCAAAACATTAGTGTTTTTAGGTCTTTTTTGAACGTTTTTAGGTTGTGCTGGGTTCTTAGATCTAAGTAATGAGTAATCTAATAATAATAATAATAAGTAATCTAAGTAATGAGTGGAGTATTCTGCTAATTAACCAAGATCCTTGTGATCCCCATCTTCAATGAATCTATTTACTCAATCTAGATCTGAGCCTCCCAGCCTAGACTTGGATCAACAACTTCTCCCTCTATCAGACCTCTCCTTGTTGGACATCCCCACCTCCCTATCGACTGCTCCCAGCCTATAGTTCCCAAACCTCAACCACTGGGAATCCCCCCATTCCCCCTTTAATTTCCCCACCCCTTTCTCCCACAGGCCCACTTCCCAAACCCCTTAACCCCCTTTCATCCAATGTTCTAACACATTATCCCCTTTCTAAAAGGGGTTTGAGACCCTTCTTTGACCTGGGGTTCCTCACCTCACAAAGTAAATCTTGACAGGCAAAGTAGTGAAAAAAAAAAGAAAACAATGTGTGCAAATCATCCATCCCTCCTAAGTTTGTCCAAAAAATAACTAGCAATGGTCCAGTTTTCTGTATATCCTATCTTCACAAGAGGACCAGATTGAAATCCCTCTGATTCCAAAGAAACTAGGTCCAAACAGTCTTAACTGAGATCCCAATCTTGACCAAACAGTTGAAAATGAACTAAAGGATAACTTCTTATCCAATCTGAAGAACCAATAACATTCAAAAAAAAATTTCAGGTAATTCCAATTTGTTGAGAAAGAATGTGCCAAGAGCTTTCACAAATAGCATAGTTACTCTGGCACCATTTCAGGTTTACTGTATCATTCTTCAAAATGTGTTATGGCATTTACGTATGCATTAATGCCACAATGCATGCAAAAAATGCTGTAGTGTATGGCGCAAATGCAAATTTGGGGGGGGGGGGGATCAGGGAGGAGTTTTGGGCAGGAATTAGTAAAATTAGGGGACATATTGCATCCTGCGATAGCATAACACATGCTATCGCATGGTTTTAATGCCAGAAATAACTATACCTTTTTCTCTGGCATTAAGCTGTGTGATATGCTTGAAATGGCCATAATGCAATTTGTGATAAAATTTTGGATTTGCCTTTTGGCCATTTCTGGGCTTGGGGAGGGAGAGAGAAGAGGAGAGGAGTGGAGTAGAAAGAGAGAGCTTCTGCGGAGGGTCTCACTGTGTGAACCTATTTAAATCTCAATAGGAGGGCCACCTAATAGGGCAAGGTCAGGT
Source organism: Rhinatrema bivittatum (assembly GCF_901001135.1). NCBI lineage: Eukaryota > Metazoa > Chordata > Amphibia > Gymnophiona > Rhinatrematidae > Rhinatrema > Rhinatrema bivittatum. The sequence goes on along the minus strand of NC_042620.1, from coordinate 305,994,952 downwards.
GTAAGTGGTGGATTCGGTTTTAGGGGCCAGATTCGCATGTAGAGTGAGACGTACGAACAGCACAGTACACCTTGGTGAAGACTTGACATCATTTGGAGTGAAGAAAGTCTAACAAAGATGAAATGTTGTACTATGTTCTCTTACCCTAGCTTGATAGATTCTATGGTACCCTGTTATAGATGTAATATGTTATGTTGTAATGCATGTGGCAGCCACTCTTCCAGAGCATCAGCTAACTCATGATCTTGCTTGCATTCCAGAAGCCCAATAAAATGCAGGTTACTCTTATGTAATCTATTTTCCAAATCATGGAGTTTAATGGCTTGTTATTAATGATCTGCTTTTATGGAAAGGCCCTCCACTTCCAAGGTATGCAGATGATCACTTATTTCTGTCACATGTGTCTGTACTTTTTGCATTTGTTTATTTAACATAGACTTTTTCAAACTTAGTATCCAATGTGGCCACAACTACCACTGCTTCCTCCATATCTCTAGTTTCTACCCCTTCTGGGGACAGAGGAGCACTAAGAGGAGCCACCATTTTCTGTGTTGCTGGTTTGTTTTTTTCCTTCTCCCAGTGTTGCAATTTTGAGGCCATAAACCTCCTCATCTACCCTGAAAAGCTAGTAGTACCATTGTGTAAGGTTCGTCCAATCGGAATCATTAGATAATTAATGTTCAGCACTTTGTTTAACCCGGTTTTAAAACAAAAATGGGAAGTGGGGAACCGGAACTAAGTAGGCACATGTCCTACATCGCCATCGTCACGAGACTTCTCCCACATAAACTCTTTTATTAGTGACCAAAAATAAGCAAAAAGGAGTCTGCTATTTTCTATAGTTCAGCAACACATAAATAGTATCACAACTTACTGTTCAGTAGTATGTTCTTTCTGTAGGCTTCCTTCTCTCCTGTGAGCCTCCTCTTCCCTCCTGGCCTGGCTAGATATACGCCTTCCCATGGGCCTTCACCAAGACAAGGATTCCCTGCTACCTTAGGCTTAAGGTGGACTGGACCAGATCTCCAGATTTGATTCTTTAAGTCATTCCAGGACTCTCTTGTGTATACCCCTTCAAAGAGTCTTTCATTCTGAAAGAGACAGATGTTTGAATCAATTCATCTGGAGGAGGGGATCCCATCGAAAGACACTAAAGGAAGAAAATTAAAGGATATAAGGAAAGGTAACAAGAACTTTGTTGTTGCTATAGGGAGTAGTAACTAAGGGATAGTAAGGTGCCCACCAGGGGCTGTCTAAAGAGTTAACTGATTCCAGAAGATTTAGGAAGAGAAAAATGTGGGACTATGTTTTGATAGAGTATTGGAATTAAATTCTGACCACCTTCAGTGGGAAGAGGTGGGAAAATAAATCAGAAGTTAAAAGAGGATTGAATTAATTTCAATCTGATAAATTTGAGATAATTGGAGTCATTGGGAGGAAGAAGGAAATCTGTGTAAGAGACTTTACTAAAGAAGTGGCGTCAGGTTTATTACATCTTTCTGCTGTCTTATTATTTATTGACTTGAACTGAGAAATGAAATTGAAGTGTAAATATTATTCAGTCATCTAATCAACGATCAGTAAAGAAGTTGGAAACCACCATTCTTCTCATGTATGTTTACTGAATGCAGAGACAGTTAATTATCATTGCTATGTACAGAGGTCGGAGAAAGGATAGGTCTTGCAAAGAGCACAGTATAAAAAAATATTGTTCATCTCCACACTGTAATCCTGGAACTCACAAAGTAAAGCTATGGGGTGAAGCTATGGGGTAAAGGTATGGGGTGAAGCAGAGACTGAGAGACAGTGAGGGAGTGTAGGGCCGGGGCGGATCCTAGCTCCGCAGCATGCCCTGATTGAACGTATGATATAAGGAAGTCCCTGCCTGCACTTCCTTGCCATGGCAATCGGGTCGGCACTGTAAGTGTACTAGTTTGCCTCCACGTTCACAGTCTTGTTCCAGCCTTGTTCCAGCGTCCTACTGTTCAAGCCTTGTCCAGCATCCTCTGTTCCAGCATCTGTCTGTCCTGTCTCCCCAGTAGTACCCTCGGACTGTCTCTCTGGTACTGACCTTGGCCTGTTCCTTGACCATTCTTCTTGCTGCCTGGATCTTGACCTCTGCCTGCCTTGTGACTTCGTCTGACCTCTGGAACCTGACCCTTGCTTCGTTGATGACTCCTCGGATTGATCCACAGATTCTGACCCCAGCTGCCATTGACCACGTCTTCTGATTCTGTCTTTGTCCCTTGCCTTGTCATCGCCTCACTGTACTGACCTTCCTTGGTTCTCCAGACCTACAGCCTAGTGACCGACCGCGCTCCCTTGCTGCTCATGGGCACGCCTCTCTACTACCTCTCCAGGAGTCCCTGTGAGGCCCACCTAAGTCCAAGTGGCCCGGGTCCCTACAGGCTCCACCCGGGAGGACCTTGGGTTTCCATTGGTGAAGCTCATCCTAGTCTCTGTCTCCTTCAGTGCTCCGCCCCCTTGGGGCAGGTGCTTCCCGGTCCCTACAGGGAGCCATTCTACACTGCTCCAGGACAAGGGTCCACCTCAAAGCGCAACAGATGCTGGGCTTGATGGACCCTCGGTCTGACCCAGTATGGCAATTTCTTATGTTCTTATGTTCTTACATACTTTTATCAAAACAGTTGTACAGTACATCCTCTAATAAGGCATGCATACATTAGAAAAAGTTTTGACATTTCTCTTGGCCTAATTTGATTGTTTCTGTAGGGATAAATTTAACAGGTACAACTGAGAATTAGTTTCTGATTCCACAAATTTGCATCACAGCTCAAGCAGATTTGGTAATTACTGGGAATATGAAATAGGCTTAGCAGATTTGATGCAGATATCCATGAATTGGTAAATCTCTATTGAATCCATGAAATCAGGCTGGAATTTTCTCAAACTCAGTGAGGTAAAAGAAATCCTCAACAAATCTGGTGAAAATTCAAGTTTGACCTCAAATTTTCTATATATATACCGTTTGGAGATGTTGTGGAAACAGATTGCATAGCTTGTGATTGGGGAGGGAGTCTTAGTCATTGCACTTCAGCAACATTAAGAGGCAAACTCAGGGTGCAAATATATCAAGTTTAAGAGGGAATTGCAGTCCATGGCCCCTGGTCAACTTTGTCTGGAACACCTGAGTTAGATTAAGTGGAGCAAGGTTAAAAATGGGAAAAAAAATCTCAGTTATTTGGCTCCTTAGGCCCAGCAGATGCTGGTTCCAACTGAGTTGGAAATTCAAAGGATAAGAAGGAAACTGTGGGTCAAAAAATTATATTAAAAAATATCTGTGCTGGAATTTAGTCTAGACACTAGAATCATTTTCCCACTCTTGTGAAAACTGTCAAGGGATATTTAATGTCATATTGAGGTGGCATCCTCAGCAAGGTAGGGCTCCTTATTATCATGTTGGCCCATTGGTTCAGTACTCATTCAAACGGAAGAGTATGTGAAGTACCAGATGTCTCCTAGGTAAGCTGTACTGATGGTGGAAAGATGGGAAAAGGGAGTACTGTTATTATTCAGGTGTGATGGGCAAAGCTGCACCCAGCCGGAGGGCTCATTGATACAAAAGTAGACCCATCCTTCTAACATGTGTGTTTTAAGGGTTAGCCAGCAGAGCGTTATCTGCTAGCTCAGTGTTCTTCCTCACCTGTAGTTCTGGCTCTGACAAGGGTTGTGCTAGAACGTATTAAGATGCTGGGATCTCATAATTCACCTGCCAGGTAAGGGAAACCTACTTGGCTGTTTTGTTTATTCCCTCCTGCATATTGTAAGTCAGGAACCTGTGTTATGTTTAAAACTTTATTTCTTCATTAAAACTATTGGTGAAGCAATACTTTTTGAGTTTTTGCCTGAATCAGACTCTGACAGAGTATCCCCTTTTGAGCCATAACTCCATTTCCTGCAGTTCATACTGTTGTCTGAAGGTTGCTATCCCTACTTGGCTTATCTTCTGAGATCAATCATTATCAGATCCCCAAAATATAATGGCTGCAGGTTCAGATGAAAAGAAGTACAGATTCTACATGCACTAAATGTAATGAATTAACCATAGCATGACACAAACTGTAGAACTGCTATAAAATGAGAACGTTAATTTTATTATTAGATGCCATAGGTAAAACCTATCAACATGTTTCTTATCTTAAAAAAAAAAACATTATGCTTCATTCTCTAAACAGATTTTTTTCTACTTTCAGTTCTGTTGGTTAGACACATCAATAGAGCAATATTAAGGTGCCAATAATGCATTTCCATAAGACATTTAGCCATGCACTTTTCAATATGTCTTCCAAAGCACGGCTGAAACAAATAAAGGAATTGTACCACCAAAACCCCAGTCCCTCAGGAAGGATTCAACCAATGTAAAGAAACAAATAATAATGCTATCAGGCAGTTATTAAGCAGCTTGTTAAATTATGGTGGACTGATAGCTCACCTTTTGGTACCAATCAAAATTAAGGAACTTCCAATGTGAAATATTTCTGCATTTAAAGTAGCAGTTCAGTTTGCAAATGCATTGAAATAACAGTGGTTTACCACCAGATCAGCAGCACTTCATTAAAGCTGCAATCAATTGCCAAGCTGAGTATTACAGAAGTCTATTTATTGCATTGATTAAAAAATTGATGATTTAGTACTTTATTTCAGCCTGGTAAAGGAAAACAGAATAATGGCACAGAACACAACACTGTGCTAACCAATCACAGGTCCATAATCAAAGAAGTTTGTCCAGATAACTTTTTAGTTACCTGGGCAAAAACCTTTAATTGAGCATCTTCCTCCTCTGACTGGCTCCATTTTTATCTGAGTAAAATTTAGCTGGGCGAAAAGAAGGAGGGTGGACAGAGCTTAAGCTTAGCCAGGTAGCAGTGATACTGAGCACTACCCAGCTCATCTTACCCGTGTAAGTCTGGTTCCATATAACACCGTCCTAAAGTTACTTTAGCCAGGTATGTTTGGTGGGAGACTTACCCAGGAAAACCCCACTGACTATCCCAGGTAACGTTACTAGAGTAGCTTCCCATTTGATGCTCCGCTCAATGTGGACCTTAATTTGCATTCCTTCCAACCCTTTTAGGGCTAAAGCCCCCAGGCTCATTGCAATCATCTGCTGACAATTGCAGTATTAATGGAATAGCTAAGCATATAGTTCTGTAAAGGGTGGCCATGAATTCTAAGGCTGAAAATTCTACAGACATAATCGGCTGTTGCAGTAATTCCGACAACAGAATGAAAACGCATACTGTCACTGGAAGGGTTTCCATGGCAACTATTACATTCAATGTTAATCTCACACAGGAATCTTTTGGTCAATAATGGCTTAAACACTTTAAAACCTACTTTTAAACCAGCATTTCAATTCACTGTTCTGTAAAGTTACAGGAAAATCTATTTTAATTATGTAATTGGATGAAGTGATGGTCTGTTGCTAGTACAGTGCTTTCAGTTAAAGATGTAGAGGTAGCAGTACAGTTTACATCAAATGGGCTTGAAATGTAATGTATGTGAGGGTCAAAAGCATTTTAGAACAGATATATTGTTTCTTATTAAAAACTCCCCCAATCCCCCAGAAAAGGGAAAAAAAAGAGCATATCGGATGCTACTTAAAACTTACCATGTACACTAGGGACAGTGAATATTTAAAATAGCATGCTATTCACTAAAGCCATGGTATGCATGCCAAACCTACCCAACAAATTAGCTCATACATGCGAACAGGCATACAGACAGGCAAATGAAGTACATCAGATGCAAATTAGGATTTACTGGGTGAACAGTATTCTCTCCTTTATTTGCTAATGTGCAGTCACTAAAGCCTAAAATTCACACCTGCCTCAGACCAGGTGTTAACTTCTATCTCATACACTATTTAAAGAGCTCAGCTAACAAGATGCAATGGGGGTCACAGATGTAGCAAATGTGGCTGCTGCAACAGGATAATTTATGGGAGATGTGGAGAAAGTACAGGGGGAGACAAAGGAAAGAAAGAGAGAGAGAGAGTGAGAGAGGAAGAGGTGACAAGGGAGAGACATGAATACATGCTTGATCACCTGTTAATTCCACATTTAGACAATACAATGCATTTCGAACAGAAGATTAACAGATGACAACTGTTTTTAAAACACCGATGTGCATGTTTACAGTATATAAGGCACACGTTATAGCTATTTCAAACAAATACCCATCCCGCAAGTTGTATTGTATTGTATTTATTTATATTCTGCTTTTCGGCACTTCAAAGTGGATTACATTCTGCTATGATAGGTATTTCCCTATCCCTAGAGGGCTTACAATCTAAAGGCCTGATTCATCATTTTCCCATAGACACAGAATAGGAGAAAAGCCTTAGTGAATCAGGCAGTAAGATGGTAACTTTTAAACAGGTGCGTGGGCACACATGTGCACTGTTCATCGATCCGCACACAGGGATTCGGCCATTTTATAACATGTATGCTTATGTGAGTGCATGTTATAAAATAGCCTGATCACGTGCATATATGCACGTAATTTTAAGTGGATGCGCGCCTATGCACACAAATGCCACTTTTACCAAAAGGTTTTAATGATGCACAGGCTTCGGACTTTTCCATTGGAAAGAAAACAATAGAACTAGGGGTCATGAATTGAAACTCTAGGGTGGATGACTCAGAACCATTGTCAGGAAATATTTCTTCATGGATGCCTGGAATGCCCTTCCAGAGGAGGTGGTAAAGATGAAAATAGTCAAAGAATTCAAAGGGGCATGGGATAAACACTATGGATCTTTGGGGGCTAGCGGACAGAAATGAGAAAAATGTGCAGAGGGGTAACTTGCTGGTGTGGTAGTTAACTACCCTTAACAGAAAGCATGGAGATCACTACCATTAACCAATATGCCTTGATGATTCTCATGCAACTGCAACATTGCTCCTCGCTTCAATGGCAGAGGAAAAAGGGAATAGGATGCAGACAACAACTAAGAGAGCCCAACTTCTACATTCTGGGTTCTGACTGATATGCAGACATAAGGGATAAAGAACAGGACTGCTCTACGGCCAAGTTCATAAGCAATGCACTTCAATCAACACTGAATTTTAGAGAAAGCTTATCACCCAGTAAAAAATGTTGCTAGCTACAATTTTCATAGCTATCATAAGGCTTGGGGGATAACTGCACAGAGTGAAGTTACTACCCTTAAGAGAAATATGGGAGTAACCTGCAGAGAGTGGCAGTAACTACCTTAACAAGCTTGCTGCGCAGACTGAATGGACCATTTGGACCTTTTCTGCCATCATTTCTATGTTTCTATTTAAGTGAGGGATTTTAAAAGACATGCGCGCTGAAGCCATTACTAGTTTCCCAGTTTGCCCAGGTAAGAAATAGGACTTCCAAACCCCCTAGTTTACTAGCTTCCTTTTTCCCCCCATGTTAGCCCTGACCTTTAACCCCCGCTGATCTGCCTAGACTTTTTCTTTTACAACTTACACATCATCCATAGCAGAAGTAAAGTTATGCGGCAGGGGACCCTGACGAGCACCTGTATGTGTTGCACGTCCTGTCCACGCTCGGCCCATGCCCGGGACTGCTCATCTTGTCCATGCTCCGACGGGTCCCGAACATCCTCCCCCACTGCTGCTGCCAGCTCGACTTGGCCTCGGCGTCCCGCGGTGGCGATCGCTGGGCCTTCCTCCGCTCACCAGGTCTCACGGCCAGACTCGGTGTCCTCTGTGGCGTCGGCCCCACCCCAAGGCATGCGCGCACGGACCGCCCGGCCTCTTAAAGGCCAAGGGCGGGTCCCAGCTCCACGGCATGCCCCGATTAATAGGAGTACATAAGGAAGTGGTCAGAAACCACTTCCTCGCCTTGGCAATCGGGTCGTACACTCCGGTGCCTCTAGTTTGCCTTCCAGGGTCTCTTGCTCCAGTGTCTCTTGTTCCAGTGTTTCCTGTTCCAGTGTCTCCTGTTCCAGCGTCTCCAGCGTCTCCTGTTCCAGTGTCTCCTGTGTCTCCTGTTCCTTCATCTCTACATCCCTGGTAGTACCCTTTGGACTGATCTCATGGTACTGACCTCTGCCTGTTCTCTGACTACTCCTGATCGCTGCCTGGAACTGACCTCTACCTGTCCACTGACTTCTCCTGATCGCTGTCTGGAACTTGACCTCTGCCTGACCTGACCACTTCCGGATTGACCTAAGGTACTAACCCTGCTTCGGCTGACCATTCTGGACTGATACTCTGGCCTTGATCCTCGCTATCCACTCGGACTCTCTGTTCTGGCTTCCTGTGACCTCCTGTGCTCCGCCTCCTGGTGGCAGGTGCTCTCCATGTCTGACCGGAGGGCCGTACCAATCCTGCACCAGGCCAAGGGTCCACCTCCAGCGCAACAGTATGCATAAGTATTTGTGCACTAATTTCAAGGTAAAATCCAGGACTGCCCATGCTCCAATGTCAAACCACACCCATGCACCACCCCTTTTTTGAACTTTTAATTTGTGTGGAGAGCGGCAAGTATGTGCATATTCAGGCAGCTTTTAAAATCTGCTTGATGCGTACTGGACCATCTTGTGCACATATCTCCTGGTTTCGTTCCGCGCAGGGCTTTTAAAATTCACCTTTATGTTTGTAGCTGAGACAATGTAGGGTAAAACAACTTGCTGCAGATCACAAGAAGCATCACTGGGATTTGAGCCCTACTTTCCCTGGGTTCTAACCAGCTGCTCTAACCACTAAGCTACTCCATCACTCCTATAGTTATGATACCCTATGAGCTGCAGAAAAAAGCTCTGCCCAGTGCAGGTAACAAGAAATGCGTTAGAAGTAAATTTGAAAGCGTGAGACTGTATCCAACATTTTCTGGCTTAAGAATGAGGTTCATTCCTATCATGGTATATGCAAAACAAACCCATCTGGTAACACTAGCCTTGAAAGAAAATATTTCTGTGGTAACTCCAATGCAGTTCCCCCGTGACTCCTGTGGGAACAGCTATGTTAGTATCTATTAATTATGTCACAGTCACTAGATCTGATTGAGGCATCTAGAAGAATAGAAAATAATGCCAGATGAAGACTGAGATCCAGCTAGTCTGCCCAATTTACTTCCTGAAAGAAAAATAGATCCCAGTTATCTCTGACTGTCCCTTTACTTCTTTGCAACTAGGGATCCTCTGTGCTCAAACCAGGCTTTCTTAAATTCTGTTCTGCCTAAAAGCCATGATTGTGCAGAAAAATTGTATTGCAGGTGTTCTATATCCTGCATGGCACAAATAGTGTGCAGGACAGATGTTGCAGTGAAGCCAAGATTGCAGTACTGATTGTCCCTCATAGAAGATCTCGAGTGGAAACTGTGAGGGTTTGCCAGGAGGAACCTCTTCACAACAAAGCTTCGATCCCCTCTAGTTTTTTCACCTCAGATCAATAGCCTTCTGATATGGCCGTTCCTGCATGGCATAGATCAAGTGGACAAAGTAGAAGTGAGGAGTAGCTATGGTAGATGGAACATACAGTACTGTTGGTCACCTGACCTGTGTTTGCTGGTGTATGACAATGGTCATTGTTATAGTTGTGGTTATTTATTTATTTTAAAAGGACTTATTGCCCGTGCCCTCCACAGTTTGGGGCAGGTTACAATGCAAACATACATAATAAGACAGTCATGATAAAAAATCATCACAATAAGACAAATAAAATTTGTGAAAAATAAAAAAAACAAAGGAAGACGGATTATCATACAAGAATAGACTTGGAGAGAACCTAGATGGTTTAAGGAGGTTGGACTGTGGACATGGAAGAGAAAAAGTATTTATGGTCAGTTACAATCTTTATATGCTTGATTGAATAGCTGGTATTTCAGGTCTTTTTTAAAGTCTCTAGCACCAGGTATAGATCTTATATGGAATGGTATAGCATTCCATATTATGGAGCCAGTGATGGAAAAAGCCCGCTCATGAGTTGCTGAGAGTCTGGTTAATTTGGGTGTGGGTACTTCGAGCAGGAATTGGTTTTGGGGATCTAAGATTTCATCAGGGAACATAGAAATGAAGAACTGCATGCAACCATCGACTGTTCACATTGTGTATTAAGTTATGAATTGTGGAGAATATTTTTTATATTATCCTCCATTGTACAGGCAGCCAGTGGAGGGAGTGTAGAGCACCAGTGATATGATCATATAATCTAGTATTAGTGAGTAGTCGAGCAGCTGAATTTTGTATAGTTGGAGGGATATGATTGCAGACTGAGGAAGACTGACATATTTATAAATGATCTGGAAAGGAATATGATGAGTGAGGTAATCAAATTTGCAGGTGATACAAAATTATTCAGAGTAGTAAAATCTCAAGTAGATTGTGATAAATTGCAGGAGGACCTTGCGAGAGGCTTCTAAGAGAACTAAAAAGTCATGGGATAGGATGCGATGTCCTTTCGTGAATTACAAACTGGTTAAAAGACAGAAAACAGAGAGTAGGATTAAATGGTCAATTTTCTCAGTGGAAAAGGGTAAACAGTAGAATGCCTCTGTACTTGGACCGGAGCTTTTCAATATATATATAAATGATCTGGAAAGGAATACGACGAGTGAGGTTATGAAATTTGCGGACGATACAAAATTATTCAGAGTAGTTAAATCACAAGCGGATTGTGATACATTACAGGAGGACCTTGCAAAACTGGAAGATTGGGCATCCAAATGGCAGATGAAAATGAATGTGGACAAGTGCAAGGTGTTTCATATAGGGAAAAATAACCCATGTTGTAGTTACACGATGTTAGGTTCCACTGCAAGTCCAATTTGTAAGTCTTACTCTCTTATACTTATCCTCACATTTCTGACATATGCCGAATTGTTACTAGTTGTCTATACAGGTTTCAATATGTTCGTTATGAATGCGTGTTATGTATGATGTTGGTTACATTGTAAACCGGAGTGAAGGCAGCCTGCTATACTTCGATATATAAAAGAATCTAAATAAATAAATAAATAAATAAAATAAATATTAGGAGTTACCACCCAGGAAAAAGATCTAGGCATCATAGTGGATAATAGATTGAAATCATTGGCTCAATGTGCTGTGATAGTCAAAAAAGCAAACAGAAAGTTAGGAATTATTAGGAAGGGAATGGTGAATATAATGGAAAATGTCATAATGCCTCTTTATCACTCCATGGTGAGACCACTGTTACGAGCACGGCCTCCAGCAGCTGTTACGAACCAAGGGCTTGGAGGCCTTCGGCTATTGTTTCGGGCACGGAGGTGCGGTCGTCTCTAAAGCAGGTGATGTGAGCCCTTGGGCCACGGCATGACTCAGGGAGGAGCCCCAAGACACACCGCGGGAGGTGAGCTGGTGCGAGCACGGGTAACGAAGAACAGGACAAGGCTGAAGCGAAGACAAGGATAGAGATGTTTTAGTACCATATGCAGGGATGTTTTGACCCTCAAAAATATAAAATACTTTTTGTCTCCTCCTCCTCTCTGGATGGCTTGGGATCTTGGAGCTTTGCTGATGCTGATGCTGCCCCCTGTTACCCCATCTGATACTATTGCCCTGCCTCTCTGTTGATTTGGCACTTTGCTGTATATGATGAAAGGAGCAATCTGGTAGAATTGTAAACATGAAGCATCATGTTAGCCCACAGGTAAGACAATTTGTGGACTAATTTTGCAGCCTTATATTTAATCTGCCACTTAACTGACAGCCAGTGGAGATCGAATAGGACAGAATTTATATGATCCCATCTGTTCACACCAGAAATCAGCTGAGCCATGGAATTTTGCAGAAGTAGTAAAGATTTCAAAACTGTACCTGATAAACCCAAGTAAAGAGTATTACACTAGTCTAATAAAGGTGGTATTAATGCTTGAACTACAGAACAAAAATCAAAAGCTCTTAACAAAGGTTTAAGGCCATGCACTACCCATAGCTTAAAGAAACCAGACCGAATCACAGCCTTGATCTGATAAATAAAAGGCACATGGGAATCAATAAGAAAATCAAGGCTCCTCACATAAGGAGAGACATACTGCGTGGTCCACTCAATAGAAACAGCAGATGAAATCACCTCAAGAACAGTGCTATAAAGCAATTTTGCAAAGGTACTGCAGGAATTCATTCAAACTTGCATTCCATGGTATTTTACTACAATTTAGTCTAATGCTTTAACCACCACCGAGCTGCACGTCTTCCCTCCTGCTTATGTTTGCTGTGCCCAAATCTTGCTATACTTTGAAGAACTGATAATCGTGAAAGTCCCATTGCTTGATTGACTACATTAGCACTATTGTAGCATATGCTGTACCCAAACATTAAATACTATGCACATGCAGGAATCAGATACAAACAAGAAGGAAGTTCTAGTTAGCTGAGGGAAAAACAGTATATGGACACATGGACTATTAATTTGCGGAGTCAAACAATTGTTTGTTTGGGGGTGGGATACATTTGTTATGGATTCTGCTTTTCTTTAACTCTCTGGACAGTACATTAATTCAATGGACTTCAAGTGGCATAGCCTTGACAGGCAAATGTCTGAAATGACATCATGAAATAAGAGATTAAGGTGCCGAAACTATACAGAGGACAAATATATCCCAGTTGCTGTGATAACTAAATCACTTCATTTAAATATCCTCAAGTTAATAGTACAGTTACTAATTAACACCTTCATAGTATGGTATTTATTCTGTAATATTTGTTCATTTTACAACCTTCCTGAACCTTTAAGTGAGAAGTCTGTGACATGTTAAACTAATATTTTTTGACATTTCTAAAGGTGTTCTCATTAGTCCATAACAAGTGGCTGGTTTTTAAGCATGTGAAAAATCCAGACTTTCACTGTAGTTACACACCATTCCCATACATGGTAGATTAATATCAATTGAAAAGATATTGCCAGAAATATTGTAATAAATTACAATGATTAGCAATCATACTTTATTTCTGCGGTCACAATAGCTGGAACAGTAAACCACATTCAAGAAAAGTGGTCATTCATTAAACATATTTCAGAAACATAAAAACCACAATAACAACAATAAAGTTATGAAAAAAATTAAGAGGCCTATATTAAGTAGGGCAGATAGTGGACAAGTTATCCGGCTAAAATTAGCCAGATAACTTGTCCCATATAGTCAGAGGGCTAACCCCCACCCTGCTTACCTCCCCTTGTCTCCTCCTTCCACAGGATATATTATATTAATAATCGCCTAGGATAAATCTCCAGCCGAGCTGAACAATCTGTTTATGCCTTGCTACCCTATTGTTGTTTCGTTGATTATTGTATCACTCTCCAGTTGTTATCGTTTAATATCTTTCCTGTCTTCCATCTCCCATGTTTTCGCTCCGTTTAATGTAACTTTACCTTCTACATAGTTGTAAATTGGTTTCCCCTTGTTCTATTGTAAAACGGAATGATAAGACCTCGTCTTGAGTATCGGTACAGTAAAAGAATTTAAATAAAATAAATAAATAAAATTAAATAAATAAATAAAAAAAAACCGTCACACTGAATATACTATTCTAAAGTTATCCAGCCATTATTTGAATATAACCAGTTAGGCCTAAAGTTATCTAGCCTTGTGTGGCCAGATAACTTGCTATTTATCCGGATATCTTCAAACGGTATCCGGGTAAGAGGCACTTCTTTAGAAAAAAATAATTTCTGGGCCCCCCAGCCCAATTCCCACCCACTCATCACAAAAACCTCAACCCACCCACAGGCCAAGACCCTCAAACCCTTCAAATGTTATCAATGAACAGATATCAGCACTGCAATGCTTGGCCCTCTGGCCCTCTCTGCTTAATATATAACAAAATTGAGTTTTATCCCCCCCCCCCCTACAATGGCACCTCTCCAAGAAGCCCTCCCCACTAAATATACAATGAAATTGCACCTTCTCCTCCCACTCATGGCAGCACCCTCACCCAGAAGCCTCCCCACTCACCCAGTACCTGAATCGGGGCCCCTTGTTTGTACAATGTGATCCCAGCCACTTGTAGCATTACTCTGGTATTAACACTAGAAGTGTACTCTATCAACATAAATATAAGCTTATAGCATTATAACCAGAGTAACAATGGAAGGACTGTGATTGCATTGCACTCATAGGCCTACCCTGGCACTGAACTCGCATGAGTTTCTATGACAACAGGAAGCCCTGAAGGAGGAGGTACTGGGGTCACCGCAATGATTCATAGGCCGGGCACTGATTTTAATTACTAATGCTGCTCCCACTTGCAGGTCATTGTCAGGCTTAGGATCTTGCTGTCTCCATTATCGCATCCTCTCATTCACCTCAGCCAAGTGCACTGTTTAACCTGCGGTTGGACGCGTGTCACAGCCCCTTATGCTATAAGGGGATTAGTGCATATGCATGTTGATGAGGATATTAGTTATTCACCCCACATGCAAAAAATAATGTGCGCTGGACCCGCACATTTTTACGTTCAGAAATGAATATCTACCCAGAGCAGGCATTAATTTCTGAGCAGCCCAAAATGTTGTACAGAAAAGCAGAAAATACTGCTTTTCTGTACATCGTCAGACTTAATAGAGTGCGATATTAAGTTGGAGGAACCAAAAGTTTAAAAAGTTTTAAACAAATATATTTTTTAAAGTGCCGGTGCACAAGTCGGGGAGAGGGATGCCAACTTCTCCTGGGTGCCCACTGCCAAGGAGGCACTAGGGGCACGCAATCAACCCTAGCGCCTTTTTGGCAACATGGCCCTTCATTTAAATATTGCATTGCACATGCAGGAGAGGTGCCTGGGCACACTGAGCACCCAATTTTGACGCACTTTTTGTTGTATCAGCCCCACTGAAAGCTATAGGAATAAACACTGGATCAGCTCTGAAAGTCCAGGATGAGAAGGATCCTGCTTTTATGCCATCTGTAGACCAAATCTGTACACACCTAAATGGAAAATATATGTGTATACGACTACATTACATGGGATATATGAGGGTATAGTAAACTAATATAGGTGAAATATAACAAACATGCATACATTTGCTATGTGTTTAATTATTACTCGCATAAATCTCACCCCTTTATATGTGCAAGTATGTGCCATTTACATGCATATTTCATTTCATTTCATTTTATTTCATTTATTAAAATTTATTGATCGCCTACCACAAAAAGGCCTAGGTGATTTTCAGCATTAACATACATAATTAAAACATAAAAATATGTGAATGTAAAGGGCTTTATACTAGTATTAATCTTCCTACTTGCAACCTAACCTCCAACCTGGTATAGCTATATATCTAGGCTTAGACCTCAGTTCTGTATGAAAATCAGTAACATATCAAAAATACTCTACCTTATACTGACTTTTACCTCATCCAAAACTGCTCAAAACGGTCTTATCAATCAGCACAGGTTAAAAAAAAATATATATTAGTAAATATTGCCTCACTTCAACCTAGCTTTCTAACCAAAATAACAACAATAACAATCCATTTCATTTCCCTAACAGTCTAGTCATATGATAATGACCTAATAAATAACTGTGCGGTTAAACCAATATTAAATTACTTAGTTGAAGGATTGATTTAACAGCCAGGCCTTAATCTTTTTCCTGAAATGTAAATCCAGAGTCAGAGCTAAGCTTGAAGAGAATGGAATTCTATAACCTTGAACCAACAAACAAATACAGTTCTGTGAGTTATTTCTAACATCATCTGAGAAGGTGGAGGGACCTGAAACAAGGTTTGTTGTAAGAAATGCAAAGTTGATGGTGGGTAGAGAATCAGATCATGAAGATAGAATGTACTAAGATGGTTTAAGCACTTAGGGGTGAATTTTAAAAGCCCAGTATGTGCCAAAACCAGGAGATATGCAAGTATGTCCGTCCAGCGTGAACCTAAAATATTTTAAAAGGTGCCCAAGTACATGCAGCTACGCGCGTATCTATTAAAGTCTGGCGTACTCTTGTTTGCGCCGGGCGCGCGAACAAAAGTACGCGCTCATGTACTTTTTTAAAATCTGCCCCTAGGAGTTCAGCAGAGAACGACATGTCCCTAAGTTTTGAAGCTAGCAGGTTCTTGGGTTGAATATTGAGTTGAAGGGTCATCAGTAGGAGACTGTGAATTAAGAACCCTATGGTTGGCAACTGTCTATGAATCTTCTCCACTTTTATTGTAAAGAAAGAAGTCTGAACACACCAGCTTTCCAGTTAATAAATCATTAGACTTTGTAATCTTGACAGTGTATTAATAATATTGAATAACTTGCGCTGATGGTTTTGAACTGAATTTAATTGATCTACAAAAAAATTGCTTCTTCATTACTTTAACTTCGTTCTTATATCATGTGGCAGTTTCTTTGCACCATGCAAAAGTGGAAGCAGACCTCTATTTATGCCATCTGCTCTATTGGTCTAAACTGGCATTTTAACAATTGAAGATGCTCATGAAACCAGGGAATTTCACTAGTAGCCAAAAACAAGTTTTTTCCACAGTCAGAGAATTGTAGATTAGACTCATTCCTCTTCTCAATCTTAAAGTCTAAAGAGACATGAGCTTTTCATGTTGAATTTCCAATGGTTCTAAAGATGTCAAGATGTTCTCTATGTTATATTATGCAATGATCTAAAGATTTTGGGGACCTACTGAGGTTGCATCTGAATCATGTAATGTTCTAAAATAAAAGAGATCAAAAAGTGATCTATCCATGAGATGGGGAAAGTTAGAATATTGTCCATAGTCACTAGCTTTTATGTAAGACTAAGTCTAAAGTATGGCCCTTTTGATGTGAAGGTACTATCAACAATTTACCTGTTTTGCCCATTGGTCATAGACGGCTGCGACCTCTCATGCTCACCTCTTTTTTCCCTGCACCGTCAATCCTAGGAAGAATGGCGGCCTCCACCAACTACTGCCAACCTCCCCGGCGTCCCCGGGACGGCATGGGCGCTGATAATAATATAAATAAAAATAAAAATACATTAAAAAAATTAGATTGGAATAAAAAAATATATAAAAACCAGTCAATAAAAAATAAAATCCAACTAAAAGATATCTAAATTCATTATTTAAAAGAAACAGTAAATGAAATAAGCATGAAACCTGCACATCCCCTGGCAACAAATTCCAGAGCTTAATTGTGTATTGAGTGAAAAATAATTTTTCTCCAATTAGTTTTAAATGTGCTACATGCTAACTTCATGGAGTGCCCCCTAGACCTACTATTATCCGAAAGAGTAAAAAACTGATTCACATTTACCCATTCTAGACCTCTCATGATTTTAAACACCTCTATCACAGCCCCCCTCAGCCATCTCTTCTCCAAGCTGAACAGTCCTAACCTCTTTAGTCTTTCCTCATAGGGGAGCTGTTCCATCCCCTTTATCATCTCCATTGCAACTATATCTTTTTTGAGATGCAGTGAACAGAATTGTACACAGTATTCAAGGTGCATTCTCACCATAGAGAGATACAGAGGCATTATGAAATTTTCCATTTTATTTACCATTCCAATAATTCCTAATATTCTATTTGATTTTTTTGACTGCCGCAGCACACTGAGCTGACGATTTCAATATATTATCCACTATGATGCCTAGATCTCTTTCCTGGATGATAGCTCCTAATATGGAACCTAACATCATGTAACTACAGCATGGGTTATTTTACCTTATATGCATCACCTTGCATTTATCCACATTAAATTTCATCTACCATGTATATGCCAATTTTCCAGTCTTGCCTCCTCCTGCAATTTATCACAATCTGTTTCTGATTTAACTACTCTGAATAATTTTGTATCATCTGCAGATTTGATTACCTCACTCTTCGTATTCTTTTCCAGATCATTTATAAATATATTGAAAAGCACGGGTCCCAGTATAGATCCCTGAGGCTCTCCACTGCCCCTCCCCCCCTCCACTGAGGGGGGGGGGGGGTGGAAACAGAGTGGAGAGCCTCTCTGTTTCCTGTGTTTCAACCTGTTTGTAATCCACGAAAGGACATCACCACCTATCCCATGACTTTTTACTTTTCTTAGAAGCCTTTCATAAGGAACTTTGTCAAACGCTTTCTGAAAATCCAAATACACTACATCTACCGGTTCACCTTTATCTACATGTTTATTAACCCCTTCAAAAAAGTGAAGCAGATTTGTGAGAAAACACTTTCATTGGGTAAAGCCATGTTGACTTTGTTCCATTAAATCATGACTTTCTATATGTTCTGAGATTTTGATCTTCAGAACACTTTCCACTATTTTTCCTGGCACTGAATTCAGGCTAACTGGTCTGTAGTTTCCCAGATTGCCCCTGGAGCCCTTTTTAAATATTGGGGTTACATTAGCTATCCTCCAGTCTCAGGTACAATGGATGATTGATTTTATTGATAGATTACAAATTTTAACTAATAGATCTGAAATTTCATTTTTTTAGTTCCTTCAGAACCCTGGGGTGTATACCATCTGGTATAGGTGACTTACTACATTTCAATTTGTCAATCAAGCTTACCACATCTTCTAGGTTCATCATGATTTGGTTCAGTCCATCTGAATCATTACCCATGAAAACCTTCTCCGGAGCGGGTATTTCTCCAACAAGCTCTTCAGTAAACACCAAAGGAAGGAAATCATTTAATCTTTCCTCGATAGCCTTATCTTCTCTAAGTGCCCCTTTAACCCCTCGATCATTTAGCTGTCTAACTGACTCCCTTGCAGGCTTTCTGTTTTGGATATATTCTACACATGATACATTCTGTACCATGTGCAAAATGTAAAGTTCACTCTTAAACATACAAAAAGTTTTCTCCCATAAAAACAGAGGACGATCTTTAAAAAGTGTTCCGCACTGAAGTAAATCAGAATGTGGACCCTTGGTCCAGAGGGTACTCACCAAGGCCGCAGCCCGATGGGTTCTTCTCCGGAAGGGGGAGTATCGGAGTCCCAGCAACTCAAGTCCAACTCCTACCAGAGGTCAGGATAGGTAGCAGGCAATCTCAGGTCCGGGTCCAGACCGAGGTCAGGGCAGGCAGCAGGTAGGCATAAGTCCAGGTCCAAACAATGGTCAAGGCAGGCGGCAGGCAAAGCAGGTCCAGGTCCGATCAGAGGTCAAGGCAGGCGGCAGGCAAAAGCAGGTCCAGGTCCGAGCAAGGGTCAAGGCAGGCGGCAGCCAAAGCAGGTCCAGGTCCGATCACAGGTCAAGGCAGGCGGCAGGCAAAAGCAGGTCCAGGTCCGAGCAAGGGTCAAGGCAGGCGGCAGGCAAAGCAGGTCCAGGTCCGATCAAAGGTCAAGGCAGGTGGCAGGCAAAAGCAGGTCCAGGTCCGAGCAAGGGTCAAGGCAGGTGGCAGGCAAAGCAGGTCCAGGTCCAATCAGAGGTCAAGGCAGGCGGCAGGCAAAAGCAGGTCCAGGTCCGAGCAAGGGTCAAGGCAGGCGGCAGGCAAAGCAGGTCCAGGTCCGATCAAAGGTCAAGGCAGGTGGCAGGCAAAAGCAGTCCAGGTCCGAGCAAGGGTTAAGGCAGGCGGCAGGCAAAGTAGGTCCAGGTCCTATCAAAGGTCAAGGCAGGTGGCAGGCAAAAGCAGGTCCAGGTCCGAGCAAGGGTCAAGGCAGGCAGCAGGCAAAGCAGGTCCAGGTCCGATCAAAGATCAAGGCAGGCAACACAGAGAAGCACCAGAAGCAACCACTCTGGAACCTTATTGCTAAGGCAAATGCAGAGTCCCAGGGAGAGGTTTAAATCTCCCTGGGTGATGACATCATCTTCCGGGGCCGGCCTACCCCTCGCGTCCCGGCCCCTTTAAGAGGCGGGGTTTTTGACGATCTCCCCGATGCTGCCGTCTTGACGCCGGGGGAACCATGTTGCAGACCGCGGCTGTCTGCCACGCCGGAGGACGCACCCGCACCGCCGCGTTGAAAGAGGTAGGGGGTCCTGGCCGCGGGTTTTTCCCCGGCTAAGGGTGTAACAAAAAGAGCTCTAAAAGTCATCATCATACATTTAAAATCAATCCTAACACAGACTGGTAAGCAATGCAGTCTTTCCAAGGTAATCCTGAAACCCTAATTTCAATAAAACATGAGCTGCTCTCTTTTGAAGTAATTGTAAAAGAATATAATCTTTTCATACATGCCATTATAAGAAAATTACAATAATCCAGTTGTTTAACTACCATGGCATGTATCACATTTTCCAGTTTGACAGATAAAGGTTCCTGTGGCCTGGTTTGGCCTCTGTTGGAAACAGGATGCTGGGCTTGATGGACCCTTGATCTGACCCAGCATGGCAATTTCTTATGTCCCTATGTTCTTAAAGACTGCGAATAAGATGAAATTGTTAAAAAGTGGATTTTGCAATCTTACTTATCTGAGCCTGCATGGTAATTTAAAAATCCAATAACAGAACCAATACTTTTACCTCTCACTTAATAGACAAAGCCTCTCCAACCATAAATACTTCTGGGTGGGTAAGCATAACGCCTCTTTCCTCACTCACCACACCCCATCTTTCCTGGATTAAGTTCTTGATTAGCCAATCATTGACCTGAGTCAAACAAATGCACAATTTATGCAGATGAAAGTCACGTTCAAACCCTAATTCTACAAAACACTATTACAGCATTTATCAATGGCTGCATAGAAAGAGTGAACAATAGTGGGGAAATATTTGATCCCTGAGAAACCCTCCCTTTAAGTTCCCTGCCCCATCTATTAAATAATTGGTTTTGTATGAATGGTCACAACAAACCTATGAATTGGCAATGGGGAAAAATAAAAATATAAATAAAAATATTAGCAGTAGTATACTGGTTTTGCATACTACTGCTAATAACACTAAAAATATTTTTCAACTTAACACTTAGGTCTAGATTCTCTAATTCCGCCAGGCTCTTTGAATCGCGCTGTACAGGGGGGCAGGGGGACAAAGTGGGGGGCGGTCCTGCGATAGCCGGCAGCGATTGCACCTCCGCGGTGCGATCGCTGCCAGCTTTCGCACCCAATAGCGCCATCGTAAAAGGTGGTGCTATTGGGAGCGAAATTGGCAGTGAAAAGGGTTCTTACCTTTTCACTGTCCACTATGTCTTCGCAGTGTCTGCCCCAGTGCCGCCCCAACTCCTCCTGTTCCGGTCTTGACGCTGCCCCGACTCCGCCCCCATTTAGTGATCGAATGTGAAAAGGGACTTTTTGTCTGCGAAAAGTCTCTTTTCGCATGCGATCCGCATAGGAAATGACCCCCTAAATCAAAATAATTTTCAATTGTAACTGCTATAGTAATAGCACATTAACATGCAAAAGAAAATCCTCTTAAAAACTGCATGAGTCCCATTGACTTTTCAGGCCACCTATTATTGTGCAGGCAAAATAGACCCACTTAGGATAATAGTTTAATTTTAACCAGTAGACCTTCTTTCTCACAGATAAGAAGGAAATTAATAGGGAGATACTTTCATTTGCATTTTCTTTCAGTTTAAGGGTGAGTTTAATCTTGTTTTCCAACAGATACACTGTATTAAATAACTTCTCACTTCATTATTTGACTTTTTAACCTAAACACTGCAGCAGTGCTGTTTCTTAAAATAATTCACTTTCTAAAAGTAAAGAACTGCTCTCTGATTCAGACTCCTTTCTTCATGCTTTCATATACATTCCATTAATAAAAAAGAGATGCAGCTTGCAAATCCTGTACAGCTAGATGATCAAAATATCAGTCTTGTTTCTATGCATGTTAATAATATTGTAAACCTCTCTTGATTATTTAAATTGATTATATTTACATGATTCTGAAGATTCTTGTATCTAAAAACTTTTGTTAAGTTCACACACTGAGTCATTGTTGTGAATACTGTGCTCTAAGGATTACGACTAAAAGGCAAAATAGGAATAGAGCTATTGCCTGTGTAGTGCCTGCACTATGGAATGCCCTACCACTGAACTTAAGCCAAGAGGTGAATAAAAAGTTTTAGAAAGGTCTTAAAACTAGGCTGTTCCAGGAGGCATTTGGATGTTGATAACTGGATGATCATTGTTAATGGTTATGTTACAAATTTACGTTAACTGTGTATAATATTTTGTTTATTTTATTGTTTTAGATGCTATATATATTGGGGTAGATTTTAAAAGAAGCGCGATCAGCCTACTTTTGCTTGCGCATCAGACTCAAGCAAAAGTACGCTGGATTTTAGTAGATACGCGCGGAGCCGCGCGTATCCACTAAAATCCTGGATCGGCGCGCGCAAGGCTATCGATTTTGTATAGCCTGCGCGCGCCGAGCCGCGCTGCCTCCCCCCGTTCCCTCCAAGGCCGCTCCGAAATCGGAGCGGCCTCGGAGGGAACTTTCCTTTGCCCTCCCCTCACCTTACCCTCCCTTCCCCTACCTAACCCACCCCCCCGGCCCTGTCTACACCCCCCCCTTACCTTTGTCGGGGGATTTACGCCTCCCGGAGGGAGACGTAAATCCCCGCGCGCCAGCTGGCCTGCTGCGCGCCGGGCCGCGACCTGGGGGCGGGTACGGAGGGCGCGGCCACGCCCCCGGGCCGTAGCCACGCCCCCGTACCCGCCCCCAAAACGCTGCCGACACGCCCCCGGAACGCCGCGACGACCGGGCCCGCCCCCCGACACGCCCCCCTCCGAGAACCCCGGGACTTACGCGAGTCCCGGGGCTCTGCGCGCGCCGGGAGGCCTATGTAAAATAGGCTTCCCGGCGCGCAGGGCCCTGCTCGCCTAAATCCGCCCGGTTTTGGGCGGATTTAGGCGAGCAGGGCTCTGAAAATCTACCCCATTGTATTTTGACATTTATGTGTGTTGGCTATGTAGACCGCAGTGAATATAATTTTTATTATGGACATTTTCAGAATACAAGACTTTTAAATAAATAAACAAACAAACAAATAAATACATACATACATACATAAAAAGGATTAGCCACAGAACTAGATGGAAAATTAATAATGGTGATAGCAGCATATTCTCCAAGTCGCCAGCATTTTGCTGGAATTTACATTTTTAAGCCATGACCTTCCTTTGACCCAAATACTATTTCTACCAATTGCCCTATCTTCCCCTTCTCCTTCTTCCTCTGCAAAGTTCTGGAACACAATCTATTAACAAACTCCGATGATGCTGTGGACCCCATCAGTCTCATTCCTCATCCTTGCATTATACTTTATCTATTTTTATCCATGTATTTAATCACCTGCATATATTCTTAGCCCCTTCTCATTCTCCATTCACTTAGATCTCTCAGGGCCTCTCTTGCACATTTCCTCCTTTCTCTGTTTCACTGTTTTTCCCTTGCTTAATCCATGCTTACTATTGGTGTTCCTAAGGGCTCTGTCTTGGTCCTATTACTCCTCTCAAATTTACACTAAACACCTGGGAGCCCTAATCTCTTCCTTTGGGAATTTTTACCATTCCTGTTTGAATGACAGCCACATCTTTTATATTTGCCAACCTTTCTACTTAAGTTTCTTCCTATCAGCCATCTTCTCTTAAATGAAAACAAAATATCTCATGCTGACCCCACCGAAATCTGAATTCCTATTCTGCCCTGAATCTGCTAATAAAATTGCACACCCTCTTCCTCTTTTTAATCAGTCAATATTCTGCCTATTTCTCCATTGCAGGCTCTGCCAAATGTTTGATTGTGCAGGGGGTGGCTCAAGGCAATCTGAGATGAGGGATCAGAGATAGCCCCCCTCCCCCGACCCTCCCACAGCATGGCGCAGGTCAAATCATCATGAGGGCCAAGGAGGGGTTCGCTTGGAGTCTGACCCTTTCAGTAATTTGAAATGCTGAGAAAAGAGAGGGGGGAGGGGTCAGGGTTCCCAGATGAGTGGCAGATAGAGTGCTAGTGATATTTCTAGGAAACTGGTACTTCTGCCACACGCCCAGGAACTCTACTACCTGACTCCCACCCTTCTCCAGTATTTTTTCCTTGAGAAAGGGAGAGATGGGAGAATGGGCGGGGGGGGGGGGGGGGGAGGAGGCTGTGGCCAAACCAGAGTAAGGATATTAAGTGCCCTGGGCAAAACTTAACACTCTTGTGCAGCACTCCCACCCACCTCACCCCCACCTTTACCACACACAATTAAAAATTATACATTTATAACAGATTTTACATGAAAAAGGATATTCAAACTAAGTACAGTCTTATGAGGCAAAAAATATCACTTACCCTGCTATATACATGCACTGCTGTGGTGCTAACCAGCAATCCCTGCAGAAAGTCACTTGGTATTAGGCCTTTTGTAAAGTATATTGAGTGTGGGCTTGGCCCTCAGAAACCCATGAGTAACCTGAATTACAAATACAATACATTAAACCTCCCATTCCGAAATAGTACTGACTGCCAGCACTCACACAGTAACAACTCTACCTATGAAAATTCAATAATGAAAATATTATTCCAGGCCCTAAAACACCAATACATCTGCTGTTAGGAAAATAGAACAAGCCAACCTGCTATACAGAACTACACGTACCTACAGAAACTATGTAGAACCCTCATCTCAGTCACTTTTGCAGATCACAGACAGACCCTCACAAAGTACAGAATAAAGTGACTATAAAATATAAATAAGAAATGTACAGAAAAAAATTGAACTGGAAACTACAAGAAGCCAGACTCTGTATGCAGTGCAACAATGGAAAAACAGAAACATCACTATTCCTCATAAAAGAATAATAACATTAAGAAATATAACACTTCAATCATAATAGTAAAACTATACTAATGAAAAAAATAAATATTTCAAAAGAGATGATGAATAGAACAACATTCAATAATTTTCAAAAGCTCCCAAAAGCCAATAAAACATTTCAAAACAGCAGACATATCAAATAATAATTAAAACTAATTAGAAGTTAAAAATCCCATCCTACCTGGGAACTTTTGATTTTTAGTCATGCTGAGATTGTTGTGGATTAGTGGGGGGGGGGGGGGGGGGGCTGCACACAAAATTTGTCCTTTGTCATATATACACAAACCCTCTAAAACACACACTCACTCATACTCTTTTACATGACCAACTCTCACACACACACAAGCTCATTCATTCATTCACTCACACACACACACACATATTCTCCCCCCCCCCCCCCCCTCCCGGAAGGCACAAGCAGCAGCAGCACAGCCACAGCCTCAACCTTTAGCCCATGCAGCCGATGAGAGTTTTCTTTCCTCCTGGGGCAAGGGCTAACACAGCTCCTGCTTCTTTCTTCTGGCCATGAGACCAGCTCTTCTTCTGATCCTTTTGATTTCAGCAATTGTGCCTCCTTCTTCTCATCTGCTCAAACCATTGCAACATACCTTACTTTTCTGGGCCCATATGGGCAGAAAGAAGAAGAAGGTGCAATTGCCTCTTTACTTCTCGTCCTCTTTCTTTTTTTCCCCTATTTTCCTCTCATTCACCTCTTTCACTTTACTCAAACCATTTTCCTCCCCTTCCCTTCTATCCCTTCTCA
The DNA here is from genome assembly GCF_901001135.1 of Rhinatrema bivittatum. Taxonomy (NCBI): domain Eukaryota; kingdom Metazoa; phylum Chordata; class Amphibia; order Gymnophiona; family Rhinatrematidae; genus Rhinatrema; species Rhinatrema bivittatum. The sequence continues at coordinate 305,969,545 of NC_042620.1, read as the reverse complement.
TTCACACCCCCCTTCCCTCCTCTCTCACTCATACGCCTTACCTTCCCTCTCCTCTCACTCACACTCTTTTATCCTTCCTTCCCCTTTTACTCACTAACCACTCCCTTCTTACTCCCCCCCCCCCATCAATAGTCTAAGTCTACTCTAGAACTACAAAAAAGGAACTTCTCTCTCTGAAATCCAAGAGAGAAATACTTCAAAATGGTGATTATATTCAAGGTCTAGGTTCCCTTTCAATTTCTGATTTACAAGAAAAATGAGGACGTAATTGTCAATCCATGTAGCTATCAGCTTAGATTGGCTAGTTGAAAAAGTGTTGCACCTTGATTGGTCCTTCTTTGGTCCATTCCCATTCTGGCTCTGCTCTCTCTGGCTTCAGTATAGAAAAGCTGTACTTTTGAAGCGCTCGTGGCTGGTCTTTGCCCTCGCTCCACCCTCTCTACCTCTGTGGCAACTCCCTCCGGGTCTGATGGATGGCTTGCTGCCGCGGCATCTCCATGCTGCTTCTCCCCGGCGTCCCCGGATCGGCTCGATGCTGCGGATCCTCCATGTTCCTGATGACGTAGGGTGCGCATGCTCCAAAGTATGTACCAGCAAGGGCATGAACCTCAAGGGCGTTCCCCTGTATTGATGTCATCCGCTTCCAACATAAAAGGTCTTCACTTGCGCTTATGATTTGAGTTAGCAAGGATTGATTGCAGGGATTCATCTGGACCCGCTTCTCTCTACGCTATTCTGCCTCCTCGGACTTACCAGGGGTACCTGCTCCTTGGGGGCCTCGCTCTCTTTTCTTGTTTTCAGATTGCAGACAGGAACTGGTACTCACTCCTTGAGGGCCTATGTTCCTGAACACTCAGAAGACTCTCTATTGCCTGGAAGCGATCACAGATACAGACATTTGTGAGTTACTATTTCAGATTACAGATAGGAACCGGTACTCGCTCCTCGAGGGCCCATGTTCCTAAACACTCTGAAGATTCTCTACTGTCTCGAAGCTATCGCAGATACAGACATTTGTGAGTTACTATTTCAGATTACAGATAGGAACCGGTACTCGCTCCTCGAGGGCCCATGTTCCTAAACACTCTGAAGATTCTCTACTGTCTAGAAGCTATTGCAGATACAGACATTGTGAGTTACTATTTCAGATTACAGATAGGAACCGGTACTCGCTCCTCGAGGGCCGATGTTCCTAAATACTCTGAAGATTATCTACTGTCTCGAAGCTATCGCAGATACAGACATTTGTGAGTTACTATTTCAGATTACAGATAGGAACCGGTACTCGCTCCTCGAGGGCCCATGTTCCTAAACACTCTGAAGATTCTCTACTGTCTAGAAGCTATTGCAGATACAGACATTTGTGAGTTACTATTTCAGAGTGCATATAGGAACCGGTACTCGTTCCTCAAGGGCTCATGTTCCTGAATACACTGAAGATTCTCTACTACTTGGAAGCCATTACAGATACAGACAATTGTGAGTTACCATCGCTCTCTCAGAGCTTTCCCTGGAACCAGGTACTCGCTCCTCGAGGGCCTAACTCTTTCCAGCTACTGGGCCTTCTTAAGAATCTATGTGAGTGTGCCATCTACTACTGGCTATGTAGACAGCATATCCTGTCTACTCACTATCTATAGTCTCTCTACAGCTCAGCAACCCTGGCATTGCAGTTCCAGTATCTGAAAGACTTCAGCCCTGCTGGGCATATCAGCTCACTACGGCCACCTCTGGTGGTTCTACTAACCTGTCTAATAAAAGAACTATCTGTGTCTGTCTCCATACCCAAGTCTAGCCAGTGGTCCCTCTCAGGATATCCTCCTGGGGGCGCTGTCATCTGCCATCGGCCCAAGGATTTACCTATTTACATTAGAGTGCTCACTCCTCCCACTTCAGGAGCTGAGCACAACAGACTGCTAACTCTCATCTGCTTGCTTCTCTGATCAGCATAGCAGATCCTAACAGATTGCTAGCTCTTCTCCTCTGGAGGAGCCATTCATAACCGATTGCTACTCCTTCCCCCTGGCGGAGCATATCATTTATTTATTTATTTATTTTTTAGTTTTTATATATCGAGGTTCCTGTATAATATACATATCACCCCGGTTTACAAGGAAATTTATTTTATTTATTTATTTCAAATTTTTATATACCGGCATTCGAGACAGCAGTCACATCATGCTGGTTCACATAAAACAGGGGTGCATAGTAAACATAACTATAACAATGGTGCTGAAAAGGCAGTTACATATAACAGGGTGATAAGAACTTGGCTGAGAAGGAAGAGAAAGGACAGGATTAATTCACACAGGTAAACGATAGAAGATATGGTTAATCAAGATATGGTTAATCAAGGTGTAGTTGGAGATTAGTTGACCATGTTGGTGTCTGGGAAAGCTTGTATGAATATCCAGGTCTTTAGTCTTTTTTTGAAGGTTGAGATGCATGGTTCTGTTCTGAGATTTGAGGGGATGGAGTTCCATAACGGTGGAATGGCTGTAGAGAAAGCCCGGTCTCTTAGTGTGCAGTGTCTGGTAGATTTGGACGGTGGTACCTGTAGCGATCCTTTGTATGCATCTCTTGTCGGTCTTGACGAATTGTGTAGTCGGAGAGGGATCTGTATGTCAATGGGAGCCAGTTGGTGGATGATTTTGTATGTGGTAAGAATGGCCTTGTATATTATTCTAAAGTGTATAGGTAGCCAATGGAGGCTCTTTAGAATGGGGGTTATGTGGTCCCTTCTCCTGGTATTTGTCAGAATTCGTGCAGCTGCATTTTGCACCATCTGAAGCGGTTTGGTGTATGAAGCGGGAAGGCCGAGTAGGATGGTGTTACAATAGTCTAATTTTGAAAAGATGATTGCTTGTAGAATAGTTCTGAAATCTTGGGCATGGAAAAGAGGTCTAATTCTTTTCAGGACTTGTAGTTGGTAGAAACAGTCTTTGGTGGTTTTGTTAATGGTGGCTTTGAAATTCAGGCGATTATCAATTAGGACTCCTAGGTCTCTCACTTGTGTGATTGTTGGCGTGGCTTGTTGTGCAGAGGTGATGGTGCTATTTTCTGAGGCGATGAGCAGGAGTTCAGTTTTGCCGGAATTTAATACCAGGTTTAGGCTGGTGAGGAGGAGTTTAATTTTTTGAAGGCATGTGTCCCAGTAAGCCAGAGTTTTAGCGACGGAATCCTTGATGGGTATCAGGACCTGTATATCGTCCGCGTAAAGGAAGTGTTTGAGGTTGAGGTCGGTGAGAAGTTGGCATAACGGTATAAGGTAAATGTTAAATAAAGTAGGAGACAGGGAGGACCCCTGTGGGACTCCTACTGACGACGGATGTTGAGAGGATTCTTTGTTCTGTATCTTGACCTTGTATCCTCTATTGCTGAGAAATGATATGAACCAAGATAGTGCTGTGCCTGAGATACCTATGGAGGCTAACTGGTTAATGAGTAAGGAATGATTGACGGTGTCAAAGGCTGAAGAAAGGTCCAGTAGGATCAGTAAGAAGGCTTGACCTTTATCGAGGCCCAGGATGAGGTGATCTGTTAAGGAAATGAGGAGGGACTCCGTGCTTAGTGTTTTGCGGAAACCGTATTGTGATGGGAATAGGAGGTTGTTTTCTTCAATGTAGTTTGAGAGTCGGGTGTTCACCAATTTCTCCATAATCTTAGCTATGAAGGGGAGGTTGGCGATTGGTCGGTAGTTGTTTGGGTCATTAGGATCTAGATTAGGTTTCTTGAGTAATGGTTTGAGAGAGGCCAATTTTAGGTCATCTGGGTAAGATCCTTGTGTTATAGAGCAATTTATGATGTCTGACAGGGATTTGGAGATGGAGTCAGGAATTGATAGAAGTAATTTCGAGGGGATGTGGTCCGAAGGGTGAGAAGATGGTTTCATTTTCCGTAGAATACCTTGGATCTCAATGGAAGAAGTGAGTTCCAGTTCTTCTAAGCGGGTATTTTTGAAGGTGGTCTGAGGAGGTGTTGAAGTAGATGCGGTGTTGGGGGGCAGCTGAGTTAGAAGTTTGCTGATTTTGTTATTGAAAAATAGCGCTAGTTCTTCCGCTTTAGATTTTGCTTGGTTGAGGGCGATTTCTGATGGGTTTATTTGAGTGAGGTTAGAGACGTAGCTAAAGAGGGCTTTAGCGTCGAAGATTAGGTGGTGGATCTTGGATGCGTAGTAGTTCCTCTTGGATCTTAATGTATTCGATTTGTATTGGAGAAGAGTCGATTTATAGGTAGATAGAGTGATGGTACATGGGTTTTTACGCCATTTAGCCTCGCAGGACGAATTACATTGAAACAAATAACCTTGAAACAGATAACAGGTAAAAAAGAGGGGCATAACGGGGGTTAGAGGAGGTTACATAGAATGACATGTAATAGGCATGTCCAATTTAATTGTGATAAAACTGCTCAGAAACCTATGTACAGAAACCTATGTACAGGGGGGATGGTGGTTCAAGGTCTATCCTTTGGAATGCTAACTCCACAGTCTAAACCCTAACAGATTGCTAACTCCTCCCTCTTTCAGGAGCCTGCAACACAGATTCTAACAACTTTTACTTGCCCCAGAGACTTTAATGCATCTGAAAATGAATGGAACTTAAAATTATCATTATTTTTGGATAATCCAAAATCATTGTCCATTTGTCTTGTTTGGAATGAAGCAAACAATAAATAGTCTTTATTAGTTCAGGTTACCCATATGTTCCAAACAAGTGCACATCCTACAATACACCTGGAAGGAACACATTTAAATGTGTTCTTATAGAAAGTGTTTTGAGTGCCAGGGCACATCTTTTCTACCCACAAAAGTAGGGATGGCACCACGGCTTCCCCAAGCCCTAGTCTAAATCCTGCTTCCTCCGGGGTCCAGCGGTGAACTTGGCCTGCGCGATCGGCGCTGAAGCCCGTCGGGGTAAGGCCTCTTGTTCCGCTCGCCCCGCTCGGGCTCCTGCGCTGATCGCCGGCCCTTCTCTGCAGCAGCTCTCTTACCTGGAGGGCCGCAAACATCCGATCTCCTCGGCCTCGACCAGGGCCGCGTGCCCTCGCTTCTTGCCGGCCTCGACCCGAGCTGCGAGCCCCCGCCCGGAGCCGCCATTACAAACACCAGAACGCCCACGAAAACGTCACGGCGGTGACGTCAGAGGCGCGACAGACCGGCGGGGTATTTAAACCGCCACTCTCCTTGGCGTCGCGCGCCGGGCGTCACGCGCACGAAGGAGCGCGACAAAGGGGCCTGCCCCTTTGTTTCGCCCCTTGCTCTCCCCGAGCAGTACCGAGATAAGTACCCACAGAGACTTTACCAGCTCTTCTCCGTTCCAAAATTCGCCGCGATCGGAAGCCCAGCCCGCCGAAGCCAGCCTCCAATAAGAGCCAGCCCAGAGGGGCTTTAAATCAGAGGAAGACCGGCGCCATTTCCCCTCGAACGCTGCTGCGGCTTGCTGCTACAGCCTGCGCGATCGGCGCCGAGCCCCGCCGGGGGAAGGCTTGCAAAAGCACCCTCCTCACATACAACCTACATACATACAACCTCTCCACCCACGCACCCGGACCTCGATCCATCCCCCTTCCCACCTGCACTTTTCCAGCATTCATCCAGTCTCATCTGCAAGCTTCCAGCATTCACCCAGCCTCACCTGCAAGCTTCACCTGCAAGCCTCACCTGCAAGCTTCCAGCATTCATCCAGCCTCTCCTGCAAGCTTCCAGCATTCATCCAGTCTCATCTGCAAGCTTCCAGCATTCACCCAGCCTCACCTGCAAGCTTCACCTGCAAGCCTCACCTGCAAGCTTCCAGCATTCATCCAGCCTCCCCTGCAAGCTTCCAGCATTCATCCAGTCTCATCTGCAAGCTTCCAGCATTCATCCAGTCTCATCTGCAAGCTTCCAGCATTCATCCAACCTCGCCTGCAAGCTTCTAGCACTCTTCATGACCTCCTGCAAGCTTCTAGCACTCATACAGCCTCTCCTGCAAGCCTCCAGCATTCAACAAACCTGCACAGACAAGCCTCCAACTTTCACATAGCCCCCCTCATTATCCTTCTAACCTCGCAACATAGTTCTTACAAATGGCCCCTTTTTTCACAATTCCAATTCTCCAACATAATACACCAACTAAAAGAATTTCTTTCCGTCATGCCCAACAACACAACCTTAAATCCCTCTCTTCAATCTTGATCACTCCTACCACGCAACTGCTAGGCCTCACCCTTTTCTCTTTAAGCCTTTTCAATGCACAATCTTTAACGAAAAAGTCTGTATGTGAACTCCTCACTAACCTCAATCTCAAACACTTCCTCTACGCCGACGATATTCAGGTCCTGATCCCCATCAAGGAGTCACTCGCAAAAACACTGTCTCACTGGGAAACCTGCCTCCAAAATATCAAACAGCTTCTCACAAGTCTCAACCTGATACTAAATTCATCAAAAACGGAACTTCTAATCATCACACCAGAAAACAGCTCCCTCACACACACTCATCCAACCTTACCAAACACTACACAAGTGAGAGACCTAGGAGTTCTAATTGACAATCACCTAAACCTGAAAGCCAACATCAACAAAACCACCAGAGACTGCTTTTATAAGCTCCAAGTGCTGAAAAGAATACGACCTCTCTTCCACACTCAGGACTTCAGAACGATTCTACAATCAATCATTTTTGCAAAGCTGGACTATTGTAACACCATCATGCTTGGTCTCCCTTCATCACACACCAAACCATTGCAAATGGTCCAAAATGCTTCCGCCCGTATACTCACTAACACCAGGAGAAGAGAACACATAACACCTATCCTGATGGGCCTCCACTGGCTGCCTATCCACTTCAGAATAATCTACAAGGCCATCCTCACCATTTTCAAAAACATCCATCAATTAGCCCCAATCGATCTCCATATCCCCCTCCGATTACACTACTCAACAAGACCGACAAGAGATGCTTACAAAGGATCACTTCAAGTACCTCCAGCCAAAACTACAAGACACATCACGCTTAGAGATCGGGCCTTCTCCACAGCTGGTCCAACTTTATGGAACTCCATTCCCCCGGATCTTAGAATGGAACCCAGCATCTCAACATTCAAGAAAAGACTCAAGACTTGGCTGTTCACGCAGGCCTTTCCTAACTCCAACATTACTTAACTCCCTTCAATCAACATACTTCGCTAGGAATAGCATTAATAGCCACCCCTTATAATGTTATTATATATATATATAATTATCTGATCTTCATTTTCCTTCTTACTCCAAGTTATTGTTTCCCTGTTACATGTAACTGCTTTTCTGCACTATTGTTCAAATTGTAAAGTTTATGTTAATTGCACCCCTGTTTCTTGTGAACCTGCATGATGGGACTATCGTCTTGAATGTTGGTATATAAAAAAAACTTAAATAAATAAATAAATAAATAAATCCAGAAAGCTACCATTTGTATCTGCTGGTTGTGATGAAAAGGGATGGTAAAGGATACCTTTGAGAGCTGGTCAGGTTCATGCTGGTCCCTGCCATTGGCCTGATGAGTCTCCTTAACCATGTGAAAGATTTGATCAGTTTTTGGACTGGGTAGGGAGAAAAGTAAAAAAAAGCAGAGATTCTGTCTCACCATGGTACAACACCAGGCTTTTGCCGCCAGTGTGGCTGTAGTGTCTTTTGTGGGGGAGGCTGGGCAAGTACTCCCAGGAGCAGGTGCGTTACAAAGACAATGGCAGATACAGACCAATTGGCCTATTCGGGATGCCTCATTCATCTAGGTCCTCAGAGTTTACCTTATACTAGTCCCCTTCTATGGTTTGAAAGGCAGTATAAACCAGTGTGTACACAGAGAGGGCTGCTTTTATCTATGGGCAAAAGGGACAGTTGCCCCTCGCCCAAAGCAGACTAGAGTGCAAGGCCTGCCACCAGTGCCATTTTTAGCAGCAGCAATAGCAATAGCAACTTTCATCCAGCAGAGCACCAGATTTTGAAGGCGCCCTGCAGCCTCAATAAACACAATGCGAACACACTGCCTCCACCCCAGCTAACACCAGGGATGGATTAGCCTATCTTGTGGTCAGGTATACCCCAGTGTGTCAGTTAGGCATGCGCGCATAACTTACTTCTGCTCCTGGGGAGCATTAAGTAAGAACATTTAAAAAATGGTGAAAGGCAGGTGAGGTTTACAGGGTGGGGAGGAGAGGGTAAGGGAAGGAAGGTTTGGCAGGGGGTTAGGGGACTGGGGAAGGCCCCATTGCGTCACCGTGCAAAATTTGCTCCAGTGCTTAGATTCTTTGGACCACACCACAGTCTGGTAATTAGATCCTCCCAATGGCCTGGAACTTGATAATCAAGCATTCTCCCTCAGTCTGACTCTCCAAGTCAAAGGGATGGAAGGCTGCAGCAAGTCTTTTTTTATCTTTATGTAACACCCCCTTGGTCGCTTACCTTGCAGAGCTTTCCTGTGTCTGGGACCGACCTAGCAGGACCCCCCCAGGGCAAACTCTTGTCAGTCCTCACGTTCTTGGCACCTGGTGCTTCCATCTGGGAAAGTAGATGTTAGTGGGTGGGATTTTCCTCCCTTCACCCTGGGAAAACAAATGGGACTGTGAAAATGGCTGGCAGTATGTACAAATATATACAGGTTTATTAGACTATATAAGTATATATATTTCTACATGACTATGTACATTGCTAATAGGATGTCAAACAGCACACTTATCTACTCAGGGTTAATAGTCTCAGGCCACACAATTATATACATTTCTACAAGGTAGCAAGAACATTTAATATTTGGAAATTTGGGGATGTTGGCCCCCATAGTATGCCACCATATAGAATAGAAGGGACCTCTTGAGTTAACAATTAATCGTCTTATTATTTATTTATTTATTTATTTATTTATTTATTTAGCTAGTTATTTTATATACTGCTCCAAGTGAAGATCACAATGGTTTACAAAAATAACAATCATCCTTATCCTCCCCCTTTCTTCCCAAGTCTCACCCATGTGAAAAGATGCAACTGGGTTGGTGGGCAGTGTTGGCCTGGGGGGTGCGTTGTATCTAAACTTCTGCCAGCTCCTTGGTGCCGCTTCTGCTCCACTGAAAGGTCTTGCCAACACCGAGGTTCATGCCCTCCTAGGGACCTGACTCTGCATCCTGGTTTGTCGCTGGGGTTCACACCCTCCTAGGAGACCCAATTCCACCTCCTGGAATGCTGCTGGGGTCCATACCCTCCTGGGGATCTCAACTGTACCTCTGGATCTGCTGCTGGGATCACCTTCTTCCTGGGGGACCATTTAATCTGCCACTGGGGTCCACACCCTCATGGGGGACTGCTCTATCTTTGGCTGAGGTCTCCTGCTCAAGAGAGTCCCCTCCTGATCTGCCAATGGGGTCCCTTTCCTCCTGGGGACTGCTCGATCTGCTGCTGGGGTTTACACCCTCCTGGGGTACTGCACCACCTCTGGATCTGCCACTGTCCTTTGGTTCTTCTCTCTTGGTAGGAGGGATTTTCCCTGCTTCGGTTTACAGCTCCACTAGGCTCATGGCTTGCTTCCTGTTCAATGATTCAGGCCCTCCACAGACTCATATATCATTGATTTTAACTCCGCTAAGCTAATGGCCAGTCATTCACTGTTACACAGCCTGGATGGGTCACCTTCTTTCAGCCAAAAGGCCAAGACCCAGGCAGGACCATGGAAAGAGAATGTGTGCGTCCCCCTCCATCATGCCTAGCCTCTTCTTTCTGTTGTCTGAAAACTAGGTACCCAAGGGTGAGAATCTGTTTTCTTCCTAGGACTTTTTTTCAGTATAGTTCTCTTATAAACCCCTCTCTCATTCAGAATTCTTCAATGTAGGACTTTTTCCAGTCATAGTTCTGTACTTTAGGATTTTTTATCCTTTGATTTAAAGTAATATTTCACTGCAAGTTACCAAGAGTAGTACATGGGGCTGTGACATGCAAATCCCCTACCTGAGTCTCTAACTCATCCATTCAATGGCCATTCAAGCACCTTCACAGTAAGGGGTAAGGAAACCTTTTCAATCTAATTCTGTGTTTCCTAGGCTGGCAGCTAAAGATACAAAGCTGCATTGTCCTCTTTTTTCTCTGCTGCAGTTCACTTGAATGATAGCATGTTCTTTAAACTCCGTCTCCCTTCGGAGGTGAGCTTCATTTATTTCAGCATTTATATTCTGCTAAATCCAATAGTTCTGTTATGTTTTTGTAAGGATGTGAACCCTGGGCCGAGATGAGATGTGTCTCCGCCCACAGGGAGGAGCCCTGTGAGCTTCACTATCGGTAGGCATGGTCTCAGCAGCATAGGATACAGCTGTAAGACAGAGGGCCAGTCAGCTTAAGTACAGCAGCGAGTTGACATCATCTGGAGGGGACGCCCCTGAGGTTCCCGCCATGACGTGTACAAAGGAGGCCCTTGCACGAGTGCCTAGGTGATTCCGGGGACAAGATGGTGGTTGGCAGTGCCCACGCCATCCCGGGGATGCCGGGAAGGACAGCATTTGTTGGCAGAGGCCACCATTCTTCCTAGGATTGACGGTTCAGGGTAAAAGGAGGTGAGCATGAGAAGTTGCAGCTGTCTGCGACCGATGGGCATAACAGTATCCCCTTCTTAGGGCCCCTCCCCAGGGGTTTTGGTTTCCTAGGATGTGACAAGTGAAATTGTCTGATGAACTCCTTGTTGTTGCAACCGTCGCTGCCCGACGTCTCCACTCTGCCCACCTTATCTCTTTGGCGACTCCCTCTTTGGTTGATGGAAGTTTGGCTGCTGCAGCGTCATTTTGCCAACCTCCTCCAGCGTTCCCGGACCGGCTAGACGCTGCCTTCCACCATGTTCTCCTGAGGCCTAAGGACGCGCACGCGGCGCGGCCCCAATTCAAGTACCAGCTGTGGCGCGAACCTCAGGGGCGTCCCCCTGACATGACGTCATCATTGCCAGATATTTAAGGTCTCTTCTTTTGCTAGCTAATTGAGTTAGCAAAGAGTTTCCTACCTAGCTGCCTCCAGGTATCGCTGCGGATGGGATTCGCTCTCCGCTTACCTTGCTACTCTGCCTCCTCGGACTTTGCCAGGGCTACCCGCTCATCGGGGGCCTCGCTCTCTCTCTTGCTTTTCAGGTCACAGTCTGGAACTGGTACTCGCTTCTCGAGGGCCCACGTTCCCGGACCTGCTACTGAATATAACTTCTGCCAGGAAGTCACCGCTGCCTACAACACCAGTGAGTTACCATCTCTCTCTCAGAGCTTTCCCATTCCAGCTCCTGGGCTGTTCCAAGAGACTATTGTGTGAGTGTTACCATCAAGGTTCTGTTCCTGAACTCTGCATACTCTGCCTGCTCACTATCTCAGTTTCTCTATAGCTCAGCCATTCTGGGATCACTGTTCCAGTGCCTGAGGGACTACGGCCCAGCCGGGCTCTTCCAGCTCACTACTGCCACCTTTGGTGGTTCTCTAAAACAGTTTAATAAAAGAACTAAGTGTGTGTCTGTCTCCCAACTCTGAGCCTGACCAGTGGTCCCTCTCGGGATCTTCCCCCGGCGGTGAGGTCATCTGCCATCGGCCCAAGAATCCACCCACAATTATCACAAATAATAACTCTTGTTGAGGATGTTGCTTGCAGGTTCCCAACTATTCTCCTCTGGTCCAAATCCTTCCCAGGATATGAGGTACTTCCAGCATCTTCCATGTTTCCTTACATCAAGAATATCTTCCACCTGATAAGTAATGTCCTCTTCTGCAGTGAGAGGTTGAGGTTCAGGTGTCTTCCTCAAGAATTCTGACAAGATGAGCGGTTTTAGAAGGGAGATGTGGAAGGCGCTGTGGATTCTAAGAGAGGATAGTAACTGCAGGCTGTACATGACTGGACCCAGGCAGTGGAGTATCACAAAAGGCCTTATGTACCTGGGCACAAATCGAACAGAAGACAGTTTTAAGTGGATGAAGCGCGTACTGAGCCATATCTTGTCTCGGGGTTGTAACTGCGGAGCTTCTCTATGATGGGCATCGTAGAACCTCTTGGCCTATTGCACAGCTTTCAGGAGAAGTCCTCTAGTGTGTTCCCAAAGCTAATGCAGTTCTTGCGCCAAGGTCTGGGCTGCAGGATGGGACGGCCCAGGACAGCGCCATACCTTGCTGTCCTGGAGCCAGCACGAGCATGTTATGAAATAACACCTTTGTTGTCAGGTTGGTGGTAATGAAACAGTAAAGAATTAAACCTGTAGCATGGATCAGGTTGCCACTGGTGTAGATATTGCTGTATGAGCCTCTGGTTCAATGGTGGCTACACTGGCACATGGTATAGATGGCAGTAGTCCCTTCAAGAGGGATGGTCCAAGAAAACAAAGAGGTAGGCGATCTATGATAGATAAGACTGAGGCATCTATTTTGTTTTGTTTTCCTGTCCCTTCAAGAGGTCCTCTTCACTGGATGCAGATGTGTGCTATACTTCCTCTGCTGGGACTGTGGAGGTAGTGAGAGAAACCTTCTTTTCTGCATGCTCCTCCTATTGGCCTGTCAAAGGAGTGAGTAGACAAGTAAGTATAGGGGGTGTTGCATATAAGCTACACAAGCATTCAGCACATATATTTTACATCTTATAGACCACATTCACAGTCCATAGTTGTTCACCTTTTTGACCTTTGCACATGAACAGAATTAGAAACACAGTTCCAGACCAAGTGTATATGAAATGCATAGGCTGATTATTGCCTTTTCTTTCCCTTTTATGCTGTTGAATTTCACACATTCCTTCAGGCCTGAACATTAAAGCCGTGGAAGAATCAAACTACCATGTCCTGAAGAAATACAGAATTTAAAGCTTCAATTACATGAACTGACATTGGAAAGGGAAGAGAGGCAAAGTCACTCTGATTTCAAACCAACTGAAGGAAATATAGGAAATACTCACTGAAGTGCTTCAAATAGGGGTTACAACAGGTATTGTTAACATTAACAATTTAATAAAAATGCCAGTGCAGGGTGAAATCAGCAATTTTCAGTTATTTATGCCACATATACCTGACAGCAGCAATCACAATAGCTTGAAGTTACAATTCCTTATGAAAAGTAAATGCAACTCTGCTCTTAAAGCTGATTAGATGCAACATAAAATGTTTCTGCTTACTAGTTATAGAGGGCAAATACATTTTTCATGCTTCTATATATATATATATTTCATTCCACCATGAACACTTCATGGTGGAATGAAATATATATCACATTGAAAAGTACCTTAGAATGCAATTCTTCCTACTTTTTTAGGTATTTAAATGAGGCAAATATTGGGAATAGGAAAGCATTGGGTATTTTCTCTTACTTAAAAAGGAAACATTCGATCTGAATTTTGTGATATCCATATATCCATTCAACAGTATTCAAAAAGATTTAGGCCAGTGGTTCTCAAATCTGTCCCTGGGGGGGGAAGGGGGGGGTATGGGGGGGGGAGGGGTACCCTAGCCACTCGGATTTTCCTGATGCCCACAATGAATATGCATGATCAGATTTGGTAAGATCAAATTCCCTTGGCCACTGACAGCAGCCATGCATCTCAATTCATGTCTGGAAGCTAATTCAACTGATCTCACTTTTTGTCCCACCCATCCTTTCCCCCACAAACCTCATCTAGAATATAAGAATTACCATGCTAGATCCGACCAAGGTCCATTGAGGCCTGCATCCTGCCTCCAACAGATGCCAATCCAGGTTGTAAGAATCATAGATCCCATAAATTTGATCTAATTCCAGTGACTCATTCCCAGAGATAGCAATAGCTTTCTTTAGTTATCTGACTAATAATGTGTTATGGGCTTTTCCTCCAAGAACTTGTCCAAAGCTCTTTTAAACCATGCTATGCTAATCAGCTTGATGACATCTTCTGGCAACAGATTCCATAGTTTGATAATGTGCTGAGTGAAAAAGTTTTTCACTGCTGGTCGTTAATTTCGTTAATGTCCCCCTTATTTTACTATTATTTAAAAAAGTAAATACCAATCCTTTATTTACCCATTCCACCCCACTCATGATTTTATAAATTTTTATCATATCCTCTCAGCCATCTCTTTTCCAAGCTGAAGAGCCCTCTCCTGTGTAGCCTCTCATATTATCAATTTTGTCATCCTCCTCTGCACCTCTTCTGGTTCCACTATGTCTTTCATGAGATTGGGTGACCAGTACTGCACACATCAAGATGCAGTCGCACCATGGCTCGATACAAAGGTAATATATTTTCAATTTTATTCTCCATTCCTTTTCAGATCATTCCTATTCCTATTTGCTTTTTTGACCACCCAGGTGCAATAAGCTAAGAATTTCAATATCTTTTTCACAAGGACTCCAAAGTCCTTTTTCTGAGTAGTGATTCCCAGTATAGAACCCAGTATCCTATACCTGTAGTTGGGATTATTCTTCTCTATGTGCAACACTTTATACTTTTTAAATTTACATTTCATCTACCATTCAATTGGCCTGTCTCCTAGTCTCACAAGGTCCTTCTGCAGTTCCTCACAATCCACTGTCATTTTAACTAATTTGAATAATTTGTATGATCTGCAGATTTGATCACCTCACTCATTCCCTTTTCCAGATCATATATGAATATGTTGAACAGCACAGGTCCCAATACCTGTTTCTATGGTACTCCACTCCATTTGGAAAACTGACTGTTTAGTCCTGCCCTCTGTTTCTGACCAAGCAACAATAGAACACTGCCTCTTATCCCATAACTTTGTAATTTCCTGAGGAGTCTTTCATGGGGGTCTTTGTCAAATACCTTCTTAAAGTCTAAATACACTAAATCAACCTGCTCACCTTTATCTATATGTTTATTTATTTACACCTTTGAAAAATTCTAAATGATTGGGAAGGCAAGACTTCCCCCTTGCTAAAACCATATTGACTCTTCCCCATTGAGCCATGTCTATCTATATGGCCAGTTATTTTGTTTTAAAGAATGGCATCTGCCATTTTGTCCAGCACTGACATCAACCTCACTGATCTAGAGTTTCCTGGATCATCCCTAAAGCCTTTATAAAAGTTGGCAACATATTGGCCACCTACCAAACTTCAGGAATTGTTACAGTTTCTGGTCTCGGGAAACCCATTCCTACCTCTCAGCACCAGGCCCGGGCCATGGCACTTCTTGCTCCGGCCATGCCTGCCAGCCACCACCGCAGTCCTGCCACTTCCCGGCTCCCCAGCTCGGCCCTGGACTGCTCCTTGCCTCTCCCTCTGTGGCAGAGGGGTGCCGCTGTCCCGACCTCTGTACGGGCCACCTCCCAGCCGCAGCGAAGGAACGAAGCCATGCTGCCTTGCTTGCCCCTGCTTTTAGGCAGGCACCTACACCACCAGTCAGAATTTAAAGGGCCTGTGGTGGGAAAAGTTCCTGCAGCCCCTAGTGATGTTGCTAGCCCTGTGTATATAAGGAAAGCTCTTTCAGTCAGAGCTTGCCTTGGCAATGGGTCTCCTTGCTCTCATTTGCTCGAGTTCCTGAGTTGCTGTTCCAGTTCCTGCACTCCTGTACCTGCTGTCTGTTTTCTGACCTCTGGACAAGACCTGACCATGTATCCTGCTGCCTGCCTCTGACCTCTGGACCGGACCTGACCACGTATCCTGCTGCCTGCCTCTGACCTCTGGACCGGACCTGACCACGTATTCTGCTGCCTGCCTCAGACCTCTGGACCAGACTGGCCTACGCCTCATGCCTCTACCCTTCTGGACTAGGTCTGGCCATGCTCTACACCTCTCACTTGGCCCACTAGACTGGATCTGCCACCATGCTCCCTCATCAGTTCCCTGGATCATCCACACAGAGGCCCACCTAAGATCAGCCGGCCCCGGTACCCAAGGGCTCAGCCTGCGGGGAACATGGACTGGTAGTGGCGAAGCTCCAGCTAGCCTCTGCTTCCCATCCGGCCTTGCCACCCGACGGTGGGGACCTGTGGGGGTTTCCCCACAGGTGGTGCTAACACCACCTCAGGCCAAGGGTCCACGAACGCAGCAGGAATCTTGACTGTTTTAAATAAAAGGTTACAGATTACTAGTAACAGATCAGCAATTTCATGTTTTAGTTCTTTTAGAACTCTCATTGGATGCCATCCAGTGCAGGTGATTTGTTACTCTTTAGTTTGTTAATCTGATCTATTGCATCTTCCATTTTCACAACTATTTGTTTTATTTACTTAGAATTTCCACCATTAAAGAAATGTTTAGCTATGGGTATGTTCCCAACATCCTCTGAAAAGACTGAGGCAAAGAATTTATAGAATTTGTCTAGTTTCTTGTCTTACCTAAGTACCCCTTTTATTTATTTATTTATTTGGGTTTTTTATATACCGGCATTCATGATAAGATCACATCATGCCGGTTTACATTTGAACAAGGTGTTCAAATGTGTTTTACCTCTCTGTCATCTAGAACCCAAATGACTCCATCATAGGCCTTTTGCTTTGAATGCTCTTGAAAAATTTTTTATTATTAGTCATTACTTCTCTGGCAATCTGTTTTGTTCTGTGGATCCAAATGGCAGTATAACAGCCTTACCTGGGTTTAGAGGCTCAATCCGAGTCTGGGGTGGCAGCAGGCCAGGCAAATCCAAGGGCAGTCCGAATCCAAAGGCAGGCGGCAGGCAAAGCAAATCCAAAGGCAGTCCAAATCCAAAGGCAGGCAGCAGGCAAGGAAAATCCAAAGGCAGTCCAAATCCAAAGACAAGCGATAGGTAAGGCAAATCCAAGGGCAGTCCGAATCCAAACACAGTAGGGACAGTTCGCAGAAAGTAGCACCAGCACAAGCAAGCCTGTAGCCGAGGCAAGGTCTTATGCTGGGCTGTCAGCCTAAATAGGGAATTTTTCCTGTGCCAGGCATGAGGAGTTTCGGAAGGGGCGCCGATGTGAGGAAAGGAGCGCAGCTGCGTCGATTCGCGCACTGTGCCGTGGTACACAGCTGCATCGGAGATGGTCCTGATTGCGCCGGGAAGCAGGCAGCAGCCTTGAGGTACAGGTCTGGGCCCTAACAGTACCCCCTCTGCAAGGTCCTCTCCTCTGCCTCTGAGGTCTGGTTTTGAGAGGAAACCGTAAATGAAATTCACGAATTAGGGATAGATTTTAAAAGGGTGCATGCAGGCGTACATGTGCGGGTGCTACCTGGCGTGCACACATGTACGCCCAATTTTATAACTTGCAGGCGCACGCAAGTTATAAAATCGGGAGTTGGCGCACGCAAGGGGCACGCCGACCATGCACCGAGATGTGCTGCCTTCCCCCGTTGCCTTCCCCCCACCCTCCCTTCCCTTATCTCCCCTGCCCTTTCCCCCCAACCTTTTTCTTTTTTTCTATTCTATTTTGGGGCTGAAGTAAGTTGCGCGTGCCGGCCCACTGCCAGCACATGATCCCAAGCACAGCAGCAAATGGCCACTGTGCCTGGAACTTTTGGCCCTGCCCCCACCCTGGACCGCCCCATTTTGCAAGCCCCGGGACTTACACACATCCCGGGGTTTTATGCGCATCGTCGGGCCTTTTTAAAATAGGTCCGGCGCTCATAAAACCTGTTACGCACATAAATCCTCAGGATTTACACACGTAACCTTTTTAAAATCCGCCCTTAATTGGGGTACTTGAATGTTCTTGGCTGGTTCTTGAATGTTCTCCTCTGGGCCATAGTTCTTCCAAGATATTAAATACTGAAGTGTCCGTCCTTTTCATCTGACATCCAAAATTCCCTCAACTTCTTATTGTGTGTCCTCCTCCACTATGAAGGATGAAGCTTGTTTAGGTTTTCTAAAAGACCAAGACAAGATTGCTGGTTTCAGGAAGGATATATGAAATACATCATGAATGCGGATTGTTGGAGGTAAACACAATTTATTGGTAACCTCCCTGATCTGTTTATTGACTGGGAAAGGTCCCACGAAGCGGGGAGCGAACTTCAAGGAGGGCATACATAATCTAAGGTTGTGGGTGATCAACCAGACTAGATCTTCAGGATGGAACTGAGGGGCTGGTCTTCACTTCCTATCTGCCTGTCTCTTAGCCTTAATTGCCACCTGCTGTAAGAGGGCACGAGTATTTCTCCACAATTCCCAGAGGTCTTGGGTGGCCAAATCCACAGCAGGGCAGGTTTGAGGATGTAGCAACAGGTAGCTGTATCAAAGACCAAATAAAAGGGTGAGGATCCAGTGGCCTGTCTACATTGATTGTTATGACAGATCTCTGCCCAGGGAATTAGTGAGGACCAGTTGTCTTGTCGCTGGTTCACATAGCAACGCAAGAACGTTTTAAGTGACTGATTAGTCCGTTCCACCAGACCATTGGTCTATGACTGGTATGCTGAAGAAAAATCGAATTGTACACCAAATTATTTGCATAGGTCCTTCCAATATCGTGCTGGGACTTGTACTCCTCTATTCAAAAGGATATGTTGGGGCAGTCCGTGAATTCAGAAGATATTTTGAATGAAGAGATGGCTTAGAAAACCTGTCTATCATGACCCAGATGGTATCATTTCCTTCAGATAGAGGCAGATCTATGATAGTCAGTGGCAATGTGAGTCCAGGGCTTGTCAGGTATTGATAAGGGTTGGAATAACCCCCAAAGTCTATTCTGGGAAGTTTTAAGAGCAGCGCAAGTGGGACAGGACTCAATTAATTTCTTAGTATACTGTTTCCATTGCGGCCACCAGTAGTGACCTGCCACACGAGACTCATGTGCCCAATGTAAAACTCTCCCTTAAGTGCTTGGGTACCTCCGTCTTCCCAAGTGGGACAGTAAATGTAGCGGTGATCACAATCCAAGCAGGGTCAATTATATGTTGAGGTGGATCTGGAGTGTCATCAGGAAGAAAACTTCGATAGGGCATCTGCTCTCTGATTCTTTTTGGCTGGATGGAAGAGAAGTTTAAAATTAAAACGACTAAAGAATAGAGCCCATCGGCCTGTTGTGGATTCAGGCATATAGATAGAGAAAGTGTACTTTTTGCCCTCCAACAGGTGTCACCACTCCTCTAATGCTAACTTAATAACCAGGAGTTCACAATCCCCGATGGCATAGTTCTTCTCTGCTGGAGAGAATCTTTTAGAAAAATAAGCACAAGTGACAAAATTCTTCTGATTGTTGTAAAAGGATGGCTCCAACGCCCAGGGCAGAGGCATCCACTTCAATAAAAAAAAGGTCTTCTAGGATCTGGGTGTTAAAGACATGGGTCCTTTATAAATTTGTCCTTTAATTGTTGGAAGGCTTGAACGGCCTCTGGGCCTCAATTACGGACATCGGCCCTTTTTTTTGTCATTACCGTGAGAAGTGCCACTAAGGTTGAGTAACCAGGAATGAATTGTCGGTAGTAGTTCGAGAAGCCCAGGAATCATTGTAAGACTTTTAATCCTACTGGTTGAGGCCAGTCTAGGATTGCCTTAAGCTTCTCGGGATCCATTCGTAGACCAGCCTGAGAAATAATGTAGCCTAAGAAGGGGAGTTCTGTCTTGTGAAACATACATTTCTATATTTTTGTGAATAGTTTGTTTTCAGAAAGGTGTTGGAGGACCTGTCAAGCATGGAGAAGATGTTGATCCATGGACTTGGAAAAAATAAGAATGCAATCTAAATAAACAAGGATGTGGGTGTAGAGAAGATCCCGGAATATATCATTGTCCATAGCCTGAAAAACTGCTGGATCATTGCATAATCCAAAAGGCATTACCAAGTATTCATAATGTCCATCACGAGCTTTAAAGGCCGTCTTCCACTCATCCCCTTCTCGGATTCATATAAGATTATAAGCTCCTCAAAGGTCCAGCTTAGTAAAAATTTGAGCACCTTTAAGTCGATCAAATAGCTCAGTAAAAACAGAAATTGGATATCAATTTTTTCGAGTGATGGCATTTAAACCTCGATAGACAATACATGGTCGTAGAGACCCATCCTTTTTTTTTTTAACAAAAAAAAACAGCCCTTGCTGGAGATGAAGATGGCCTAATAAATCCACAGGCCAGATTCTCTTGAATATATTGGCTCATAGCCTCTGTCTTGGGTCCCGAAAGTGCATAGACTCTTCCTCGGGGAGGAATTTTTCATGGAATCAAATTGATACAACAATCGTAGTCACGGTAGGAGGCAGTCTCTCTGCTTTCTGTTTGCTGAAGACATCAGTGAATTCCACGTATTGATTTGGCAATCCAGACAGAGTGGATTTCATACAGAAGAGATTACAAGGAGGAGTTTTTATGGGAAGCAAAGTTGTTATGACATTTAGAACTCCAGCTGGCAATTGTAGTGTCTCCCAGTCTATTCTAGGTTGATGCAGTCTCAACCAAGGCAGGCCCAGAATGATCTGATTTACTAAGGAAGGTAAGACATAAAAGCGGATAGTATCTTGATGCAAAACTCCAGTGGTCATGGTGATGAGCCCAGTGATGCGCGAAATCCTGTCCTTCAGAGGTTGTCCAGAGACTGAAGAAATGACGAGGAGCACTTTTAATTGTTCTGTGGGAATTTGGTAGTGTTGAACTAGATTTTCTTCAATGAAATTCCCAGCTGCCCCAGTGTCCAGGAAGGCCTGCAAATGGATGGGTTTCTTGGCAATAGAGATTGCTACAGGAATCAATATCTGCTGAGAGGAAGTTGCACGACCCAGGGAGGCCTCTTCCACCTGTCCTGGGTCCGAAAGTTTTCTGGCTTTAGGGGGAAAGTTTTAGCATAATGGCCAGTACCAGCTCAGTAGAGACACAGGTTCTGTTGTCATTGTTGCTGTCGTTCCTCAGCTGAAATCCGGAATCGGTCAATCTGCATAGGTTCTTCGGGAGTGATAGGTACCTTCTGAGGCTTGGGGAAGATGAGCGGTTACTGAAATCAAGGTTCTAAGTACATTGGATGACGAAGAGTTGTCCTTTCTTGGGAATGCTCCTAAAATCGGAGATCCAGGCAGATCGCTAACCAGATTGTCTTCAAGGGATTCTGGTGGGTCTCATCCAGCTAATTCATCCATTTTTTAGTCTGAGAGACCCCCTCGAAAGATAGCAGTAAGGCTCTCCTCCCCCTCATTGAAGTTCCGCTGCAAGAGTCTGAAATTGGACTGCATATTCTCCCACAGTTCTCGAGCCTTTTCGAATCTGGAGCAGCTCTGAGGCTGATGAAACAGATTGCCCCAGTTCATCGAAAACCAGCCAGAAGTCCTTAAGAAATTGATCCAGATTATTTAGTAATAAATCGTCATGTTCCCAAAGAGGAGAGGCCCATGCCAGGGCTGACCCTTCTAAGAGGGAAAGGATAAACGTGACCTTGGTTTTATCAGTAGGAAATAATGGAGCTTACAGTGAGAAATGCATCTTGCATTGGTTTATAAAACCACGGCAGAGCTTCGGATCTCCATTGAAACATGGAGGAGGAGGCAGGTGCAGAATGGCACTATGAGGAGGGGTCATCAGAGGTAATGGAGGAGGTGCTACTGCCAAGGCATCCACACGAGCTGCTAATCTTTCCAGTACTCCCGTTACCTGGTCCAGAACACCCTGTTGTTGTTGTTGTTGTACTCGTGTGGTGAGTCCTGGAATTTCCTGCAGGGCTGTTAGATCTACTGGATACATGGCCTCGGCTAGCTGTTTTGTTCTGTGGACCCAAATGGCAGTATACAGCCTTACCTGAGCTCAGAGGCCCAATTTGAGTCTGGGGTGGCAGCAGGCCACGCAGATCCAAGGGCAGTCCAAATCTAGAGGTAAGCGACAGACAGGGCAAATCCAAAGGTAGTCCAAATCCAAAGGCAGGCGGCAGGCAAGGCAATCCAAGGACAGTCTGAATCAAAAGGCAGGCAGCAGGCAAGGCAATCCAAGGGCAATCCGAATCCAAAGGCAGGCGGCAGGCAAGGCAATTCAAGGGCAGTCTGAATCCAAAGGCAGTAGGGAGAGTTTACAGAAAGTAACACCAACACAAGCAAGCCTGTAGTCGAGGCAAGGGCTTGTGCTAGACTGTCAGCCTAAATAGGGAATTTTTCCCACACTAGGCACAGGGAGTGTCGGGAGGGACATCGATGAGAGGGGAGGAGCGGGATGCGTCAATTCGCACACTGTGCCGCAGCGCACGGCCATGTCAGAGATGGTTCTGATCGCACCAGGAAATAGGCGATAGCCTGAAGGAATGGGTCTGGGCCCTAACGCAATCTTTTTCTTTTCTCAAAGTCTTCCTTGGTCTGTCTACTGTTTTACATCTAAATTTCCAGTGCTTATGCTCTTGCCTCTTTTCGTAATTTGGGTCTGCTTTCCATTTTTTGAACAATGACCTTTTAGTTTTAACTGCCTTTTGACCTCATCAATAAATCATGCTGGCAGTCATTTGATCTTTCTTCAACCATTTTTAATGCATAGGATACATTTAACTGGGCTTCCAAAGTGGCATTTTTAAACAATGTTCACATCTCATATAAACTTTTAACCCTTGCTAACTAATTTCCTATTTTATCATAGTCTTCCTTTTTAAAGTTAGATGCTACCATAGTCATTTTACTTAATGTCTTCCCTCCAGTGATATGTCAGATTTGATTGCATTATAATTGCTATTGCAAAGCAGTCCTAATACAGTAATCCCTCATACCAGGTCATGCATTCCACTGAGAACTAGATCTAAAGAAGCTGCCCCTCTCATCGGACCTAGGTATCTAGAAATGTAACCTCTCAAGCATGTCCCAATGAGATATTTACCCAACCGAACTGGGATAATTGAAATTTTCTATTATTGTGTTGACAAATGTATTTGCTTTTTTAATTTCAGCTAGCATTTTACAGTCTGTTTCTTCATCTTGACCAGGAGACCAGTAATAAATATCTACTTCTATACTTTACCCAGCACACATGGAACTTCTATTCATAAGAATTCCACTCTACATTTTGTTTCCTGGAAGATTTTTATCATGTTTCACTCCATGCTATCTTTTACATATAGTGCCACTTCTCCATCAAATCAGCTCTAGCATGTCAATATAATTTATACTCTGATATCACAGTGTCCCATTGGTAAACTTCTTTCCACCATGTCTCTACATCCTCATATAATGCCATACATTCAGACTCATCAATCTTACCGTTCAGTCTTCTGGCATTTGCAGACAGATACTTTAAAATATGTTTTTCATTTGTACTTTCATTTCTCTTTGTATTCACTACCTGATTGTTAACAAATGATACAGGCAGTTTAGAGTCATTCACATCTGAGGGTTCTTTGTCTACATCTATCTGGGCTAAATTCCCTGTTTTGCAAATATCTTTGGAAAATAAATCCTTTTGAATCAAATGCAACTGTAGGCTTTCCCCTATGGTCTAGTTTAAAAGCTGAATTATCTCCATTATAATTGTTAGTGCCAGCAGCCTGATTGTACCCTGATTAAGGTGCAGCCTGTCTAATTGGAATAGGCTCCCTCTTCCCTAGAATGATCCCTAGTTCATAATTAATCTAAAACCCTCTTTCCTGCACCATCATCCCCATTCATTGTTTGAGACTCTGGTGCTCAGCCTGCCTCTGGGATCCTGTGTGTGGAACTGAGAACACTTCAGAAAATGCAACCCTGGCGGTTATGGATTTCAGTTTCCTACCTAAAAGCTTAAATTTAGCATCTAGAACCTCCTTCCTGCATCTTCCAATGTCATTGGGACCCATATATTCCATGAAAGTCAGCTCCTCCGCTGTACTCTAAAATCTTATCTAGGTGGCGCATGAGGTCTGTTACCTTTGCACCAGGTAGGCAAGTTACTGAGGGATCTCACACCCATCAACTACCCAGCTATCTACAAAACTAATGATTGAATCACACTCTACAATGTCCATCCTACCTCTTCCCTCCTGGGTACATGGCTCTGGAGATATATCCTCGGTTCTAGAGGATAAAATGTCATCTGGAGGGAAGGGCCCAGCTACAGGTCCTGCACACCAAGGTAATGGTCTCCTTCCAAATGACCTTGCTTCTCCAAATCACACAAGGGCTGCTTGACTGGAGTTTGGACTGCTCTACTATGTCCCTGAAGGTCTCCTTATTTATTTATTTATTTATTTATTTATTTATTTATTTAAAGGTTTTTTTTATATACAGCGGCACGTTCCAAACATCACCTCGGTCTACAATGAACATAATTTAGCAACAAGCTTTACAATCAATTTAGAAAGAACGAGCATATATCGCATGAAGCAGAAGAACATAGCAGTAAATCAACATATATTACAATTGAATCAAGCCTAATCTCCTAGTAGAAACTATGTATGATTGGATACAATCAAACGAATGCAGAACATAACAGTTCTATATACCTCTATATACCTCTGTGTCTGCCTCAGTTCCTCTAGGTCTGCCACTCTAATCTTCAGAGATTAGACTCATTCTGTGAGAAGCAGGAGCTCTCTGCACCAGTTGTACATACAATCCTCTCCCCTTACCCATTTAATCTTCATTATTTCCTTCCCCTTTGGTTTCTCTGTTTCCCTCCACTCCTTTTTGGAAGCCCTCAATTAGACTAGTGTCCACCCTTTGTTTAGTTTTAGTTTAGTTTATTAAAAATTACTTAATCACCTTTCTGAAGAATAATCAAAGCAATTTACAATAAAAATCAAATCAGAATAGATTAATGCAAATGAGTGCAAAACACAAACATAAAAAAAATTAAACAAACTAAATAAAATAAAATAATTAAACAGGACCATGTTAAAAAACAAAAACTGCTAAACAGAGAAAAAATAAATGTATTAGATCACTTTAAGTAAACCAAAGGTAGCAGCAGGGAAGTAAATATATTTGTCAGTGTAGGCTGCAAGAAATGAAATATCTTCAGGTCTTACCTAAATTTGGTGAAATCCTTCTCAGAACGTAGCTCAAACAGAAGTGAAGGTCAGAGGCTAGAGGCTAAATATGAAAAGCTTTTTTCACGTGTTATTTCTAATCTGATGACCTTAACTCAAAGGATGATTAATAATTTCTGCTCTGAAAAGCATAGGGGCCTTTTAGGACAATACGGACATAGAAGATTCAAAATATATGATGGGATGCCCTGCCTTAAACATCTGGAAGTATATTTTCAACTGAATGCAACAGGAGTCAGGTAACCAGTGAAGGTTACAGCAGGGTAATATTATAAACTTTTTCCTACCAAATTTGAGATCCATATTCAGTAAACTGGTGAGCTGACAAGTTACCAGGCACAAATTAGCCTGATAACTTGTTCCATATATTCAGGGTGATAAACATCCCGTTGAAAATAATCACCTAAAGTTATATGGCTACATATGGCTAGATAATTAAAAAAACCTAACTGGTTATTAGAGTGATGCATCAAGCCATGATAGGTCTATAAAGCATGTTAAACAGCGTATAACACACAATATACGCTGCACATCACGTGAAATAGCCCTATCATGACAATATCGTGTGATATCCATGATATTTAACATAACTCAACCCAGATTCCCTCCCCTATAACAATGAGCTGCTTTGCATGGGATTTGCATGCATGAATTTTGCAAATCCATTCAAAGCAGCTCTTGCATAGGCAAGTTGATATAAATAAATTAACACTGCCGACTTACAATATTGTCAGCCATGTTAATGTAACTACACTTCCTGAGACAATGTTAATCTAATGCGGGAACGAGACCCGATGCTCCCATGTTAGATTTAAAGTGTTCAACTAAAAAAAAAAAAAAAGAGTATAAAAAAAGCCTTGCATTATGTGGGGGTGAAACCTGACCCAGAGAGGGGAAGAGGTATTATAGGAAGGGGGGTAGGGAAGTTCTCTCCCAGTCTGCTCCTTAATTGGAGCAGACTGGGAGGGAATTCGGGGAGACCTGATTCCGTCGCCGTGCATAATCTCACAAAATTGAGCCCCCCTGTGCATGCTGCCTGCACAAGCATGAGCGGATTATAAAATCCGGTTCGCATGTGCATGCGGCCATGTGATTTTATAACATGCGCATGCCGGCAGGCGCATGTTACAAAATTGGCGCATCACGTGGGCGCGCCAGGAAGCACGCACACCTTTCAAAATCTACCCCTTTGTGTTATTTCAGATGGGGAAATGATACAAAATAAAATAAAAATATTGGTGGCATTTTCCATTTCTATTCAAATGACTGCAAATCTCTATTTACCACCATACAACTCAAAGAAAGCCATGTTCACCTTCCTTCCTCCAGACACCTCTATCTTTTTCTTCTTGTTCAAAGCCAAAACTCACCTACTGAACTTATTGATTTTCTCCTCATCTTGGATAGATTTTACCCTGAGTTTCTGGCAAATAAAGATATATTCATTACACCAATGAAACTCCCTTTCAAATGCTAGATAGTGTTTAATAAGCTGTTTTTGTGATTCTAGCTTGTGAACTGTTTCTAGTAAAAGCTATGCTAACTACTGTGTGCACCCTTTAATCCAAGCAGCACAAAAAGAGAAGAAGAACACAAAAGAGAAAGACAGTGCATGAAGGGATTTCAAGCCTAACAGAAGGAAGACAATTAACTAGGAGAATTAAAGCTGAACTTAAGTTTTTGTAGAAAATCACGAATTGTACTCGGGTCTGCATGTCTAACTCATTCATCCTGTTACGGGCAATGATTTGTTCATACCTTCACAGATTCACTGTCTAAGCACACAAAATTTAGGCATGCTTGCTAGATCTGGCCTTTATCTGTCTTACATTATGTTAAAGCATTTCCAGCCTTGTCCTTTCCTTTCTTTTTCTGCTAGTAAATTACTCATTCATTCCATCTTCTTCATCTTTCATCTCAACACCTCTACGTTTCTTCATTGTGCTCATGTTTCTCCTCTAAAATTATCTGACTGGTTTGTACCATCTAAACAGGAAATCTTGTGGTGAGTGACTGAATCCTTTTCTACAAAAGAAAGACTTATTTAATGGTTTCACAAGTTATGCGATGGTTTCTCAATTATATAACTAGTATTCCCCCAATAACATTTTTTGCTAGCATAAAATGTAGCAGATCTGATGGTGAGAAGCATCACTGCACATGGCATGGTATGATGCAGTGTTTAGGAATGGCTTTTAGACTATCACTCCCAGTGCCAGTCAAGTTTGGGAGAAGTATTGTGGAAAGACATGTCTGGATTGCAATAGGAACAGACACTAATTTCAATTGCTGCATGATGCTGATCTAATCAGAATAGATGGGGCCATGTGTTCAGTCATCTTGCATTCTATCTCTTTCAGTTTATTCAGCCAATTAACGTTCTTGGCAATAGTGTATGTCCATATTCCATGCTAAGCTTGGGAATGACATAATGTGCCTAAGGCTGCCAACTGGCTCCATTTTTTCAGGACAGGTCAATCTAGTCCTGGTTTTACCCTCCTATATACATGGACCTGTGTTCAGCATTTCGTAGGGATATCAGAATTACATGTGCATTCATACAATGGGAGAAATCAAGATTGGATTGTTTCCTGAAAAATGAACTAATTGGCAACCTTATAATATGGCTAGAATATGTAGTGAACTAAACTGTAATCAAACTGTGTATACTGTGTGGAGCACCAATCCAAATAAAAAAATGTTTACATTTCAAGCTCCCAAAATAGAACCCCTTTCATCATTGAGTCCATGGAAAGGAGTTTGGATGGGGGAGTTCACTTGACCTCTGCCTGGGGTTTTGGTAATGGTTTGATAATGTTTATATGTTGTGGAAAATTACTGATGGGGTGATTTCATTGAAATGCCACTAGATGGCACTGTGTATAGTAAAATTACACTATGCATGTGCAGTTAAGAGTATATGGCAGAGTGGTGACTAAATTCTAAGTGATGTGTCTTCTTTAATAGGCCAAAAGCAGATTCTCAAAGCATAATAGTAATGGGGACTATTTAATCTTGGGTGAGAGTTATATTGGAGCGATCCACAAAAAGGCTTGGTGTGCCAAAGGGAGAAGGTTTTGCAGGGGCTTTCCCCCTAAAGAGGAAAGGCCTGAGGCATGGAGGTGTTTCTCCTCACAGGGAAATAACCAGATGATCTGACCTGGGTTGAATGGAGAAAAAAAGGAGAAACCCAGGGTCCTACCATCATGGAAGCCTAGAAGTCTTCAAGCTTCCAAATAAGCTTGAAGAATCCAGGGAGTTTCTGGCCAGTCCTTAAGGAGAGTTCCAAGAGTTTCTACAGTGCATTGGAAGACATCAAGGAGGTAACAGAAAATGGTTGCTGTGAAGGGAGTATGGTGTTTGGGAAATTAATTGAAGCTACCCATACCATGGTGGTAGATTAAAAATAGTCAAGAAGTAACAAAAGGAAGTGTAGCCTATACCTTTTGTAAAGTAATAGTTTGAAATGTTAAAGTTTGGTGCAATAAGGGGCCGACACAATATTTGTGCACTGAAAGCGGGCACTGAACAGTCAGTGCCCACTTTCCTAATGTGCCCCCAGGAACCCCTCCTGGGGGACACCATGCAATATTTAAATTAGGGGTCGCGTTATCAAGGAGGCGCTAGGGTTGCTTGCGTGCCCCTAGCACCTCCTTGATAACGGGAGCCCGTGAGCGTCGGCCATCTGCTGGCTAGGAACAACGATGCCAAATTTACCCTAAATTTACCCTAAATGGTGCACAGCCAGGGGTTCAGGAAACAGACGCTTGTCAACTGAGCATCCGTTTCCTGCACCCAACTGCAGGTGCTTTTTTTGTTAAATTATTTTTTGAAAGATTTGTTTCTTCTACTTAATATCACAACTATATTAAGTAGGAGGCTATAGAGAAAATAAGTTTTTTCTGCTTTTTTGTACTACACTTAGGAGCGCTCAGCAATTAATGCCTGCTCCGGGCAGGCGTTAATTTCTGAACGCAAAAATGTGTGTTTTCGACGCGTATTTTTTTTTTTGCCTTTGGATTCAATAGCTAATAGCCTCATTCAATGCATTTGCATGTATTGAGCTCTATCAGTTTCACTCCAAGTTGGACATGTACTGTAGAGTTGCTAATCCCCCTATTGCATAAGGGGATAGGTAGTACCTCTACAACCCGCATCCAACAGTGTGCTCGGCTACAAGATCTGGGGAGTTAAGGCAGTCCCTGCTAGCTTAATTTGCCCTGTCCATTATAGGTCTGACCACTAAAAGGTCCATATTCAAAGGGGTTTGTCCCATGGAGGGGTGGGTAATAAATGCTATTACATAAATATATAATTAGTTTTTTGTTAGCTAGGCCAACCCTGAGGTTTAACTATATGTACCCTGTAACTGGATACATTTTAGCGTGCTAAGTCATTAACCGGATACAATTTATCTGTATATTTTGGGGATGTTCCAGGGCATTCCAGGGCAGTTTAACTTGGGCAGATAACCTAAGTTTGATATTCAGAGATAGCCAAATAAGTTATTCAGCTAAGTCTGAATGTGCCTGAGAGCAGGTTTAAAGCTATCCAGGTATGTGCACCCAAATAAGAAAATAAAAAAAATAAATCCTAGATGGCCTGCTAACTCAATTCCCTACCCCACCCCCCTCCACACACCTGTGCGCGCAATACAGTATTTAAATTAGGTCCGGCAGTAGAAACGGGCAAAAGAGGCGCTAGGGACACTAGCGCGTCCCTAGCGCCTCCTTTTGGCCCGGAGCGGCGGCTGTCAGCGGGTTTGACAGCGTCCGGTTTTCAACCCGACAGCCGCCGGCCGGATTCCAATGTTTTTTTCTTTACTTTTTTTTCCCTTCGGGACCTCCGACTTAATATCGCCATGATATTAAGTCGGAGGGTGCACAGAAAAGCAGTTTTTACTGCTTTTCTGTGCACTTTCCCGGTGCCCGAAGAAATTTGCACCTACCTTTGGGTAGGCGCTAATTTCTGAAAGTAAAATGTGCAGCTTGGCTGACATTTTACTTTCTGAATCACGCGGGCATACCTAATAAGGGCGCTATTAGGTTCGGCGGGTTAGACGCGCGTTTTCTGCCCCTTACTGAATAAGGGGTAAGGGAAAACGCGTGTCCAATGACAGGTTAACAGTGCGCTCCGTTGGAGTGCACTGTACTGTATCGGCCTGTAAGTAAGGGAAATTAGCATCAGGTATTCTGCCTGAAATCTCCTTCCCCAATGCTCCCAAAACACTGTAAAATAAAAGTCGCAAGCATATTGGCCCAAGAAACCATCCCAAAGCTGCCTCTGGAATTTCTCAAACAATAGCCTCCAGACTCCTTCTTCCCACAATCCAACCTGAACCACCTACCCTACCCTCCCAAAACCTTCACAGCTTCAGGGATCATATACAGTCATAAGAACAATATTCTGACAAAGCATCACTTGACACCTCCAGGAGCAATATGTTGTACCATGATCCCAGCAGCCATAAGAGGTTTAGGGATCACCAAGTAATGCAAGAGGGTTAGAGTTGAGTTGTGATTGGGGGGGGGGGGGAGGGGAAGGAAAGTTGGGGATGAGGAGGTTTCTCGTAGACCGATATTTTTTGAGAAATTGTGGAGGGAATGGTTTTGGGTGACTCCTCAGGCGGATAGACCCAGAAATGTTTTACAAACCTTTAGGGGACTTAAGAGGAGGGGGAATCAGAAAGTAAAATGTGCGGCTTGGCTGCACATTTTACTTACTGAATCGCGTGGGCATACCTAATAGGGCCATCAACATGCATTTGCATGTTGAGGGCACTATTAGGTTTGGCGGGTTGGACGCACGTTTTCCGCGCCTGATATTAGTTTCACTCAGTGGGGTGGGTAAGGGATCAGGCTGTGAGACCCACCAGAATTTTTTTCTGTCATTTAACTAGCTATATTTTGTATATAGTCATTAGCCGATTAAGATAAAGTTATCCAGGTACATGTACTTGGATAACTTTAAACTTAATCATTTGTATTCAGACTTAGGCCTAGATTCATCCTTCTGCTATAAATATAGCAGAATGATGAACTGCGCTAAAAAAAGGGGTGGAACGAAATTGTGCAGTCAGCTGCATCGTGGCAATGTGTTTCCCCCCGACACGGTGGCAGCCGTGCTGCACCGTATCGTCCCCATACCACCAATGAAAAATATGGTGTTAATTTTGGCGCTACTGCTGGCAATAATGTGCCAGAATAATGTGCCAGAATTAAAATATTTTTACTCTGCCCAAACCTCTCCCCTTTCCTGAATTTAAATATTACAGCCACAATGCGGTACGCATCGCATGCGATGGGGCATTATTGCCTGCGACAAGGCGCTAATGCAAGCAAGAAGGCCACATTGCAGTTTGATAAATGACCCTGTTAGCTGGCTAAAGTTATCTGGATATATGCCTGAGGGATGCAAGATCCTATTGCACCTATTCTGCAAACCTCACTGCTTACCAGCCAAATTTTTAACACTGCTTTTGATTTCAAAGCTCAGAGTCTTCCCCTCTTCGTACTTTCAAGGTCTTTACGGTTCTCCTAAGGGTCTTCCCTGATCATTCTTTCACCAAAGGAAATCAAGCATTCTGACACCCGGCAGTGAGATTTTTTTGGGAGCAGCACTGATCCAATCTCTGGAACTCATTCCCAAAAGAATTATGCCTAGCTCAGAACTATTGCACTTCAAGAAAACAGATGAAAGCCTGGTTGATATGATGGACTCATCTCTCTCACCCTGTCTGACATCAGCCACTTGCTCCCTGAATAATTGTATTGTATATATGCTGTAAATTACCCATAGTATGTCATCTACAAATTGTATATGCAAATTTGTTTTACATTCCCTAATAGCCTACCTCTGCATGCTCTCATTATTTAATGAAAATTACTTTTGTTTACTTTTATATCTATCATATGCTCTACCTCCATTTGTTTGTAATTACTGCCTTATGTACTGCTCATTAATGTATAAATTGACATTTTAATATGTACTGTGCTGACATGGTTTTTTGATATGACTGCTATTTTATCCTCTTAATGTGCCTATGTCCAAGTTAATGTATTGTACACAACCTTTGGTATATCCTTTTTTAAAGGTGGTTAACAGATCATATTACATAAATATGATCTGTTACAATCCTAACATCAACAAGTAAAAAGGGGGAAGGAGATAAAATGACGGCATAACGGTTCGCTGCTTTGCTGTTTCTTGCATCTCTTGTCTTTTTCACCCCTAAGAGGAAGGGTCATCCAAGAGTTTTCCCCTCTGTATCAACTAGGGATGTGAATCGTTTTTTGATGATTTAAAATATCGTCCGATATATTTTAAATTGTCAAAAATCGTTAGAGGCGTGATACAATAGGAATTCCCCCGATTTATCATCAAAAATCGTAAATCGGGGGAAGGGGGAGGGCGGGAAAACCGGCACACTAAAACAACCCTAAAATCCACCCCAACCCTTTAAAATAAATCCCCCACCCTCCCGAACCCCCCCAAAATGTCTTAAATTACCTGGGGTCCAGTGGGGGGGGTCCCGGTGTGATCTTCCACTCTCGGGCCACGGGTGCGTTAATAGTTCCTGTCCCCGACGTCACGAGCGCAGGAGATTGCTCCCGGACCCCCGCTGGACCCCCAGGGACTTTTGGCCAGCTTGGGGGGCCTCCTGACCCCCACAAGACTTGCCAAAAGTCCAGCGGGGGTCCGGGAGTGACCGCCTGCACTCGAATCGTATTGCCGTATTGCAAAATGGCGCCGGCCATATGGCCGTATTGCCGTATTGCAAATGCGCTGGTACCTGTATAGCGCCTATACAGTAAAATGGATTGCGCTTCATGGATGCGCGTTGGATGCGCGTTGGATGCGGCTTGCATTTGCATGCCATTTAAATACAGTATCGAGCGGTAGGTGATCCGAGCTGTGCGTGCGGAAAACGCAGGTGCACCGGGCACTAACGCACCTCTTTCTACCGCACCTTACTATATCGGCCCGAAAGGAATTTCTTATCAGCAGAATTTTTTGGGACTTGCAAGTGCCAAAAAAGAACTACCAGCAGAGTGCAGTAGTAGGAACAGGGTTGATAAATTGAGTAAAAGACATGCTTTAGAAGATAATGTAAGCTTAAATATAGGAATTTTGATAGTGCCAGGCTTCATACATGCTGAAGCAGCCTGGAGAGATAGGTCAGCTAGAGATTCCAGAAGGTATAGGGAGCTTGGATGGGACGTCTTCGAGGAACACTGTTTCAAAGGGGAAAGAAAAACTGAATACGATTTTGCTAGGGGATTATAAAGCCAATGGAACAAGAAGCACAAGGATGCTGGAAAATGTAGTTTTGAGATCCAGACTACAAAGAGCTCAAATCTTTTCCAAACTGGATCTGAAAGGAGCCTACAATTTACTTTGCATTCAAGCTGGTGATGAGTGGAAGACGGCCTTCAACACTCGGGATAACACTCGGGACAGCCACTTTGAATATCTAGTGATGCCCTTCGGCCTGGGCAACGCCCCGGCTGTCTTTCAAAATTTAATGAACGACATTTTCCGGGATCTCCTTTATAAGTGTGTTGTTATTTGCTTGGATGACATCTTGATTTTCTCTCAAGACATGACCACTCATCTGGAGGATGTTAAGAGAGTATTACAGAGGTTCCGTGAGAACCATCTCTACGCCAAGTTATCCAAATGTGAATTTCACAGTGCCTTTCTTAGGCTACATCGTCTCCAATCAAGGCTTTCAAATGGATCCACAGAAGCTGGAGAGTATCCAGAAATGGGCACAACCCACCAGGTTAAAAGCTCTCAGATGCTTCTTAGGTTTCACCAACTATTACAGGACCTTCATCAAGAATTACTCCAACCCTTGCCAGTGCCAGAAGAATCATGGACACATATTGCCAGAGACTTTGTGGTCGATTTACCATCTTCAGGAGGAAACAACACCATTTGGGTAACTGTAGATCGGTTCTCGAAGATGGCTCATTTTATGGTTCTCCCAGGCTTACCCACCGCCATTGATCTCGCCAAGCTATTCATTATGCACATCTTCTGCCTGCATGGCTTGCCTAAGCACATGGTCTCCAATCAAGGAGCCCAATTCACGGCTAAGTCCTGGAAGGCACTATATAAGAAGTTCGATATTTCCATCGACTTAACATCAGCATATCATCCTCAATCCAACGGGAAAACAGAGAGGATGAACAGGACACTGAAGCAGTTCATTCGTGCCTACGTGAACACTCGTCAGAATGATTGGAGTGAACTGTTGCCCTGGGCAGAATTTGCCATTAATTCTCATCCAGCAACTTCCACTGGATCAACACCATTTGAAGTGGTTTATGGACGACTACCACTGCCACCACTGCCACTTCCATTATCAGTGTCGTCCCCGGCAGCTCAATCTACTGCCAAAGATATCCAACAACTTTGGACTCAGACAAAAGAGATGCTTGTTAATGCAGGACTTCGAGCAAAGAAAGGATACGATGCCCATCACTGTAAGGCTCCAGACTTTAAGCCTGGTGATAAAGTCTGTCTTTCCAAGAAGCACAAACTTCCTTCAGCTTGCTTCGCTCCGCGTTTTGTTGGACCATTTCCCATTCTCCGATGACTGGGCAATCTCATCTACAGTCTGAAGCTACCATCTACTTTAAAGATCCACAATGCATTCCACATCTCACTGTTGAAGCTATTGATCCTTAGTGAGTTCTCCAACAAGATACATGATGGTACACCTATAGATGCAGAAGAAGACATTGAATACAAAGTAGACTCAGTTCTCGATGTGAGAAGACAAGGCAGAGTATGGGAATACCTCCTGTCATGGGATGGGTATGGCCCTGAAGAAAACTCTTGGACGCCAATGTCTAATATCCTGGATAAATATGCCTAGCATGAGAGATGCTACAGGACTTTCATCCCTTGCATCCTCAAAAACCAAGACCTGATAGGAAACAGCGTGGATGCCCTTTGAAGGGGGGTACTGTTGCGTACGTCGGTCCTCGACGGCTTCGCCCCGTTTGCCTCTCCTTATTCACGGCTCCTCTCACTTACTTGGGCAAGATGGCTACCGCCGCATCTACAAGCTGACCTCTCTGGCATCCCCGGAACGGCTATAGTGCAGCCTCTTGCCATTGCTCCTCCCAGGTACCTACTAGGGTGAGCGCGCGCAACCCACATCTTTGTACCACCCTTGGCGCGAACCTCGAGGGCGTTCACTCGAGCTGACATCACGCCATCTGGGTATATTACCTTCACTCATTTTCTAGCTCCACGAGTTAGCAAGGACTCGAATCCGTTCTTGTCTACGCTACTCTGCCGCTTCTGTGCTGCTGCAGGAAGCTCTCGCTCTCTCTGCCCTTCGGAGTATATGCTAACCTGGGTACCCGCTCCTCAGGAGCCCTCTGCTTTATTTCAGGTGCCCTACAGGGAACAGGTACTCCCTCCTCAGGGCCTGCTCTCCCTGCCTCGGTGCCTGTACCTTTTACAATGACCTGGTGGAATCGCATATCAACAGCAAACACTTTAGTGAGTACTCTAACTCTCAGTCTATCTCATCCACAGTATCTCGTCGTTGGGAGACCTGCTGTGGAACATCCTGACGTCATCTAGGAGAGAAAGGCTCCCTCTGCCAAGGTCCCTGAGACTGCAACTATGAGACTGCCTCACTACTGCCACCTCCAGTGGTTCTATTCAAGCTGGTTAATAAAAGAACTCTTGTGTTTGTGTAGTACAAGTTTAGCCTAGTGCTGTGGCTCCTCTCAGGGCTCCTCCCCGTAGGCGTGATCACCTCCACAGCACCCAAGGATCCACAAGCACACATAATAATAACACCAGGGAAAATATTGTTATCAACTTGAATTCTATTGTACTCAAAATTGCTGTACATTGTAAATTCAAACCTTAGGCATTCAAAGAGATTACCATGGTTCATGATTAGACTCAGACAAGAAAAATAAAAAACTAAGATTTACTGAACATAAAAGGAGAAAAAATAAATCTAGCTCCCTCTTGGAAATATAAACTATTTCAATATTACAAAGAATCAATAAATTCCACTAACAAACAATACTTCTAACAAAAA
The DNA here is from genome assembly GCF_901001135.1 of Rhinatrema bivittatum. Taxonomy (NCBI): domain Eukaryota; kingdom Metazoa; phylum Chordata; class Amphibia; order Gymnophiona; family Rhinatrematidae; genus Rhinatrema; species Rhinatrema bivittatum. The sequence goes on along the minus strand of NC_042620.1, from coordinate 305,933,660 downwards.
TCCATAGGGCACTTTATAACACACGATACTTATTTTCCACAGAATTCTCACAAGCCTAGCATGGGAGATTCAATCTAATAAGAGATCATTTCTAACCCCAGATAAGTGTGAAGAACTTTCTGAATATTTCAATAAAAAAATCACTGACTTACAGTATGCTCTAGATTACCACCAATTCAGAAAACACGATTAACCATACTGTATAAATCTGATGCTAATTGGAACCTATTTGACTTTTATTATGAATAGATAATAAAATAATCAATAGATTATCAACAGGTCATCAACAAACCAAAGCCATCTTTTTATATTCTCAATTCAATATCAGTGAATGCACTGAAATATATTTTAAATGAACTCTTCCCTCACATTAGTCGCTTCTCTCCGATTCCATGAAAAAAAGTCTCTGTTCATTCAATACTCAAAAATCATTATCTGATCCCAATACCCTATCCAGCTATCAACTAATTTCTTCCCTGTCCTTTCTATACAAAATTCTTGACAGCATTGTCAATAAGCAACTTTCCAATTACCTAGAAGACAATGCTCTATTAAGTACCAACCAATTTGGCTTCCAAAAAAACCCACAGCACTCAAACTCTTCTTCTTTCAATTACCGATATACTATGGTGTGGCTTTGATAATGGCCAAAATTATATCATGGTTCTTCTTGATATCTTGGCCACATTTGATACCATTGACCATAGTACATTAGCAACATGAGTTATAGAGATTGGAATATCTGGTATAGTTTTAAAATGGTTCTTATCATATTTATCAGGTCATTCTCAGCAAATCCAAATTGGTGTTCAACATCAAAGTGTACCTCACCTAAAACCAGGGTCCCACAGGGTTCTGCACTTTTGGCATCCCTATTTAATATCTATCAATCTCCATTATATAAGCTACTTGGTGGTTTGGCTCTAAAATTTGTATATATGCAGACAATATTCAGTTTTTTTTCCTGGTCACCAACTCAATCACAAATACCTTTAAATATCTGCAAATTTATTTGTCCGCCATCAACAAATGGTTTCTCCGCAACCACCTTACCCTTAATATTTCCAAAACTGAAATAATCTGCCTAACACATCGATACCTTACTGAAAAGTTTCACAAGTTTATTTTTTATAATCATACAATTACAATATCTTCCTTTGCATGCAATTTAGGAGTACTATTAGATGCTAATCTCAACATGAAAACACATTTGCAACATAATAAAAAAACTTTATAATAAACTACACATATAGAAATGAAAGCAGAACAGGACCTTATGGCCCATCCAGTCTGCCCAGCAAATTTCCATAGTTATCAGTTCCCCATACTTATCAGTTACTCAGACCACCAAGGTCAGGGCTCTTGTTGGTTACTGTTTGAGTCCAATTTCCCTTTCCCCCCCTCCCCCGCTGTTGAAGCAGAGAGCAATGTTGGAGTTCCATCAGAAGTGTAGTATCAGGCTTTTTGGTTAAGGGTAGTGACCGCCGCATCAAGCAAGTTACCCCCATGCTTATTTGTTTTCCCAGACTGGGCAGTTCAATGTCCTTGTTGGTTATTGTCTGAATCCAATTCCTCTTTCCTCTTTTACCCCTGCTGTTGAAGCAGCGAGTGATGATGAAGTTGCATCACAGTATGAAAGCTTATTTGTTAAGGGTAGTATCCAGCACTCCAGCAAGTTAACTCCATGCCTCATACTTCATTCCCCTCCCCCTTGCCTTTACAGATCAATAGTGTTGATCCCATGCCCTATTGAAATCTTGCACCATTTTTGTCTTCAGCACCTCCTCCAGCAGAGCATTCCAGGTGTCCACCACCATCTCTGTGAAGAAATATTTCCTGACATTGATTCTGAGTCATCCTCCCTGGAGTTTCAATTCATGACCCTTAATTCTACTGGATTCTTTCCAGAGGAAAAGGTTTGTTGTTGATCATGCATCATTAAAACCTTTCAAGTATCTGAAGGTCTGTATCATATCTCCTCTGCTCCTCCTCTTCTCCAGGGTATACATATTTAGGTCCTTCAACCTCTCCTCACAAGTCATTTGATGGAGACCTCCCACCATTTTGGTCATCCTTCTCTGGTCTGCCTCCAACCTGTCTCTATCCCTTTTGAGATACGGTCTCCAGAACTGAACACAGTACTCCAGGTGAGGCCTCACCAAAGCCCTGTACTAGATATTAGAAATTACTAGATATTTCTCTTGCTATGCAGCCCAGCATTCTTTTAGCTTTAGCTATTGCCTTGTCACATTGCTTCACCATCTTTAGAACACTAGACACTATCACCCCAAGGTCTCTCTCCTGTTCTGTGCAGAACAGCGCTTCACCCCCTATTGAATACAGTTCCTTCGGATTACCACATGCTAGATGCATGACTCTATACTTCTTGGCATTTAATCCCAGTTGCCAAATCTTCAACCACTCTTCAAGCTTCCTTAAATCACATCTCATTCTCTCAACTCCTTCTGGCATGTCCACTCTGTTGCAGATCTTAGTATCATCCACAAATAGACAAAATTATCCTCTATCCCTTCTGCAATGTCACGTATAAAGATGTTGAACAGAACTGGTCCGAACACCAATCCCTGCGGAACTCCACAACACCGTTCTCTCTTCAGAGTAGGTTCCATTTACCATTTCACACTGTCTTCTATCTGTCAACCAGTTTGTAATCCATGCCACCACCTCAGAGCTCACTCTCAAGCTTCTCATTTTGTTCACGTGTCCTCTATGCAGGACCGTATCAAAGGCTTTACTAAAATCCAAGTAAATCACATCAAGCACTCTTCCCTCATCCAATTTTCTAGTCACCCAATCAAAGAAATCAATCAGATTCATCTGACAGGACCTTCTCCTGGTGAATCCGTCATGGATCGAGCAAGCCACCAGATTGTAGGTAGTTCACTATCCTTTCTTTCAGCAGAGTCTCCATTAATTTTCCCACCACCGAAGTGAGGCTAACTGACCTGTAATTTCCAGCCTCCTCTCTGCTCCCAATCTTGTGAAGCAGGACCACTACCGCTCTTTTCCAGTCACTCAGCACCACTCCAACTTCCAGGGATCTATTGAACAGGTCACTCAGAGGTTCCCCCAGCACATCTCTGAGCTCCCTCTGTATCCTCAGATGAAACTCATCAGGACCCATGGCTTTGTACATCTTCAGTTTTCCTACCTCTTCCCATACATTCTTTTCCATAAACGGGGTTTTGTCAAATCCAACCCATCCACAGTCTTGTTAACCAGCGACGGTCTGTTACGATTCAATGAATTGGTGAACCCTTGGGCCACAATGACAAGGTAAAAAAGCTTACCATGGTTCCTTGTTGGTGGGAGATGAATCTCAGGACCGGCAGCCGAAGTTACCAGCAGGGCAGTGGTATAGACAGTCCGGAGTCGAGGCAGGCAGCAAAGAGACAAAGTCCAGTATCCAAAGCAGGGTCAGAGGCAGGCGGCAGGCAAGACAAAGTCCAGTATCCAAAGCAGGGTCAGAGGCAGGTGGCAAGCAAGGCAAAGTCCAGTATCCAAAGCAGGGTCAGAGGCAGGCGGCAGGCAAGGCACAGTCCAGTATCCAAAGCAGGGTCAGAGGCAGGCAAATTCCAGTTTCCAAAACAGGGTCAGAGGCAGGTGGCAGGCAAGGCAGAGTCCAGTATCCAAAGCAGAAATCAACGCAAGGCAAGCAAGGCAGGAGACACACCAAGCTGGACCTATTGCAAGGCACTGGCAATCCTTCAGAAGACTCCTTATATAGTCCTGGGTGAGGAAGTGGTTCCTGGGAGCATGGAACTACTTCCTGTTGCTGCTCCTATAAGTGGGGGGGAGGAACCAAGTGCCTGTGGCAGATTGGGGCTAAGGCTGCCCCTGTGGGAGCCATGCTGCTGGCTCCCTGCTGCCTTAGTCGATAATGAGGACCACACAGAGAGTACCGAAGAGACCCACCTCTGCCACTGCCAGTAGGTGCAGTCGGCCATGGGGGTCGGCCCCTGCTGATTGCAACAGTACCCCCTCCTTTAAGATCCCTTCCAGGAGGCCTAGGTTTCTCCGGGTGATTGGCATGAAAATCCACAAGGAGTGTTTTGTCGAGTATATTCTTCATGGGCTCCCATGAATCTTCCTCTGAGCCATACCCCTCCCAAGCTAAGAGATATTTCCAATGTCTCTTATGATGACGGACATTCAGGATCTCTCTGACTTGGTATGTCTCCTCCTCCTCCATGGAGATTTCCTGGGGAGTGGGCGGTTTTTGTGCAGGCCACGACAGTATCACTGGTTTCAAAAGCGAAACATGGAAAACATTATGGATTTTAAATGATGGAGGAAGACATAGTTGATAGGTGACAGGAGTGACCTGCTCCAGATTGGAAAAGGACCCACGTAGCGAGGAGCAGCCTCATGGAAGGCACACATAGACGTAGGTTGTAAGTGCTAAGCCAAACCTTTTCTCCAACCTTAAGGTGAGGTGCTGGCCACCAATGCTTGTCTGTAGTATTCTTTGGGCAGCTTTGCTGATCATGGTTTCAATCTGAGTCCATAGTGCATGGAGATCCTGTGCTGTCATCTGAGCAGCTGGGGACAGCACAGATAATGGTATTGGAAGGAGAGGGAGTGGTTATCTCCCGTAGACACAGAGAAAGGGGGAAGATCCTGTAGCTGCATTGGCATGACTGTTATGGGAGAATTCTGCCCATGGGAGAAAGTTGGCCCAACCATCCTGTCGTTCATTCACAAAAGCTCTTTAAAAGGTTTATAAGGTGCGGTTAGTTTGTTCTGTTTGTCCATTGGAGTGGGGGTGGTAGGCTGTAGTAAAATCCAGTTTAACCCCAAATATGTTGCACAAAGACTGCCAATATTTGGCCGTGAACTGGGTTCCACAATCGGACACAATATGGCGAGGTAGTCCATGTAATCGAAAAATGTGTTTTGTAAACAATTTGGCCAATTCTGGAGCAGATGGTAGTGTTGGAGAGCGATAAAGTGGGCCATTTTAGAAAAACGGTCAATGACCACCCAAATTACTCGATTACCATTGGAAGCAGGTAATTCCACCACAAAATCCATGGCAATATGAGTCCAAGGCTCCTTGGTTGCCGGCAGAGATTGTAATAGCCCCAAGGATGTCCAACTGGAGTTTTTTGCCGGGCACAGGTTGGGCACGAGTCTACATAGACTTTCACATCCTGGTACATCTGTGGCTACCAATAATATCTTCTGAGGAGTGAGAAAGTTTGAGCTCAGCCTGGGCATCCTGCTACTTTAGAATCATGGCCCCATTTAAACAAGCATTGTCGTAACTGGGAATGACAGTCTTCCCTGGGGGAACTACATGGGTAGTGGCCATCAGGATTCATGCTGGGTTAATAATGAACCTCGGTGGGTCTGGAAGATCTTCGGCCTCAGAAGTGCAAGAGAGAGCATCTGCTCTGACATTTTTGGTGGCTGGCCTGTATTTCACCAGGAAATCGAAATGGTTAAAAAATAAGGCCCAGCGCACTTGACGGGGGTTTAGACATTGGGCTTGGCGGAGATGTTCTAGATTCTTATGGTCAGTATAGACTGTAATAGTGTGTTGAGCTCCCTCTAACTATTGTCACCAGGCCTCAAAAGCTAGTTTTATGGCCAGGAGCGCCTTATCTCTGATACCATATCCTTTTTCAGCTGGGGAAAATTTACAAGAAAAATAGGAACAGGGGTGAAAACCCCCCTTAGTGGAAATTTGACCCAAGACAGCCCCAACAGCAGTGGAAGAGGCATCTACTTCCAAGACAAAAGGACATGCAGGATCTGGGTGGAAAAGGAAGGTTTCAGAAAGGAAGGCCTTCTTAAGCCTGGAAAAAGCATCCAACGCCTTCACAGACCACTCTCTGGTATTGGCTCCTTTGCGAGTAAGTGCAGTCAATGGAGCAACTAAGTGAGAGTAATGAGGAATGAAGTGTCTATAAAAATTGGCAAAACCCAAAAATCGTTGTAGGGAGCGCAGACTGGAAGGCTGGGGCCATTCCCGGATGCAGGCCACTTTATCTGGATCCATTTGGAACCCGGTATTGGAGATAATGTATCCTAAAGAAGGCAAGGACTCCGCTTCAAAAATGCATTTTTCCAATTTTACATAGAGCTTGTGGGCTCGCAAGCATTGCAGTACTTGTTGGACATCACCTCAGTGAGATTGCAGATCTCGGGAGAATATCAACACATCATCCAGATAGACTACTACTTTATTATATAATAGATCCCGAAAAATTTCATTCATCATGGACAAAGATTGCAGGTGCGTTACACAGTTTGAAAGGCATTACTAAATATTCAAAATGTCCATCCCGCAGTCTTCCATTCATCACCCGGCCTGATGAGGACTAAGTTATAAGCCCCTCGTAGATCAAGTTTTGTAAACACTTGGGCACCTGTAACCAGTCCAGTAATTCAGGAATGAGAGGCAATGGGTAGCGATCTTTCCTGGTTATGGCATTTAATCTTCGATAATCTATACAAGGCCATCTTTCTTGGCCACAAAGAAAAAAACAGCTTCAGCTGGTGAAGTAGCTAGGCGAATGAATCCCCGGTCTAAATTCTCCTGGATACCTCCTTGTTCAATTCTACCTCCTTGTTCAATTGTCTACAAGTTAAACCTTTGGTGAGCTTCTGTTCAATTTGAAGAAAAAATGGTTTTAAGCACGCACCTACAGCCCCAGGCAATTTTCGGTTTAATTATTAATTGCTATCAACGGTAATCATTCCTAATTGTTATATTTTTTGAGACCCACGGTTTAATCGTTATATGTATAATTTTGGAAACTCATGGTTTACTGTTTTATGTTAATAGCCTTGTTTACTGTTTTATGTAAAAGCCCTGGTCAGGTATGTAAGCCCCGGGCGATCTGCCGTTCTTTGTAAACTGGATTGATTTGTATCTCATACAGGAATTTCGGTATATAAAAATTAAAAATAAATAAATAAATATATTGGGCCATGGCCTGAGTTTCAGGGAGAGATAGCGGATATATCCTTCCCCAAGGAGGTATGATCCCAGGAAGCAGGTTGATGGTACAATCAAATTGTCTATGTTCAGGAAGAATTTCTGCATTTTGTTTTGAAAATACATCAGCAAAACTGGCATATTGTGAAGGGAGGTCTCCTGAGGTGGTAGCAAGACATACAGTAAGAGGACGTGTCACTGGAAGAAGGCATTGCTGTTGACAATGTGAGCTCCATTTGGTTAACTGAAGTGTTTCCCAGTTGATCGCAGGGGAATGTTTTTGGAGCCAAGGCATTCCTAAAATGACCGGATGAACGGCTTTGTCAATGACGTGAAGAGAAATCTCTTCCATATGTAGTATACCAATCCTTAGGCGCAGTGGAAGAGTAGTCTGAGGATTCGTCCAGGGAGTGGGTCTCCGGATATTAAAGAAAGTATCAAAGGTGTATCTCGCGGCATGGTAGGTAGACTAAGGTGTTCGACCAGATTACTCATAATGAAATTTTCCCCTGCCCCGAAATCCAGAAGGGCTAATGTCGAGAATTCTTGCTGGTTTTGAATTATCGTTACCGGAAGGATAAGCTGGGGAGCAGAGCCGGTACCACCTAGAACCATCTCCCCTGTTGGTTTTAGGCTCTGGAGTTTCCCCCTTTCTCGGGACAATTGGCCAAAAAATGTCCTTTGCCAGCACAGTATAAACATAAACCTTGGGTTCAGCAATGCCGTCTTTCTTCAGTCGCTAAAGGACTCCTCTCTAGTTGCATTGGTTCTTCTGGCTGAAGGTTTGTAGCCGTTGCTTGAGAACCCGTCAGAGGCTGAGAGGAGGGTGCAAGAGTGATTGGTCTACGTGGTCCGCGCAATTCTCTGGCACGTTGCTGAAGGCGTCGATCAATTTTGCCTGCTAGATCAATCAAATCATCCAGGGTGATCTCGAGCAGCTAACTCTTCTTTGATGCGAGTGGCTAGTCCTTCCAAAAAAATACTTTGTAAACTGTCCTCTCGCCAATTCAATTCAGTAGCCATTGTCCAAAATTCAATGGCGTAATTGGATAGCGTACGAATACCTTGGCGTAATTGAAGAATGTCTGACCCGGTGGCCACCAAACGCCCAGGATCATCAAAGGTGCATTTAAAAATTTGGAGAAAACGTTGAAGGTCCTGAAGAATGGGGTCTCTTTCCCACAATGGAGATGCCCAGGCCAGAGCCTTGCCATCTAACAAGGACAGTATAAAGGTGGTTTTAACTGTATCTGAAGGAAACTGTGCGGGTTGCAGTGAAAATTACATTGAGCATTGGTTAAGAAAACCTCGGCATTGTCCTGGATCACCTGCATACCGGGGAGGGGCCGGTAGTCGCACAGGAGAGGTATTGTGTGCCAGAACAGTAGGTGGTCCACTGGAGGGCCCAGAAGTGTCTAGCAGAGAGTTCAGATGTTGCAGAGATGCCGCCAGGGAGTCCAGGCATTGTTGCTGCTATTCTATCTTTAATGCTAGGCCTGGAATAGCTTGCAGACTGGAGAGGTCCATTTGGTTCATGGCCTTGCAATCTGGTATGATTCAATGAATCAGTGAACCCTTGGGTCGCAATGACAAGGTAAAAAGGCTTACCGTGGTTCCTTGTCAGTGGGAGATGAACCTCAGGGCCGGCAGCCGGAGTTACCAGCAGGGCAGTGGTATAGACAGTCCGGAGTCGAGGCAGGCAGCAAAGAGACAAAGTCCAGTATGCAACGCAGGGTCAGAGGCAGGCGGCAGGCAAGGCAGAGTCCAGTATCCAAAGCAGAGTCAGAGGCAGGCAGAAGGCAAGGCACAGTCCAGTATCCAAAGCAGGGTCAGAGGCAGGCGGCAGGCAAGGCAGAGTCCAGTATCCAAAGCAGAAATCAACACAAGGCAGGAGACACACCAAGCTGGACCTATTGCAAGGCACTGGCAATCCTTCAGAAGCTTCTTTATATAGTCCTGGGTGAGGAAGTGGTTCCTGGGAGCATGGAACTACTTCCTGTTGCTGCTCCTATAAGTGGGGGGAGGAGCCAAGTGCCTGTGTTAGATTGGGGCTAAGGCTGCCCCTGCGGGAGCCATGCTGCTGGCTCCCTGCTGCCTTAGCTGATGATGAGCACCGCGCAGAGAGTACCGAAGACACCCGCCTCTGCCACTGCTGGTAGGTGCGGTCGGCCGTGGAGGTTGGCCCCCGCCGATTGCAACACGGTCCTTCTCCAGGGTCTTCCTTAGTGAACACCGAACTGAAATATTAGTTTAATATTTCCGCTTTTTCTTCATCTCCTTCAACACATTGATCCTTTTCACCTTTTCACTATACTACTTTGGACCTTTCTCCTTTCTCTGATGTATTTGAAAAAAGTTTTGTCACCTCTCTTTACCTCTGTGGCAATCCTTTCTTCTGCCAGACTTTTTGCTTTCTTGATTCCTTTCTTTGTCTCTCTCAATTTAACCAGATATTCTTCCCTGTATTCCTCTTTTTAGGATCCTTTATATTTCTCAAACGCTGTTCTTTTTATTTTTATTTTATCAGCCACCTCCTTTGAGAACCAGATATGTTTCATATTTCTCTTGCTTTTGTTAACTTTTCTAACATATTTGTAATTGCTCCTATCAGTTTGGCCCACAGTTGTTCCACCTCTCCCACTTTCTCCCAGTCTTCAAGTTCCATCTCCAGGAATTTTCCCATTTCAGCTGTCCACATTTTTGCAGTTCAAAACTCGGGTCTTTGCGTGACTTCTCTGAATCCTATTTGCAATATCAAACCATACCATTTGATGATCACTGTTGCTAAGTTGGGCCCCCACCCAGATATTTGAGATGCTATCCCCATTTGTGAGCACTAAGTTGAGAATAGCTCCCTCCCTCATAGGTTCCATTACCATTTGTTTGAACAGAGCCCCTTGCAGGGCATCCACTACCCCTCTACTTCTATTAGATTCCGCAAAAGGGATCCTCCAGTCTACATCCAGCAGATTAAAATCTCCAACAATCAACACATCTCCCTTCCTTCCCACCTTTCGGATGTCCTTAATCAGCTCTCTGTCTAGTTTTTCCATTTGAGTCGGAGGCCTATAAACCACTCCAGTAAAAATGGATGCACCATCCTCTCTTTTTAGGATGGCCCATAATGTTTCTTCTCTACCCCCAGTTCAGTTGTCTGGATATTGTTTTTCGATATCCAAAACTGATTACTATATGCTATGTATTAACAGACAAATAGAACAACCCTACACACAGGAAGCACCATCACTTAGATTTACAAAGTGAAAAGCACCTTATACGTAAAGGGGCGGATTTTCAGCGCCCTGCTCGCCTAAATCCGCCCAAAACCGGGCGGATTTAGGCGAGCAGGGCCCTGCGCGCCGGTAAGCCTATTTTACATAGGCCTACCGGCGCGCGCAGACCCCGGGACTCGCGTACGTCCCGGGGTTTTCGGAGGGGGGCGTGTCGGGGGGCGGGCCCGGTCGACGCAGCGTTTCGGGGGCGTGTCGGCCGCGTTTTGGGGGCGGGTACGGGGCGTGGCTACGGCCCGGGGGCGTGGCCGCGCCCTCCGTACCCGCCCCCCGGTCGCGGCCCGGCGCGCAGCAGGCCCGCTGGCGCGCGGGGATTTACGTCTCCCTCCGGGAGGCGTAAATCCCCCGACAACGGTAAGGGGGGGGTGTAGACAGGGCCGGGTGGGTGGGTTAGGTAGGGGAAGGGAGGGTAAGGTGAGGGGAGGGCAAAGGAAAGTTCCCTCCGAGGCCGCTCCGATTTCGGAGCGGCCTTGGAGGGAACGGGGGGAGGCAGCGCGGCTCGGCGCGCGCAGGCTATACAAAATCGATAGCCTTGCGCGCGCCGATCCAGGATTTTAGTGGATACGCGCGGCTCCGCGCGTATCTACTAAAATCCAGCGTACTTTTGCTTGAGTCTGATGCGCAAGCAAAAGTAGGCTGTTCGCGCGCCTCTTAAAATCTACCCCAAAGGATTGAAAACTTTTATACTTCACTGATTGTGGTTAAACTCAAAAAAAGCCTTATAGGTTCACAAAATGGCGGATCCAACTTGGAAATGCCTCGACACTGATCGAAGTTTGCTATTGCCTTGTATTTCATACAACCAAGACACGTATAGACAATTGCCCTTTTAAGCCCCTGAGGAAGGAGATCTTCTGGGCAAATGGGAAAATAAAAGTTAAATAATGGCACAGGCAGAAAATTTCCAGATAAGTGTCTTTGGTTTATTCAATAGTTGTTTTACATTAATTTAATTTAATAAATAAAATAAGTATTTCTTCACATGAAAAAGGCAAAGTGAAAACAGAAAATGGAGGACCTATGATTATAGATTTAACTGATGCAATATCACTTATGTGGTATCTCAAAGTGAAGTTTTTACAATAAAACTTTTTTTGAGTTTAACCACAATCAGTGAAGTATAAAACTTTGCAATCCTTTACATAGAAACATAGAAACATAGAAATGACGGCAGAAGAAGACCAAACGGCCCATCCAGTCTGCCCAGCAAGTTTCGCACTTTTTTTTTCTCATACTTATCTGTTTCTCTTGGCTTTTAGTAACCTTTTGGTTCTATTTCCCTTCCACCCCCACCATTAATGTAGAGAGCAGTGTTGGAACTGCATTTAAGTGAAATATCTAGCTTAATTAGTTAGAGGTAGTAACCGCTGCAATAAGCAAGCTACGCCCAAGCTTATTTGTTTACCCAGACTATGTAATTCAGTCCTTGTTGGTTGTTGTCTGTATATAGATCCACTTTTCTTCATTCCCCCTGCCGTTGAAGCAGAGAGTAATGCTGGATATGCATTGAAAATGAATTAGCAGACTTTCTCCCCTGCCGTTGAAGCAGAGAGCTATGCTGGATATGTGTGAAGTATCGGTCTTTCTCCCCTGCTGTTGAAGCAGAGAGCTATGCTGGATATGCGTGAAGTATTGGTCTTTCTCCCCTGCCGTTGAAGCAGAGAGCTATGCTGGCTATGCATTGAAAGTGAAGTATCAGGCTTATTTGGTTTGGGGTAGTAACCGCCATAACAAGCAAGCTACTCCCTGCTTTTTTGTGAATGCAAATCCTTTTTTCCACATTTCCTCTTGCCATTGAAGCTTAGAGCAATGTTGGAGTCGCATTAACCATGTGTATGTTTAGGGGCGGATTTTCAGACTCCGCGAATAGGCCTACTTTTGTTTGCACTCCAGGCGCAAACAAAAGTACGCTGGATTTTAGAAGATACGCGCGGAGCCGCGCGTATCTGCTAAAAACCTGGATCGGCGCGCGCAAGGCTATCGATTTTGTATAGCCGGCGCGCGCCGAACCGAGCAGCCTACCCCCGTTCCCTCCAAGGCCGCTCCGAAATCGGAGCGGCCTTGGAGGGAATCCTCTAATGCCCTCCCCTCACCTTCCCCTCCCTTCCTCTACCTAACCCACCCGCCCGGCCCTGTCTACACCCCCCCTTACCTTTCTCCGGGGATTTACGCCTCCCGGAGGGAGAAGTAAATCCCTGCGTGCGAGCGGGCCTCCTGCGCGCCGGGCCGCGACCTGGGGGCGGGTACGGAGGGCGCGGCCATGCCCCCGGACCGCCCCGGGCCGTAGCCACGCCCCCGTACCCGCCCCAAAAACGCTGCCGACACGCCCCCGAAATGCCGCGACGACCGGGCCCGCCCCCCGACACGCCCCCGACACGCCCCCCTCGGAGAACCCCGGGAATTACGCGAGTCCCGGGGCTCTGCGCACGCCGGTAGGCCTATGTAAAATAGGCTCACCGGCGAGCAGGGCTCTGAAAATCCGCCCCTTATTGAATAAGGGTATTATCTCCAGTTAGTAGCCTTCATTCCCGCAAGCCACCCACTCTTCATTCACGTCCTCTAGACTTTATGGATCCACAGTGTTTATCCCACACCTCTTTGAAGTCCTTCACAGTTCTGGTCTTCACCACTTCCTCCGGAAGGGCATTCCAGGCATCCTCCACCCTCTCCATGAAGAAATACTTCCTGACATTGGTTCTGAGTTTTCCTCCCTGGAGCTTCAAATCGTGACCTCTGGTTCTGTTGATTTTTTTCTGACAGAAAAGGTTTGTCGTTGTCTTTGGATCATTAAAACCTTTCAAGTATCTGAAAGTCTGTATCATATCACCTCTGCTCCTCCTTTCCTCCAGGGTGTACATATTTAGATTCTTCAATCTCTCTTCATAAGTCATTTGATGAAGACCCTCCACCTTTTTGGTCGCCCTTCTCTGGACCGCCTCCATCTTGTCTCTGTCTCTTTGGAGATACAGTCTCCAGAACTGAACACAGTACTCCAGGTGAGGCCTCACCAAGGACCTGTACAAGGGGATTATCACTTCCCTTTTCTTACTCGATATTCCTCTCTCTATGCAGCCCAGCATTTTTTCTGGCTTTAGCTATTGCCTTGTCACATTGTTTCGCCAACTTCAGATTATTAGACACCATCACCCCAAGGTCTCTCTCCTGCTCCATGCACATCAGCCTTTCTCCCCCCATCGAATACAGTTAATTCGGATTTTCACTCCCCATATGCATGACTCTGCACTTCTTGGCATTGAATCTCAGTTGCCATATCTTCGACCACTCTTCCAGCTTCCTTAAATCCCGTCTCATTCTCTCCACTCCTTCCGGCGTGTCCACTCTGTTGCAGATCTTAGTGTCATCTGCAAAAAGACAAACCTTACCTCCTATCCTGTCTGCAATGTCGCTCACAAAGATATTGAACAAGACCGGTCCCAACACCGATCCTTGCGGTACACTGCTTAAAACTGCTCTCTCTTCAGAGAGAGTTCCATTTACCATCACACATTGTCTTCTGTCCGTCAACCAGTTTGCAATCCAGGCCACTCCTAAGCTTCTCATTTTATTCACCAGTCTCCTGTGTGGGACCGTATCAAAAGCTTTGCTGAAATCCAAGTAGATGACATCGAGTGCTCTTCCTTGATCCAATTCCTTGGTTACCCAGTCAAAAAAGTCAATCAGATTTGTCTGATAGGATCTTCCCCTGGTGAATCCATGCTGCCTCTGGTCCAGTAATTCTCCCGACTGTAGATAGTTCATTATTCTCTCTTTCAACAGTGACTCCATTACTTTTCCCACCACCAAAGTGAGGCTAACTGGTCTGTAATTACCAGCCTCTTCTCTGTTCCCATTCTTGTGAAGCGGGACCACCACCGTACTTCTCCAATCCCTCGGCACCACTCCCGTTTCTAGGGATATATTGAACAGGTCACACAGCGGACCCGCCAGCACATCTCTGAGCTCCCTCAGTATCCTGGGATGAACCTCATCGGGCCCTATGGCTTTGTCCACTTTCAGTTTCCCCGGCTCTTCCCATACATTCTCTACTGTAAATGGAGTTACATCTACTCCATTCCCCTCCAGTTTCTTGTTAACTAGCGATGGTCCTTCTCCAGGGTCCTCTTTAGTATACACAGAACTGAAGTATTCGTTTAATATTTCTGCCATTTCTTCGTCTCTCTCCACACATTGATCCTTTCCACCTTTCAATTTCACTATACCACTTTGAACTTTTCTCTTTTCACTGATGTATCTGAAAAATGTTTTGTTACCATTCTTTATCTCCTTGGCAATTATCTCTTCCGCTTGACTTTTTGCCGACTTTATTAATTTCTTCGTCTCCCTCAGTTGACTCAAATATTGTTCTTTGTGCTCATCCCTTTGGGATCTTTTATATTTCTTGAACGCTGTTCTTTTAGCCTTAATTTTGTCAGCCACCTCCTTTGAGAACCAGATAGGTTTCATTTTTCTTTTGCTTTTCTTTACATTTCTAACTTATAGAGTAGTTGCCTTGGTAATTGCTCCTTTTAGATTGGTCCACTGTTGATCCACATCTCCCAGCATTTTAGTTCTTCCTCCAGGTACTTCCCCATTTCATCAACGTCTGTGTTTTTGAACTGCAAAACTTGGGTCTTTGTGCTTCTTTTCCATATCCTTTTTGTGATATTAAACCATACCGTTTGATGATCACTGGTGCTGAGGTGGGTGCCCACCTGGACATCAGAGACATTATCTCCATTAGTTAGCACTAAGTCGAGTATAGCTCCTTCTCTCGTGGGTTCCATTACCATTTGTTTGAACAAACCTACTTGCAGGGCATCCACTATTTCTCTACTATTATTATTAGATTCTGCAGATGGGATTTTCCAGTCTACATCTGGCATAGTAAAGTCTCCAACGATCACCACTTCTCCCTTCTTTCCTATCTTTTGAATGTCTTCAACCAGATCTCTGTCCAGCTCTTCCTTTTGGTTTGGAGGCCGTTAAACCACTCCAATAAAAATGGATGCCCCATCTTTTTTTAGGTCTGCCCATAGTGCTTCTTCATTGCCCCATCTTCCTTGCAGCTCAGATGCTTGGATATTGTTTCTGACATAAAGAGCCACTCCTCTCCCTTTCCTATCCTCTCTGTCCTTCCTTAACAAGTTATAGGCTAGTATTGCTGTATCCCAGTCATGAGATTCCGTAAACCACGTTTCTGTGACAGCAACAACGTCCAAGTCTGCCTCCATCATTAGGGCTTGCAGATCTGGGATTTTATTGCCCAAACTACGAGCATTTGTGTTCATAGCTGTCCAGCTTTCTTCGTTCAGTTTGCTGCTGTTCCTGGACTCCTTTTGTGACCTCTTTAGTTGAGTTTTGTTATCCATGTTTCCCTTTGCATTTGTGCAAGGGAAAAGATTAGTGCCTCTGATGACAGAGTCATCCATCACAGTGAGCTTTTTTTCTTTGGTTTCTGATCTGGAATTTCTGTATGCATTGGGTTTCTTCTCTCTTTTCAGATAACACTTCAATCTTTTTCTCAAGAACTTCTTCAGTATTTAATACAGAGAAGGCATTTTGTACTTGTTGTACTTGATACAGTGTGTGTCTCCGGATCACAGGACTAATTCTTCCAGAATCCACTGTAATACTGTTTTTTGAGTTCTTTAATGCCCTGTGTGAGTGGGGGGGGGGGGGGGGGGAGATTAGAGTTGTGCGCTACACAGCTGTCAATAATGGATGTCTATGGCTCAGAAGTCTTATCCTTCCTGAGCCCACAGCAAATCTCTTTTTCCTTGATTTTTGTTTATTCTGTGGTAATGGGAAATTAATTCCTGAATAATGTAAAGTGGCTGGGACTTTCTTTATTGAAGCTAATTCAGCTTTAACTTCAGCCAGTTCCTTTTCCAAAGTAGAGAGAGTTCTGAACAAATGGGGCAAGCCTTAAGTTTCCATATGATTACCCTCAATATAAAGGCTCCACAGCAGTTGCATTGGATAGTCCTCATTTTTGTAAATTTGATGGATAACACTTAAGGAATTACCAAATTACCAGCCTATAAAGTGACAAATTATGTATGCAGGCAGATTATATCAGAAACAAAACCCCAGGGGTGGGTGTGTAGTGGGGCAGGGTGGGAGAGAGTTAAACAGTTACCCTTGCTCAAGGTTGCTCTCAGGACCCTGTATCTGCTATTGCGTTTGACAATAGCCTCCCCCAGATTGGCTTACTATGTTAAACTTTTTTACTTAGCTGGACACAAGAAGCTTTAGTATTTCCTGTGTTCTGGCTGAGCATAGCCCTCAAATGATCTAATTGCCCTCTGCAATTAGAGGTCCTTTTCACTTTGTAAATCTAAGTGATGGTACTTCCTCAGGGCCGGTGCAAGGGAATTAGGCACCCTAGGCGAGACTTCTCCCTTGCACCACCCCCCCCCCATCATTCAACTAATTCTATATGGCTATGAAAGTGAAGTCTGGAATATATAGGAAGGGACAGAATGTCAATATAAATCCTGCACCTCCAGTTCTGTAACTCTGTGCATCCACTGAAATTCCCCCAAACAATGGAACATAAGAACATAAGAAAATGCCATACTGGGTCAGACCAAGGGTCCATCAAGCCCAGCATCCTGTCTCCAACAGTGGCCAGTCCAGGCCACAAGAACCTGGCAAGTACCCAAAAACTAAGTCTATTCCATGTAACCATTGCTAATGGCAGTGGCTATTCTCTAAGTGAACTTAATAGCAGGTAATGGACTTCTCCTCCAAGAACTTATCCAATCCTTTTTTAAACACAGCTAAACTAACTGCACGAACCACATTCTCTGGCAACAAATTCCAGAGTTTAATTGTGCGTTGAGTAAAAAAGAACTTTCTCTGATTAGTTTTAAATGTGCCCCATGCTAACTTCATGGAGTGTCCCCTAGTCTTTCTACTATCCGAAAGAGTAAATAATGGAGCTTGTGTGCTTTCTTTCAGGTGCCTATCAGGGACCAGGTACTCTCTCTCCTCGAGGGCCTGCTCTCCCTGCCTCGGTACCTGTATTCAACTACTTCTGCCTGCTGGGATCTCCATCTACACAGCTACCAACTTAGTGAGTAATCTAACATTGTCAATCTGTCTCATCCACAGACCAGCACTGGGAACCTGCATCCTGCACTCCCTATACTATCATTGCGAGACGGGTCTCCTCTGCCGAGGGCCCCTGGACTGCTACCTCTGGATCACCTCACTACTGCCACCTCTGGTGATATCATTCTGCTGTATAATAAAAGACAAATCTCTCAGGTAGATTTTAAAAAATTGCTCGTTCGCGTACTTTTGTTTGCGCACCAGGCGCAAACAAAAGTACACTGCATTTTATAAGATACGCGCGTAGCCGCGCGTATCTTATAAAATCCAGGATCGGCGCGTGCAAGGCTGCCGATTTTGGGCAGCCTTGCGTGCGCCGAGCCGCGCAGCCTGCCTCTGTTCCCTCCGAGGCCGCTCCGAAATCGTAGCGGCCTCGGAGGGAACTTACTTTCGCCCTCCCCTCACCTTCCCCTCCCTTCCCCTACCTAACCCACCCCCCCGGCCCTATCTAAACCCCCCCTACCTATATCCATGGATTTACGCCTGCCGGAGGCAGACGTACATCCGTGCGTGCCAGCGGGCTGCTGGTGCGTCGAGACCCGACCCGGGGGCTGTTCCGGAGGGCGCGGCCTCACCCCTGGAACGCCCCCGGGCTGGCGTCATGCCCTGGGCCCGCCCCCAAACGCCGCGCCACGCCCCCCAAACGCAGCATCACTCGGCGATGCCCCTGACATGCCCCTTTTCAGAAACCCCGGGACTTACGCGAGTCCCGGGGCTCTGTGCGCGCCGGCGGCCTATGCAAAATAGGCACGCCGGCGCGGGAGGGCCCTGCTCGCGTAAATCCGGCCGGATTTACGCGAGCAGGGGGTTTAAAATCTGCCTCTCTGTGTTTGCGTGTCTAGAGTCTAGCCTAGTCCTGTGGTTCCTCCCAGTGGGAGTGGTCATCACCACAGTACCCAAGAATCCACTCCAACACCTCAGTCCCATAACATTTATATATATGACTTAGTATCTCTATCCCCTTTCCATGAACAGGTAAGACTTCTGAAAAGAAAATAGTCTTCACCATGTGACTAATGCACTTTGACAGAGACTGGAAGTCTTTCTCTACCACTTGGATGCTTTTTCTAGCAAGGTTGTTGGTTCCCAGAAGGATGAGAATATCAACTTCAGAGTCCTTGCTTTCTTCTTTGATTGCATTGACTATTTGAATAGCGTTTCTACTGGACAAAGATCCCAGAAAGCTTTTAAGTAACGTTTTTCCCTCGAAAAGAGTTCCCAAATTAGTGCCTCTGATGAATGAGTCACCCAGTACAATGAGCTTGGTCTGATGGTTATTGTTTGTATTCTGGAATTTTTGCATGCAGATTAAAACTCCTTTTAGAATGTTCAAACTTCAGAACAGTACTATAGCAACTTCTATTTTCTGGGATTTATTATTGCAACTCCCTAATGCTGAGTATACCTGAGTGTGCAATAAGAGCTCTTCAATTACTGTGAAATTCTCCAGCTCGAGCTCTATCTGGCTGTTCAAGATATGACCTGTTCTGTCTACACTTCATTTGCTGTATGTCTGTTCAGAATCCAAAATAAAATATTGATATGCATAAAATTATTTTCAATAAGGACACCCTTTAGTTAGGTGCTGCTCTTCATGCTTACACTCCACAAAGAACAGTAAGTTCAGCCAACAAAGGCTTACATGTAATCCTAATACTACACCAAACACACCTTGGCAAAATGCGAGAGCATGCAATTTCAGTGGCTAGTCCAACTTTGGCTTATGCCAATATTAAGGAATTTAAAAAAGAACTTTAAAACTTGGCTATTCAAAAAAGTGTTTTCATTATGTTTTATGAACAAGTGCTCCTTTCTAAGCAACGTGATGAAGATTCACTGAGCTGAGCAATTTAAACTCTTTTGTTGTTTGTTTGTTTATATTGCAATCTTCTCATGCTATATGCCCTATTATTATGAATGTTTTATTCTTTTAACTTGTCATGATCTTTGGAGTGGCAGGTGATAAATACTTTTAAATAAATCTATAAATACCCACAGCCTGTGATAAGGGATTTAAACCTGCAAAAAGATACAGTAGGGGAATAGGTATTACATGGTCCTGGGAAGGATGGCTGACCTTTTGGCTAACCAACAAGAAGATATCCTGCTGGGGTGATACTTGTGTCTCGAAGAAGGAACGGAAAACTTTCAAGTGTGATGTGCACACTGATGTCTGGAATAAAGTTGTTTTTACTGCAAGTGGCTGTTCTGAGCAGTGTGTTCTAGAAACTGTCAGCGGGTTGTGCAGCACTTAGGCAGTGACTTGTGATAGAATTTACGGGCTCATCTATCCAAAGTGGTAGAGAACTAGAGAGGAAACAACTGGGCAGAGTGTATAGGTCAATTGGCTCTTATCTGCAGTCATCTGCTATATAATGGAATTAAGTAACTAGCAAGTGGATATGTTCAGGACTCTAATTGGGAGTTCTGCTTCAATAAAAATGCAAAAATCTATTTTCAATATAATAATTCCCTTTATAGTATGAGTTCTACCTCCAAATTAGGTTTTATCATTTTGTCATCCATAATATATCGGGCTTGGTAGTGTGTCCGTCAGTGCTCACGCATGTTCCCCAGCCCGCCGATGGATAGCGCAGGCGGCTCCCTGGCCACCTTGGAGGTTCAAACACGCCGTACAGCGGCCATGTCACAACACCAGCTACTAGAGGTACTCCTGGGGGAATTCAGCGCTACTGCGGAATGCAGATTTTGCGCAGATTTCCTCCCTCACCTCGCCGATTTCCTCCCTCACCGGAAGACTATTCAAAACCGGAAGGGCAGGGGCCATCGCGGGACAGGCAGAAAACAGCAGAGGAGACCCTGGCATGCCGCGAACGGAGCACGTCCCGCGGCACACACTCCTATCGCGGTGAATATGAAGGCCCGGTGCGCAGTTCGCAGCGAAAAGGGAAGGCCCCCATCTTCACCGCGAACAGAGTGTGTGCCACGGGATGCACTCCATTCGTGGCATGCCGGGGTCTCCGCTGCTATTTTCTGCTCAAGGCAAAAATGGAAGGCCCCCGTGTGCCGCGAACAGCTCGCCGGGCCTTCATATTCACCACAAACGGCGTGCCGGGCCTTCATCTTCGCCACGAACGGTGCGGGTCCCGTGCATGCCGGTGAGAGAGAATGTGTGTCAGGGAGGGGAGGGTGAGAGAGAGCAGGAGGGTGTGAGAGAGAGCATGGGGGGGGAATGCCAGTGAGAGAGAATTTGTGTATGAGAGAGGGGGTGACAGAGAGCATGGGAGGTAAGAGTGGGTGGGTGGGGGGATGCTTGAGTGTGGGTTTCAGAGAGAGGGAGCCTATATGATGGGAGAGGGATGCCGGTGAGAGAGAATGTGTGTGTGAGAGAGGAGAGGGGGTGTGGGGGAGTCGAGAGACAGCTTGGTAAATAAACTTTGCCAGCCCTGGCTTTAGCAAATGTGTCTCCACGTCCCTTGCCCTGGGTGAAAACAATTTTGTTTTTCCTTTTCAGCTAACGCTTCCATAGAAGAGCATATGTGCCAATAAAAAGGCTCGCCGCCCGGCCGTAGAATGAGTACAGTTGCTAGTATATTTATAAAGAGCTGCACAAAATGGACTTTGTGCTCATGATTGTCTGTTCTTTATTGAAATGGCCAAGGAAGAAAATATTTAGTATTTACAGCAGTTTCTTTGTCTTCTCATACCCCTCTAAATCTTTCTGTTTAGACACAGTAGTCCATGAACTGAACAGTAAACCCAATGAGTCATAGCCCCTGTCAGTCCTATACAATTTTTTGATGTTTTCTTAGCAGGTTTAAGTATCAAAGTGTCTTTAAAACCCCATATAGGTAATTCATATTGATTACAGCAATGCCTCCAGCTGAGAGCAAAGCTGCTTCACTGCTGGTTTCTCTGCTCTTAATCTTTGCCAGCATGCCATTCATGTTGCTTGATCTTTCTACATTGAAGGCAGATGTAAATGTTGGTTACCAAATGACTTCATAAATACTTTAGACCTGCTATCGAGCAGGTCTAAATTTAGTCAGATAATCTTATCCAATTAACTTATACATAGCTGGGTATATTCAGTGATGCATCTGTGCCACTGACTATCCTAGCCAAGTTAGCAATCCATGTTTATCCGGCTAAGCTGCTCAGCTGGATAGTGGCTGAATATGGACCTCCTAGTAGTTAGAGCAGCATGCTAGGAAGCTAGGATTTGAATTCTGCTTCTCCCTCAGATGCTCCTTGTGACTTTGGGCAACTCACTTTACCCTCCATTGCCTCAGGTACAACTTAGTTTTTAAGTCCTTTTGGGCAGGGAAATAACTACACGATTTGAATTATAACTTGTATCGAGCTTAAATTAGTAAAGCTGAGTAATTAAATGTACTAAACACAAAGAAAGCTGCCTTATGAAGTTCATAGGATGTAATATGTATTGACAAAGTGTGCTTGGATATTCTTCTTAATCAGGCTAATGGTGCCCAATGTAAGTGGGAATATTTATGTATTCCCACTTACATTGGGAATACATTGGGGGACAGTGCTGTAGGTATCAGCTTTTTATCAGTTGGAATATGAATGTTTCAGGTGATCAAAACTTATTTGTTCTCTTCAATTTTGTTATTTATTTTTTATTATGCTTGTAGTCCAAGCATTCTTCTGGTGCAGCAATATTAAAGTGTTGTGCCTTTCTGTATATAGAGAGCACATCCCCCGAGGCAAACTACCCTGCAGCCACTCTGAACATCAAAAACATAAGAAATGCCATGCTCAATCAGACCAAGATATATCGAGCCCAACATTGTTTCTGACAGTGGTCACAATACCTGTCAAATCGCCAATAGGTAATCTATTTCTTGTACTTCTTAAATCCCATCTAAAGAATCACCTATTTGAGCATGCTTTTAAATCTTAGGCCAGATTGTCTGGTTTTAGCCTCATTAACTAACTTTCTTTTTCTTTTCTTTTTTAACCATTGGCTTACTTTATGAAATGTTCCAAGTTTCTTGTCTTGTATGATTATCTTATTAGATTGCAGGCTTTATTGAGCAGAAATTGTCTTTTTTTGTGTATTTGTATATTGCTGTTTATGTTGTGTAGCACTATAGAAATATTTAGTAGTGTAGTAATAGTAATCTCACTCCCAGAGATAAGTGCTGATTTTCCCAAGTTAGGTATAACCAGCTAATTTTAGGGCAGTTCTACAGCTCATCTAGAGCTAGCAGAATAAATTAAAATCCTTGGAAAACCTCAACTTATCCTGCTAAATTTTAACCAGGTTGCTATGATTTGCGGGTATCTGGATCCTTGGCTCGAGATGTGAGTTGTTTTTGTTTCTCAGATAATGTTACCAAATGTACATACTCATATCTGAACAGGCACCCCTTTTTCGCCTTTTGACAGCAAGTAGATCCAAAATGGCGCCTGTGACGTATATGTCCTTTTTTGGACAGTACACAATTTGAGAAATGACACGGTTCTTCATGTCCTAATAATGAAGTAGATTCACGATGGTACCTTTGACGCATATGCCCGCTCTGGATATATAGGTTGATAGTGCAAACTATTGAAATAGCGCTGTGATGATGCACATATCCAATGTGGACACCTATTTGCACAGGCATCCCTTATACGTTGACAGCAAATTGATCCAAAATGGCACCTGTGATGTAAATGCCCATTTTTGGACAGCTTTCAATTTGAGAGATGGTGCAGAGATAGCGCAAATTGTTAAAATGGCGCATTGATGTCGTATATGCCCATATATGGATAGTTTCCCTCATCATTTATGGCTGACATTTTTGAGGAATTGGTGGGCTTTGTATCTTTAAATGTCTGCCTTCCCTCGCTGTCACTGATAGACCCTTCATGGCGGGGCAGCAGACAGCTTTTTGGCATCGTTCAAGTAAGTTTTTTCACCATCTAGGTAATACAAGAATCTCTCCACTGATATGGCACACTTTATGAGCAATTTATATTCTTTTTCACAGCGTTCATTGAAATACACGGTTGCAGTGACATAAGAATTTCTGGGAAGTAAGTGTCCTCTAAAACTGGCGCCATTTCTTTAAAATGCTTTTTCGTAGGGTCAAATTAAACACACTTTCTTTTTAAGTTTACAGTCCCCGTGCCGGCAAGAAAATTCATCCAACTCCCCGAAGAAGGAGTTTCTCCGAAACACCGCAGTGTCGGATATCGTCGGATTAACTTCATCAAGCCTGGCTCTTTACCTTCAAGTGGACTGCACCCTTTTGCCACTACCAGCAAATTTGGACTGGAGGGCATCTCAACATACAACACACTTAACAAGATAAGTGTCTTTTGTGATAACTTCATTAGTTGAAGTATCTTTCAAATATTGTTTAGCTTCCATTGGGAGCACTTGCTAAACATTTCTCAGTGGCCAATGATTAAAAAGGCCCTAACGCTCCCTAAAGCTCTGCGAGCCTGTAGCTCTTTGGGCACTTTATATGAGGTCACTTGGAGAAAAACATATTGTTGACCCGTATATATACAGCGTGATTTTATTTTTGTATTTTTCCGAACATGACAATTACATTGAGTGCTACAAAGCTTTTATGGAAGAATTCAAAGCCCAGAATTGCTCTGGCTAAATTAATGCGCAAATGGGAGGATGGAGGTTTGCGAGTAGCCGATCTGAAATCATATAATTTAGCATGTAACTTGCGCCATATCGCAGATTGGCTTTTGGGTACTAATTTTTACACCTCCATACAGATGGGAAGAGAGCTATTTATGTGAGCTAGTGTGGGTTATGTGCTGCACTTTCAGAAATCTGGCATACCTGAACAATTTATGCTGATGATCCTATTGTTCTGTTCTTGGAGGCAATTATGCTCTTCTTTACAACTGAAAAGTAACATTTCTCAATTTTTACCAATAAGGGGGAACCAGGATTTTTTGCCTGGGGTTTTTAGTCAGACTTTTGCAAAATGAGATATCCAGGGGCTGAGAGTACTAGCACCATTTTTAGATGAAGATGGGGGCATAAAATCTTTCCCTGGGATGATTGAAGACTTTGAATTAGATGAGAAACAATTTTTTTGCATATTTGCAAGTCTGACATTATATTCAATCACTTAAAATATCAAATTGGGATAGAGAAGTGTTGTCTGAAATCTTCAATGAGGAAGATCTGATCCGGCATACAATTTCTTATTTTTATCGGAAATTGTTAGGTTGTAAACCACGAATAGTGGAACTCTAGGATAATGGTGTTTTGGAAGTCGATTATGTAGTGACAAAAGTGCTTTTGCTGCTTCAAACGAATGTGTTATTGTTTGATAATAAGCAGGGGATGGCTACAGGGAGGAAATATGTTCAGCTGTGAGTACATAAGGCCTTAGTGTTAGAAAGGGGAAGATGTACCGATTGTGAAAAAGTGTGGGAGCAGCGAACATCAGCGGCAAGATGGCAGCCTCCGAACCGTGGAGCTATGTGCCTGCTTGCGGCAAGGCCCGTGAGCATGAGCGCAACAGCACCTCCCCTCAAAGGGGGTCCCCTCCCGCCTTCGGGAGGTCGAAAACAGGCAAGACGTCTGGAACTAGAACATCTGGATTCAGGGACGGAATCCTAGAACATCTGGTGCAGGTGCCTCCTGCAGGATGTAGGGAAAAACATTGGAACGTGCAACTTGGAAACACAGAAACTGGACACTGGAGATGAAATTCTGGACGTAGGTGCCTCCTGCAGGTCATGTCAAACCCACTTTCAGACTTGCTGCAGGGAATGGCAAGGGCAGCAGGCCGGACAGGAGGCAGAGGAGAGTCTCAGATGAGGAATTTGGAACGTGGAGACTCAGGCGAGGAACTTGGAACGTGGAGACTCAGATGAGGAAAGAACGAGGAGACTCAGACGAGGATGAGCAAGGTCCTTCAGGGAGTAAGGTCCCCTCAGGGAGCAATTGGTTCAGGAACCAACAAGAGAGGGAGCTATTTTAGATTTAATTCTTAGTGGAACACAGGATTTGGTGAGAGAGGTAACGGTGGTGGGGCCACTTGGCAACAGTAATCATAACATGATCAAATTTAAACTAATAACTGGAAGGGGGACAATAAGTAAATCTGCAGCTCTACCTCTAAACTTTCAAAAGGGAAACTTTGATAAAATGAGGAAAATAGAAAAAAAGGTGCAGCTGCAAAGGTTAAAAGTTGTTTAAAAACACAATCCTAGAGATGCAGTCCTTATGTATTCACACATTAAGAAAGGTGGAAGGAAGGCAAACGATTACTGTCATGGTTAAAAGGTGAGGTGAAAGAGGCTATTTTAGCCAAAAAAAATCCTTCCAAAACTGGAAGAAGGATCCATCTGAAGAAAATAGGATAAAACATAAGCATTGTCAAGTTAAGTGTAAAACATTGATAAGACAGGCGAAGAGAGAATTTGAATTGAAGTTGGCTTTTTTAAAATATATCCGAAGCAAGAAACCTGTAAGGGAGTGGGTTGGACCATTAGATGACAGAGGGGTTAAAGGGGAAGATAAGGCCATTGCAGAAAGACTAAATTCATTCTTTGCTTCCGTGTTTACTAATGAGGATGTTGGAGAGATACCAGTTCCGGAGATGGTTTTCAGGGGTGATGAGTCAGACGAACTGAACGAAATAACTGTGAACCTGGAAGATGTAGAGGGCCAGATTGATAAACTAAAGAGTAGCAAATCACCTGGACCAAATGGTATGCATCCTAGGGTACTGAAGGAACTCCAAAATGAAATTTCTGATCTATTAGTTAAAATTTGTAACCTATCATTAAAATCATCCATTGTACCTGAAGACTGGAGGGTGGCCAATGTAACCCAAATATTTTAAAAAGGCTCCAGGGGCGATCTGGGTAACTATAGACCAGTGAGCCTGACTTCAGTGCCGGGAAAAATAGTGGAAAATATTCTTAAGATCAAAATCGTATAGCATATGGAAAGACATGATTTAATGGAACACAGTCAACATGTATTTACCCAAGGGAAGTCTTGCCTAACAAATCTGCTTCATTTTTTTGAAGGGGTTAATAAACATGTGGATAAAGGTGAACCGGTAGATGTAGGGTATTTGGATTTTCAGAAGGCGTTTGACAAAGTCCCTCATGAGAGGCTTCTAAGAAAACTAAAAAGTCATGGGATAGGAGGCGATGTCCTTTCGTGGATTACAAACTGGTTAAAAGGCAGGAAACAGAGAGTAGGATTAAATGGTCAATTTTCTCAGTGGAAAAGGTAAACAGTGGAGTGCCTCAGGGATCTGTACTTGGACCGGAGTTTTTCAATATATATATATATATATATATAAATGATCTGGAAAGGAATACGATGAGTGAGGTTATCAAATTTGCGGATGATACAAAATTATTCAGAGTAAAATCACAAGCGGATTGTGATACATTACAGGAAGACCTTGCAAGTCTGGAAGATTGGGCATCCAAATGGCAGATGAAATTTAATGTGGACAAGTGCAAAGTGTTGCATATAGGGAAAAATAACCCTTGCTGTAGTTTCATGATGTTAGGTTCCATATTAGGAGCTACCACCCAGGAAAAAGATCTAGGCATCATAGTGGATAATACTTTAAAATTGTCGGCTCAGTGTGCTGCAGCAGTCAAAAAAGCAAACAGAATGTTAGGAATTATTAGGAAGGAATAGTTAATAAAACGGAAAATGTCATAATGCCTCTATATCGCTCCATGGTGAGACCGCACCTGGAATACTGTGTACAATTCTGGTCGCCACATCTCAAAAAAGATATAGTTGCGAGGGAGAAGGTACAAAGAAGGGCAACCAAAATGATAAAGGGGATGGAACAGCTCCCCTATGAGGAAAGGCTGATGAGGTTAGGGCTGTTCAGCTTGGAGAAGAGACGGCTGATGTTGCGGTTCCGGTCGCTGGACTCGCGACCGGGTCCTTACCTTTTGGCCATGCCAATTCCCGCAACGGGGTGCAGTGTTTTTCGGGCCTGCACAGGCCTCTCCATGGCGGTGTCTCTACAAGGGAGACACCGCTGAGCTCCGCTCCCAGACTCCACCCCCCTTAGGCACGTGCACGCACAAGGGGAAGCCTTTTAAAGGCAGAGGAGCACGGAGTCCCGGCCGGCCCCTAAAATGATGTCAGACACCAGCAGGGTATTTAATCCCGGCGTCTGACTAGGGAAATCTCCTTGCAACAAGGTTCACTCCTTGGAGTCACTAGTTGCCTTGCGTTCCTGCTTTGAATCCTGTGTTCCTGCTTTGAATTTTGTGTTCCTGCTTCAGTTCTTGGTCTCCTGCTTCAGTTCCTGATCTCCTGCTTCGGTTCTTGATTTCCTGCTTCAGTTCCTGCTTCCCTGCCTCAGGTTCTGTGTTTCAGCCTCAGTTCCTTCCGTCGGTTCCAGTTCCAGATCTTTGGACGGACTTCCTAGTTTCTGCTTCGGTACGTTTTCATTCTTCTGCTCTGCTGCCTGCGTCGATCTCGACTGCCTCTACAGACTATAGCTTGCTTCTGGGGACCTCTCTTAAGTCCCAGCGGCCCGAGTCCTCACAGGCTCCTCCTGGGGGGACCGCGGGCTTCCAAGGGTGAAGTTCTTCCTTGGTTCCCTGGCTCCGAGCCGCCTCCTGGCCATGCTTTGGCGGTGACCCGTCAACCTTCTTTCCACCATCTGCACGGCCGGCCCAAGGGTCCACTTCTCCAGTGATAACAGCTGAGGGGGGACATGATAGAGGTCTTTAAGATCATGAGAGGTCTTGAACGAGTGGATGTGAATCGGTTATTTACACTTTCGAATAATAGAAGGACTAGGGGGCATTCCATGAAGTTAGCAAGTAGCACATTTAAGACTAATCGGAGAAAATTCTTTTTCATTCAACGTACAATAAAGCTCTGGAATTTGTTGCCAGAGGATGTGGTTAGTGTATTTAGTGTAGCTGGGTTCAAAAAAGGTTTGGATAAGTTCTTGGAAGAGAAGTCCATTAATGGCTATGAAATTTACTTAGGGAATAGCCACTGCTATTAATTGCACAGTGGCATGGGATCTTCTTAACGTTTTGGTAATTGCCAGGTTCTTGTGGCCTGGTTTGGCCTCTGTTGGAAACAGGATGCTGGGCTTGATGGACCCTTGGTCTCACTCAGCATGGCAATTTCTTATGTTCTTATACAGCCCAGCCGGGCTAGTCACGGACCACACTGTCCCCTACGCACCCTACACAGCTGGTCGGCTGGTCGCGGACCACGAGGGGAGCGGTGCAGGTTACTTGAAGATTCAGGTTGAAGACATAACAAGACTCAGAGAGGCCTATACCGAGACGCTCTCTCCCAGTCAGTGAAGGCAAAGCGTGGCCACGTCGTAACGGAATAGGTTCAGGCAGAGTTCATTATCAGGAGGAAGGGGTGCAGTTTGGAGGCAAAACTCAGAGCCTGGAACACTGAGGCGAAACTTGGTGCTGGAACACTGAGGCGGAACTCAGTGCTGGAACACTGAGACGGAACCCAGTGCTAGGGACAATAAAAGCCGGACACATCAGGAGGCTTGTGCTGCCGTGACGAAGACATCTGAATACAGATCAGGAACACGGAACATCTGGACTTGGAACAGAGAACATGAGGACTAGGATCATGGAACATCAGGACTTGGATCATGGAACATCAGGACTGGAACACGGAACATCAGGAAGAGACAAGACTTCAGCAGAGACCAGGAACACAGACAACGAGGGATCCCACGAAGAAAGGAATGTCAAGCAGGAGCAGGATGCAGAAATGTCCTAAGGAGGACTAGCCCCTTGTGAAGGCAAGAAAGGAATGATTGCAGGGCCCATAAATAGGGCTGAAGAGAAGGAGACACCCAGGTGGGGCCCAGGGCATATCCAGCCACGGGCCCTTTAAATCCAGGAAGTCGCGGCCTCACCCCTTAGGGGAAGCAGGATCTTGGACAGCGGCATCCTTGCCGCTGCATAGGAAGAACAGCAGGACCAAGCCCCGACACAGAAGGCGGCTCCCTGCTGCCATGGAAAAGGAGTGAGGGCGGCTCCAAGCCGCAAGCGAGGCTGGGCACTGTGGCTTCCACAGAATGATGACATCAGTGGCTCCTGCCACTCTGGAACGCCAGCACAGGCCCTGATTTGCCAAAGAAGGAACGCGGCCTGGATGGGAGTGGCAAACATCGGCGGCAAGATGGCGGCCTCCGGGCCGCGAAGGTAAGGAACACAACAGTACTAGGAGGGAGGGTGAGGGGGACAGGGATCTTCTGGTGGGTAAAAAGCTAATGTTCTGTTAAGTATGCAGGCATTTGGCTGAGTAAACCAATGAACCCAATCTCATTGTTGGATTTTTCATGCAGTTGATCTATGTTAATTGAAAAATGTAATAAAAGATATTTGAACTTCAAAAACTGTGAGCTAATTTTCTCTTTCTGAGTCTGCCATTGCTTTCCATAACCCACATAATTACCATCTAAGCAAAGGGAGGTTCTGCTTCTAAGGTCTGAAACTTCTGTGAGTAGTGAGCCTTTTTCCTTTTTTAAAGACATTTGAATTGCTAGAGCTTGCCAAACACTCCTGTCTGTATTGTTGCACTATTTAAACAATAGTCTTTAGTAAGTAATGCGCCAGCAATGTATTATTTGATGTAAATGATTTTGATGAATAGAAGCTCTTCTGCTGTGCCAATTAAAAGTAAGCAGATATGTAGCAGGTGGTTCCTGCTCTAAAACACAATTTGCACAAATCTCTGGTGGATTCAGCTTGTGTATCCCACCTTGCCTCAAGAACATAGCAACAGCAATAAAAAAAAAACAAAAAAAAAAAACCAGAAATAGGAAACCCAATGCTGAAAATAACTAGATTTGTCTTAATATATGGTAATAAAAGTGTTTCAGATGTTGTATCAGGAAGCATTTTCTAAATCAATTTAGAAGTATGAAGTGGACATCTTTACAATTTTTAGATGCGTGCAGTTTTCCTTGCTCTTCAATATGAACATCAGGAAATGGGTTTTTAGACTTTAGGCTGAATTTTAAAACGGTCATGTCTATAAAAGTCAGCACTTCCATGCGTGGCTGGCCCCCACCATGCGCAATTTCAAAAGGGCCAGGCCACACGTACCTTCATAACCATATTCAAAATTTTTATATCATTAGAACCAAAATAAAAACTTTCATTTGGCTTTGACTGATTTCAGTTTTGACATTTACTTATAACACATTTCATATGTAACAGACCCGGATTATGACAAAGATGCATGTATTGCTTATACCAATATAATTCTGCTGCAACAAACTGTTTAAGACAAAATGATCAAATTCTAATCTATCTATTACAAAAAAGGCATATTATAGTTCCATGTACTTTGGTCTCCCTTCTGCAAAATTAGGCCAGTATTCATCAAACTATTTCATGCAATAGGAAGAGGGGCGTGTTTTATGGTAATAGCGTATTTATCGCAAAGTGCGCTATCTTCGCATAGGTATTACCGCAAAATGCGATAAAGCCATGTCGCACAGCTTAATGCAAATGAAAAAGGTGTACTTATTGTCCGCGTTAAAACTGTGCGATATGGTTTCACAAAGCCAGCCCCCTTGACCAGAAATCCTGCCCCAAACTCCTCCCATTTTCTAAAGATGTGCAAGGATATGTTTCCTATATATGTATATGTATTTTGAGTGTCGCTACTGCAACTCAATCTAATGTAAACCGCCTTGAAATTTATTTGAAAGTCGGTATATAAAGTTGAATAAATAAATAAATAAATAAATAAATAAAATAAATTAGCATCGCACCATGCGTTATTGGGCTTTTTGCATGCGAAAACACCATAACGCATGTGAAAAGCCCAAAACGCGGCTTGTAAAATAACCCCCTTAGTGAGTATGCAAAAAATTATACCCGGGAGTAAATTTCTCCAGGACAGACATAAACTTTCCCTGAGCCAATCTGAATATCTTCTATGCAAGCTGGGAAAAAATGGTGAATGACCCTTAGAATGCTCCTAAATTTTGCAGACTTGAGGCCATGGTTTTCCACTCTACTTAATGAAAATGAGCACTAGATTCATCAGGTTGAACCCTCTAAATCCAGAGTCACAGAAAAGTGTCAATATTTGCACATTGATATGGTTTTAAAGATTCAACTGGGTGTTTTGAGTCTTTTTTGGTATACAACTGATTTTCCTAAACCTTGCAATGTCATAGTTACTGTTTTTTGTTTTTTTGTTTTTTTAATTCTTTATTTAATCATTTTACATTTTTACATAGTTATCCTTCCATTAATAAGATATAATCTAACATTCTAAATGAACTAAATCATTTAACATTCTTAAATAATTTTAAAGCATTAATCTAAATTAAATCTAACATATATAATATTTGGTAGGATATTTTAACTAAACCATATTGATAGAAAACCTAGAAGGGGCGATCATCATTAACCAGGAGTACTAACATAAAATCAATAAAGAATGGGCTTAACATAGGCTACAGTGATATATTCTGATTCAGACCTTCTTCCTTTTAAGCTTGGGTAGTTGACAAAGCGGACTTATGGGCCTCGATAAACTGTCGCAGCTGGTCAACTTGAAAGAATACAAATGTTTCCTCCCCTTTCTTTAAAATACAATGAGAGGGATATCTTAACGAAAAGGAAAATCCTAGGGAGGTTACACTTTGCCTTAAGGATAAAAATTCTTTTCTACGGTATTGTGTAATTGGTACCATATCTGGATACATTTTTACCTCTTGATCATAGAAATTAACAGGAAACTTCCTGAAACAATTTCTCATTACTGTAGTTACATCCTGAGTAGAGATAAAAGATACTAAGAGAACTTTATGCTCTAAGGGCCTCATTTTCTAAAGTATCGCAGGCCTGCGATACTTTAGAAAATTGCGCTACTCTGGGGCGGGGGGGGGCGGTCCTAGGCTAGCCAGCAGTGATCGCACCGCTGCAGTGCGATCGCTGCCGGCATCGCGCCCAATAACTACACCATAGAAGGTGTAGTTATTGGGCGCGAAATAGCGAGTGAAAAGGGCCTTACCTTTCTGCTCGGCGCACCGTCTTCGCGGAGTCGGCCCTGGTGACACCCCCGACTCCTCCTCTTCCGGGGCCAACTCCGCCCCAATTTCAGTAGCGCAGGCCTGCGCTACTTTCGCTAGCTATCGCAGGCTTGCGCTAACAGCGCAAGCCTGCGATAGCTTTGGAAAATGAGGACCTATAACTTCAAAATTTGACGATTCAAGAAAGCTCGTTAAATTAGATGGAATTTCTATGTACACATTATCATTTCTTACCATTGCTCTATTTGAAAGAAATCTGCATAAATTTATTGAAGGCATATTTTGATCATTGAAACCCAGGCAGATGGTCAGAAATCTCTTCAATGTTGTGTATGGGATTTCTCCCATAATTTTGGGGAAATTTAAAATCCTCAAATTTAATTGCCTCAGTCCATTTTCTAATATCTGTAGACGTTTAGAGGTAGAAAGTTGCTCTTTAATTATCACAGAGTTCACCGTAGTATTTGTTTGTACCCTCTTCTCAATTTCTAACATCTTATTTGTCAGGGTTGTTTCCTGCTCTTGAAGTCCCAAAATCTTCCCTTGTATATTATAATTTAGGGAGTCCACCTTTTTTTCCAGCTGGTTTAAAGAGGACTTCTGGTCTGCTATAAGGTCCCAAATGGCTTCAAGGGTTACCGCCTCCGGCCTTGATATCCCCGGTGTCGACTCACCCTGAGTTGCCAAACTCCCGATGTTCTCTCCGGCCTCCAAATCCTGGACCTCTCCCACCAACGCGGGGTCTGTCAAAGAATTGAGCCTCTCTTCACCAATTTCTTGGTTTACTAGCGGGTGGACCGGCACATCTCTGCTTCCTCATTCCAGGGTCTCCCCCCTCAATCTTGGCGCTCCGGCCATGTCATCCAGTTGCACCTGAGCAGGTTCCTCAGACGGGTCGCGTTGTGCCGGAGGTGCACGAAGGTCGGGACTGAGGGACACCTCCTCCAGCGACGCGGCTTGCTCTCCTGATGCAGCGCTCGCAATGGGTTCCCCAGCTCCCTCTAAACTCACTGCTTGGGTTAGGAAATGAACTATATCCAGCTGGCTGGGACCTGGTAAGGGTTCTGAGGGGGAAACCCTCACTTTCCCTTTCCTCTTCGAAGGCATTCTCGTTTGAGGATTAAGTTGAAAGAAAGCTTGAGGTAGCTGGCGTTCCTCTGACCTGCTATGCCGCCATCTTGATCCGCCCCCCCCCCCCCCAACCAGAATTTGAAAGGGGGAAACGCAAACCTTGCCAACAATACCCTTCCTCCACCAAGACCATACTTTACGCAGCGCTTTTAACCAAAGTGGTGGGTGGAGCACAGTAGTTGAGCACTAGATTCATCAGGTAGAGCCCTCTAAATCCAGAGTCACAGAAAAGTGTCAATATTTGCACATTGATATGGTTTTAAAGATTCAACTGGGTGTTTTGAGTCTTTTTTGGTATACAACTGATTTTCCTAAACCTTGCATTGTCATAGTTACTGTTTAATATGAAAGTGTGTGTGTGCATATATCTTTAATATAGATTTTCTTTTCTATTCACAGTCATTTTTCTTTTTTTTCACCTTTAACTTCTCTGACTATCCAGCAGTACCATATCTAACATGAATGTGCACGCAGGGGACATAACTGTGACTTACGGGACAAAGCCCTTCATTTATTTTCCTGCTGTGTGGTTGGCTGCTCAGGTTTCATGGCTGTTTCTAGTAATTGCACTTCTGAGAGTTTTGAATCCAATTGTCTTATTGTCTAACAGAAAGAGCTTACCTTTTTGCCATTTTTAATACTTTATTTTGCATTTTTTGTCATGTAATATGCATTTTCAAAATCAAGACATTAGATTGAAAACAATATCAAGGGAAGTTACCAAGTGTTATACATAAATTTGCTTCTCACCTAGGGGTCTATATACTAACAGGAATTAAAATCAGCAAATAATGTGTATTAGATCACTTTTTTTAACAAGAAATGTACAAAATATACACCCCCTTAATTCATTTATTTATTTCTTATTTAATTACTTAAAAGATTTCTTATCTGCCCTTCCAAAGGTCAGGGTGTGTTACAATAAAAACATCCATAACAATTTAAAAACAAAAAGCCAAACAAACAAAATGACACAACATATGCCTCTGAAGTACTTGTACAACAGGTACAGTAACGTTGGGTGGAGGATCTCATATTGTTGCGCTGTATGCCTTCTGAAATAAGAAGATCTTGAGAGCTTTCTTGAAAAGCATTTTAGCTATAGAATTCTATTGTGTTAATAATGGCCACATCAAGCAGAATATGACTATTATAATGTATCAGTACTCTGTGTTAGTCACCAGAAATGTGAACTCATTTAGCAGAGGCTGCAGGGACACACTGAGTAGAAGAGGGGGTCACCAACAAAGGATCTTTCTGCTATCCCCTATCTACCTGTATTGGAGTGGCTGTTCCTTTCATGCCTTCCTACTGCTCCTACTTACCCACCCCTCCGGTTACCCAGACAAAAACCATTCATTGAACATTGTTGTCATCTCACTGGCTACATTTTACCTGGGCAATCCAAGGATTTTGGGAAAATGTCCGCTGTCAGCTCCTAACTCTCTTTGGTATTGATATACATTGGTCTTGTTCTTTTTGTATCTTGAGCAATGATATTGGAGAGGAGAGTATAAGTTCTGATAATATTTTGTTTCTATCTAAAGTGTGCCTAATTGCCAAAAAAATGTATTCTACTATGTTGGATAGAACCGGTTTCCCCTACGGGAGAAATGTGGAAATCTTTAATGACATTTGGAATATGGTTCAATGTACCGCCATTTTTCCCACAAGAAGAAGCAGTTTTTCAAAGATATTTGGCTCACTTTTTATAAGTCTTTGCCATCATCTGTGCAAAAGATTTCCCCTCTGGATTTCCCAAAGCTTTTCCAGGTTTTGCAAGAGACTTATTTCTTTATCTCCGTATCTGCTGTTCTACGCTCCAACATTGGGGTCCTGGGGAGGGGGTTTTGGGGAGGGAGATATGTTGGACAGGGATGCTGCGCGTGGTTGGTTATGTGCTAAGTATTGATGCAGTATGCCATAATAAAGATATGTTAAGAAAAAAAAAAAGATAAAAATCTGATTTTAAAAAATTGGAACATAATCAAAGGCAGGGTAACTATGCTTTAATCCAAGAAAACTGCAAAATTAAGGGAGCATCATCTCTGATGATCTCAAAGTAGTCCATCAGTGTGACAAAGCAGTTGAGAAATTAATAGTATACATGAGTGCATTAAAAGTGGTATCACTAGTAAAAAGAGGGAAATAATATTGTTTCTACAAGTCTGCAGTAAAATCCCACCTTGACAACTATGTTCAGTTCTGGAGGTCACATCTACAAAAGAACATTGAAAAGGTAGAGGCAATTCAAAGGAGGGCCACCAAATGGTGCATGGACTACACTTTAAGCCATACACAGAAAAACTGAGGAAGCTAAAGATATACTTAAAAAAAAAAAAGAAAGGAAAATGGAGATATGATAGAAACATCCAAATGCCTTAATCTTTTCAATAAAGTACCAGAAAAAAATAGTTCCGTAAAACAAAAAGTCAAGGACATGAAATCATCATATGAAGCTGAAGAGAGAGAAGCTCAAAAGGAATGTGAGAAAATTCATTTTCATTGAGAGGATGGTGGAGATCTGGAATGGAATTCCAGTAGAATCTCAGGTTACCAGAGCCAAAACAATGACAGAATTCAAGCATGTATCAGATGGACATTAAGGAACCTTAAGGGCAAAGGTGTTATGAACTCTGCCCGCGGGCTTCCCCGTGAGCAGGCTCACTTACCCACACTGTGTCTTCTTCGCTGACGCAGCAGGACGCCGCCGTCGGCCTGCCCACACGGCCCGGAGGCCGCCCTCGAGTCTCCTCTTCACCACGGCCGGAGCTGCGGCCTTTGCTGCCTTCTCACGGGCTGGACTGCCCCCGATGCTGTCTCCTTCTTCATGGCGCTAGGCCGCAAGCCCCGGTGCCAGCCGGCAGCTGGAGCCACCCCCGGGGCTCCCCGCAGTGGCTGGAGCCCTGCCCTGCTTCTTCGACATCTACCGCGATGACAACAGTGCAGACTGCTGCCCGCGGTCCTGCACAGCTCCCTCCTGCTCTCTCCTAGGCACGCGGCTGCGTCTTCTTGCTATATTTAAAGGGCCAGACACAGGAAGTGTCCTGGCCCCACCTCTGTGACTGTTTCCTGTACCAGCCCTATAAAGGGCTGCTCCATCAGTTGATCAGGGCCTTGCATCATGGTGACTTCACAATGGAGGCTCCTGCCTGCCAGAGCCTGTGTAAGGTCTTCTACTCTTCATGGAGCTCCTCATCTTGTCAAGTCTTCGTGCCTGAGGTCCTCATCCAGGTGTCCTGATCTTCATGTCCTGGTGTCTCATCCTGATGTCCTATTCCTGTGTCTCATCTTCGCTCTCGAGCCTTCTGGTCCGGTAGGCCGAGGGTCCCTCGGATGATGTGTGCCTGAGTGGACTAGCCTGCTGGTGGACGTCCGTCCTGTGCTCCTGAGCCGTCATGCCCCGCCAGCCATTGTGGAGCTCCGAGCGACTTATGGCTCCGTCGTCGTAGTTCTGCCGTGACTGGACTCCT
This sequence comes from Rhinatrema bivittatum, assembly GCF_901001135.1. Classification (NCBI taxonomy): domain Eukaryota; kingdom Metazoa; phylum Chordata; class Amphibia; order Gymnophiona; family Rhinatrematidae; genus Rhinatrema; species Rhinatrema bivittatum. The sequence goes on along the minus strand of NC_042620.1, from coordinate 305,896,690 downwards.
TCCTGCATCTGTCCCGTTCTTCTCGTGGTCCGTGACCAGCCTTCCTGGGGTGTGTAGGGCACATAGTGGACAGGGAGGTCCGCGACCAGCCCATTGGGTGCGCCCATAAAGGTGGGCTGAGTAGGGCACCCTGAGAGACAATGCAAATTTCCTCCCAGCCATAGTCAAGTTCCAAGTGTCTCGTCTGCGTTGCCGTCTGCATCGATTCCAAGTGTCTCGTCTGCGATACCGTCTGCATCGATCCCAAGTGTCTCGTTTGCAATGCCGTCTGCATTGATCCCAAGTCTCGTCATGGATGCCGTCTGCATCAACCCAGTCTCGTCATGGATGTCATAGCATCAACCCAGTGTCTTGTCTGCGATGCCGTTGCATCAATCCTGGTGTCACGTCTTCATAGTCCTGGTGTCATGTCTTCAACCCAAGTCCTCGTGCCATGTGATGCCGTCGCATCAACCCAAGTCTTCGTGCCAGGTGATGCCGTTGCATCAATCTTCAGCGTCTTGTCTTTGTGTCAAGGTCCATCTGCCCTCAATCTCAGGCCAGGCCTGCTGCTCCATGCTGCTCGCAGCAGGTCCAAAAGGGCTTGGAATGGTCGGAGGACCATTCAACTTCCAACATCCTTGGATGTTGGCCTTGGGAGCTTGCCAGCCTGGCGGAGGGTAGACCGTCAGCCATGCGGAGCCACCGTCAACCCTTGGCTCAGCCCGGAAGGTCTGGGTCGGGCTGAGGCCCATGGGCACACTAAACACCCTGCTTGTAACAAAAGGGAATGAATCAAGTTATCTGTGTAACAGAAGCGTAAGAAGGTACAAATGGGGAAGACCGTGTCACCAAATGGTCCTTTTTGTACTGAGATCTTCTTTTTCTGTACTGCTATATAAGTTTCTGTGAATATTATTCTTCAAAATCAGGAGAAAAACAAACATTTCACATTTTTACATTTTTAATGGCCACATATATTCTGGTGGAATATCCTACTAGTAGTAAAAAATACGTGGTTCAAAGGATTTCTTCATAGACACACATCTGAAACATTTGATAAGCCAGGTCTAATGCCCCAGTATTACAAAATCAATGCATAATTTCCACAAACATAACATAACAGATAATTGTTCATATGATTTAAGCCAAAATGACTTCTAAGAATGAACAAATCCATATTAACAAAGTTTTTAAATTTATACAGATTATTTGCATGCCAATACCCAAATGCTATTAGTTTACACAGTATTATGGACATAAAAACTAAAATGTTGGCAGTATTGGTTGGCTCAGGTGATTGGCACAGAGAACTACGGTCTCTCTCTGATAATCTACAAATTCAGGTCAGCATAGTAATAAACAAATTCCATTACCAGACACACATTTGGTGGAACAAGTTGATCTTCATCCACTTTCCAGCAGAGAGGTGCTCCTATCACTGAAGCTACCACAGTTGGCACTAATTGGCATTCTTGTTTACATTCCCAGTCAAGAGGTCAATGATTGACTGAGCATGCCAACCACATCACCCATCAGAATGGAGTTGACAATGCTCTGTTTTTCCTGTAAATAATGATAGAACTTGAAGTTCCAGTGCTATTCTAGCTGCCATGTGAAACACTAAATTCACTGGAAAATGTTTTTATAAAAAGTAACATTGAGAGCTGGCTAGAAAGCATGTACAAGATGTGTTCCCGGAACTTCTTTAAAAATCAGCTGTTAATCACCACCATTATATTATAATAAACGAAGCGTTCGGTGGTTTTCTTTTCCTTCTTGCATTGTGGCATGGTGCTTCATCTGCTCTTCTCCCGTAGCTTGGAGTCTCTCTTGTACGTAGTGATAACTTAAACAGAGCTTCTTTAGCTCTTTCAATATTCTGGAACGTACCCCATCAGGTCCCATAACCTCATTTACTTTGGGCCAGACTTTAGTAGGTACGCGCGGGCGTAGATTTGTGCGTGCAACCTGGCGTGCACAAATCTACGCCCGATTTTATAACATGCAGCCGCACGCATGTTATAAAATCTGGGGTTGGCGCGCGCAAGGGGATGCACACTTGTTCACCTTGCGCGCGCCAAGCCCTAGGGGAGCCCCGATGGCTTTCCCCTCCGAGGCCGGAGTGGCCACAGAGGGAACTTTCCTTCCACTCCCCCCCACCTTCCCCTCCCTTCCCCTATCTAACCCCCCCCCCTGCCCCAGCCCTATCTAAACCTCCCCTACCTTTATTGTCTTATTTACACCTGCCTCTGGGCAAGCGTAGATTGTGTGTGCCGGCCAAGTGCCAGCGAGCAAGCCCCCGGCACGGCCGCTGTGCTGGAGGCCTCGGTCCCACCCCTGCCCCACCCCCACCTCACCCACTCCCTGCCTTTTTTCAAGCCCTGGGACATATGCGCGTCCTGGGGCTAACGCGTGCTGCCGGGCCTATGCAAAATAGGCTCGGTGCACACAGGAGCGGGTTTAAAAGGGTTATGCGCATATATTTCGCGGGTAACCCTTTTAAAATCTGCCCCTTTCCGTTTTACCGGTACATTCAAGGCTACCTCTTTTTAAACTGTAGTATTGTCACCTGGCAGCCCCTTAGGTCCTTATCTTTTGCATCACCTTTTCCTCCTACTGTGAATACCAAGCAAAAATCTTTAAGATATCTGCTTTCTTCTTATCATACCATTCACCAAAGTAATTCTCCCCTTTCATTCTTACTGTTCCCCTTTTGGTCTATTTTTTTTACTTATATATCTGAGGACATTTTTATCCCCTGCCTTTACAGATTGGAATATATAAACTCCTCCATTTGAGCCTTTGCTTATCTAATGCCCTTCCTTCCTCACTTTTTGCCTCCTGGTAGTTTTGTCTATCCTCCTCTGTCTGTTTGCATTTCCTGAATGTTATTCTTGTTGCTCTTATTTTCCTCTTCCACTTATTAACATGCCTGACAATGTATTGTTGCCATTTCAATGTTTCTTGTTATTGCTGTTCATGTTTCCTCTGTATCTCTTAAATATGTTACGCTTGACAAGACTTCCTTAACATAATTATTCATTTTTTTAAGTTAGCCCTTATGAATTAAAGGGCACTTGTTCTAGTATAATTAGAGTTTGTTGGACTGCAAAGCTATTAATATAGCATTTAATAATTTAACTGTGTCAGATGGCTTCAATCTACTCTTTATTTAAAAAATAAGTGCTAAACTCTGTTCTGCAAAATATTGACTGAACCAAAAGAATATATATATATATCCATCTTGAGACTCATCCAGCCCAGTGAATTTTACTACTGATACCAGTTGGTAGTAGTACATTTCAAACCTGGACCTGGGAAGCCTGGAAATGTTATATATTTTAAAAGATTAAGGTAGAAGTGTTGAGTTTGTCTCTATAAAAATCTAAGATAATGAGTCTATGGTAAGTGTGAAGGAAGGAAAACAGACTGTGTTTGAGTTACTAGAAGAAAAAGTGAATCATACAGAGAGAACAGCAGTGATATGAGACCAGCTGGAATGCTTCTCATTAAAATATTAACATTTCTGCACCTGCTCCTTATTACTCTTTTATTACAATGCAGCATTCACAATATAATGTTTTGTCCTTTTTATAGCTGCCTGCTTCCACTTTGGAATTAGTAGTTATCAGTGTTGTTATATTCATTATTTGACTTTGCTGAATGAGGCAATATGAAACCAGCCATTTCAAGAAATAATCTCACAGTAGGACTGGAGATACTAAAGTCTAACACTGCTATAAAAATAGTTTCAATAAAATGGAGGGGGCAAACAACACTGTCAGGTATTGCAGCTGCTTCAAATTTAATTTAATGGGCAAAAAAATGCAGACCGTTGGAAATTGAACACTGGGAAGACATAGGTAGAATGTGGGTTGTTTTTTTAATGACTGGAATTACTTGCAGAGTATTTTTGAATTTAAAAAAAATTTAATTTACAATAACATGAATACTTTCTAAAGCAATCTACTACAGTGTGTTTATATAATTTTTTTTAAATTTTATATTTATGATTTTCATAATATATCAAATAAAGCATTTGAAAAAGAAAAAAGTGAAGATCACAAATACAAAATATCTAAACAATAGAGGGGAGGGCAAAATATCTAAACAATAGAGGGGAGGGGGTGAGCCTGTTTTTGTGTGACAGGGGGTTGAAGTCCGGGTGGTTCCAATTGCAGCATTTTTTTATGAAACTGGGAAAAAATTGCAGCGGACAAGGAGGAAGAAATTGTACAAGTTTTGGGAATGAGGGGGAGGGGGAAGGCTCACATTGGCGCCACAGGCCCTTTTCTTCAGGGGGATGGTACTGACTGAGCTACTTAACTGGATATCTTTGAAGATATCCATGTAAGTAAAATGTTATCCAGGCACTCAAGGCCGGATAACTAGAAAACACATCTGGCTATATACAAACATACCCCTAGATTCATCAAAATGCTATAATACTGCATGTATAACACCCATGGTAAGAAAAAGGGGTGTGTGTAAGAGAGAGAGAGAGAGAGAAACATATTTATAAGGCCTGTCTAGTAGTCAACCATTTATATCTCTATAGGAGGGCCAGCTAATTGCTTGAGATGAGGTGGTGGTGATGGTTTAGGGTTTAGGGGCCAGTTTTACATTCAGAATGAGATGTAAGAATAGCACAGTACACTTCGGTGAAGATTTGACATCATTTGGAGTGAGGAAAGTCTCACAAAAATGATATTTCTACAATGTTCTCTCACCATAGCTTGATGGACTCTATAATAGGGTATCCTCAAGCTAGTCTAAGATAACATAGTAGAAATATCATCTTTGTGAGACTTTCCTCACTCCATATGACTTCAAATCTTCACCGAGGTGTACTGTGCTGTTTGTACGTCTCACTCTACATGCAAAACTGGCACCTAAACCACCACCAACACCTCACCTCAAGCTATTAGCTGACCCACCTATAATCATATAAATAGTTGAATACTGTGACAAGCTCCCCATAGGTTCTCTCTCTCTCTCTCAAAATGTGAATTGTATTAGAGGCATATCACACAGCTTAATGCCAGGAAAAAAGGTGTAGTTATTTCCAGTGTTAAAACTGTGCAATAGCATGTGTTATGCTATCACACAGTGTGATATCATCCTGACCCTTCCAAAATTTTGCATTTTCAGGAATAACCCTAGTAGGTTTTCTAGTTATCTGGCTACAAGTAGCCAGATAACTTTATGCTAGTATATTCATTGGGATATTTATCCTGCTGAATATACAAGACACATTATCTGGCTAGCTTTAGCCAAATAACTTGTCCAATAAGTGGCCTACTGAATATTGGCCTTCAGGTGCAGAGTTTATATTGGGATTCTGTGCTATCCTCTGTAGACCCCAACCTTCACGCTAATAGAGAACTTTATTGATTGATGCTACTGAATAATTTTAGTGGTAGTATTACTAAATGTTTGAAACTGCCAAGGTGGTTCTTTGTTGCATAGAAGGTACTTCTGCCTAGAGAAACCACTAACATACGTGCCCAGCACTTTGCAGCATTGGTGAAAAATGTTTGTAGCAGTGCCTACTGCTTTATGATGAGGGTATCCTGTCTCCGCATGGCTGGAGATTAGCAAGAGGCAGGTATGTAGAGAGCCATAGGTCCTCTAACACAGTGGTTCTCAACCTTTTATCGGCCGGGACACACCTGACAGATGGTTCTCACATGTATGACATACTGAACATGTAACCATCATGGGGCTATGTGTAAACATACACTCTGCATCCAAGGGAACCCCCTCGACCCCCAACAATGGATCAGACAGAACTAGGTCATTACCCATACAACTCACCATACAAAAAAGATATTCTGGTTCTGGTGACATCTTAGTAAAAGCAAAACAAACTCCCTTTACTACTAGGTACAGTAGCCTTCCTTGTGAAAAGACAGTAATTTACCACTAATGCATATGCTATTGATAAAACACAACAAATAAGATTGATACAAATGCCTACATGCTAGTAAAATACCTCACCTCGGTCACACATAAAACCGACCTTCACCAAGGACAGAAAGACCACAAGTTATAAATTTGGAGACAGAAACTGGTGAGAGAGGTCAGTTCCAGGCAGCGGTCAGATGTGGTCAAGAGCAAGCAAAGGTCAGTCCCATGAGATCAGTCTGAAGGGTACTACTAGGAGAGACGCAGGAACAGGAGTCGCTGCAACAAGAGACAATGGAATAGGAGACACTAGTACAGGAGACGCTGGAACAGGCAAACTAAGAACACCAAGGTGTTTGACCCGATTGTCAAGGCAAGGAAGTGGTGTCTGACCACTTCCTTAAATTTTACTGTCAATCAGGGTGCACCGCAGAGCTGGGAGCCGCCCTTGGCCCTTTAAGAGTCCAGGCGATCCGCGCGCGCGCGTGCCTTGGGACAGGGTTGACGCCATAGAGGATGCCGAGCCCCACCATGAGGCCTAGTGAGTGGTGGAAGGCCTGGTGAACACCACCGCGGGATGCCATGGATGAGCGGAGCTGGCAGCAGCAGTGGGGGAGGACAACCTGGGACCCGCTGGAGCAGGGACGAGGTGAGCAGGCCCGGGCGCGGCCCGAACGTGGACGGGACGTGCAACAGTTCTATATTAGAACCTAGGAAAAAGATCTAGGCGTCATAGTGGATAATACATTGAAATCATCGGCTCAGTGTGCTGTGATTATCAAAAAGCAAATAGAATTTTAGGAATTACTAGGAAGGGAATGGTGAATAAAAAGGAGAATGTATAATGCCTCTGTATTGATCTGTGGTAAGATCACACCTTAAATACTTTATGCAGTTCTGGTCACCACATCTCAAACAAGATATAGTTGCACTAGAAAAGGTACAGAGAAGGGCAACCAAAAGGATAAAGGACAATGAACGGCTTCCCTACGAAGAAAGGCTAAAGAGGTTAGGGCTGTTCAGCTTGGAGAAGAAACAGCTGAGGGGGAATATGATAGATAAAAACATGAAAGGACTTGAATGGGTAAATGTCAATTGGTTATTTACTCTTTCAGATAATATTAGTTCTAGGGGGCATTCCATGAAATTAGCAAGTAGCATATTTAAAACAAATTGGAGAAAATTATTTTTTACTCAACACACAATTAAGCTCTGAAATTCATTGCCAGAAAATGTGGTTAAGGCAGTATCCTCGTCTCCTCAGTTCCAAGTCTTTGCCTCCTCGTCTCCTCAGTTCCAAGTCTACATCCAAGTCTACTACCAAGTCTCCAAGTCTACGTCCAAGTCTATGCCCAAGTCTACATCTAAGTCTCCACGTCTCCAAGTCTACGTCCAAGTCTCCATGTCTACTTCCAGTCTTCCAAGCTCCGTCCAGCTCTGTTCCTATGAACCAAGTGATGTGTGCCAAGCCCACACCATCGGCTCCTGTAGGCTGCGCTCGCAACAATAAATCCTATCATTTGTCTGTATTTCTATCTGAGTGTGATGTGTTTGCCTCTGTGTGTGTGTGTGTATGTGTGTGTATGTGTCTTCTGTCTGTCTTCTGTCTCTGTCTGTATATAGTATGTTTGCCTCCCTGTCTCTGTTGGTGTGTATGTTTGTGGTTGTCTGTCTATCTGGGTATGGTGTAATGTGCTTGCCTCTTTGTGTTTATGTGTGTGTGTATCTGTATGTGTGCGAAGTTCAAAAGCTGATTAGCTGGTGAGACTGTCAGCAGATCAGGAGTGCAGGACATTCTATGTGAATGCATGTACAGTATATATGTACTGTATGTATGTGGGTAAGTGTGGGTGTTTAACAGAGCTTATCCTGCATTCTAGCACTAGCTGGATTCACAGCAGAGAGAACCAATTTGCAATTTATTTAAAGGACATTAAGGAGACATCAGTGTCCACATTAGTAGTTGCCAATGGGGCGGATTTTAAAACCCCTGCGCGCGTAAATCCTTCTGAATTTACGCTCGCAGGGACCTCGCGCGCCAGCGTGCCTATTTTGCATAGGCCGCCGGCGCGCGTAAAGCCCCGGGATGCGCATAAGTCCCGGGGCTTTTGAAAAGGGGAGGGAGGGGGCGTGTCCGGGGGCATTCCCGAAACGACGTGGCGTTTCAGGGGCGTGCCACGGTGTTTCGGGGGCGGGCCCGGGGGCGTGGTGCCGGCCCGGGGGCGTGGTCAAGGCCTCCGAACCAGCCCCCAGGACCGGAGGACGGAGTGGGGCTGCCGGTCGATGCGTGCAAAGGGGTAGATTTTCAAATACCGCGAATAGGCGTACTTTTGTTGGCGCTCCAGGCGCAAACAAAAGTACGCTGGATTTTAATAGATACGCACAGAGCTGCGCGTATCCGCTAAAATCCGGGATCGGCGCGCGCAAGGCTATCGATTTTGTATAGCCGGCGCGCGCCGAGCCGCGCAGCCTACCCCCGTTCCCTCCGAGGCCGCTCCGAAATCGAAGCGGCCTCGGAGGCAATCCTCTAATGCCCTCCCCTCACCTTCCCCTCCCTTCCTCTACCTAACCCACCCACCCGGCCCTGTCTACACCCCCCCCCTTACCTTTCTCCGGGGATTTACGCCTCCCGGAGGGAGAAGTAAATCCCCGCGCGCCAGCGGGCCTGTTGCGCGCCAGGACGCGACCTGGGGGCGGGTACGGAGGGCGCGGCCACGCCCCCGGGCCGCCCCAGGCCGTAGCCACGCCCCATACCCTCCCCCAAAACGCTGCCAACACGCCCCCTAAACGCCGCGACGACCGGGCCCGCCCCCGACACGCCCCCCTCGGAGAACCCCGGGACTTACGCGAGTCCCGGGGCTCTGCGCGCGCCGGTAGGCCTATGTAAAATAGGCTCACCGGCGCGCAGGGCCCTGCTCGCCTAAATCCACTCGGTTTTGGGCGGATTTAGGCGAGCAGGGCTCTGAAAATCCGCCCCAAAGGTAGGGGGGGTTTAGATAGGGCCGGGGGGGTGGGTTAGGTAGGGGAAGGGAGGGGAAGGTGGGGGGAGGGCGAAGAAAAGTTCCCTCTGAGGCCGCTCCGAAATTGGAGCGGCCTCGGAGGGAACAGGCAGGCCGTGCTGGGCTCGGCGCGCGCAGGTTGCACAAATGTGCACCCCCTTGCGCGCGCCGACCCCGGATTTTATAAGATACGCGCGGCTACGCGCGTATCTTATAAAATCCAGCGTACTTTTGTTCGCGCCTGGTGCGTGAACAAAAGTACGCGCTCGCGTATTTTTTAAAAATCTGCCCCAATATGTTCATCTTTAACAGTGGATTGAAACATCATTCCAGGATATTAAATTTATCTATATAAAAAATGCTTCATTAATGGTTAATTTTTTCTATGTTTTTATTCTGATATGGATTGAGCATAATAAAATATTTTTTCTATTAGTTTGTAAACAATAATAAATAATTTTCTAGTGTTCCAGGAAGCCCCAGCAATACCTCACATTTTTATCCCTGAGGTTCATTTTCAGAGGTTGAAAGCTTCTCTCAAGGGCCTGACTATACCAGGATAAATCTGAGAAAATTTCTGCTTTGAGGCCTTTCAAAGTCATACAATTTTCCCTCTAATCTTATTGATCAGTTCTTGCTTTTTGTGGAAAGCATGTGATTATGTTAGAAAGATATTTTCAGATTTATCTCCTTTTCTAGAGGCTCTATAAACTCTTTCTCTCTCTGAAAGTTAGGGTTCTTTTCATTGCCCTTAATAGATTTATAGAATTTTTTGACTATAGATGGGACACTTTCTTTCTTATCAGATTCAGGTACTTTGATAATTCTAATGTTGGATTTTTGCTGCCTGTTCTCTAAATCATATAGCCTCTCCTTTAAGTTTCCTATGACCTTTTCCAAGGTCCTTTATATTCTTGAAAAAAAAAATCTGGCTGTAGAATTTATTTTTCTCCTAGATCTGTTTCATTTTGTGCAACTTGATCTTTGAGCTCTTTAACATCTCACTTCAAATCTGCCACAGTTCCGGATAAATCAGGCCAAATTAGTTTACATTCAGATTCAGCCATGAGCAAAATAGTGTAAGCTTTAGTAATAGAAAATCCATCTCTGGAGTCAGCGGGACAATTTCCCATTCAGACAGAGAATCCACAATTTTGCAGTCATTTAGAAATATCCTGAATGTATCTGCTATATTTAGCCAAAGCTGAAGCATACAAAGGTTTAGAATCCATAATGTATCGAGCAGAGAGATCCATGCTCATTGTGTACCTAAGCTCAATCCTCTCCAGCATGAAGAAAGCAAGGATATGCCTATTATGCAGAAGGACTTTCACAGTTATCAAAAAGGAGAAGATTTCCTTACACTGTAAATGAACAATGGGATTGGCAGGTCAAGAGACGAACATGCTGCACAAATAGGCAGCCACAAAATGGAGAAAAAATTCATAGCTCCTGAATTACTCTGTTCTTTTGCAGCATGGACTAAGCTTATAGCCCCTATAAATGAAAAAGCAATCTTCCTGGGTGCCTATTCTGTGACTCTGAAGATCTTTTCCATATTGAAGTATTTAGTAAAGCGGTTTTATATATTACAGTCACGTTTTATATATTACAGTCACTCAAGTTAGATGAATAATAAAGGAGTCAAGTCTCTTCTAGAATTTTCCTATTGCAGGCATCATGATCTGAAAGTTTATAGGTTTCTCATATTCTCTAGTTAAAACACTGAGATAGATTCTTAGGGGGACAGTTTTCAAATGGGATTTCTATAGGTAAATGGGTATTTATCCCGGAAAAAAGTCCCTCTGAAAATTGACTCCTTTCCCTGTGAGGAAAAGGAGTGCTGTTGGCGGAGGGTCCTCATGAGTTCTTCATTCTGTTGCTTTGCAACTGCAAAGTCTTCCTCAGTCACTGGCACACCTTGGAATTTTGAAAAGGAAATTCTGCAGGAAGTTTTCCTTTGAAAATCAGCTTGCAGGTCAAAGTACAAAGTACTTGTGGGTCTGGAAGTGTCACAAAGAGTTTTAGAATTGCCCTCCCTTATTATTATGAGAAAGACCAAATGTGTATTGACAATTATTTCCATTGTGTTTATTTATTTATTCAACCCTTTTAGTTATTAACCCTTTTCTTTCTTCTATACCTTTCTCCTACTTGGGGTTCCCAGGCTACTACTGCCACTTTTCACTGATGCCAATGCTAATGGGTACTGCTCCAGCAAGTGATGCTGCATACCAACATTTGACAGATGACCCACTTGCTTCCCTCAACCACTATTCTTGCTGAAGTGAATACACGGGCCCTCTCTCACTTTAAAGTGCCTCCAGTTCAGGGATGTCTTCTGCTATCTCTTCTCTACATTGTTGGGGGCTAATGATGGCACTGGAGTTGAGGTTGAGGGTGGACTCTGAGGAAAAATGCTCTCTAATTATGCTGCCTGCTCTTCTTGGAGTTTTGATCTCAACATCATCAGTATCATCATCTATATCCCACATCTCTGAAGTGGAGGCTAAGATACTACTGATTAATCCTCTCAAATTTTCTTCAACTAGTAACTCCAAATTCTGATTCAAGGAATCTAAGACAAGATTCTTCCTCAGAATCAGTTGAAAATACTGCCTCTATTGCCTCTGAAGAGGCATTCAATATAGAGAAGCATGCAGCTGGTTTTGTCTGTTGCACTTCCGCTGCCTCAGTCCATGCTTCTGCTCTGCTGCTGTCAGACTTGGAGGCATTGTGGCATGCTGGAGATGAGGAAAGACTAGGCACTTTGAAGAGAGCAACTTTTCTGCTAGAGAAAAAGAGGTATCTTGCGCTCCATCAGTAATACTAAAATTAGAGAATGGACAACCAGATCATAGGCCTTCAGAAGGACAGCCAGAGCCTGAGGGAATAGGGCTTGAGGAAATACAGTGTGTCTGTCAGGAGACCCAGGGCACTGGCAGAATTCTGCAGAATAAACTGCAAGGCATAATTGCTATCTGGAGAGAGATGCTGCAGCAGATGCCATTCTGCCAACCATAGTCAGTATGGAATGTTCCATGGCAGCCACCAGTGTACTAGATGCAACCTCCCCAAGCATTTGCTGAAGCACCATCACTATCCTGAATTGTTCCACTTCCTACTGTGGGAGTCTCCCACAGTGGATCTACCACCACCACCATCCATGATGAGGCCTCATCTTCCACTGTGCACACAAGGCTGTTCTGATGCATCCTCTAGCTATATTGCCACCACTGCAGAGGAAGGAACCCCCTCTGCTGCCATTGATATAGACTCCAAAAAAAAGGATCTGAAAAATTCAATGGTATTCACAAGAATACTAAAATAAAGAAAAAAACACAGAAAATGTGTTTATAAGACCATCATAAGAAGTAAGAGCTTGCTAATGTTCACTTAGTAGTGGTTATCCAGTGTTTGAATCATACAGTGCCACTTAAATGACTTGCAGTTCTACCTTTTAATTATAGGTCTCTTAAACATTATGATTTTTTTTGTAATTTTTGTGGTTTTGCATATAAAATATCCTTGCATTTTCAATTTTTCCAACAAGAGTCCATTGAAAGAGCCATTTACAAAAGCCCACACTGTTGTGCTTCCCAGCTGCATTGGTGCCGCGACCGGGCCTGCTCACCTGGTGTGCCCATCTACCTGCTCCTCACTCGCAGTCTCTGCCAGCGCTGCTCATTCACGGCACCCCCGGGCAACTCCAGGCCCATCGAGGCCTTCCTCCTCACAGCGCTCTTCGCGTCAGGGCTCGGCATCCTCCATGGCATTGGCCCCGCCCCCTAGCGCGCATACGCAGAACTCCTGGATGTTTAAAGGGCCACGCGCGGGAAACTCGTCCGCGGCACACCCCGATGACATCACCTGAGCCCTGTATAAAAGCAGGCCTCAAATCACTGCTTTTCGCCTTGACAATCGGGCCGTTCCATTGCTCCCTGTTCAGTTGCTCGTCAGGACCCACTCCCAGTCGACCGCAACCTGGGACCACCGTTCCGTCTGGCGTACGTTCTGCAGTGGCCTGGGCCCAGGTCTGGCGAGCACCTCGTTCGGGTCAACACCGTTAGTGTGATAGTTTGCCTCTGTTCCAAGTGTCTCTTGTTCCAGTATCTCCTGTTCCAGCATCTCCTGTTCCAGCATCTCCAGTCCCTGCGTCTCCTTGTTCCTGTATCCTACCCAGGTAGGACCTATCTGGACTGACTTCTTAGTACTGACCTCTGCCTGCCTGACCATCCTCTTGCCTGCCGCCTGGAACCGACCTCTGCCTGCCCGACCATCCTCTTGCCTGCTGCCTGGAACTGATCGCTGCCTGCCTGATCACTCTACTGTCTGCCGCCTGGAACCGACCCTCGCTTTCCTCGACTACACACGGACTGATTCTGGTATTAACCCCTGCTTTGGCTGACCTCTCTTGGACTGATACTCTGGCTCTGACCCTTGCACTTCACTCGGACACTCTCTTCTGGCCCTCGGGGACCATTGGGCCAATGTACTTGGATATCAACCTCAGCTTCCACATGGCTAGACCTGCAGGTGCTGCCTGTCTTATCCGGAGGACTTCCCTGAACTGTTGCCTGCCCGAGGTCTCTGAAGCTTCCGGTTCAGGTCTAGCTCATCCACTCTGCATCAGTCGCACACCCTTGCTTGTGGTGGGCACACCTCTCTGATACCTCTCTGGTATCAGAGTCCAGGTGGTCCAGCTACCCAAGGGCTCAACCTGTGGAAACCCCGGACTGTCATTAGTGAAGCTCCAGCTAGCCTCTATCTCCTTGTGTGCTCCGCCTCCTGGTGGCAGGCGCTCTCTGGGTCCGACCAGAGGGCCGTACCAATCCTGCACCAGGCCAAGGGTCCACCTCCAGCGCAACACAAACTGAGCCCAACACGACTCGTGTTTTGTATTTTCTTTCTTCCTCAGGAGCGACTTGTTTGGGCAATCATTAGTCTCAAAAAAGCAACTGCAATATGCAATAAGTATTAACAAATATCAGAATTAAAGCAAAGAGGTTTTTTAAAAAAAATAAAAACTTACTTAACTCATCTAATGATTTTCTAACAGAGCAACACAGCTTCACAGATTCTGTGTGGTTGTTAAACAATGGTCTCTGAACCCGCTATCTTTGTCTTTAAAATAAATATTCAGTTATGGATGCTAACCCAGCTGCATTTAAAAATCTGACCAATCAAAGGTGAGACAGTGACAGCAATGCCTGAAACATTTAAAAGAAGGAATACTGTTTAAAGCGTATTAAAAGATATTTAAACCAGGTGACACTTGTTGAATTCATAGAGGTCAATATTCAAAGTGCATTCAGCTCTATTTAGACAGATAAGCAGGACTTATGTGGCTAAATAGCAGCTGCCGAATATGCACTCATGTTAAGCGGTCACCGCTTAGCCATATAAGTCCCTTATATAGCTAAAATGTAAGAGTATAAAAAGTAGGCATGTACTGGAAGGATCAGGGCAGGAGCAAGTTGGACATATAACTTATATGCCAAACTACCAATATTTAGAGTTAGTCATATAAGTGTATGTCTAAGTTTAGACACACATAGAGCAGGTCTAAACTTAGCCGGATTGCCTTATCCAGCTAAGTACACAAATATGCGCGTCTATTCAGCAGCTTTGTAATGCCGCTGAATATACATCACAACTTATTCGGGTAAGTTATATCCGGCTGAGGGGGTCGGGTCATTCTCTAACGCTATCACATGCAAAAAGGGACTTTTTGCGTGCGATAACTAGCTCGGGGAGGAGTCGGCCCCGGAAGAGGAGGAGTCAGGACAGCACCGGGGGCCGACGCTGTGGACACATCGCTGGCGGCAAAAGGTAAGATTCCTTATCGCCGCCAGTTTCGTGTCGAATAACTACACCTTTTATGTAGCGGAGGTGTGATCGCTGCCAGCTATCGCAGGACCACCCCCCACCCCCGTTCACCGGATTCTCTGCGACCTTAGAGAATCCAGGCCTAAGTTACTTAAATGGCCAACTTTGAATATTGACCTCTAGAATGTCCAGAAAACCCATTCTAACTCCATTAAAAAAGAGACATGTTATATGGATTCAACCTCAGCTGGAAAACAAATGCTGTGACAGCCAATTATAAAATAGCATTAGAAACTTGGCCAATCAAAAAAGGACTTTCAACATTGAGCTTATCAATTCAAATAAATGGAAACATTTGTCGTTTTCCAATTTGCCATGTTTCAAATGCTTTTTTCTGTGGTTTGTTTTTTTTATTTTGGTGTTCTTGTAAAGTACTTGGTGATTATATACCATTGAATATTAGGGTTCTTTTTTTGTTGTCAGATCTTTACCTATTATGGATCCATCTGTTTTGAAAATTTGATTCAGTTATTCAGCTGATCATTCGGATGGAATTTTACAAGAGACAGCCCTATTGGGAGAGGATAATGTGCCAGATAAGCATCATTCATGGACAGATTATGTAAATTTACAGAAACATCTTATTAGATCTGAGTTGCATTCAGCAATGTTGATTCAATACTTATGCCAAAACATTATCCAACAAAGGTTACGTATGAACAAACCTCCTGTTACATAAATTAGAGTATGATGAGCTTGGGTTAACTAAAATTTATATAATAAATTTATATGTTTAGGTTTGATATGATTTTTTGAAAAAAATGGATGAGGAACATGATCAGAATTTTGCGCATCCCGGCCGCATTGGTGCCGCGACCGGGCCTGCTCACCTCGCACTTACCTCCACAAGCTCCGGACACTCTTCCCGCGCCTCGGCTGCCAGCTCTCAGTGTCCTCTGCGCCTCCCTCACTCACCACCATCCTTGCAGGCCTCACAGCAGAGCTCCCGTCTGGGCTCCATGTCCTCAGTGCCCTCGGCCCTGCCCTAGGCGCGGGCATGGACCGCGTTCCGCCCTTTAAAGGGCCCAGGGCGGGAACCTCGGCCCGGACGCTACCCAATGACGTCACCTAGTCTCCGCATTTAAGGCGAGGCTCTGCTCACAGAACCTTGCCTTGGCAAACGGGTCGTCTGTAAGGAGAAGCTAGTTGCCGTCCTGTGTCCTGCGTTCATCTTCCTTGCCTGTTCCAGTGTTCCAGTGTTCCTGTGTTCTTGTGTTCCTGTGTGCCTGTGTCTTCCAGTGCTCCTGTGTTCCTGTGTTCCCATGGTCCTTCCTGTGCTCCATCGTCTGATCCGGTCCCGCTACCCAGGTTGTACCTTCTCGGACTGATTCACGGTACTGACCTCGGTAGTCTGACCACATCTGGACTAATTCCCAGTATTGACCTCTGCTTGCCTCTGACCACGATTGGACTGCTGCCTAGAATTGACCTCTGCTTTGCCTCTGACCACGATTGGACCGCTGCCTGGAACTGACCTCTGCTTGCTACTGACCACGCTCGGACTGACTTCTGGAACTGACCCTAGCTTTGGCTGACTACCCTCGGACGGATACCCTGCCTTTGACCCTTTTGCTCCATAAGGACACTCTCTTCGTTGCCCCGGTGACCACCAGGCCAGTCTGTTTGGACGCTACTCAAGGCCTTCTTCCAACTAGACCTATAGGCGCTGCCTATCTTGACCAGAGGACCTCCAGTTCCTGTCTTACTCCATTGGTCTCCAGTTCCCTCTGTTTTGGTCTAGTCCAGTTGTTCTCCACAAGCCGCGCACCCTTGCTCGTGGTGGGCACACCTCTTGTTACCTCTCCGGGAGACCCTCAGAAGCCCACCTAAGCCCAGGCGGTCCAGGAATCCAAGGGCTCAACCCAAGGAGCCCCCGGACTGTTATTGGTGAAGCTCCAGCTAGCCTCATTCTCCTTGTGTGCTTCACCTCCTGGTGGCAGGCGCCCCCTAGGTACTCTCAGAGGGCTGTACCAATCCTGCGCCAGGCCAAGGGTCCACCTCCAATGCAACACAATTGACAAATGGTAGTAGCCAACTGTTAAGCATTATGCGATGTGGATGGGAGGGTCTTGCCTTTAGAATCTTGATAAGTGCTCTTAGGAGTTAGTTTGCATGCGTGACATTTTGGAAGCGAATAGTTTGGTGGATACATCATAAAAATCAAGATATATGTACATTGTTATATTGTGGAGTTTAGTAATTGAGATCTTTTAGTAATATATATGATTTAAGTTTGATTCAATGTTGTTTGTCACCGGCAGGTTATAATGGAGAAATTCCTTCTTTTGTGGTGAGAAGAGCATATAGTGGTGAGATCAGGTATTTGAGAAGGTTAGAAGTTTCAGCAAAGCCCACATGTATAGCATTTTTTAAGTTAATGTTATGATGGGCATATTGTGGAAATCAAAGAATATGTAAGTTTTTATAATGTGGAGCTCAATAATTGAGATTTTTTAATATTGGGTGTCACTGGTAATCAAATTGCTCAAAGGAGAGAAGGGTAAAATATAGTTAAGAGTCGGGTCTGTGTTAAAATACAGTTAAGAGTTGGGGAACACAGACCCAACTCTTAACTGTATTTTACCCTTCTCTCCTTTGAGCAATTTGATTACCAGAATTATACGTCAACATTGGAATTCATTATCTATTCAAGACGTTTTGCAGGGGACCTTGCGGTTTACATATCGAAGGGGTAATAATTTACGTGATCTGTTGACACATTCTGACTTTAATTATACACGTATCAATCATCAAATCAATGGTATACATAAACCATGTGGCAGTTGTTCAGTATGCCCACACACAAGCACTGTATCACATTTTGATAATCCCTCATCAGGAAAGAGATATTTATTAAGGTCTTTTTCGGATTGTAACTCGGAAGGGGTGATTTACATTATCCAGTGCCCATGTCAGAAAGCGTATGTTGGGAAAACTACCAGAAAGATTAAAGCCAGAATTGTGGAACATCGTTCTAACATTAAGCAAGCACAGGAAAACGCTCCTCTGGTTGATCACTGGGTTCAGTGCTCTCATAATATTTCTGATTTGTACTTCTTCGTCTTAGAAGTTGTTGCCCGCCCAAATCGAGGGGGGAATTTTTCTGAGTTTTTGATTCGTAAAGAGCAATGATGGATCCATTTACTAAACACTGTTATACCCCACGGACTCAATAAGGAACTTGAATGGACATATTTCACCTGATTTAGTTCAGTAACATGTTCTTTCATGATTGGTTGATTCTTTCTGTACATGCTGATTGGTCCACGTCATTTGGCGCCTTTTTGGAGTGTTTAAAAATACATTTGTTGTAATTGTTAATGTGCTCCCTGTTACACTATTTCGAGACCTATTATGGTATGTAAAACATTTTTTACACTTAGAAATTACCCGTCGGTATGTCTAGCCATTCATTGACATAGTCCTTTTATGTTTTGTTTTTAGGTGTGTTGACATAGGTTTGTCCCTCCTGACGCAGTCTTGGCGAAACACGGATCCGTGTCGGGGGACCCCTTGTATGAAATTTACTTATGATAAACAGTGGAGTTGCCATATGTAAATAATAAAAAGATCCATTTTCAAAAACTGGAAATTGGACTATGTAATTTTTCTGCACTTCTTATGGTATACAACATAAGATATTAACAGAGTAGGAGATGAGAAGTGAATAGTTAAAAATCAAATCAGTAGCCATATTTTATTTTAAAATATTGGTTTGGAGTCACAGGTTATAGTTAGTATCATTTATAATGATTTTACATATACACATTTTTTGTTTACAGATTTACCCTGATTAATATCATGCATTGGAACGTTGGCTGTTAAGGAACATTTGGATCTGAACATATAAGCTATGATATTTGATGTGAATTGGAATAATGATTATTGTATGGTGGTAAAGTTGTATTTTTTGGCTAAAGTGCATTTTTAAGGGTTTGACTTCTTCCCTGAAGAAGACAGCATATCGTCATCAAAATTAGGGTCCTAGTTGGGATTAGGTTAATTTTATTAGTATAAGTACTAGATAGCACTTGTACTTGTGTAGATTTTCTTGTTTTAGATTTGATAATGTAGAATGTCTTTGATTTAAACAATGTATATAATTAATAAATAACATTTAAATATTTTTATTTTTATATATAATTGCAGCACCTTTTGTGATATTTTGGGTATTCCTTTGTGCCAATGTCACTTTTATTTAAATTTAATTTGTTGGGGGTTTTTTTGCCGGGGGGGGGGGGTCCAACTTTAATTATTAATTTTGAAACAATGAGCTACAGTAAATGATATTCATTGCAAATTGCCATAACAAAATCTTTGAAAAAAAAAAAGAACTAAAATTCTTAGCATGAACAAAGTAAAAGAAGACATAATGAAACATATTTCACTCATTGTTTCCTTTCCTCTCCTCCCATCCCAGATCTACATCTCTACATCTCTTGGCAATTCTTTAATAACATCTATCATAAATCTGTTGCCCATGTGCATATGACAAATCTGAGAACAGAAATATCCAAGCAGAGATTATTTCTTGATAAAGCAGGTCTAATTGCAAAGAAAACTATACTGGCCACTTGGTTAGAAAAAGAAGAACTGATATTTGTTCACTGTAACTCTAGAATGTTAAAACTCCTAACCTTTGAATTCTTAATGGCAAAATCACTCTCTATGGGGAAAATGGAATTGGTATTAGAAATATGGCAAAATGTCCTAGATCACTTATCCCTATTGGTGAGGAATGTAATACTGAGCTTGTAAACTGTAATGTAAATTGTTTTTATTTTTTAATTGCACCCTGAGGAGCTCACTCTTACCATGTAGTGTTGTGACCTGCAAAAAGCACATGATGTTTGTTATTTAGCATGGTTTATAAGTAACCTTTCTTGCTTATCAGTCTCTCATACAATCACAGGACACTTTCTATCAGGGCTATTCTGAGACAATCTTTCTTCTGTACACTCTGATAGTCATCACTTGACACCCTCTTGGTGCAGCCTCTGCGTCTTAGCTGACACTAAAACCCACAAATCAGCAGCTTGTTAATTATTTTCACCTTACCTTGACTGGAACATATCATCAATTACTGATTTTCATTCATTCATACACTCATACACTACTCTTCCTACTGCTCTTATCAGTATTATTGTGATTTATGAAACTTTATAGGCCTTGGTGAAGAGCCACCACAAAGTGCTCCTGCTCATATCAGATCTCACCAGGCTTCACCCTTAATTCTAAATAGTCCCCCGTCTTTGTATCCTAGTGGATTACTGCTCTTGCTGATGTCACTGGGGCAAATAGTCCCTTTCACTAGTTAATTTGTCTGTTAAATTGTGTTTCAAGCTTTCATTGCTTATTTGGGACTTCAGGTTTTATTATTTTTTAATTTTTGCAATTCTTACTTTTTAGGGGTCTTTTCCAATGTTCCTATCTTTCTCTATGTTTTGACCAGCTTTTGAGATACTGCGCGTGCCTCATTGCCCATTGTTAGGGAAGTCGTTGCAATGTATTCTGGGATATGGCTTCAGTCTCCACATTGGTTGCCATGGTGGTACTAGTTTCCTCAGGTAGCTTTGTAGCTGACCACAGAGTTTACGGGTGTTCAGATGGCACAGTCATAAGATCTATGTGGCAGAAGGATGTCAGCAGCTTCTTTGGAGAAAACATCATGGAATGATGCATACTGAGGCGGCAGCCCTGGCATCACTGGAGTTGTAGGCATGCAGAGAATAGAAGAGACCTCCTTTAGGCATTTGCCATGACATTCTGGGCCCCAAAGTAGCCCAGTTGAATTGTGGCATGTGCAGCTGCAACCAGGGGTAACCCCAGAACGATAGGGTGCATGTCCTTCTCTAACACAAAGAAGGAAATTGACTCATTATGGAGAGCTCCGGTGCGGAGGACTACCAGTTCGGTACAACAGGTAACATCGCCCGGTAACGGCTCTCCATGAATAGACGATAGGAGTAGTGGAATCTTCAAGGTGGTGAGGGGAATCCTCAAATGTTCCACAAGTCATCGTAGAATAAAATTACCTCCTGCCCCTGAGTCCACCAGGGCAAGGGTCTGGAATTCCAACGGTCCGCAGATCAGAGAGAAAGGGAGACATCATCTCAGGGGGATGCCCCTGAGGTTCGCGCCAATGAGGAAATAAAGATGATGGTGGCGTGCGCACACGCACCCTATGGTACCTTGGAGGAGCACGGCGGAAAGCAGCACCAAAGCAGGTCTGGGGTCGCCTGAGAGGTCGGCAGACAGACGCAGCAGCAGCCAGTAGTCCGAGGTGAGAGGGAGGAGCCACATGAAGAGTGAGGTAGGCGGGGCGAAGCCATCATAGACCAACGGTCGCAACACTTACCTGGCCGCTATCTTTATTTTATTTAAATTTAATTTGGTTTCCTTTATTTTTGGCCAAATTCAGGGCCCCCCTTCAGAGCTGCAGGTACCCACTGTCATCATCGGTGACATCAGTGGGAATAAAGCCTAGCTGGCTTTGACATATTGGGAGACTTCCCCTAAGCCCTGCAACTCCAATCATCATTTTTTAAATACAAATCGCGGTGGAGCTATAGTTGTGCACTTACCCCCATCCTGGCATTTCCTGGAGTCGGTGCATTCAACTGGATGCAGCCGCTTCCTGCCTCCTTCCAATCAGGACAGTTCATCTGGGCCCATTCACCTCTGCAGGCCTATTCTCTGCCCATGGCCCGGGCCGATAAGAGCAGAAGGAGGAAGCCTGCAGCTTTGGTGCTTCCTCAGCAGTGGCAGTGTCGGCACAAGAAGCAGCAGGGTGGCCCAGCAGTGGTAGCGTTCCAATACCGCACCATTCACTTAAGTTCTCTCCTCATTGGCTTCCTTGCTGCCAGCTGCTTGCATTGCAGTTCTTTTATGCGGCTACCCCAGGCCTCTCTATGGCGATTTGCCTGTATTGTCTCAGCCACCGCTTCTGTCTCCCTTCAAGACTGCGTCACCAGTCCCTTGTAGAGGCCCGATGTCTTCTCCAACTGACACCCCTTCCTCTAACGGCTGCTCCGGTACTCCTCTCCTGCTCAAATCTCAGTCTCAAAAGCCCCAGAAATCACACAAACCTGGCCATCACAGTGATGACTCCCCACTTTACCTGCTCGGCCTCTTCCTGGACCCACATCAATCTCTAGCCCTAGGAGGGCCTCAGGTAATTTTTTTTTTAATTGTATTTTGATCATCCCCTTTACATTACAAAAGTTAACCAAAACTAAAGTGACTTCAAAATAAACACAATTTATGACAGTTTCAGTTTGTTAATCCTAGCTCTTTCACTAATAGATAAGCTTTAATTCCCTTTTAAAGCCCCTTCTCCTGCTACGCTTTATTCCTAATCAGGGATAGAAACCTCCCCTCTTGTGAAACTTGAACATTTCCTTAAGTAGACCCAAAGTCTTTAGGCATTAACCCTAGTCTTAGCCAAATATATTTTCCCCTTTCATAAATCAAGGTAATTCAATTTAAAAACCTTTCTCTGCTGTTTGTTTTAAATTCTTGCACAATGTGAAAAAAATACTTCTTTTCCCCAAACCAGGCTCCCTAAGATTCCTGCAGGGTAATAGAGGTTTCTTTCTAATATTTTAGGAAAGATACTTAGCTTAGTACGGGCACATCTATCAAGTTCATCTAATTCCACTTCCTCCCATAGGTTCCCTCCATAGCTAAGAATTTCTCTTTCTGCTTCTACTAGTGTCTAAAAAAATAACAACATAAGGCTTGCCATACTGAGTCAGACCAAGGATCCATCAAGCCCAGTATCCTGTTTCCAACAGAGGCCAAGCAAGGTCACAAGTAGCTGGTAGGATCCCAAGGCGTAAGATTCAAAGCTGCTTATCCCAAGAATAAGCAATGGATTTCTGCAACTCTACCTTTATAATTGTTAATTGACTTTTTCTTCAGGAACTTGTCCAAACCTTTTCTAAATGCAGCTAGTCTAACAGCTTTCACCACATTCTCTGGCAATGAATTTCAGAGCTTAATTATGCATTGAGTAAAAAATACATTTTTTTTTTATTAGTTTTAAATGTATTATACAGTAACTTAATAGTGTGTTCCCTGGTCTTTGTGCTTTTTCAAAGAGTAAACAACTGATTAACGTTTATTTGTTCCAGTCCACTCATTATTATATCTTCCCTCAGCTGTCTCTTCTCCAAGCTGAAGAGTCCTAACCTCTTTAGCTTTTCTTCATAGGGGAATTGTTCCATCCTTTTTATCATCTTGGTCACCCTTCTCTGTACCTTTCATAATTCTGCTATATCTTTCTTGAGATGTATCTGTCCCTCCTCTGTATGTGTCTCCCTTGCTTCCTTTTAGGAAAGCAGATAGCTGAGTTAGAATTGATTCCACCCTAAATCAGCTCCTGCCCACTCAAATTCTTCAACAAATTGGGTAGTAAGCAGCTGAGAATTGTAGTTTTTTAGGGATAGCCATCTTAGTTTAACCTCATTTGTTCCCAAAACAGCTTCTGCCTTATAGTTTAGACCTCCATTTCTTCCGCAGGGGCTAATCAATACCTAGTGATCCATCACAGTGCAAAATTGCTAACCATGCTCTGACAAGCCCCAAACATGCCCCTTTTGTTTGCATGCATTTTTGCTTGTTTAAAGCAAGTATCCATGCGTATATCACTCTTTTTTAGAATCAGGTGTATGCATTTATGCTTCACATATGCATGACTTTGCCTTTTTTTAATCTTTCTTTTTGCATTTAAATGGCTTATAGCTTTGCAAAGATATACTCATATCTTTTACTCCAAGTTCTATCTTTCCTTGTTACATGTAACTGCTTTTTCTGCACTATTGTTCAAGTTTTAAGTTTATTTTGCACTCCTGTTTCTTGTGAACCAGCATGATGGGACTATCGTCTTGAATGTTGGTATATAAAAAACTTAAATAAAAAAAATAAATAAATAAAAATAAACGAGGAGCAAACATAGATCTTCCAATATATAAGACGCAAGGGGAAACAGTATTAGTATATGCAATTTTCCCTTGTACGAATCCTTTGAAAATTACCTCCATAGTTACAAGCAGGACAATGCACTCACATTTCACAAATCAATTTAAAATTACCCACCATCCATTCCCTTCTGCATATAAACCCTTTCAACCTATCTACTACCAGCCTACTACCCATAGCCTCCTACATAACAGGACATTTTCTCAGTCTTATTCAAAACAGCAGTCACTACAGCGACTGGCTTTTGATCAATCTTTCCCTTGGAAAAAGCCAGATCTTCCATTTCCACATTTCTAAATCAAACCAACTTAGAACAATTGATTTGATTTGGAACTGAACATGCTTAAGTTAATCCAGTGTAAGAAGGGGCAAAAAGAGGCCACTCCTCTTTAGATCGCTTCCTTTCATAGATAACCCATCTGGCAGATGGAGTGGCAGCAATATCCATGGCTTTCAGTTTTAAGCACAGTGGCAGCAGAAAAAGCCCCTTCCTGGCTGACTAAGGCTGCAGAAAACAATTTTCTCTGGTGGCTGTGGGTTATTAAGTCCTCCTAAGCAAAGTGATGACATCTGTGGGGGGGTGGAGTTATACTAGGGGCGGATCTTCAGCCTTGGGTATGTGTCAGGGTCTGTGTCTTCAGGTCAGTGGCCCAATCTAACTTCCCCAGATGCAAGCTCTCACTGATGCAGCAGAAGTGCCCCTTCTTGACTGAGGCTGAAGGAAACTGTTCAGCACCAGTGGGTTCTAAGGTGTGGGGGAGGAAATGAGAAGGTAGAGCAAGGGCAGGAGGATGGGGCTTCTCTGGGTTTGATTTGAGGGTCTGGCCTTGCACTCTGAGCCAGCCAAGGCTGGAGATGTGTCAGAGGTTGCGTTCACAATCCCAGGGTAGGCAGTCCCAGTCATCACTTAATTGCAACATCTGGGACTAGATTTAGGGCTCATGATTTCAGAGTTCCAGAAGAAGCCCACAAACGTACAGCAGTACAAAAAAAAATGATGCCAGCTGCCCATGAGACCAGCACCAAAGAGGAGCTGTTCTCAGGGCCAACTGGAACTGTTTTGTCACTTTACTCTTAGTCTGATGGCCTAGTGCCATTTTCAAATAACTGTGGCAAGGTTAGGGAACTTTGGGGATTGCTTCCATCCCTTTCTTTTACCTGTGCCAAAGACCCCATGGAAAGGCCCATCCCACTTACCTGGTGTAGGGAGGGAATGTGCGGAGCTCGGCTCAGCTCAGCCAGGCTGAGTAGGCCCAGGTCTTGCCATCTTATTTGCAAGTGCTTCTTTTTAGAGGGGGGAGGGTTGGGTTACAGGGGCCCAAGGAGGCCCCAGAAATGGCACAGGAAGTAGAAAGAGGATTTTTTGTTGTTGTTGTTGTCCTTGGCAAAGAGTGCACACTATTTCCTAATAGAATACACTATTTGACCAAATGAAAACCAAACAAAAATGTTTATAATTTTCATCAGGCTTGTGCTTTTATTTCAGATACTTTGGGAGTCTTCATGCCACTTTTGTTGGTGCCCTTTGCTCCTCTTTTGGAGCATTGATGCGTTCCTGCCACTGTTAGTGCTACTTTACCTTTTTGGGCTGCTGCTTCTACTTTTGTTTGTGCCCTTACCACTCTCACAGTGCCTTGGCATATTCCTGCCTCTGTTCGGTTAGCTTTTCTCCCCACAGTGTCTTGAGGTTTTCATGCCACTGTTAGAGCTGATTTGCGTAGGGTGCTTGTGCCACTGTTGTTGGTGCCCCTTGCCTCTTTCACGAAGCCTTGGGGTGTTCATGCCACTGTTGGTACCACTTTGGCCCTTTTACAGTGCCCTGGGATGCTCTCACCACTGCTTAGACTGATTTGCCCCTGTCACAGTACCTTTAGCTTTTCAAGCCATGTTGCACCAATTTTTTATATCAAAGTGTTGTTCCTTTGCTGCTGATCCCAACCTGCAAACTTCATTAAAACTGGATAGAAAACCCCAGTGTTAGAGCCCAAAAGAATATACATTGCTCTCCCCATTGACTTTAATGGAGAGTGAATGAATGAATAACATGAATAAATGAATACAATTTTTAGCTCTGAACCAAAGAAACTGAAATAATGATCCAAACCAAAACATTTTTCTGTGAACATCCATAGTTTGTGTTTACAACCTAAAATAATTTTTATAATACTTTTTATTTTCACCTTGGGGGTGAGAAGTTCCCCTACACTCACTTACTTCAATTCTTGCCAGCCTTTTGTTTCCTTGGTCAGTATTGGACGCTTGGATTGTCTAGTAGTTGTTAGCTCATTAAAAAACTAACACCTGCAACTTCTTGTTAACATTTACTTTCTTCACACTGCCTCACTGAAGCAATGTGCTTTTACTTAAAGCAACAGCAGATTTGCATCAACCACCAATTTTTAATGCATTTTTTTAGGCACATTTTACCAGAGTGAGAGTGCCTGTTGTGGAAAGCGCATGTGTCCATTTGTCAGTCCACATCTTGAAGGCACCGTGGAGTGAAAGGTGTGCTTACGTGGTCACACAGATTTCATCAAGCAGTTGCGCATAAGTTGGAGCAGGAGCTGGCAGGAGAGTGGGGAAGAGCAGCAGGAACCCATGCTGCCGCCACTGCTGTTGGCTGTTCTTCAACATGTGGGTTTGGAAAGACACAGGAACATACTTGCCAAGTCAGGTCTGTGTAATAGTAGAATACTAGCAACTGTACCCGTTCTATGCGCGGGCGGCGAGCCTTTTTATTAGCACATATGCTCTTGTATGGAAGCGTTAGCTGAAAAGGAAAAACTAAATTGTTTTCACCCAGGGCAAGGGACCTGGAGGCTCGTTTGCTAAAGCCAGGGCTGGCAAAGTTTATTTACCAAGCTGTCTCTCGCACTCCCCCACACCCCCTTTCCTCTCTCACACACACATTCTCTCTCACTGGCATCTCCCTCCCCTCATATAGGCTCCCTCTCTCTCAAACCCACACTCAAGCATCTCCCCATCCACCCTCTCTTACCTCCCATGCTCTCTCTAACACCCTCCCCACCCCCTCTTACCAACCATGCTCTCTGTCACCATCCTCTCTCATACACACATTCTCTCTCACCGGCATCCCCCCATGCTCTCTCTCACACCCTTCTGCTCTCTCTCACCCTCCCCTCCCCGACACACATTCTTTCTCACCAGCATGCTGCGGGACCCGCGCCGTTCGCAGCAAAGATGAAGGCCCGGCGCACCGTTTGTGGCAAAGATGAAGGCCCAGCGCGCCGTTCAATCCGAAGCATAAGCAGGGCAGGAACGAGGAAACAGGAACCAGGAACAACGAGGATCAGGAACGCAGGGAAGAGGCGAATCTCTTAGTAGCAAGAGTACTCGACCAGCGAGGAGACCTGTTGCAAAGGCAACGCTATGGAGCAGAGCCTGAGCTTAAATACTGTGAGTAGGTTGACATCATCATCCGGGGCCGCGTCCAGGTTCCCTCCGCAGTCCCTACTTAAGTATCAGCGCTGCCCGTGTGTGCGCCAAGGGAGGGGCATGGCGCGGGTAGTGGCGTCTCTCCGCGGGCCACGCAGAGAGGTCCCATGAGCAAAGGCAGCAGGATAGGGAACACTGGGGACAGTGGCAGAGCCGAAGGCACCAGGGGAGACCTGAGGATGGAGCTGGCGGCCCACCGCCGCCAACGAGGAGGAACCAGAAGCTGGAGTCCTTGTGGAAAGGTGAGGGAGCCGTGCTGTGGATCTGCTGCAGACGGCACATGTAACAATGATCTCCAGGTTTTACAAAGTGCAGCTCGCAAGGTCTTCCTGCAAACTGCCTCACTTACCCCTGAAGCTGCCAGCAGTTGTTTGCAACAGAAATACTGCCAGTACCTGATTCAGCTGACCATGGCAAGGGATGCCACCATGGCGCTGCTCCCCAATCTCAATAGGCATATACGCAAGCAATGGCCCAATCTTTAAAGGGCCATTGCTTGCGTATATCTCCTCTGGAGATGGGACCTGCACCAGTGTAAACCATGCAGGTGGAACAATTCAAGCTGTCAGATGAAGAGAAGCAGAGACATCATAACCTGAACCTGTGTTTATATTGTTCTGCATCTGGGCATTTCGTAAGTTGCTGCCTGTATAATATGGGAAATTCAAGGACCTAGATCTGGTGGGAGAGGCCACCCTACGTCATCCTTGCACTTCTCCACAACTGCTATCCCAGTACGCT
The DNA here is from genome assembly GCF_901001135.1 of Rhinatrema bivittatum. Taxonomy (NCBI): domain Eukaryota; kingdom Metazoa; phylum Chordata; class Amphibia; order Gymnophiona; family Rhinatrematidae; genus Rhinatrema; species Rhinatrema bivittatum. The sequence goes on along the minus strand of NC_042620.1, from coordinate 305,868,734 downwards.
TATCATTTGGGGATATTTTTGTTGATTCTCTTGCCTTTCTGGATATCGGCCTGGGGACAGCTTTATCCATGAGGCTCTGGTCCAGCACTACTGCATACCGAAGGTTCCTTTGGACACTGCTCTCTGGATCTTCTCCATTTACAGAGACCACTTGCCAAACTTGTTACAAAAGCCACAGTACCACTGAGCATGCAAACAGGGGTCCTTCATGGAGAGAAAATCTGCCTCTACATGTTTAGTTATCTTGGGCCTGCCATGGTTCATATTACATCAGCCCTACTTTGATTGGACCATGTTACAAATTGCTAGATGGAGCCCTAGCTTTCACCAGCAATGCTTTCCAAAGTCTCACCTGTGGTTCTTGTGGCTCGGACAGTTACCTTGGATCTTCTTGGACTTCCACCATAGTAAACCAAATTCGCCAATGTTTTTAGCAAACAGCAGGCAGACATCCTGCTGCCTTATCGCTCCTACGATTGTTCCACCCAGAGGCAGAGTATACCTACTTTCTGCTCCTGAAACAGAGGCTATGACCAAATATATTAAAGAGAACTTGGAATGAGGCTTCATTTGCCCCTCTTTGTCACATGCAGAGACTGGATTCTTTTTCATTGGGAAGGACAGGTTGTTACATTTCTGCATTGATTATCATGGTCTTAACTCTATTACCAAGAAAAATTGCTATCCTCTTCCCTTGATCATCGAGTTCTTTGACTGCCTTCGGGCCACGCAAATATTTACCAAGCCGGACCTTTGGAGGGGGGAGGCATACAACCTGATCAGAATCTTAGAGGGTGATGAGTAGAAGTCTGCCTTTAAAACCTGTGATGGACACTATGAATTCCTAGTGATGCCCTTCGGGTTGTGCAACATCACAAAGGTCTTCAAATGTATGGTAAACGAGATCTTTGGGGACCTTCTCTACTCCCATGTGGTATTTTACCTGGATGATATTCTAATCTTTTCGAAGTCATTGGAGTACCGTCATTATGTGAAACAGGTCCTCCAGAGATTCCATGAGTACCACCTCTAATATAAGATAGAGAAATGTACCTTCAAACAGGCAGAACTCCCCTTTTTTGGATATATTATCTCTTGTCAAGGCCTTCATATGGACCCAGATAAATTAAAAGCTACACTGGAGTAGCCCTGGCAAGTAGGCCTTAAAGAGTTGCAGTGGTCCTGAGTTTGCCTAATTACTATAGGCATGAATATTCCTCCTTGGTGGCCCCATTCACAGCCTTACTAATAAAGGCTTGCACACCAAGAACTGGACAATGGACACTATCCAAGCTTTCAAGCACCTCAAACAGGAGTTAACCCTTGATCCATGCTTACACCATCCAGATTCATCCAAGCCATTCATCTTGGAGGTAGATGCGTCTAGGTGCTAACCTACTACAGCATAATCATAATAGTGCACTTATGACCTGCTCATCCTTTTCAAAGAAATTCTCTCTGGCAGAGAATAATTATACCATTGGAGATCATGAGCTACTAGCAGTCAAGTTAACCTTGAAAGAATGGTGACACCTGCTGGAAAGAGCCAAGCAGTCAGTAACAAGTTACATGGATCACATGAACCTAGAGCATCTAGCTCAAGTGCAGAGACTGAACCCTCAGCAAGCCCACTGGTCACATTCCTTTGATACTGAGGGCTCTCTAGAAACCACACTACATATCATCAACTCTGCGAAGATTGTGGTTGCTGCCACATTTACTGTTCCTCCTGGGAAGACTATAGTTCCCTGGTGCCTATGACAGAAGGTTCTTCAGTAGGCCCATGATTCCCACTTGGCGGGCATCCAGGTATCACTCAAACCTTGGAATTAGTCATTTGATACTACTGGTGGCCTCAGATGAAGACCAACATGAAGTGTTACAAACAGTCTTGCCCCACATGTGCCATGAATAAGAGTATGCGAGCATGATCTTGGGGGTTGTTACAGTCACTGCCAACACCCAAGAAACCCTGGACCCATTTGGCCATTTACTTCATCACTGACCTTCCCCTCTCTGGTGGCAACACCACCATAAGAGTAATAGTGGATAGATTTTCTAAGGTGGCTCATATCATGCCCCTTCCAGGTCTCCCATCCACACCTAAACTGACTACACTCTTTGTCCAGCACATCTTCCATCTGCATGGGCTCCCTCTTCATATCCTCTCAGACTAGGGGGGGGGGGGGTGTTCAGTTTATATCCTGCTACTGCAAAGGCTTATCTAGGAAGATTAGAATTACATTGGATATCATCTTAGTATACCACAGCCAGAGCAATGGACAAACTGAGTGTGTAAATCAGTCTCAAGGCCTTTCTACAATCCTACATGAAACAGTAGGATAAATGGGCCTCCCTCCTCCCATGGGCTGAATTCTCACATAATAATCATGTGAAAAGTTCCACAGGGTCATGACCCTTCCACATCATGTTTGGATGCCATCCCCCTGTACACCCAGACCTATTCTGGACTCTGATTCTTGCCCAGCAGCTAACCTGATGGACAGAAACTCCAGAAACTGTGGCAGAAAACACACCGTCTTCTAGAATAAGTGGTTAAGCATTTTAAAAAGCACGCAGACAAGAAACACTGCCCCTCAACTTCTCCTGGGAAGCTTAGTTTGGCTCAGCACTAAAATTCTACGATTTAAGTTGCCATCTCTGAAGTTCACACAGTGATTTGTGGGTCTATTTCCCATTGAATGATAACTGCACCCTGTGGTTTACAAGCTCAAACTACTGGCATCTTTATGGATTCATGATAATTTCCACATCTCACTGCTGAAACCTGTCATTTCCTCTTGGACGAGCAGACTGCCCTTCAGTCTACCAAAGTTGCTATGGAAGAAGACATTCAATTGTAGGTGCAGGAGATTTTAGATTCCCAAATAGCCCAATGCCAGTTGGAGTATCTTATCTCTTGGAAAATCTATGGCCCTGAGGAAAATTCTTGGGAGCTGTCCTCCAATCTGCAAGCCCCCCTCCCCCCAACACATTTCCGAGTTCCACAAGAGGTTTTCCAGTAAACCCAGGTCCAGAAGATTGGGGACATGGCTTTGGAGGGGGGTTACTGTTACAAAGCACAACTTGCAGGGCCTTCTCATGAGCCACCTCACTTATCCCCAACGTCACCAGCACTTGTTCACCATGAGAACTCTGCCAACACCCAATGCAGCTGACCGCGGCAAGGAACGCAGTCATGACACCTTTCCCAATCTCTCTATTGATGCACTACCAATGACCTTTAAAGGGACCATAGCAGGAACTCAGCCGCGGCACCCAGTAATGACATCACTGGCTTCTCTGTGCTTAAGGTTCCTTTGGAGGAGCCACCAACACCTCAGCAACAGGTCTCCTGCCTTTCAATGCATGTTGCTCTAGATCCTGGTATCCTGCTTCCTGGTTGCCATCATTCTATATTTCTGGTGCCTTGCCTCATCCAACCTTTCCTCTTCCTTTTGTACCTCATCCAACCTTGCCTCATCCAGCCTTGTCTTCTCCAGCTTTCCTTATCCGTCCCACCTTGTCCAGCCTCACCTTGTCCTATTCATCTTATCCAGTGTCTAGAGTATGTCTTTGTCTACCCTTGGCCTGACTTTCTGGTGCTTTACCTCTTGCTTGGACATGACCACAATTGCTTGCCACTTAGATCTGACCCCTTGCCTGGACCTGACTACTCTTACCAGTTGCCTGCCCCAACCTTGGCCTGTCTCTGACTCTATTATTCTGCTGCCTGCCCTGACCCCGGTATGCTTCTGGATTTTAGTTTTCACCACACTAGGGATCCACCTAAGCCATGCCTGCTTCCATAACCCTAGGACTCAACCTGCAGGGGAGGTGGCTGGTAAAAGTGAAGCTTCAGACTGTTGTGCTATAGGGCACGTTCACCAGCTGCTTGTGAAGGCCTCATGGGTTTACCCTCGAGGCTGTTTCAACTATGCCACAGCACAAAGGGCTCATACACCCGCTATCTTCATTCCAGGATTCTACCAGAGACCCTATGTTTATTATAGCTGGTCCAAACCTATGGAATGATCTTTCTCATGAGCTTAGAGCTAAAAAAGTCCTGTCTCACTTTAGGAAACAACTTAAAACACATCTGTTTGCCATGGTTATTGCCAAAAGACAACATTGACTGCAGTCTAGGACCCTCTAAGCCAGGTTACACAACCATTTTATGTTTCATTTTGGCTTTGTTTTTCTGTATTGTATACTGAAATGTTTAGTTATCTATTACTGTTTGATTGCATTTTATGTGTGTATTTTCTGTTACCTGCCAAAATTTGTGGAGCAACAGGCTAGAAATTTTATAAATAAATAAATAGAAATATAAGCCTGGGGTTCCGATACTTTGTGCTGCTTTAGTTCCCCATACTCTATACCTTGGGGGTCTTGTTTCCACTCTGCCTTACTGCCATTTTTCTGATGAATCATTCTGGGGGTTTTGTGGCGAATCAGACTGGCTGCCATATTACAGTCTTTACACCTTGGGGGTCTCTATTCCATTCTTCCTTGTTGCCATACCCCCAGACCTTACAATTTGAGGGTCTTGCTGCTACTCTACCTTGTTACCATACTCAAAACTCTTTACCTTGGGATATTCTTACCAAGTGGTTGGCTCCTGTGCACCTCTCATTGTGTGTTGATGTCATCATGTCATTCTTAGTGCTGCTTCATCTCTCTATCAGTGTCTGGGTTCCAGTCCCTCCAACTTTGCTGCTTTGATCCCCTTTCATGGTGCCTTAAGATATTCATGCCACATTTGATGCCATTATGCCCCTCTTGTGCTGTCTTTGAGGTTCATGCCCTGTTATCGATGCCCTCTTTGAAAGCCTTGGGATATTATTGAAATTCTTGTTGTGGCTTTGCTCCTCTGATGGTGCCTTGTCAAACTCCTGCCACTGCTGGTCCCCTTTAGCCCCTTTATGCCTTAGGCTCTTCATGCCACTTTTGGTGCCACTTTACCACAGTCTTGGTGCATTGGATTTATAAATCCCCCTTCTGGTGATGTCAACATATGTTTCATTAGAATTGATTTGAAAACCCCAATTTTTAAGCTCAAAATAGGCTTCATTGTTTCTCCCATTTACTTTAATGGGAAATAAAAAATGGATGAAATGAATTAATTTTTCTTTTTGAAACTAATGAAATAAATGGATAGTAGTGACCCATGAAATGAATAAATGAACCAAAATGAAATTTTTTCCTCTGCATATCCCTACTTTTGAGAAAACTGGCAATGGTACCAGTCTTTATAAACACACATTCACACATACAAAGCCCGTGAATATGCATATAAAGGGGCAGGGTTTATGTATGTATAATTTACATGTGAAATTTTAAAAAATAGATAGCAAAAGTTCACACATAGGGGCGGATTTGGCTGTGATTTGGCCCGGATTTATGCGAGCAGGGCCTTGTGCGCCGCCGCGCCTATTTTCCATAGGCCTGCTGGCGCGCGCAGAGCCCCTGGGACTCGCGTAAGTCCCGGGGTTTTTTGTCGGGGGCGTGTTGGGGGTGGGGCCAATCGACGCGATGTTTTGGGGGCGGGACGTGGCGTTTCGGGGGCGGGCCCAGGGGTGTGGCTTCGACCCCGGGCGGTCCGGGGGCGGGGCCACGCCCTCCGGAACCACCCCCAGGTCACGTCTCGGCGCGCTAGCGGCCCGCTGGCGCGCGGGGATTTACTTCTCCCTCCGGGAGGCGTAAATCCCCGGACAAAGGTGGGGGGGGGGGCGAAAGCGAGTTCCCTCCGAGGCCGCTCCGATTCCGGAGTGGCCTCGGAGGGAACGGAGGCAGGCTGCGCGGCTTGGCGCGCGCCGGCTGCACAAAATCGGCAGCCTTGCACGCGCCGATCCTGGATTTTAGCAGATACGCGCGGCTATGCGCGTATCTACTAAAATCCAGCCTACTTTTTTTTGCGACTGGTGCGCCAACAAAAGTACGTGAACGCGCATTTTTTGTAAATCTACCCCATAAGTTATATTTGGGTATATTGGCTAAATATGTTCACGTTCAAGCATTGTTGTGCTATACTCATATATTTTCTCCATTAGCATGTGTAGATTTGGTCCATTATTGGGTTAGCTGCAGGCTCCATGTCATGAGGAACAGTCAGTCCAGGGTTTATCCCTATTTCTTTCAATGGAGATAACAACTTGACCAGCTCTTCCTTCCCCTGATGACATGGAGCCTGCAGCTAACCCATATCCATTACACATATATTGGGTGCAATGGAAGCAAGACATATGTAGATGATGAACTCTTCATCTGAAGCTTTGATTTTTTTTATATTTTTGCCTTTGATTTTATTCCTTATACCTGGTATTTAATTATTAAGGATGAGAACCTTCAGTCAGCAATTAACAATCTATTTGGAAAGTATATATATCCTGTACATTACAATACATAAGGCAATGAGTTTCTAATAGGTCTCATTAGCAAACTCTACCCTAAACATTCCATGAAGTATAATTGATATCTTGATTGGAAGCAGCTGAGGGAAATTACAGTTCTGACCCAGCTTCAAGTGATAGCCAAGCTTTGAAGGCTTGCGCCTGTTTATGCCCTTACCTTTGCAATGGAAACATACAAAAATAAATAAAACATACACCTGTACTAGCATGCAAGAGATAGGAGGGCACAAATATAAAGCCATCCTCCTTTATTTGTAGATAGTCACTAAAGAAGGGAAAGAAGGAGGAAATCTGGTGTTCTAGGCAGTCATCCATCTTAATATTAACCAGGTCATCTCAGAGGTCAGGAAGTGTTAACTTCTCAAGATGCTGTATTTCTTATATTGGTTCTGCCTGAAGATCTTGAGTTCCTCTTGAGATGGATGGCCATATACCTGGCCAGGGGGCTTAGGGGCCACTCCCACTTACTCAAGGTGAGACCCCAATTTGTAGCCTAAAATGGGTATTTTTACCTATTGTCCCATAATATGCCTTTTCTTCTTGGCCTTTAGTCCATTTGGCCACTGACCATTTAACTAAAGAAGAAATTAATGAAAGGGAGGGAGTAAAAGAGGAACTCAAGAGATAAGGGAGAGTATACACTAACATAAAAGTCAAGGAAAAGAATTCACACCCCTAAGAGACAAGATAATTAGATATCAAACTCTATCTGGTAGTCAGAAGGGGAAAGAGGAAGGCAAAGCACCCTGTTTAGTACCCACAGTGAAGGAAACTTCTCCACCAACCCCTCAGCCTTCAGGCAGGAGTGCACAATGATCTTGAAGAGGGCCCTGCATTCCAGTGAGGGGCCGAAGCCAGCTGAGCTCCCTTGCACTGCCAAATGATTTACTTAGCTGTACCCAAGAGATAGCTCACCAGGATGTCTTGCATATGCGAGGGGCCCCTTCACGAACCATGTGCCCAAAAACCAAAAGATGCAGAAGAAAATGTAACCAAAACTTGAGGAAAGCAACTTAAGAAAAGCAAAAAAAAATGACCAGCCGTGGACACCGGTCCACCAAAGGGGAAATGACTACTCCTCCCCAATAGAAAACACACAGCAGAGAGAGATGTCTATGAACCTGGCCAGGTACCTGTTGGTGCATACCATGCTGTGCATAATGCTCCTAGGGGAGGGAACTGAATAATAGGACTCTCATCAGGAACCCTTCTCGCTCCAAAGTAATGACTTCCAAGGTGTATCGGGCCTGGAGATGAGGGCAAGGTAGTAGACAGTGTGCAGGACCAAATGTTAGAGGCTCTTCCTCAGTATGGCATGAAAAGCATACTGTGGGGGTGGAAAGGCTGAGACTGAGGCAGAAAGCACCCTTTCTCAGCACGCCATGAGCAGGTCCGGAGGGATGGGGGAGGTAGACAGTGACCTCCAGTCTATGAAGGTGGATTCATTGGCAGTTAGTATTGTTTGAATTTTCTGAGGAACAGTCAAGCAATATGGGCGGGGGGGTGTCCTTCATCTCTTCTCCATGTTCCTGACTGCAAGCCAGAACATCACTGACCATTTCAATGTGTGCCAATTGAAGGCTGTTCCCTATGAGTGGGAGCTTGAGCACCTCCGTAGCCAGAGAAGAACAGCTGAGAAAAGGTGCACCCAAGATGTCCCCACTCATGGGCTGCAGGGTCCATCAACACATTTATAAGGCTCCATGCTTTGAAAACTTCCCAGAAGAAGGCAGACAGTGTTGAGAGGCTGGTAACGTATGCCCTCTCAGAAGTGAGAAAAATTCTTGTAATCGATTATGACCAAATGGATATAAATGTATTCATAATCAATATTCAGAGGGTTGGGGAAGAAGGAGAGGGATGATTGTAAGAGAGTCCATAATGATTAGCAAATAGGAATGTTTTTGTTTCTCTGGCTTTGAATGTCTATTGATTTTGTTATGGGCATGAATAAGTTGCATCTTCTCATTATTTATCAGGCTCCTTGGGAGGATATTGTGATTCTTACTGAACTGTCAAAAATTGTTTCTTCAATGTTAATAGAATTTCTGTCCAAAGTGATTTTACTATTTATGCAGAGAGTCTGGCCTAGTGCAAGATTTTCCTGATTTTATGCAGCTGTTAGGACTCAATCAGTATTTTGACCATTCTACACATCAAGTGGGCCATGTTTTGGATCTCCTAATTTTTTCCTGTGCACAGACAATAATATTGAAATTGTTCCTTTGCATCTGCCCACAAACTGACAGGCCATGGTAAGCAATCATATTACACCTGTACTTTGCTCACTACGTTGGATTCCTATTCAATGGCAGGTAAAATTTTTAACTTGCTATGATCATACACAAACTGTTGAAAATTGTCAGTGCGCCCTGGATGGGATCTATATTACGTATTTATACCCACTCCAGATCCTTAAGAGCCGCTAACACGAGATTGTTGGTGATACCTTTCGCTCAACTTGCCTATATTGTTGAAAGACCTGACCAAGCCTTTCCCCTGTTTTGGAACTCATTGCCTATGCAGCTCTATACTATGACTAAGCAGGCATTTTAAAAAGTTCTTAAGACCTTTCTTTTTAACAATATCTTTGATTTAGCAGATTAAATTCTTCAAACCATCTATACTGAATTTCTTTCTCATCCTTGTTTGAAGCACTTGATATTGACAATTTTTTTCTTGTTGTCACTAGTGTCTCTCTCTGGTTAAATTTAATGCCTCACTGATAACATTTGTACACTTTCTATGAAATTGCTGCTTATATAGGAAAGCAAAAAGTGAGCAAACCTCAGTCCACAGTGAGTACTGACTGCAGAACCTTCATCTGCTGTTGGTAAGTTGCACTTTCTGGAAAAGAATACTTAAATCTTGAAAAATAATTTCTTAAAGGGTTCAATTATTATTGTGTGTGTGTAGTATGTGCTAGTTTTTAAGGCTAGTGTTAGTTTATAAATGTTAAGAATGATGGGATAGTACATTTGGATTAGTTTTGTTACGAGCGCGCACGGGCGCGGTCGTCTCGGGCAGGTGGTGAGCCCTTGGGCCACGGCAGGACCCCAGGAGGAGCCCAAGGCCACACCGTGGGAGGTGAGCTGAGCAGGCATGGTGAGCCAGGCAGGCAGGTACAGAAGCAGGGAGTCCGACCCTCAGCCGGACCTGCGTGCCCATGGTAGCCAACACGGGGAAGTTGACTAATGAACGGTCCTCCGACTGTTCCCGGCCCTTTCGGACCTGCCGCAGGGAACGGCAATGGGCAGCAGGCCGGACAGACAGCAGACGGGGCAGAAGCAGGCTGAAGCAAGACGGAGACATCAGGACAAGGGCTGAAGCGAGACACAGGAAAGGTCCAGGCGAGCAGGAACTCCGATGCTGGGATACTCACATCCGAAGCCCCCTCGGCTGGCAGAAGCTCAAGAGCCCGTGGGACGAATCCCTCCTGTTGGCCACTCCAGGGCCCAACAGGACAGAAGGCTCAGGAACCAGGTCAAGGCAGAGACAGGAAGACATCCGGACAAGGGCTGAAGCAGACACTGTAGACAAGGCTGGACGGAAACATTGCACTGTCCATCAGGGCGCCCTACTCAGCCCACCCGTGGGACTGAGTCGCGGACCACCCTGTCCCAGACGCGCCCCACACAGCCCAGGAAGGCTGGTCGCGGACCACGCTGAGAAGGAGGGTGCGGGGAAGACCCAGGCGAACAGGAACTCCGATGCTGGGAAACTCACATCCGAAGTCCTTACGGCTGGCAGGCACAGGAACAAACAACTAGGCACACGTCAAGGCAGACATCAGGAAACACGTCTAGGCAGACATCAGGAAACATGGAGGACCTGGACCGGCAAGGTTACAGACAACTGTAATGCACAATCCGAAGGCCCGGTGCAAATGAACAGACAGTCCTTAAATACTGGAGGTAGAAGGCAACTCCCTGGGAGGAGCTTGCCAGGACCGCCCATCGCTGGTCCTATAAGTCAGGTGGAGAGCTGCGGGCCAGCCCCTAGGAGAAGGGCGTCGCCAAACAGGAAGTCCAAACGCTGAGGCATGCAAGCCACAGGCATGCCTCAGGAGCAGCTAGGCCTCTAAGGCCCTGGAGCAAGTCCTGGAAGATGCGCAGGCGAGGCCCTGGCTTCAAGGCGGCCTCAGGAGGAAGGTAAGAGACCTCCTGCAGCGCAGCAGCAGGGGGGATCGCAACAGGTTTTGTGAGCTAGTATAGGTTAGTATTTGTAAGTGTAAAGAATTATATGGGCCGAATTTTAAGACCTACGCGCAGGCATAGATTTGTGCGCACAACCCAGCGCGTACAAATCTACGCTCGATTTTATAACATGCGTGCGCAGCCGCTCACATGTTATAAAATCCGGGGTCAGTGCGCGCAAGGGGGTACAAACTTGTGCACCTTGCACGCGCCGAGCCCTAGGGGAGCCCTGATGGCTTTCCCCGTTCCCTCCGAGGCCACTCCGAAATCAGAATGGCCTCGGAGGGAACTTTTCTTCTGCCTCCCCCCACTTTCCCCTCCCTTCCCCTACCTAACCCGCCCCCTAGCCCTATCTAAACCCCCCCTTACCTTTGTTAAATAAGTTGCACCTGCCTCTGGGCAGGCGTAGGTTACGCATGCTGGCCGAGTGCCGGCGCGCGATCCCCTGGCACGGCCACTCTGCCGGAGGCCTCGGTCCCGCCCCCACCCTGCCCCTGGACCGCCCCACCCCGCCCACTCCCCACCCCTTTTTTCAAGCCCCAGGATATACGCACATCCTGGGGCTTGCGCGCGTCACCGGGCCTATGCAAAATAGGTTCGGCGTGCGCAGGAGCAGGTTTTCAGGGTTATGCCCATAATATACGCGCGTAACCCTTTGAAAATTTGCCCCTATATGTTTATGGATAATAGACTTTGAATTAATATGTGAACTACTATAGTTTAGTATTTGTAAATATAAATAATTATATGTATTTAAGGAGAATAGACTTGGATTAATTTTGTGAGTTACTAAAAGTTTGTATATGTTTGTAAGTATTAGAAGTACAGATTTCCAAAGGTAACTTGCTTGATCTGAAAAGATGAGAGTACTGGTTCCTGGTCAACTAATCACTGGTTTGATTCCCACCCAGCAGTCATTTTTTTGTTATATAGATTATCCCTACACATTCACACACACACCATCCCTAGTTATTAGGAAAATTATCAAAATAAGTATCAATTAATGATTTAGAATAACTTACAATTAATCCTGATTTTAATAATTACTAATTTTAGTCTTGTTGCTGGTTATTCACAAACTAACATGTCAACTAGTCATCAAATTAAAAACCACATATGTAAAAGACACCAAATAAATAACTTGAAAACCCTATTCCATTTTAAACCCTTACATTGAACGATATACCTACTCTTTAATCAGCTTTCAAAATTTTAACAACTCAATAAAATTAAGATGCAGACAAAAGTCCAGCAACGATTTAGGGGATATCCAATCTTTTGCGCTGAATGCCACATGTATGTTTACCTGTTGGGAATAGGTTGTATGTGTAAGCCCATACAAAGAGCTTCTGACTCTCCGAGAATGAGCCCTGACTCACAGAGAATGAGGCCTGGAGTTGCATAGAAGTTGCATAGTTACATAGAAGAAGCCTTCAAGGACACAGTAGAGCTGTCCCACTCTAGTTAAGCAACTTTTGTGCTGATTTGGAGGATAAAGATCACCTGACAGGAGTGATGTGGCAGGAGGTGATCCTATAACTAGGATCTGCTCTCCAAGTGATGCTTTATCCTCTCATAATAAGGATGTGCCTCCAGGGCCATGTGTCAGGAGACAGCTGAGGGGGGATATGATAGAGGTGTTTAAAATCATGAGATGTCTAGAATGGGTAGAACGGGTAGATGTGAATCGGTATTTTACTCTTTCGGATAATAGAAAGACTAGGGGGCACTCCATGAAGTTAGCATGTGACACATTTAAAACTAATCGGAGAAAGTTCTTTTTCATTCAACGCAGAATTAAACTCTGGAATTTGTTGCCAGAAGATGTGGTTAGTGCTGTATTTAAAAAAGGATTGGATAAATTCTTGGAGGAGAAGTCCATTACCTGCTATTAATTAAATTGACTTAGATAATAACCACCACTATTACTAGCAACAGTAACATGGAATAGACTTAGTTTTGGGGTACTTGCCAGGTTCTTATGGCCTGGATTGGCCACTGTTGGAAACAGGATGCTGGGCTTGATGGACCCTTGGTTTGACCCAGTATGGCATGTTCTTATGTTCTTATAGCTGTTGTAGGTGATTCAATCATTAGGAATGTAGATAGCTGAGTGGCTGATGGGTATGAGGATGACTTGGTAACTTTCCTGCCTGGTAGAAAGCAATGGTAATTATGCTCCACCAAGATATGATTTTAGAGAGTGATAAGTAGGAGCTGACTGTCATACTATATGAGGGCTCAAATATAGGAATTGTAGGAGGGAGGTTCTTGAGGCTAAATTTAGTCTCTTAGTAAACAGAAATACAGAATGTTCAGGGTTGCATTCTCAGAAATGTTCTCCATTCTACGTGCAGGATCCCAGAGGTAGTCTAAGCTCCAGAGTCTCAATGCATGAATGAGATGATGGGGCAGAGAAGAGGATTTTAGATTTGTTAGGAACTGGGAACATTCTGGGGAAGGGGAGCCTAATCCAATGGTAGTTGAACCAGGAGTCTGGCACTAACATTTAAAAAGGAGATAGTCTAGTTTAAAAGTTGCTCTATGTGTGAAAGCTCACAGAAGTACATGGTTCAGAGTGAAATATCTTCCAAAAATACTTTCAAAATAGAAAACTTAGACTATCACAGTACAGAGGTTGTGTTTAAGGCTGAAGTAGCCCAGGTGGACATAGACAAAGAGCACCAGATGATAATGACTCTAAGCTATCTATCTTTTTCTAAAAAGCAGCTTGTGAATACAAAAATAAATGATTTTAGATCTAGTCCTCAGTGGAATGTAAGATCTGTTATGAGGGGTTACTGTGGTGGAGCTGCTAAGCAATAGTGATCATACCACAATCAAATTTGAGAAATTCATTAGAGGGAGAAAGCTACTACAGTGATAGATAGCTTTAAATGATAGAGGAAATTAGGAAAAAAACTAAAAGGAGCAGTTGCAAGGTTTAAGGGTTTGCATGGAGTATGCAATTGTTTAAAAATACTATTTTGGAAGCCCAGATAAAATGTATTCCATGCATTAAAAAAGGTTGAAAGAAGCCCAAACTGTTACGCGTGCTGCCCTCGGCAGACCCGTGGCGTGGCCCTCTCACCTTCTCATGCGGACTCCAGCTCCTGGTTCCTCTTCGCTGGCTGCGGTGGGCCGCCAGCTCCAACCTCGGGTTGCCATGGTCCCCAGTGTTGCCAGCCAAGATGTCCTTGCTCATCGGGCCTCTTCATGTGGCCCGTGGAGAGACGCTGCCATTGGCGCCGCACTCCTCCCTAGGTGCGCGCGTGCACATCACTAGTTCTTTTAAAGGGCCCGTGGCAGGAACCTGGCTGCAGCCCCGGATGCTGACGTCAGACTCTTCAGTGTATAAAAGCTCAGACCTCGCTCCATAGCATTGCCTTTGCAACAGGTCTCCTCATACTCCGAGTACTCGTTGCTGATAGAGAATCCTCTCTATATCATGTTCTTGATTCCTGTGGTTTCCAGTTCCTGTCTTCCTCGTTCCTGTCTCATCAATGTATTGGACTGACTCTTTGGATTTCGTCTCTGCTTTGTTTGAATACCCTTCAGCTCGTCTCCAACCCCAGACCTCTGCTACGCCTGACTACTCTTCAGCATATCTCCAGCCCTGGACCTCCACTATGCCTGACTACTCTACAGCCTATCTCCAACCCTGGACTTCAGCTACGCTTGACTGTGCATGCCTTCTCCGAGCCCTGACCATTGCCTTGATCAACTACACTACAGACCTTTCTGTGTCCAGAGTTCTATGCTGCTTACCACGACTTCCACTTGCCGTTGGTTCTGATCCTAGCCTGTCAGTGAAGCCTCCTTTTGCCTATCCTCTGGGCATGGATTTACAAGGTTTAGGCCTTCTTTTGCTTGAGTGCCTCGTTACTTATTGTTCCTTTGGCACCTGAGTTCCTGTACCGAATCTAATCCAGGGTAGGACTACCCCATCTACCGGCTGCTGTGTCTGGGCTCAACCACTTCTCGCTATTCACTAACCTCAAGGCCCACCTAATTCCTGCCGGCCTCGGCACCCAAAGACTCAACCCGAGGGGAATGAGGGCTGGTATAGGTGAAGCTCCAGCAGCCTCTAGCATCAGCCCATTCGACCTGCTGACAGTGGGGTCCTTATCTATGGGTTGCCTCAACCCCACCTCGGCCCAAGTATCCACCTCCAATGCAACACAAACGAATGCTAGCATGGTTTAATAGTGAGATAAAGGAGCAAGTTAAAGCTAAAAGGGCATATTTCAAAAAATGAAAAGCAGTCCTAAATGATGAAAATAGGCAAGAGCATAAGCACTATCAAGTTAGATGTAAAACAGTAGTTAGAGAAGCTAAGAAAGACTTTGAGAAAAATCTTACCAGTGAGACAAATACCGATGCTTCACACATATCCAGCATAGCTCTCTGCTACAACGGCAGGGGAGAAAGACCAATGCTTCACGCATATCCAGCATAGCTCTCTGCTTCAACTGCAGGGGAGAAAGTCTGATATTTCTTTTTCAATGCATATCCAGCATAACTCTGCTTCAACGGCAAGGAGAATGAAGAAAAGTGGATCTATATACAGACAACAACCGACAAGGACAGAATTACATAGTCTGGGTAAACAAATAAGCATGGGTGTAGCTTGCTTACTGCGGCGGTTACTACCCCCTAACTAATTAAGCTAGATATTCACTTAGATGCAGTTCCAACAGTGCTCTCTACATTAATAGTGGGGGTAGAAGGGAAATAGAACCAAAAGGTTACTAAGAGCCAAGACTAACAGAAGTATGAGAAAAACAAATGTGCAAAGCTTACTGGGCAGACTGGATGGGCCGTTTGGTCTTTTTCTGCCGTCATTTCTATGTTTCTGTGTATGTTTCTATGTTTATTAACAAACATTTTTCAAGTACATTCAAAGCAAAAAGCCTGTGAGTGAGTCAGATGGGCTGCTAGATGACCAAAGGGGAAAAGGGGTGCTCAGGAAGGACAAGGAAATAGTAGAGAAACTAAATTAATTTTTTGCCTTTGTCTTTATGGAGAAGGATGTTCAGAACATACCCATATCTGAAACATTCTTTAATGATGGTGATTCTGAGCAACTAAAGCAAACACTTGTGACAATGGAGGATATAATAAATCAGACTGAC
Source organism: Rhinatrema bivittatum (assembly GCF_901001135.1). Taxonomy (NCBI): domain Eukaryota; kingdom Metazoa; phylum Chordata; class Amphibia; order Gymnophiona; family Rhinatrematidae; genus Rhinatrema; species Rhinatrema bivittatum. The sequence continues at coordinate 305,852,990 of NC_042620.1, read as the reverse complement.
AAACTAAAGAGTAACAAATCACCGGGACTAGTTGGCATCCATCTGAATTCTTAAAAAACTAAAACATTAAATTGCTAACCTGCTGCTAGTAATCTATAACTTTTAATTTAAACCAGCCATGATTCCTGAAAACTGGAAGGTGGCCAATATTATGCTGATTTTTAAAAAGGGTTCCAGGGTTAATCCGGGAAACTATAGACCAGTGAGCCTCATGTCAGTGCCAGGTAAAATGGTAGAAGCCATTCTTAAAAACAAATCACTGGCCATATAGATAGACATGGCTTAATGGGTAAGAGTCAATATAGTTTTAGCAAGGGAAAGTCTCATCTTGAAAATCTTTTAGAAGTTGTAAATAAACAGAAAAGATAAAGACATTTAACAAAGTCCCTCATGAGAGACGCCTCAGGAAATTGCAAGGTCCTGAGATTGGAAGCAGTATTGTATTATAGCTAGATAACTGGTTAAAAAGCTGGAAACAGAGGGTAGGACTAAATGGTCAGTTTTCCAAATGGAGAAAGGTTGTTGCTGGAGTACCACAAGGTTCAGTACTAGGACCTGTACTGTTTAATATATTCATAAACAATCTTGAAAATGGAAAAATGAGCAAGGTGATAAAATATGCAGAAGACATAATATTAATCACATTTTTAAAATAGCAGAGGATTGTGAGAAACTTCAGAAGGACCTTGTAAGGCTAGAAGACTAGGCATCTGAATAGCAGCTGAAATTTAATGTGGAAAAGTGCAAAATGATGCACATGGGGAAAAATAATCCTAACTATAGGTGCATAATGCTGGCTTTTATATTGGGAGTCACTACCCAGGAAAAGGACCTTGGAGTCCTTGTGAACAATACATTGAAATCCTCAGCTCAGTGTGCAGCAGCAGTCAAAAAAGCAAATAGAATGTTAGGAATGATCCAAAAAGGAATGGAGAATAACATGGAAAATATCATATTGCCACTGTATCAAGCCATGGTGTGACCGCACTGATCATGGTATGCAGTGCTGCCTGCCCCATTTCAAGGAAGATATAGCTGCACTAGAAAAGGTGCAGAGGAGGGCAAAAAAATGATATGGTGGATGGAACTTCTCTCCTATGATAAGATGTTACACAAGCTAGGACTCTTCAGCTTGGAAAAAAGATGGTTGAGAGGGGGGCATGATAGAGTTTATAAAATCTTGAGTGGGGTGGAATGGGTAAATAAAGGATGGTTGGAGGGTCCCCATATTGGAAGCAGCAGTTTTCCATTGTATCTGCTTCAGGATTGCTTTACAGGAGAAGGAAGTACTACAGTCATCAGAGCGACCTTCTGTGCCACCATAAGATCTGCCAGCCAATGGCATGCAGCCTAAGATGTGAGTTAAAGGGTCACGCTCTTTGTGAGCCCTATGAGAACTGTAGGAGAATTTGTATTGTGAGTACACTTTCACGGGTTCGTATTGAGTTGTTTGTTTTTGATTGGCTTATGGAAAAGAAAAGGAAGGACAAGAATATGTCCTCCTATGTGGAATTTGAGGCTCCTTCAACAGCTCCTATAAACTGGGTTCTTTCTTCAGAAAGTCAATCTTTTGGGAAAGCTCTATGACAAGGCTTCCCAAACCTGTCCTGGGGACTCCACAGCCAGTCACATTTTCAGGATACACACAATAAATATGCATGAGATAAATTTGCATACTATGGAGACTCAGTATGTACACATTTATCTCATGCATGTTCATTGTGGATATCCTGAAAACCCTACTGACTATGGGGTTGCCAGGACAGGTTTGGGAATCACTGCTAAAGGGAGGACATGAAGTGCGAATTCCTCTGTGTCACCTTTGAGCATGGTATGCCTTCTAAGCAGGACCTCTGGAAAATCAAGACTGTGGAGTCTGAAATCTGGATTTGCTCACAGTGACCGCTGGAGTCCTCTCCCAGGGGCTGCTGGATAGGATATGCAGATAAGCCTTCCGGTTCTCTTGTGCTGCAAAGGGTACAGGGCCCCTGGAAGCTGGGGCTGTGGAGCCTGAAGTCTGGATGTTCTCGCAGTGAGCTCTGGCATCCTCTTCCAGGGGCTGCTGGGTAGGATATGCAGATAAGCCTTCCAGTTCTCATCTGCTACAAGGGGTGCGGGAACTCTGGAAACGGGCTGTGGAGCCTGAAGCCTACATTTGCTCACCATGACCTCTGGCATCCTCTTCCAGGGGCTGCTGGGTATGATATGCAGATGAGTCTCCCAGTTCTTTTCTGCTGGGGCTGTGGATCCTGAAGCCTGGCTTTGCTTGCTGTGATCTTTGGCATCCTCTCTCAGTTTTTTCAGAAACTATGCATTATCGGAAAAAAATATCCTTTGTGTAAGTCTTTTAAGAGCGATTGTACTGTGGCTGAGATTAAGGATGTGGCTACTGTGTGAAAAAAACAGATTTACCTAAAAGACTAAACTCTATGTGTGATTCAGAGTCCTGTATGTGATAAAAGATTTCAGAGAAACTCTGAGTACCAATGAGTGAAAGAACATGCAGTGCTTAACAGTATGATCTGCTGCAACAAGAATACAGCACGAGAGATACATGTGATTTTATTTTCTAATAGAAAGATTCTCAGTCACATATTAGGTACCCTAATGAGAATCACACATCAGAGAGCAAAGCTTCAATGGAGCAAGAGAGATAGTTTCTTTTTTGAGATTTTTAACCATAGGGAGTCAAGATGTGACCAGGAGAATAAAAGGACCTAACCGGAAATAATCAAGAACGCATGTGTTGCATGCACAGTTGCACAGCACAATTACAGAAATATTCTGATCACAATAAATAGAGAAACCAGGCTTTTTTCACTTTCAATTTTAAAAGCTCTAAAAAGATGATTTACTACAGGATTTCTCCCATTTTGTGTCTATGGGGAAAAGGCTTAGGGCCAGATTTTAAAAGGCCTACGTGCGCTGGGCCTATTTTCAAAGGCCCAGCCACGTGTGTAAAGCCCCGGGACGTGTGTAAGTCCCGGAGCTTCGGGAAATGGGTGGGGAGGGGTGGGGCAGGGCTACAGGCCCCCGGCACAGTGGCCATTTGCTGCTGTGCCGGGGGATCGCATGCCGGCAGGATGATAGCGCGTGCAACCTGCGCCTGCCCTGAGGCAGGAGCAAAAGGTAGGATAACCATTTTGGGGGCTTTAGGATAGGGCTAGGGGGCAGGAAGATTAGGGGAAGGGGTAGGAAGGTTAGATTAGGGGGTAGGGAAGTTTCCTCCCAGGCCGCTTCTAAATTGGAGCAGACTGGGAGGGAACTGCAGAAGGCCGCGGGCGTCGGCGCACAGCTTGCACAAATGTGCACCCCCTTGCGTGCGCCGACCCCCAATTTTATAACATGCGCGCACATGTTATAAAATCGGGTGTCCATGTGTGCGTGCCGGGTAGTGCCTGCACATGCACGCGCGCGCGCTTCTTTGAAAATCTACACCTATTTAAGGAACATTATTTTCTGCTGATAAAGATGAACTTGTATATAAAGAAAGCAAAAGAGAAAGGCATTAACATATGTTTCTATATTAATGTTGAATTATACAGTATATGATTCCCTAAATGAAAGTTCATTTCATGATATGAATATCATTACCATTCAGAAAGACAGTTTAATGCAATTCTTGGTTTAAACGGACTATTTTTTTTCAGTCAGCCATCTCCATCACTATATCCTCCAACCTACCCGGAGCAGCTTAACATTCAGTTTCTTGCATCTTAGCCTCTCCTCTCAACCTCCAAGAGAACCACAGGCTGTGAGGGTTTACCCATCCTTTGATAGACACTGTGGAGAAGTGGGGTTGCAGTGGATGTGGCTGTGGTAGAGGGGGCCTTCCTTGCGCAGACCCTTAGAAAAGGCAACTGGACCCCCCAGAACATTCCACCCAGTAGTACTGTGATCCAAGCAAACAGCAGGAGGGACCCGCAGCAGTGCGCATGTATATGTGCTTGCCCCACCAGCCGGATCGCACAACCAAAACACCATACAAAATAAGACAAAAATAAAAATTAAAAAAAAGCAAACCGTTCAGTGAATTTTAGATGAATGTTCCTTCTTTCTTTCCCAAATATGTCCACAAGACGAATATGTGAAAAGGTCAAATACAATCTCTGTACGAATGAAGCTGAAACCAGAAATAGATTACCTATACCAAACCGCAAATCTTAGTACTCTGAGAAATGAATGGGATTGAGGCCTGCCTATGGCTAACTTGACCAGTATTAGTCCCTTGTTTCTGTCTTTTCTCTTTTCCAAGGTAGTCTCTGACACATTGGTTAGTATTACTCAATAATAGAGATTTCTCCAGCTTCTTTTATTTTAACACAAAACTCGGGGGGATTAATAACTTGCTGCTTTCTGGCGCTGTGAGCTGATTTCACTTGCTCTGTGCAGGGGGTGGGGAAAGCAGCAGATGCAGTATGATTCATCATTGGATTTGAACATTTTCCTGTGATTCTGAGCTTCTCAGGCATACAGTTAGTACATATCTCTTTTCAAAAAAATGACATAAAGGAAAACCTTTCCTCTCTCTCTCTCCCTCCTAAATTGATAGATCTCACCTTCCTCTATCTCCTGGCAGGTACTACAAAGTGCTTTCTTCTTTCTCATGGTGTAGCTTCCCTGCTCACACACTGGGCGCTGCTCTTAGAAAGCTTTCTTTCTCTCTTTTTTTTCTTTTAACTCCAATGCTCTGCAGGCAAGACCCAAGTTTCTTCTTCATAATTGGTTCTGGGCAGCAAGCAACTTCATGATTGGCTACATTCAGATATCATCATTCATAATTTCAAGTTAGGGCGAGCAGTCATTCTTGGGTAAACTATCTAAAATTAACCTCTTAAAGATAGGTTGGCATACATTTTTAGGTGCTGTTTTAAAATAAATATTATGCATTAAATGGCTAAAATTAAAACTATACAAATAATAGGCTATTGAAGTGGGATTTTATGGAGAGGTGAACTGGTTATTTGTCCTCTCCTCATTCCAGTTGAATGCAATAATGCAAAATCATTCTGGATTAGAGGGACGTTTCCTCTATCAATATGATGCCCAACTAAGCAAGCTTCACCTAATATAACACAACTTTTAATTAAAACAATATTAGAAAATCAGACCCGTGCCCTTCCACTGTACATTCTGTGAAATTAATCAGTGATGCTATGTTAGCTGTATAATTCCTTCTTGAAAAAATGTTAAGAATAATAAGATCTATTTGCTGTTTAATTTCCCTCGCATTTCTAAAGGTTAAGTAATATTTCATTGCATTAATGAAAATGATTGTGGAAGAGATTAATTGTAAAAGGGGAAAATCTTGCTAAAAAAATTTTATGTCACTCCTTGTGGTAATTGGCAATACATATTAATATCATCCTGTTATTCTAATTTAATAACAAGAATTGTCCAGCCCTTTTCTGTGATAAAGATCTTGTTATAAAGGCCTACATTGTGGTTTGTCTTTGTTACTGTAAATGTTTCTGAAATGGCTTAATCTCTGGTCAAAGAAATTGACCTTTATTAGTTTTAGTTGCATGAAAGATGTATAAGTTGCCATTTAAAATGTTTTGTGGTATATGTTTCCACTATGACCTTGGATCAAGTCAGCTTTTGTTTATATTGAACCAAGGAAATAATGAAATCTAGGCAGAGCTGCAGAACAATGCACCAGTGATTGGGCTGAGGGTTGAGCTGCTTTCCTGGCTCCTAACTCCTAATTGGCTAAGGCCTGGATTTATCAAAATGTTCTAAATATCGCATGCGATAGAAAAAGGGACATGCTGTATGGTAATAGGCAGTTTATTGCAATTTGTACTAATACCTATGCAAAGTGCGAAGTTACTGCAAATTGCAATAACTTTTTTGTACTTTGAGATAAGTGCCAGAATTATGATATTTCCTACATACAACCACTGGAGGGACCATGTGTACTGAGAGAGAAAGAGATAAAGAGACTAGCTGTAATGTCCTCCCACTAGATAAGTATTTATATCTCTATGGAAAGCCCACCTAGTAACTCGAGGTGAGGTTTAGGTATTATTGTAGGGGTTAGGGGCCACTTTGACATTCAAAGTGAAACGTATGAACAGCACAGTGCTCTCTTGTGAAGATTTGAGGACCTTCGGAGTGAGGAAACTCACCCAAAGATGAGATTTCTGCATGTTCTCTCAACCTAGCTTGATGGACTCTCTACCTGGTAACATGAACATGCCTACTGACTTTCAAAAAGAAACTCAAAACCTGGCTATTCAAACTAGCTTACCCATAACCAGACGAGCTTCACCATTACCTTACTTTTCAAACAAGCCTATCCATAACCAGACGAGTATTACCACTAACATACCTCTACGATCATTTCCATGACCTCCTTCACTGACTTATTATTGTATATTTATTTATTTACCTTATTTTATTTTACTTATATTTATTTTGAATTGCACTGGTGTAGATTTACAGTCTTCTGCCTAATCGATTTCTTCGTTCTCTAAATGCCTCACTTGTTAACATTTGCTAATTCTTCCTCCAGTTGTATTTTCTGTTTTCCCAGTTCTATGTAACCCGTTCCATGTAATGCCTGTTGCATTTTTGTGTTACACTGTAAACCGATATGATATGTATCTTGCCACATGAATGTCAGTATAGAAAAGCTCAAAATAAATAAAAAAATAAATAAGTAAATAAGACTGTCACTAAATCGGTGATAGATGTTTTGGAGGATTGGCTTTCCAAAATGCAATCTTTCCTGGATAAACTTAAGGAATATAAAGAGGGGAGGCCCGCGGCATGTGGGGAGGCCCCCCCCCTTAACCTTGTGCTTGCCAGAGGGGAAGGGCCCCCCCACCTTACCTCGGTGCCGAGCAGCGTGCTTGTAGTTCCCCTGGTATAGGGGAGGTGAAGGGATGACGTGCGCGGCGTAGCAACGCTGGCACGTCATCACGTGGTGACGTCAGCCTCATGGGTATCGTGAGGCTGAGGTCACAAAAATCCTGGAGAGCGCTGGGCCAGGCCTCTTTTCACAGCCAGCGCTTGTGTTTGCAGTCAGGCAGCCGAGAGTGAGGGGATCGCGTCAGAGGCCAGAAATTTGCGGATCCGGGCCGCCTGAGGTCTGACCGGAGCCGGGAAAAGGGGGCACAAATCGAGCAGGCAGGCCACAAGCCGAAAAAAAGGTCCCAGAGATCGGAGCAAAGTTTTTAAAGGCACAGGCAACTGTTTTGTGCCATGAGGGGCTGCGGTGCAGCAGACACATGTCGGAGCCCATGCGGTAGTTGTGGAAGGTGGGCAAAGAGAGGACAGACACTGAATAAGAGAACGGAGAGGTCGGAGAGGATCCAAGGGACCTTGGCAGCACTCCCTCCCCACAACTACAAACTGTGAGTACAAAAAAAAACAACAACCCATTTTTGCACATTGCAACAAGCATGGCTGGGGGAGGAGCAGGAAGAGCATGGAGGAGAACAAGGCAGCAAAGGATGGCAGAACCCGGAGAAGCGCAGGGGGAGCTTTCCCCAAGTCCAGGGGAGAGAGGAGGAAGAGCCAGAAGGAGACAGAGACCGGAAGACAGGAGCCAAAAGGGAGCAGGATCAGCCATAAGGGGACAGAAGGCGCAGAAAGGAAGGAGTGGAAGCAGGCAGCAACCGACGGCAGCCAAAGAAAGCATGAAGGAGCAAGGCAGTGAGCGTGGGACAACAGGAACGCAGCCTGATGCAGGAAGATTCAGTCCACCGCAGTGGGGCTGGCCCATGTGGCCTATGATGGGACCAAAGGCCAGGCCCGGAATGGGAGCACTGGGCTCAACCATGAATTCGACCGTGCAAGGAGGGCATGAGGGAAACTAGTATGGTGCTGCGCCATGGCAAGCAGCAATGTCGCAGCCTTACCATCATCAAATGTATCCCCCCATGCTGGCGGGTACCACCGCCGTGGTTTACTTCAGCACCCGGGGGCACAGCTACACTCAGCGGCAGAGCCACAGGCATGGAGGGAAAAAACGAGCTGTCGCAGGTAGAGGAGAGACAAACCCGAAGGGTCCCGCAACCCAGAAGACGGGTCGAGGTGGAGGGGAGCGACAGGAAGCAAACGGCGCAGGAAATGGAAACCGGCAATGGGGAAGCAAGCAACGAGGAGGCCAACAAGGCGGGGATACCTGGAGGCTCAGCGGGAATGACAGCCGAGCGAGAGGCATCAGCAAGCGGAGAGCAGCCAGAGAATCAAAAGGCAAGGGTACTAAAAGGAAGAGAAAAGCAAGCGGATCCACCGCTGGCTCGTTGGAGGAGGACTCTGATGGGAGCGAGGTATCAACACTGATTCCATTGATGCCCGAGCAAGAAGCAGGGAGTGGGAAAGCCCTGGCAGCACTGCCTACCTTAGCCGAGTTCTGGGAGAGTTTCCCTAGGGCATTGCGAAGTAAAGTAAGGAGGCGAGAGTATATCGATATATTCTCAATATTAGAAGGCAGGAAAGGTGCAGCAGAAAAAAAGAAAAGGGGAAAAAAGGAAGAGCAAAAAGGGGTAGAAGTGAAGGCGCCAAAAAATATAATTAATTGGACCAGAGGGTATTTAAGAATGATTAGTGTCATAGGGAGGGAGGACCCATCCCAGTACGCCCCCATGCATAGCTACACAGACTCAATACTTGAAGCATACAAAGAATACCAAGGCTAGTGCTGGCTAAACTATGATGAAAAGTTTAGAGATAAGATGGAGGAAAACAGAAACATGTCATGGGGGACACAGGATGTGGTATTCTGGTTGCGGCAGATGACCAGCAAGGCCACAAAGCAGAGAGGGCAGGCAATGGGCAGACAACACCGGGGAGTAATCAATGGGAGGAAAATGGAAGCAATAAAGTATGCTGGAGATTTAACAAGTCAGGATGCACATTTTAGGAATATAAATTCAAACATATCTGTTCCGTGTGCACCGCACCACACCCAGCAGGTGAGTGTACAAAGAGAGGCCCGAGCCATGCGGGGGGGTTTAGCGGAAAAGGAAAACAATAATGCATTCGGCAAGGCACCTTCACCAGTGCAATTGGCAGGTATCAACAACTGGCTGGCAGAATACCATAGATGAACAGACGCTGCCAAGCTAAGGGAGGGTTTCCAATACAGTTTCATCATACCCTTTCAGGGAAAAATTAAGAGCGCAAGCTCAGGGAATTCCTTTTCCGTAGTTAGGCATGCGGATATAGTATAACATAAGGTCAACAAGGAAATTGAAATGGGTAGAATGGCGGGTCCATTTGTGGACCCGCCATTCCAGGAAATGATGTTGTCACCTTTGGCGGTAGTGCCAAAGAAAGAACAGGGAGAGTTTAGGTTAATACAGAACTTGTTCTATCCGCCGGGGGAGTCTGTAAACAATAAACTGCCGGAAGAAGCATGTACGGTGCAATATGCGTCTTTCGACGTGGCAGTTGCATTGGTGAGGCAATGCGGAAAGGGGGCGTTAATGGTGAAGGCCAACATAAAATCCGCATTTAGATTGCTCCCGGTCCACCCCGACAGTTTCCCACTCCTAGGTTTCCACTTTAATGGTCTGTATTATTTCAACAAATGTATGCCAATGAGATGTCCCATATGTTGTGCATATTACGAGATGTTCAGCACATTTCTACATTGGGCCCTACAAAAAAAGGGCTGGGAATGGCAACATGGTCCACTACCTAGACGATTTTTTGTTCGTGGGACCGGCCAACAAAAACACCTGATCGCGAACACTGTCAACATTTCAGGAGATGGCAGAAGAGTTCGGGGTTCCGCTAGCACAGGAGAAGAGAGAGGGCCCAGCGACCATTTCGTCCCACCTTACCTTGGTGCTGCGCGGCGTGCTCAGAGTTCCCATATGGGGGAGGTGAAGAGATGACATGCACAGCATAGCCATGTCAACACGTCATCACGTGGTGACAGCCTCACGGGTATCACGAGGCTGGGGTCACCAAAACTCTGGTGAGCGCTGGGCCAGGCCTCTTTTCACAGCCAGTGCTCGTGTTTCCTCCCACCCACCCAACAAAGAAAAGAGGAGAATACAGAAGGAAAGTGGGCAAATAAGTGCAGGAGGGAATGACAGAAGCTGATGTTAAGAAGTAACAAGAATGTATAATTTGTCGCAGCTAAATGGTGGCGGGGGTACCCGAGTCGGTAGGCAAATAGAGGGACCTTGAGGACACAGAGGGGGACAAACTGGAAGTCCTCAAGGATAGAAGAGTGCTTATAGTTGGGCGTGGGCTGCCCTGAGGAATGGCCCCGTGGCTTGGATACGGTGGGGGGCCGGGAAGATGGTGTGGTGGACTGGCTTAACATGGCGGATGCCAGCAAGAAGCCCGGGACTAAATTATGGTAAAATGCACCAACAACTCGGGTACCAGTAATATGTTTACGTTAATGATTTAATAAATGCTGCAGCCTGTTTTCACCAAAATCAGAGTGAGTGGTATGTGAATGTAGACCGGGGGGGGGGGGGGGGGTGTCGAGCGGACACGACTGTGCAAGCTGCCAATGTTAATGGATACTCATATGATGCAGAATCAAATGGCTGAATCATGCATATCTCAACAGGAGGATAGATTTGAAAACCTCCTAATGCAAGTATCGCAATATTTGCAAACCAATGAGCAGTTGAATATCAAAGTGGAGAATCTCAAAAACAGATCCTGTAGGAGCAATATTTGTCTCATTGGTATTTCAGAATCTGGAAAAGACTTAGAGCTTAGAAGTATATGTGAAAATTGGTTACCTGAGCAGTTGGGTCCTTTGAGTGATCGTTAAAAGATCCCAGTAGAAAGAGCACACAGGCTGGGAGTGCCCCGGGACAATGCTCTTAGACCTCACCAAATGATCACAAAAATATTTAACTACACTGATAAGTAAGCTATCATGGCTGCATTCTGAAAAAAAAAAGAGAACTCTCTTAGGAGGGTTCAGGGGTCTTGCTCTTCTCAGATTTCTCAGCTAAAGTTACAGCGGATCATAGAGAGATTTCTCCCTACTGTACAAAGTTGTTTAAAAAAGGCATCAGATTCCAGCTGCAATTCCCAGCCAAACTTCAAATCAGTCATAATGGAGTGATGAAGATTTTGCATGACAAGCAGGAAGCTGAAGCTTTTCTAGCACAACTGATGTGACATTCGACGATAGAGGTTTCTGATTTTGTTTACCCACCAGTTCGGGTTCACATGAAGTTTTCAGTAAATTTGTTTTTCCCTTTCGTTTTTTCTTCTTTGAAGTAATAGCATGGAAGGCATGATGGTGCCCGAGATGTTGGCTGAATTGCGCAGTAACTATTCACGCTAAGCCAGAGTTGGAAATATGCTCCACTGAGCTTTTCCTCAGCCTTTCAGCTAAAGGAAAAAAGGACTCTTTCATACTTAGGTTCCCATGCAAATGTGTCCTTAAGTATGGGAGAGATAATTATATATTCTTCCATCCCGAGCAGCTAAAAAGCTTTGTCGAGGCCAAAAAAGTGTTACAGCAAGTGGGTGGTAGTTAAAATGGTCCTTATAGAAGAAAAACCGATGTATAGGTGGCCTATTTATCATTAATATGTTTTCCTAAATTCTCCCTTAGTTTTGCAAGTACACTACCCCCCACCCCCCCACACATACTTGAGGTCTAATGGGTTGTAAATGACTTTAAAATGTACTGTGAGAAGAATGAATATCTTATTTGATGTAATACACCATATTTCTTTAACAAAGTAATGCTTTGTACATTATTATGTTAAAAACTTAATAAAGAGAAATTAAAAAAAAAAAAAAAAGACTCTTCTTTTATATTATTTTTCTTTGACTCAGTGCCCCGCTGCAGGTCTCAGCTATTCGGTTTTGCAACAGGTTGCTTCTTAGGGGCTGTGGGAGAATCGTCGCCTGACAGCAAGAAGCCTTGGTTTCATTTCCATTTCAGTTTCCCCTTGACCACACGTCTCCATATCTAAGAAGAACCTCTGCCCCATCAGGAGCGGGTTTGAGTGGCAGGTTTTATTTGATGCTGATTGCTAGGAAAATAAGAACAAAGGTCGCCCTGATATCTATGGATATAAACAAAGAAATCTTTCTTTTTGCATGTCTCAGTTCGGATTTCCATGGGCCGCTTGTAAATGTTGTGATCCGGATCCTGTTTTCTAGCACTGGTTCTTATTTTGAGCTATATTTGGACTCTGTTGGACCGCATAATCTCAGTATTTTTGTTTCCTGGATTGAGTCTTGTTTGCTAAATAAGATGTATTGGTTTAGTATATTGAGAGGGGAAAAAGGGGCGTGGAAAGTTTTTTTTCAGCTTGCTTTAGTAGATCTGTGCCTAACGTCCAGATCACTTTTCTTTTTTAAAACGGGATTCTTTTTTCTATGGAGGGATCCACAGAGTAAGGGGCTCTAGTGGTGTTTGGATAAAACGGTACAGAATGGGGCGGGGAGAGGGGAAAAAGAGGATTTGATGCAGGCAGTATTGCTGTTCTGGCTAATATGTTTTGGGAAAGGATCAGGCTGCAGAGACAAAGAGGAAGGTGTGAATGTCTGGGTCAGTGTGTATGCATATTGGTAGTGAATAGCATGATTATATGTGGTCTGAGGCAAGTACTTTGTGTGAATGCAAAGCATACTGTTATGCATTATTGGGTACTGCTCCATCCATACTGGGTCAGACGAAGGGTCCATCAAGCCCAGCATACTGTTTCCAACAGTGCTGCACGTCCCGGCTGCGTTGGTGTCACAGCCGGGCCTGCTCACCTGGCGCTTCCATCTACCAGCTCCGGTTTCTCCTTAGTCGCAGCCTCCGCCAGTGCTTCACATCTACAGCACTCCCGGGCATCTCCAGGCTCATCGGGGCCTTCAGTCTTGCAGTGCTCTTCATGTCGGGGCTCGGCATCCTCCACGGCATCGGCCCCTGCTCATGACCTCACATGAAAGCAGTATAAAAGGCGAGGCTCAGTCCCCAGAGCCTCGCCTTGGCAATCGGGTCGACACCGTTGGTGCTCTAGTTTGCCTCGTGTGTTCCAGTATTCTTCATTCCAGTATTCTTTGTTCCAGTGTCTCCTGTTCCAGCATCTCCTGTTCCAGCATCCCTTCATTCCCTGTGTCTCCATATGTTCCTGAAGCCTACTCAGGTAGTACCTCTTCGGACTGACCTCTGATATTGACCTCTGCCTGCCTGACCATTCTTCTGTCTGCCGCCTGGAACCGACCACTGCCTGCCTGACCATTCTCCTGCCTGCCATCTGGAACTGACCCTGGTATTGACCCTTGCTTTGGCTGACTACTCCTAGACTGATACTCTGGCTTTGACCCTTGTGTTTCACTCGGACACTCTCTTCTGGTCTACTGTGACTACCAGATCCACCTGCTTGGAAACTAACCGCGGCTTCCACTTGACTAGACCCGCAGGTGCTGCCTGTTTTGCCTGGAGAGTCTCTCTGAACTGCTAGCTCCCTGAGGTCTCCGGAGTTTTCAGTTTGGGCCTAGTCCATCCATTCTGCATCAGCCGCGCACCCTTGCTCATGGTGGGCACACCCCTCCACTATCTCTCTGGGAGACCACCAGAGGCTCACCTAAGTCCAGGCGGTCTGGGTACCCAAGGGCTCAACCTGCGGAAAGCCTGGATTGTTATTGATGAAGCTCCAGTTAGCCTCTGTTTCCTTGTGTACTCCGCCTCCTGGTGGTAGTCGCTTTCTGGGTCCGACCAGAGGGCCGTACCAATCCTGTGCCAGGCCAAGGGTCCACCTCCAGCACAACAAACAGTGGCCAATCCAGGCCATGAGAACCTGGCAAGTACCCAAAAACTAAGTCTATTCCATGTTACTGTTGCGTAGGGATGTGAATCGTTTTTTGACGATTTAAAATATCGTCCGATATTTTTTAATCGTCAAAAATCGTTAGAGTGTGATACAATAGAAATTCCCCCGATTTATCGTGAAAACTCGTTAATAGGGTTTGTGTCCACTAATGGAAGTTATTTGGGGGGAGGGCGGGAAAACCGGCACACCAAAACAACCCCTAAACCCACCCTGACCCTTTAAAACTAATCCCTTACCTTCCCCCACCCTCCCAAACCCCCCCAAAATGTTTTAAAATCACCTGGTGGTCCAGTGGAAGCCCCGGGACCGATCGCCCGCTCTCGGGCCGTCGGCTGCCACTAATAAAAATGGCGCCGATGGCCCGATAAAAAAAAAACCCACCCCAACCCTTTAAAACTGACCCCTTAGCCTCCCCCACCCTCCTGACCCCCCCCCCCAAAACGTTTTAAGATTACCTGGTGGTCCAGTGGGGGCACGGGGAGCAATCTCCTGCTCTCAGATCGTCGGCTGCGCTAATAAAAATGGCGCCGATGGCCCTTTGCTCTTACCATGTGACAGGGTATCTGTGCCATTGGCCGGCCCCTGTCACATGGTAGGAGCCCTGGATGGCCGGCGCCATGCCCGCGCCATTTTTAAAGATAGCGCCGGCCATCCAGGGCTCCTACCTTGTGACAGGGGCCGGCCAATGGCACGGATACCATGTCACATGGTAAGGGCAAAGGGCCATCGGCGCCATTTTTATTAGTGGCAGCCAACGGCCCGAGAGCGGGAGATTGCTCCCCGCACCCCCACTGGATCACCAGGTAATTTTAAAACATTTTTGGGGGGGTCGGGAGGGTGGGGGAGGCTAAGGGGTCAGTTTTAAAGGGTCAGGGTGGGTTTTTTATCAGATCGGGCGCAGCCGATAAACAAAAAACCAATCAGGCCGGACGATAAAAATGATAAGATTTGAATCGGAACCGGAACCTGAACCGAACTGATTCTGGTTCCGATTCACATCTCTAGTTGCTAGTAATAGCAGTGGCTATTTTCTAAGTCATCTTAATTAATAGCAGGTAATGGACTTCTTCTCCCCAGTGAAAAGGAAAAATATCCATGATGCCTTGAAGAAACACAAGGCTGATGGGTCTTTTTTTACAAGAAACTCATTTGGATAAGAAAGAGCACTCCAAATTAACATGACTGGGTAGGCCATTGCTATGCAGCATCTTTTTCCTCCACATATTGTGGGGTTGCCGTACTCCTCCACAAAAACTTCCCTTTTCATGTAGCAAAATGTATTGAAGATCCTCAAGGTCGATATATTATATTGCCTGGTGCCCTAATGGGTCAAAAATATGTATTTTGCAATGTGCATGCACCAAATATGTATAGTCATTCCTTTTTCTCTACTGTACCAGCTCAATAGGAGTCAAAATACTGGGCATCAGCTTATTGTGGCAGGTGACTTTAATATTACAGCAGACAGTAGGGCTGACTGTAAGCCTGCCAAGATTCCCAAGAAAAACTGGGATCAGATAGGGGTGAACTTTCTTTCCTCTGAATTGCAGTTGCTCGACGTTTGGAGAGTCCTGCATCCGGATGAAAGAGATTTTACATTTTTTTTCATATCCTCATGATATATATTTCTACTTGGATATGTTTTCCATTTCCAACACTATTTTCCCCAGTGTGCTGTTGGCCAACATTCTTGATAATGTCCTCTCTGACCATTCCATAAATCTCATTGACACTTAGTTGTGGAGAAAGGGAGAGGCCACGTTCATGAACCCCACTCCATATTATGATGCAGAGTTTCAGACTTAATTATCTTTAGCCTGGTCCAATTATCATGCTGAAAATATGCATTCTGAAGTAGTAAAGTCACATTCTGGGAGGCTGAGAAAGCTGTGCTCCGAGGCCATATTATTGCATATGTAGTGGTTAAGAGACAAAAGAACGATGCTAGTATTTTACACTTGACTCGTAATATTCAATCTTTAAAGCAGCGCCATTTGCATACTGCTAGGAAACAACTTTATCAGTTGTTGGAACAGTGTACAAATGTACAGTCTGTTTATTTTAAATTTAAATTGTATAGATATGGCAACAAAGCTGAACAGCTTTTGGCAAGGCTTGTGCATAATGAGAAAAAGTCTTATTACATCTCTGCCCTTAAACTTCGGCCAGGAGATGTCTCTGCCAAACTCTCAGACATTTCTATGAAATGAGAAGAGTTGTACGCTTCTCAGAAGGGACCGGAACCATCTCTCTCGTCTTTTTTCCAAAGTATGAATCTTCCCAGGGTATCAGAAGACCATGTGCATCTTTTAAACAAACCTTTGTCTGAATCAGAAATAACCATATTCATTAAGAAATTAAAAAGTGTCCAAGGCCACTGGACGAGATGGTTTGGGAAATTAATTTTACAAAATTTTAGGTCCCTCCTTAGCACCAACTTTGCAAGCTACATTTACTGAAGCAGCTGCACTTGGAAGGTTTTCTAAAGATATGAATAGAGCAATAATTACCATATTACTCAAAAAAAGGAAAAGATCCACTTTTACCTGAATCATTCAGGCCAATATCATTTCTCCGTTCAGATGTGAAATTATTTGCTGCTATCCTAGGCGACAGACTCAGTTATTCCTTTTCTTGTTGGGTCTGACCAAGTGGGCTTCGTCCGTAAAAAGTTTTCTTTAGTGAATGTAGTGAAGGTCTTGCTGTCCTTGGAAGACAAGCAATCTGATGCTCTTTTGCTAAGTTTAGATGCAGAAAAAGCATTTGGAAAGGTTAACTGTCTTATCTTTTTTGGCTGCTCTCTGAACTGGGTTTTTGTGATTTTTTTTCTTACATAGTTTACAGGCATTGTATGCCTCCCCCAGGGCTCAACTTTTGGTCATCTTTCTTTCTCTTTCTCCTCGTGCAGGAGCACTCATCTAGGATGCCCCCTATCACCTTTGCTTTTCTTGCTCTTTTTTTAGAGCCTTTAGCTGTGAAGCTGAGGGACATGGTGGATTTTCAGGGTATCTTGTACAAGGGTCATGAATTCAAAATGAGCTTATTTGCGGACAATATGTTATTGTTATGGCTAATCCGCCATTATCTATCTCTAAAGTTGTAGCATTATCAATTTGGCGTTGTTTCAGGATTAAGTATAAATTATTCTAAATCCATGGCATTCCCACTTGATAAGATGCTGCCAAATTG
Organism: Rhinatrema bivittatum; assembly: GCF_901001135.1. Classification (NCBI taxonomy): domain Eukaryota; kingdom Metazoa; phylum Chordata; class Amphibia; order Gymnophiona; family Rhinatrematidae; genus Rhinatrema; species Rhinatrema bivittatum. Next base: position 305,836,026 of record NC_042620.1, on the reverse strand, counting down.
ATGGACGGGCACTTTTCCATTTGCTTGGGAAACTGAGAAGTTTACCTATTTGGGAATACCACTAGCTAGGACCTATTTTGATGTTTATTCATTAAATGTGGGAGAGACCATTCATAAAGTGAAACATCTCCTTTTTAAGTGGGTGGATTTGCTTTTATCTCTATATTGCAGATGCTCATTGGTCAAAATGATAGCCCTGCTGAGAATGTTGTATCCTTTGCAAATGATTCCTTGTTGGGTTAAGCAATGTGATATTAATACTTTTAAATCTGCCATTATACATTTTCTCTGGCAGGGGAAACCAGCTAGGATAAGCTACAGTAAATTACTTAATGACAGACATTTGGGAGGGTTTTGTTTGCCCGATCTGCGATGATACAATGTTGCCTGTCAGATGAGATTACTCATTGGCCTTTTGTTGGGGCATAATAAATATGCTGTGAGTCCATTAGTGCATCAGGCAAATGCTGCAGACTCAACAATAAATCTTTCGCACCTTGAAAGGTTCAGCTCTTTAGGAAAAGATAAGGGTTCTTTTGTAGTTCACTCACTGATCAAAACTTGGAGGTGGTAGCAAAACTACTTCATACCTTTTACCTTTTATACATTTTTTAAATAATACTCAATTACTCCCAGAACAAGAATTTGGCATTTTTCATTTGTGAAAATACAAAGGTTTAGTTAAAATTTGGGATTGTGTGTCTATTAACTTAGCTGATGTGCTATTCTTTTCTCTGTTTCAAGAAAAGTGGAATATCCCATCTAACCACTTTTATGGTTTTCTACAAGTCAGACATTATATAGAATCATTTTGTAGACAATATTCCGTGAAGCATTTAGTGGGGAAACTGGATTGATGTATATAAAATACACCTATTAAATTCAATAAGAAAGCATGGTGGTATAAACTCCTTAGAAGTAATCCTCGTGCTCCCTATTTACCTGATCTGGCTGAAACTTGGTCTAGAGACTTAGGAATTGAATTAACGGAAGATGATTTCTCAGACTGCTTCTCTTCTTTATACCACGACTTCGGATGTTTACACCAGAGAGACGAAGTTTAAGATTCTTCATAAAACATTCCTGGACAGAAATAGAGGATTTAGGTTTGGCCTTTTTGAATCAGACCTTTGTATTAAGTGCCAAATGGCCTGAGGTACCTATTTACATCTTTTTGTTGACCTTGTGAAATTGGAATCCTTTTGGCAGATTTCAGAATAGATTAAGAAGGATCGTGGCAACCTCACTTGACTTGACTCCTGCAATAATAATTTTAGGCCTCGATCTTGTAGAGGATTCCTACACTATTGCAGAATGGTGTTTCTTATACTTAGCTACCTTGCTTGGTAAGAAAGCAATTTTGAAGCACTGGATGAGTGACGTTCTCCCTACTTTTTCTTTATGGGAACAGCTTATGATATCGTACGTTTATAATGATTCCTTGCTTCTAAGGAAAGGCTGAAAGGATCCCTTCAGCTATTGTCTAAATTTTGTAAAACCCTACCAGCCAAAACTCAGTCTTTGATCGTGGCATTTCAAGCACCTCATAGTTGAATGTGGATGCGTGTGAGGATAATAGGGATGTGCAGCAGGGACGGATTCATCCCATTTGATATTCGTATTTGTGAGGAGCCAAATCCTTTGCATCCGTTCTAAGGGGACCCCGATCCGTTCATTAGTTATATATGTATTCGTTTAAAAAAAACCAACCCATCCCAACCCTTTAAATTTAATTAACTACAACCCTCCATCCTCCTGACCCCCCCAAGACTTACCAAAAGTCCCTTGTGGTCCAGCGGGGGTCCTGGCATGATCTCCTGCACTCGGGCTGTTGGCTGCCGGTATTCAAAATGGCGCTGATAGCCTTTGCCCTTACTATATTCCCCTTACCATATTCCCCTTACCATATTCCCCTTACCATATTCCCCTCCGATTACACCATTACTCCCCTTACCATATTCCCCTTACCATATTCCCCTTACCATATTCCCCTCCGATTACACCATTCCACAAGACCGACAAGAGATGCTTACAAAGGATCACTTCAAGTACCTCCAGCCAAGACTACCAGACACATCACGCTTAGAGATCGGGCATTCTCCACAGCCGGTCCAACATTATGGAACTCCATTCCCCCGGATCTTAGAATGGAACCCAACATCTCAACATTCAAGATAAGACTCAAAATGTGGCTGTTCACGCAGGCCTTTCCTAACTCCAACCCCATCTAATCTCCCTTCACACAACAAGCTCCGCTAGTATTAGCGTTAATAGCCACCTTTCAAAATGTTATTTATACTTATATTTTACTATCTAATCTTCATTTCCCTTCTCATTCCAAGTTATTGTTTTCCCTTGTTTTATGTAACTGCTTTTCTGCACTTTTGTTAAATGGTAAAGTTTCACCCCTGTTTCTTGTGAACCAGCATGATGGGACCACCGTCTTGAATGTTGGTATATAAAAAACTTAAATAAATAAATAAATAAATAAATAAACTATGTCACAGGGGCTACCGGTGCCATTGGTTGACCCCTGTCACATGGTAGGAGCAATGGACGGCCAGCACTATCTTGTGCTCCTACCAGTTCATTGTTCACTAAACAATACACTGGAGAATGACCTTTGCTGGTTGACAAGACTGTAAATGGGGATGGGGTAGATGAAACTCTAATTGCAGAAGAGAATGTATGAGATGAGCTAAGTAAAACAAAAGTGGACAAGACTATTGGGCCAGATGAGGTGCATCCCAGGATACTGAAGGAGCTCAGAGATGTGCCGGTGTGTCCGCTGAAAGATCTTTTCAATAGATCCCTGGAAATGGAAGTGGTGCCATTGATATAAAAATATAGAATCAAATTAAAAATAAATATACTAAAAACATAAGATAGAAAATAAAACCCATAATGACTAAGACAATAAACAATACATGAACTCACAGAGCTGCTAAAGACAAGTTTACATCAATACCTTAACACTGTACAAAAGAAATAGTTATGACTTATGACCTTAAAAGTTTTAAAACAATTCATAAGGGGGTAGATTTTAAAAGCACTGCGTGCATAAATCCTGCCGGATTTACGCGCGCAGGGCACTCGCAAGCCAGCGTGCCTATTTTGCATAGGCCACCAGTGCGCGCAAAGTCCCAGGACGCACGTAAGTCCCGGGGCTTCGTAAAAGGGGCGGGAGGGGGCGTGTCTGGGGGGGTGTCGGCAGTCCGGGGGTGTGTCCGGGGGCATGTCAGGGGGCGGTCCGAGGCAGGTCTGGGGGTGAGGCGACGGTTCGGGGGCAGGCCGGGAGGGCGGTCCCGAGTTCCCCAGCACTGCGGCCTGTGCCGGGGGATGGCGAGGTGGCACGCACAAGTTACGCCTGCCTCAAGCAGGCGTAACTTGTACAACAAGGGTAGGGGGGAATTTAGGTAGGGCTGGGAGTTGGGTTAAATAGGGGAAGGGAGGGGAAGGTGGGGGGACGTGGAGGGAACAGAGGCAGGCTGCGCAGCTGGCACGCGCAGGCTGCTGATTTTGCGCAGCCTTGTACACGCCGACCCTGGATTTTATAAGATACACGTGGCTACGCGTGTATCTTATAAAATCCGGCGTACTTTTGTTTTCGCCGGTTGCGTGTGACACAAGTTTTTGAATGTTTCACTCCGGGACCATTTAACTAAATTGAGCCCCTGAAGCAGCCATTTTGTCAACGGCGAAACTCAGCCAGTCGGGCAGTAAGAATTTATACGTCTCCACCACAATAAAGTTTTGGAAAAGATCTTGGCGTCTAACCCTTGTTTTTTCCTAATGGCTTTTTTAGACCGCCTTCCTTTGTGTTTTTTGGGACCTTCCCTTTTAAGGACTATGCCATAGCGTAATGCATGTTATAATGCTGGAAATAACTACACCTTTTTTCTTGGTGTTATGCTATGTGATATGCCCGAAATGGGATTTGTGATATTTATCGCAAATCCTGTTTTGGGCAGGAGAGGGCTGAGGGAGTGGAGTGGAGTGGAGTAGAGAGAGAGAAAGCGAGCCTCTGGGGAGGCACACATACTAGTCAACTATTTATATTACTGTAGGAGGATCAACTGGTGGTGGTCTAGGGTTTGGGGGCCAGTTTTCCATGCACAGTCAGAGATACAAACAGCACAGTACACATCAGTGAAAATTTGATATGATTTGGGGTGAGAAAAGTTACACAAAGATGAGATTTGTAGAATGTACTCTTGCCCTAGCTTGATAGCAGCTAGGTAGAGAGTGCATTAAACTAGTTTGAGAGTACAATGTACAAATCTCATCCTTGCGTACCTTTCCTGATTCCAAATCACATCAAATCTTCACTGATGTGTACTGTGTTCTCCATACATCTGACTGTGCATGTAAATCTGCCCCCCCAAACCCTAGACCACCACCAAAACCTCAACTCAAATCACTAGTTGACCCTCCTACAGTAGTATAAATAGTTGACTAATATGAGAGCCTTATAAAGAGTCTCTCTCTCTCTTTCTCTCTCACTCACTCACTCTCTCTCTCTCTCTCTCACTCACTCTCTCTCATTCTCTCAGAGCAACCCAAACCATGAAAATGCGTGCCTGGGCACTTCTCAGCTTGTGAAGTGAAAATATTGTGGGTGTAATAAATTATACATGCATTGTGGTAAAATACTTATGTACTTATGTGAATTGCTAAAATAGCACACATTGTGGTATCTCACAAATTTCCCTAACCGCACCTCTTTTTTATCACAAACGCTGTTTATGTGAAATGTATAGCTAAATGATGAATCTAGGTCTGAATTTGTTACTGCATGGGGGAAATGTTCAGGCAGCTGGGGAAAGCTCTTTCCCCCTCACTTCAACTAAGAGGGAGGAGCAGATTTGCTGAGATTTTATTTTCATTTTTACAAAAGCAGCCTCCACCTTTTGGAGAAAGGAGCAGCACCTGCAGAGAGAGAGAGAGAGGCGGGGCACAGCTCAGAGTAGGCCTTCAGCACAGCTACTCTTTCATTGAGTCTGTTTAATTGCCATTTTTTCTGGAAAAAGGGAAGGTATAAGCACATTTAAAATTGAATGGGATGTATATGTGTGAAACTTAAGGTGGTTAAATGCAAATTTGAAGAAGTTTGCCCAGGTAAGAGACAGGACAAGAACAGATAAACATAAACTTTAGTGAAATGCTTTCTTGGCATTTGTTAGAAAAAGTGAGAGGTATCACTTTTGAAAAAAAACGAATCTCTTACCTAAAGTGATACCTTAGCCCAGAATCATTATTTGGCATTGAAATACCTTTAAACTTCCTATAAGGAATATTGTTCTGGGTTATTGTCATAAAATATTGTGTTACATGAAAAGGTAAGGGAAGAGTCCACCTGTTCTTTCAATAAGTGCTCCTAGTCTTAATGCTGGATTGTGAACTAAAAATTGTAAAAATTAAGTAAACCTGATAGTTTAAATTCAGGAAAGGAGGATTTATGTGAAAGTGATTTTTTTTATTCCCAAACAGTGAACAGAAACAGAAAACATAGAGGGGTCGATGCAATAAATATGTGGTGAAAGTGGGCACTGAACACTTAGAGCCCGCTTTCCTAACACGCCCACAAGCAACCCTCCTGGGGACGCCATGCAATATTTAAATTAGGGGTCACATTATCAAGGAGGCGCTAGGGTCACTTGCACTCCTAGTGCCTCCTTTATAATAGGAGCCTGCGAGCATCAGCTATCCACCAGTTATGAAAACAGACGCAGAATATATCGGCGTTGGTTTCCCTAAACAGCGCATAGCCAGGGGTTCAAGAAACAGATGCTTGTCAACTGAGCATCCGTTTCCTGCACCTGACTGCCGGCGCTTTTTTTAAAATAATTTTTTTTAAAGATTTGTTCTTCCCTCTTAATATCGCAACGATGTTAAGTAGGAGGCTGTACAGGAAAGCAGTTGTTTCTGTTTTTCTGTACTGCTTTTATGAGCACTCAGCAATTAATGCCTGCTCTGGGCAGGTGTTAATTTCTAAGCACAAAAATGTGCGTCTTAGACGCACTTTTTTTTTTTTTTTTGCATTTGGAGTGAATAGCTAATAGCTTCATTCACATGCATTTGCATGTGATTAGCGCTATTAGTTTCACTCTGTGTTGGATGAGCATTGTGGAGGCGCTAATCTCCTTAGGGGCAGATTTTAAAAGGGTTAAGCACATAATATACGCATGTAACCCTTTTAAATACGCTCCTGCGGGCGCCGAGCCTATTTTGCATAGGCCCGGCAATGCGCGCAAGCCCCAGGATGCGCGTATGTCCCAGGGCTTGAAAAAAGGGGCGGGGAGTGGGTGGGGTTGGGTGGTCCGGGGGAGTGGTGGGGATGGGACCGAGGCTTCCGGCACAGCGGAGACAGGCACAACTTTTAAAATAAAGGTAGGGGGTGATTTAGGTAGGGCTGTGGGGCGGGTTAGGTAGGGGAAAGGAGGGGAAGGTGGGGGATCAGAAGGAAAGTTCCCTCTGAGGCCGCTCTGATTTTAGAGCGGCCTCGGAGGGAACGGGGAAAGCCATCGGGGCTCCCCTAGGGCTCAGCACGCGCAAGGTGCACAAGTGTGCATCCCCTTGCGTGCGCCAACCCCAGATTTTATAACATGCGCACGGCTGCGCGTGCATGTTATAAAATCTACGCCCACACGTATCTACTAAAATCTGGCCTTTATTGCGGCCAGATGCGGGTTGCCAGATGCGGGTTGCTCCTATACAACCCACATCCAACTGTGGATTAAACAGTGCACTCAGCTAAGTGTACCGTATTGCATCAGCCCCAGAGAGGGAGAAAATAGTGATCCCTGTCTTTTACACAGCTTCAGTATAAAGATCAAAGGTCTTCTAGATTAAATACTTGCATGTCTAACCCACCCCCCAGCCCTACCTAAATCCCCCCCTCCTACCTTATTTTATTTCTTACGCCTACCTGAAACAGGCGTATCTTGCGTGCGCCGGCCAGCTGCTGGCGCACGAACCTCCAGAACAGCCACATGAAGGAGGCCTCAGGACCGCCCCCGGACTCGCCCCAGGACCTCCGCCACGCCCCCAGACCCGCCCCAGGACTGCCCCTTTTTTGGAGCCCCGGGATATACGCACGTCCTGGGGCTTGCGCGCGCCATCGAGCCTATGCAAAATAGGCTCGGCGCACTCAGGGGCAGATTTTCTCAGGTTTCGCACGTAAGGGAAGGCCTGCTGAATTGACCCAGAATTTATACTTTCCCAGACATTCCCCAGCCAATTATTTCCTGTCTCTTAAGGGCACACTCCCCACAATACCCCTTAACACACAAACAGGTTAATACAACTGAATAAAATACAAAGCATCAGTTGCTCAGTTATCACACCAACCAACGTTTCTTTCCCAAACTCTTCCTAATACAAACAACCCTTGGGCTCCCCCAACCAAAATATCTTGTACAACTAAACAGAGACAGGACACAATCAGTGACTGCCACACACTTACTGTTTCTTTGATATTGTATCCCTTATTTTCACATGTTCAACTATTCACATCTCTGAAAATGGGTATGTATATCATTGTGTAAATTCAGGTTCAGGTAGGACATTTTAAAAGCATCTTTATTTGTTTAATCATTCATTGCAGGTGCATCTGCTCTTGTAAAATGAATTTGATGCTGTAATTCTACAGTTAATTATATTGATATAACTAATCTATGTAACCCTTCATTTTCTACCTATACATGATAACTGCCACCTGTGAATCCTCTACAGACTCCGTATAATTTGACATGCCACAGGCACCTGTAATCTCTCATTAAGTCTGCATGTGTCTGTTCTAATTCACCACCAACCAATCCTTTTTTAGTCTTTTTCAACAAAGCTATATTTGTCACAGGCTCTTCTTTGGATACACAGTTAATGAGTTACTGGTTCTCTCAGAACATTCACTACAATTAGATCTGTCACTACCTATCTGTAGCAACCTTATCAATAATTATTCTCTTGCAGGGCCAGTGCGACCCAATAGTTGAACTAGGTGGTTGTCTAGGGTGCCAGCCATTAGGGGGCAGCAAAGAACAGCCATGTGGAACCGCAAGCAGAGCCCATCCCACATACGGTCGAGAGGAATAGAAACTCGGTGAACCGCAAGCAGCGCCCATCCTGCTTGCGGCCAAGAGAAGCAGAGAGTCAGCAGGCCATAAGCAGTGCCTCTGTTTGTGTTTGTGTGTGTGAGTGAGAGGAATTATATATGCATGAGAGAGCAGTAGTGTTAGTGAGAGAGAAGGAGGAAGCCTGTGTGAATGAGACAAAAACATCTAAATAAGTGTGCGTAAGAGAGGGGGCCTGTCTGAGTGAACGAGGGGCCAGAACCCGGGAGGGGAGGGTGCAAGGCAGAAGGTTGACCTAGGGCACCTGGTACCCTTGCGGAGGCCCTGTTCTCCGGATCACAATTATTCACTCCCAAAGCACTACTGTCCTGAGGTTGATTCAGTGCTGACATGAGAAACAGGATGCAGAGCGGTGGTGGGCCCTTAGGGTCAAAGCAATGAGGCGGGGAAAAGCAACCGAGGGCCTGAAGAGAGTAGAGCAGAAGCAGCCCCTGCCCAATGAAACAGAGGCTGCTGCTGCATCTTATGCTTCCAGAGGGGAAGAATATGAATGAGTGAGAGCATGAATATGTGTGTGTGTGTGTGAGTGAGAGAGAGAGCGCGCGTGTGTGTGTGTGTGTGTGTGTGAGTGAGAGTGAGAGAGAGAGAGAGCATGTGTGTGTGTGAGTGAGAGAGAGAGAGCGCGCGTGTGTGTGTGTAGGAGAGAATGTATGAGCATGCATGTGTAAGAGAGTGAGCGTGAATATGTGAGCATGTTTGTGAGGGAGAGAGTACATGTGTGTGTGTGTGATTTAGCATGCTTATGTGTGAGAGAGAGACAAACATTTGTGCGCACAAACACCCCTCTCCAACACACACATAATTAATAATCCATGAAATTCTTAGGACATTTAAAAATCAAAAGTTCCCAGGTATGTGAATATTTTTTAGTCCTTATTAGTTTTAATTGTGTCTGCTGTTTTGAAATATTTTATTAGTATTTGGAAAAATTTAAAAACATTTAGTTATATCATTTAATGAATTATATGTAGCACTATTGTTATTAATGCACAATTTTTAATTGTACATGTGGAAGACTGGGGAGAGGGGGGTCCACAAAGCTGTAAGGTTCATCGAGTTTGCCAGATAGCTTGCACAGGCCCTGCAGACCAGGATTTTGACATTCAATTGTGTCTGCTTCCTGTAGGATTTCCCCTCCCGTTCAAGGCAATTAAAAGAAGCCAATGAGCCTAAGATTCTTGTAAATCTGCCACCTCAGTCCAGAAAGGCTGATTGAAAGAAATGGTCTGCCATTGAGTTTGCACTATCAGTCAGCCATGGAATAGCCACCATTACTGCTATCACGGTTATAATTCCTCCTGACCATTCAAATTCAGAACTTCCACGTGACAGTAGAGGGCCTTAACTTAGGCTCCAACTCTATTTTACATGGCAGCTTCTTCCATGCGAGAGCACTTTGTATCTGTGAGATGGATATCAGGGTTATGGGGCACATTTTCAGTAAGGAACCTAACTGCAGTGACAAAAGTAGAATTGATGTGAGGATATTGCCCATACATTTTAAAAGTGTGCTATAACTACCTCTTTTTGTGTTGTATGTGACATTTTCTGGGTATCTTTCTGTGTCTTTAATTTGTACTGCTTGTTCAGAACCTATTACAAGCTAGGGATGTGCAGCCAAAAAGTTTTCGTTGCATTCGTGATACGTATTCGTGGGGGGTCAATTCCGTTTCATGCGGAAGTATGGAGAATTCCATAAGTTGTCGATCTGTCAATACGTTACTACGGCGAGTTAAATTCCTGTCCCAGCTAAAATTAAAATTAACTACAACCCCCCACCCTCCTGACCCCCCCCCCAAGACTTATCAAAACTGCCATGTGACAGGGGCTGACCAATGGCACCGGTAGCCCCTGTGACAAAGGCTTTCAGCACGTGATGAAACCAGCACCGAGGGTGTGAGTGAGTTCCCGGACCCCTCCCCCCCACCCCCCCCCCCCGCCGGCCATCTTTACTCATCAGCCCCTATTATACTATACTCTATAATAGGGGCTGATGAGTAAAGATGGCCCACATGAAGATTGAAATCGCCTAACAGGATGGCTGGGGCGTCTGAGTTGATGTTTTTAGCTATGTATTCTATTAAAGGAGATGGATTGGAGTCTAGGCATCCTGGTGGGGCATAGGTTAGTCCAATTTGAAGTTGAGACGATTTGAAGACTGCAAATTCAATAGAACGGGATGAAGTAGACGAATGAAGTGTCAGCCCCAGATTTTTGTTGGCAGCGAGGAGCAGACCACCTCCTCTTTTCTTCAGTCTGGGGATGGAGAATATGTCGAATGTGTGAAGAGGGAGTTGATTCAGAAGGACCGTGTCTTCAGGTTTAAACCAAGTTTCTGTGACAGCACATAGGTCTGGAAGATCATCCATGAGGTAGTCGTATAAGAGGTGGGTTTTTTTTCGAGAGTGATTGGGCATTTAAAAGAGTTAAGGAGAAAAGGGTAAGACCCAGTAATTGGTTCAGTGGTGAAAGCATGATGGGGATAAGTCTTTTTTGTTGTTGATGATGTTTGGAAGGTGTTTGTCCAGGATTGGTTGCTGAGAGAAGGAATGATGGGTATGTTGGAGAGGGGCATGGTGGTTATCTGGAGTCAAAGGTGAAAGGGAGTTTAGGCAGTGTGGGAGCCAAGGAGTAGGGATGATTTTACTATTGAGGGAGGCTATAAGAGAGATACAGCTTACTAATGCAACGGTAGATTTTCGGGGCAGCTAGGACTCAAAGTCAGCGGGGTCTGACTTCAGGGGCTGTACGAAGGGGCATACAAAGGGGCAGGCCTCTTTCTCTCGCTCCTTTGGCGCATGATGCTCGGTGCGCAGCGCCTAGCTGCGCTGAAGATTTAAATCCCAATCGGAGCTGTCCCCCGATTGGCTGTCCTGCCCTGCCTTGATTCTTCCGATTGGTTAGCTTGGATCGGAGGTTTCGTTCCGGTTGGGAGGGAATCTCTGCCTTCTGGCTTCTGATTCGTTGGTTGTTGGTAGGTGGCAACGGGTGGGTAGGCCGACTGAGGGCCCATGTGGCCTGCGGTTCTGGTGCCGGGCTGCTGGGGCTGTTGTCGGCGGGGCTTAGTCCCAGGACGGGGTGGCACCGACTAGGAGCACTTGTCCGGCGGAGGCATGGGTGAGTCGCAGGAAAAGGAGTGCTGGATGTGAGAGCCCAGCTTTAAAGGGCTCTTACCTTCTTTTCTTTCGTTCGTAAGATTTCCAACACACTTATTTATTTATTTATTTATTTATTTCTTTAAAAGGTATTTGTATACCGTTTTTTAAAAAAGGAATTTTATCAAAAACGGTTCACAGATTTAAAACAAAATCAGGAAAGAAGGCCCAAACATCAGGCAATATGAGACATTATCCCCATAATAGGTTTACATCGTGCAATATACAGCATTTATCATGTGATATATATATATTTATATGCTGTTTAACTCACGTTTTATCCCTATTGCAGCTTGATAAATGCCCCCTATGTTTGCTAGTTGCAGTCTTTTCATGCAACCTTTGAAGAACACAATCTCATAAAACATGCATTTTACATTTTTCCACTAAAAGTTTTCAAAAAATATTAGTCTATCTTGGAACTACATAGTGTTTTTCATGAACAATGAATGATTGTTTTTACTAGTAATTAGAATCTGAAAAACGACATAGGAAAATGTGGGAGGGAGGTTCTGGAAGCCAAATTTAGGCTCTTAGGTAGAAAGCTTAATCCAGAACTCCAGGATAGCATTATCTGAAATGCTCCCGGTTCCACGTGCAGGTCCCCAGAGGCAGCAGAGCTCCGGAGTCTCAATGCATAGATGAGACGATGGTGCAAGGAAGAGGGATTCATTTTTGTTAGGAACTGGGGAACCTTTTGGGGAAGGGGGAGTCTCTTCCGAAGGGATGGGTTCCACCTTAACCAGGGTGGAACCAGACTGCTGGCGCTAACCTTTAAAAAGGAGATAGAGCAGCTTTTAAACTAGAACAAAGGGGAAAGCCGACAGTCGCTCAGCAGCGCATGGTTCGGAGAGAGGTATCTTCAAAGGATACTAATGATGCATTAGAATTAGGGCATCCCAACAGTGAGGTTCCAATAATTAGAAAAGTAGTTCAAGTACCTGTAACTAAAAACTCACCTGAGCTAAAACATTCTAACTTATCCCTATCAATTAAAAAGCAGAATGAAAATACAAACAAAAAACAAACTTTGAAATGTTTGTATGCTAATGCCAGAAGTCTAAGAAGTAAGATGGGTGAATTAGAATGTATAGCAGTGAATGATGACATAGACTTAATTGGCATCTCAGAGACATGGTGGAAAGAGGATAACCAATGGGACAGTGCTATACCGGGGTACAAATTATATCGCAATGACAGAGAGGAGCACCCGGGAGGAGATGTGGCGCTTTATGTCCGGGATGGCATAGAGTCCAACAGGATAAACATCCTGCATGAGACTAAATACAAAATTGAATCTTTATGGGTAGAACTCCCTTGTGTGTTGGGGAAGACTATAGTGATAGGAGTATACTACCATCCACCTGGTCAAGATGGTGAGACGGACAGTGAAATGCTAAGAGAAATTAGGGAAGCTAACCAAATTGGTAGTGCAGTAATAATGGGAGACTTCAATTACCCCAATATTGACTGGGTAAAAGTATCATCGGGACACGCTAGAGAGATAACGTTCCTGGATGGAATAAATGATTAGAGATGTGCTTCGTTGTTCGCCCGAAGTAGGAAATTGCCCGAAATTTCCTACTTCGTTTTTTTTTCGGAGGCCCGAAATCTGAAAAGAATTTTCCCCGACTTTCGGGGAAATTTCGTTTTTCGGGTTTGCCTGGGGGAGGGGCACACATTTTTTTTTTTTTATTAAAACCCACCCCAAACCACCCCAAACATTTACCTTAACTATAATTCACCACCCCCCCCCCCCCTCCCGATCCCTCCCCAAGACTTACAAAGTAGATCCCTGGTGGTCCAGCGGGGTCCCGGGATCCATTTGCCCTCCTCCGTGCCCATGTTTCTGCAGCCGTGCTCTTTAAAATGGTGACGCGCAGCCTCTGAACTACCATGTCACAGGGGCTACCGGCGCCATTGGTCAGCCCCTGTCACATGGCCATCGGCGCCATCTTGTGCTCCTGTCATGTGACTGGAGCTGACCAATGGCGCCGAAAGCCTCTGTGACATAGTATGGGCAAAGGCTATCGGCGCCATTTTGATTACTGGCAGCCGACAACGAAATGGCTCCCGGACCCCCGCTGGACCCCCAGAGATTATTGGCAAGCCTTGGGGGGATCAGGAGCCCCCCTTCTGACCCCCCCAAGGCTTGCCAATAATCTCTGGGGGTCCAGCGGGGGTCCGGGAGCCATTTCGTTGTCGGCTGCCAGTAATCAAAATGGCGCCGATAGCCTTTGCCCATACTATGTCAAAGAGGCTTTTGGCGCCATTGGTCAGCTCCAGTCACATGACAGGAGCACAAGATGGTGCCGATGGCCATGTGACAGGGGCTGACCAATGGCGCCGGTAGCCCCTGTGACATGGTAGTACAGAGGCTGCGCGGCACCATTTTAAAGAGCACGGCTGCAGAATCATGGGCATGGAGGAGGGCAAATGGAACCCGGGACCCCTCTGGACCACCAGGGATCTACTTTGTAAGTCTTGGGGAGGGATCGGGATGGGGGGGGTGATAGTGTATGATAGATATGTAAAAAAAGGATTTTAAATGCTTGGGGTGGGGTTTTTTTTAAGCTTCCTTTGCCGTTTCGTTTTTTGGCCCGGTTTCAGGTTTCCTCGTTTTGTTTTTTCGAAAAACGAGACGAGGGAACCCGAAATTTACCACGAAGTATCCGAGTCAAAAAACGACCCGGCAGGAAAAAACGAAGCACATCTCTATAAATGATAGCTTTATGGAACAATTGGTTCAGGAACCAACGAGAGAGGGAGCAATTTTTATTTATTTATTTATTTATTTAACAGTTTTATATACCGACCTTCATAGTAAATAATCATATCGGATCGGTTTACATTTAACAAGGGGTATAACTGGAGTAACAATTCAAGTGAACGAAGATAACAATAGGTAGGAATAAGTCAAAGTTACAATCAACAGGGGAGGAGAACTTGGAAGCTTGCAACAAGCTGGAAGGAAGATAAGGCAGGAAGAAATTATAACGAATTACAACGTATTACCAAAGAGCGTACGGGTTAAAGCTTAAAAGGTGCTTTAACCTGGAAGTTTAACCTAGAAGTTTCAGAGTCCATTGTTCATGAGTATAAATGCCAGACTGGGTTAGATTAAAGGACAACTAGTGAAAGACTGGTGGATCGGCGAAGGCTTGGTGAAAGAGCCAGGTTTTAAGTCTTTTTCTGAACGTTAAAAGGCATGGCTCTAATCTGAGATTTGATGGGATGCTATTCCAGATAGATGGGCCTGCTATCGAAAAAGCTCTGTCTTTGGTCGTAGAGAGGCGTGAGGCTTTAGTGGGGGAATATTTCAGAGTGCCTTTGTGAATATCTCTAGTAGGTCTGTTAGAGGAGTGGAGTTTGAATGGGATTTCCAGGTCGAGTTGAAGTTGATGATGGATGGTTTTGTGGATTAAGGTGATTGATTTGTATAGAATCCTGAAATTCACTGGTAGCCAATGTAAGTTCTTAAGGATGGGTGAGATGTGTTCGCCGCGGCTTGTACTGGTCAACAATCTCGCTGCCGCATTTTGTATCATCTGCAGTGGTTTGGTCGTGGATTTGGGGAGGCCTAGGAAAAGGGCACTACAGTAGTCTATTTTGGCGAATAGAAGCACTTGGAGAACTGTCCTGAAGTCGTGGAAGAATAAGAGTGGTTTCAGTCGTTTTAGAACCTGAAGTCTGTAGAAGCAGTCTTTGGAGGTTGTATTGACCATTTTCTTTAGGTTTAATCGATTGTCTAGAATTGCCCCAAGGTCTCTAACCTGCTTACAGGCAATGAGAGAATTGAGTGGTGATGGAGGGGAGATATTGTTTTCGTTTGAGGAGATGTGGAGAAGTTCTGTATTTGAGGCGTTGAGTACCAAGTTTAAGCTGTTGAGTAGGTTAGTGATGGATAGAAGGCAGTTATTCCAATGGGTGAGCGCTTTTGAGATTGATTCAGTTATGGGAATTAGAATCTGCACGTCATCTGCGTACAGATAATGAATTAGGTTTAGGTCTGTTAACAGTTGGCAGAGGGGGAGGAGGTATATGTTAAAGAGGGTTGGAGATAAGGAGGATCCTTGTGGTACACCAAGGGTTGATTTTGTTAGGGGTGACTCTTTATTGTTAATTTTGACTTTAAAAGTCCTATTGCTGAGGAACCAGTTGTGGGCAGATCCGGAGATGCCGATATCTGCTAGGCGATCCAGCAGGATGGTATGGTTGACGGTGTCGAATGCCGCCGAGATGTCTAACAGAACTAGTAAAAAGGAGTGTCCTTTGTCTAACCCCATGATTATATGGTCTGTAAGTGAAATGAGGAGGGTTTCCGTGTTGCGTGATTTGCGGAAACCATATTGCGATGGGTATAGGATCTTGTGGTCTTCTAGGTATTCAGAAAGCTGGGAGTTTACCAGTTTCTCCGTTAGTTTGGCAAGAAATGGGAGGTTAGAAATGGGTCTGAAATTAGCTGGTACATTCGGGTCTAAATTGTGTTTCTTGAGGAGGGGCTTGAGTGAGGCGGTTTTTAGGTTGTCTGGGTAGCTTCCTTGAGTTAGAAGGCTGTTTATGATGCTGGTCAGAGGTCCTGAGATCGTGTTTGGGATGAGCAGCAGGAGTCTCGATGGGATATTATCAGCCGGATGGCTAGATGGTTTCTGGCTTTTTAGAAGGGATTCAATCTCTTTAGTGGAGATTGATTCGAATCTGTCAAATTTAGGTCGAGTAAGAGAATTGGGATTCTCGCCTAACTTGAGAGGTGTTGTAATTGGAGGAAGGAGGGCAAGGGTATTTAAGATCTTCTGTTGAAAGAATGCAGCGAGCTCATTTGCTTTGGAAAGAGCTTGTTCGTCTGGTATGGGTGGGGGGGTAGATTTAGTGATTTGTGTTACGTAAGAGAATATGGCTTGTGCATCATATTGGAAATGGTGTATTTTGTTTGCATAGTATTCCTTTTTTTTCTGTAGAATGGCGGTCCTGTAGTGATGTAAGAATCCCTTGTATGCTGAGAGGGTACATGAATTGGGAGTTTTGCGCCATCTATTTTCTTTATGGCGTAGGTTCTGTTTCATCTGTTTAAGTTCGGTGCTGAACCAGGGTTGATTTCCCTTTTTTGTTGGGTTGATAGATTTGGAGACTATTGGGCACCATTTGTTTGCGACTGCTTCTGTAATCTTTTGCCAGGAGGATAGGGCTGATTCAGGGTTAGCTAAGTCTAGGTTAGAGAGTTCTTTGGAGAGCTGATCGCTGAGAATATCAGATTGACATGCTTTCCTGAATTGAATGGTAGAGAGGTGTGGAGAGGTGTGAGTCTGTTTGAGTGTGGAGAAGGAAGATTCTATCAGGAAATGATCTGACCAAGGTATTGGGGTACAGGTGGGTTCTGTTGTGCAAGTGAAATTAGAATTGATGAATATTAGATCCAGAGTGTGTCCAGCTTTATGTGTGGGGCTGTTGATGGTCTGAGTGAATCCCATAGCGCCGAGGGTGGTGAAGAGGGCTTCGCAGTTCGCAGAACGAGGTATTGCATTTGTATGTAGATTGAAATCTCCCATAATCATTGTTGGAAGGTCTGAGTTGATATATTTCACAATGGATTCTATGAGAGGTGAGGGGTCTGTTTCTAGAACTCCCGGGGGAGCGTACACTAACAGAATTTGTAGATGTTTTGACTTGACTAGACCCAATTCCAGTTTGGATTCTGTCTTGATTGCATGTGGGGTCAGTCTGAGTTCTTTCTTGGTGGCTAGAAGAAGTCCGCCTCCTCTTTTTTTGAGTCTATGGAAGGTGAAGATGTCATATGATTGGATAGGTAGTTGGTTGGTTAAAGCAATGTCCGAGTTTTTTAACCAGGTTTCTGTGATGGCACAGATGTCTGGGTTGGAATCCAGGAGGTAATCATTGAGAATATGTGTCTTCTTGGTTAAGGATTGCGCATTGAAGAGGGTTACTGAGAGCAGCGTGAGGCCTAGAAATTGGTTCAATGGTGATGTCATGATAGGGATAATTCTTTTTCGTATGACGTTGGTGGTGTTAGTTGAGGGGGTTCTCCTTTGGTTGTGGATGATTGGGATGTTGTAAGTGTGCATGATGAGAAGAATTCTGGAGGAGGTTTAGTCTGAAGGTGCACTTGATTGGGTCTGGAGGCAAGGATTGTCTGATGCTAATAGAATGCTGAGGTTGAATGCTGGCTGAATGCTGAGGTTGAGTGCTGGTTGAATGCTGAGGTTGAGTGCTGGTTGAGTGCTGGCTAAATGCTGAGGTTGAGTGCTGGTTGAATGCTGAGGTTGAGTGCTGGTTGAGTGCTGGTGGAATGCTGAGGTTGAATGCTTGTTGAGTACTGGCTGAATGCTGAGGTTGAATGCTGGCTGAATGCTGAGGTTGAGTGCTGGTTGAATGCTTGTTGAGTACTGGCTGAATGCTGAGGTTGGGTGCTGGTTGAATGCTGAGGTTGAGTGCTGGTTGAGTGCTGGTTGAATGCTGAGGTTGAGT
This sequence comes from Rhinatrema bivittatum, assembly GCF_901001135.1. Taxonomy (NCBI): domain Eukaryota; kingdom Metazoa; phylum Chordata; class Amphibia; order Gymnophiona; family Rhinatrematidae; genus Rhinatrema; species Rhinatrema bivittatum. Next base: position 305,818,256 of record NC_042620.1, on the reverse strand, counting down.
ACTGGCTGAATGCTGAGGTTGAGTGCTGGCTGAATGCTGAGGTTGAGTCCTGGTTGAGTGCTGGCTGAATGCTGAGGTTGAGTCCTGGTTGAGTGCTGGTGGAATGCTGAGGTTGTGTGCTGGGCGGTTGTTGTCTGATGCTGGTTGAGTGTTGAGTGCGGTATTACACTTTCTCTGGAGGATCTGCAGTGTAGGGGCAGGAAGTGGGGTTGTAATGGGACCTGGGACAGGTTACAGCCGCTCCCAGTTGGAGGGAAAGGCTGCAAAAAGCAATGACGTGGGGTGGGGAGGTTGACCGGCTTGAGAATCGGAGGGCTGAGCAGTTTCAGAGTTCAAGATAGGGGCTGTCCTGCGGGGCTACACTAAGGGGCAACACAAAGGGGCAGGCCCCTTTGTCGTGCTCCTTCGACGCGCGACACTCGGCACGCAGCGCCTGGCTGCATATCGATTTAAAGCCCCTCAAGGGCTGGCTCCTATTGGAGGAGCTGAATCGGTGGGCGGGGCTCCCGTTTTCGGCACGGCGCAGTTTTTTTCTGCTTACAGTTTTGTTTTTCATGTGCATGCCGTTTCTGCCGCGTTTGTCGTCGCCGGGTCTCCCCGGGGGGGGAGAGAGAAGCCCTGGCCTTCCCCCGGTGGGGCTCTGCGCCGACAGCGCAGGCCTTCCCCGATCGCCGCACAGAAGAAGAAGAAATGGCGCTGGCTGGATATCGATTTAAAGCCCCTCAAGGGCTGGCTCCAATTGGAGGAGCTGGATCGGTGGGCGGGGCTCCCGTTTTCGGCGCGGCGCGGTTTTTTACTGCTTACAGTTTTGAGCGAGCCGTTTCTGCCGCGTTTGTCGTCCCCGGGTCTCCCCGGGGGGTGGAGAGAGAAGCCCTGGCCTTCCCCCGGTGGGGCTCGGCGCCGACAGCGCAGGCCTTCCCCGATCGCCGCACAGAAGAAGAGGAAATGGCGCCAGCTGGATATCGATTTAAAGCCCCTCAAGGGCTGGCTCCTATTGGAGGAGCTGGATCGGTGGGCGGGGCTCCCGTTTTCGGCGCGGCGCGGTTTTTTTCTGCTTACAGTTTTGTTTTTCTTGTGCGTGCCGTTTCTGCCGCGTTTGTCGTCGCCGGGTCTCCCCGGGGGGGGAGAGAGAAGCCCTGGCCTTCCCCTGGTGGGGCTCGGCGCCGACAGCGCAGGCCTTCCCCGATCGCCGCACAGAAGAAGAAGAAATGGCGCCGGCTGGATATCGATTTAAAGCCCCTCAAGGGCTGGCTCCTATTGGAGGAGCTGGATCGGTGGGCGGGGCTCCCGTTTTCAGCACGGCGCGGTTTTTTTCTGCTTACAGTTTTGTTTTTCTTGTGCGTGCCGTTTCTGCCGCGTTTGTCGTCGCCGGGTCTCCCCGGGGGGGGGGAGAGAGAAGCTCTGGCCTTCCCCTGGTGGGGCTCGTCGCCGACAGCACAGGCCTTCCCCGATCGCCGCACAGAAGAAGAAGAAATGGCGCCGGCTGGATATCAATTTAAAGCTCCTCAAGGGCTGGCTCCTATTGGAGGAGCTGGATCGGTGGGCGGGGCTCCCGTTTTCGGCACGGTTTTTTTCTGCTTACAGTTTTGTTTTTCTTGTGCGTGCCGTTTCTGCCGCGTTTGTCATCGCCGGGTCTCCCCGGGGGGGAGAGAGCCCTGGCCTTCCCCCGGTGGGGCTCGGCACTGACAGCGCAGGCCTTCCCCGATCGCCGCACAGAAGAAGAAGAAATGGCGCCGGCTGGATATCGATTTAAAGCCCCTCAAGGGCTGGCTCCTATTGGAGGAGCTGGATCGGTGGGCTCCTCCAATAGGAGCCAGCCCTTGAGGGCTCCTGTTTTCGGCGCGGCGCGGTTTTTTTCTGCTTACAGTTTTGTTTTTCTTGTGCGTGCCGTTTCTGCCGCGTTTGTCGTCGCCGGGTCTCCCCGGGGGGGGAGAGAGAAGCCCTGGCCTTCCCCCGGTGGGGCTCGGCGCCGACAGCGCAAGCCTTCCCCGATCGCCGCACAGATCTAATTCTCAGTGGAGCACAGGTCTTGGTGAGAGAGGTCATGGTGGTGGGGCCGCAAAATTTCTAAGCGGGGAAATGGCGTCGGGTCTGGTAAGTAAGCTCTGTTGAATCAATCGGGTCTGAAAAATTGATGGACCCGCAGCATCGCACAAACCCACATCGCTGAGGTACACCCCCGTTAAAGAATCAGAAGGGGAGTGCTGGATCAGGAGAGTTTTGAACTGATGTCTCTGAAGCAGCAGTGTTGCGAAATGCACGCGTCGGACGATTAACCCCGACAGCCACAGAAGGGAAGTTCATTTGTTTTTAAATATATACGCTTAAAAAACCAAAAAAATTCTTTTGAACATTGAAAACTAATATATTGGATGCTAGCTGATTCGGACCAATGATTAAAAGTGACCCAATTGAAGTGCATGAAATACAAGTTTTAACTTGTGAGCACTATGGGTGATATGATGGTCCTTAAATTTACAGTCTAAATACATATAAGCATTGTTTACATACAGCTTTATAAATTGAAAAATCTTTCAGTACCACATTTCTTATTTAGATTGTGCTAATCGTGTGATCATATAGTAAGAGACTTTTTAGATTTGGTAATTGAAGTCTCCCATTATTACTGCACTACCAATTTGGTTAGCTTTCCTAATTTCTCTTAGCATTTCACTGTCCGTCTCACCATCTTGGCCAGGTGGACTGTAGTATACTCCTATCACTATAGTCTTCCCCAACACACAAGTGATTTCTACCCATAAAGATTTGATTGTGCAGTCTAATGCAGGATCTTTATCCTGTTGGACTCTATGCCAATATTCGTTAGGCTGTTTAGTGGACAAATTAGATGGATAACTAGTCCCATATATTCAGCAGTATGTTACAATTATAAAGTTATCTGGCTACATGTAGCCAGATAACAAAAAAACCTAACCAGCTATATTTGAAAATTGCCTGGTAGATTTTTAGTTATCTGGCCTTCTGTGGCCAGATAATGTGCTACTTAGCTGAATATCTTTAATGATATCTAGTTAAGTAACACTGTCATTAAAGAAAAAGAACCAAATAAATCAAGGGGCCAGCAGACCATCCCCTCCCTCCCCCCACCCAAAACAATTTCTTATAAGGCCTTGTTAAACGATGCCATCCTCACTCCCCAAATCCTCCCAATCCAATGTTTTCTAAGATCATAAATCAGGCTGCTCCCTGCCTTCCCTTCCACCCACCTGCAAGGATTAACAGTGTCGTGCCACCCCCACTCTCCCAATTCCTATTGACTCTCCGCACACTCCCGCTGTTATGCCTGTTGGTCGCAGATGGCTGTGACCTCTCATGCTCACCTCCTTTTTCCCTGCACCGTCATAGGAAGAATAGCGGCCTCCGCCAACGACCGCCGACCTCCTCGGCGTCCCTGGGATGGCATGGGCACTGCCAACTGTCATCTTGTCTCCGGAATCACCTAAGGCACGCGCATGCATGCAAGAGCCTCCTTTGTACACATCATGGTGGGAACCTCGGGGGCGTCCCCTCCTGATGACGTCAACCCGCTGCTGTACTTAAGCTGACCGGCCCTTTGCTTCATCGAGTTAGCAAGGAGTTTCCTCATTGCTGAATCAGCTCCATTCTTGGACTTCCAGTTCCAGATTCTCTCGGATTGTGGCTGCTCTGGGTATCCGCTCCTCAGGGGCCCCTCCGCGTTCCTGGCTATCCGCTCCTCGGAGGGCCTTCCTGCCTTGGACTACAATCTGACCTGCTTCCCGGGACACTATCCTGGAACTACCACTTGTGAGTACCTTCTATGGACTTCAACTTTGCTGAAGCTTCTCCACGGTGTACCCCCTACCTCGAGCCACTACCATCCCTCTTCAGTGAAGTTGTTCCAGTATACCCTGTGTTGCAGGGTATTGCCGCACCAACTACAAGTTCCACTTCCGCATTCCTGCACCTCAGACTATTTCATCATCATCTTCAGTACAGTCATCCTCAGCGTACCCCACTCTGCGGGCCACTACTGGATCTGCACTTCTGCGTTCATCTCTACTCGTCTGAAGGGACTTCTTGGCGTACCCTGCTCTGCGGGCCACTACCGGATCTTCACATCAGTGGTATCACCTTGGGTTTACCCCATTGCTCAAAAATGTATTTATTTGCATCTCCCACTTTGCGGGTTGTGCCTTTCCTTCCTTCTTAGTAGTCTCTCACATACAGCTGTGTCCTACAATGCTGAGACCACGCCTACCGATGGTGAGGCTCACAGGGCTCTTTCCTGGGGGCGGAGATACCGCTCATCTCAGCCCAGGGTTCACATCCTTACAAACAAATTACACCTGCATACCTTATATTTTATTGCCTGTAGCAAGAGACCCACCGCCCTGTTCCTGGCACATCCGCACTGCTCTAAGAGAGCAAGCGCTGGAAGCATAAGCAGGTCTAAAATCATCTGGCTTACCTAGCCAGATATACCCGATATCCAGCTAGGCTAGCTGGATAACTCAACTGCTCCTTGAATGCCCCTGAAACATGCCCTTTTTATCCAGCTAAATTATAGCCTGATAAATAAATATCCGGCTATAATTTAGCCAGAGAAGTAGCTGAATATGCCACATTTGCCATTTAGACAGATAACTTAAGAGTTATCCATCTAAATGACTTTTGAATATCTACCAAAGCATGTGCAACATCTTTTATAAGAAAGTGTACTACATGCTTTCTATATTCTTCTGAACAAGAATCCTCCACATTTAACCTCCAGAAACTTAAAATTAGTTACATTATTTTCTCTGTTACCATGCATATATCTTGTATCAAGGTCAATTCTGGCTACAAAATGTGAGTCAATGGTTTTTCCCCAGTCACCTAGCTATACTCTTGTAGGTAAGAGAAGTTCTTTGTAACTGAATCTTGTTTCCAAGTAGAACTTGTGCTGCACTCAGTAATACAGGATTCAAAAGGGTGGGTACAAATCAGCCAAGGTAGAAAGGGACCTCAGTTCCACTTCTGTGTTATCCCAAGTAAGCTCTGTTGAATTTGAAGAGTTATGGTATTGCCCACCAGAACACAAAATGTGGCTAGAACTGTGTATGTATGCTGCTTTTATCGCTTGTAAAAAGATGTATTTACATTGATTGTGAACTGCCTATAGACTGCATTTGGCCTGAATGTTGCTTCTGTAAATAAAATAGACCTTGTGGAACTACCATTATAGTCTTATTCTGACCTCTTTGGGTTAAGGAATTTTCCTGCCCTAGGGATAAGAGCCAGCGGGAAAATCTCCAAGGTCTGAATCAACACAATGAAGCTAGATGATCCCCAGAGTGAGTGCTTCAACTGAGGTGTCACTGCATCATCTGTTCAACTATTAGAACTCACCTGCCCAAGAAGGGGTTACGCAAACTTTAAGAGAGCATGGGTTAAGCACGTGAGGAGCCTTAGCTGCAAAAAGTGAGGAGACAGAAGAAGTAAACCTAGCAGCATCTGCTAAAGTACCCTACTCAAAGAAACAATGGGTGTTGGGGATACCAAATGAATGACAAAACTTTCCTGGCTAAGGAGAGAGATCTTATAAGTGACCACACTCTATGGCTGGCAGCTGGAATACATCCTTGGCAATGTGAACAGGAATAACCAGGCAGACTGTATAGGCTGAGTGATTATTTTTCTGCCATGATCTATATATATATATATACACAAACCAGCTGAATTCTGTCTGCACCCTAAAGAGTTATCGCAGTCTTCGTCTGCTTGATTTCCTGTTTTGCTTTGCAACTCACTTATTTTCCTACTTCCTGATCCTGTCATTTGTATATTGCTCCTGCTGCACTCAGATCAGCTCTGTTCTTGGCAGCTACATCCTGTTATGTGCTTCCAAAAGCTCTCTAGCAACTTCTTTAGCAGAAATAAGGTTTTCTGACTATGCCATTTTGCAACTCAATATACTGTAGATGAACATGCTCCCACCAATTTCATTTTTAGAGGGAGAAGAGTGTTCCATAAATAAAGCACTGTTAGAGTCAACACCCACTTCACCTTTAGCATAAAACTGTCAAAACTGATCATATAGAAGTAGCAAGGCAACAACTCTTCAAGAATTTCATAAACTAATGTATTTAATCCTTGATTCAAATGTGGTTTCATTTTCATAGTTGCTCTTAATGTCGCTGATTGTGTCTGTCTTCTTATCTTTATTGATTATTTATATGTCTCATAGTTTCTTACATAGTAACTAGAATTTTATACTGGAATCATGTCTCCAGAAAGATTCATTCTTAAAAGCTGACTTGGTGTTTAGTTGCTGTTTGAAGTGTGGCTAGCTGCTGTATGGATTCACAAGGGGGTAGATTTTCAAACTATGCGAATAGGCCTACTTTTGCTGGCGCATCAGGCGCAAGCAAAAGTACGCTGGATTTTAGTAGATACGTGCGGAGCCGCGCGTATCCACTAAAATCCTGGATCGGCGCGTGCAAGGCTATCAATTCTGTATAGCCGGCGTGCGCCGAGCCGCGCAGCCTACCCCGTTCCCTCCGAGGCCGCTCCGAAATCGGAGCGGCCTCGGAGGGAACTTCCTTTTGCCCTCCCCTCACCTTCCCCTCCCTTCCCCTACCTAACCCACCCACCCGGCCCTGTCTAAGCCCTCCCCTTACCTTTGTCGGGGGATTTACGCCTCCCTCTGGGAGGCGTAAATCCCCGCGCGTCAGTGGGCCTCCTGCGCGCCGGGACGCGACCTGGGGGCGGGTCCGGAGGGCGTGGCCACACCCCCGGGCCGCCCCGGGCCGTAACCACGCCTCCGGGTCCGCCCCCGAAACGCTCCCGGCACGCCCCCTAAACGCCGCGCGGTTCGGGCCCGCCCCCGACACGCCCCCCTCGGAGAACCCCGGGACTTACGCGAGTCCCGAGGTCTGCGCGCGCCGGTGAGCCTATGTAAAATAGGCTCACTGGCGCGCAGGGCCCTGCTCGCCTAAATCCGCCCGGATTTGGGCGGATTTAGGCGAGCAGGGCTCTTAAAATCCGCCCCAAGGTGTAGTAGGCCACCTACCTCACACAGTACAATTAATTGGTTTAAATGAGACAGAATCAGACTGATGTCTGCTTATGGGGATATGAGATCAAAAATATATTTTTAGGATTGTTGCCTCTAGATTAAAGTTTTTAACAAGCTTTACATGCATGAAAGCTGTGAATTTATCAAGAAGATTGGCCAGTTTGTGAGTAAATGCATAAAGCTCTCTGATAAGGGCCCTTAGTAAAAACTGATCGATTCAGCATGATAGGGATTTACTATCGGCTCTCAAAGCATTTAGAGAATGAATCAAGTTTTTTGAGCTGGCATGGTGCAGAGGTGAATTATATGCCAGAAAAAAGATAAATTGGATACTCTGGAAAACTCTTCAGGCAAGAGGTATCTATTGGCTTTAAAAGTTGGGCTCAAGCACTAAAATTCATGGCAGATTATACAACTTGCAAGTGCTAAATTGGTCCAAGCACTGAAATTACATCACCTCATCACTAAAACATGCAACCACTTATGCAGGTGTAAGAAATCTTTAAGGTTAATTTTAAAAGACGGACGCATGCATCAATAAGTGGATGGATGCGTGAATATGTTGGGATGGCACGAGCCAAACGGTTTTTAAAAGCTGCCTGAATATGCGTATATCTCCCGCTACGCACACAAATGAAAAGTTCCAAAAAGGGGTCAGGGCTTTCCTGGATTTGACATTGAAATCTGTGTGTAAATACTTACGCGCACAGGCACGCACAGGTTTCCCCTGCCATATATGGCAGGTTTCCCCTGCCATATAACTTTACTTCTGCTATAAAATAAAGAAAAATAGATCGGGGGAGGAGGGTTAGATTTAAGAGGGGAGAAGGGAGGCTATTAAACTAGGGGGGTTTAGATGTCTTATACCTTACCTTGGTGAACTGGAAATGACATCAGCGTGCATGTCTTTTAAAATCCCCCTACTTATGCAGTAGAAATGGCATTTGTGCACATCCACTTAAAATCACACACACGTGTGCAGGCTATTTGATAATATGTGTGCATATACATGCACTCACCCTGGTAAGCAGTGTCCAGGGTGAGTGCAGCTGGTTGCCTTGCTGTCCAATGACAATGTTCTAATTCTATCTGGTATCATACTAATGGTGCAGCCATAACTTTATTGTGAACCCTATGAACCAGGATTCAAGTCCCAGTATCACCTTGGGCAAGTCACTTTACCCTCCATTGCCTCAGGTACAAACTTAGGCCTAGATTTATCAAACTGCATGTGATAAGAAAGAGGGTGTGTTTTATGGTAATAGCCTATTTATCACAATGTGTATTATCTTAACACTTCACATAGGGATTTCCACAAAGTGCATTAACTTTTCACACTTTGCAGTAATACCTACATAATTGCATTTCTCTACCTGCAAAATGTTCATTTCAGAGAGAGAGAGACTATCTACAATGTCCTTGTGGTTAGTTAGCTATTTATGCTACTATAGGAGGCCCACCTAGTAACTCAAGGTGAGGTTTAGATAGTAGTGTAGGGGTTAGGGGCTAGTTTTACATGCAGAGTGAGACGTACGAACAGAACAGTACACTCTTTTGAAGATTTGATGTCCTTCAGAGTGAGGAAACTCACACAATGATGACATTTGTATAATGTTCTCTCAACCTAGCTTGATGTAGTCCATCTGCATGTAAAAGTGGCCCCTAACCCCTACACTACTACCTAAACCTCACCTCGAGTTACTAGGTGGGCCTCCTATAATAGCATAAATAGCTAACTACTACAAGGGCCTTGTAGATATATTCTCTCTCTCTCTCGCTCTCTCTCGCTCTCTCATCTAAAAATACCCAAAACAGAATTTGTGAAAAATAGCATTATGGGCATATCACACAGCTTAATGCAATTGAAAAAGCTGTAGTTATTTTCAGCATTAATGCTTTATGAAGCCAGCCCACTTTTACAGAATCTCCAACTCCTCCCCATTTGAAAATTTGCATTGCACCATGTGTTATGATGCAAAAACTCCATAACGTGATTTGATAAATGACCCTGAGATTGTAAGCCCTCTGGGGATAGGGAAATACCTACAGTACCTGAATGTAATCCACTTTGAAGTGCTTAGAAAAGTGGAATATAAAAATCTAAATAAATAAATACTGCAGTGTTCCACAATTCAAAAATGTACCTTTCTAATCATTTTCCCAACATAATGTAGATCACTGCAGTAGAATAGCAAGAAGGGGATGATTTTAAAGTCAGTTCTTTCCCAGAAATAGGATGCATGAATGAAGAAAGAGTCATGTTTTATTAGCATAAATGGCTTAGAAAATTCAGCCCTTAATTATTTGGTGGTCGAGTCAAACAAATTCATATGACTGCATATGTGCTTATGTTAGCTCAATTTCTGTTTTGTCTGCCTCCTCTGCATTTCACTAAGACCTAAATCACATAAATAATGTTATTCATAAATCATTATTTGCAGTAATGTCTTTCTTCCCCTCTCTGGAAAATGTTCTTTGGTTAAATGTTGCTTTTCTATCATTAGAAGAACAGTCACTGATACTCAGAAACACACAAGCAAATAATGTAATTAGACCTACTGGGGACAAAAGTAGTACATAACCAAATATTAGCCTTCAGAAATTTGTGATATCAAACGAGAAGCTTATAAATATATATACACAAAATGAACATTACTGCAATTCAGCTAACAGATAATATAGTCGAGGTGAAACTGTTTTGTCATTTTATTCAAGAACCACCAAAAACAGCAATATTTCTCATTAAGTGCATTTGTAGATATTACAACTTAAGCTGTGAAGAGAAGAGTACCTACAGTATTCTATCAATGGGAATGGAAATTTCTGTGTACAGTAGCTAAGCAAACCTGTGAAGTCACAGCTGCACAATGTGCCTCTCCCACCTACTCAGGAATTTGCTTTTAAATTGCAAATCAGCCTAGACTGCTTTTCTTAATTTCCTTTCAGACCTAAGTTTTCTCTGTTCTGTTGTTTTGCATGAAGACAGCCAACTTGGAAGGCTCACTCAGCCAACCCCTGAGTCATCTGACTTAGGCATCAGATGGGAGGGCAGCTGAGCAGGCTTCTCAGATCACTCTTTGCACGAGACAAAACATCATCATCATCATCAGGTGGTGGTAGGAAAAATATTGCTGAAACTCTTCCCAATCTGCACATGCTGAATTTTCAGAGGGGCTGCTCTTCTCTATGTAAGGAACACAGTTAAAAAAAAAAAATGCATGAATCTTAATTTCACCAGACATGCCAGTAATTGCAAGGTGCTCCGATTTTAATAGTAACCTAGAAGTCCATATTTAGCGACTGCTCAGCTAAGCTAGTTAGACGAATAAATCTATCTAAGTAACTTAGCCTGTATATTCAGTGGTGCAGGCATGTCACTGAATATACCCAGCTATCCTAAAATTAGCCAGATAGGTCTCCTGGACGACCTATCTCTGAATATCAAAGTTAGCCAGATAACTTATCCAGCTAACTCAGCTGTTCCTAATTATCCAACTAAGGCCTGGATTCATCATTCATGGCTGAATAATGAATCCAGCAAAAACGGGGGGCGGGGGGGCGAAGGGGGGCGCGGGCCTGCGAAAGCCCGCAGCCTTCGCACCACTGCGGTGTCTTCGCTGCTGGCTTTCGCACCGAATAGCGCCACCGTGAAAGGTGGCGCTATTTGCCGCGCTACTGGCGACGATAACGTTACTAACCTTATCACCGCCAGCGAAGACACCGCCGAGTCTGCCCCCTCTCCACCCTGACTCCGTCCCAACGCGAATTTGTATGCTATCGGACGCGAAAAGGGCCTTTACGCGTGCAATAGAAGCTTATCGCACGCGATATGGCTGTATCGCGTGTGATAAGCCTTTAGTAAATAACCCCGTAAGTGGCAGATGCAGGTCCTGGACACATATTCAGCCTCCGCCACTTAACTATCTAAGTTGCACAGTAAATATGGACTTCCTAGAGTGAAATTTAACAATAATATATACTCAAACAGACAACAAAGGCAGGGAGGATCTAAATGTTCTTTCTTAATGACCACATAGCTGATGCAGCTCTGAAACTCACTTCACTATTCCAGCAGGCTTTTAGTACCTAAGGATTCTAAAGGAATCTTTCACTCAAAGGGAATAAATTCAAAAAATTACTTTTTCCCATTCAGTGTCTATAGAAAAGTTTCTATTGAATAAAGTCCAGAGTCTTAGTTAAATATGTTCTTATTAATGCACTAAATTTAAAAGTAATATCTCAGAAGTGCTTACCTAACATTATCTCATTCAGTCAATAAAATATTGACTTATTCTAAGGAGGTCAACAGATAGCTAAGATACAAAACTTTTTATGGAGAGGAAAAAGTAAATGTTTAAGCAAGTGTGGGCAGTTTGCTAAAATATATGGCATCAGAAATAATGCATGAATTCATGTCAGCGGTTCATAAATGCATATGACCATACAGCGCATTAGAGCCAGCTGGTGCCATTTTCAAATCAGGAGCTGGAGGGGGCAGGAGCAACTGGGATTGTTCCTGGGGACCCCACACATGGGGTAAGTTGCATCAGGGGTGGGGGAGAATAGGGGACGGCCCAGGGGAGGATTAATTGATTATTTCAATGGCCTTTGGATGGGGGGGGATTGCATGACAGGGAGAGGAAGGAACCTGTCCCTTTCCTTTCCTTGTGGTTTTTCTTTTCTTTTTTCTTTTTTTTATTTGCTTTGATTTTTATTTCATTTTAAATAAATGAAATGAACTAAATATACCAATGCAAGGTTTTTCCATCAGATATACTGTATCTGGATAATAATTAAGAGTGATCAATAAAGTTCTGTGTTGAAAACATAAAACTGTTAAAAAGCAGGGAGAGACCTTGGGCTTGAGACACCGAGGTGTAGACCCGTTTGCCAAGGCGAGATCCTGGGGAACAGAGCCTCGCTTTTATACTGGAGTTAGGTGATGTCATTGGGCTGCGTCACGGAGCTGGTTCCCGTCCTTGGCCCTTTAAAGGGCTGGGCGGTCCACACATGCGCGCCTAGAGGCAGGGCCGGCGCCGGAGAGGATGCAGCGCCCCGGTGTGGAGATAGACCCGATGTGGAGGGCCCAGGAGATGCCGCCACGGGATGCCACGGACAAGCGGCAGCAGGAGTCGACAGCCCTGGACCCGCTAGCGCAGGAGCAAGGTGAGCAGGCCCCGACACGGGCCTAGCGCGGACAAGACACGCAACAGAAAAGAAATAATTTATGTCATAATAGAAAATTATGAACTAGGATTCCCCTTTCCATTTTATGCAAACATATGTAGATATTATTCCCATTTTATATGCCTTTACTGGAGCTACTGCATATAGCTATGATGAAGAACCTTGAACTGCAATTCTTGAAAATTAGAAGCAATAATTAATTGCATAATCAGGCAGATCTGTGACCCCAAAGCCAAGAGCAAGTGATGCCCAGGAAGGACAAATGTAGTGACTTCCCGAAAGAGCATCTTCTGCTTGTATTGGCCACGTTCACCTTGGGTTGAGTCCTCAGATGCTGGTGGCCGATAGGATTTGAACAGGAAAAACAGGAAACATGAAGACACACACAAAAGCAATGTGGGACCAAACCTGGAAACATGAAACTGCACACCAAGGAAGAATAGGTACACAGCACAAAGGCTAGAAGCACATCACAAAAGTTGGAGTAGCAATGATTAGGGATGTGAATCGGGCTTCGGACGATTGAAAATATCGGACGATATTTTCAAAATCGTCAGAAATTGGGGGCTCCCGATAAGAGAACCCCACGATTTTGTTCCTGGGGTTCTCTTATCATTTTGGGGGAGGGCGGGAAAAACGGCACACCAAAACAATCCCTAAAACCACCCCGACCCTTTAAAACCCCTTAGCTTCCCCCACCCTCCCGAACCCCCCCAAAACTTTTTACAAGTACCTGGTGGTCCAGTGGGTGTCCCGGGAGCCATCTCCCGCTCTCGGGCCGTCGGCTGCCACTAATCAAAATGGCGCTGATGGCCCTTTGCCCTTACCATGTGACAGGGTATCCGTGCCATTGGCTGGCCCCTGTCACATGGTAGGAGCACTGGTTGGCCCGCGCCATTTTTAAAGTTAAGTGGCTAACTCCGAATATCGGAGTGGTAATACATATAAAATCTCTTCCATGCACATTGATAGTCTATCGATACTTTCCTATGTTAAAACTTGATATCTAATCTTTCCATTTGATAAATGTTGAGATAAATTTGGATGCAGTGCCTCCTTGTCATGTAAATTGTATCTCATGTATATACATTGTGGATATCCCAAAAACCTGACTGGCTAGTCCCCCAGGACAGGTTTGAGAACCTCTGCTCTAAAGTATCTGGCAAAAGCAGTAACATAGTAACATAGTAATGATAGCAGAAGAAGACCAAAATGGTACATCTAGTCTGCCCAGCAAGCTTCCCTAGGTAGTCACTGCTGCTCTATGCAGGTTACCCCCATGTTTCTCTTAAGGGTAATAACTGCCGCTCCATACCGGTTAAGCTTTTTTATTTATTCCCATCCTCTAGCCTTTAGGGATCCACAGTGTTTATCCCATGCCCCTTTGAAATCCTTCACAGTTTTAGTCTTCACCACTTCCTCCGGAAGGGTATTCCAGGCATCCACTACCCTCTCAGTGAAGAAATATTTCCTAACAGTGGTTCTAAGTCTTCCTACCTGGAGTTTCAAATCATGACCCCTAGTTCTACTAAATTGTTTCCAATGGAAAAGATTTGTTGACAACCATGGATCATTAAAACCTTTCAAGTATCTGAAGGTCTGTATCATATCACCCCTCTTCCTCCTCTCCTCCAGGGTATACATATTCAGGTTCTTCAACCTCTCCTCATAAGTCATTCAATAGACAGCACCCACTATTTTGGTCGCCCTTCTCTGGACCGCCTCCATCCTATCTCTTTCTCCTTTGAGATACGGTCTCTAAAACTGATCACAGTACTCCAGGTGAGGCCTCACCAAGGACCTGTACAAGGGGATTATCACTAGATATTCCTCTCTCTATGTAGCCCAGCATTCTTCTGGCTTTGGCTATTGCCATGTCACACTGCTTCGTCGACTTCAGGTCGCTAGACACTATCACCCCAAGGTCTCTCTCCTGCTCCATGCACATCAGCCCTTTACCCCCCAATGCATATAGTTCTTTCGGATTACCACACCCCAGATGCATGACTGTTGTGGGAATGCTTGAGGCGGTCCGATTTCTGGGATTTCGTGTACCAGGCCGCGGGAAAAGGAAGAAAAGAGGGGTGGAGAAGCTGCCCGTGGTACCAGCCAGGGCAGGTTTGTAACAGTACCCCCCTCTTCAAGGCCCTCCCAAGGCTGAACCTCGGGCTTGGGGGTCCATTGTAGTTAGAGATTGAATCCTGGGTGCAGGCGCCTCCTGCAGGTCGTTTAACACAAAATATTTTCCAGGAAAAAAGAAGAAAAAACTTTGAAATGCAAAGTATAGGCCCAACACCAGGACATCCACACTGGGCACATAGCCTTTGGAATCAGTTGTGGGAACGCTTGAGGTGGTCCCATTTCTGGGGTTTGAGTACCCTTTGGCCAAGACACAACTGCAGAGGAGCTCCGGGAAGCACCAAAGCAGGTGGGGAGTGTCAAAGCGCAGGCTGAAGATGCAGGACCCTGGCCTCTGCCGAACCTGATCGCATCAAAGAGACCTAGCAATGCAATGTTGGTCTCTGGAGTAGCCCTCCAGCCACTCGATAGCCCTTTTGGACCTTCCGTAGAACAGCAAATGTGACAGTATGGACAGAGGCTGAAGGGCGAAGACATCAGACTCAAACGAAGGCTCAGGATACATGAGGGATTCACATGAAGAGTCAGGATACTTGAAGGTTGAGACGAAGACTTGAAGGTTGAGACGGGACTCAGAATACTTGAAGAGAAGGACTCCGAAAGTGTCACAAGTTGCTTGAAGAATACTGAATAGGTACTGCCACATCACGCGCCCTACTCAGCCAATCAGGGCTGGTTGCGGACCACGCCAGGAGATGCGCCCTACACAGCCAGTCAGGGCTGTTCACGGACCACGCTAGTAGTTCCCCGCATAGGTTGATTGAAGAATCAAGCGAAGACTCCAGCGAGGCCTGCACGAGGCCAGCACCGAGACGTGCCTTCCACAGCCAGTCAAGGCAAGGGACGGACCACACCAACAGAACAGGTTTTAGATAGAGTTCATTCGTATGGACAAGGTGAATGCAAGAGGCTCTGAAGATCCAGACAGGATTCAGGATTTGGGGAAGGACTTCAGGATCCAAGGACTCGGAGAACCTCACTTGGCGCAGGAGCTCGAGTGAATTCGGAGTATGGCACCTGAGGCTAAAAGCTCGGAGATGGGACTCGGAGCAAAGGACAATAAAAGTTGGAGTCTTCTGGAGGCTTATGCTGCCATAGCAGAGGACATCCGAATGCTTGAAAATCAGGAGTTGAAGACATCGGAAGTCCAGAAGATCTGAAGAACGAAACATCATCAGATCTGAGGAGAAGGATGAAGGAAACATCAAGATGACTGGAACTGACGAGATGAAGACACAGGGTCAGACAAGAGACCACAATGAAGATGAAGACATGGAATTCCAACATGGAACAGAGTGCCAACGAGAAGCAAGATGGAAGAGAAGTCCTAGGAAGGACTGGCTCCTTGCGAAGGCAACGAATCAATGAAGACAGGCCCTTTTTATAGGGCTGAAGAGGAGACTCCCATGATGACATCACGGGAGCACCACTCCCATGCTGGCCCTTTAAATATGAAGAGAAGGTGCGGCCCTGCACCTAAGAAGGAGGAGTGCAGGACCTTGGAGAGCGGCGTCCCTGCCGCTGAGTAAAGCAGGGGCAGGAGCTAGGCCACAAACCCTGGCCTAATGATATTGGAGGCGGCTCCCTGCCGCAGATGCTGAACTGAGTGCGGCTCCACAGCACAAGCAAGGCCCTGGATGAAGGACCCTCCTCACGGAGGGGGAAGGTACGTCGATGACTTCCGGGCCACAAAGGAATGCTGGTGGTGGCCTCCTGGCTGCGAGGACAGCACCTGGGCGGCTCCCTGCCGCCGGGTAGAATAGCAAAGTCGGCGGTCTTTGGGCCGCACGGGAAGTAGCGGTGGCACCCTGTTCCAGCGTGGCAGGAAGAAGGTCAGCAGCCTCCGGGTCACGTAGAAATGCCATTGATGGCCTCCTGGCTGCAAGGGCTGTGCGAGAGTGGCTCCAGCCATGTAGGGAAGGCGTTGGCAGCCTCCGGGCCGTGGGAAAAGGAAAAAAAAAGAGGGGTGGAGAAGCTGCCCGTGGTGCTAGCCAGGGCAGGTTCATAACAATGACTCTGCATTTCTTGGCATTGAATTCCAGCTGCCATTTCTTCGACCACTCTTCCAGCTTCCTTAAATCCCATCTCATTCTCTATATTCCTTTTGGCATGTCCATTCTGTTGCAGATCTTAGTATCATCCACAAATAGACAAACTTTACCTTCTATCGCTTCCACAATGTCGCTCACAAAGATGTTGAACAGAACTAGTCCCAACACTGATCTCTATGGAACTCAACACCATTCTCTCTTCAGAGTAGGTTCCACTCGTTGTCTTCTATCGTGTTGGCCCAAATTGTCACACTCTTTATGTATAATGTATTTTCTGAAGGTCCACATAAAAATTTTGTTGGGAAGTATATATCAATTTTTTATCAAAGGTAAAAACAGAATCCTTACCTTTATTATAAATATTCTTCAGATTTGTCAACCTCTTAGATTTCAATTCATGAAATACCATAAGATCCAGATCTGACCAGAAGTCTATATTCCGCTTTAAAAGCAAAACTGTAGAAACACTAGATGATGCACTCTACCATTTGCAAACACATTTCCATGGCATAGTTACTGGCTTAAGCAGTGGATAAAATATAACAGGACTGGGCAATATCTGATCATTTAAGTAAATCAAATTCAGGGATGAACAAACATGGGGCCATAACCTCTTCCTAGTGTTACGCATGCCATCCGCAGCAGACCCACGGCACGGCCCCCTCTCTTTTCTACAAAGACTCCAGCCTCTGGTTCCTCCTCGCTGGTGGCGGTGGGCCGTCAGCTCCATCCTCAGACTTCCCCTGGTGCCTCCAGCTCTGCCTCAGTTCCCAGCATTCTGTTGCATCTGCCGGTCCTCGACGGCTTCGCCCCATTTGCCTCACCTTATTCACGGCTCCTCCTGCTTACCTGGGCAAGATGGCTACCACCGCGTCTACTCGCCGACCTCTCTGGTGTCCCAGGAACGGCTATGGTGCAGCCTCCCGCCATTGCTCCTCCTAGGTACCTACCAGGGTGCGCGCGCACGCAACCCACGTCTTTGTACCACCCTTGGCATGAACCTTGAGGGTGTTCCCTTATGCTGATGTCACGCCATCCAGGTATATTACCTTCACTCATTTGCTAGCTCCCTGAGTTAGCAAGGACTCAAATCTGTTCTTGTCTACGCTACTCTGCCGCTTCCGTGCTTCCGCAGGAAGCTCTCTTTCTCTGCCCTTTGGGGTATATGCTAACCTGGGTACCTGCTCCTCGGGGGCCCTCTACTTTATTTCAGGTGCCTTACAGGGAACAGGTACTCGCTCCTCGAGGGCCTGCTCTCCCTGCCTCGGTACCTGTACCTTCTACAACAACTTGGTGGAATCGCATATCACCAGCAAACACCTAGTGAGTTCTCTAACTCTCAGTCTATTTCATCCACAGTATCTCCTCGCTGGGAGACCTGCTGCGGAACCTCCTGATGTCATCTAGGAGAGTAGGGCTCCCTCTGCCGAGGTCCCTGAGACTGCAACTATGAGACTGCCTCACTACTACCACCTCTTGTGGTTCTATCCAAGCTGTTTAATAAAAGAACTCTTGTGTTTGTGTAGTACGAGTCTAGCCCAGTGCAGTGGATCCTCATGGGGCTCCTCCCTGTGGATGTGGTCACCTCCACAGCACCCAAGGATCCAGACACACACATTATAATAATACTTTCCTGGTCCTGCTTCCACTTTTCGTCGGGCCTCTCCACGTGCGCACCATTGATTCTTAAGTAGGGACCACGGCGGGAACCTAGCCACAGCCCCAGATGATGACATCAACCTAACTACAGTATTTAAGCTCAGGCTCTGCTACCTAGCATTGCTTTTGCAACAGGTCTCCTCACTGGTCGAGTACTCATTGCTTCCTAGAGATTTGTCTCATCCCTGCGTTCCTGTTCCTCATGTCCCTGGTTTCTGTCTCTTCATTCCTACCCTGTTTATGCATCAGACTGACTATACAGACTATGACTTTGCTTTGTCTCACCATGCTACCTCCTATCTCCAGACCCAGACCTCTGCTTCGCCTGACTACTCTACTGCGTATCTCCAGACCCAGACCTCTGCTTTGCCTGACTACGCTACTGCCTATCTCCAGACCCAGATCTCTGCATCGCCCGACTATGCCTTGCCTATTTCCAGACCCAGACCTCCGCTTCATCTGACTATGCTTTTGACCATCTCCCTGATCAGACCTCTGCTTGCTTGACTATGCTCTTGACTATCTCCGTGATCAGACCTCAGCCTTGATTGCCGCCAGCCTTGACTCAAGCCTACCATTGGACAACTCTTCAGCTTACTCTCTGGACGTGGTTTCTTCAGACTTCGGCCTGCTTTTGCTCGAGCGCCTCCTGTCTGCCTTTGTTCCATTGGCACCTGAGTTTCCAGGACACTACTCAGTCCGGGGTAAGACTGTACTATCTCTCACCTGCTGTCTCTGGGCTGAACCAACTCCTACTGCAACTACATACAGAGGCCCACCTAAGTCCTGCCGGCCCTGGCACCCAAAGGCTCAACTCGTGGGGAACGAGGGCTGGTATAGGTGAAGCTCCAGCGGCCTCTGTCTATCAGTCCACTCTGCCTGCCGACGATGGGGACCCGAAGGTCTGTACCTACGAGTTGCGTCAACCCCACCTCAGCCCAAGGGTCCACCTCCAACACACCACCTAGTTAAGGAAAATGTGCAAAACCTGTAATCACAGATAAAAATAAAATAGAAAACTCTCTTCCTAGGGGGTATTATATTTTATTTTTATGATTTTTTTAAAATATTGTATTATTTCTATTCTTGGCATATGAAAGGTTATTCTGAATGTCATTTATTTTCTTGTTTGTTATTTGATAGTTTTCTAAATCACTTTGAGTTTATAATTAAATGGCAATAAATAAATACATGTCAATTCCAATAAAAAAAACCCCTTAATTAACTGGCAAAATTATAAAACCTGAAATTAGGTATTTCAAGACCTCCAAACTCCTTGCTCTCCCAATTTTATTATAGCTAATTCTACCACCCTTAGGGCAAGATTTATTAAGGCTTTTCTCCCATTTTGTGTCTATGAGAAAAACTCTTAGTGAATCAGGTACTTAGTTTGCCATATAAAATTCAAAAGTGCCAATTACTTGTCAGCCAGGAAGACAGCATCTGCAGCAAATAAAGGAGCTTAGGGAGTAAAACCATCTTAAACAAAGCACATCTGTCAATGAAAGAGGTAGCTCCTGTCAAACTTTTAATTGACCTTTAATTTGAATCAAAATAGTGGAAATGCTAAGTTTATATAAATTAGATAAATTTCAAGGTATAAGCAGGCCCAAATATTTTATCTGAAAGGGAATGTTTCAGTCCAACTACCCTTGGTCTTCATATTCAAAGGTATTGCTTGAGATTTGCTGTAGTTTAACCCCGCAAAACTACCAAATTACAAGAACAGATCCATAATATATGTTAGGGATTCCTAAGATTTACCAACAAATTAAAAAATATTGTCAGCAAACATACTCATTTTATATTCCCTTTTCCCAAAACTAAAACACTTACATGCCAATAATGATCTTTTTGTTACAAAATGACTTTTTAAAGGGGCTCTGCAAATAAAAATAGCATATGCATATGTAAGTAGCATGAATACAGATATATGCTTCTATGTAAACATTGAAAATACACGTGTAATTTCAGTTTTGCATGTACATTTTACTGGAGATAAAAGGCGTGGTCTGGAGCATTGTGGGGCAAGGTTTAACAAGTATGCATGATAATTGCTAATCAGAGATATACATGTATTCATTACCAAACTAATTCTTACACTTTTACACCTGCTAATTGAGTTGTACAAGTGAAATCAGACTTGATTTGTTTGAAGTTTTTAGGTGGTAGGTCTGCATGAACTGGTGGGGGTTTAGGGTGAAGTGCTAGAGGGTCTAATAGAAAATGAAGAAGGACTGGGCGAACTGGTGGAGGTATCAGCAAACTGCTGATTCCAAGTACGTGGAAGTATTTTCAAAACGGTATACATGCATAATTTATAAAATATCTGCATTGTCACAATTATTGCATGCATAAAATGCACGTGTGCATGTATATAAAATGGGTCATGAAAGCTGTAAAAGTGTATAAGAATTAGTTTGGTAATGTATACCAAGCTACCATGCATACTTGTAAACCTTGTCCCACAAAACCCCTAAACCACGCCTTTTTTCTCCATGCATTCTTTATAAAATATCTGTACACTTCGTAAAATATCTGTCTCAGTCTTTAATTCTGGGTTATTACACATGCATTATCACAGTTATTTCATGGATAAATATGCATGTGTATGTTTATAAAATGGGTCACGAAAGTATGCATTTTCTTCATTGTAAATATTTATTAGCAAGTACTGAAACATACACACATACATTTTTGGCAGAAATACGCTCCCACTGCACAGTTTATAAAATACTAGTATTAAGCTTCACACATCCATTTAAACACGGAAATGCTGTACTATGGATAGGTTTAAAAGTTGGGCAATTAGACTATAAGCATAAATCTAAAGAATAAATAAAAAAATATTAGGGGAGAAAGAAGGCAGTCTAGTCTTGTACTATTATTAGGGGAGAAACTTGGCTATTTACCAAAACTCAAGCTTGAAGGGATGAGTACAAAAAGTGAATCTAGTCAAGAAAGGAGCTATAAAACCCGTAATTGATTGAAAATAAAAAAATATAAAGGACCATTGCACATTCTCAAAGGCCTTTTATATATCAAGGATAATCATTAATCCTTTTTTACCTTATTCTAAATCGCTTTTCTCAGCCTCTGAATAGTTAATAATTTGGCACCCTATTACAAACCATGACGGGTCAGCAACCACCAACACTGAGGCAAACACTCTAAATGATCTAGTCAGAAGAGAAGAGAGTTATCAGTGATATTGGACATTGGAATTGTTGCAAACTGTTGCAAACTTGGACCCTTGGCCCGAGGTGGTGTTGGCACTACCAGTGAGGGAGACCCCCGCAGGTCTCCACTGTCGGGAGGCAAGGCCGGATGGGAAGCAGAGGCCAGCAGGAGCTTCGCCACTACCGACCCTCATTCCCCACAGGTTGAACCCTTGGGTGCAGGGGCCAGCTGGTCTTAGGTGGGCCTCTGTGCGGACGATCCCATAGGGCACAGCCAGACGAGGTGGATGGTCACAAGGGACCAAAAGTCCAAAGCAGGTGGAAGAAGACGTGGTCAGGTTTGGTCCAGAGGTCAGAGGCAGGTGGCAGAAGACGTGGTCAGGTCTGGTCTAGAGGTCAGAGGCAGGCGACATGGTCAGGAAGCAAGCCAGGTCAAGAGCCAAGGTCAGTCCGAGGAAAGAGAAGAGAGGAACAGGAGCTGGTACGCAGGATCAGGAATGCAGGATCAGCCAAATGAGCATGTTGGAGAAGACAGCGAGGAGACCTGTTGCTAAGCCGCCTGCTGGGAGCCCGATACAGCTTTAAATAGGCTGGAGGTGAATACGTCATCGGGAAGGGCCGGCAGCAATTTCCTGCCACTGGCCCTTTAAGACCTGGAAGGAGGCACACGCGCGTAGGAGGAGCCCACGGGGGAGTGGTAGTCAGCTGTGTCCTGGCTGCTGGAGAGGAAGGAGAGACTCCAGCAGCCCCAGGGAGAGACAGCTGACATCGGCAGTGGCTCCCGAAGGCCACCAGGGAGCTTAGGCCTGCTGCCGCGGCAGTGGAGCAACCAGAGGTGAGCGATGCCGACCACAAAGCGCCACGGTCGGCGAGTGTAAGAGTACCCCCCCTTCTAGGCCCCCCTCCAAGGGGTTTCAGCCTCCCAGGGTGGGAGGCTTGAAACTGCTTAATCAGGTCTTTATCAATTATGTTGGAGATGGGTTCCCAAGTATTTTCTTCTGGGCCAAATCCTTCCCAGGCGAGCAAGTACTCCTGCTTTCAACCTTGTTTCCTTACGTCCAATACATCGCGCACCCGAAAGGAGGTGTCGGTCTCAGAGGAGAGAGGTTGCAGTTCAGGTAACCTTCTAGAAGGAGTACCAGGGGTTATAGGAGTGAGGTGTGGAAGGAGCAGTGAATCCTTAAGGATGAAAGAAGGCGGAGCTGATAGGTTATGAAACCCAGTTGGCGGGGTACTGGGAAGGGTCCGATGTATCGTGGCACCAGTCACATGGACGGGAGCTTGAGGCAAATGTAGCATGTGCTGAACCAGACTCTCTCACCGGGTTTGAATTGTGGAGAGTTTGTGACCCTCTTGGCTCTGAGTCCTGCTCCGCGCAGCAAGTGCTGCATATGGTTCCAAAGGAGGTGTAACTTCTGTGCCATCAACTGAGCCGCTGGTGAGGGGACAGTCAGTGGTAGAGGCAGGTGAGGAAGTGGTATAGGGAGGTTCCAAAGCAGTTAAAATTAGGATAACTTTCTATAGCTGGTCCACGTTATTTTTGCCAGCTTTGATAAATAAGTGGATGTGAGAAAAGTTGATGATTGATGGTATGATTCTGAGATGATTTATTTTGAAGTGCATACTACCTCAGAAAGAAAATTTGCTTCAAGTCCTACAGATGTCAGATTATGGGGCAGATTTTTAATACTAGGCGCGCGGGGTATATTTGTGCGGGCCACACATAAGCCTACTTCTGGTCAGCCTTGGTGATTGCTGCAACCACTGCCAGCCCCGGAGGTACTGTTGCGTCCGTCGGTCTTTGATGGCTTCGCCCCGCCTACCTCTCTCTACTCTCGGCTCCTCCCGCTCACCTTGGACTGATGGCCGCCACGGCGTCTGCTTGCCGCTCTCTCCGGTGTCCCTGGATCAGCTTTGGTGCTGCCTCCCGCCATTCTCCTTCAAGGTACCTCTAGGGTGAGCGTGCGCACGCCACCCTCATCTTTAACTCCACGTTGGTGTAAACCTCAGGGGCATCGCCCTGTTCTGACGTCACATCTTCCGGGTATATCTGCCCACAGTATTTGCTAGCTCGTTGAGTTAGCAATGGAATTCGTACGGATGGGATTTGCTCTCCATTCCTAAGCTACTCTGCCACTCCAGCTCTATCTGGAACTCTTACTACCCTTCGGGGTCTCTAACGGGGTACCCGCTCCTCGGGGGCCTCTTTGTTTCTTTCAGGTGCTATCAGGAAACCGGTACTCGCTCCTCGAGGGCCCATGTTCCCTGAGTCACTGCCTGCAACCTCTACCTTTATACTTGGATGAACTGACTTACAGTTACCATCAGTGAGTATAGATACCATCTCTCTCCACAGTACTGCTTCACTGGAACCAGGTACTCGCATCTCGAGGGCCTGCTCTCTGCTCCGGTGCCAGACCTCTCGTCTAGTGGAATCTCTGTTACTGCTAAGTGAGTACAACACTACCGCGTCTCTCTGCTCTAACGGACCATGTACTCGCTCCTCGAGGGCCTGCTCTCCCTGTTTCAGAGCTTCTCCTATTTCTCAATTGGGACTCTGAATGTTAATCCTATTGTGTGCTCATAACTCTCAGTCTCTTTCCACTACAGCACTGCCGTGCAGAGGACCCGCTATTCCAGCGTTCTGTGTGAGACGCGCCCAGCTGGGCTCTACATCCACTACTCACTACTGCCACCTCTGGTGGTCACTTAAACTGTCTAATAAAAGATTCAAATCTGTCTTTGTCTGTCCGGAGTCTAGCCTGACACCTCGTGGGACTGCCTCCCCGTGGGCGTGGTCAGCTGCCACAGTGCCAAGGATCCACCCAAACACCATTAACCATAACAAAATGATCTGGAAAGGAATACAATGAGTGAGGTAATCAAATTTACAGATGTTACAAAATTATTCAGAGTGGTTAAATCACAAGCAGATTGTGATAAATTGCAGGAGGAGCTTGCGAGACTGGAAGATTGGGCAGAAAATTTAATGTGGACAAGTGCAAGGTGATGCATATAGAGGAAAAATAATCCATGCTTTAGTTATACGATGTTAGGTTCCATATTAGAAGCTACCACCCAGGAAAAGATCTAGGCGTCATAGTGGATAATATATTGAAATCGTCAGCTCAGTGTGCTGAGGCAGGCAGTCAAAAAAGCAAACAATGTTAGTAATTATTAGGAAGAGAATGGTAAATAAAACAGAAAATGTCATAATGCCTCTGTATCGCTCCATGGTGAGACCACATCTTGAGTCTTGAGCACTGTTTACAATTCTGGTTGCCGCATCTCAAAAAAGATAAAGTTGTGATAGAGAAGGTACAGAGAAGGGTGACCAAAATGATAAAGGGGATGGAACGGCTCCCCTATGAGGAAAGGCTAAAGAGGTTATGGCTGTTCAGCTTTAAGAAACGGCTGAGGGGAGTTATGATAGAGGTCTTTAAAATCATGAAAGGTCTAGAACGGATAAATGTGAATCAGTTATTTACTTTTTCAGATAATAGAAGGACAAGGGGGCACTCCATGAAGTTAGCAAGTAGCACATTTAAAACTAATCTAAGAAAAAAAAATTTTCACTCAATGCACAATTAAGCTCTGGAATTTGTTGCCAGAGGATGTGGTTCGTGCATTTAGGTAGCTGGGTTTAAAAAAGGTTTGGATAAGCTCATGGAGGAGAAGTACATTAACATCTATTAATCAGGTTGTCTTAGAGAATAGCCACTGCTATTACTGGCAGCAGTAGCATGGGATCTTCTTGGTGTTTGGTTACTTGCCAGGTACTTCTATCCTGGATTGGCCACTGTTGGAAACAGGATGCTGGGCTGAATGGAACCTTAGTCTGACCCAGTATGGCAATTTCTAGGGATGTGCAGAGCAAACGTTTATGTCCATATGTCCATATGTCCAAAAGGGGTCCCATTTGCGGTCAATATGGACATAAACAGAATTCAATGAGTTGAGTATATGTCCATATGTGCCTCCTGACCCCCCCAAGCTGGCCAAAAGTTCCTTTTGGGCCGAACGAGCGTTCCGGCGCGACCCCGCGGGGAATCACGTGACGCCGCGTCACTCAACGTGGCGCCGACGTCACGTGCTCCTCGCAAAGGATTGCAGAAATGGCGTCCTCACTCCTCGCTGGATCACCAGGGAGTTGTGGTAAGTCTTTGGGGGGGGGATTAAGGAAGGTGAGGGGTTTAAATTTTTATTTTGGATCAACAATCGCAATTTCCAACATATCCAACATAGCTATGTTGGATATGTTGGAAATCCGATCGTTTATGTCTCATCACTTTTTTGAGTTAAAAAAAAATATAAGTAGCGTTTTACATATGCGGTCAATACGAATGCACACCCCTAGCAATTTCTTATGTTCTTATTTATTAAAAATAATTTGAAGGGAAATGCCCTCTTATACTTTATTTTCTCTTTATTAAGCACATCAGTAATGGGTTTCATCTCTTTTCTCTTTGTTAAAGGCCAATATACAGTAGCGTGCTACAACTGAATAGTTTTATCTTTATAGGAACTTTGTTCCATCTTTCTCACTGCTTGATAAATATTTTCTGTATCAGTGAATTTGAGCAAATATACCACCACAAGCCCCATGAATACTCACGCTAAAAGATTAATTTTAAAAGCCCGGCATGAACCAAAATCGGGAGATGCCTACATACACGTGTGTCTCTCGCTGTGCCACACATCTCACTCAGAAAGGGGCGGGGCATGGGTGTTCCAGGGCAGGGCCAACAGATGTGCGCTCAAATATTTACGTGCCTGGGCTCAAGACCAGGTCTAGTGCCATGTAATTAAACTATAAATGCAAAAAAAAAACCCATTCCTGAGGGGTTTAAAGGGTCCAGGGTAAATGAGGTGAGTGCAGACTATTAAACCAGAGGAGCTTGAAGGACCTAACTCTTCACTGGGTGAAATGGTGGATGAACTGGTGAAACTGGCCTTGACGTGGATGCATGCTGATTATAAAATTCCCTGATTTATGTGGCCAAAACCCAGTTTGCGCGGTTGGGCACACCTATTTGCAGAATTAGGTGCACATATACATGAACCAAGTCTATTTTATAACGTACAAATGTATATGTGCGTATATGTTATAAAATCGCTGCATCCCTGGGTGCACACCGACACACACGCATCAATGTGCACCCGCGTACCCCTTTAAAAGTTACTGTCTAAGGGAAGAAAACTTTTGCGGCTTAGATTCACTTCCTAGGATACCTTGAAAAATCTCTTTTACTATTTTGCCCACATTTTCCTGACCAGTACCTTCAGAGATTCCCCATATTCTAAGATTTTTCCTTGTCTCACACTTTTCTCAGTCATCTGTTTTGTAGAGCAATTCCTTATGGGCCAGATTTTAAGAGGTCTGCCCGATTTTATAACATGCGTGTGCAGTTGCGCACATGTTAGAAAATCCGGGGTCGGTGCATGCAAGGGGGTGCACACTTGTGCACCTTGTGCGTGCCGAGCCCTAGGGGAGCCCCAATGGCTTTCCCCGTTCCCTCCTAGGCCGCTCCAAAATCGGAGTGGCCTCGGAGGGAACTTTCCTTCTGCCCTCCCCACCTTCCTCTCCCTTCCCCTACCTAACCAGCTCCCCAGCCCTATGTAAACCCCCCCTAACCTTTGTTTAATAAGTTGCGCCTGCCTCTGGGCAGGCGTAGGTTGCGCACGTCGTCCGAGTGTCGGCGCGCGATCCCCCAGCACGGCCGCTGTGCTGGAGGTCTCGGTCCCGCCCCTGCCCCCGCCCCTGCCCCCGCCCTGCCCCTTTCACAAAGCCCCGGGACATGCGCGCGGCGCCGGGCCTATGCAAAATAGGCTCGGCGCGTGTAACCCTTTGAAAATCTGGCCCAAAGTGATTTCTGAGCAGGCAATGACGATGCGGTAAGTGTATTGTTAAACTCAGCAGGGGACAATTTTCCAGCATTAACGATATGCAGCCCAAATTATTTTGTTTCGGCTTGTTTTTTTATTTGGTGGGTTATTTCCTTTTAATGTTTATTTCAGCTGGGTTCATTTACCAAACTGATAACTATTTTTAAAAAAGCACAAAAAGAAATCAAAATTGGGCTTCCCTAGGCTCCCAACACTTTTTCTTGGGACCTCCCTGGACCTCACAACTCCCCCTCCCACCCCACCAGATATTAGTGGGGCCCGGGTCCACCTGGCTGGGCTAGACCAAGCCTAGCCAGGTCCTGCTCTGGCCCCTCCAAAACACTCCTCTTCTCCCATAAAGTTGCTGGAGCCAGGGACCTCCCCTGGACCCCACAACCTTTCAGTGGGTGTCCAGGCACACAAGAGTTGCAGGAGGGATTCACCCTTCTTCCTGCCCTGCTAGAATCCTTTTTAAAATGGTCCTGAGACCAGCACCATTTTGACATCATACTTGGTCTGCACTTAGGGCCAGCTGTGCCGTTTTTAAAAGGATTCTGGCAGGGCAGGAGGGACTGGGGATTGTTCCTGCCCATTTCTTGGAAAGGGTGAATGGAGGCTTTGGAGTTGCCTGGCACTGGCATATTTCTGGGGAATCAGGACGAGGGTTGGAGGGGCTCAGCCCAGCTGGGGAGGCATAAGTCCTGGTTAGGGGTGGAGGCTATGGAGGGATCTCTCAGAAAATAGCGCAATTTATTTTCTAATAGCGTGGCCAATTTCCCAAAATAACACCCAGAAATGTTCATGGCTTTTGTAGGGATGGTACATTCATTTAGCACAATTAAAACAAAATGAAAATTTTGGTTCTGATCACCCATTCATTTGAAATGAATGCACATCCTTATCCAGCATTCAGGTTGGAGGTTTTCATGTTAAGGCAGCTGACAGGTGTATTGAAAGCACTGGCCTACTTCTTTTTTCAGCTGGTCACATTGACTGTACAGCTGCTTAAACCCAGTCTCAGTCTCCCAAATGGTACTTGCAGCCAGCCATGGTCTGTCCTGCACTGCTCCCCCCTTCTCTCCAGAGCTGATTGCATGCATCTGAGGGCCTCGAATTAGCTGTGTGGTTAAGGGTCTTGTTGCTTGGCTTGAAAAGAAACGATGCTACTAACATTCCCTCTTCCACGGGTAAATGAAATACTCAATGTTACTGCGCCACTACATTTCTGGTCATCTAGTGTGCGCCTTCAGATTGGTTTAGGTTATTATTTATATTAGGTACATAACAAAAAAGGGGAAAATAAACTGAAGAGGCTCTAGCACATCGTTCCCTCCAACCTTGATAAAAGAGGAATACCCTGTTGTTCCTTTGCTCTTTCCTTTCTTTTCCTTCTAGCTCTCCTCCAGGGAAAGTGGCTGATGCTTAAGGTCCGAGCTCTCAGGACTTCAAGGATAGAGAGTAATTTTAAGGTCCAGGAAGATCCTGGAGAGAACCTACAAGTGATCTCTTTGAAGAAAGGAGCAGAGACAAAACTCCTTGTCTGCCAAGAGAAAATTTCAGTTCTATTCCAAGCAGTGGATTTCACTGGTAAACAAATTTCTGGGAACATTTTGTTTCCTCCACATCCTTCGGTGAAACAAGTAGATTTTAACAAGCTGAACACAAATATGCATTTATTATGTCTGTATCACGTACCGTTTGCCAGAAAAGTGCGATATACATTAAGCATTGTTACTTGTCTGAAGTGGAATAAGCTATAATGGCAATGATGGCACGAGAAACAAAACTAAAAATGTTTTGCCACAGATTTTCATTTGTAATCACTGTCCGACGCTTCGCGGATGAGAGTCCAACAATAGTCACCCAGCATGGAGGGGTTCCATTTGCCTTCATACCGTTTCTTCATTTTGACAATTTCTTGATGAAACCTTTCACCATGTTTGTCACTCACAGTGCCAAGGCTGTCTGGGAAGAAGTCCAAGTGGGAATGAAGAAAATGTATCTTCAATGACATGTTGCAGTTCATCAATTTGCATGCCTGAAGCAGATTTTCAACCTGTTCAACATAGTCTGCTGCCTTATAGTTACCTAGAAAGTTACAAACGGCATTCTTGAAGGCTGTCCATGCAACACCTTCTGTACCTTGCAGAAGACCATCAAAGTGGCTGTCCTTCATCACAGCTTGGATTTGTGGGCCAACGAAAACACCTTCTTTTATCTTGGCATCACTTATGAGTGGAAACATTTGCCAAAAATAATCAAAGGCTTTACTTTGCTTGTTCATTGCCTTAACAAAGTTTTTCATCAGCCTAAGTTTGATGTGCAAAGGTGGAAGAAATATCTTACTTGAATCCACCAATGGGTCGTGCGCAACATTCTTCTGCCCTAGAACCAACTTCTTGCGGAGAGGCCAGAGTTTTCTGACGTAATGCGAATCTCTTGCTCGACTGTCCCACTCACAAAGGAAGCAACAATACTTGGTATAACCAAGCTGCAGACCCAGTAGAATTGCAACTACCTTGAGATCACCACACAAATTCCAGTTGTACCTCGAGTACTCAATGTGGTTCAGCATTAGCTGCATGTTCTCATACGTTTCTTTCATATGAACAGCATGTCTGACAGGTATTGATGGGTAGATATTGCCATTGTGCAGCAAAACAGCCTTCAAATTTAAGACTGATGAATCAATAAATTGTCGCCATTCTGTTGGGTCGAGGTCACATCCGAGAGCACAAAACAATCCATTGATGTCACAGCAAAAAGTCAGACTGTCTACTTGGTTGAAATATTTTGTCAAATCTTCTTGACGGCTGCGAAATACTGAAATGTTCATATCAGATGACAAAAGATTCCATTCTTGCAGCCTTGACCCAAGCAGCTCCACCTGACTCTTCGATAAAGCCAAATCTCTGACCAGATCATTCAGCTCTGACTGAGATATTAAATGAGGATTGCTGGATGTTGATGGCACAAAGTCAGGATCAGCCACAGCTTCCATCTGAGATGGCTCGCCATCATCGCCTACCTCCTCATCCTTGTCATCAAGTGTCCACACCTCTGGCGGTTTTGGAACACGTGTCATGGCTATTACAACATTGGCACAACATTTCATAAAGTATATGAAATTAAATCCACAAGCTTTAAACTCAACAGTTTTAGCAATATGATTTGCTCATTCACACAGACGTTGCATAGGATATTACTCATTGCTGCTGCTTATATAAGGCTGCGCCATCATGGAAACAAGTTGGAATCTTGCAGCTGAGCTGGGGCTTGCCCGAGCAAGTTCTGGCATGATCAGGCAGAGTTTCTTGGTGTATTTTTTAAAAAGTTAGTCTCTGTTACATGTTACGTTGCTTTTGGCCGTCAAAAATACGACGTGAATTTTAAAAATCATAAAAACTACTGTCCAGCAATAAAATATGGGGTAGATTTTCAAAGGGGTACGCGCGTACCCCCCGAAAACCTACCCCAAACCCCCCACCCTGTGTGCACCAAGCCTATTTTGCATAGGCTCGGCGGCGCGCGCAAGCCCCGGGATGCGTGTAAGTCCCAGGGCTTGCATGGAAGGGCGTGTTGGGGGCATGTCGGGGGGTGTGCCGCGAGTGACGTGGCATTTTGGGGGCAGTCCGTTAGTGACGCAGCATTTCGGGGGCGGGCCCGGCAGCATGGCGCTGGTCCGGGGGCGTGGTCGAGGCCTCCGGACCAGCTCCTGGGTTGGGTGATGGTGCGCCAGCAGCCCGCTGGCGCGCGCAGATTTATGCCTGCTTTCCACAGGTGTAAATCTGCCAACAAAGGTAGGGGGGGTTTAGATAGGGCCGGGGGGTGGGTTAGGTAGGGGAAGGGAGGGGAAGGTGAGGGGAGGCAGAAGGAAAGTTCCCTCTGAGGTCGCTCCAATTTCGGAGCAGCCTCGGAGGGAACAGGCAGCGCACGCTGGGCTCGACGCGCGTAGGTTGCACAAATGTGCACCCACTTGCGCGCGCCAACCCCGGATTTTATAAGATACGCGTGGCTACGCGCGTATCTTATAAAATCCAGCGTACTTTTGTTCGCGCCTGGTGCACGAACAAAAGTACGCCCGAGCGTACATTTATAAAATCTACCCCTATATGTACGCAAGATTATGTTTTAAAATTTCACTATTATTGTAACATAAAATTGGCTGTTTCTCAAAAGCCTTACGTGGTGTACATATTTTGAAGTAATATCTGTGATCAGCATCAAAAACTCTATTTGGAACACCAAAAAGCCTGAAGGAAACAAACTTTGTTTACCAGTGTTTTCAGTCTGGAAGTGGCCAAGCAGATAGATTTACCCCAGAGTTTCTGTGCCAAGGGGTGGAATCAGAGACTACCCAAGAATGTGCCAGAGAAGGAGCCCTCTCTTAATTTTGGAGATTTTATTGTCAACAGAGAATTAACCAATTTCTTCTTGGAGCAGAGAAATCTTCAGCCTTACTTGGGTACCAAAACAGGGAAAGCCCCAATGGTGGGAGCTTCTCTAAAGAGTATCTTGCTAGGGATGGGAGAGGAGAAAAAAATCCTAGTCTGTAAATTCTTTTGCTTGTAAGTGATGAGTGGAAGCGTAGCCTAGTGGTTAGAGCAGTGGGCTAGGACCTGCGAGACCAGCGTTTGAATCCTACTGTTGCTCCTTGTGACCTTGGGCAAGTCACTTTACCCTCCATTGTGTCAGGTGCGGACTTACTGGCCAGTACAGTACAGTGCACTCTGGTGGGAGTGCACTGTTAACCTGTGATTGGATGTGTATTTTCGACACGCTAGCTTTACCCCTTATTCAGTAAGGGGTAATAGTGCATCGAAAACGTGGGTCCAACCCCCCCAAACCTAATAGTGCCCGCAACATGCAAATGCATGTTGATGGCCCTATTAGGTATTCCTGCGTGATACAGTAAGTAAAATGTGCAGCCAAGCTGCACATTTTACTTTAAGAAATTAGCGCCTACCCAAAGGTGGCGTTCATTTTTTGCCGGTGCCGGGGAAGTGCACAGAATAGCAGTAAAAACTGCTTTTCTGTGCACCCTCTGATAATATCATGGCGGTATTAAGTCGCCAAAAGTTAAAAAAAGTAAAAAAAAAATTTTAAATGGGCCCGTGGCTCACGGGTTGAAAACCGGACGCTCAATTTTGCCGGCGTCCGGTTTCCGAACCCGTGGCTGTCAGCATGCTCGAGAACAGACACAGGCAAAATTGAGTGTTGGCTGTCAAACCCGCTGACAGCCGCCGCTCCTGTCCAAAAAGAGGCGCTAGGGACTCGCTAGTGTCCCTAGCGCCTCTTTTTGCCGCGGACCCTAATTTAAATTAATTTACTGTATCGCGCGTGATTTTTACTGTATCGCCTGTTAGATTGTAAGCCCTCTGGGGATAGGGAAATACCTAAAGTACTTGAATCTAATCCGCTTTGAAGTGCTGCAAAAAGCAGAATATAAATCTAAAAAATATTGACAGAGCATTGGATATTTTTCCCTGCATGGATTGCAGTAGAAAAAGTGTACTGTCTGCTGAACCATTCAGATTTACCAGTACCCCCAGTAAACTTTTATTTATAGAACAACCCTTACTGATGTGGCTGTATTTCTTGTATTTGGAGTTACAGAAATAAATCCAATTAACTATAAAGGAGTTCACTCACTTAGAAAGCAGTCTCTGGTATCATATAACATGCTGATCGCCACTGTATAGTCTGTTTGCCACTTGCATATAATCATATACCTTTATAGAGTAGCTGTTATTTTGTGTAAACATTTTTTTATATTTTCCTTTATTTATTTATTTATTTATTTATTTATTTATTTATTTATTTATTTGAAGAGTCTTCTATACCGATGTTAGTCGAAACATCACCTCGGTTTACATGGAACAAAAGCAACGGAAATTACAAGTAACAGGGGAAGGGTAGGGGGGTACAACAAACCAATAGGAGAGCAGAGAAGCATAGGAACAATTAACAAGTGAACTATAATGTCATAAGAACAAGTTCATAGTCAACTTCAGGTCATGATCCATCACAATTCAATATTCATCAAGGGTGTTGGGGAAAGGCTTGTTTGAATTTTCCTTTGCATATAAAATCATTTAAAATGTTCTCTCCCTATTACTATATCACAGGATTCATGCTTGTTAAACTCAGCAAAAATAAAAAAAATCAAAAAAACATCTCTGGATCTTTCTTCAAGTCCACAGTCCTCCCTTTTAACTCAATAGACTTACCACAGACATTCTTGGAGTCTCAAATAGGGTTGCCAACTCTCCAGATTT
Source organism: Rhinatrema bivittatum (assembly GCF_901001135.1). Taxonomy (NCBI): domain Eukaryota; kingdom Metazoa; phylum Chordata; class Amphibia; order Gymnophiona; family Rhinatrematidae; genus Rhinatrema; species Rhinatrema bivittatum. The sequence continues at coordinate 305,784,838 of NC_042620.1, read as the reverse complement.
TTTCTTGATTGTCAGGATTTTTCCTTTTGTGTCCAGAACCCAGAGACCCCACTGAAAAAAACTAACATTGTCTGGATTTTCAGCCTCAAAGTCCTGCTCTGTCTGCAAATTGCAGCTTGCATGTTACCTCATCCTGATGAGCAGGGGCAGGCCAATCAAGGCAATTGCCCAGGGCACTAGCCAAAAGGGCGCTGGTTGCCTCCCTCCAGATCCAATAGCAAAAGAGAGAGCAGGCTGTGGGACTTCCCGGCGGAGTCCAACCTGCCGGCGGCTGAAGATGGTAAGAGGGCGCAGGGTCGCCGGGGGTTTGGGTTCCGCCAGTGGATGAGGATGGCAGCAGGCCTCAGGGCCGCTGGCGGAACCCAAACTGCTGATGGCTGAAGATTTCAGGAGCTCGCATGGCCGGTGGCAGCTAAAGATGGCAGGAGGCTGCAGGGCCTCCATGCATGGTGCAGCCAAAGTGAATTAAATCAGAAATAATGGGGAGCCCAGGAAGTGTGTGTAAGAACTTGTGTGTATGTAAGCTTGTGGGGGCGGGGAAGAGTTTGTGTGCATGTATGTGTGTGGGGGGGGGAGAGCATGTGAGAGTGAGAGCTTGCATGTGTGTATGGGAAAGCGTGTTAGAGTGAGAGCTTGTGTGTATATGGGAGAGCATGTAAGAGTGAGAGCTTGTATGTGTGTGTAGGAGAGCATGTGAAAGCTTGTGTGTGTAAGAGAGCTTGCTTATGTGAATGGGAGAACTTGTGAGAGTGTGGGAGAGCATGAGAAAGTGAGAGCTTGTGTGTGTGTGTATGAGCCAGCTTGTAAGAGAGAGGTAGTGTGTGTGCAGGAGGAAGGGAAGAATATGGGAGAAGAATGAAGAATCGGAAGAGAGATCCTGCCAAGGTATTAGGAGACCAACAAAGGGCAAGTGGAAAAAAGAGACTGAGACCAACTGATTGGAAAAATTAGATCAGACAGCAAAGGTAAAAAAAAAAATGTTGAGTTTTTAACAATGGTGATATGCTATCTTTGGGAATGTGAAAACTCAACATTTTTCTTTTACCTTTTCTGTCAGATCTTATTTTTTATTTTTTAATCCTTATTAATTTTCATTTTTGGATGCTGTTTTGCAATATTTTATTGTATTTGGGAAATATTAGAACAAATTTATCAGAGTTTTTAATTATTTGATATTCTAATCAGCTGTTTTGACATTCTTTTTATTAGTATGATTTTAATATTATGAATAATTGTTTACATCTCTTTATTTTATTTCTTGATGTTTGTGAGGAATTATAGTTTCTGTTTTTCCATTGTTGCACTGCATAATTAGAGTTGGGCTTGTTGCAATTTTCAGTTCAAATTTTGTTGGCAAGTTTGGAGTATTTGGGGGGAAGGAGAGCCAAATTACTAGCCTGCCCTAGGCACCAAAATATCTCAAACCAACCTTGCCTACATTTGATACAAATATTAGCCTCACCTGTAATTAACTGCCCCTGGTTCCCTTCCTCCCCTACCCCTCTCTGCTGGTCCTGTATGAACTCCCCTTTCTAGGTTTGCAATCTAAGCAACTGCCCCATCTATACCCCCTCCCCCATATACTGTCACTGTGTATAATATGCCTACATGCACTAACCAATGATAAATAAAGTTACTGCACTTTTAATAATTTGTTATTTAAAAAAAACTGTATTTTCCACAGTAAAGTGACTTTTTAGCTCCTTTATAAAAAAAATATTTGTAGCACAAACATACTCCTGGGAAATGTGATTCAGGAAGACTGAGGTTATTTCACATTGCTACGCTGCAATGCAGAGGTGAGTGATTTTGTATGTACATATATACCATAAACTTGCAATTAAATCCCTTGTATTTTAAAAACACTCAAGAGCAGTGTGGGGAAAACAAATTAGGCTAAGTTGTTTTTATTAAAGCTGTTGCTACTGCTGCTGACTGAAAATGCAAATAATAAAAAGCAAACTTAATGCATTATTTACATACACTGTCAAGCTAGATGCACAGAATTTCATGCATTCTTTTGGCACATATCTCCAGCTCTCAGAGAACTCAAAGAGTGTTAAACCTATCTATACCTCCATCCCCTTGCTTTAGATGTCACAAATAGCATAAGCTGTGTAGATTTCTCTGTGCTTCAACTCTGAAGTGTGTAGGAGATTCTCTGTAATGGTAATTAGCCTTCATGTGTTGGTCAAAAATTCAAAACTTTACTCCTTTGATTCTGAATTTGAAAAAGGGGATTAGTTTTAGGTATTAATGTGTCCCTAGAGATGGAATAAATCTACATTAGGCAAGAAAAGAGTCTATTGGTTATTAAAATGTCAAGGATTTGAATTTGTGTACTGTATTTCTGGGTCACCAAGTATTTCTCTGGTTACGTAATTCATGAATGCTTTTTTCTATTTTATGCCTCTGAGTACAAAAAATATGAACTGAAACTTGAAGAAAATGTCCCACTCTTTTGTACTGAATTCCTCTCTAAAATATAATTTTTAAAACTACTGATTTTCAGTGCATTTTCATCTGTTTTCTTAGTTTTGTTCAAAAATGGTATTTTAACTAGAAGCCATTATAAGAGTCACAAACACAGAACCCCTTAAGATCAGGCTCTACTACTTGGCCCAGTTCACTTTAAGACAGAGAATGCTGGGTCTAGATTGTCTCCTCTGGGCCAAGGGTATGATGTGGGCAGAGCAGAGAGCAGAGGAGGCCCCAGACTCTAGGAGAGAACAACTTGTGGATTGACTGTGAGTAGAAAGGGAAGGCAGCTCCTTCAAGATATCTAACCTGTTTCAGTTTGTATTACTATGTTGAAATTGTGAATGTGGAATACTGTTAGTTTATTTGCACTGTAAATAAAGTGTCCAAAGAGAAAAGGCCTTGTCTGCTCATTTCGGTGCCACAATACCTAATAGATAAGTACTGCTTTTCTTTCATTCTATTGTACAGATGTCCAAAGTAGGGAGGTGTTGTTTGAACCAACATTTCCTAATCAGCAAAAATTCTTTTTCACTCAACACACAATTAAACTCTGGAATTTGTTGCCAGGGGATGTGGTTAGTGCAGTTAGTGTAGCTGGGTTTAAAAAAAGGTTTGGATAAGTTCTTGGAGGAAAGGTCCATTACCTGCTATTAATCAGGTTGACTTAGAAAATAGCCTCTGCTATTGCTAGCATCAGTAGCATGGGATCTTCTTAGTTTTGGGGTACTTGCCAGGTTCTTATGGCCTGGATTGGCCTCTGTTGGAAAAAAGATGCTGGGCTTGATGGACCCTTGGTCTGACCCAGTATGGCAATTTCTTATGTTCTATGTCATTTTGCATTATTTTTTAAACAAAATGACAGAAAACAAATTATTTACATTTTGTTTGTTGCTACTGTTATTTTGCATGTGCTATTTTCAACAGTACACACTAAAAGTAAAAAAAAGAAATGAAAGCTAACCCCTAGATTCATCAAAATGTTATGAGAGAGAGAGAGAGAGAGAGAGAGAGAGAAAGACTGAATCTTTATAAAGGTTTCATATTAGTCAACTATTTATATCACTGTAGGAGGGCCAGCCAGTAACCAGGTTTTGGTGGTAGTCTAGGATTTTGGGGCCAGTTTTACAATACAAAAAGCACAGTAGACCTCAGTGAAGATTTGACATTGTTTGGAGTGAGGAAAGTCAGACTAAGATGAGATTACTTCAGTGTTCTCTCGCCCTAGCTTGATAGTACCCTGGTAGAGAGTCCATCAAGCTAGGGTGAGAGAACATTGTAGAAATCTCATCTTTGTGAGACTTTCTTCACCCCAAATCACATCAAATCTTCACTGAGGTATACTGTGCTGCTTATACATCTCACTCTGCCTGTAAAACTGGCCCCAAAACTTTAGACCACCACTAGAACTTCACCTCAAGTTACTAGCTGGCCCTCCTATAGCAATATAAATAGTTGACAGCTATGTGTGCCACCCCAGAGGATATCCCTCTCCCCTTGCCCAAAAATGCCAGAAACAGAATTTATAATATTTATCACAAATTGCATTTCGGGCATTTCAGGCATATCGCACAGCTTAATGCTAGGGAAAAAGGTGTAGTTATTTCCAGCGTACAATAACATCCATTACACTATTGCACGGTAGGGATGTGCATTTGTTTTCAACGAATGTGCAATCCGCAATGCATAAGTCCCTGTTCGTTTGATTCATGGGTTCGAGAAATGCATGGCGAACCCCCACGGATAAAACATCATATTAGTTTCATTCTTTTGGTTCGCAGTGATCTCTTAGCGGCCGTTTGAAATAGGAGAAGGCCATGTGGGAGTATCCATAAGAAAAACCAGCCCTTTCCTGTGAGTCATAAGTGACCTCATAGCCCTGAAATAGAGTGGGTCAGACAGGTTGGCATGGAGACGAGAATGCAACCTATCAGAGCTAAGCATTTTTCTAATGCAGCCAATTGCCGCTCTCACTCAGTGTTCTGTGACGTTGTTTCTGATGATGTTGTACTATTTATACCTTAAGCACGTGGTGTGCCATGCTCTTTCTTTGCAGGGGTGGTCCAGGGAGGTGGTCTGGGGATGGTGGCTTTACTCAGAGCTAGTCTGTATTCAATTGCTAGCTACTTCGATAGAATTTTCCATTGAAAAAGGTATTTGTTCGTTTTTGCTGCAGTGCCAGCCAGCCAGGTTTTTTTTTACCGCACTTTTTTTTATTGAACTCAGACGGTCTCTCTGTCTCTCCCACTGAGACAAGCTGCTAGAGTGGCATATTGCTGCTTATCCCTCTGGGATAGGTAGTTGCAGGCACAGGCAGGTTGTGGGTGGGAGACAGTGTGAGTTGGTATTTTCAAACAAGAAGCAGCATCACTAGGAATTGTGCTGGCTCAGGCTTCCAGTCAAGTCTTTTCTCTGCTGTTTCATTGTTTTGTGCACATAGAGCAGTTTTGTGCACATAGAACAGTCTCAGTTGTAGTGTACATCAAGGCACTGCATCGTGCGTCTGTGGGCAGTTTTGCAGACTAACATATATTGGGACAGTGGTGCTCTTTGAATCCAAATCCCCAGTAGACCTTTTGCTGCGCTTGAGATCTTGGCTGTATGGTTGCCAAAGAGCATGGCATAATGTTCCAGAACCCTAGCAATGATCATCTCATTGTCATCCGTGCTGCCTGAAAGGGGTGCCACTTCTGTTTCCGGGAAGGTGTCCTCCCTTTTCGGACTCTCACTCTCATTCCTCTTTCCCCTCCTTTTCTTTCCCCCCCCCCCCCCCCCCCTCTCCAGCACCTGCTCTATCAACTCCCCTCCCCTCTCTCTCTATCCCTAGCCTGTCGTATTTCTCCCACCAGAGTTGCCTGCATATCCTCTTCCCCCTCCCGCCTCATCCTCCTATCCCTTTCCTCTTCCCTATCTCTTCTCCTGACCCTGTCCCTACTCCTACTCCTACTCCTCCTCCTCCCCTAGCACTCCTGCCCTCGTCCTTCCTCCTCCTCCTCCTCTCCTCATGCCTATCCTCTCCTCTCTCCCCTGCCTCTCACACTCCATCCTCTCCACTCCTCAACACCACCATGCCTCACCACCACACCTCCCTACTCCTCCTCTGCTTCACCACTATACCTCAGCACTCCACACAAACAGGACAAACTGATAAAAACTTTCACTCACACAAAGAAGACAAAAGACTAAGGTAAAGAGAAATAGATGAGATCAGAAGACAAGACAACGCACTTAGGAAATCAAAATCTATAAGCACCTACTCCCATTAATCTTTACACCAACTCTCCTGTCCTCTGTCCAACACTTGACACACCCTCAAAGAGGCAGCTGCAGGAAGCCGGTATATACAAACTAGAAAAATAATGCACCACGCACAAATCAATGTGCGTCACATAAAATGATGCGTGACATGCTGACGAAATGTGCTATACACTGACACAATGCACGACATGGTAATTTCCTCTTCAATGCAATACACAGGAAATTAGTCTAACCATGCCCATTTTTTTTTTTTTTTACCACCAGCGGTATTTCCTTTGATACTCTGGTAAAATAAAAACTAAATTGTTCAAATTTTTTCAGCAATGCTGGACTAAAATGAAACAAATATTTAACAAAAGTAAAGTATTGTTAAAGCCCCTATAGTGGGAGATTGATAAGGTAGATGAATTGGGTATATGAAACAGTTTCTGGGATATGAATTTTGTAGTTTTTTATCCAATAATGTTAAAACCATTTATTTATTTTGCAGAATATATAAATCACTTTACAGAATAAAAATCACCCAAAGCAATGTACAAACATTTAAAATTCACAAAAACAAACCCTTGACAAACATCCATCTTACTTCCCTTACCCATCAGACCTACACCTTCTAGCTATATGTTAAACATTAAGGGCCAGTTTTTAAAAGCCCTACGCACGTAAATCCAGAAGATTTATGCCTGTAGGGGGGGGGGGGGGTTTACGCATACGGCCGATTTTTAAAAGGCCCGGCGACATGCGTAAAGCCCGGGATGCGTGTAAGTCCCAGGGCTTTACTAAAGGGTTGGTCTGGGGGAGGGGCCAGAGGCCTCCGACAGAGTGGCCATTGCTGCTGTGTCGGAGGATCGTGTGCTGGCAGGCTGCCAGCACGCGCAACTTGTGTCTGCCCAGAGGCAGGCGCAAAAGGTAAGACAAAGGTCAGGGGGGTTAGAATAGGGCTAGGGGAGGAAGGTTAGGAGAAGGGGTGGGAAGGTCAGGCTAGGGGGAAGGGAACGGGGGAATGACAGCGTGCGCTGATCCCCAATTTTATAGCATGCGCGCGCCTGTGTGCGCATGTTATAAAATTGAGCGCGCATACATGTACTGCCACGCACACCTTTTAAAATCTACCCCTAAATTTTGTTGACATTTGCTACATTTTTAATCATCTGAATAGAAGACATGTTCTAATAAAGAAGACATGCTTGAAGTTTCGGATGTAAATAGGGATGTATGAACAATTCAAGGTCAAACTCAAACACAGAACATTTCTTTTCGATTCAACTAAAATTTCAGATTTCCCTGGGATCCACTGTAGAAAACATATCAAATACTGCCTTCGAGATATTGAGGAAATCTAAGCATATCTGTGAATCCAGTTTTGGATTCCATATCTGTGAATCCAATTTTGTCAGAAATAAGAATTTTGCTTTAAAAGAATATTGAACCCATGGATTTCTGATAGGCTTGTTGATTTGGCCAACAAACCTATTTTTAAAACAGATTTATCAGGGGAGCTCCTGGTAGGGAGAGGAGTTGTTGGGCACTCCCCAGCCCCCGATTGATTTTGGATGTATTCTTCCATCTTCCCCACCGGTTCCGGGAACTGTGCTAGGCGTACTATCTGGTGTACCCGGAGTGCTGCAGGATACGTCATATGGGCGCGACTGCCTGTCCTTTAAATTTGCTGGCATAGTGGCACACAGTTAGGGAGCTCCTGGAAGGGAGAGGAGTTGTTGGGCACTCCCCGGCCCCCGGTTGGATTTTGGACGTGTTTTTCCATCTACCCCACCTGTTCCGGGAGACTGTGCTAGGCGTACTATCTGGCCTACCCAGAGTGCTGCAGGATATGTCATCTGGGTGTGACTGCCTGTCCTTTAAATTTGCCGGCTTGGCGGCGCACCGCCGCCGGTGCACTGCCAAAGCAGTGTGCGCCGAACGGGCACATGGCTTTGGCCGGCTTCATCTGGCTTCACCTGGTTCACCTGGATAGCCTGCCTTTTTTGACCTGCTGATGCTGATCTGAAATGGGGATAAAAAGGAAAGTCAAGATCATGACTTCCTCGCCCACTCCTCAACCTGTCTGTGGCCCTATGGACACTCACCTGAATAGGGTGAATGAAATGTCAATTAGTGACTGAGTAGGAGGTACCTTTAGTGCCTCCTTGAGTCCACAACCATTTGGATTATCATCCGGTGAAGTTTCTTCGGCAAAAGAGCCCTTGAATCCACATGGATGTGAACGTGAGTCTCCGTCTGGGTTTTCTCAGTCCAAGCTTAATCCAATTAATCAACATCTCAGAGCTAGTGACTATATTTTGTCATCTGATATTAGAAGGCGCTAACAAACTGTTGAAGAACCTCCCAATGTAACACTCACTGACTTGTGGAGTGTTAGTAAATTGGATACTATTTCTCAAGTTAATGCACATCTTTCTTCCATAGTGAATGCTAATAGATCCTCTATTGAAAAGCAGAGTAAGAAAATCTCTGAGTTAGAAACATCTGTTTCTATGTTAACGTCTAAGGTTCAATTGTTACAGAATGCTGAAAATATGCATATTAAAGATAGCCTGGCATTACATAGTGAAATTGAAAATTTGATGAGATCAAAAAATTAACATTTAATTAATTTTCCTTATACACGTTTACTATCTGCTCATGAAATGTTAAATTTCTTAAAGATGTTTTAGCATATAATGACATATAATATCCCTAGTATTTCAAAAATTTTCTATTTTTCTAAACAGATTGGTAATATAGATGAGGCTTAGAGGGAATATGTAGGCGTAGATTTTATAAACTAGTACGCAGGCATCCATGTGCATGCGCCACCCGGTGCGCACACATGGACGCCCAGTTTTATATCATGCGCGCGCCAGTGCACGCATGTTATAAAATCAGGGGTCAGCGCGCACAAAGGGGTGCACAATTGTGCAACTTGCATGCACCGATGCCCGTGGCCTTCCCCTTATTACATCTAACTAGAGGAGTCAGTTGATGTAATAAGTAAGAAAGCTACACTTTTTGTATCCTTCTGTTTTGAACAGGATAAAGAAATGGTATTTGAGAAATTTTTTAGGAATAAAGATGCTTTAGTTTGTGGTCAGAAAATTTTTTATATTCTGATGTTTCCAGATCCACCCAGGCTCGAAGGAGGCATTTTCTATCCCTGAAAAGTAGAATTTTGGCTATTGGAGCCACTTTCTTTTTTAAATTTCCTTGCAAATGTTTCTTTACTTTTCAGGCAAAGAAATTTATGTTTACTGACCTTTTGCATCTTGAGACATTTTTACTCAATAAGACCATCTCAAGTGAGAGCCGTCCTTTAGCAACATGAAGAAATTAGGATTCCTCTCCCTTTATAGAGTCTTTTCTTCTCTCTTTTCCTTATTGTATATTTCCTTTCTCCCCCCAACATTATTGGGTCTTAGTATGTAGTAAATATATGTTTTTAAAATTTATTATTGATGTGGTGAGGCCTCACCTGGAATTCTGGAGACCATATCTCAAAGGAGACAGAGACAGGATGAAGGTGGTCCAGAGAAGGGCAACCAAAATGGTGGGGGGGTTTCTATCGAATGACTTATGAGGAGAGGTTGAATATGTATTCCCTGGAGGAGAGGAGGAGCAGGGGTGATATGATACAGACCTTCAGATTCTTGAAAGGTTTTAATGATCCATGGTCATCAACAAACCTTTCCTATTGGAAACAATTTAGTAGAACTAGGGGGTCACGACTTGAAACTCCAGGGAGGAAGACTTAGAACCAATGTCAGGAAATATTTCTTCATGGAGAGGGTGGTGGATGCCTGGAATGCCCTTCCAGAGGAAGTGGTGAAGACTAAAACTGTGAAGGATTTCAAAGGGGCATGGGATAAACACTGTGGACCCCTAGAGGATGGGAATGAATTAAAAGGTTTGGGGGTAACCTGCATGGAGTGGCAGTTGCTACCCTTAACAGAAACAAGGGGATAACCTGCATGAAACAGCAGTTTATACCTTGGGAAGCTTGCTTGGCAGCCTGGATGGACCATTTTGGTCTTTTTCTGCCATCATTACTTTGTTTTTCCTCTTTTTTATTTATATAATATAATTGAAAATTCAATAAAAAACAAAAAGATTTAAAAGTGGCTAAAATGGTTACTATAGCAAAATAGTGCACATCTATAAAAAAGACCTGGATTTGATTCTTGTGCCTGGTGTTGCGCTAGTGGTAGACCCTTGGCCCGAGGTAAGAACATAAGAAATTACCATACTGGATCAGACCAAGGGTCCATCAAGCCCAGCATCCTGTTTCCAACAGTGGCCAAACCAGGCTACAAGAACCTGGCAAGTACATAAACACTAAGAAGATCCCATGCTACTGATGCCAGTAGTAGCAAAGGCCATTTCCTAAGTCAACTTGGTAGCAATTAATGGACTTCTCCTTCTCAAATCACCACCAGGACCCACTGGTCCGATGTGATCTCGACCCACTTCTGATAAAAAGAGAGAGAGAGGTGTCCCCCTATCTCTTGTTCTCGAAGGTGGAAAGCTCGGGAAGATCCGCCACCTGAGCCCGCTCCTTTCTTGGGCTATCTGGGATGAAAGGAGAGAGACCTACCGAAAGGCCGAGTCCTCTGAAAGGTCGGCCCCCTGTAGGGATGAAACCGCTTGGAACCTCTAAAACGACCCCTCATACCAAAGGGATGCTATAACTTCTTTTATCCTCTGGCAACCAAGGAACTGGAGATTCGCCCCACTTACTGGCCAGTTTCTCCAACTCGCTACCAAAAGAGCGAGCCTTTATAGGGCAATTTTGTAACATTAGCTTTGGAGGCTGCGTCAGTTGGCCAATTTTGCAACCAGAGTTGATGCCTGGCCGCTATCACCGAAGCCACTCCTCTAGCCGAGGTATAGACCAAATTGCAGCCTGCATCTGCTAAAAAGGCAGCAGTGGGTTCCATAACCACTCTGGAAGTCCCTCCAGAGTCATCAACCTCCTGAGAGAGAAACAGACAAGATCGTGCCATTAGGGCTCATCAGGAAGCGATCTGTAAAGTCATCACCACTAACTGAAAGGCTTGCTTAAGGATAGCCTCAATCCTCCTATCATGTAAATCCTTCAAAGCCGCTCCTCACTTCACGGGGATAGTTGTCTGTGTAGAGATGGAATAGAGCAGGGCATCCACTTTGGGAAAATGCAAACGCTCTTTCACAGCCAGATCCAGGGGGTACAGGCCTTCCAATGTCTGACCCCCTTTAAAATTTGCTTCTGGAGCATCCTATTCAAGACCAATCAATTCCTGAATGGCATCCATCACAGGGAAAAAACAAGAAGTAGGGTTGACACTACCCATAGGGCAAGCCATCATTAGTAAAACAAGCCATCATAAGTAAAACAAATGCAGAAATATAAATCTTTGAAAAGAAAGGAAATCAGTCCACAAAAGTCCTAAAATGCACATACACATACACATACACATACATATGGGAGGGGCAGGGCGGTCCGGGGGCAGAGCGGGGGCGGGGGCAGAGCGGGGGCGGGGCCAGAGGCCTCCAACATAGCGGCCATTTGCTGCTGTGTTGGAGGATCGCATGCCGGCAGGCTGCCGGCGCACGCAACTTGCGCCTGCCCAGAGTCAGGCGCAAAAGGTAAGACAAAGATCAGGGGGAGTTAGAGTAGGGCTGGGAGGAAAGGTTAGGGGAAGGGGTGGGAAGGTCAGGCTAGAGGGAGGGAACGGGGAAGGCAGCGCGGCTCGGTGAGCGCAAGGAGCACAATTGTGCACCCCCTTGCACGCGCCACTCCCCGATTTCATAACATGCGCACGCATGTTATAAAATCGTGTGTTCATGTTTTTGCGCCGGGTAGCGCTCGCACATCTATTAAAATCTACCCCATTGTGTATAAGGGAACTGCTGTTTCAAATAAAGATTCTTCCAGCAGTATTTGAGAGAAGCAGCTTCAAGAATTACTATTTACCAGTAAAGTTTTAATTGACACAGGGTTTGCTTTACTACTTACTATGTGCCCTTGTGAAAGAGCAAAGTAGTTGATAGGTGAAGTTTTCTTTTCACATGATGTCATTAGCTATGACACTGATAAAAGTCAGAACTCCATTCAAGCTAATAAACCACGCAGTGCATAGCCCCTTATTAAACTTTTCAAGTCTAAAATTAGAACTCATTCAACCACATATGTCTTTGTGAGTCTTTATGTGACAAAATTATAAAGATCTCATACTTAATAGAAAATATAAATCACCTGTAGCAAAGTGCAGGTCTTTCTTTGCCCACCAATTCGTTTCAGTTGTATTATTTTTTTTTTTTTTCTTATTAGATCAATTAGTTCTATAATGAAAGACCTGCTGGCTTTTGCTTCAGGACCTCCTCTGTTAATAATGAAATGCTAACATGCTATTTGGTAAAGCTGAATGTCTAAAGCTAAGGTTCCCCATGATTGCTATTGGTGACACTATAGCTAAGCAGCTGTCAACCTATCTATCATAAACTCTGATTTTCAAAGGTTTATAAGATGACTGTCAAAATGCGCTATGCACTTATACTAGGCATGAAAGGCCAGAGGTCAGTACTTTTTGCATTTTATATATTTTCAAAGAAATCCATTTAGCTGCTTCAAAGTGGCTATGACAATTTGCATTTATATAGCACCTTTCATCCAAACAGGATTCCATTGCATTTTACAGTCATGGTACTTTATAAATGTACAGTGCTGGCCATTAAAAATGTGCGGCCGGCCGCAGGAATGCTTTGAATGGAAATACCCTGCAGCTTTCCTGTGGCCGGTTGCAGATAGATGAGGCATTCCTCTGAGCAGCCTGCATGTTTTGAAGAGATAGCTCTGTAAATTCAGTAAATTAGGTGAAAGGCCTGATTGACATCTCAAGGGCCTGTTCTGTATGAAATGTTTTGAAGTGGAAATAACCCAAAATTTTTGTTAACCAGTGGAAATGTAGTTGGGCAAACTGAGGGGCCTAGTTACTAAAGTGTGGTATGTTTCACCGAACAGAAAATTTGTGCAGGATTTACTAAACTGTGGGACGTACCACATAAATAATTCCACCTCTCAACTGTGTGTAGACTGGGCATGTGTACACACCCACACAACTAAAGCTTCTCCCAGGGGTAGGGAGGAGAGGATGCAGCAGAAAGTAAAAACAACATAAAATAAATTAAGTACTCACAGGCTAATTTTAAAACAAAGGTGCGTACAACTATACGCACACATATGGGTGCACGAGCAGACAAAAGCTGGAATTTTAAATCATATACTCAGAAGATCCTTATGTTCTTGTCAATTCAACTTACTCGAGATCCCTGGAGTAAAAGAGGCCTGATTACACAAGACTCATAAGCAAGCATTGTTCATTGTTGGTCCTGGGTTATGGAATGCGTTACCAGATGAGCTACGGTTTTTAACAGATTTTAGGAGTTTTAGAAAGAAATTATTGTTCTTGGAAGCGTTTTCATGAGAAATGTAGTAAGATGTCCGATATTATGAATTTTAAAATTGTGTAGCAATTTGTTATGTATGTCTTGACTATTGTATTTTATGTTACCTTTGTGATCCGCTGAGCATAATAAAGTTATTATTGGCAAAACATAAATATTTCAATTAAATAAATAAATAAATAGATGAGCACCAAATTGAGAAGGACGCTAAGAAGCTCTCCTCGGTGATATTTCCTATTTGTTTTTTTCCCGCGATTGAAAATGCTTCACACTAAATGAAAGGGAGAATGTATCCAGCTCTCCCTTTCCTGGCTCAGATCAATCAAAAATCGAGGAGTTCTTCAGTACAACACCAGTTCAGGCTCCTGAGGTGATGGCCGCTGCAGAGAAGGACGTCGAGCGGAGCCCCTCCCTGCTGGCCGACGAGATCTCCCTTAGCCCAGGAGCACCAGCAACACCCTCACCTCCAAGGTCTGGTGCTTTGGATCCAGTGATATCCTTGGACAACGTCCATGGGAGCCTTTCGGGTTCATGTGTACGGCGGGTGACTGCAGGGAGAGCTGGCACTGCGTCTGAGACAGCAGCATCAGAGCAGGCTGTGGAGGAGGCCTCTACTCTTGCGGGCCATGGTGTGATCACCCCCGCACCTGCTGATGTGGAGCTGACACTCACTGTTGGGCTCAGTAGGCTTTTCCCCTGGACCGATGGAGAGGAAGCAATCGCACAGGTTGGCAAATTAAAATCATTTAGACCAGCTGTTATCACCTTAGATGTACTCTGGAATGCTTTGGTCAGTTTGGAATCATCAAAATCTTCATTTACTTCAGCGGTATTGGAAACTAATAATGCCCTATTCTTCTACATTGTCTGTTCAAGAAATTAAGATTTCAAATATAGAGTCCAGAATGTCAACGGTGGAAAAAATTCAACAGCATTTAGTCTAATCTGATCTAATTTACTCTAAAAAGGTTGAGAACATTGAGAATAATTTGTGTTCTCTAAATCTGAGGATTATTAATTTTCCCATAATAAAAGAACATACTCCTGTGGAATTATATAGGAACTATCTTCCTCAGATCCTCAAAATTTCAAATACAATTATGCCTGTGATAATTAAGGCCTAATTTTGCAGACTGACGATTCTCAAGGAGATAATCCACCTTCTGGAGTTCCGTTGGATTTGTCAAATTTTCTGCAAAACTCTCAAGAAGTTGAAGTCACTCATAGAGGGATGCTATTAGTTAAATTTGTGTTCCCTACAGATAGAAATAATGTTTTGCGCTTTTTCCTTTGCAATCGTTCCCTATTGTTTTATGGTCAAAAAATTTGGGTTTACCCCGATTTAACAAGGGTTACCCAAATTCAGCGGAAGAAACTTTTACTAATGAACTCCAAGGTACTGCCTAAGGGGGTAATTATGTACTTCACTACCCTTGTAAATATTTGGTCAGAAATAATAATGTTAATTACATTTTCTTTGAGCCATCCCAACTATGGATATTGCTAGATTCTTCCTTGTAGTCGAACCGGTAAATATACTGTAACTGGCGGTTCTCAATATTTCTTTTTTCTTATTCTTTGATTGTCTGCTCAATATTTCCTCTGCCCCCTCTATTTCCTGTTAATAACGGGGCTGTTTGCTTACTTTAATATTGTAAAGATTACTTTCAATCTTTTTTTTGTACAGCCTATTTTCAAATCAAGGTGTTCCTTGTAATTGTTATTGAAATTGCAAAAAAAAAAAACAATAGATGAGCGCCCTTGCGTGTGTACAATTTAAAAAATGCCTACCGCCTGCAAGTATGCTCCTAATTTTAAGCGGTTACTTGAACAAACATACTTTGCATATCTTCCTTAGGACTTTTTCGGCTTTAATGTGTGTAGGTAAGCAAATTTTAAAACGTGAAGGACATTTCCATTTTTTCCAATTAGTCCACCAGTTTGCCCAGTCAATCTTGAGGTCATCCAGCTCCCTCTGGTTCTTCGCCTTCCACTCCTCCCAGTTGACCCGGATCCCTTACCCTATCATGTTAGGCCTACAATGCAATTTATTGTGTTTTGTATATCGTCATTTGATTTCACCATCAGAACAGTTTACAGTTATTGGAGGGGGGGGGGGGGAGAGAGAGAGAGCACCTAGCTCTAATGCCCTGACCCTAGATAGGTATTTATATCTCTATGGGAGGCCCACCTAGTAACTAGATGTGAGGTTTAGGTATTAGTGTAGGGATTAGGGGCCACTTTGACATTCAATGTGAGACGTATGAACAGAACAGTGCTCTCTTGTGAACATTTGATGACCCTCAGAGTGAGGAAACTCACCCAAAGATGAGATTTGTGCAATGTTCTCTCAACCTAGCTTGAAGGACTCTCTACCTGGGTAACATCAAACTCGGTTGAGAGAACATTGCTCAAATCTCATCTTTGGGTAAGTTTCCTCACTCCAAGGGTCATCAAATGTTCACAAGAGAGTACTGTTCTGTTCATACGTCTCACATTGAATGTCAAAGTGGCCCCTAACCCCTACACTAATACCTAAACCTCACCTCAAGTTTCTAGCTGGGCTTCCCATAGAGATATAAATACTAGGGGTGTGCATTCGGATTGACCGCATTAGTAAAACGCAACTCATATTTTTTTTTTACTTAAAAAATTGATTCGACATAAACGATCGGATTTCCCACATATCGAACATAGATATGTTCGATATGTGGGAAATCGCGATTGTTGAGCCAAAATAAAAATATAAACCCCCCTCACCCTCCTTAATCCCCCCCCCGACTTACCACAACTCCCTGGTGATGGAGCGAGGAGTGAGGACGCCATTTCTGCAATCCTTGGCGAGAAGCATGTGACGTCGGCGGCACGTCGAGTGACGCTGGCGTCACGTGATTCCCGGCTCGTTCGCGCCGGACGGCTCGTTCGGCCCAAAAAGAACTTTTGGCCAGCTTGGGGGGGCCTCCTGACCCCCCCAAGCTGGCCAAAAGTTCTTTTTGGGCCGAACGAGCCGTCCGGCCCAAAAAGAACTTTTGGCCAGCTTGGGGGGGCCTCCTGACCCCCTCAAGCTGGCCAAAAGTTCTTTTTGGGCCGAACGAGCCGTCCGGCGCGAACTCGCCGGGAATCACGTGACGTCGCGTCTGAGTGACGCGGCGCCACGTGATTCCCGGCGAGTTCGCGCCGGACGGCTCGTTCGGCCCAAAAGGAACTTTTGGCCAGCTTGAGGGGGTCAGGAGGCCCCCCCAAGCTGGCCAAAAGTTCTTTTTGGGCCGAACGAGCCGTCCGGCGCGAACGAGCCGGGAATCACGTGACGCCGCGTCACTCGACGTGCCGCCGACGTCACATGCTTCTCGCCAAGGATTGCAGAAATGACGTCCTCACTCCTCGCTCGATCACCAGGGAGTTGTGGTAAGTCTGGGGGGGGGATTAAGGAGGGTGAGGGGGTTTAAATTTTTTTTTTGCACATATGTACATATACCCAACTCATTGGATTTTTTTTATGTCCATATTGGCCGCAAGTGGGACCCCCTTTCGGACATAAAAAATATGAACATAAAATTTTGCTCTGCACATCCCTAATAAATACCTATCTAGGGTCAGGGCACTATGGCTAGGTTCTCTTTTTTTCTCTCTCTCCCCCCCCCCCCCCCCCCCCCCCCCCCCCCCAATGTTTTAGCTAAAATCAGCATTAAAGCCATATGGGTACATTTTAAAAAATTATGCTGGATTTTATAAGATACACGGGTATCTTATAAAATCCTGGGTCGGCGTGCGCAAGGGGGTGCACATTTGTGCAACTTGCACGCACTACCCATTCCCTCCGAGGCCGCTCCAAAATCGGAATGGATTTGGAGGGAAATTTCCTTGCACCTTCCCCTCCCTTCCCCTACCTAACCCATCCCCGGCCCTATCTAAACCTTCCCCCTTCCTTTGTTTGGTAAGTTACGCTGGCGCGCCATCATCCGACCCGGGGGCTGGTCCGGAGGCCTCAACCACGCCCCCGGGCCAGCGCCACGCCCACCAGAATGCCCCGAAATTCGTGCCGCCCACCCAACACGCCCCTGACACGCCCCCCTTGCAAAGCCCCGGGACTTACGCGCGTCCCGGGGCTTGCGCGCGCCGCCGAGCCTATGCAAAATAGGCTCGACGCGTGCAGGGGGGTTTTAAAAGGGTTAAGCGTGTACCTTATGAGCATAACCCTTTTAAAATCCGGCCCATAGGGCTTTGCAAAACAGTAAGCCCACTCCTCCTCTTTTTCGGATTTGCATCACACCATACGATATGGTGCTATCGCATGCATTAACAGCACTTTTCGCATGCGATAAGCCCTTAACGCCTTAGCACATTTTGATAAATGAGGGGGTAAGTTTGTACCTGTTTGAGTAGGCTTTGGTGAAAAGCCAGGTTTTCAGTTCTTTTTTGAAGGTTTTTATGTTTGATTGAGTTCTTATTTCGATTGGGAGTGAGTTCCATAGTGTGGGGCTACCGATGGATATGGCTCTCTCATCGGTTGTGTTTAATTGTGTAGTTCTGGCGTGAGGGATTTTGAGGAGGCCTTTATTCGTTGAGTGTAAGTCCCATTTTGGAGCATGGAGTTCGATGGTTTTGCTTAGCCAGTTGGTTTGCTGTCCTATGATTAGTTTGTGCAGAATTGTTTGTACTTTGTAGTCTATTCAGTATTTTATTGGGAACCAGTGTAGTGATATGAGAGTTGGAGTAATATGCTCATGTTCTTTTTCTTCCTGATAGGATTCTGGCGGCTGTGTTCTGTAGGATTTGGAGTGGACGGATAGTTGCGAGTGGTAAGCCAAGTAGTAAGGCATTGCAGTAGTCAAGGTTGGCGAACATGAGTAGTTGCAGGACTGTTCTGAAATCATCCTGTGAAAGGAAAGGCTTAAGACGTCTAAGAAGCTTGTGGTATCCTTCCTTAATCTTGTTAATTTCTGCAGACTAAACACCTCATCGGGAGCAGCAATACATAAATGCAGCTTACGTGCGCAACTGTTGGCCCCACCCCAGAATGTCCATGCTGCACCCATTTTCTGCCCCTTTTTTATAGCTTGCACACCCAGTTATACGCATGTAATTAATTATCAGCTTTTAAAATACGTGCTGGTCACACACAGCCCACATACGCATTGCGTGAGCAACGCTTTTAAAATTCAGCCCACAGAGGAAAACTTTCAAAGAACTGCATACGGCCCCATATATGCACATATACTGGGTCACACAGAAGTATGTTTGTATTTTAGATTCTGCGTGCGTACATATCGACAGGCTATGAAATACCCATATCTTTTAGAGAAATCATACACACAGTTATGTGCGCAACATATTTGTGCTTAAGTAAACTCATATGGCGTGTATGTTTTCACAAGATTGCAAGTGTACGTGTGTATATTTTTCCATGTGCACCCAAACTTCTGGTTCTTCTGGAGCAGATTCCTTCCAAGCATGCCAGCCTATTTTCACTGCTAGGAATGTGTCATGGCTGGTGTCCATGGTACTAAGAAGTGAACATTTATTATTCCCAAAAGGGCCACCAGCCCCTGGTCATACTTCTGCTGCCTCTTGAAACTGCATGGTAACATGACAATGATGGCAGATAAAGACCAAATGCTCCATCCAGGCTGCCCATCAATTTGCTTATGGTTGTAACTGCTGCTTCATGCAGGTTGCCCCATGCATTCTGTTAAGGGTGGTAACTGCCGCTCTTTGCAGGTTACCTCCATGCAGAAATGAAGCACTTTATTGCAATTGCACTTTACAGGACAATTCTGATCTGCCATTGAAAAGGGAAAAGTCTGCATTCCTCTCCAGTAACATCACCATCCAGGGATGCTCAGCTCCATATAAGAGGCAGCCCACCTAGACAGGTCACTGCCTGGTGGGTCCACCTCTTTGAGGCCCATTCATGGGAACCTTGACCCTGGGATTGGGGCTTTGCCTGCTTGAACTTTGGGCATTGGTAATTCGGTTTGTAGGATTGCATTTTGATGCTTGATTATGCAAGTAAGGACTTGCCGTCTAGCATTTATTACATATACATCTTTTTTCCTGCTTGATTTTGTTTCAGCTGGGTTTCACTGTCCTAATATGTTGTGTTTGGATACCCATGTCATGATGGTTTTATTGCTATTAATGGCATCTAATATTCCAGTACCTAGTGAGAGAGGTACATATGCCACTGTCTTCCAAGGCTAGAATTCCTGAAATCATTGGGGGTATGGTAAACATTTCCCCCTTCAGAAAAGATCCCATATGCTATTTTGATACTATGATGTGTCAGTCACATTTAGGTTATAATAATGCCAGCTCTATCAAGAAAAAAAGAAGAATATATTCTGGATTTGATAGAACAGCATGGGTTGCACTTATTTCCTGTAACTGAATCTTGGCATTTAGATTTTGATACCATTTTATTGCATAATGCTTGTTCTGATGGCTATATTTACATGCAGCAGGTGTGACAAGATAAGTGAAGAGTGGAAGTTGTAATAATATATAGGAAAGGTTTGGGGGCTAAGTGAATGGAGATCTCAGTGTCATCTTTAATAGAGGCTTTAATGCTGAAGGTACATGCAAGTGTTTTTTGTGTAACTTTCTGTACTATCCAATCTATGCGCCAATGATTTATTAGAATTTTTTTTAGTGTCTTTGGTTTTAAGATATAATGATTTTAATATACATGTTGATAATGTGAAAAGTGCTAGGGCATGTAGATTTTTGTCAGCCTTAACAGTTATTAATTGTTAGCAATTAATTATAACACCAACCAATAAGGCTGACCATATTTTAGAGCTCCCTCATATGCCAAAGCTTTACAGACTTATGAAATGCCGTGATCTGATCATTCAATAATCATATTCAATCTCATGTTTGGTGTTAAGACCAGTAAATATAATAGGCATGTAAAAAAATCATGTCTACGGTAAATATGGGAGCTTTTGCACAACATTGAGCTGCTGAAATAGAAAATCAGAATAGGGATATGGTACCTTTTGGAGGCATTATTAAATACTTAGTGCTCTAGTCTTGCTGTAACATATGAAAAAGTAGCACCAGTGCATGATAAATGGGTGTGTGATAAAAAGGGTACAGCCTTCTGGTTCTCTCGTGAATTGGTTGAGGTCGGATACAAAAGTAAGTCATAGGGCCAAAAGAAGATGAGAAAAGAGGGTGGTGAGATCCTGAATTTTATCAGAAACTGTTGCATGAAAATAGAGTAGCTTGCTTTATGGCTAGAAAGAGCATTGTTCTAAGGTATTGAATGTAGCAGTTCACAGTCCCTTAGAATTGTTCTCTCTAGTAAAACAAACTGATATTGGAGCCATTGGATTCAGAATTGCCATTATCTGACTGTGACCTTTTTGTGCATTATTATGAGGATAACAACAGCTTAAAGGTAGTTTTAAATTGCTAGCTGAGACACCAAGACACAGTCATCATTAGCATGGGTGGATTTTAGACTCCCTACTTTGAAAGAGATTACAGCTATTGTTACAGGCCTTAATTAATGCTCCTTGCCATTAGATCCTTGCCCATTTATCATTGGAGTCATGTGATAGGAAGCTAGGTTAGATCGATGCCATAACGGGCCTGAAGCAAGGGAGTGCTCTGGCCTCCACTGGCTATTGAAGATTCATTTTCGAGATTCAGGGGGGTAGAGGATGGGAATGTGGGTTGGAGTTCGCCTGACCCAGGAGACAACCAGGAGACAACCAGGGCCATTTTTGGGGGGTTGGGGTGGGGATTGGAGTTTGGAAGGGGGACCACTACACCCCTTTTTGAAAAGTGGAGAAAGGGATGGGCCTAATGGGGGGGAATCTTTTGGCTAAGGGGACTTTTTTTTTTTTAAGGGAAGGGGATGAGGAAGCGACCAGGCCGTCGCCGAGTGATTGGCCTCATTATTTTTATTTGTTTCAGGGGGCCAGTGCCACCTTGGAAAAAGACAGGCGGGAGCAGGTGGGGGTAACCCAAGGTAAATTTTTGCTGGTTGGGGGGGGGGGGGTGATTCAGGCACCTTGGCCCTTTAATATTCCCATGGGATCAATGAGGACCAACATTAGTGGCCGGATGATCCCTCAGGAAAATAACTACACTTCCCTCAAATACACTAAAATAACAGGGCTGAATTTTTTCAAGGTTAACCACATTATTTTATTACCAAAGGATTGCATATGCGTAAACTGCTTTGCATCCAGATGATTTTTAGAGTTCGTAGGGGTTTGATTTCCTCTTTTCTTTGGAGGAGATGGCGTCTATGTCTTAAATTGACTACATTGCAGCTTTGAAGGTATTGTGGGAATCTGGAGGTTCCAGAACTTTATTTATATTATTTGTTGGTCCAATTGGTAGTAGTGAGGGGCTGGTTCCAGGATGCTGCATCTTCTACATGGATGGATCTAGAAATAGCTCAGGCTGAATGATATAGCTTACCAGTGCTGTTAGTTTCCCGCAGATTCAGCGGTGCTTTCTAGGATAATTAAGGTGCATCCAATTCTTTCTCGTTTGAATAAAATATAGCTGACATTTCAGAAGTTATTGAATAGAGATCCAGGAGGAATTTTGCCCTTTATTGGGAAACCCCAAGGTATCAATGGCTACTATGTCATTCGATATGCATAGTTTTGTAAAGGGTTAAAGTACCTAGATCAGATTTGGGCAGCTTAGATCAGATTTGGGTAGCTCCTTCAATTCTTTTATGGACTTGCTGGAAGAATTTGGGCTCCTACCTAATACCCACTGTACAGTATGTATTCACAATTGCACAGGGATGTTTTTAAGAAGTGAGGTCCTATTGAAATTATACAAATGTACACTGGACTGGAAAAGATTATGACACTGCCTCATTTTATTTAAAAAATAATTTCCAGGTTTTGTTATTTACAGGATGAAGTTCAGAACACTGAGACCGATGCTTCTTTAATTCAGAAGTGGAACATAATTACATCTCTTCAGCTGGATGAGGAAGATTGGAGAGATATTTGGTGCTTCTCTAAGAAGTTATCCATCTGCAATAAAAATAGAGAGCTGATGTACTGACTTTTACATAAAACCTATTGTTATCCGTTATTTTTCTTCAAGTTCAGAAATTCCAGTCCCCTCTTTTGGCACAGGTATGAAAAGCAGATCTCTTATATACATATATGGTGGGTCTGTGGGGTAGTGCAAGGGTTTTGGGATTTCATGTTGCATAAGGTTCAAATTATTATAGGTATTCAGGTACCACTTTCAGCTTCTATATGTTTACTGGGATGATGGGACACTCTAGACCTTGACCAATAGATTCATTCTCATCTTCTCCATCATACATGGGTCAATTTTGCTTACTTTTGGAAATGGGGTGCAACTTTTTAATCACTGGAAGGGGGTGGTAGCTGAGATAGTGTTATGCTTGCTGGCCGCGGGAAACCACGGCCAAGCTCACTCACCCGACGCTGCACCAGGGTGGTTGGGCCAGCCCTGGGCCGCCTGATAGAGGCAGGGAATTGCTGCCACCCCTGCCACCCTTCTTCTGGCTCAGAGCCACCGGCCGACACCACTGATTTCCCTCCTTCCTGGCTGGAATGTTGCCAATTCCCTGCTGCGTCCAGTGTCCTGCTAGGTGCGCGCGTGCGCCCTCCCAGATGACATCATCACTGGAGGACTATATAAGGCTGAACCCTGCTTCCAGCCTTTGCCTTGGCAACAGTTCTCCACGTTCCTTGCATTATTTGTTGCTGTCCTGAGTTCCTGCATTCCTTCCTCGTTCCTCGGATTGTCTTTGGCTTTGATTTCAGACTGGATACTGATCACGAGCTATGCCACCTGCCACAACATTTGCCTGGATACTGACCATGAGTTACGCCGCCTGCCACGACCTTCACCTGGATACTGCCTACGAGCTATGCCACCGGCCCAACTCTTGTCGAAATATTGGCTGTGTGTCCGCTGCCTGTCTCAGAACTTGCCTGGATCGCCTCTCGGGCTTCATCTCCTGTTCCAGACTTGGCCTGCGCTACTGCTTCTTGTCCCTCTCCTGGACGTTCATCTCTGCAGAGGCCTCACATAAGTCCAGCTTGCCCCGGCACCCGAGGGCTCAACCTAAGGGGAACGTGGGCTGGTAATGGTGAAGTTCCAGTGGGGTCTCTGCTCCTTATCCACCTCACCTACCGATAGTGGGGGCCTGTAGGGCTCTTCCCCACAGGCAGAGCCAACTCCCCCTCAATCCAAGGGTTCACCAGCATAATAGATAACAATCATGGTGAAAAATACTTTAGGCCTTAAAAACAACTCTGAGGGTTATGACCGTGTATGGGAGAAATATTGTTTGTGGAGAAGGTCCTTACAATAGTCATTTGGACTATTAGCTGTTTATTAAGATATGTCATTGGCAGTTCTTTTAGATATTGAGATATGTGTTTTTTTGTGTCTGTAATTTTATTTTTGCCAATAGTTGATTGTTTTTTTCTTTCTTTTGTGCTGCATGGTATTTTAAAATAAAGAGTTTGAAAAAAAAGAACACAAGTGAATTTTCCTGAAAAAATCTGAACACCAATTAGCATGTGTAATAGTGTGTGGGTAATTTTGGTAGGATAATTCTTAACGGGAAAGTACAACAATACTTTTCCTTTAAAAATTGATGTAAAGTATGTACATAATCGATTTAAAATGTATGTGGACTGTTACAAAATTATCCCCCTAAAAGCTAAAGGAGTGTCATAATGCATACCATTACTCGATTCTAAGAGTATCTGTTACTTCAGAATTATAAAACATTAGTACTGTCCCCAATGCTGTAGAGTTGTAACCTAAAAGAATGAGGAAGGAAATTGATGTGTGATGTGCCTGAATGTTCTTCTTGCCATAAGGCACTAGCAGTGTGTAGAGTCAAAAAAGTTGGTTGAGTTTGTTCATTCATTTCAGAGGTCACAGCCATTCATCAGATTCATCTCAAATGAAACAAAAAATTGTTCGTTCATTTGTTTTTTTTCATTTTATATTGAAGTCAATGGGGAAAGCAATCCACAGGCCCCATTGACTTCTCTGCAAAAGAAAAAATGGTCCTAGGCCCGATGCTGGGGCCCAGCCCAAGGCCTGACTTTGTTGAGGCCCAGGCCTAGGCCTGACTTTGAGGCTCAGCCCAAGGCCAGGTCCCCATCACTGAGGCCTGGGCCTGATGCCAGCTCCCATCACGAAGGCCCAGATCTGAGGCTTAGACTTGAGCCTAAGACCTAGTCCCAGGCCTAGTACTGGGGACCAACAAAGACCAAGTTCCATCACTGAAGGCCAAGGCTTATGTCTAGGTCCAGGCCCAGATGCCCAGGACTAGGACTTCCACCAACTTCATTCTTCCTCTGTCAATGAAAAATGACACTGTCCACTGGAAGCATAGACAACAGAATGGAGTGGGCCAACCAGATCCTGGCACATCCAACTTTTGAGACACAAGAAGTGATTCTGCAAGCACCAGCTGGCTCTCTGTGAGTCTGAGCATGCTGATGCATGTAGTCTCATATTGTGCTCACGAGTCTCAGAGTGAGACCAGGCACTGGGACAGCTGAAACTCACAGAGAGCCATGAAGTGCCTGCAAGAATACGTCCGGAGAAAGTACTCAGTCTGAATCTGAAGGCGATCTGGGGTTCAGGGCCCAAGGCTGAAGGTTCCCTGGGAATTGAGGCTGGCTGGGAACTGGGGGATAGGGGTTTGAGGCTCACTGGGTTGGTCTGAGACTGAAGGCTAGCTGGGAGCTGGGAGTCTAAGGTTGATTTGGGAGGATAAAGTTAGCTGAAGGCTGGGAGGCTGAGGCTGATTTGGGGTGGGGGGTCCATGCCTAAAGACTGTCTGGGAGATGGGGGGCTGGGCTGATTGGGAGTCTAAGGCTGGAGGCTGACCTGGAGCTGAGGGTCTGAAGATAACCAAGAGTTGGGGGAGTCTGAGACTAACTGGTGTGGGGTTCAAGGTTGGAGGCTGGCTAAGAGATGAGACTCCAAGGCTGACTGGGGTGATCCAAGACTGGAAACTGGCTGATAGGCTAACTGGAGACTGGGGGTGAGAAGCTGGAGGCTGGCTAGGGTACTCAGAGGTTGAGTCAGGCTGGTTGACTTGGGAAGGAGCTTCAGGGAAGCTGGCTGGCTGGAAGGAGGTTGAGGCAGATTGATTGGTTCACTGGTGAGGGGAGGTTGAGGAAAACTGGTTGGCAGGCTGGGGGGTGGAGGTAGAGGCAGGCTGGTTGGCTGGCTGGCTTGGGGGAGGGTTGAAGTCACTTGTTGGCAGCCTGGGGCAGGAGGTTGAGGCAAGCTTGTCGGCTGGTAGGTGGGGAGGTTGAGGCAGGCTGGTTGGAGGGGGAGGTTGAGGCTACAGGCAATTCAAGCAGCAGGCTACTTATTTACTGGTTCCTCATCGCAGATTCTTACTTGGATTTCCAAGTGCCTGCTTTTGCCTTGTTGGTGACTCTTTCCAGTAAGGATATGTGTAAGTAAGCAGGTTCTTAAAGACATAGGGGCTGATGCAATATGGTGCGCTGAGCCAAGCGCACCGTTAACTTGCAGTTGGACGCTGGTAGAATAGGTGCTAATCAATCCCCTAATGCAATAAGGGGATTAGCGCATATTCAACACGCATCCAACGCAGAGTGAATGAAATAGCACTCATCACATGCAAATGCACATGAATGCAAAAAATGCACATGAATGCAAAAAAAATATGTGCGTCTCAGACGCACATTTAACTGTCATCTATTAACACCTGCCAGGAGCAGGCGTTAATAGCAGTGCGCATCAAAAAAAGATGAAAAATGAAAGAAATAAAACAAAAAAAACCAAATTGACAGTCAGACCCATCACGAAAACCGACACCGAGTTTATCGGCGTCGGTTTACTTTACCGGCAGACAGCCACGATAACCGACGCCGAAAAACCCGGTGTCGGTTTTCATGACAACCATTCGCCGCTGAAAACCGACACCGAGTTTATCGGCGTTGGTTTTCGTGTCTGTCCCCCGGTAAGGAAAACCGACGCCGATAAACCCGGCGTCGGTTTCCCTTACTGCCGTACGCCGGTCACGAAAACCGACACCGGTTTTATCGGTGTCAGTTTTCGTGGCTGTCTGCCGGTAAGGAAAACCAACGCCGATAAACCCGGCGTTGGTTTTTGTGACCGGCGTACGGCAGCCACGAAAACTGACTGGGTTTGCGTTAGCAAAGAAGCGCTAGAGCCTCCTTGCTAACACGACCCCCTAATTTTAATATTGCATGGCGACTTTATTGCATTGGCCCCATAATCAGACCAAGTGGATTTCAGCTTTGTTTTATTCATCTAAAATCTGCACATTTTGCCTGGCAAGAGGGTGAGGAGGGGAATCGGGAGTCAGACAGGAAACTGGAAGAGTCTTTCTGCATTTTTTGTGCTTTTCATTATTATGTCTGTTGCCTCTCAAGAGCAATCCGGTTTCTTCTCTTGTCATCACTGATACAGCACTTTTACTTTTTTTTTCCTGTACTGGTAGTTTTTTCTGCACCAGCCTGCTCTGCTCAGTGGCGAAACCCTCTGGTTTCCGTTTCATCATGGCATTGCTTCCTCAGCTCACACAACCTGTGTTGCAATGGCCACCAGGCTCGCCATCCTGTCCTGCTATCAGTGTTGTTTTTGCTACCATGTTGAGCTCATTCCCTTCCCCCGAGTCTCAAGGAGAAGAATAAGGTCATCCCAGAGTGTTCACTTTCAAAGAAAAAAAAAGTTAAAATATCCCAAGGGAGCCAGAGAAGCATACAAGGAAAAACTTGGTAATTTTAGAGTTGGTTTCTTTTATAAAATGCACAAATTTTAAAATCTAAACTAGAAAATCCAAAATAAACTAGAGGTGGCAGATATACGCAGCACTGTACATAACTGTAATCTACAGAATCTGAAGTGGCTGGTGCAATTGTACAGGGCGGCACACCCGAGTGTGCATCAGGCGCAAGGAAGACCCCTGCTACCGCCTGCGGACCCGATCCCACCAGCAGCGGAAGAAGCAGAAAGCTCATGCAGTCTCCAGCGGGCGCCATTCCACCGGCGGAGGAAGAAGCCCATCCTGCAGCTCCTCCTCAAGTGCTGGCCCCGCAGTAATTCAATACTCATGGTGCTAGCATTTCCTGTATTCTCATCTCACGATGCACGAGGAGGATCCGGGAAGTGCTAGCACCGCAAGCGTTGAATCACCGCAAGGCCAGCATGCAGGAGGAGCTGCAGAACAGCTGCTCTTCCCAACAAAGGATTCGAGCTGGCGGCAGCAACAGCGGAGAAGGAGTGACCCATGGACCCTGCCTGCCTGCCTGGTCTGCATGTGTGTGTGTGTGTGTGTGTGTGTGTGTGAATGGGAGCTTGCCTGGGGTGTGTGGCTCTGAATGGGAGTTTGTCTGTGTTGTGTATTTGTAAGTAAATGGGAAGTTCCCTGGGATGGGCAGCTGTGTGTGTATGAATGGGTGGCTGCCTGGGATGGATGCGTGTGTTTGAATGAGAGGCTACGTAGGATGGGCACATGTGAGTGAATGAGAGGCTGCCTGGGATGGATGCGTGTGTGTGAATGAGATGCTACCTAGGATAGGCGCATGTGTATGAATGGGAGCCTGCCTGGGATGGATGCGTGTGTGAGTGAATGAGAGGCTATCTAGGATAGGCCCATGTGTATGAATGGGAGCCTGCCTGGGATGGATGCGTGTGTGAGTGAATGAGAGGCTATCTAGGATAGGCCCATGTGTATGAATGGGAGCCTGCCTGGGATGGATGTGTGTGTGAGTGAATGAGAGGCTACCTAGGATGGGTGCATGTGTATGGATGGGAGCCTGCCTAGGATGTATGGGCTGTATGTGTTTGTGTGTACACATGCATGCATGGGAGCCTTCCTGGGTTGATACCAACCTGCCAGCAGCTGAAATGAAGAGGAGGGCCTGGAGCTGGAGCTGCCTGTGAGTTTGTCTGAGAGGAGGCATATGTAAGCATAAGCGTGTGCATGTGTGTGTGAGTAAATAAAAGGAAAAGAGGAGAAAGTTTGTATACTCCATTTCCACTAATCCACGACAATCTCAAGGTGACTGGAAACCAAACGTTCCCAGATATGGAGAGCATAAATTTTTTTAAATCTTTTCTAATTTTATTTTTTGGATGTTATTTAGTTTGTCTGCTGTTTTGAAATAATTTATTGATGTTTGGGACATTTAAAAAAATTGTCTGTTTTAATTATTCAATCTTTTATTTGTCATCTGTTTTTGGAATATTATTATTGGCATGTCTTTACTATTATGATTATGTATTTATTTTATTTCTTGATTTTATTGTTTGATGTTTGAGGAATGGTGATGGTTCTGGTTTTTTATTGTGTGGCTTCTTGTGGTTTCCAGTTCAGGTTTTGTCACGTTTATATTTCTACTTTATGGTTGTTCCATTCTGTATTTGGTGAGAGTCTGTTTGTGTTTATGTTCTGCATGTGTGACTGAGGTGAAATAGTGTTTTAGGGTTTTTGGAGGGTCAAGCTCACACATTACACACATCACAATAGGCCTAATACCATACGGGTTCCAAGTGTGTTTTTACAGGATTTCTAGTCAGCATCACAGCAGTGCATGTAAATATTGTGTAAGTGATATTTTTATCTTAGAATATGGTACTTGGATATTTTTCATGTAAAATGTTATTATCAATGCATAACTCTTAACTTCGTGTGTGGAGTGAGCCGAGGGGGGGGAGGATGGGGGGCAGGGGGCATTGTGCAAGACAATAAGGTTTGCCTAGGACACTTAATATCCAGACCGGGGAGGCAAATGGTATTAGTTTTCAAAGTTTGTATCACTAAAGGAGCTGTGATTTTTTTTTTTTTTTTTTTTTTAGTGGGCCCAGGACAGACAATGAATGAAAGGGATGGGGCAGGCACAGTTTCTGTTCACACAGGGCAGCAAAAAAAGGCTAGCACTTGGCCCTGGAAGTGTGTGTACACCACACGGGCAACTGGCTTCCTTTTGGGAAAGCTGAGAAGAAAATCCAATTGAGGAAGCGAACAATTTTGTTTCTTCTCCTTTTGGAGATCTCTATCCTCATTTCAATCTCTCCCTCCTATAGCAGTGCCACTGGATTCTAATCCAATAATCCCCTGAACCAGCAACATTTGGGCTGGGTTGGTATGGATGACAAACACCTGATAATGCATCTATGATCAGATCTACCCTCTTATAATTTTTATATTAGGGACCACATAAAAAGACAGAGTTTGTCGTATGTTTATTTATCATTTTTATATGCATTAAAGCAATATCATTGATCACACAGTACTTATCTTGCTACTCAACCTGCTGCTTGGCTTCCCCAAAACAATAAAAAAAGCATGACAGACTCTATTAAGACATGATTACAGTGGAGGACAGTGGCTGCTGCAGCAGCAGTAGTAGTATTGCAAGAGCAGCATGTCCCACGTAGGAAGGTCTCTCTAAAATCTTTCAATATAGGACATTTGTCTATGTATCTGATATCTTAATATAAATTTGTAAAAGGATGAATCATATATGCACTTTTTATTTTTTTCCAACCTTATCTGGTTTTACAGTAGAAGTGTATGCTAAACACCTGAGCCGAGGACTGTCCAATATCTGCTCAGTGAAGTTATAGTGATGCAGGCATCACATGCACATGCTAGGCATCCTGCTGGCTAGGAAGATCATTTTCACCAAAGCTAGACACTAGGGATGTGAATCGTGTCCTCGATCGTCTTAACGATCGATTTCGGCTGGGAGGGGGAGGGAATCGTATTGTTGCCGTTTGGGGGGGTAAAATATCGTGAAAAATCGTGAAAAATCGTTAAAAAATCGAAAAATCGAAAAACCGGCACATTAAAACCCCCTAAAACCCACCCCCGACCCTTTAAATTAAATCCCCCACCCCCAAATAACTTAAATAACCTGCGGGTCCAGCGGCGGTCCGGAACGGCAGCGGTCCGGAACGGGCTCCTGCTCCTGCATCTTGTCGTCTTCGGCCGGCGCCATTTTCCAAAATGGCGCCGAAAAATGGCGGCGGCCATAGACGAAAAAGATTGGACGGCAGGAGGTCCTTCCGGACCCCCGCTGGACTTTTGGCAAGTCTCGTGGGGGTCAGGAGGCCCCCCACAAGCTGGCCAAAAGTTCCTGGAGGTCCAGCGGGGGTCAGGGAGCGATTTCCCGCCGCGAATCGTTTTCGTACGGAAAATGGCGCCGGCCATACGCGTATGGCCGGCGCCATTTTCCGTACGGAAAATGGCGCCGGCAGGAGATCGACTGCAGGAGGTCGTTCAGCGAGGCGCCGGAACCCTCGCTGAACGACCTCCTGCAGTCGATCTCCTGCCGGCGCCATTTTCCGTACGAAAACGATTCGCGGCGGGAAATCGCTCCCTGACCCCCGCTGGACCTCCAGGAACTTTTGGCCAGCTTGTGGGGGGCCTCCTGACCCCCACGAGACTTGCCAAAAGTCCAGCGGGGGTCCGGAAGGACCTCCTGCCGTCCAATCTTTTTCGTCTATGGCCGCCGCCATTTTTCGGCGCCATTTTGGAAAATGGCGCCGGCCGAAGACGACAAGATGCAGGAGCAGGAGCCCGTTCCGGACCGCTGCCGTTCCGGACCGCCGCTGGACCCGCAGGTTATTTAAGTTATTTGGGGGGGGGTTCGGGAGGGTGGGGGATTTAATTTAAAGGGTCGGGGGTGGGTTTTAGGGGGTTTTAGTGTGCCGGCTCACGATTCTAACGATTTATAACGATAAATCGTTAGAATCTGTATTGTATTGTGTTCCATAACGGTTTAAGACGATATTAAAATTATCGGACGATAATTTTAATCGTCCTAAAACGATTCACATCCCTACTAGACACTACAATGCTGCATCGTGGTGCAAGATCGTAATAAGGATTCGCTATTTATGATGGATTTGTAGATTCATTTGGGTTTTTAACGTTATACGTTTGTGACTAGTATGTCCCACTGATGTTTTCTAAGTTGTTATTCGCGCTGTACTACTTGTCCGGGATAGAGTGGAATATGAAAATTCTTAAATAAATGTACTGTCACTATGTAGTCTAATGCAGCACCTCGGGGTATCAGAGTTCTGCATTACTGCATATCAAAATGCTACAGAAGAAATAGGAATTGAAAAAGCATGGTAATGTTCTCTCCTTTGGCTGATGGTATCGATAGAGGGGTAGTTATTTTCACTCTGGCAGGAAATAAGCCTATAAACTTCAAATGAAGACGGGCAAAATATTTCATAAGGTACATCACAACAATAAATGCTAAGAGAACCACACTAAAACAAGTATTAAATCTTTAGTCTCACCTTCCTTAGGGCACAAAACAACATTAGGAGGAAGAATGGGAGAGAACTTAATTATGACTATTTAAACATAATTGTCTATGGGATGCCTTGGAGTAATCCTCTTGCGTATAGTTTATAATGTGTGTTCCCATATGGCTTATAGATTTGTTAGTGAATACTGCAACACCTGGGGAAATATTTAGTACATCCAAAACAACTTTGAATTTTATATAATAAAAACATGCTATGCTCCATACATAATGAATGTGTGGCATCTGAGCTGGGGTGATTTGACTACATTTTTAACAATTATCATACCATATTTTGATCAGATATATTTTACTCCCTTTGGTTTCAATTATTAGCTGTATCCTTCTTGGAATAACTTGAGCCGGGTGAATGCATATTTTAAAAATACTTGTCGGATAGTCAAAGGAGAAGAAACACCACCATAGGCAGGAAACAAATCATTTAAGCCAAAGTCATTTCTTATCCATTTTCTCTCTGTTGACATTAATGGCTCATGTTTAGTCAATTGAAGAAGTAATTTTACCTAATGTCTCCCCTTCAAATTTCTCAGAAATTGCTGTCTACAAAGTGATATTAATCACTTCTTTACTAAGGATATGAGGTAAAATGAAACAATTTGATTAGCTCTGTTATTTGCTTTTCAGAACTGGAAAGTAGGTAATAAATAAAGTGCAACACCGGAGGAAGGTAGTTATTGATCAGGCAAATTTCCATAATGTTCACAATTTCCAAGAGCTAAAATGTTTTCATGTGATGGAACTTGCATGTGTCTTACAGAAATAATAATAATTATTAATGACCTGCAAGAAGCACCATGCCAGTTTCTATCAGTAGAGCAGTAACACAGTACTAATATGAAAACAGAACTTTGGAGAGCAGTGACTCATGAGAAAAGCATTCTCAGTGGCTTATTCACATTCAGCAGTCAGTGTATTTTGATAACACTGCAGCTGGCTATGCACTTAAACTAGTTTTTCTTTCACTGCAATGATACCTGACCTGGAGATAATGATGGTGACTGGCTTCCATAAAACAAGATTTTGCTGTCTTGTGGAAATCCTTTTTTTTTTTTAACATTTCTAAGTCAAGTATGCACTCCAGTAGTTTAATTGTATTTCCCAACGCTTCTATTCTAGTTTGTTAGGACACGATGCATTGGCAGAATTGCTTTTTCCAACTGATTTCCAATACACCGCTCATGGGCGTGCTTTTCTGCATGATTCAGAGAGAAACATGACCTAAACCAGCATGTACTAAGCCTAAAATGCATGC
The DNA here is from genome assembly GCF_901001135.1 of Rhinatrema bivittatum. Lineage (NCBI taxonomy): Eukaryota > Metazoa > Chordata > Amphibia > Gymnophiona > Rhinatrematidae > Rhinatrema > Rhinatrema bivittatum. The sequence goes on along the minus strand of NC_042620.1, from coordinate 305,752,078 downwards.
CTTGAAATTAACAATGTTACAGCTATTTTCATAATATCAGACAATGTCCAGGTACACTATTTGGGTACTTTATGATAGTCATAACAGGCAAAAATATTTTTTGACACAACCTGCAACCCACAATGTCCATTTCCATAATTTGAAGTGAAAAGATAAGTTACATATTGTGGTAAACATATTTTTGTATTTATATTGTATGCCATATTGTGTATTGTATATTGATTATATTGTATACTAATCTGTTTGGTTTCTTGATATTAGATTGTTGTAAGATTCAAAAACCCCACACAAAAAAAAATAAATTCCCAGTATCCCTCTAATTGTATAGCTGTCATATAATCTGTTTCAAATTGGGATATCAGTGCTGTGGGATCATTTACTAGCTAAAGGACAAGTAAACTTTCAGAAAGTGTCTTGCCCTACCCAGCTTGACCTAGGTATAAACTGTTTCATTTTGGGATTATAAGTGCTGTGGGATCTTTTACATTTACTAGCTAGAGGACCAGTTCCAGGATCTTTTACATTTACTAGCTAGAGGACCAGTTCCAGAAGAGTCCAGGTATAGCCAGATTGGGTGTGGCTCACTCAGTGGCTAGAGGTAGCTAACTTGTGAGCCAGCAGAAACAAATCAGACTGTGCACAGCCCAGGAGAGGAGCCAACTGTTCCAGTGCAGATAAGATACTAGTTTTTGGAAATACTGCTCTGTGTTTCATAATCCCTTTTTATTCTAGTATTGTATATTAATCTGTGGTTCCTTGATATTGGTTTGCTTCTGTGTAGAAAACTGCTCTGTGATTTCAAATCCCTTTCTATTCCAGTATTGTATACTAATCTGTTTGGTTTCTTGATATTAGATTGTTGTAAGATTCAAAAAACCCACACAAAAAAAAAATAATCCCAGTATCCCTCTAATTGTATAGCTGTCATATAATCTGTTTCAAATTGGGATATAAGTGCTGTGGGATCATTTACTAGCTAAAGGACAAGTAAACTTTCAGAAAGTGTCTTGCCCTACCCAGCTTGACCTAGGTATAAACTGTTTAACTCCCTCCCACCCTACCCCTCTGCCCACTCACCCCTAGGTTTGTATTTCTAATGTAGTCATCCTAACTTCATAATAGGCAACCAGATAAATTAGTAAATTGATTATTCCTTAGGTGTACCAATCAAATAACTTACCTAAATGAGTACTATTATTCAATGCAACTGCTGTGGAGCCTTTATATTGAGGGTAATCATATGGAAACTTAAGGCTTGCCCCTTTTGTTCAAAACTCTCTACCTTGGAAAAGGAGCTGGATGTCTTTAAAGCTGAATTAGCTTCAATAAAGAGAATCTCAGCCACGGTACATTATTCAGGAAATAATTTCCACTTACCACTGAATAACCAAAACTCAAGAAAAAAGAGATTTACTGTGGGCTCAGGTAGGATAAGACCTGTAACCCACAGACACCCATTATTGAAAGCTGTGCAGCCCACAACTCTATCCCCCCACTCACGCAGGCCATTAAGGAACTTAAAAAGTATTACAGTGGGCTCTGGTAGAATAAGACCTGTGTTCCGTAGACACACATTGTATCAAGTGCAACAAGTACAAAATGCCTTCTCTGTATTAAATTCTGAAGAAGTCCTTGAGAAAAAGATTGAAATGTTATCGGAAAAGAGAGAAAAAACCCAATGCATACAGAAATTCCAGATCAGAAACCAAAGGAAAAAGCTCACGGTGATGGATGACTCTGTCATCAGAGGCATTAATCTCTTCCCTTGCACAAATGCAAAGAGAAAAGTGGATAACAAATCTCAACTAAATAGGCCACAAAAGGAGTTCAGGAACAGCAGTAACCTGAACAAAGAAAGCTGGAAAGCTATGAGCACAAATGCTCGTAGTTTGGGTAATAAAATCCCAGAGCTGCAAGCCCTAATGGTGGAGGCGGACTTGGACGTTGTTGCTGTCACGGAAACGTAGTTTACGGAATCTCATGACTGGGATACGGCAATACCAGGCTATAACTTGTTAAGGAAGGACAGAGAGCACAGGAAAGGGGGAGGAGTGGCTCTTTATGTCAGAAACAATATCCAAGCATCTGAGCTGCAAGGAAGATGGGGCAAAGAAGAAGCACTATGGGCCGACTTAAAAAAAGATGGGACATCCATTTTTATTGGAGTGGCTTACAGGCCTCCAAACCAAAAGGAAGAGCTGGACAGAGATCTGATTGAAGACATCCACAGGATAGCAAAGAAAGGAGAATTGGTGATCGTTGGAGACTTTAATATGCCAGATGTAGACTGGAGAATCCCATCTGCAGAATCTAATAATAGTAGAGAAATAGTAGATGCCCTGCAAGTAGCTTTGTTCAAACAAATGGTAATGGAACCCACGAGAGAAGGAGCTATACTCGACTTAGTGCTCACTAATGGAGATAATGTCTCAGACGTCCAGGTGGGTGCCCACCTCAGCACCAGTGATCATCAAACAGTATGGTTTAATATCACAAAAAGGACACGGAAAAGAAGCACAAAAACCCAAGTTTTGATGTTCAAAAACACAGACTTTGATGAAATGGGGAAGAACCTGGAGGAAGAACTAAAAGGCTGGGAAAACGAGAGAGATGTGGATCAACAGTGGACCAATCTAAAAGGAGCAATTACCAAGGCAACTAATCTATATGTTTGAAAAGTAAAGAAAAGCAAAAGAAAAATGAAACCTATCTGGTTCTCAAAGGAGGTGGCTGACAAAATAAAGGCTAAAAGAACAGCGTTTAAGAAATATAAAATATCCCAAAAGGAGGAGCACAAAGAAGAATATCTGGTAGAACTGAGGGAGACGAAGAAATTAATCAAGATGGCAAAAAGTCAAGCGGAAGAGAGGATTGCCAAAGAGGTAAAGAGTGGTAACAAAACATTTTTCAGATACATCAGTGAAAAGAGAAAAGTTCAAAGTGGTATAGTGAAATTGAAAGGTGGAAAGGATCAATGTGTAGAGAGAGACGAAGAAATGGCAGAAATATTAAATGAATACTTCAGTTCTGTGTTCACTAAAGAGGACCCTGGAGAAGGACCGTCACTAGTTAACAAGAAACTGGAGGGGAATGGAGTAGATGTAACTCCATTTACAGTAGAAAATGTATGGGAAGAGCTGGTGAAACTGAAAGTGGACAAAGCCATGGGGCCTGATGAAGTTCATCCCAGAATACTGAGGGAGCTCAGAGATGTGCTGGCGGGTCCGCTGTGTGACCTGTTCAATAGATCCCTAGAAACAGGAGTGGTGCCGAATGATTGGAGGAGAGCAGTGGTGGTCCCGCTTCACAAGAGTGGGAACAGAGAAGAGGCTGGTAACTAGACCGGTTAGCCTCACTTCGGTGGTGGGAAAAGTAATGGCGTCACTGTTGAAAGAGAGAATAGTGAACTATCTACAGTCGGGAGAATTGCTGGACCAGAGGCAGCATGGATTCACCATTGGAAGATCCTGTCAGACAAATCTGATTGACTTTTTTGACTGGGTAACCAAGGAATTGGATCAAGGAAGAGCACTCGATGTCATCTACTTGGATTTCAGCAAAGCTTTTGACACTGTCCCGCACAGGAGACTGGTGAATAAAATGAGAAGCTTAGGAGTGAGTGCCGAGGTGGTGGCCTGGATTGCAAACTGGTTGACGGACAGAAGACAATGTGTGATGGTAAATGGAACTCTCTCTGAAGAGAGAGCGGTTTTAAGCGGTGTACCGCAGGGATCGGTGTTGGGACCGGTCCTTTTCAATATCTTTGTGAGCGACATTGCGGAAGGGATAGAAGGTAAGGTATGTCTTTTTGCGGATGACACTAAGATCTGCAACAGAGTGGACACGCCGGAAGGAGTGGAGAGAATGAGACAGGATTTAAGGAAGATGGAAGAGTGGTCGAAGATATGGCAGCTGACATTCAATGCCAAAAAGTGCAGAGTCATGCATATGGGGAGTGGAAATCCGAATGAACTGTATTCGATGGGGGGAGAAAGGCTGATGTGCATGGAGCAGGAGAGAGACCTTGGGGTGATGGTGTCTAATGATCTGAAGTCGGCGAAACAATGTGACAAGGTGATAGCTAAAGCCAGAAGAATGCTGGGCTGCATAGAGAGAGGAATATCGAGTAAGAAAAGGGAAGTGATTATCCCCTTGTACAGGTCCTTGGTGAGACCTCACCTGGAGTATTGTGTTCAGTTCTGGAGACCGTATCTCCGAAGAGACAGAGACAAGATGGAGGCTCCAGAGAAGGGCGACCCAAAAGGTGGAAGGTCTTCATCGAATGACTTATGAGGAGAGATTGAAGAATCTAAATATGTACACCCTGGAGGAAAGGAGGAGCAGAGGTGATATGATACAGACTTTCAGATACTTGAAAGGTTTTAATGATCCAAAGAAAATGACAAACCTTTTCCATAGGAAAAAAATCAGCAAAACCAGGGGTCACGATTTGAAGCTCCAGGGAGGAAGATTCAGAACCAATGTCAGCAAGTATTTCTTCACGGAGAGGGTGGTGGATGCCTGGAATGCCCTTCCGGAGGAAGTGGTGAAGACCAGAACTGTGAAGGACTTCAAAGGGGCGTAGGATAAACACTGTGGATCCATAAAATCAAGAGGCCGTCAATGAAGAGTGGGTGGCTCGCCAGAATGACGGCTACTGCCTGGAGATAATACCCTTATTCAATAAACATACACATGGTTACTGTGACTCCAACATCGCTCTAAGCTACAACAGCAAGAGGAAATGTGGAAAAAAGGATTCGCACTCACAAAGCGGGGAGTAGCTGGCTTGTTACAGCGGTTACTACCCAAAACCAAATAAGCCTGATACTTCACTTTCAATGCATATCCAGCATAGCTCTCTGCTTCAACGGCAGGGGAGAAGAAAAACTGATACTTCACACATATCCAGCACAGCTCTCTGCTTCAATGGCAGGGGAGAAAAAAAACTGATACTCCACGCATATCCAGCATAGCTCCCTGCTTCAACGGCAGGGGAGAAGAAAAACAACCAATAAGGGCTGAATAACATAGTCTGGGTAAAACAAATAAGCATGGGTGTAGCTTGCTTATTGCGGCGGTTACTTCCCCTATTACCCCTAACTAATCAAGCTTGATATTTCACGGGTGCAGCTCCATCACTGCTCTCTACATTAATGGTGGGGGTGGAAGGGAAATAGAACCAAAGAGCTAAGAGAAACAGATAAGTATGAGAAAAAAATGTGTGAAGCTTGCTGGGCAGACTGGATGGGCCGTTTGGTCTTCTTCTGCCGTCATTTCTATGTTTCTATGTTCTATGTTTCTATGAAGTAGCTGAGTACAGTGTGACAATTTGAAACTGCTAAGGCAAAGAAGGGCTTGACATCTATTCTTTGAGCACTCCAGTTATGAACTTTATTCATTTTCTTCATATGAAAACCAATTTGAAACATTCTCAAGTAAAAACAGAAGAATGAGGTCACCATCTCAACCATATTCCAGTTTTTGACCAAACAGCTTCCTCTTGTTCCTTTGTATTTCCAGCTCATTTGGAAACAGAAGTCAGATATGGCACCATGAGTCTTCATTTGCAACTACCCAGGGATTTTTCCACCATTTTATATTCCCTGCCCCCAGTATACCTTGACTAGTCAATGCAGTGATGGTCATGGATGCTTCTGGAATCCTGGAATCATGGGCCCTGAATCCCACCATCACTCCACCTCTCTCAGTTAATGTGGGATGCAGAATAGCCAACTCAGGGATAAAACTTGAGACTTTCCACATGACAGTATGCAGTGCTTGACACCTTAGTCACCAGTCCAACATGTCCCGATATTTTAATAAATTATAGAATTAAATGCTGTTGCATTGGTGGAAGAAGAATATTTATAGCTCTAAAAACTTCAGAAAACACTACACAATCACACATATATGTGCCTGTGGGGCCAATTTTTAGCATAGAGATGCTAATCATTTTTAGTTTGCAAAATAGAAACACATTTAATGTGTAATTCACTATGATAAGGATAGGCAGAGCATGCAATTCTCAAAAAAAAAAAAAAAAGCTTGTCCTAAATTTTTACCATACATGCTAATGGAAATTAGCAATTAAGCAGTAATATTTGAAGCATACAGTATATATTAATACACCCCCCCCCCTCCTTCAAGAATCTCCCGGAATGGAAGAGCACACAGTTGACCCCGGGGCCCTTCTTACTCCCAGCTTCCCCTCTCCAACACCGTCAACTTGTTCACCAGGGTGCCAGGCTTCATTCTAGCAGGGAGAAGGATAAATCTCCGGGGCCCTAGGCTCATGGAAGTGGGGACCTACACTGCCTCTTTTGGTTGCTCTCACAGACGTACTCACATTGGAATGTCCTTGCTTTAGGGCACCTCTGACTCTGAAGAACGACACTGGATGCTCTGATTGGATATTAAAAAAAAAAAGAAAAATTAACTGCAAGCAAAAATACTTAAAGTCCAGTTCCAACAAAAATTCTCCAATGTAACTTCATACAAGAATAAACACTCCAAAAGTGCCTCTCTTTTAGCTGAGACAGTGTCCTTTAGGATGTCAGACACTAAGGCAATCCCACCCTTTCAGTGGATAGAAGAAGGGCAGTCTCATTCTGGACTGGGATCTCCTATCTCTTTCTCTGCTGGCAATAATGCGGACTTCACATGGCAGGAAATCCCACAAGATGTCCAATAGTCCAAAATGTCTACTCCTTTTCAGTGGGCAGAAACTGGTGGCAAACAAATTCCTCCCAAAAACACCAAGAACAAAAGCCTCTATTTATTTAAAGTTACCTTATAGGCCACTCCCTGCAAAGTTTGGGGCCATGTACAATTGAACATTCATCATAGGAGGCATTAAAACAATAGACAAGTGACAAAATAAAATACAGAAAAATATTTATCTCTGCAAGATACTTCTATCTTCTTCTCTGTCAGGTGACAGCTGTCACTTCTTAGCTGGACAACGAGTCACAGCACCTTCCTGACCTTCAAAGGCGGGGGCTGGGATATTCTCCCAGACAGGCACAGGATCTCAAAAACACACAAAACTCTCAAGACCAAAACAGCCTTTTCAATTCTTCTCTTCCACTCTCCCAGACAATCCCTTCCAGACCTGTGGGGATGCTGGCAAGGGCAGAGCCTCTTTCGTTTTCTGGAGCAGACTGTGAGGACTAAAATGGGGATCAGCAAAGCATCACTCCTCCTCACTCTCAAAAACTCAGACAAGATCACAAAAATGCCACATCTCCCTTTGAAATGGGCTGTGGAGCCCAAAAGTGGGAAAACTCTGAAAATGCAACTCTTGATAGCAGAACTCAGACTACCAAATGCCAGGCTACTCTTCGTGTACAGCCTGCTTTTATAGTGCATTGCTGATCAATCAAGAGGAGCTCTACAGACGTACCTACAGGGATGGTCTACAAAGTGCAAAATCCTAAACTAGAAAGTAAGCAAGGGAACAGATAGATAATGGACACCTAATGGTCTCTACACTCACAGTGATATTTAAGCACCTTGAGACAATTTAGCACATGTACAGTGACATTCTTTTTTTCAGGTGAAAAACAAAATGGAGGCTAGCACATATTCTGGCTGGCCAGCAATGTTGCACGGACAGAGAATAGATCAATTGGACATAGGTATGGAAGATTTGCCTGAGATGAAAGAGGTCATTGCTGAAAAGTTTTGTGTACTGTGTCATCTGCTTCTTGTTTTCTATGCAACTTCCTATTCGGTAGTTTTTTCACCTGGTATTCTTGTGCCAGCAGCACTCTCCAAGAATCCGATCCCGGCTGTGCCAGCCGCACTTCCAGAAAATCCGGTCCAGGCTGCCGCTACACAGCACTTCTAAAGTCTCTGGTTTGGGCTATACCAGCAGCACTCCCAAAGAGTCCGGTCCAACTGCTTTCACAGTATCTTCCAAGAATGCAGTCCAGGCTGCTACCGCAGCACTTCTAAAGACTCAGTCTCAGGCTGCTCCTGCAGCATCTAAGACTCCATCTCAGACTATGTTTCCAGCATCACAGACTGTAGGGATGTGAATCGTTTTTTGACGATTTAAAACAATCGTCAGATATATTTTAAATCGTCAAAAATCATTAAGAGTTGCGATACAATAGAAATTCCCCCAATTTATCGTGAAAAATCATAAATCGAGGGGGGGGGGGGGAGGGGGGAGGGCGGGGAACACCGGCACACCAAAAAAACCCCTAAATCCACCCCGACCCTATAAAACGAATCCCTTACCTTCCCCACCCTCCCGAACCCCCCCAAAACTTTTTACGAGTACCTGGTGATCCAGTATTTAAAGATGGCCGCCGCCATCTTTAAAGTTGGCGCCGGCCATCCAGTGCTCCTACCATGTGACAGGAGCCAGCCAATGGCACGGATACCCTGTCATATGGTAAGGGCAAAGGGCCATCGGCGCCATCTTTATGAGTGGCAGCCGACGGCCTGAGAACGGGAGATCGCTCCCGGGACCACCACTAGACCACCAGGTATGTTTTGGGGGGCTCGGGAGGGTGGGGGAAGCTAAGGGGTCATTTTTAAAGGGTCGGGTGGGTTTTTTTTTTATCGGGCCATCGGTGCCATTTTTGAGTGGCAGCCAAAATAGTGCCGATGGCCCAAGAGCGGGAGATCGGTCCCCGCGCCCCCACTGGACCACCAGGTAATCGTAAAAGGTTTTGTGGGGGGGTTCGGGAGGGTGGGGGAAGGTAAGGGGTTAATTTTAAAGGGTCGGACCTCACTACAAAAAAAATAACGATGTGAATCGGAACCAATTCCGATTCACATCACCCACATCACCCACGATCAGATTTTTTCCCCCCTCTAGCCGAACCCGATCGATAAGACGATCGGGCACACGATACACATCTCTAACAGACTGTATCCCAGTTGTGCTCATAAAAGGTTCCAAGACCTTGTTTCAAACTGTTTCTCTTGCATTAACTAAGCCTCTGTTCCATTCTGCGCCCACAGCAGATTCAAAGACTCTATCCCTGGATGTGCTTACAACAGATTTGCCAGGCTGCTCCTTTCACAGTAACACCAGAGGCCTTACTCTAGGCTGCTTTTCCAGTAGCAGCAGCCAAGACCCTGCTTCAGACTGCTTCTCCCATAACAACATCGGAGACCTTACTTCAGGCCATGCACTATGCTTTCCACTGCCACTACTTTGTTGCAAACTCTAATGTTTATACTTTCAAAACTTGTGATTGGGACTAACAAACAGTTAAATCCAGCGGCGGACTCACGATGTCAGACCGGCCCAGGTATTCGCCGCCCAGGCCGGCCCAGGACACATCACATGGTCTGCCGAGCGTGACTCTGTCACGGCCGCGCATGGCAGACCACGTGACTGGAGCGATCGGCCCACCAGGGGATGCCTGATCCCCCGATAGGCCAATCCGCCCCTGGTTAAATTGCAAGTTTTGAAAATATATACATTAGCGTTTGCAACCCGATCCTCCAGCAGCCAGGCAGCAGCTCAGTCATATCTACAAGTTCAGTGTGGAGAACAGCGAGTAGTTCACCGCTGGAGTCCTGGAGAATTACCACCTGCTCTTCGGCAACCAAGCTGCGACCACCTCCAGGGCTTCCAAGGGCATAAACAAAACAGATATCAGATCTAGCTCATAGCTATCTACTAATCAACAACACAAGGCAGTTTTGGGGTTGTAGGGAGTCTATGGAAATCTGCCTGGTCCCAAGCCACAGCAGGCCTCATCACGTTCTGCTCTTAGGCAGTGGAGATACTCTATTCTAAACACCTCCATGACTCCTCAGATGTCACACAGCAGGCTCTATGAGCTTTACATAGAGGCTACTTTCTGGGATGACACAGAGTTCTAGCAGGCTGCAAGTATACTGAGGTCCATAATCATGAGGCTGGATAATGGAAAAGAACTGTGGCTACAGTTAGCAGCAGAATCTGTTCTTTATATTCAGCAAGAAAAAAGTGCCATCTAATCTATTCACCCTAAATTTATGCATCTACATAAGGTTAGGAAACTGTAGGTCTAACTGGCCAATGTGTAAATATGGCAGAATATGCCTAAAGTGATCTGGCCTCGGTGGCCTTCCTATCGACTTACCACCATATCTTCTACAAGAATGTGGGTAAGTAATGCTCTGACTAGAAAAACATAACATCAAATAGAGGTCTACCTGCCACCTTCCCCCCCCCCCCACCTCCTCCTCCAAGTATCATCAACCCACTGGCCCAGATACCTCCCCCAACCCCATTATCCTGTGAACATGAAAGTAAATGGCACCATGCTGGCTCTTACCCTCCCCCTTCCCTCCATCCCTGCATCCCCAAAATAAGTATGCTTCATCTAATTCCCCCCCATAACACCCCTTCCTCCCCAGCAGCTGATGCTCTCCCAAGCACCTTCACTCCCCATTACAAATAGGCCCACTAAAGCTTCTGGGTCGGAGAGCATCAGGTGTCCTGGGGTAGGAGTAAACTACAAGCAAATAATGACTTATGTGGCTAGAATGTAGCTGCATAAGTGGCTGCATATGGCACATTAGTCATTTAGAGGTCTTTTGTTGATGGATCTCAGGATATATCTGAACCTCAAAAACCATATCACCTCCGTCATTAAGGGAGGTTTTTACAAGCTCTTGGTCTTAAAAAAATCAATCAGACTCTGGAAGCATTTTTGAGAGCTTATTTCTTGACTAGACAAGATTACTAGGTGAAGTTGCTCCCTTGGGCAAAGTTTTACTATAACAATCAAGTCAGTGAGTCTGCCGGAGACTCTCCATTCTAAATAGTGTATGGACAATATCCTAGACTCCCTCCACCCATTCCACTCACTGCAGGGACTCCAGCTGCCGATTGTTTATCTACCAATTTCCAGGATATCTAGATGAAACTCAATGTCTTCTGTAACATTTTAGCCAATCGTGGGAAGGTCTGCAACCAGCCACCCTTAGCCCCAGTGATACCCGACCCTGAAGACACCACTAGGTTCCTTGTGGTAAAAACACCACTAAGCGCCATGACCCGCACCCAACACCGCCATGCTGTCTCTCCCTCGGCTCTTTAGGCACGTGCTCGCATGGTGTGCTGAACTTATTAGCCCTGAAGTGGGAACTCTCTTCACCAGATGTCATGTGGCTGGCTATTTAAACCCAGCCAAGAAACTAGCACACTGCCTTAGCAACAGGTCCTCCTGCTTCTAGCAGTATGTGTTGTGTGTCATATTCCTGATGTCCTTGCTCCAGTCTTGCCTCATCCAGCCTGTCCAGCCTTGTCCAGCTTACCCAGCATTGTCTCCATCCCTTGTCTTTGATCTCCTGGTTCAGACCCTTGCTACAGACTCAGAACACTCTCTTATCTGCTACTTGGTATCAACCTCTGCTCCAGACCCCACCTATGCCCTGAACGCTGCCTGCCTCGACCATCTGCCTGTACTTGCTTACTTTCTAATTGCAGCCTGCCTGGACCTTGGCCCGACTCTGGACTTTCCCATTCTCACCACCCTATGGAACATTTGCCTAAATCCTGCTAATCCCTGGAACCCAAGGGCTCAACCTGCATGGAATGGGCTGGTATAGGTGAAGGTCCAGCTCAGTCCCAGCCTAGGACATGTCCACCAGCTGTCGCCATTGGCCTAGTAGGTCTTCCAACTCAGGCAGCATCAACTACATCACAGCACAAGGGCTCACAACGGCTATAAAAGAAATGCAGATAAATGCTGCAGACCTGCTCCACAACTGGACCCCAGAGACAAAGTATGGCTGAGTAACAAGAAGCTATGTTTTGTTTTCAAGCACCCTCTGTTAAATTCACTCACAGGTTCTTTGGGCCATACTAGATAGTAAGTCAAAGAAATCCATTCACATTCAGGCTTAAACTCCTCCCATCCCTTTGGATCTCCAGTTCTTTCCATGTTTCCTTACTCAAACCTTTGGTCTTCAACCATTACTTTGGAAAACTTACTTCGCCCACATCTGTCTCACTGGAGTCTGACATGGAATTCATAGCTAAGACATTCTTGATTCCAAGTTCATTAAGAATAAACTCTACTATTTGAATTTTGAATCCTTGCCTTACCTGCTGCCTGTGTCAACCTTTGCCTATTCATCAGACCTTGCCTGGCCTGGTGCCTGTCTGTTCACCAGATATCACCTTGTCTGCTGCCTGTCTCAACCTCAGCCTGTTACTGGATCTCACCTTGCCTGCCGTATGCCTTGACCCTTATCTGTTCTTCAGATTTCACCCCCTCTGGACTGATCATGGCCTGTCATCTGTCAACCAATCTCTTCATAGACTGGACGTTCTCCTCCCAGCACTGGTCTCAAGGTTCATATGTCCACCTCTGGCAAGTCTGCAAGGGCTTATGGAGCTGCCTCCATTACAAACTTTTTAAAATATAAATAAATATAAATTTATAATTTATTTATATAAATAAAGCAGACTTGCTTTGGAACCACAGTTTTAAGAGGTTGGGTGGACTTACTTACTTACTCCTGGGTATTAATTTTACAGAAAGGACTGATCATCCTTACTTTGAGTGACCTACATTGATAGGTCCACTACACCATCTGATTGACCACATTGATAAATAACCCTCACCCTCATTGGGATGATCCCCCCACCCCGATTCAAGGATTACACATATATTTGTATCACATTTGCTCATTAGCATGCACTTAAACATTACGGTTCACATTCCACTTTCTAAAGTGTTAGCTAGAACCTTAGCAGAAATGTTAAGGCTTTAGTTAATACAACGTTATTTATCATGCACGCTCAGTTTATCATGCATGCTGTTAGTTATCTTCAGGGAATTGGCCCTATGTGTAGTAAATTGGCTAGCTGACTAAGGGTAAGGATAAGATTCAGACAAGTTGAAAGGCTGACAGTCTTCATTATTAGTATTTTGAGATTTGGGTTTTTGAGTCCTTTGAGCATGTGTCTGACCTTTTTCATCAGCATAAAAGCCTCTGTCCCATGCTTCAGGTAATCAGAACAGTCCAAACAATTTCATGGTACAATCAGTCAGTTCCCTCCATTAGTAAGACTAAGAAGTCTGCAGACTAGCTTTTCTAAGTACAGAATTATTGCTGCAAACTCACCTAGGGTGAATATATACCTTCATACCAAAAAAACACAGGCTGAGCAACTCTTGTTGTTATACCACAATAAGAAAAACAGAACTTCATGTACGTGCAATGAGATAAAACTAAGGCTTTCTCAGGGGCCGATGCAATACAGTGCGCTCAGCCGAGCGCACTATATAACCCGCAGTCAGACGCAGGTTAAATAGGCGCTAACCCACCCCCTAATGCATTAGTGGGATTAACGCCTATTTAATGCACGTCCGATGTGGAGCGAATGGGATAGTGCTCATCACATGCAAATGCATGTAAATGATGCTACTACTCACTCACTTCAATGCAAAAAAATAAATGTGCATCTCAGATGCACATTTATCGCTCAGCTATTAACGCCTGCCTGGAGCAGGCGTTAATAGCTGAGCGCATTGAAAAGAAGTACAGAAAAGCAGAAAAAAATGCTTTTCTGTTCTTCTTTTAAAAGTTTTTAAAAATTTTTGAAAAAACTCAGCTGGCTGCATTGAAGACCGACGCGGATATGCTCGGTGTCGGTTTTCATAACTAGCCAGCTGCGTCATGAAAACCGACGCTGATAAACTTGGCATCGGTTTTCATAACCAGCGGACTGCAGTTATGAAAACCGATGCTGAGTTTATTGGCGTTGGTGTTCATAACTGGCAGACCACCGGTAACCCCGGGGTCACATTAGCAAGGAGGCGCTAATTGTAATATAGCATGGTGTCCCCCTTGCGGGCACCATGCACACGTTAAGAAAGCTTTTCAGCGCCCACTTTCTGTGGTTTTTTTTGCATCGACCCCTCAGCCTGTTCCTTTTGGCTCGGGGCTATGTAATCATTATTAATTTGCCCTCTGGAGCAGCAAATCTGCTCTTTTGTTCGTATTCATTCCAAGGAAAACAATCATTGTGTATCTAAGATGGTTTTGCATTACTGGCTGATGATTTATATTTAAATAACTATGTTCATTTTTTCCTAATTAGTACTAACTGGGGATGGCTGGGTCCCATGCACAAAACACTGCTCTTGTAGTTTTAATCTTTTGTATCATATATGGGGTTTAACATTCAGTACAATGCCCTCTAGATAAAAATAGATTCCTAACCCCATCCACTCTTATCCAGTACTCCCCACTCCTTAACCCTAAAATGAAGCTCCCAGTCTCTCTTGAGGTTCATATTCAGAAGTTTTTAGCCAGATAACTCAGAAGTTATCCGGCCAAATAAATATTTGTGTTCTAGTCGCCGGCTGCAGCTGCCCATGTTAGGCCCAACTCACGTAATGTCATGCTTGGCTCTCTACCCCCGTGTACTCGTGGCTGTAGCTAGTTGCTGCCACTGAATTCCTTCTGGCTCCTGGTACTCCACGTGGCTGCTGGGACGCCGCTGACCAGTGCTTCAACCCTGGGCCTCCCTAGGCGCACGCACGTACCATCTGTCCTCCCTTTAAAGGGCCAATGGCAGGAACGTCAGGCTCATCGCCAGCTGATGACATCATGGGCCCAAGATATTTAAGGACTACCTTCAGCCACCACTAACCGACTTGGCAACGTGTTCCCTGGTTACTTTCTGGTGCTTGCTCCAGTACCCGGACCTGTTGTTCCTGATCTATGGATTCCTGTGTTTCTCGTCGGTATCCTGTCTCAGCGCTTCCCGCTCCTCGGGGCCTGGTTCAGCGCTTCCTCACCTGGGACCCTGTCTCGGCGCTTCCTGCTCTTCGGGGCCTGGCTCAGCGCTTCCTCACCTGGGACCCTGTCTCAGTGCTTCCCGCTCCTTGGGGTCTGGCTCAGTGCCTCCTCACCTGGGACCCTGTCTCGATGCTTCCTGCTCCTCGAGGCCTGGTCAGCTCTTCCTCACCTGGGACCCTGTTTCGGCGCTTCCTGCTCCTCAGAGCGTGGCTCAACGCTTCCTCACCTGGGACCCTGTCTCGGCACTTCCCGCTTCTCGGGGCCTGGCTCAGCACCTCCTCACCTGGGATCCTGTCTCGGCGCGTCCCGCTTCTCGGAGCCTGGCTCAGCGCCTCCTCTCCTGGGACCCTGTCTCAGCGCTTCCCACTCCTTGGAGCCTGGCTCAGCACTTCCATACTTGGGACCCTGTCTCAGCGCTTCCCACTCCTCAGGGCCTGGCTCAGCACCTCTATACTTGGGACCCTACCATGGCACCTCCCGCTCCACGGAACCGGCCTCAGCATTTCTTCATCGGAGATCCTGCTTTAGTGCTTTCACTCTTCAAGACCTGACTCAGCACTGAGACATTACTGGACTGTGTCTCTGGGTCCCCGCTCCTTGGGGCCCCTCTCAGCGCTTCTACAACACAAGGTCCTGTTATTGCACTGCCGTGTTTCACGCAGTCCCGTTGTGCTCACACCTGCTACAGCGGATTCCCCGCTCTAGCCCTGCTTCTGCATACTACCAGCCTCTGCTTCTGCACCTCCTCACCTCTGAGCCACTCCCATGTGGTCCTGCCCTACTGTCCTCGGAACTGCAGTGGTTGTTCACCCCTTGAGGCTTTCTCTCTCTCTCACCTTCCGAGAGTACCTCGGTTGGACTATACCTAACCTCACTGATACTATTTCCAGCCTCCTACTCTCTCCAGGACCAGCCATACAGAGGTG
This sequence comes from Rhinatrema bivittatum, assembly GCF_901001135.1. Taxonomy (NCBI): domain Eukaryota; kingdom Metazoa; phylum Chordata; class Amphibia; order Gymnophiona; family Rhinatrematidae; genus Rhinatrema; species Rhinatrema bivittatum. The sequence goes on along the minus strand of NC_042620.1, from coordinate 305,736,377 downwards.
CTCCTAAGACCAGCTGGCCCTGGCACCCAAGGGCTCGACCTGCGGGGAATGAGGGCCGGTACTGGTGAAGTTCCTGTTTGCCCCTGTTCCCAGCAGCCTCTGCTCCCAATGGTGGGAACCTGCGGGGCCCAACCCCTCAGGTAGCGTTAACCCCACCTCAGGCCAAGGGTCCACAATTCCTAACAATTTGGGCACTTATCCAGCTAGCTGGATAACTTTTAAACTGGGAGGAGCTGAGTTTGCTGAATAAGTTATCCTACTAACTACAATACTCAGAATTAACCAAATATCTTATCCAGCTAATTCTAGTCAGCCCATGTACCTGTCCTAAATATAGCCAGATATAGTCAGTAGAACAGCCGCACCAATTATCATATGGGCTAAGTTAGCCGTATACATTTATCCAGCTAACAAGTTGAGCAACACAACGGTTGAATATGAACCTCTAATTGCCATCCTAAACATTCTGATGTATCACTAAAATTCTCATTGTGAAAATTGTGCTGTTACTTTTACCTTAAGCTTCCTTATTGAAGTTGGCTTTTACTGTAGAATTTCCATTTGTTTTATTCTATGATATTTCACTAGCATTGCTTTTTTTTTAAGTATAATTTCTTATGAATTTAGAGGACAATTTTCAAAGGCATCTAGCACATAATTTTGTACTGTGGTAGATTGCAAATCTATCTGCCAAATCTGGTTAAAAGTGCTTTAAACCGAACTGCAAGAAAACATTCTGAACATGTGGTTAGATCTGAACAGGAAAACAATGCATGTAGGTTTCAGTTTCACAATTATGCATGTGTTTTGACCCCATTTTGCAGCCCACAAAGCAGCAGGTGCAAAGACTGTGGGTACCTTGTGCCAGCAGACTTTGATGGCAATTAAAAAAAACACCAAAACACCTAAACAGTTTCCTGCTGACTTTCCAACTACCTGGGCTACTCAAAATTGTCCCTTAATATTTATACACTGCCATTAGTGTACATAACATTACATAAAATAAAATTATTCCTGGGATTACAGTGGCCCAAAGAGTTAATGTTTTCTTATGCATATAGGGAGATAAAGTGACCTTTTCAAGGTTGAAGTGACTCTTGGGTAGGGGAATGGAATTGGAGCTCCTGGTTCATGAATCTGTGCTTAAATGACTATACTACAGTGCTAAATTACTTCAATTAGACATGTAATGTAAAGAAAACCTTTTGTGCAAATGCAGTATTATCCATCTTCCCTTGATTACTTGAACCTATCCCTCTGTCTTGTATCTTCAGGAAGTTAAAAACATTTTCATACTAGAAATGTTATTCCCTTTGAAATTACTTAGAAAAAGATATATTCCATGCTGTGACTCTCACTTGTTACATTCATCCCTGTATGTATAGAGCCTAATTTACTAAGGCTTTTCTGCCATTATGTCTAAGAGAGAAAAGGTCAGAGGTAGATTTTAAAAGCAATGTTCATGCACAAACAGCCACATACACGGGCCACACGCAAGCAATGTGAATTTTAAAGAAGCTGGGAAGGAGACAGGTACTATTTGCAGAGGAAGACAAAAGGAGACTCTATCTAGAGTCTGTCTGACACTCTCTATATATCTACCATTCTAGAGGGGCACTTTGAATCGGGGTGGGATTTTGGGAGATGGCTTGGGTTATGAGGGGTGTTGTTACAGCCACATTCACAGGTATTCATAGTAAAACTGACATCATTAAATTATAGCCCTTACAAGTGATGAAAAGTCTAACAAGAGGAGTTGATTTGTACACTGCAGTGCTAGCTGCAGTGTACAAATCTACTCCTTTTCATCATTTAGAAGGGCTATAATTCTTTACTGATGTCAATTTTATTATGAATGTGGCTATAACAACACCCCTCATAACCCCAAGCCGTCTCCCAAAAACCCACCCCGATTCAAAGTGCCCTAGAGTTGTACATATATAGAGAGAATGTTAGCCTGATTCTATACAAAGTGTGTCACACTCTCTCTCTCTCTCTCTCTCAAATGCAATGTGCATTATGTTATAAAATGAGACATATTTTTGCTCGTGCCACAATATGTGCATTTATAGGTGCACGAGAGTTCCTTTTAAAATTTACCCATTAGTGAATTAGTCCCATAATGTTCAGAAATGATATAACACTACAGCAGCCTAAGGCTTTCCAACACATGGAAAAAATTCATCATTTACATTTCTTGTCAAAATGTTCCAAAAACCGACAGGGCAAGTGCCTTTGGATAGATTCTCTCTCAACAGTCTTTTTGTCAAAATCATATTAAAAATGGTATTTAGAGGATGTGCACTATCTCATTATAGAATTTCAATGCAGTTCCCATTTCTCTTAAGCACATGTAACATTGCCAATATACTTGCACTAGTCACATTTTATTTTCCTTCCTGTTTTAGCGTATAGATGTGGCTGCTGTAAGACTGATCTTCTGAAACAAGAAGGGAGTAGAAATTTCAGGATTTAACATAGCAATACAATGAAGAATATTATGGCTAAGATAAACATAGCAGGGTCAGTATATTTTCACTACTATGAATAAATTGGAATCACCATTGAAGATTGTCATAAACATATCTGTACAATTGTTGTATACGTTTGGTTCACAAGTTTAAATCCCAGCATAATCTACTTTCTCTTCAATTTTTCAAATGTACATAAAATGATTATAACTGGTTAATAATATTATGTTTCATGTCTGCAATGTACCATGGGACAAAATGACTACCTAAAATGTTATTATTGACTTATCTATTACATTAATTTTTTCTTTATTGCTTGAGTGTGACTAATTATAGAAAATGGTTTATAGCAGGACATAATTATTGATAAACAAGTCAAGCACAGTACATGTAACTAACTGCATTTATGTAGGGCAATAACTGTATATATATAACAAATTGTGTAATTTTTAAAAAGGCATAATGATATGATTTTAAAATGTGACAGGCCTTGTTAATGAGTCTGTTTTATAACACTGTTTGGTGTGCTAACTGGGGCAAACAATATGAGATGAAGATGTATTAAGCTCATCTTTCAGTGCTTAATACTTAAACTAGTGCTAGGATAGATATGGTAAATTAGTACAGTATATGTCTCTGCATATGTGTTCTTCACCTTGATATGACCTGTATGTTGGAGCTGTGCTTCTCTCATATTGTGCTTTGACCAGGTTTGTATAGTTAAAGTTAATGAAACAATAAATTTTATGGAGATAGCAGGCTAGGAGACCATTTCTTTGTAATTGAGTATGAAACTGATGATTAGCATGCTACAGTTCTTGCCTGGTTCTTTTACATTCATTAATTATTCAGGATTAATTCACTGCAAAAATTCAGAGAATGCTTGTGATGATGAGTTTTCAAGATATACAACTGTTCCAGGAGATAAGAGGTGTGCGTGAATTTATAATTTATTGAGATATACCATAAAGATCTTATAGGAGGACATTTTAAAATGCTGGACATGCCAGGCAAGGTGCCCTTTTTAATGAATAAGTAAACATTGTTGTGCATGCAGGACATCTTAAATACATTTACACTGTATATTTATTAGATGAGGCATGTTTTTCACAAAGTTTCCGTTTTTCAAGTTATAACCCAACACATAGCATTGTGTTATTATCTCATTTGTGTTTGAGCTTTTATCCAGAATGAACTCTTCAACTAAAAGGTGGAACATGCAACAGAAGGGGACTGCAGTATTTTCTAAGTTAAATCCGGTTATCTTCCACTGCATGCCAGAAACAGCTTGCAGTGGAATGTGTCCATGGCCTTGGGATAAATATTCCTAAAGTTTTTGTACGCCACAAATTTAACCTGTACTAGAGCTCGTAGTTCCTGCAGTTCCTTTGACCAAAATCACTACAGCTTCAGCTTGTCCTTTCTAAACGTTTAGCCATTTCAATCCCTTGACCTTACCAATGCCCCCGGTCATGCTTGACTTTTGTTGCAACTATCTTTCCTAGTAGATGATTCCAGGCATCTACTACTCGGTAAAAAATAATTTCCACTCATTTTTTCTGAGCCTTCCTTAAAAACATCATGTTGCGGCCCTTGGCTCTTCAACTTTTTTTTTTATGCAAATTGTACATGCCAAATATTTGCATATTTTTAAACTGTATCCTTCTTTTCCTCTTTTCTTCTAAAGAGTACATTTTAGTTCCCTAAGTCTATCTTTTATGGCTTGTATTACAGGACCTGAATCATTCTGATACACTTCCTCTGAACTGCTTCCACCCTTTCATTATCCTTATAGAGAGATGACTTCCAGAGCTGACAGGTGTTCCATGGCTGACAGGTGTTCATCTATGCAAAGAAAATATTGTCTTCGCTTTCATAAAGATGGAGATAAATATCTAAGGCTGCTATAATCTGTCATTGAAGGATATTTATTTATTTTTATTTTTTTTTGTAGGATATCTTAATGATTTATTTGATGTAGTTATTATGGTTCAACACCTAGTTGCAAACATTTTTAGATAATTCTGAGGACCATTAAAGTAATCAAAATAATAATGAATTATCCATGTTCCTTTTTGCTTATTCCATCCCTGCCAAGATCATAATGTTTGTTTTTCGAAATCTCCTCTTACTTATCCAACACTAAGAATGCATGGATCAGCCCTCCAGTGGAGGTACGAAAGATGAAAATAGTAACAGAACTCAAGTTGTGAAATTAAGGGAGAAAACAGAGATCAACTAGGGTCCTTGGCATTATAACAGTAAATAAATTGTACAACCTAAGGGACCTATGCAATTAAACTCACATTAAAAAGTTTAGTGTGGCCTTGCAAAAAACTTTAAAATACATGTTAAATGCCAATTCACAAATGATGCAATAAAATTAGTGTGCTTATAGTAAAAAAATGTACCCATTGTGGCCAAAATGTTATCATGTATAGGAATCTGCACATACATTGGCTAAATAAGATGAGCATGTTACTTAGTGAAGGGAGACTAAATAGTTTAGTTTATTTATTTATATCTTAATCACAATTCTTAACCATTTGTAAAACAATGTGTTGTAAAGTGAAATAAGCCTGGCACATGGAAATTGTTTGTCACTGCAGAGATAAAAGCTATAAAACTCCAAGAAAGAAGGAGGAAGGAGAACAGAGTTTCAGGAAAAAGTGAGAAACTAACAAGAATGCTGGTTTAGGACTATACCTGTTCTATATCAGTTAAAGGTTTTTAAAGAGCATTATGAGAGGACATGGGCCTGAATTCATCATTCTTCGCAGAATGATGAATTCTTCGCAGAATGATGAATCCAGCGAAAATGGGGGGCGAATGGGGGGGCAAGCCTGCAAAAGCCCGCAGCCATCATACCATGGTGGTGCGCCGGCTGCTGGTTTTTGTACCGGCAGCCGGGGAGGAGTTAGTGCCACCTTTCATGGTGGCGCTAACTCCTCCCCCTCCCTGCCCCTACTCCTCCCCACCCCGCCCTGACTCCTCCCCCCCTAATTTGCATTCTATCGCATGCGAAAAGGCCCTTTTCGCATGTGATAGAGGCTTATCACATGCGATATGGCCGTATCGAATGCGAAAAGCCTTTGAAAATAACCCCCATGGTTAGGAACAGAGAGAAATCTGGCCACTCTGATTCAGAAGAGCACTGTCATCTGTTTTCCACTTTCTGTAGTGTAAGCACAACAATGGTTGCACCACCCAGACTACTGCTGCCTCAGAAATCACAGAAATGAGCTTCTGCACTCAAACCAAAACAAATGGTGAAGTCACAGAAGCTTTTGAGGTTCACATTGCAGTTCAACCGCAAACCTCTGAATGCCTACATTGCTCTTTGGCCACACTAATAATGCCAATGGCAGCAAAGACTATTGTCCTCTAGAAATCTATTGATTGGAAATGCATTTGCCTTATGTAAAGAAATATAGATTTATTTTTGTAGTGCTTGATTGTGTCAATGTATCTAGTCTGTCACCTCATTTTCTCCCCCTTGTACATGTTTCCTCTGTTCTTCTGTTGGCCTATGCCATAAACATTAGCATACATGCTGTCTCTTTGGTGCAGACTAAAAATAGAGTGCTATGCAGTAAAGCATTTTTATGCTAAAGAGGAAACAAAACATTTTGTACATTCATCCATGCAAATGAGGGGATGTTATATGAGTATACAGGATTACCAAGTGATCACTAAATAGTGATCTTTGCTGCATTTCAGCTTTATTGAGTAGCATATAGCAGATTGTGAGGCATTAAGTTGGGATACATGTCTAAAAAATTGTGGCATATGATGAAGGGACTGGGACTCAAGGTGGTCTTAGAAGGCTATTTCCTGCCCCTCATTGTCAACAATGTAGTGTGTGTGTATATGTGTTCTGTGAGTTGCAGTAGGGAGAGTGGAGTGGTCTGTCCATACATCAGTTTCAACAGTGAGGATAGGACCATCCATTCCCCCATCAATTGATCCTACATTGGTTACAGTGACAATCTTGATGATAGCATGATAGAGGCAAGAGGAGTGGCTTCCAACTGCCACTCTATATCTGGATGTTGGAGGGTCTAAGCTTCTATGGCCTTCAGCTACTACAGAGGGATTTTCTGGAAGTTTCGGCTTTTATGGCCGAGTTGCTGTATGGATAACTGGGAAACATTTCTTTTACAGACATTGAAGGCAATTTTGAGCAAGGTGAGAATGTTGCTATATTTATAAGGCTCCTCCTGCAAGGTGACTGTATATTGCATCAATGGTTAATATTTGTTGTCTTAAATTTAAGTATTAATATGTTTTGGTTTTGTTAATTTGGAATTTTGTTTGTGCTGTGGCTGCGCATTACCAGTATAATGGGGCAGATTTTCAAAGGGTTATGCGCGTAACCCCGAAAACCTGTCCCTGCGCGCGCCGAGTCTATTTTTCATAGGCTTAACGATGCGCGCAAGCCCCGGGACGCGCGAATGTCCCAGGGTTTTGAAAAAGGGGCAGGAAGGGGGCGGGGCGCCGGTCCAGGGGCGGTCCAGTGGCGGACCGGGGGCAGGAGTGAGGCCTTCGGCACAGCGGCCATACCGGGGGTTCATGCGCCGGCACTCAGTCGGCAGGCGTAAATCTCAAAATAAAGGTAGGAGAGAATTTAGATAGGGCTGGGGGGTGGGTTAGATAGGGGAAGGGAGGGGAAGGTGGGGGGAGGCAGAAGGAAAACCCCTCCGAGGCCGCTCCAATTTCGGAGCGGCCTCGGAGGGAACAAGGAAAGCCATTGGGGCTCCCCTAGGGCTCGGCACGCGCAAGGTTCACAAGTGTTCACCCCCTTGCACGCGCTGACCCCGGATTTTATAACATGCACACGGCTGCACACGCATGTTATAAAATCGGGCGTAGATTTGTGCGCGCCGGATTGCGCGCACAAATCTACGCCCACACGCATGTTATAAAATCTGGCCCAATATGTTTCAATTTTGAAATGTGTGTAAATGTAGATACTGGGGAAAATAGAGATCAAGAGGATGAGGGTGATATAGAAACAGAGTAGGCTATACACATTAGGTTGCTGGGAAATTGTGCATCTGGTAGAGTCATGTAATCTTCATACATTAGAAATTTGGAGAATGTTCATTGACAAGGCTTCTCTAACAATTGAACTTTGTAGATATTTGAAAAATGGAACATAGAAGCATGTTGGCTTAGTATGGAGAATGCTTACCTGACATTTATGTTTTATTTCTTTTTAACTTATGAAAGTACAACTGTAAACCACCTAGGAATGTTGATAGGCAGTCTATAATTTGTTATTTCTATATTTTGAGTTGAGATGTTGCTATATAAATATTGTAAAATCAGTGAAGAGGTTTATATATACTGTATATATATGATATCAAAATAGGAGTGTATCCATTGTTAAGCAAACTATATAATAAAATGGGAAAAAGACAATCTAGAAATAAAAAATGAAAGTAAAAAAGTCAAACAACAATATATCTTGAAATATTAAGACAGTTCTGTTGATTTAAGTGTATATTTACAAAAATGATTTGTAGATATTTATTACTGTTCAAATGAACCCTGGCACCCCTCAATCTTTTTGCATTTTTTCTCCATCAAACACTTAAATGGCCTGTTTCTGTATGTTCCTCTCTGGATAGTCCTGACATAAATTTTGCTTGCTTTCAAATTACAGAATTTTTATTGCAAAAGAGTATACCAACATGTTATGCTTATTAAACAGACATGAAATCACTTCTTTACAATTTAAATAAACCACTTAGGGTCACTACCAACAAACAATTTCAGCTATGTGATATATATACAATGAATCTTAAAACTGTAATTACTGCACTATTCACTGCCTTTATTGATGTTTATGTGGTGCAGTCCCCTTCCACTTGTTCCACTGGATATTTCTATATGCAACATATTGGGGCAGATTTTATAACCGGCACGCGCAGGGTACATTTCTGCGCGCTACCCGGCGCGAATAAATGTACACCTGATTTTATAACATGCGCGCGCAGCCGCGCGCATGTTATAAAATCCGGGGTTGGCGTGCGCAAGGGGGTGCACACTTGTGCACCTTGTGCGCGCCGAGCCCTAGGGGAGCCCCGATGGCTTTCTCCGTTCCCTCCGAGGCCGCTCTGAAATCGGAGCGGCCTCGGAGGGAACTTTCCTTCTGCTCCCCCCACCTTCCCCTCCCTTCCACTATCTAACCCACCTAACAGCCCTACCTAAATCCCCGCCCCTACCTTTATTTCATTAGCTACCCCGCCTCCGGCCGGCTGCTGGCGCACCATCCCCTGGCATGGCCTCTGTGCCGGAGGTCTCGGTCCCGCCCCCCCGACCGGCACCCCGCCCCTTTTTCAAAGCGTGTGCAGGAGCAGGTTTTCGGGGTTACGCACGTAAGTTACGCACGTAACCCTTTGAAAATCTGCCCCATTGCCTTTAGGAATCAAGTTTAAATAGAAATGACCCTTAATTGGGCCTATGCGAAATCATTGCATAAAAAAGCGTCCAATCTGGACACACGTTTTTTGAATGCATGCACATCCACCTCTCATGGGAGCTTGATGCAATAGGCCATGCAAAAAAGGGATGCACAATGGGCAATTTGTGCGTCCCTAGTGCTCTGCAATGGGTGCCCAGGAGACATGGCTATGCACTCACAACAGTCTGGCCAGAACTCACTCCCCACCCCCCAGTAGGGCTGTTCTCGATTGGTCCTTTTCACTGACACTTGTCTGTGAAAGGACAAATCCCCTTTCAGGACAGCCTTCTGAAAGGGGATAGAGGTCCTTTCACTGGCATGTGACAGGGAATGGACCAATGGGCAGAAAGTGAAGGAGTGAATAAAGTAATATTGTGTCAGGCACTTTGGGACTTTGGGAATGCTACTTCCTGTGATTCCCCTATTTAGTATCACAACGATACTAATAGGGGGAATCACATAAAGCAGGATTTATTTATTTTTTTTGGGGGGGGGGGGGGTTTCAGTGAGCCCTTGAGCAATGCATGCTTTAATACTCCTGGGCAGGTATTAAATTTGCAGTGTTAAAATGGGCGCCTTGGTCATGCAGCAATTTTTGGCATTGTAGGGTGATAGCTAACAGCCTCATCTACATGGAAGTTGCATTGGTGAGCACTAGTAGCCATGCACTCAATTCAATGCACGTTTTGGATGTGCTAATCCCTGTATAGCATTGGGAGTTATTTTAGCATGTTCAAAACGCACGTCCAATAAAGTGTTACCTGGTGCTCTAACCTGAGTGCACTATATTGCATCAGTCTGTGTTGCGATCCCCCCTGCTGCTGCGCTGCAGGAGGTCTCTTACCTTCCTCCAGAGGCCGCTCTGAAGCCAGGGCCTCGCCTGCGCATCATCCAGGACTTGCTCCAGGGCCTGAGAGGCCTAGCTGTGCCTGTGGCTTGCAAGCCTCAGCGTTTGGACTTCCTGTTGGGCGACGCCCTTCCCTAGGGGCTGGCCCGCAGCTCTCTACCCTAGTTATAGGACCAGCGGTGGGCGGTCCTGGCAAGCTCCTCCCAGGGAGTTGCCTTCTACCTCCAGTATTTAAGGACTCTCTGTTCACTGTGTCTTTGCCTTCGGATTGGGTTACACAGTTGCCTGTGGCCTCTCCCGATCCAGGTCCTCCGTGACTACGACTCCTGCTTGTCGTCAGCCTGCCTTGACTCCGGTCCGTGACTCCGACTCCTGCTTGTCTTCAGCCTGCCTTGACTCCGGTCTGTGACTCCGACTCCTGCTTGTCTTCGGCCTGCAGATTGTGCATTACAGTTGTCTGTAACCTTGCCAGTCCAGGTCCTCCATGTTTCCTGCTGCTTGCTGTTCCTGATATCCAGTGTCTCTGCCTTGATGTCGGTCTCTGACCCTGCCTAGATGTTTGTTCCTGTGCCTGCCAGCCGTAAGGGCTTCGGATGTGAGTTTCCCAGCATCGGAGTCCTGTTCGCCTGGGTCTTCCCCGCGCCCTCCTTCTCAGCGTGGTCTGCGACCAGCCTCTCAGGCTGTGTAGGGCGCGTCTGGGACAGGGTGGTCCGTGACTCAGTCCCACGGGTGGGCTGAGTAGGGCGCCCTGATGGACAGTGCAATGTTCCCGTCCAGCCTTGTCTTCAGTGTCTGCTTCAGCCCTTGTCCGGATGTCTACCTGTCTCTGCCTTGACCTGGTTCCTGAGCCTTCTGTCCTGTTGGGCCCTGGAGTGGCCAACAGGAGGGATTCGTCCCACGGGCTCTTGAGCTTCTGCCAGCCGAGGGGGCTTCGGATGTGAGTATCCCAGCATCGGAGTTCCTGCTCGCCTGGGCCTTTCCTGTGTCTCGCTTCAGCCCTTGACCTGATGTCTCCGTCTTGCTTCTGCCCCGTCTGATGTCTTCTGCTAAGGACTCTGTCTGCCCTCGCCTCTGTCCGGCCTGCTGCCCATTGCCGTTCCCTGCGGCAGGTCCGAAAGGGCCGGGAACAGTCGGAGGACCGTTCACTAGTCAACTTCCCCGTGTTGGCTACCATGGGCATGCAGGTCCGGCTGAGGGCCGGACTCCCTGTTTCTGTTCCTGCCTGCCTGGCTCACCATGCCTGCTCAGCTCACCTCCCACGGTGTGGCCTTGGGCTCCTCCTGGGGTCCTGCCGTGGCCCAAGGGCTCACCACCCGCCCGAGACGACCGCGCCCGCGCGTGCTCGTAACAGACTGAATGTCCTTCTAATAACAATCTCACATCAGCATTTATAAACAGATTTATATACTGCTTCTTATTCTTTCTTCTCCACTCAATGATAAACAGTCAGTTCTATCTTCAAGCCATTGTAGACACTGAGAAATTTCTAATTTTTTAATTTCTACCTCTAAGCATTCTTAGATTTATAGCCCTGTACCTACTATTGACTACAGTTATAAAAATGACAGACTGAACCTGTAATTCAGTCCATAATGTTGTAGCAAAGGAAACTTGTTATTCAAGTCTTCTATTCAATGGGATCATCAAAGCTTAAATTATGTTGAAAAGGTGAGGTGCCGCCGCGCTGAGTGGAAACAAAGTTGTATGTTGCAATTGTGGTGATCCCTACTGGTACAAAAGTGATGCTGAGATGGTATGAAGACACAGAGAAGGGTTCAGTTGCAGCTTAGACAATCTGTCCACAGTTTAGGAATACAGATGGACGATCTGGTCTCCATTGAAAATGAGATTTTTGCAGGGGTGAGGTTTTCTTTCATGTGTTTGTGTTGGGAATCAGGAGGTGGATCCTTGGTCCGACCGGCGGAGAGGGACTGACGTGGAACTCCGCTTGATGGCGTAGGTCGGTAGGCGGTATCGCCGCTGCGGGAGAATGGCTCTTCACCCTGGAGATCCATGACCCCTCCAGGAGGGTCCTGTGGAGGCCCGGACCGCTGGGACTTAAGTGGCTTCGCCCTGGAAGTCCGCGGTCCCCCCAGGAGGAGCCCGTAGGGACCCGGACCGCTGGGACTTAGGAGAGCGGCAGGAGGCGTAGGCGAGTAGACAGACCAGGGTCGAGGCAGGCGGCTGAAGGCGTAGACGAGTAGACAGACCAGGTTCAGGGCAGGCGGCTGAAGCAGGCAGGCAGGGCGACAGGAACAGGTGGGCTGGATCAGACAGCAGGCGACAGGAACAAGCGGGCAGGATCAGGCAGGCAGGCAGGCGAGCAGGAACAGGCAACTTACTACTCACAGGAGTCGACCACGTTGCAAGGCAAAGTTCCAGGTTTAGACGCTGGGGTTAAATCCCCCCGGCAACTGACGTCATCGCGGGGGCCGGCAAGGCTTTCGCGCCCGAGGCCCTTTAAAAGGGTGCCCTCCGCACGCGCACAGCCTAAGGGGCGGGGTCAGCAGTGTTCGGCGGCATCTCCCTCGTGGAGACACCACGATGCAGGCCCAAATGGGCCCAGCGGATCCGGCGGCTCGGGTGGCATCCCGTGGAGTAGAGAAGGTAAGGGTCCGGTCGCGAGATGCGTGACCGGAACCACAACAGTTTGTGTCAGAGATGCCATGCCATTTCCTAGGGAGGTGAGATTTGGTTACCACTGTGCCTGCTATAAGTAGTACCAATCACCATAGACTACTGTAATTCCTTAAATAAAAATATTACACAGTACAGTCTGAAGCACCTGGGCTCCCAACTGGTCGCCTCCACCTTGACCAATCATGTCTACATCTGATTACAGCACTAAGTTGATAACTTTTAAACAGACACGCGTTTGCCAGCTTGTATCCAGAGACACATCCATTTTATAACATACGTGCGTATATGCGCACTTGTTATAAAATAGCCTGGACATGCGTACCTGTGCACACAATTTTAAATGAATGAATACCGCATAAGTGGGAGAATTTTATAAGGATGAGCACTGATGCCATTCACCATTTTCCCAGTTTATTCTTAGTTTGCCCAGTTAAGGGATAGGACTTCTAAACTCCCCTAATTTAAAAGCCACCCTACCCTCTGTTAGTCCCCACCCTTAAAACCCCTTTGACTAGCCTAGATTCTTTTGTTTTATTACCATAGCAGTAGTAAAGTTACGCGGCACAGGACATGCTCATGCCCATGCCCCGAGAAGACCAGGACCACGGCCTGCCCCTTCTCAGAATCTTTTCACTTGTGCACGTAGCAGGAGATACACACACATCCATGGGGTGGCTCATAAAATCCACTCAGCACACACCGGCCCAACCTGTGTGCATGTCTCCCAGTTTTGGCATGCTCAGGGCTTTTAAAATTTGCCTTTAAGTGTACAGGGCGGGGATCAAATCCCAACTCAGTGTTGTCCTCTTAAGAACATAAGAAAATGCCATACTGGGTCAGACCAAGGGTCCATCAAGCCCAGCATCCTGTTTCCAACAGTGGCCAATCCAGGCCATAAGAACCTGGCAAGTACCCAAAAACGAAGTCTATTCCATGTAACCATTGCTAATGGCAGTGGCTATTCTCTAAGGGGCGGATTTTCAGACTCCGCGAATAGGCCTACTTTTGTTTGCGCTCCAGGCGCAAACAAAAGTAGGATTTTAGTAGATACACGCGGAGCCGCGCGTATCTGCTAAAAACCTGGATCGGCGCGCGCAAGGCTATCGATTTTGTATAGCCGGCGCGCGCCGAGCCGCACAGCCTACCCCCGTTCCCTCCAAGGCCGCTCCGAAATCGGAGCGGCCTTGGAGGGAATCCTCTAACGCCCTCCCCTCACCTTCCCCTCCCTTCCTCTACCTAAGCCACCCGCCCGGCCCTGTCTACACCCCCCCCTTACCTTTCTCCGGGGATTTACACCTCCCGGAGGGAGAAGTAAATCCCCGCGCGCGAGCGGGCCTCCTGCGCGCCGGGCCGCGACCTGGGGGCGGGTACGGAGGGCGCGGCCACGCCCCGGACTGCCCCGGGCCGTAGCCACGCCCCGTACCCACCCCCAAAACGCTGCCGACACGCCCCCGAAATGCCGCGACGACCGGGCCCGCCCCCAACACGCCCCCCTCGGAGAACCCCAGGACTTACGCGAGTCCCGGGCTCTGCGCGCGCCGGTAGGCCTATGTAAAATAGGCTCACCGGCGAGCAGGGCTCTGAAAATCCGCCCCTAAGTGAACTTAATAGCAGGTAATGGACTTCTACTCCAAGAACTTATCCAATCCTTTTTTAAACACAGCTATATAACTGCACTAACCACATCCTCCGGCAACAAACTCCAGAGTCCAATTGTGCGCTGAGTAAAAAAGAACTCTCTCCGACTAGTTCTAAATGTGCCTCATGCTAACTTCATGGAGTGCCCCCTAGTCCTTCTACTATCCAAAAGAGTAAATAACCGATTCACATCTACCCGTTCTAGACCTCTCATGATTTTAAACACCTCCATCACATCCCCCCTCAGTCGTCTCTTCTCCAAGCTGAAAAGTCCTAACCGCTTTAGTCTTTCCTCACAGGAGAGTTGTTCCATTCCCCTTATCACTTTGGTAGCCCTTCTCTGTACCCTCTCCATCGCAACTATATCTCTTTTGAGATGCGGCGACCAGAATTGTACACAGTATTCAAGGTGCGGTCTCACCATGGAGCGATACAGAGGCATTATGACATTTTCCGTTTTATTCACCATTCCCTTTCTAATAATTCACAACATTCTGTTTGCTTTTTTGACTGCCGCAGCACACTGTACCGACGATTTCAATGTGTTATTCACTATGACACCTAGATCTCTTTCTTGGGTTGTAGCAGCTAATATGGAACCCAACATTGTGTAATAATTATAGCATGGGTTATTTTTCCCTATATGCATCACCTTGCACTTATCCACATTAAATTTCATCTGCCATTTGGATGCCCAATTTTCCAGTCTCACAAGGTCTTCCTGCAATTTATCACAATCTGCTTGTGATTTAACTACTCTGAACAATTTTGTGTCATCTGCAAATTTGATAATCTCACGCATCGTATTTCTTTCCAGATCATTTATAAATATATTGAAAAGTAAGGGTCCCAATACAGATCCCTGAGGCACTCCACTGTCCACTCCCTTCCACTGAGAAAATTGCCCATTTAATCCTACTCTCTGTTTCCTGTCTTTTAGCCAGTTTGCAATCCACGAAAGGACATCGCCACCTATCCCATGACTTTTTACTTTTCCTAGAAGCCTCTCATGAGGAACTTTGTCAAACGCCTTCTGAAAATCCAAGTATACTATATCTACCGGTTCACCTTTATCCACATGTTTATTAACTCCTTCAAAAAAGTGAAACAGATTTGTGAGGCAAGACTTGCCCTGGGTAAAGCCATGCTGACTTTGTTCCATTAAACCATGTCTTTCTATATGTTCTGTGATTTTGATGTTTAGAACACTTTCCACTATTTTTTCTGGCACTGAAGTCAGGCTAACTGGTCTGTAGTTTCCCGGATCGCCCCTGGAGCCCTTTTTAAATATTGGGATTACATTTGCTATCCTCCAGTCTTCAGGTACAATGGATGATTTTAATGATAAGTTACAAATCTTTGCTAATAGGTCTGAAATTTCATTTTTTAGTTCCTTCAGAACTCTGGGGCGTATACCATCCGGTCCAGGTGATTAACTACTCTTAAGTTTGTCAATCAGGCCTACCACATCTTCTAGGTTCACCGTGATTTGATTCAGTCCATCTGAATCATTACCCATGAAAACCTTCTCCATTTCGGGTACCTCCCCAACATCCTCTTCAGTAAACACCGAAGCAAAGAAATCATTTAATCTTTCCGCGATGGCCTTATCTTCTCTAAGTGCCCCTTTAACCCCTCGATCATCTAACGGTCCAACTGACTCCTTCACAGGCTTTCTGCTTCGGATATATTTTAAAAAGTTTTTACTGTGAGTTTTTGCCTCTACAGGCAACTTCTTTTCAAATTCTCTCTTAGCCTGTCTTATCAATGTCTTACATTTAACTTGCCAATGTTTATGCTTTACCCTATTTTCTTCTGTTGGATCCTTCTTCCAATTTTTGAATGAAGATCTTTTTGGCTAAAATAGCTTCTTTCACCTCCCCTTTTAACCATACTGGTAATTGTTTTGCTTTCTTAATGTGTGGAATACATCTGGACTGTGCTTCTAGAATGATATTTTTTAATAATGACCACGCCTCTTGGACATTTTTTACTTTTGTAGCTGCTCCTTTCAGTTTTTTTCTAACAATTTTTCTCATTTTATCAAAGTTTCCCTTTTGAAAGTTTAGCACGAGAGCCTTGGATTTGCACACTGTTCCTTTTCCAGTCATTAAATCAAATTTGATCATATTATGATCACTATTGCCAAGCGGCCCCACCACCGTTACCTCTCTCACCAAGTCCTGTGCTCCACTGAGAATTAGATCTAAAATTGCTCCCTCTCTCGTCGGTTCCTGAACCAATTGCTCCATAAAGCTATCATTTATTCCATCCAGGAACGTTATCTCTCTAGCGTGACCCGATGATACATTTACCCAGTCTATATTGGGGTAATTGAAGTCTCCCATTATTACTGCACTACTAATTTGGTTAGCTTCCCTATTTTCTCTTAGCATTTCACTGTCCATCTCACCATCTTGACCAGGTGGACGGTAGTATACCCCTATCACTATAGTCTTCCCCGACACACAAGGGATTTCTACCCATAAAGATTCAATTTTGTATTTAGTCTCATGCAGGATGTTTATCCTGTTGGACTCTATGCCATCCCAGACATAAAGTGCCACACCTCCTCCCGAGTGCTCCTCTCTGTCATTGCGATATAATTTGTACCCCGGTATAGCACTGTCCCATTGGTTATCCTCTTTCCACCATGTCTCTGAGATGCCAATTAAGTCTATGTCATCATTTACTGCTATACATTCTAATTCTCCCATCTTACTTCTTAGACTTCTGGCATTAGCATACAAACATTTCAAAGTTTGTTTTTTGTTTGTATTTTCATTCTGCTTTTTAATTGATAGGGATAAGTTAGAATTTTTTAGCTCAGGTGAGTTTTTAGTTACAGGCACTTGGACTACTTTTCTAATTATTGGAACCTCACTGTTGGGATGCCCTAATTCTAATGCATCATTAGTATCCTTTAAAGATACCTCTCTCCGAACCATGCGCTGCTGAGCGACTGTCGGCTTTCCCCTTTGTTCTAGTTTAAAAGCTGCTCTATCTCCTTTTTGTTTCTTGGGATATACCTGTGCCACTTTTGCCCCATTTTTAGTGCATTGGAGTCTTCATGCCTCTATTGTGCTCTTTCCCTCTCTTTTGGTGCCCAGAGGTGTTCATGTGCCAATTTTGCCCCTTTTGCGGTGCCTTGAGGTTTTCATGCCACTGTGTGTGCTGATTTGCCCTTCAGCACTGTGGGGTGATAATGACACTTGTTGCTGCCCTTTTGCTCCTTTTTTGGTGCATTCATACCACCATTGCTAACACGTTGTACCACTTTGTGTATTGGAGTGCTCTTCCCTCTGTTGCTGATGCCTGCCTGTAAGTTTCAATAAACGTGGGTAGAAAAATCACAATTTTAGATCCAAAAATAAGATGTATTGCTTTCATCATTAACTTTGGTGGAACATAATTAAAATAAATTACTAAAATTTTGGAAACTTGATCAAATCACCAAGCCAAATGAACCAACTGAACAAAGTGAACCAAACATATTTTCCACACATATCCCTAATACTTTTCTGCTTTAGATAAGTTGGGGGTGGGGGAAAGGATAAAGTGGGAGAAGGAGATAAAGAGAAGGGAGGAAGAGCAGAGGTCTGCTATTTTGTTTTGGTCATTGCCTAGGGTCATCATCTGGGGTTGTGTGAATTTTCAAGAGTTAAAATGGGGCCATACTGGATAAAAGTTTGGGAAGCATTAACATAGTATATATACTGCTTTGCTTTCCTCTTGATATTCACTCTAGGTTCTTGTTTTATGCCATGAAAAAAGTTGCTCCAAACCCACCTGTTCCACAGATCCACCTTATATGCCCACTAATCTTCATTCTAGTTTTGTCCTAGGAAGGCAAGGTTCAGGTGCAATGTTACTTTGAATATTCAGTGGTACAACAACACCATTGAATATAAACAACTATCTTAATGGTAGCCAGATGAGTGTGCTAGGGCAGAAGTTAAGATGGTGGCATGAAGTGTTTCTTATTTACCTTGTTTCTAATTTACCTTGTTTCTGCTTTTGTGATGCCTTAGGAAAGGAAAGGTGTGAGTCTTCCCCTCTGAGGCCCACCTTTCCCATGGCCTCCTTTCTATCAACAGCGTCATGTCCCACACTCCTGATTCAGGGGGCTTGGCCCCACTGCGGGCCCTGGTGAAGAAGCAACAGGTCCACCAGGGGAAGAGGTTTTCCCCAGCCCCTTAGATCTTCATCCACCATTGGCTGAACAGAGTTGCCTTCTAGCATACATTGCTCTGATGCTGAATGTAGTCATCACCACTGTCATGGCAAAGGGAGCCATGGAAGGTTATGTCTCCATGAAGAGGTCTCTCCCATCAGTGTTTCTGAAGATCAGAGCTGAGTCCCCAATTCAATAAAAATAGAGTCCCAGGCCAAGCAGTGAAGGGACCCCTTTGGAAGTTACTGGACTCTTACTGTCAGAGACCTGCCACTCTCAGATCAATTCCACCCCTGTTGAGAGTTTTACATCTTTGGCTAAACTGGCTGTGGTGACTCTTGACTCTCTATGGGAACTGATGGTGAAGTATGATAATTCTAATGCTGGCTGTTCTGACAAAATTAATCAAAATGTCTGGAAAACTGGAATCCTTAATTCAGTAATTTGATGGGCGATTGCAGGAACATTCTGGAAGATTTCAAGTTTTGGAACTTGAGGTTAGTTAATGCCACAGTTATTCAGGAATGGGGAGCTTTGTCTAGGAGAGTGAAGTTTATTGAAAATAAATTTAAACACTTAAGTTTACGCTTCTTGAATTTTCCCTGAGTAACGGGGGCGTTGCCACTTTTGACCTTAAGGAAATATTTAATGGAGGTTCTACAAAAGGCCCCAGAAGCTATTCCAAGGTATACATTTTGCCTTTTGATTCATGTCTGACAGCATTGCAAGCTGGAGTGGTGTAATCTCCTTTAGATGCTGCAAATCAACATTGATGCCCAGTAGAAGCTTCTGCGATATGTGAAAGTAGAAGCTTCCTAGATATGTGAAAGGGCCACTTTTTTAGTGTCCTTTGTTTCGGAGCATGATTTAAGTGAGCTTATGAAATCTCATTTTAAATATATGAATGTAAATTTTCTTAGTCAAGTAGTTATAATTTTTCCAGATCTGGCAAGAGCCACTCAGGAGCAGAGGAAGAGATTCTTGGCTTTATGTCAAGAGGTATGCCCATTAGGGGCTTCTTTTTATTGAAATACCCATGCAAACACATTGTTAAATATAATGCTGATTGTTTCATTTTTTTTTGTTCCTAAAGAGCTTAGTATTATTTTGGGATTCTAGGAAATTAGTTACATTTTCACCTAGTCTCGATATGGGTCAAGATTAGATGATTTTGTTATCAGGAATGACCACGTAATAGGTAATTTTCATTTTTTTCTTATATCTTATTCTTTTTTTCCCCTCACTCTTCTCCTTTTATTGTGGACTATGGTAATTAGAAAATATTTGATATATATATATTTCTAGTTGGGTTCTAAATTTGTTTTGAGTTCTTATTGTATTTTCTCATTATGCTTTTGTGCAAAGTTTATTTGTATTGCGCAGTGGGTGGACCCTTGGGCCGAGACGAGGTCGGTGCTTCTTATAGGAGGGCTTCCCACAGGTCCTCGTCATCGGGAGGCGGACGCAGGTGATGGAGACCCAACTGGACCTTCACCTATACCAGCCCGCATTCCCCACAGGTTGAGCCCTTGAGTGCCGGGGCCGGCAGAACTTAGGAACGGGTCTCTGGATGAAGACGAGTCAGAAAACAGGAGGCGAAAGCAGAGTCAAGCGTGCCAGAGGTCAGACCGGTGGCAGGCAGGAGGATCCAAAGACAGGCCAGAGGTCAGGGCAGACAGCAGGTGAGACAGAATCCAGAGATGAACCAAGTCAAAAAAAGAAGAGCAGTTCGAAGGGATGAGGAACCAGGAACACACGGAGGCAGGAGCTGGAACACACGGAGGCAGGAGTACACGGAGCAACCAGCGACTCTAGCAAGCAGGACCTGTTACTGAGGCAAAGGTTGGGTGGCAGGAGCTGCCTTAAGCAGTGCTGAGGGCTGACAACAGCATCCGGGGCCATGGGTGGTTTTCCCACCATGGCCCCTTTAAGTTGGGAGGAGAACCGCGTGCACGGCGGTGTGGCGGCGGCAGCAGGATTGGCTCCTCACCACGTTGGAGGAGGGCAATGGCAGCAGCCCAGGGGGCCACATGGAGGGCCCGGGCCGGCTCGGGAGTTAAGTGTGGCCGGCCGTGAGGTTCCGCGGCCAGCCACTGTAACAATTTGCTTTGTAAATTTCAGGTATAATTAATAAATGTAAAGCTTAAATTGTTAGGGAAGTGCTAGGAGAGCTGTTTCACTTTCCAGGGGATTGTATGTCCTTGGACCACGGCTTGGCTCCAGAGGAACGAAGAAGTGCCGAGGCAGGCGAGGCATGCCCTGAGCATGGGCTGGACAGGAGCAAGACTGGAGTGAAGACAGACGATGGAATTCGGAACAGGGATAGGGCTGAAGCGAAGACAAGGATGACTGAAGGTACTGACCCTCCACTGGACCTGCATGTTCAGGAAGACCAACAACGCAATGGTGGTCGTTGAACAGTCCTCCGAGCATTCCAAGCCCTTTTGGACCTGCCGCTGGGTAACGGCAAGAAGCGGCAGGCCGGATGGAGTTCAGGGGCAAACGAAGACCGGAACATGAAGATTCAGACAAAGACTCAGGCAAAGATGTAGGTACTTGGACGAAGACTCAGGAGCAAGGACACTTGGACGAAGACAAGGAGTGGGGAGCAAGGTTCTGAAGACAAGGAGTTAGGAGCGAGAACTAGGTTGAGACTGCAACGCAGCGTGCCCTACATAGCCCACCCGTGGGGCTGGTCGCGGACCACGCTAGGACCGACATAGACTCTAGACGAGATAATGGAATAACTGAGAAAAGCATGTTACAGAAACTGTAGAGGCCTGTCCCGGGACGCACCCTAAACAGCCGCCAGTGACTGGTTGCGGACCACGCTGGTACGGCACAGGTTCTGGCAGAGTCTTTAGCATGGACAGAGCAGGCGCAAGGAACTCCGTAGACCAGGGACAAGGATTCAAGTGGAAGTCTCCCGGAGGCTTCTGCTGCAGTAGTGAGGAAGGCAATGTACCACGAGGTGCCCCACTCAGCCTGCCCATGGGGCTGGTCACGGACCACTACATGGCATGCCAGGAAAGGTAGCGACGAGGAACCAGGGGGTTCAGGACATCTGGACTGGATCACGGACATCAGGAACGGAATACGGTCATCTGGACGGGAACACAGATTTCAGGAACTGGAAGACGGACATCAAGACTGACTGTGGACATCAGGAGCGGAAGACGGATCTCTGGACTGGATCAAGGACATCAGGACAAGACAAGGAGCTCCCACAAAGAACAGGAAACACAGGACCTTGAAGAAGCAATGGAACAACGGTCTCCTGGAGCAAAGGACAGGAAGATCCCAGAAGCGTCTAACTCCTTGAGAAGGCAAAGCTTGAATGAATGCTGGGCCCTTTTGTAGGGCTGAAGAGGATGACGCCCGGGGAGGAGCTTGCAGGGGCCACACCTGGCTGGCCCTTTAAATACAGAAGAGAGGCGCGCACCCGCGCCTTGGGAGATCCAGGAGAAATGCACGTTCGATGGTGGCAACCTCCCAGCCATGTGGAAGGCCCGGCAAGTGAGACAGGCAGCGGGAGCAGCCCTGCCATGAAGCTGGAGGAAAGGCAGGCTGCAGGAGTGGCTCCATGCCATGAAGAGGAATCAAGACAGCAGCAGGCACTGAAAGGATGGCTCCCTTGCCGTGCGAGGACCCCAGGAGCGGCTGCAGTGTGTCGGGGAGAGCAGGAGCAGCAGTGGTGGTCCCAACCGTGTGGGAAGGTCCCAGCAGCTCAGCCCCTGCCGCACAGGGCAGGAGGCAGCCAGAGAGGAGCCCGGATACAGCGGCACGACTGCCGTGGAGGAAGCAGCGCCAGCAGCCTGTCTGGCCGTGGCAGGTAGAGGGCCTGCCCACACTTGTCGCGGGCAGGTTCACAACATAAATAAGTACCCAAAGTATTCAAACATTGGCATTTAGCCAGATAACTCACAAGCTATCCAGCTAAATTCCTTTGAATATGGACCACACTGTTTTTCAGAGGTTACAGTAAGAGAATGCTAAACGAATATAAAATCCACATTGCAGTCCACACGCAAGAACAGGTTTATTCAACAGCCGTGAGGTACGCACACAACTTAATACAAATAAAGTTTTAGTAAAATGGCAAATGTCGGGGCACGAGAGAAATAGAATTTGGATCTGTGCCTTTGCAGCAGATAATGAGTTTTAGAAATTCTGAAATGTGAAACTGACAGACCTTGGCAGGTGAGGAGATGTCGAGTTTGAAAGAAAGGTTAGAGTCATGGAAGTGACAGTTTGAAATTAGACACATTGTTCCATGCTTAAAATTATGCCCATGCTTAGCAAAGATATAGTTTCAATAATATAATAATTGATCAGGTGTAAATCTCTTCCCCATTTCCAATATCACCCTACTAGCAAAGTTATTCTGTTTTCTATCTGTTGTAGTGCATTTTATTGGTGAATTTATTGTTCATCCAAATGTAGTGTGTTCAGGAAAAAAGATGCTTTTAGCACATGTGCAGTGTTGCATCAGAGGTGAACCCTTGGGCCGAGGTGGGGTTGAAGCAACCCTTAGGTAAGGACCTATGGGTCCCCACTGTCGGCAGGTGGAGTGGGCTGAGAAGCAGAGGCTGCTGGAGCTTCACCTATACCAGCCCTCGTTCCCCGTGGGTTGAGCCTTTGGGTGCCAGGGCCAGCAGGATTTAGGTGGACCTCTGTGTAGTTGCTGAAGAAGTTGGTTCAGCCCAGAGACAGCAGGCAAGAGATGGTACAGACCTACTCTGGACTGGATAATGTCCTGGAAACTCGGGCGCCAATGGAACTGTTAGGATTTGTAGGTATGTGGGCCCCTGGGCCGAGGTGAGAGGTGGAGCTGCCCACAGGGAGGAGCCCTGTGAGCCTCACCGTCGGGGAGGTGAGGTCTCAGTGACGTCAGACACAGCTATAGATTAGAGTCTTTATTAAAAGATAGAGAGGCACTGCCCATGGAGTGGGGAGTGAAGGAGAAAGTCTCAGAGTCTGTGCGATGGGGTATACCCAAGGGAATACCTCTGTAGTGAAAATACGGCAATGGTCCGCAGAGCGGGGTACACAGATGAGGTTCCTCAGTAGAGATGATACAGTAACAATCCATGGAGCAGGGTACACCGGAGAGGGTTCCTCAGTAGAGGTGATACGGTAGTGGCCCACAGCGCAGAATACACCGATGAGGGTTCCTCACTTAGCAATGACATGGTAGTGGTCCACAGAGCGGAGGTACTCACAGTTGCGAAAGTTCCAAGAGAAACCACGGGGAATGGGGTAGATAGCAATCCAAGGCATTAGGCCCTCCGAGGAGCGGATAGCCAGAGACGAGGAAAGGGCCCCCAAGCAGCAGGTACCCAGAGCGTCTCACGCCTAAGAGGTAGCCATAGGAACGGAAAGTCCGTAGTGAGCGAAGCGGATTCAGCAATGAGGGAACTCGTCGCCAAGTCGTCCGTAGGCAGGGCCAGCCGGCTCAAGTATCCTGGTGGGATGACGTCATCCGAAGGGGACGCCCCCGAGGTTCCTGCCATGACGTGCTTAAGACTGGCTCATGCGTGCGTGCCTAAGGGATTCCGAGGGCAAAATGGCGGTCGTCAGCATCCGTGCCGTCCAGAGAGGCCTGGGAGCAGTAGGCAGGCCAGCAATAGCAGGCGGAGGCCGCAAGTCTACCCAACGGAGTCAATGCTGGAAAGAAAGAGGTGAGCAAGAGCGGTCGCAGCCATCTGCGACCGACGGGAGTAACAGGAACAAAGGCAGACAAAGGGCGCTAGAGCAATGGTAGGCCGAAGACTGTTGAATCGACGTCCACAGAGTAGGCAGAAGAGGCGTCCAATGGCAGGCTTGGGTCAGGGCTGGCAGAGATCCAGAAGCAATGGCAAGCAAGGCTGAGGTCTGATCACAGAGATAATCAATAGCATAGTCAAGCAAAGCTGAGGTCAGATAATGGAGAAGGTCAATAGCGTAGTCAAACCAAGCTGAGGTCTGATCACGGAGAAAGTCAATAACATAGTCGGATGAAGCGAAGGTCATGTCTGGAGATAGGCAGTAGCGTAGTCAGGCAAAGCAGAAGTCTGGGTCTGGAGATAGGCTGTAGCATAGTCAGGCGAAGCGAAGTCAAAGTCCGTGTAGTCAATCCGAAGCATAAGCAGGGCAGGAACAAGGAAACAGGAACAGGGAACAACGAGGAGCAGGAACACAGGGAAGAGACTAATCTCTTAGTAGCAACGAGTACTCGACCTGTGAGGAGACCTGTTGCAAAGGCAATGCTATGCAGCGGAGCCTGAGCTTATATACTATGAATAAGTTGACGTCATCATCCAGGGCCGCGGCTAGGTTCCAGCCGTGGTGCCTACTTAAGGATCAGCGATGCGCGCGTGCACGCCTAGGGAGGGGTGCGGCATGGGTAGTGGCATCTCTCCACGGGCCACGCGGAGAGGCCTGATGAGCACTGGCAGCAGGACCAGGAATTCCGGGGACAGTAGCAGAGCCGGAGGCACCGGGGAAGGCCCGAGGATGGAACTGGCAGCCCACTGCCGCCAGCGAGTAGAAACCAGAGGCTGGAGTCCCTGTGGAGAGGTGAGAGGGCCATGATGTGGGTCTGCTGCAGACGGCACGCATAGCAGTACTCCCCCTTTACGCCCCCCTCTTAGAGGTCTGGGTTTGCGCAGATGGGCAAGATGATAGTTCAAGAGGAGGGTTTTGTCCAAGATGTTCTGAGCTGGTTCCCAAGAATTTTCTTTGGGTCCATAACCCTCCCAGGAAAGGAGGTATTCCCACCGGCAGCCCCTACGATGGACGTCGGACTTCGTGTACCTTGTACATCATGTCAGTTTCTGCCACAAGTGGAGGTGGTTCAGGAGCTTCTTGGGCAGGCCAGAATAGGAACACAGGTTTTAAGAGAGATACATAAAACGTATTATCTATTCCCAGCGTAGGAGGCAGCTGAAGCTAGTATGTAATGGCTCCGATTCGTTGGGTGACTGTAAAGGGTCCAATATACCTTGAAGCGAACCTTTGGGAAGGTATTCTGATATACTGAGTACTTAAATAGACTTTCTGGCCAGGGAGGAATTCAGGAGCCGAGCATCGATGACTGTCAGCAGTTCTCTTGGCCCAGGATTTGGCTTGACATAAGCGAAGGTTCGTCTGCTTCCATAAAGTCTTGAGGGCATCCACAGTAGCCTGTGCCGCAGAGGATAATAATGACAAAGGTATGGGCAGCGGTGGTCATGGCTGTTTTCCATGGATGATAGAGAATGGTGATGTGCCTATAGCAGTGGTGATGTGGGAGTTGTGAGAAAACTCCGTCCAGGATAAAAGTTCAGACTAATTGTCTTGGCGGTCATTGATGTATGCGCGCAGGAAGGCCTTCAAGGAGCGATTCATTCGTTCGGCTTGTCCGTTAGCTTGGGGATGATAGGCAGTTGTCAAACATATTAATACCAAATTTTCGGCAAAGAGCACGCCAATATCTGGCAATGAACTGTGGACCTCTATCTGAGACAGTGTCCTTGGATAGGCCATGCAATCTAAAGATATGGTGAAAAAATAGGCGTGTCAACTCTGGAGCGGATGGTAAGCCCAGTAGAGGACGAAATGGCCCATTTTTTAAAATTGGTCTATGGTTACCCATATTACGGTATGACCCTTTGATGGAGGCAGTTACTACCCCAAACCAAATAAGCCTAATACTTCACTTTCCAAGCATATACAGCATAGTTCTCTGCTTCAACGGCAGGGGAGAAGAAAAGAGGGTTCGCACTCACAAAGCGGTGAGTAGCTGGCTTATTACGGCGGTTACTACCCCAAACCAAATGTGCCTGATACTTCGCTTTCGATGCATATCCAGCATGGCTCTCTGCTTCATGGCATGGGAGAAAGGCTGATACATCAAGCATTTCCAGCATAGCTCTCTGCTTCAACAGCAGGGGAATAAGAAAAGCTGAGGCTTCACGCATATCCAGAATAGCTTCAACTGCAGGGGAGAAGAAAAAAAAAAAAAAAAAAGATTCGCACTCACAAAGCAGGGAGTAGCTGGCTTGTTACGGCGGTTACTACCCTAAACCAAAAGGGCCTGATACTTCACTATCAATGCATAACCAGCATGGCTCTCCACTTCAACGGCAGGAGAGAAGAAAAACAACCAATAGGGGCTGTATGACATAGTCTGGGTAAAGGGAATAAACATGGGTGTAGCTTGCTTATTGCAGCGGTTACTACCCCTACTACCCCTAACTAATCAAGCTAGGTATTTCACTTGGATGCAGCTCCATCACTGCTCTCTACATTAATGGTGGGGGTGGAAGGGAAATAAAACCAAGAGTTAAGAGAAAAAGATAAGTATGAGAGAAAAAAATGTGTGAAGCTTGCTGGGCAGACTAGATGGGCCATTTGGTCTTCTTCTGCCGTCATTTCTATGTTTCTATGAAATCCATAGACAGGTGGATCCACGTTTCCTCAGGAGCTGAAAGAGGTTACAAGATACCCCAAGGTCAACCAACCGGGGGCTTTTGCTGTGCACAAATGTTACAGGATCTGATGTACGCTTTAGCATCAGAGACCATAGTAGGCCACCAGAAGAACCGCTGGAGCAGTGCCAAAGTTCGTGCTTGTCCTAGATGACCGGTGAACTTAGAATCATGCACCCAGCGGAGAACTCTTTCTCAGAGTCATCAGGGCACGACAGTCTTCCCAGCAGGAACTGGGTGAGTAGCGGACAAACAGATACAGGCTGGGTCTATTATATGGCTGGGTTCTTCCGGAGTGTCTTCAGGCTAGAAAGAGCGTGACAGGGCATCTGCCCGGAGGTTTTTATCGGCTGGATGGTAACGAAGCTCAAAATTGAACCTGGAAAAGAACAGAGCCCATTGTGCTTGACGGGTGTTGAGACGTTGGGCCTGGCTCATATGTTACAGGTTCTTATGATCCGTGAACACCGTAAACTTATGTTGTGCACCCTCTAGCCATGGGCGCCATTCTTCGAGGGCCAATTTTAAGGCAAGTAACTCATGATCTCGTATGCTGTAGTTCTGCTCCACAGATGAGAATATACGGGAGTAGAATGAGCACGGGACTATAGTACCAGAAGCAGTGTGTTGGCTCAGGACCGCCCCGGCTCCAATAGCAAAGGCATCCACTTACACAAGAAATGGATGGTTTGGGTCGGGATGATGTAGGCAAGACCCCACCTGGAAGGCTTCTTTGAGGTGGTAGAAGTTTGTGACTACCTCAGGAGTTCAATTTCGAGAATCTTGACCCTTACAAGTTAGGGCGGTCAAAGAAGTGGCCAGAGTAGAGTAACGTGGGATGAAATGGCAATAGTAGTTTAGGAACCCCAGGAAGCGTTGGAGAGCTTTAAGGCCCACGGGCTGTGGCCAATCCCGGATTCCTTTTAACTTAGCCAGGTCCATGGAAAATCCTTTTTGGGAAATAATGTATCCAAGGAAAGGCAGGCTAGATTTCTCGAACAGGCATTTGTCCAATTTTGCAAACATGTGGTTCTCACGAAGGCGTTGGAGGATGGTCCTCCAACGCCTCAGAGACAATCGTCTCTATGCAAAATTAGAGAAGTGTATCTTTGAACAGACTCATCTTCCATCTTCCATTCTCAGGGTCCATGGTTTTACCATGGACCCTGAGAATCTTCAAGGAATTCGAGATTGCCCTCAGCCTGTAGGCCTCCGTGCCTTACAAAGATTACTCGGATTCACAAATTATTACAGGAATTCCATCGCTAACTACTCCACACTAGTTGCACCACTCACGGCCATGACTAGAAAAAGTAGTAACCTTCAAGATTGGAGCCCTAAGACTCAATCTGCTTTCCACGCCTTGAAAGAGGCCTTCTGCACCAGACCCTGTCTATGTCACCCAGATCCTAACCGCCCCTTCATCGTCGAAGTTGAAACCTCCGCCAGTGGAGCTGGGTGGTTCTGAGCCAATATTCCTCTAAGGAGGTCTTAGTACCCTGATCCTACTCACACAAATTTTCTCCCACAGAGCAAAACTATATGATTGGGGACCGTGAACTCTTAGCTGTAAAGTTGGCCCTTCAGGAATGGCACCCCTGGTTAGAAGGAGCACAGCATAAGTTCATGATCTTAAGAGATCACAAGAACCTTGAACACTTAAAGGAAGCCCAGTTTTTGAACCTCAGACAGGCCCGCTGGGAGCTGTTCTTTGAATGTTTTAACTTTGAACTCCGCTATCGTCCAGCTGCAAAGAACACCTGAGTGGATGCTCTCTCTCGCCCGAAGATACGCCCGAAACTCCTAGACACATTATCGACCCAGCTTGCGTAACCCTTGCAGTTACCAACACGGTGCCAGCTGGGAAGATGGTGGTCCCACACTGTCTCCAAGAGTGCATCCTCCGCTGGGCCCATGACTCTAAGTTGGCCGGTCATCCGGGTTGGGCTCAGACTCGAGATTTTAAGAAGACATTACTGGTGGCCTAGCATGGTTAAAGATTCCCGCAGTTATGTGGACTCCTGCCCCATCTGTGCACTGCAAAAACCTCCGACTGGCCATCCTTGGGGACTCCTCCAACCCCTTCCGGCTCCCACCGAACCCTGGTCAAGCATCTCTACTGTCTTCATCATCGATCTACTACCATCAAAGGGCAACACAGTCATTTGGGTTATCGACCGTTTTTCAAAAATGACCCTCTTCGTTTTGCTCCAGAGTCTCCCTTCGGCTCCTGAATTGGAAAAACTCTTCTTGAACAATGTATTCCGCTTACATGTATTACCCAAAGATTGTGGACCACAATTCGCTGCCAATACTGGAAATCCCTGTGTAAAAAGTTTGATATTTCCCTGAACCTGACTTCAGCCTACCTACCTCAAGCGAATGGCCAGGCCGAGGGCACAAATCGCTCCCTGAAGACGTTCCTAAGATCCTACATCAATGATCAACAGGATAACTGGTCCGACCTCTTGCAGTGGGCCGTGTTATCCACAATACCCACATCGCTTCCGCCACTGATGTCTCTCCCTTCTCCGTAGCATTTGGTCGCCAGCCACGCCTGCCTCTACCAGTGCCGCTTTCCATACCCTCACCTGCAGCTCAGTCTATGGCACAGACGATCCACCGTCTCTGGATCCAGGTCAAGGAAAGACTGAGTCAGGCTGCCGAGAGAGCCAAACACTTCATAGACGCTCATCGTACAGCACCCCTGTTCCGGCCTGGCCAGAAGGTCTGGCTGAGCACTAAACACATCAGACTACATCTCCCTTCTCAACGTCTGGCTCCCAGATTCATCGGACCATTTCCGATCACCCGATGCATAGGTGCTGTTACTTACCAGCTGCAACTTCCCACTTCCATGGGAATCCACAACACATTCCATGTGTCATTATTAAAGCCATTTGTCTTGTCCTGGCCCTCTCGAAGACCTCCTGAGCCTACACAACCAGATGCTGAACCTGAGGACATCCTCCAAGTAAAAGAAGTGTTGGATGTATGACACCATAGAGGCCATTGGGAATACCTCCTGTTGTGGGAGGGCTTTGGGCTGGAGGAGAACTCCTGGGAGCTCTCCCACCACATCTACGACAAGGATCTCCTCGCTGAATTCCACCGGACCCATCCTGAGAAGCCCAGTCCGGTAAGGTGGAGGCCTAGAAGGGGGGTACTGTTGCGCTTCCCGGCCACACTGGTGCCGCAACCGGGCCTGCTCACCTGACACAACCGTCTACCAGCTCCTCTCTCAATCCCAGCTCTGCTCGACTGCAGCGTCCACAAGTGTCCCCAGGCCCACCGGGGCCTTCTACCTCACAGTGCTCCTCACGTCGGGGCTCAGCGTCCTCCTCGGTGTTGGCTCCGTCCCCTAGCGCGCGCACACGCGGAACTCGGGTGAACTTAAAGGGCCAAGTGCAGGAAAACCTCGGGCGGCGCCTGATTCTGACGTCACCTGAGCCCTATATATATGCAGGGCTCAGACACTAGCTCAATGCCTTGGCAATCGGGTTGTACACTCCGGTGTTCTCTAGTTTGCCTGTTCCAGTGTCTCCTGTTCCAGTGTCTCCTGTGTCTCGTTCCAGCATTTCCTGTGTCTCCTGTTCCAGCGTCTCCTGTTCCTTTGTCTCTCCTGGTAGTACCCTTCGGACTGATCTCACGGTACTGACCTTTGCTTGTTCCTGACCTCGTCTGACTGCTGCCTAGATCCGACCTCTGCCTGTTCAATGACTACTTGTTGCAACCGTCCCTTCCCGATGGCTTCACTCCGCCTACGTTTCTTTCTTTGCACCTCCTCTCGCTATGGATGTGTTAGAATCTCCATGAGGAGTTAGCAATCTGTTAGTGATCTGTTAGCAATTTGCTAGCAATTCACTGTATATCTGCTGCTCGAGTTAGCAATCTGTTATGGAGAAGATGCTTGATGGGAGGAGCAATCAGATAGGAGGAGCAATCTGTAGAGAAAGCTTGTAGTGGGCTCCTGGAGAGGGAAGAGTCAGCAATCTTGTAGTGTCTCAGATATCATCTTGCTAAGGAGTAGCAATCTGTAATGAATCTGATATAGTTGTGGGAGGATCCCTGGGCCGATGGCAGATGACCACGCTCTCGGGAGGATACCCCAAGAGGGACCACCGGCTAGTCTGAAGTATGGAGACAGACACACATTAGTTCTTTTATTAAACAGGTTATTAGAAACCACCACAGGTGGCAGTAGTGAGCTGATATGCCCGGCAGAGCTGTAGTCCTTCAGATACTGGAACAACGATCCCAGGATGGCTGAGCTGTTGAGAAACTGTAGAAAGTGAATAGGCAGAGTAGGCAGAGTTCATGAATAGAACTAGATGACAAAACTCACATAAGGTCTCAAGTAAGCTCAGGAGCTGGAAAGGATTAGGCCCTCGAGGAGCGAGTACCTGGTTCCAGGGAAAGCTCTGAGAGAGCGATGGTAACTCACATTTGATTGTAGCAGTGATAGCTTCCAGGCAGTAGAGAATCTTCAGAATGTTCAGGAACATGGGCCCTCGAGGAGCGAGTACCGGTTCCTATCTGTAATCTGAAAATAAAGAAAAGAGCGAGGCCCCCGAGGAGCGGGTACCTCTGGTAACTCCAAGGAGACAGAGTAGCTTGGAATGAATCCCTTTGCGTTTCCTTGTCCGTATCCTTGCTAACTTGGGTTGTAAGCATTTTCAAAGACCTTTAAATATTGGAAGCAGATGACGTCATCTTAGGGGGACACCCCTGAGGTTCGCGCCCTTGCTGGTACAAGAGTCGGGATGTGTGTGCCCTAGGCATCAGGACAAGATGGCGGAGTAGCAGCGTCGATCTGGTTCGGGTACGCCGGAGGGAGACGGCATGGAGCCGCCGTAGTAGCCAGCCGTCCATCAGACCTGGAAGGAGTCGCCACAGAGGTAAAGAGGGCGGAGTGAGGGCATCAAGCAGCAACAGACGCAACAGTACCCCCCTTCAAAGGGCGATCTCCTCTTCGGGTACCAGGCTTAGGTTTGAAAGGATGTACGAGGTGGAACTGATGAAGCATCTTTTTGTCCAAAATATTGGTCTGAGGCTCCCAAGTGATTAAATCGGGGCCGAAGCCTTCCCAAATCAGAAGGTATGCAAAAGTCTTGCCTCTGTTATGAATATCCAGAATCTCTTTGATCTTGATTTCTAATTCGTCTTCTGCAATGATGACAGATGGATCTTGAGATATGGAAGAATCTTGCAGAGTGTTATGGATGATATCAGCAGCAATGGATGGGACTGCTGCGGAAGACACTGAAGGTTTCAGTGGAAGTCGTGATGATAGAGTACGTCCAAAATCCACTTCTAAAGATGACTCTCCAGTAGAGTTGCTGGATGAGAGATGAAGTAGAATTCAGCAAAAATAAATAGCTGCTATGGACGTCACTGAGGCTTCAGCGGAAGCGGTGATGTTGGTGTGCATCCAAATCTACTTCTAAAGATGATGATATTACCGGCGGAAACAAACTAGCTGGTTGCCAGAGATATCTTCTTCGGATCTATATGTGCTGTGGCTCAAACACATCCTCCGAATTGCTTCCTCGGTGAGAACTGAGGAAGGATACACTCGTCCTTCTGGTGGCACCAAAATTCTTAGACCCATGGCACCATACAAGCCCCATGTGGAGGAAGTACACCAACCGCCTTTTCGGAGAAAACTTCTCTGAAGGATGCATCTTGGGGCGGCAGTCCTGGCCTCGCTGGAGTTGTAGGCTTGCATTTGATAGATGAGATCTCCTTAAGGCACCTCCCAAACACTCTGGGTCCCCTTGTGAGAGATCTAGGGATGCCCAGTCAATTGGGGTTGGTGCATCAGCAGCCAGGGTAACCCCAAGACGATAGGGTGCATAGCCTTTTCCAGAACACAGAAGGAGATGGTTTCCATATGGAATGTGACAGATATCTCTAGGTTTATAATCCGTGAATGTGAATAGATGTTGTATCTTCTTCGGATCTATAATGTGCTGTGGAACATCAGGCACATCTTCTGAGTGAACAAGCGTAACAGCACGTTTGCTCTGATGTCTCGATCTCTAGATCAGTGTGCGAAGCGAAGATACATAAAGAGATCCGTGAAGACGGTTAATGTTGAACGCCTTTGAGCCAAGGTGAACGTAGAAGGCGCTATGAATAACAGCAGCAATGAATTGAACTGCCATGGACGTCACTAAGATCTTTAGGAGAAGTGGTAATGCAAAGGAACATCCAAAGCCCACTTCAAATTGTGATGCAATCACTAAGATCTTCAGGAGAAGTAGCAATGTAAAGGAACGTCCAAAGCCACTTCAAATTGTGATGCAATAAAGGATCTTCTTGTTTGACAAAAGGACTCCTCAGGTCTTCCACCAGACATCTGAGAATAAGGTTGCCTCCTGCCCCTGAGTCCATCAGGGCAGGAGTCTGAACCGAAGCCAGTTCGCAGATCACAGAGACTGGGAGAGAGAGCGGAGGAGAAAACGCCGTATGGCCCAAGAACAGTCCTCCCACGGGACTTAGGCCCGTCCGTTTCCCGGATGAATAGGGCATGCAGAAACATCATGGCCGGGCTGACCACAATATATGCACAGTCCGCGTTTCTTCTGAAATCTTCTCTCCTTGGAGGTCAAGTGTCCATGACCAAGTTGCATTGGTTCATCTTTAGCAGCAGCAGCAGTTACTGGAACCATCCGAAGTGCAGTGGTAATACTAGCCTGTTTCAACCCAGGTAACACCTTAGACTGGAGTTCCTTCACCTTGTCTTGGATCTTTGCGTTTCCTTGACCGTATCCTTGCTAACTCGGTTTGTTAGTGTTTTCAAAGACCTTTAAATATTGGAAGCAGATGACGTCATCTCAGTGGGACGCCCCTGAGGTTCGCGCCCTTGCTGGTACAAGAGTCGGGACGCGCGCGCGCCCAAGGCATCAGGACAAGATGGCGGAGTTGCAGCATCGAGCCAGTCTGGGTACGCCGGAGGGAGATGGCATGGAGATGCCGTAGTAGTCAGCTGTCCATCAGACCCGGAGGGAGTCGCCACAGAGGTAAAGAGGGCAGAGTGAGAGCATCGAGCAGCGATGGATGCAACAAGATGGACGCCTGGCTGCCACAGCATCTGCCTGCCATCCTCTCCGGTGTCCCCGGACCAGCTTGGGCACTGCCTCCCGCCATGCTCCGCTGGTACCTTAGGGCATACGCGCCGCGTGGCCCGGCCCTCACTCTTATTTCCTACTTGGCACGAACCTCAGGGGCGTCCTCCTGTGATGACGTCACGCTGCCCGGATATTTAAAGCCTATGATGTTTGCTAGCCTTTGAGTTAGCACAGATGGGATTCGCTCTCCGTACCCAGCTACTCTGCCTCTCCAATTTTCCATTGGACTCTTAACGCTAATGGGGTACCCGCTCCTCGGGGCTTCACTTGCTTTTCAGGTCGCTATCAGGAAACCGGTACTCGCTCCTCAAGGGTCCATGTTCCCTGACTCGCTGCCTGCTCCTACCTTCTCTTCTGCCTGGAAGGATTCACTTTCTTCAACACCAGTGAGTACTACCATCTTCACCTCAGAGCTGTTCCCTGGAACCAGGTACTCGCTCCTCGAGGGCCTGCCTCCATTCCAGCCCTAGTGCTATCTCCTACGTGGAACCACTGTGTGAGTACAGTACCTTCAAGCCTCTCAGCTCTCAGGGATCAGGTACTCGCTCCTCGAGGGCCTGCCTCCATTCCAGCCATAGTGCCATCTCCTACGTGGAACCGCTGTGTGAGTATATTACCTTCAAGCCTCTCAGCTCTCAGGGATCAGGTACTCGCTCCTCGAGGGCCTGCTCTCCCTATCCTGGGGGTTCTCCATATTGGGGCTTTGTGCATATTCCACTGTACTCATTATTCTCAGTTCTTTCCACTACAGCACTGCTACCAGAGGAGTCGCTGTTCCAGCGCCTGAGGGATACTAGCCCAGCTGGGCTACTTCTACTGCTCACTACTGCCACCTCTGGTGGCTTTATCACATTGTCCAGGATCTTTTATAAGATGAATCTCAGTGTTTGTGTGTCCTAAGCTGAGCCTGACCTGTGGCCCCTCACGGGACTTCCCCCCTGTGGGCGTGGTCAGCTGCCACAGTGTCCAAGGGTCCACCCAAACCTCACTAATTATAACTACTCCTGATTGCTACCTGGAACTTGACCTCTGCCTAACCTCCCAGATTCACCACAGGTACTGACCCCTGCTTCGGCTGACCTTTCTGGACTGGCCTTGATCCTCGCTATCCACTCGGACTCTTACTGGCCTCCTGTGACCTCTGGACATTCCTGCTTGGACATTGACCGTGCACCCTTGTTTGTGGTGGGCACTCCCCTGCGCTTCCTCTCTAGGAGACCCTGTGAGGCCCACCTAAGTCCAGGCGGCCCGGGTAACCAAGGGCTCAACCTGAGGGAACCCCAGGTTGCTATTGGCAAAGCTCCAGCTAGCCTCTGTCTCCTCCTGTGCTCCGCCTCCTGGTGGCAGGTGCTCTCCGGGTCCGACCGGAGGGCCGTACCAAGGGTCCACCTCCAGCGCAACAAAATGTTTGCTGTGTTAGAATATTTTAGTGACATTTAACCTTTTTTTGGAATACTCAGTGCTTTAAGAAAAGTTGTACTTTACTCAATGTAAAGTTACACCTGCCTGTTTTGTAATTGATAGCAAAACTATTTCCGTGTTTCCTTGGTAATCACTTCGAAACAGTACCTGTGCTCGGCAGCATTACACTAGTTTAGTTAGAGAAAATCCAGAGCAGAGTGCTTGAATTTGACTGGATCAGAGTTAATGTAAGAGTAAATTTTGATTTTAAAGTCCAAAAATGCTCCAAACATTTTTTCTAGGTGACAAAGGACTGCCCTACACTAGTCATCATCAATCTGCATTACCACAAACATTTGCTAAACTCAAAAATCATCTGCTAAGTCCAATAACTAATTATAGGAGTTGTCTTACGAGGGTACTTAGAGAGGAGCAGAGAGAGAGAGTTTTTAATTAAGAATAATACTTACTATTGATGAAAATCTGAAACAATTTTGCCGAATCTCAGGCAAAGCCGTACGCCCCTTTGGCGCGCGCGGCTTCGGCAGCGCGCCGGCGGCAGCTGCGCGCCGCAGAAAGGGGTGGTTTTAAGGCCTACCGTCGCCTTTCTGGCAGAGGTAAGTCCAATCAGGCCGGGACGTATCCTCACCTTGCAGAAGCAACAAAGTTAATCAGGCCGGGACGTGTCCTCACCCTCATAAAAGGCAATTTCAGCTGTTTAAACAACCTCTCCGGGTCCTCTCTCCTTCCCCCGAAGAAGTTGCAGAAAGGGGCGGTTTTAAGGCCTACCGTCGCCTTTCTGGTGACGTCAGAGGTAAGTCCAATCAGGCCGGGACGTATCCTCACCTTGCAGAAGCAACAAAGTTAATCAGGCCGGGACGTGTCCTCACCCTCATAAAAGGCAATTTCAGCTGTTTAAACAACCTCTCCGGGTCCTCTCTCCTCTCTCCTTCCCCCGAAGAAGTTGCAGAAAGGGGCGGTTTTAAGGCCTACCGTCGCCTTTCTGGTGACGTCAGAGGTAAGTCCAATCAGGCCGGGACGTATCCTCACCTTGCAGAAGCAACAAAGTTAATCAGGCCGGGACGTGTCCTCACCCTCATAAAAGGCAATTTCAGCTGTTTAAACAACCTCTCCGGGTCCTCTCCGGGTCCTCTCTCCTCTCTTGATATAAATAATCTTAAAAACATATGCCACATTCGAAAAGGAAAGCAAGGATTAGGGAGTTGGGGGCTGGACCCCAGAGCCCAGTTACCTTGCAACCTACGATTGAAGGTTTCATGCTTCCCGCAGTGGCTTCGATAACTCCGCAGCAGTCCTTGGCATTCAATCCAGAGGAGCGTGTGGATTGTTCGCCGGACTTACAAGTCAGCCTAAGTCCCGGAGCGCCGTCTACCCCTCCTTTTCCCTCAGGAATGTTACTAACACCAGAAAGACGAACAAATGACAGAGAAGTTCCTCTAGTCATAAGTGACTCTATCCCGGAACCAGGAGCTGCTGGGTTCACGGAGGGCATTATGCGGGGGAACGAAGTATTGACTTCCCCCGAAATCTTAGCCTCTACTCCTAGAGAGAAAATTTTAACATCTGGGGAATCAAGTAATCTTGTGGACATCCAACGAACTGAGTCTATTATATTACGCCCAGCTATTCCTAAACCCACTGAAATTACTATGGACTCCATATGGACTGCAATAATGGTTTTAGAAAAGTCAGTATCTTCTCTTGTTGATGTCACCTCTAGTTTGGCAGGGAAAATTCACCCTATGGAATTAAGTATTTCCACAAATACGCAAAATATAGCTCAGTTAGAACAAAAGGTGTCTACCTTACAAGCTAATCAAATACAACTGATTAAGTCTGATATAATTCAGCAAAGAAAGCTAGAGAATATTGAAAATTCGATTAGATATTTAAATCTCCGCATACTCAATTTTCCTTTATTTGAAAAAATTTCTCCTTTAGAAATGTTCAAAAAATACTTGATGGAAGTATTAAAAATTCCTAAAGAATTGATGCCTACATTGGCAAAAATTTATATGACAAAAACTGTTTCTACAACATCAACTGATCAAGTGCCTGAGTTAGACATGAACTTGACACAATTCTTAGAAACATCTGGGGAAATAAAACCTACTAAAAGAGGAACTATGTTCATACAATGTGTTTTCGCACAAGATAGAGAAATGATATTAAAAGCTTTTTTCCGCAATAGAAAGATACCTTTTTTGGGGCAGTCCATTTGGGTTTTTCCAGATGTCACACGTTCCACTCAGGAACGTAGGAAAAGATTTCTTTCATTGCGGAATGATGTGGTGGGCATGGGAGCCAAGTTTACTCTTAGGTTCCCATGCCAATGTATAGTGAATAAACAAGGGGTTAAGAATGTATTTTTTGAACCTGATCATTTACAAACCTGTTTAAGCTCATGTTACGCTTGGGCTGAGTTCAGGGGTAGTGAACACCACCCAAAGGGGTGGCTCCAGGTGGAGAGAGACAGGGATGGCTGGAAACCGTGGCTGGGTCAGGGCAGACAACAAGAAGCAGTGTCTGGGTCTAGGCTGGGTCAGGGCAGGCGGCAGAGCAAGGCAGGTCAGAAGGCCCGTAGGCCACACACACACAGACGGCCCGTAGGCCAGACACCGTAAGCGGGGCAAGGCAGGTCAGAAGGCCCGTAGGCCACACACACACAGAAGGCCCGTAGGCCACACACCTGTAAGCGGGGCAAGGCAGGTCAGAAGGCCCGTAGGCCACACACACACACAGAAGGCCCGTAGGCCACACACCGTAAGCGGGGCAAGGCAGGTCAGTAGGCCCGTAGGCCACACACACACACAGAAGGCCCGTAGGCCACACACCGTAAGCGGGTCAAGGCAGGTCAGTAGGCCCGTAGGCCACACACACACACAGAAGGCCCGTAGGCCACACACCGCAAGCGGGGCAGAGAGCCCGTAGGACCGCATGCACAGTAAGCAAGGCAGGGCAGGGCAGAAGGTCCGAAGACCATACACAGCACAAGGTAGAAGGCCCGAAGGCCGCGCAGGGCAAGACAAGACAAGGTAGAAGGCCCGAAGGCCGCGCAAGGCAAGGCAAGACCGAAGGCCCGAAGGCCACCAAGACTAGGCTAGACAAGACAAGGTAGAAGGCCCGAAGGCCGCGCAAGGCAAGGCAAGACAGAAGGCCCGAAGGCCACGCAAGGCAAGGCAAGACAGAAGGCCCGAAGGCCGCACAAGGCAAGGCAAGGCAAGACAGAAGGCCCAAAGGCCGCGCAAGGCAAGGCAAGACAGAAGGCCCAAAGGCCGCGCAAGGCAAGGCAAGACAGAAGGCCCAAAGGCCGCGCAAGGCAAGGCAAGACAGAAGGCCCGAAGGCCACACAAGGCAAGGCAAGACAGAAGGCCCGAAGGCCACGCAAGGCAAGACAGAAGGCCCGAAGGCAGGGCAAGGCAAGACAAGGTAGAAGGCCCGAAGGCCACGCAAGGCAAGACAGAAGGCCCGAAGGCAAGGCAAGGCAAGACAAGGTAGAAGGCCCGAAGGCCACGCAAGGCAGGCTAGAGCAGGGAGCCCAGGTGAGCTCGATGCCGAAGCACCGAGGCAACTGTCAGGCAGGGTTATAAGGGCACACCCAGAGCATAGAGTGGACAGAGGAGATGGACTGGGCCTGTCAGGAAAGCCAGCTCTAGAGGGACCCCTGGTGGTGAGGCGGTTGCACAGCAGCCACAGCCGTAACAGCTCAGGTTCCTTGGTAAGTCAAAATCAAGGTATATCTTGATTCACGGTTTGAGATGATAAATGCCACTAATGTCTCTATTTCCAACATTACAACAAATGAGATTTTCCAAATTTCTTTGATCGCTCAAGAATAGGAGCTGTCTTTCGTTTCATTAATATTACATGGAATAATGTTGCAGCTATCTTATTCTATGTATAAAGTAATAATATTTCAAAAATATTAATTGTTTAAAGATAGTTAACTGCATCAATCCATTGTATTTTCTCTCATGTTTTTACCTGTATGAAAGGTTAAAAATTCTATAAATAAATAAAAAAAAAAAAAATCATCTGCTAGTATTAATGCCCATGTTTAAAAAAACTATTACTTTTACCATCAAAATAAAATTTAGATAAGGATCCCCAGCCAATCCCAAGCCCCAATTTAATTCAATTTGGGTGTTTTTAAGGGATTTTACCCATAAAAATTATTAGGGCTCAAAAAAGGTCAATTTTCAGTTTCAGATTCACTTTTTGAATCCAGGAAGAGGCATCCTCAGTGTCTCTGAGGTCTGCCCCAATATTTACCGTAATGTATTTTAGGTTTGTTGCATTTGGCTGTTGAGGTTTTTTTGGGGGGTTTTTTTTTTACTTTTCTTGTTTCTATTTACAATGGGACCATGTCTGACGTCAGCGGACTCACGGCCCACTTCATCATCACACAAGGAGCTTTCCCAGGGCCCCCAAATGCTCTTCTCAGTTTTTTTATTTAAAACACAGAATACTTTTTTAAAACTGTTTTACTCACTGCTGTGGCCAGGTTAGGACCAGAAAGTCTTATTGCTCTGACTCCGCCTCCCCCTCACCCACTGCTGTAGCTCCAATAATGCCACGGGAAGCCTTTTTATGCTCCTGCTGCTCAGCCCTGGCCTCGTCTGTGCCGGAGGAGTCTTCCCCTGCGCTTGCAGCTCTCTGAAATGTGGACCTCTGTCTCCACTGTGCAGTGGGGAGCTCCATCCTGCTCCCACGGCATTCAGCGCAATAGCAGCTCACACTCGCTCCTGCAGCAGAATGCTGCCCTCCTGCAGCCACTCACAGCTGGGTTCATAGTCCTGGGCTTCACCTCTAACTGGCTCACACTTCTTAGCTTGGCTATCAGGCCATCCAAAGTGCTGGAGCAGCTTTATGCTGACTCCAACTGTAGGACTCCACAAATCTGGGTTTTCTCATAAACGCCCCTAGCCTCACCAAGGTCCCATGCTGCTCTGTGGGTTTCAAGGCTGTGCATGCAGCCACCTTCCAGCAGGTAATTATTTTTTTTTTAATTTATGATTTTTTTTAACCCCTTTATTTACACCTTCAATAGCACCCATCTCTTATGGTAGGCCCATCAATGTTACAGAAGTTCCTTTTAATTGTATGCAGCTTCTTTATAGTGGTAACTATAAAGGCAAGAGTCACACTGAGTACCAGGGCTTACTCAGGCAAAGTCCTCCCAATCCATGGTGTGGATTCTCAAGATGGGAGGAGGGGAGGATACACCTTAAGAGCTCAAAGCATTGTGTAAAAATCTCTTTCTGGGGGTTTATGCTCATTCTCTGTCTCTGTATTTTTTTGTGAAAATAAGCAGATGGGACACTTGAGTAGGTTGTTCCAAAATAAAAATTTACTGTCTAATGGTAATTAGAAAGCACCAAACACATTTTCTTCTTTTTACATAGATAATCATTTCCATACATGAAATCTGAAATTTAATCTGTGTCTATAATCCCTTGATATTATCCCAGAAGTCCCCTTCCTTTGAGTGGAAAATAAGGCTGCCACAAGTGGAATGGAATGAATCACCTATCCCTAATATCTGTGGTCCACTTTTTGAATCCAAAATCTTATTTTCTGTTTCTCTTTTGCAGATTTTCTGGTGGGGATCCTCAAGTCTTTCCTGGAGATGGTAGTCTTCCACTCTCTACCTCTCGTCCTAAAAGTCACTGGGATCCTTTGGACTGAAAGATCCAAAATTAATATAACTGTAAAATGAATCCTTCTTCTCCACCCCTCTCTTGCGAGCAGGAAGGGTGGATAAAAAAGAAACTCTTCTTACCAACGAAAATTACCAAATATTCAAAAGTACCAAAAAACATCAAAACGCTGAAGTCCATTATCCAACCACTTGGTATGAGTCAGAATATGTGGGCTCTCATTTTTTAAGCTATTCTTCAAAGGTTTTAGGTCAATACTGGGTAAAGTTATGGGAACTCCAAAAATAGATCCTCACATTTCAACTTCTAGCAAAAATGTCATAGGAAACTACGGACCACCTGCTCATATGCAGGCAGAACAATACCATTGCTGTAGACTCCAATCGGGGTGCTGTGGCAAGATGGAATATCCCTCTACCCCTAACCTGCTGGGTCCTTACTAGTTGGTAAAATTTTTCAGAGAGATCCCAAGGAGTCTCTGTTTAAAATTGATAGTATGTCTTTTTAGAATCTATACTTCCTGTTTTAAATACATGGAAAAGATGGACTGCTCCATCTGCCTACTTACAGCTACAGTAGGTTAAAAAGACCCAAAGGCTAGAAACATTTGTAAGTTCTAAAGCCTATAAAATTAACATAATTTCTGCCCCTGCATAGTAAACTTTGTCATGTATCTTACACACCATTGTATCACATAAAAGTCAGAGGGGTAATTCATTAGTACATAGCACAATCATGATTTTGTGCTAATGGTCACTTTGCTTCTCCAAAACAAAATTATTGCACTCTCATGCTTAGACATCAGGAGTCTATGCATTAACCTATGTTAAAAATGGCAGGATAATGATGTATTTTCTTTGACATTAGATGCAAAGTCTGAGGGTAGGAAGTACCTGTGAACTTTACACCTAGACAAGAAGTTTGAAAATTGTCCGTCCCCCCCCCCCATGTGAGCTGTATTGAAAGCAGCACTGGGCACGTTAACTGCTTATTGTATATAAATTCTATAAAGACCATGGCAAAAGAGAAGCCACAGGCACTCACAGCAGATGCAACCCGGACTGCAAATTGAACAGATGGTATCTTTTGGAAGCAGTAGTGCCAATATTAATTTTGGAAGGCTTTGCTTGGTGTAACAGCTCCACAAAAAAAGAAGGAAAAGTCTGCCTTTTACAAATTGCACTTCCTACACTGTTTATAGTACTGGTAAATATGACTTGTATAGCTAGTCTTTCATGTTGAGGGACTGATTGGGGAGAGATCTAATAATTTCTTTTCATCAATAAATATGCCAAAGAGATGTATAGTTTAATAGTGATGAAGTGTCCTTCAATCATCTAGGTGTTCAATGATGGCATTTCTTGCACTGAAACATTTTTGTCGCATTACAGGCATGCATTAAACACATATTTTCTAAGTCGAGGAGAAGAAAAAAAAACACATACCATATGCTATCTGAGAAATGACCACAGCAGATGAAAATGGAGAAGTGACCGAGATAGAATGCAAAAGGTATTGACAATGTGCTAATGGAAATTTGTGATGCCATCCTTTATGTAAAGAAAATGTCACAAACATTTGCCATCTGTGGGGTATACTGTGATGTCTTGGGAACAAGTTAAATGACAAGATCAGTGAATTTCCAAGAAACCAAGAATTATAGAAACTAATACAGTCCCCAGAAAAAAATGCTGAGAGCCTTTAGAGCCGTACCATTGCATAATATGAGAAATGATTACATTAGAGTGACTACATGTAAAAATAATAGGGATGTGCAGAAGGAAAAAATTTGTTTCGATTCGGTTTTTGTTTCGCCGGGACCCAAATTCATTGCATTAGTTTCATAGGGGGAAAACCAATTTGTTGATTAGTTTCATTCGTTGTCCATTTTCCCATTAAAGTCAATGGGAAAAGTATTTCAAACCTATTTATGGCTGCAGAATTGGGGTTTTCTTATCAATTCTGATGAAACTTCTGGGGAGCAATCATCAGAATGAGAAAATAGGCCCAAGGTACTTAGACTGTGGCAAAGTGGCAACAAAGTGGCATGAATAGCCTAAGGCACTGTAAAGGGGCAAAGGGGTACCAGGAATGGCAAGAGTGCTTTAACAGAGGTGCAAAGCAGCAGCGAGAGTGTCAAAAACACACCACAGCCTCAAATGAGAGCACCGATAACAGTTGCATGAACCCTCGAAAGCAGCACGACAGGCAAAGTGACAAGACATGAGGCATCAACATCCTACAGCACAATGAAGGGGGAACATAGCAAGCAGATAGACTAGCACCAACAGACTGAGGAACCATGATAGTGGTAAGAACACCACAAGGAGCAGAGTGAGTCATCTGGTGTATGGCAGCAAGGCAGAGTGGCAGAAAGTTGATAGGGGCAAGACAAGCTGGCAGAGCGGAGGTAGTCAGGTCCCTGTGGTTTTGATAGGGGCAAGACAGGCTGGCCCCGGGGAGAGTTCCCTTTCCTTTGCGCAGGAAATGGCTCCCTAGAATGGGTTCGCCCCTAGAGTGGAGCATGAGCCTTCAAGCTTAAAATAGCACTGCTATACCAATATATGTGAGTCTGCAAAACTGCCCACTGACACCCAGTACACTGCCTTCTTGGCTTAAAAGAGCACAGAGAGACAGTCTGAGTTCAATAAAAAAAAAAAACTGCAGTTAAAAAAAAAAGCCTGGCTTGGCACAGCAGCAAAAATGAAGAAATATCTTTTTCAATAGAAAATCCTATCACACTAGCAAGAAATTGTTATGTTTTGTAGGGTTTGGGTGGACCCTTGGACACTGTGGCAGCTGACCATGCCTACGGGGGGAAGGGGCCACAGGTCAGGCTCAGCTCCGGACACACAGTTTATATTTTTTATTAGACAGTTTATGAAGCCACCAGAGGTGGTGATAGTGAGTAGATGATGGAGCCCGGCCGGGCTAGTATTCCTCAGGGCGCTGGAACAACGGCTCCTCCGGTAGCACTGCTGTAGGAAGAAAAACTGAGAAAATGAGTACACTGAGATATTCACAAAGTCCCCAGTCTGGAGAAGCCCCGAGATTGGAAGAGCTGGCCCTTGAGGAGCGAGTACCAGATCCCTGGGCACAGAGACTCGTTGGCAAGTACTCACGCAGCAGTTCTCCATGGAAGATGGCACTGGCGCTGGAACGGAGGCAGGCCCTCGAGGAGCGAGCATCTGGTTCCAGGGAGACAGCTCTGAGGAGTAGATGGTAGTTGTACTCACTGATGGTGTCTGTAGCGAATTATTCCAAGTAGAAGAGGAGATAGACACAGGCAGGGAACATGGGCCCTCGAGGAGCGAGTACCGGTTCCTGATAGCGACATGAAAGAAGCAGAGAGGCCCCCCAGGAGTGGGTACCTCGTTAACAGCAAAGAGTCCAAATAGAAGTTGAAGGCAGAGTAGCTGGATACGGAGAGCGAATCCCATCCGTAGGAATTCCCTTGCTAACTCAAAGGCTAGCAATAAACAACAGGCTTAAATATCCAGGCAGCGTGACATCATCACAGGGGGATGCCCCAGAGGTTCGCGCCAAACAGGCAATAAGAATGAGGGCCGCACAATGCGCACCCCCTAAGGTACCTGAGGAACATGGCGGGAGGCAGCGCCCAAGCCGGTCTGGGGACACCGGAAAGGACGGCGGGCAGACGCCATGGCAGCCAGACCTCCACAGGGAGCAGGAGTCGCAAAAAAAGAAAGGTAGGCAGAGTGAAACCGTCGTCTCCCACTCACAACAACCAAATCCTGCTTGCAACTTACCTCAGGGGTAAAATTTAAAAATAAGCAGCAAAATGCCACTACTACGTAGCAGCTTGTCT
Organism: Rhinatrema bivittatum; assembly: GCF_901001135.1. NCBI lineage: Eukaryota > Metazoa > Chordata > Amphibia > Gymnophiona > Rhinatrematidae > Rhinatrema > Rhinatrema bivittatum. The sequence goes on along the minus strand of NC_042620.1, from coordinate 305,691,644 downwards.
CTGTGGGACAGACCAAGAGACCATCTGAGATCAATAAAAAAAAGTGTGGTCAAAAAAAGCATGGCTAGCAAGGGCACTGCAGCAAAATCGAACAAATATGTTTTTCAATGGAAAATTCTATCAAAGTAGCTAGCAATTGAGTACAGATTTGAGACACTCAGACTGTGTGTACAGCCACCTCCCCAGACCACCCCCACAAAGAAAGAGCATCGCACGCTATGTGCTTAACGTAAAAATAGTATAGCGTCATCAGGAACAGCGTCACAGAGCACTGAGTGAGCGCGGCGATTGGCTGCATTAGAAAAATGCTTAGCTCTGATAGGTTGCATTCTGGTCTCCTTGCCAACCTGTCTGACCCACTCTATGACAGGGCTGTGAGGTCACTTATGACTCACAGGAAAGGGATGGTTTTTGCTATGGATACTCCCACATGGCCTTCTCCTATTTCAAACGACTGATAAGAAATCACTGCAAGCCAAAAGAATGAAAGTAATAGGATGTTTCATTCGTGGGGGATTGCCACGCATTTCGCGAACCCATGAATACAATGAATAGGGACTTATGCGTTGCGGATTGCACATTAGTTGAAAATGAATGCACGTCCCTAAAAAATAATGCATAGTCTCATTTTAGAATGGAAGATTGAAGCTACAGTAAGTCTTCATTTAACTTTATATCAAATGAGTTTTAAAGTACATTCCACTTGCTCAAATCTGTTTGGAATTCAGACCAAATGTATTTTCAATCCAAGATAAAATTACATGAGGGCTGTCCTGTGCAGTATTTCATATGCAAAGATTTAATCTGGGAAAACTATTCATCCTATATTACTCTTTATCTGTCCAGGTTCTCTATACTTAAATACATTTCATAATTAGCAATTTGTAAGAGTAGAATGAAGACAATTATTAATTTGCAGTCTACCCATCATCCTCATAATTTTCATGATGACAATCTGGGGGCCAGAAGGACAGGGGCACAGTTCTCCCTTTCTAGCTTTTGTTCTCCGGCACAGAAGAGGTAAAAGGAGACACCCATCTTCTCTTTCTCTCTCTTACTCCATCATCAAGCACACATGTGGACTATTATAAAGCTAGCTCAGATATTTGTATAAATCCAGTACTATCTTACAGTATTCCCCTCAAAAAAAAAGGGGCAGATATTGTGCTTCATAGTATAGCAATAAAGCAACCCATTCTACCCAATCCTGATGTACAAGATCTCCTGTGCTCGCCTACAGTAGTCAACGAGCCTACAGTGAGTAGGAGTCTGAACACAGAACACTTCTTCCTTATGAACAATCTAGAAATATGTCAAAGACTAAAGTCACCAAAAAGATCCAAGGGGCTATTAATTTGATTGCATAATCTTCTTCACAGAATTCTTCTTGCTTCCTCTTCTCTCCGGATTCCCATGCTCCTTGATAACTTTGTGACTGTAAAAGATCTTCAACCTATCAGTCAGTAAGTGTATTTGGGGGGAAATCTTATAGCCAGCTGACAGAAAGCCAAGCCATGTCCAGTGATTGCCCTAATGTTTGCTAGGTTTATGGGGGCTGAGGAGAGATATTTATCAATGTCAGGGGTCCCTAGCCTGTTTTTAATAGATTCTATTCTTAACAGATATTGTTGCGCAAGGCCGACCATGGGCTATCCCCGGTGTCAGTTGCCCCTACGTCACTGAGAATTGCCGGCAAGACACCCTTCCGGACCAAGAGGTGGAAGGTTCCGGCACAACGCTGAGTTGTGACACACAGGAGACGCCACTCAGCTGAGCAAACGTCCCTAGGCATGCAGCGGAGTTCCTGATACTTAAATGGCCCACAGTGGAAACCCTTTACAACACTCCTCCCACTGATGTCATCGGAGCTTCCTTTTTAAGCCAGCTTGAACCTGGTTCTGATGCCTCAGCAACAGGTCTCCACTCCTGTGAGTAGCTGATTGTGTTCTGCGTTCCTGGTTCCTGCGTCCCTGTTTCCTACATTCCTCTTCTGGTTCTCTCCTGGTGTTCCTGCTCCCTTGTCTTCAGCTTCCTTCTCCCAGGACTGATTCTCTGGTTTGGACCTTGGCTTGCCTTGACTCGTCTTCTTCGTGGACTGACTTCTGAATGACCTCAGACCTCCTCTCGACTTCACTTGTGCTGCTGCCTGCCCTGACCATGGTTCTTCTTCACGTTCGCTGTTCTGCTGTCTGCCCAGACTTTGGCCTGCTTGGACCTTCTCTTAGCCTGCTCCTTTCTTCGGATACCATGTTTTTCAGAGGCTTGTGCCTAAGTCCAGCTGGCCCCAGCACCCAAGGGCTCAACCTGCAGGGAACGAGGGCTGGTAGTTGTGAAGTTCCTTTTAAGCCTCTGCACCTGCCCACTTCCGCCTGCTGACAGCAGGGACCTACAGGGCCTTGTCCTGTAAGTGGTGCCAACTTCGCTTCAGCACCGACAGAACTGATATTTTTTATTTTGTTTGTGATTTTATTGTTATGTTAAGATATGCTCCATTAGCTTCATTTTTTTTCACTATAAAATGATTAAAAATGTTTTAAATAAATAAGTCCCAAGAACAAGCAGACAATATATGATCTTCAAAGATGGCCATCTTTTATTGCACAACATAGATGCAAAATAGTGGCAAAAGTTATTCAAATTAACTGTACATGATGCAGGATGTAATTAAACATGTACAAAACAATCTATATAAAATTATCATGGTATATTGTAGGAAACTGTTTCTAAAGAAAAGAGGGCACATGTTTCAAAGATGGATGTAGCATAGCATGATGGATCTGAGAATCAGGATCTGAAAGAAATTCTGTGGCAAATAATCTTGAGAGTTAGGATTGCAACAACCTTTCTGCATCTTCATCATCATCCGTCTCCATCTGGTGCTGACTCAACGACAGGGAGAAGTCCAATGGAAATGATGCCTATGCTGGAATGCATGGCTCTTCCATATCCTCTGGCTCATGCAACTCATGCCCCTTAGCTTCTTTCTCCAGTTCTGTAATTGAAGAGGATTCCCCTTCTGGCACATACTGGGACCTACCTAAAGAAGATAATGCTTTGGTACAACTGGCCTGAGAATTTTGACCTGTGGATAGGAGAGCCATTTCTTGATTCTCTCCTACCTCAGTACAAAGCAATGTTGCACAGAAATGTACTGCAGATAAGTAGTCCTGTCTCCATTTCCCTGTAAGTCTACTGTCTGCTTATGATGGTATAGATTCTATTGAACATGTTGAAGTGGAGAGGGATCATACCCTCCTTCCCCACAGAAAATCTCCGCCGCCACCCTTTACTTATGAGTGCACATCATCTTAATCCAAACTTGAGAAATAGGAAATTATATCCTGTTTATATGAAGGTTTAGATGTATTCTGCTAAACCCTCTGGACTTGAGATTGATATTTGCAGGATTTCCTGATTAACTTTATTAGCTATGTGTTGGTACAGTATCTGATGACCTGTAAAATGGCTGAGATGGTCCATACCACCATTCACTTAGGGGTAGATTTTAAAAGAAGCGCGATCAGCCTACTTTTGCTTGCGCATCAGACTCAAGCAAAAGTACGCTGGATTTTAGTAGATACGCGCGGAGCCGCGCGTATCCACTAAAATCCTGGATCGGCGCGCGCAAGGCTATCGATTTTGTATAGCCTGCGCGCGCCGAGCCACGCTGCCTCCCCCCGTTCCCTCCAAGGCCGCTCCGAAATCGGAGCGGCCTCGGAGGGAACTTTCCTTTGCCCTCCCCTCACCTTACCCTCCCTTCCCCTACCGAACCCACCCACCCGGCCCTGTCTACACCCCCCCCTTACCTTTGTCGGGGGATTTACGCCTCCCGGAGGGAGACGTAAATCCCCGCGCGCCAGCGGGCCTGCTGCGCGCCGGGCCGCGACCTGGGGGCGGGTACGGAGGGCGCGGCCACGCCCCCGGGCCGTAGCCACGCCCCCGTACCCGCCCCCAAAACGCTGCCGACACGCCCCCGGAACGCCGCGACGACCGGGCCCGCCCCCCGACACGCCCCCGACACGCCCCCCTCCGAGAACCCCGGGACTTACGCGAGTCCCGGGGCTCTGCGCGCGCCGGGAGGCCTATGTAAAATAGGCTTCCCGGCGCGCAGGGCCCTGCTCGCGTAAATCCGCCCGGTTTTGGGCGGATTTACGCGAGCAGGGCTCTGAAAATCCGCCCCTTAATGTAAGGTAAAAGCCCCCTGTCCCTTGGCTGTTTTGGTATGTAGGCACTGTCAGGCCAATACAGTAACAATCGCGGGGGAGAGGGCAAACACCCGTTCTCCTGTGCACGCAATTCAGTAAATAAAAATATTCAAATTAGGGCCCGCAGTAAAAACAGGCATGTCCCTAGCGCCTCTTTTTTGACAGGAGCGGTGGCTGTCAGCAGGTTTGACAGCCGACGCTCAATTTTGCCAGCGTCAGTTCTCAAACCCGCTGACAGCCACGGGTTCGGAAACCGGACACCGGCAAAATTGAGCATCCGGTTTTCAATGTAAAATCGGCCACGGGCCGATTTTACATTTTTTTTTTTAAATGTTTAATTATTTTTAACTTTTGGGACCTCCAACTTAATATCGCCATGATATTAAGTCGGAGGGTGCACAGAAAAGCAGTTTTTATAGCTTTTCTGTGCATTTTCCCGGTGCCGAGAGAAATTAACGCCTACCTTTGGCTAGGCGCTAATTTCTGAAAGTAAAATGTGCGGCTTGGCTGCACATTTTACTTACTGAATCACGCGGTAATAACTAATAGGGCCATCAACATGCATTTGCATGTTGCGGGCGCTATTAGTTTCGGAGGGGGTTGGACGCACGTTTTCGACGCGCTATTACCCTTTACTGAATAAGGGGAAAAGCTAGCGCGTCGAAAAAGCGCGTCCAAACGCGGGTTAACAGTGCGCTCCGCCAGAGCGCACTGTACTGTATCGGCCTGTGTGTGAGTATTCTCACTATTTCTGCAGCTATGATTGCAGCCATGTCTCAGACTTCTCCTTAACTTTGTCAAGGACAAACTAATTTTCCTATATGCTGAACTGGATGCTACAGACCCCTTGATCTAAGTTGGGATATCCTCATGCTGCTCATAAATATCCTCCATTCTAGGTTCAGTAGCGCTGCTCACCTGCTTACAGACTGTTGCAACCGTTACTGCCCAATGGCTTCACTCTGCCTACCTTTCTTTTTCTGCGACTCCTCCTGCTCCTTGTGGACGTCTGGCTGCCGCAGCGTCTGCCCGCCGTCCTCTCCGGCATCCCCGGACCGGCTTGGGCGCTGCCTCCCGCCATGCTCCTCAGGTACTTTAGGGCGCGCGCGCCGCGCAGCCCTCATTCTTATTTCCTCTATGGCGCGAACCTCAGGGGCACCCCCCTGTGATGACGTCACGCTGCCCGGATATTTAAGCCTATTGTGTATTCCTAGCCGTTGAGTTAGCAAGGTATTTCCTATGAATGGGATTCACTCTCCATACCCAGCTACTATGCCTCCAACTTCTATTGGACTCTTTTCTGCTAACAGGGTACCCGCTCCTCGGGGTCCTCTCTGCTTCTTTCAGGTCACTATCAGGCACCGGTACTCGCTCCTCAAGGGCCCATGTTCCCTGACTCATTGCCTGTGTCCATCTCCTCTTCTCCTTGGAAGAATTCGCTACGGACACCATCTATGAGTACTACTACCATCTACTCCTCAGAGTTGTTTCCCTGGAACCAGGTACTCGCTCCTCGAGGGCCTGCCTCCGTTCCAGCACCAGTGCCATTTCCTACGTGGAACTGCTGTGTGAGTACTTGCCAATGAGTCTCTGCTCCCAAGGATCTGATACTCGCTCCTCGAGGGCCAGCTCTTTCTATCTCGGGGCTTCTCCATACTGGGGACTCTGTGAATGTCTTATTGTTCTCATTCTCTCAGTTCTTTTTACTACAACACTGCTACCGGAGGAACCGCTGTTCCAGCACCCTGAGGAATACTAGCCCAGCCGGGCTCCATCTTCTACTCACTACCGCCATCTCTGGTGGCTTCACAAACTGTCTAAATAAAGATATAATCTGTGTTTGTGTTTTCAGAGCTGAGCCTGACCTGTGGCCCCTCACGGGACTCCCCCCCCCCTGTGGGCGTGGTCAGCTGCCATAGTGTCCAAGGGTCCACCCAAACCTTACAAAACATAACACAGACCTGGGCTTTATGGTTGAGCAGGTGTGGTTTCCTACAATATTTTGAGATTCTTATATGGTAATTAGTATTTATTTTTACTACTAAAAGGTTATCACACCTTATTGTGCAGTAGCTATGATACAGCACTGTAACACAGAAAAAAAAATCTGATGTGATATTTTCATATATTAGTTTCATGCATTTTTGATCTCATAAATTTTATAGGTTGCATGCCATAATGTATCACAATTATCCCACTTCCATACATCTATTTCTATATGTCATAGTAGGAGGAGAATAAAAATGGGGGAAGGATACATAGATAATTCAGAGGACATAATCAAACAGAAAAGGAGCAAAATGAGTAAATTTCAGAGGGGAGTGAAGAAAGGATTTTACCAGTGTCTTTGGAATAGCACAAAACCCACATAGTATTGGGATTGCTTTAGTAATTACCCATTAATGTAGAACTTGAAAAGTAACAAATAGGTTTATGCATCTGTCTGAGCAGAAAATATATTTACTCATCCATTTCTGCAGAAAGAAAACAAATATTAATTAGAGGTATCAAAGTATGGTGATTGCCTTCAATTGTCTCCTCTAGATGCTGAGAAGAAACATGGTTGATATGTCATACTGCTTATCATTAGCAGATAGTAGCAAGTTCTGAATTGATTTTTAATTTGAACTAATATTTTATGATTGATCAAAAACTGATGGGCCAGATGAACCATTTTAAGTATTATATCTGTTAATCTGTTAACATAGAACTAGATATACAAGCAAATAGAAAAATAATCATAATGTTATCTCCCAAACCACATAATTGTTATAATCTGGTGTGGTTGTGGACCCTGAATCGTAGTGAGAGCTGTCTCCACCCAAAGGAAGGAGCCCTGTGGGGATTCACTATAATAGGCGTGGCCTCAACTGAAATGTACACAGGCAGTAATGGGAATTTATTAGACTGGAACGGGGGGAAACCCACCGAGTGAAAGGAAAGTCCAGAGTAGGGGTGTGCATTCGTTCCCTACATATTTATAATCTGCAACGTATAGGGCCATATTCGTTGTATTCGTGGGGAAGCGAAATGTATCGTGATTCCCCACGAATACAACGAATCTTCGCCAAATCATTTGGCCGTCTAAAGAGGCAAATTTAAACCAACCCCCCACTCTCCTGAACACCCCAAGACTTACCAAAACTCCCTGGTGGTCCAGCGGGGGGTCCGGGATCCATCTCCTGCACTCACACCCTTGGCTGCCGGTATTCAAAATGGCGCTGATAGCCTTTGACCTATGTCACAGGGGCTACCGGTGCCATTGGTCAGCCCCTGTCACATGGTAGGAGCAATGGATGGCCAGCACCATCTTGTGCTCCTACCATGTGACGGGGATGACTAATGGCACCGGTAGCCCCTGTGACATAGTGAGGGCAAAGGCTGTCGGTGCCATTTTGAATACTGGCAGCCGATAGCCTTTGCCCTCACTATGTCACAGGGGCTGACGTAGCCCCTGTGACATAGTGAGGGCAAAGGCTATCGGCGCCATTTTGAATACTGGCAGCCGATGGCCCGAGTGCAGGAGGTCGCTCCCGGACCCCCGCTGGACTACATGGGACTTTTGGCAAGTCTTGTGGAGGTCAGGAGGGTCCCCCAAGACTTGCCAAAAGTCCCTGGTGGTCCAGCGGGGCTCCAGGAGTGATCTCCTGCACTCGGGCTGTCAACTGCCAGTAATCAAAATGGCACCAATAGCCTTTGCCCTCACTATGTCACAGGGGCTACCGGTGCCATTGGTCAGCCCCTGTCACATGGTAGGAGCACAAGATGGTGCCGGCCATCCATTGCTCCTACCATGTGACAGGGCTGACCAATGGCACTGGTAGCACCTGTGACATAGAAGGTCAAAGGCTATTGGTGCCATTTTGAATGCCGGCAGCCGAGAGTGTGAGTATAAGAGATGGCTCCCGGACCCCCCGCTGGACCACCAGGGAGTTTTGGTAAGTCTTGGAGGGGTCAGGAGGATGGGGTGTTGTAGTTAATTCAGTTTTAGCCAGGAAATGAATAAGAATGAACGCATAAATGTATAGGGGGGCCCCCCTTGCCGAATGCAACGTATCTGCCCCCCAACGAATACGAATACGAATCCCGAATGCAACGTATGGCGTCCCTCTGCACATCCCTAGTCCAGAGTAGTAAGGTAGCTTGAGATGTAATCCCCGGTAGTGGTCCATGGAAGGGTACGCCGGGGAGCTCCTCTCCAGATGGTAAATGCTCTGAGTAGATCCGGTAGTGGCCCGCAGCGCAGGGTACACCGAGAATCAGCACAGTGATGGAACAGAGAGGTGCAGAAGGTCAGCAGAGCAAGGTAGATGATGATACTCACTCTGAGGTATAGAAAATGATAGCTGTGATGAGCACGGTAGTGACCTGAGGCACAGGGTACACCGACGGTTCCTTCAGCAAGATGACAGTAGCAAGTAGCGTACTCACAAAGCTGAACCAAGCTGGATACCACAGGCAGGAAGGCCCTCCGAGGAGCAGATAGCCAGAAAGTAACAAGGCCCGAGGAATGGGTACCTAAAGCATTCAAGGTTCAAGGCAGGAACGAGTTCAGCTTAGCAAGGCGAAGCGTCTCCAGTCGGAGTGGAATAAGCAGGAAGTCCTTGCTAACTCGTAGGAAGCATAGTCTGGTAGGATTAAATACACATTGGCGAGTGACGTCATGTGGAGGGGACACCCGCGAGGTTCCCACCATGACGTGGATAAGACAGGGCCTGGTGTGCGCACGCACGTGCCCTAGGTAATCCCCAATTCAAGATGGCTGCCAGGATCGTCCACACCGTCCCAGGGACACCAGGGAAGGCGGCAGGCTGAGGCCACCATGCTCTTGAGAATTGCTGGTGCAGGGAGAAGAGAGGTGAGCAACAGAGGTCGCAGCCATCTGCGACCGATGGGCGCAACAATAATCAAATCAAAAACATATGAATCGATAGCATAACTTTTAAATATTAGGGAATATAAGTATTATTTTTCCATAGTATAAATTGAAAAAAATCACTTTAGTATATCTGGTCTTATATAGCTTATCTAAAATTTTCTTTTTTATTGCAGGCAATAATATATTCATCTACTGGAGCACTAGAAACATTTTACTACATATTGAAAACTGGTACAGTAAACTAGACAATTTGTCTTCAACTAGCATGAAGCCATTTAGTTATGTCGAATTACTGTGATTTACTAAGACTTTTCTCCCCTTTGTGTCTATGGAAAAGAAAAGCTTATTGAATCTGGTTCAAAATGAAAAATGGAAGAAACAATATGTTTTGCTGTTTCTAATTCACGTACAAAAATGACTGAAAAATGAAAAAAAAAATCACTTTTCCAATCACAAACTACTAGCAGACAAATTGGTCCTGGATGAAGCAGTACATAAGCTTTGGAGACTTCACATGCCTCTTTCTCATCGAATGTGAGGTCTCCAAATTTCATGTACTAAGCATAGTTATCATTTACCCCTTGAAGTATTATAACCTACAAAGATTCTGATCATAAATAAATACATCCTATGGGAATATGTAGGTAAAAATCTGTTGATTTTATAAGATAAACTGAGTGTTCTTGTGCTCATTGCTCTAGGCAAGCCTCAGGCTGGGTGCAGTCATTACACAAGGCCTTGGTTACATGAAATTTACACTTTCAAAAACAAATACATTTCAGTACTGAAAAACAAAATCACTGTTTACTGTGATAAATATTTTCTTAGGCTTTTAGCTTCTGATGTGATAGTTCATTTCACTTTCATTCCTCCAAACTGTTTATGCACAAAACGACAGTTGTTAATGCTCCCTCACTTGTTTTAATTAGCTATTCTCATTTCAGCCAGCGCATCACTTATGAACTGAACCAAGTCCATATAATCACAGCTAAATTAGCTGATTAATTCCAATGCTACTTGTTAGTAGTGAATGTACAATTTCAAAATAAATATTCTAAAACATAAGTATGATACATAGTTTTAACATTCACCCATCCAAATTTGTAGACTAATTATAATTGCTGTATTATCAATGGCATAATGAATACAGTAGTTTTATAAACATTACAAGGGGTATGCACAAACCTTGTCACTGGTTGGCCCTTTGCCCCTATCATGTGACAGGGGCTACCGCTGCTATTGGGTAGCCCCCGTCACATGATAGCAGCAAAGGGCCAGCACTATTTTTGAAAATCGCAGCCATCAAGTCCGAGAGTGGAGGGGTCACTCCTGAACCCCTACTAGACTACCAAGATGATATTAGTTAATCTGGAGGGATGTCGGGAGGGTGGGTAAAGAGGGGGATGGTAGTGAGGGGGGGTCTATTTTTTTTAAAAAAAGGGAAGTGTTGGGGTTGGAGATGGGACATGGGAATATAATTTTTTTTTCACTAATACTACCGTTTTGGGGAAACTTTAGACACCTCCAGGGGCAGCAGAAGGGAACAAGGGCTCTCTGGAGAATCCCAGGTTACTACGTTTGTCCGGGGAACCAGAGCACATTATTTGCAAATAATACACACAAAAATTGATAGAAAATAAAACACACAATTTTGTGGGTTTTTTCCTATCTGTTAGGACTCACAGTTCATGTGAAGGCCACACGAGCCATAGCACTTGCCTCAACACTGCCAGCAGGCCCCAATCTCAGCAAGGTTTGGACACTGCCAACCATGGACCAATATGCCGCCATGCTGCTACTGTCCTGGCTTCCCCTAAGGAGCATGTAAAACCCTTACCTTTAAAAAGCCTGCAGTGGGAAAATCCACACGGTGCTCTCTGATGATGCCAGCAGGCCCTGACTACTTAAGGACTCCTCGGACGGCCTACCTCTGCTTCAACAATGAGTCTCCTGCAATCAGCAGTGCATGTTTCTCCAGCATCTTGATTCCTGTCTATTCCTGCTTCCCGATTCCTGTGCTTCATGTGTTCCTGTTGTTCCTGCCTTATCCAGCCTTGCCTCAACCAGCCCTGCCTTCTTCTGTTTGTCTTGTCCAGTTGTTCTTGTCCAGTGTCTTTATGTCTCTTCGTTCACTCCAGCCTGATCTCCTGGTATTGACTTCTTGCTTTGGACCTGACAGTGTTTGCTTGACACTTGGACTTGATCTCATTTGTCTGCTGCCTGGACCTAACCTTTTTCTCAGACCTGACCATATGTGCCCTCTGCCTGCCCTGACTCTCTGCCTGTCTCCAGCTTGCTGCCTGTCCTGACCCCAGCATGCCCTTGGACTCTTGTTCTCTTCACCACCCTTTGGTCCTTCCTAAGTCCTGCCAGCCACAAGAATCTAAGTGCTTAACCTTCAGGGAAGGCAACTGGTATAGGTGACGTTCCAGACTGTCCCGCTACAGGACGCATTGGCCAGCTGCCAGCATAGTCCTCGTAGGTTCCCTTACGAGGCTGCATCAACTATGCCACAACACAAACGCTCATTTCCAATCATTACACTGTCATTTAGTTTAGAAAACAGCAGCACATCCCTAAATATAACAAACTTTTCCGTACCAATATGTTTGGATGGAACAAACTGAACTTATATGGTATAGTTTTGTATGCAGTATAATTCAGAAAATTAGAATAAACAAAGAGAATTTATGTAGACTTGGAATTGTATGTATGTACATAAGAACATAAGAAATTGCCATGCTAGGTCAGACCAAGGGTCCATCAAGCCCAGCATCCTGTTTCCAACAGAGGCCAATCCAGGCCACAAGAGCCTGGCAATTACCCAAACACCAAGAAGATTCCATGCTACTGATGCAATTAATAGCAGTGGCTATTCCCTAAGTAAACTTGATTAATAGCCATTAATGGACTTCTCCTCCAAGAACTTATCCAAACTTTTTTTGAGGTTGAATTTGAAAAATGTGGTGATGATCTCAGTCCTTTCATTCTCAAAAGCATTTGACAAAGTTCCTCATGAAAGACTTTGTAGGAAATTTGAAAGTCATGGGATAGGTGGCAGTGTCCTATTGTGGATTGCTAATTGGCTAAAAGATAGAAAACGGAGAATAGGGCTTAATGGTAAATTTTTCCAATGGAGAAAGGTGAATATTGCAGTGTCCCAGGGATCTTTTCTGGGAACACTGCTTTTTAATATATGTATAAATGACCTGCAAATGGAATAACAAGTGAGGTGATCAAAGTTGTTAAATCACAAGAGGATTGTGAGAAATTGCAAGAAGACATTGCAAAACTGGAATACTTGGCATGCAAATGGCAAATGAAATTGAATGTGGACAAGAACAAAGTGATGCACTTATAGAAAAGTAACTCAAATTATAGCTTCAAAATGCAAGGTTCCACATTAGGAGTCACCATTCAGGAAAAGAATCTAGGTTATCGTTGAAAATATGTTCAAATCTTCTGCTCAGTATGCAGCAGCAGCCAAGAAAGCAAATAGAATGCTAGGGATTATTAGGAAAAGAATGGAGAATATAACAGAAACTATCATAATGCTGCTATGTTGCTCCATGGTGTAACTTCATCTTGAGTATTGTGTGCAGTTCTGGTCACCACATCTCTAAAAAGACATAGCAGAATTAGAAAAGGTACAGAGAAGGGCAGCCAAGATGTTAAAGGGATAGAACAATTCCCCTACAAAGAAAGGCTAAAGAGGTTAATATTGTCGGCTTGAAGAAGAGACGCTGAGGGAAGATTATAGATGTCTATAAAATAATGAATGGAATGGAACAAGTAAATGCTAATCAGTTGTTTACTCTTTTAAAAAATACAAAGAGCAGGGGCACACAATGAAGTTACTAGATAACACATGTAAAACTATTTTTTTTACTAAACGCATAATTAAGTTCTGGAATTCATTGCCAGAGGATGTGGTAAAAGCTATTAGTGTAGTGTTTAAAAAACGTTTTTGCAAGTCCCTGGAGGAAAAGTCCATTAACCATTATTAAGGCAGAATTGCAGAAATCCACTGCTTATTCTTGGAATAAGAAATTTGGAATCTATTTACCCCTTCAGTTCCTGCCAGGTACTTGTGACTGGCTTGATCACTGTTAGAAACAGGATACTGGGCTTGATAGAACTTTGGTCTGGCCCAGTATGGCAAATCTTTTGTTCTCCAATACTGCTTACCTTTCTTGCCTTCAGTATTCCTTCCAGTCACCCACCCATATCTCCATTTAGTAGGGATATACATTCATTTAAAAATGAGTAAACTACAACAAATGAGATCATTTTTATTTCAATCGCAGACCTCCAAAACAAATGGAGGGCACCCATAAATTTAAATAAACATTTTCGTTTCATTTGTGAATAAAACTATATGTTAGAAAAAGAAACAAAAGGAGGAAAAAGAAACTGATCTGGTTCTCAAAAAAGGTGGTTGAAAAAATAAAGGCAAAAAAACCAGCATTGAAGAAGTACAAAGGATTCAAAAATTAGGAACACAGGGAAGAATACCTGGTGAAACTGAGGGAAACTAAGAAAGTAATCAGGAAAGGAAAAGGTCAGGCAGAAGAAGGATTGGCTAAGAAGTAAAGTGACAAAACATTTTTCAGATATATTAGAGAAAGGAGAAAGGCCCGAGGTGATATAATAAAACTGAAGGATGACAAGGGGCAATGTGCAGAGAAAGACAATGAAATAGCAAAAATATTAAACAAATACTTCAGATCAGTGTTCACTAAAGAAGACCCTGGAGAAGGATTGTTGCTGATTGACAAGACCGTGGATGGAAATGGGATAGATGCAACCCCATTTACAGAAGAGCTTGGAAATTTGAAAGTGGACAAGGCCATGGGGCCAGATGAGGTACATACTAAGATACTAAGGGAACTCAGAGATAAGTTGGCAGGGCCACTGAAAGAAGTGTTCAGTAGATTCCTGTAAATGGGAGTGGTGCCACATGATTGGAAAAGAGCTTCACAAGAGAGGTAGCAGAGAGGAGGCTGGAACCTACAGGCCAGTTAGCCTCACCTCGGTGATGGGAAAATTAATGGAGATTCTACTGAAGAAAAGGTTAGTAAATTATTCACAATCTAGTGGGTTTCAGGACCCGAGGCAGCATTGATTCACCAGGGGAAGATTCTGCCAGACAAATCTGATTTATATTTTAGATTGGATGACTAAAAAACTGGATCAAGGAAGATCGCTTGATGTGATTTACTTAGATTTCAGCAAAATTTTCAATATAGTCCCATATAGGAGGCTTATGAATAAAATGAGAAGCTTGGGTGTGGGCACCAAGGTGGTGGAGTGGACTACTAATTGGTTGACTGATAGTAAACAATGTGTAATGGTAAATGGAACCCACTCTGATGAGAGAACACTATTAAGTGGAGTGTCTCAAGAATTGGGTTTGGGACCAGTTCAGTTTAATATCTTCATGAGCGACATTGCAGAGGGGTTAGAAGAAAAAGTTTGCCTTTTTGCAGATGATTCTAAGCTCTATATCAGAGTGGACACACTTGAAGGAGTAGAGAGAATGAAAAGTGATTTAAGAAAATTTGAAGAGTGAGCAAAGATTTGACAGCTGCGATTCAATGCCAAGAAGTGCAGAGTCATGCACCTGAGATACAATAATCCAATAGAGCTGTATGTGATGGGCGGTGAAAGATTAATGTGCACTGACTGGGAGAGAGACCTTAGAATGATAATATCTGGTGATCGGAAGGTGGTGAAGCAATGTGACAAGTGATAGCTAAAGCCAGAAAGATGCTGGGCTGCATAGAAAGTGGTATAACCAGCAGGATAAGGGAAGTGATAACACCCTTGTAAAGATCCTTGCTGAGCCTCATCTAGAGTACTGTGTTTAATTCTGGAGACTTTATCTCAAAAAGGGTAGAAAGAGAATGGAAATGGTCCAGAGGATGGTGTGGGATCTGTTTCAGAAGACCTATGAGGAGAGGTTAAAGTGGAATTACTATGTCTAAAGTTTTCTTGTTAGATTTTCTTTGAATTTGACATGTATTCCACAATTATTTGATTTCTTTCATTGTAAATGTAATAGAGATTTAATAAACTATAAATAAAAAAAAAAGTATTATGATTTGTGGACCCTTGGGCCAGCCAGCGGACGATGAGGAAGTGCTGAGGAGAAATCCACTGAAGATGTAATGGCCGGGAGGCAGAACGGAGCCAGGAGACCAAGCAGAGCTTCACCACTGCAAGCTCGAGGTCCCCCCGGGAGGAGCCCTTGGGGACCCGAACCACTTGAACTTAGGAATGGTCTCCTGGAGAAAGTCCAAAGAGGAATCCGGAAGTCACAATGGAGGCAGAGAAGCAGAATGTAAGGATGGTCCAAGAGTCGGGGCTGACAGCAGACAGGAAAACCAAGGACATACTGGAGTCAGGAATCAGGAAGACAAGCCAAGAGGATCTGGAACAAGGCTGGATCAGGAACAGCAACTAGACAACTCCTGGGAGTGAACCTCGTTGCAAGGCGATGATTTGAAGCAGCAGCTGGGTTTAAATACCCTTCCGGCGTCTGACATCATGCAGGGGGCCGGCCGAAGTTTACTGCCAAGGTCCCTTTAAATCTGTGTCTCTTGCGCGCGTGCACACATGCCTAAGGGGCAGGCCTAGCAAGAGGAGCTCGGCGGCGTCTCCCTCGTTGAGATGCCGCTGCAGAGAAGGCCTGCCAAGGCCCAGGGAATGTCGGGGAATGCTGCGGCCTGCCAAGAGGCCCGGAGAAGGTAAGGGCCCGGTTGCAAGACTCGCGACCGGTATCCAGCCTTGTTCCTGATCCAGCCTTGTTCCAGGCTTGTTAAAGGATCTAAATATGTATTCCCTGGAGGAGAGAGGAGGTGCAGAGGAGATATGATCAGACCTTCAGATACCTGACAGGTATTAAAAATGTACAAACCTTTTCCGTTGGAAATGAAATAGTAGATCTAGGGGTTATGATATGAACTTCAGGGAAGAGGACTCGGAACCAACATCAGGAATATTTGTTCACAAAGACAGTGGTGGATGCCTGGAATGCCCTTCCAGAAGAGGTGGTGAATATGAGAACAGTTAATGAATTCAAAAGGGCAAGGAACAAACACTGCAGATCCCTAAAGACTTACAGAAAGGGATGGTGAAACATTTCTGCATGGGGGTAACTTGCACAGAGTGGCAGTTACTATCCTTAATAGAACGCATGGAGTATTTTGTAAAGAACAGCAGTTACAACCATAAGCAAATTGCTGGGCATTCGAGATGGACCATTTAGTCCTTAACTGCTGTCATCACTATGTTACTATGTAATGCTATGTTACTATGTTAAGTCTATGGCCCTTTGGTAACTTGGGTGATAGTGGCTTGGAAACAGCCAGTAGACTGAGTTTCCCTTTTGTTCAATTTTTTTACAGTGAACAAACCAAAAAATCTGTGCCTGGTCCCCTAAGGTAGACTGAGGGAGCCTTCCATATACTCCCTCACATACACTCCCTCTCAGCTTAGCCTTGTCAGAATGAGCACCCTCCTGTACAAGGGACACCTCTCTGAGTAGGATATCTGCATTGGCATTTTCCTTTCCTGCCCTATGTTTGATTTATTTATTTATTTATTTTTGAGTTTTATATACCGTCATTCGGTAAAGCCATCATAACGGTTTACAAAATTTCAAAATGCAAGAAATTTTAACAATTGAACAAAAGGCATACCAGGAAGCATACTAAATAAGAAAGAGAGACAATCAATTGCAAAGATATTAGTTGGAACATGCACTATGGATTGCACGAAGGGGTGCACAAAGGGGAGGGCCCCTTTGTCATGCGGCGCCTGGTGGGAGGGCGCCTTTCAACCATCGGTGTTGCCCTCGGTGACGTCAGGGGGCGGGGCTTCAGATCGTTTCTCTCCCTCTCATCACCGTTCCTTTTTTATGATGTTTTTCTCCTGTTTCCTTTTCATGGCGGTGGAGAGGTGCTTTCAGGTGCCCGAAGATGGTGGGGGGGCACTCAGTTCGAGGGCGCCTGGTGGCAGGGCGCCTTTCAACCGTCGGTGTTGCCCTCGGTGACATCAGGGGGTGGGGCTTCAGATTGTTTCTCTCCCTCAAATCACTGTTCCTTTTTTATGATGTTTTTCTCCTGTTTCCTTTTCATGGCGGTGGAGAGGTGCTTTCAGGTGCCCGAAGATGGTTGGGGGGCACTCAGTTCGAGGGCGCCTGGTGGCAGGGTGCCTTTCAACCGTTGATAGTTGAAGGGCTGTAAGGCCAAGCACCACCTCATCACCCTTGCATTGGACTCATCTCTATTTATCCATAGGAGTGGCAAGTAGTCCATTATGACTGACCGTGAACTGCCATCCCAGCAGGTAATAGCACAAGGCTTCTATGGCCAACTTGATGGCTAAGGCCTCTATTTCACCTTATTTCACCTTTTAAGTAACTCCTTTCTCTTGGCATCAACCTCTGGCTAATGTATGCCACATGATGTTCTTGACCATCCTTCTTTGAACGAGGATGTCTCACAAGCCTACTTCTGAGGCATCAGTCAGAAATGTGAAGGGTTCAATGAAGTCCGGGCTTATCTGGACTGTTTTGGAGCATATTGCTTCTTTCAGAGCCCTGAAGGCCTTCAGCTGATCACTGGACCTTCTCTGGTGTTTTCTTCAAATACATCCTTGGAAGAAGTTCTGCCTTCTCTGAGTAATCGGGGTAAACCTTCTGTAGGATCCCTTAAGGCCTAGGAATGCTCTTACTTTTGCTTTTGTTAATGGACTGACACCCAGGTGATCACTTCAATCTTCCTGGTCTTAGGATGGACTTTATCCTTCCCTAGGGTGTAGCCAAGATACTGGACTTCTTGCCCTCCCAGCAAGCACTTCTTGGGATTAGCCATTAGTCCTGCTTTCTGCAGACTGGTTAGCATGGCCTGGAGTTGGATTAGATGTGTCTTCCAATCTGGGCTGTACACCACAATGTCATCCAAGTAGGCAGCTGCATACCCTTGATGTGTGTGGAGCAGGCGGTTGACCAAGAACTGAACATTGCAGATTCATCATGGAGTCCAAAAGGGAGGATGGTGAACTGGAAAATTCCACCTGGCATCAAACGTAGTCTTCTCCTTCATTGTTGGCATGAGAGGCACCTGCCAATACCCTTTTGTAAGGTACACAGTGGCAAAGAACTGGGTTGATCCAAGACGCTCAATCAGTTCATCCACTTGTGGCATCAGGTATACATTGAGTTTTGAGACCTTGTTGATCCTTTAAAGTCAATGTAGAACCTTATGCTCCCATTTGGCTTTAGCACCAACACTATGGGTGAGGACTAATTACTGTTAGACTCTCCTATAACCCTGAGCTGCAGTATCTTATTTATTTTCCTCTCAATGATGTGGCACCTGACCCTGGGAATCTGATAGGGTCATTCCCAATACCATAACTCTAGGTGGCAGAATCATGTCATGTTGCACCAGGTGGGTACGACCGAGCAGGTTTGAGAAAATCTTTGTTGTGCTCTACCGGCTGCCTTAAGTCAGCTGTCTATGCAGGGAAAAGCTGCTCTCTGAAAGGAACTTGGGTTCGGTATACTTCAGATCCGACCTGTGGGCCAAACTCCACTTCTTATACCACTCTGCACTCCTGCACAACCCACATCTTCAGGAGGTTGACTTAGATTTCATTTTTTTTCGTTTATCTGGCTGGGCTATTTTGTAATCCACAAACTCTGTTTTCTCCAAAACTGTATAAGGTCCTTGCAAATGGGCTAACAACCTACTTTCTGAAGATGGAAGGAGGAAAAGTATGAAGTCCCCTGGCTGGAATACCCTTTGGACTGAGGGATGATTATAACTTCAGGCTTGGGTAGCCTGGGCCTTCTCTAGACATAGGCGGACCACCTCCCCAGCCAGTTTTAGGCAATCCTGCACTCAGAGAACATAGACAATGAGGTTCTGACTGGGGTTTCCTTCACCTTCCCATGTCCAAGATTCCTCTCTGCCTCCTCCCATACAATAACTCAAAAGGGGAATCACCCATCGAGTTCTGTGGCACTTCACAGATTGTGAACAGCATGTAGGGTAGCTGCATTCCCTTTTTTGCCATTTTCATCCACAAACTTCCTCAACATTTGTTTCAGCGTCAGACTGAAGCACTCAGAGAGACCAACAGTCAGCAGCTGATACACTGAGGTATGCAGAGTTTTACCTTGAGCAAGGTACAGATTTGTTTCATTACCTTGGACAAATATGGGGTTCCCTGATCCATCTAGATCTTTTTGAGCAGCCCAAGTCGTAAATAAACCTCCATTATGTTGGTCGCCACCATTGGCATCTTCATATTCCATAGCGGCTTTGCCTCCAGATATCATGTGACACACTCCAGAATAATGAGGATGTACTTATTGCCTCAAGTAGATCTCTCTAGTAGCCCCATAAGGTCCATGCCCCCCTTTCAAAAGGTATATCAATTATGTGCATTGATATGAGAGGTGCCACTCATACACCAGCATGCGTTTTTGAATTGGCAGGTAGGGCAGGACCAGCAATACAACTGGATCTGTTTATGTAGGTCTGGCCAATAGAACTGTACCAATATTTTCTCTCTGGTCGTTTCCTCCCCGGGTAACCCCCTAGAAGGTGGCTGTGTGCTAGTTGCATGACCTTCTGACGATAAGGCTTGAGAACTAGGAGTTGCTATCAATTCCCCCTCCACACTGCCCTTTCTGACCCAGTAAATTAGATCCCCTTTCATCACAAAATAAGGGAGCATAGGGTGTGCAACCTGTACTCCAGGGACTAGCTTTCCATCCTCCCTATGTATATACTCCTGGGCCCACTTAAAGGACTCATCCTTCCTCTGGGCCTACCTGAAGCTCCCCGGATCACCCCTTTTTCCAATTCAAAGGAGCCAAGTAAAACAGTCTGAGTAGATTGCTGTTCTTCCCTGGACTCTGACCCTGTCTCCTCGGCTGCCTCGGCTGTCGGTGTTGCCTTAAGCACTTAGGAATCTCAGAGTCCTTATAATACAGATCCTGATCTTCCAATGGAAAGAGTTCAGGAAACTCCAGTTCTTCATTGATTTGATTGGACGAGCCCTTTGTGAGGTGGTTCCATAGGATCTTGAAGTTCGGACAGACCCATTCAATCACCACATGGTAGCATAGCCATGAAAGAACTCCCACTTCAATTTTGTCTTGGCAGACCAGGGTGTTTAGTTGTACCCGGTTTGTTGGATACTGTCATTGGACCTTGTGGATGCATGCCAGGGTCACTAGTCTGTCATAGTCAAACTGGACTCTCTTTAGTAACTCTCTTCAAACTAGTGTTTTCACACTCCCAGAGTCCACCAATGCTTGGGTAGAGATGTCATCTAGCTCAACATCAGTCACAAAAGTAGAGAATCCCTGGCTGGAGGCATCCATGAAATTGCAAGTGGGGGGCCATGGCATGAACACCCATGGGTTCATCTTCCCCAGGGGGACAATCTCTGGCAAAATAGCCCCTTTCTCCATAGCTGAAATCTGGCACCCAGGCAAAGGTTTTCACCTGAAATGTAAAGTCCAGCCGGGTGTGCACTAAAGGTTGTTGGTTCTTCTGGCTCTTAGGACCCTGTTGTCCTCTACCTCTCTGGGAACTGTGATGACTTGAGCATGGTCTGGACCTGATAATAGGCCTCCGCCACTACCAGCGCTTTTCCAGCATAAGGTTTGGATGCCGGGGCAAGATGGCGGAGTGAGGAGGGTTGTGTTTCAGGCGCTCTCCCTCTTTGTGGATTTTACCTCAAGATGCCTTCCAAAAGAAAGGGGAAAGTGCGTGTCTTCCCCCCTGACACAGACCTCCCGACGGGTCAGCGCCTGATTACTGCATACACGCCCAAGACGAGTTTCAAAATGGGGGAGCATTGCCCCGCTGTGGTTACTGGCGAAGGAGCACCAGAACCACCTAGGAAGGTTACCCTTAGCCCCCCGCATCGTTGAGTGCCACTACTGCCGGGGAACATCGACCCTTCACTTTTGACCCCGGCGCAGGCTGATGATGTCAATGCTGTGACCGGAAGTGGAGGGGGCCAGAGTGGAGGGAAAACGACGCCGTTGATAGTCTCGCCTGGCTCCTTAGAAGCTTTCGGTTTGCTGGATCAGGTTTCCTCAGTAATTACCTCAACTCCAACAGAGATTGGAGCAAAAATCAGGGAAACATTTAGACCGGTGAAAACCACAGCAGAAGCAGGTGCCCTTGCTCCAAATGTGGGGGTGAGTTGATCCAGCTTCCAATAAAACCTGCTGTGGTTACTTTAGATGAGCCTTGGGACCTGGTGGCAGGATTTGGATGTTCCCTAACGGAGCAACACTTAAAGTTAAGTAATCTGTCAAAGAAGGTGGAACTTTTAGAAGCCGAAGATGCATGATATGATATGAATGTATTGTCGTCACATGTTAATCCGATTTCCTTTTAGGTTTCTGATTAGATTTCCCATAATATTCGAGTCCCAGCTCAAAATAGAATTTCTTTAGAAAATGTAAAATCCTGTGTGTTAATTTCCTTGAATGTATGATTAAAATATGTAACTTACGATATGTCATTTTTATTTACATATGGTAAGGTATATCTTACTTGTATATGCTAAAAAATCAATTAAAAAAAAAGATTTTGGTGCTGGCAGACCCACTGTTGCATAGAATATTCTAAGCTGCCTAGGAACTGTTCCAGCAATACCCAAGACTTCCCTTCCGGATGCAGCCACTTCCAAAGGACAGCCTTTATTATGTGGAAGAGGGTTTTCACCAGCCTGAAGAACTTCCTGCTGAAATTGTTGTAAGGTAGGCTTCTGGAGTGAGTCCCGCTCTCTCTAGAATGGTGACCTTGACTTCCTGCTACGTGGTCCTCCCTTCTGGATTGGCAGTTTGGAAGGCATCTTGACTACTCCTGGTAGGAAGATTCCCCAGATAGGTTGCCCACCTGTCCTCTGGCCAGCCTGCCAGTTGTGCTGTGCATTCAAATTTTTTTTTAGGAAAACATCGGGGATGACACCAAGCCCTGAGTTCTCCAGGTGTCATTTTAAGCAGTGTCAGTGACAAGGGTGGAAAACTGGTTACTGAGGTTTGCACAGCTTGTGCTATCTGGGTTAGCATCATATGCTGCTGCATCACTTGCGTTCTCGCAGTGCCTGCTGAAGATTAATTTGGGTTTGCAGGGCATTCTGCAGTTGCTGCTGCCCTGTAGCAAGGACCTGGATCACTTGCTCCATCTCCACTCTTTCCAAGCTGCCTCTCAAACTGGGTCACTCTCCATGGAAAGGATGGTGAGAATAAAAACCTGCTGACTGTACAGGAGGGGCTAGCTCCCTTGACCTGTTGTAAAAGGGAAGGGCAAGAGAAACTGGGGAAGCCCCAGAAAAAAAAACTGCAGGGATTTTTTTTTTCTGCTGCTACTGTGGTTGTGGGCTCTTGCCTGTGCTTCGTGTTTAAGCAAGAATCTCACTGCTGCCACTGTATATGGTAATTTGGACGATAGTGACTTGGAAACAGCCAAGAAGACAAGGAGGCAGACTCTGGCTGTTTCCTTTTTGCGCAATTTATTTACAGTGAACAAACCAAAAACAAACAGTGCGACTGACATTAACTTTAGGTAACTCGCAATCCTTACATGTAGCAGAAGGGTGGGTCCCTGCCTGCTCCCTGGGGCCTATCTAAAGGTATAAAAAGATGAGATGTATACAATATACTCTTAACCTAGCTTGATACACTCTCTACCTAGCTGCTATCAAGTAGGGATGTGCAGCCAAAACATTTTCGTTGCATTCGTGATACATATTCGTGAGGGGGTCAATTCCGTTTCATGCAGAAGTATGGAGAATTCCATAAGTTGTCGATCTGTAAATACGTTACTACGGCGAGTTAAATTAGTGCCCCAGCTAAAATTAAAATTAACTACAACCCCCCACCCTCCTGACCCCCCAAGACTTACCAAAACTCCCTGGTGGTCCAGCGGGGAGTCAGGAAGCCATCCCTGCACTCGTTTGCCGGTTTCATCACGACGTGTCACGGGGCTACCGGTGCCATTGGTCAGCCCCTGTCACATGGTCACCGGCGCCATCTTGTGCTCCTACCATCTTGTGCTCCTTTGGCACCGGTAGCCCCTGTGACATAGTATGGGCAAAGGCTATCGGCGCCATTTTGAGTCCTGGCATTGAACGGCAGGTCGCTCTGGGACCCCCGTTGGACCCAAAGGGACTTTTTGCCAGCTTGGGGGGGCCTCCTGACCCCCACAAGACTGCCAAAAGTCCAGCAGGGGTCCGGGAGCGACCTCCTTCACAACGGCCGTCCGATGCCAATACTCAAAATGGCGCCGATCGCCTTTGCCCTCACTATGACGGCGATCGGCGCCATTTTGAGTATTGCCATCAGACGGCGATTTTGAGTCTCAAAATGGCGCCGATCGCCTTTGCCCTCACTATGTGGTCTTTTGCCTGTCCGCCTGTGCTTGGACACATCTCACCTGCCTCAACACTTCCACGGAGCTCCTTTCTGCAGTTGCATCGTGGTCTAAGGGCACACAACTCTCCCCAGAATCGGGATCGCTCCCTTGCACTCCCACAACAGATTGCGAAGGCCATGTGTCCGGTGAACATGTTTTGGTGATGGGCCTATGCTTTGGACTTTCATGAACTTTGTTTCCAGGAAAAAAATGTTTTTTCTTTGGCTCAACATTTTTTCCAAGATTTCAGTGTTTTGTTTCTCCAGGGGAGCTTCAAACTTTGAAGACCGCTAGAGACTGCATTGTACAAATCAACTCCTGTTGTTGTACCTTTCATGGATTCAAATGATAGAAATTATTCAGTGATTTCAAATTTGCTGTTAATTCCTCTGTTCGTGTATGTAACATGAACCCCCCCTCCCCCCCCCAAATTGAATGTGCCTATCTGCAATGCTACTTATATATGGAGTCCTATTTTCCCTACAGTGCTCTTTCCCTCTCCCTCTCCTCTCCATGTGATAATGGCTGTGGTTGTGCGATAAAAACAATTTTCCTGTCTACTGCAAAAAAAGGTGTAACTTTTGGTAACATTAAATCCCATGTTAATCTACCGCATTCCGCGGTAGAAGACTCCAATTTGCATTAACCCCTCCCACTTGCATAAAAAATGTAAAATTTGCATGCTAACTTGCGTTGCAATATTTATTGCATGCATTAGAACCATTTAATGTGCATTTGGGCCCCAACACATTTTGATGAATGACCCAGTTTGTTTGCCAAGAAACTGGAGAATGCACTTCTGAGGGAGGAATTTTTCAGTGAGCTTTTATTGCTTAGGATTTCTGCACTGCATGAACAGATATTGTAGAAATCTATTACTGCATCTGAAATCCAAGCAGTTATTTATTTATTATTTATTTATTTAATAGCTTTTATATACCGACGAACGTTGGGAACATCTCGTCGGTTTACAGAGAACAGAACTGAGCAACAGGCTTTACAATTATCATATGATTATAAGGAACATTAAAAAACATACAATTAACAGTGTAGAATATACAAGGATCATTAAAAACATACAATTAACAGAGTAGAATATACAATAAATAATTAACTAAGTGGTATGCATGATAGAGGTTATCCATCTAATCGGGGGGGGAGGGGCAAAGAAATTCTGGTAAATAGGAAGGAAATCAACATTTGTAGGCGGCATATAAACACGTGATTGGGAATAACAAGTTCTTATGTACAATATACAATATGCTGTCCTGGTAATTTCACTTTAAGGGGTGTAGGGGAGATGGGAGAGTGTCAGGTGGAGTGGAGAGGGTGTGGATAGGAGGTGGAAAGGATGGGGGGGGGTGAGGGAAGAGGAGGGAGGTAATGAGTTGGAGGGAGGGGTGCTAGTGACTGTGTGCATGTTAGGTGTATGAGTGTTTGAAGAACCAGGTCTTCAGGTTTTGCCTGAATATTTTTGGGCAGGTTTCTTGTCGGAGGGAGGTAGGTAGTTTATTCCAGAGTAAAGGACCTGCTAGGGAGAGGGCCCTTTCGCTTGTGGTGCGAAGTTTAGTAAGCCTAGGTGATGGGGCGTGTAATGTTGCTAGATATTGTTTTCTAGTGGGTCTATTGCTGTTGTGAAAGGAGAGGTGTTCTTTGTACCAGTTCATGTTCTGGTTGTGAAGAGATTTGTGTATTAAAGTGAGGGCTTTGAAGGTAATTCTAGATGCTACGGGTAACCAATGTAGATGTTTGAGTACCGGGGTTATGTGATCATTTTTGTGGGTGTTGGTGAGTATTCGGGCAGCTGTATTTTGGAGGAGTTGTAAAGGCTGTATGGTGTTTTTTGGCAGGCCTAGAAGCAAGGAGTTGCAGTAATCTATTTTTGATAGGATGAGTGCTTGTAATATAGTACGGAAGTCACTGAGATGTAAGAGTGGTTTGAGTCTTTTAAGGGTGTGTAGTTTGTAGAAGCAATCTTTAAGGGTGTTATTGATGAATTTCTTGCAATTAAGGTGACAGTCAATGGATACGCCGAGGCTTCGTACATGGGTGGGGAAGGTGATGTTAGTGGAGGGATTATTGTTGTGAGTGTGTGTGGGGGGGTCATAAGATGGGTGGGGGAGATGTTAGGGGGTGAAATGAGGATGAGTTCCGTTTTAGTAGCGTTGAGGGCGAGAAAGTTGTTGGATAGGAGGCTGCTAATTTCAGAGAGGGCGGATTTCCAAGTTTCAATGGCTTTGTGTATAGAGTCTTTAACAGGGATAAGTATCTGCACATCATCGGCATATATGAAGTGCGGAAGGTTAAGTTTAGCAAGGAGATGGCAGAGGGGGGAGGAGATATATATTGAAGAGCGTAGATGAAAGAGATGAACCTTGTGGTACTCCTTGAGCGAGGTTGTGGGGTTTGGAGGTTGAGTTACCCATTTGTACGCTAAATTGTCTTTCAGCTAGGTATGAGTGGAACCATTGTAGAGCCAGGCCTGAGATACCAATGCTGCTAAGACGTTCTAATAGGATTTGATGTTTAATGGTGTCGAATGCAGCGGATATGTCTAGGAGAATGAGGATGTGTGAGAGACCTTTGTCAAGACCTCTCAGAATTTGGTCGGAGAGAGAAATGAGTAAGGTCTCTGTGCTATGGTGTTTGCGAAAGCCAAACTGTGAGGGGGAAAGGATGTTGTTTTCATCCAAGTAATCTGATAGCTGTTTGTTTATAGCTTTCTCAAGGACTTTTGTAATTAGTGGCAGGTTTGAGATAGGTCGGAAATTGGTGAGATCAGAGGGGTCTAGGGAGGGCTTTTTCAATATGGGTTTCACGATAGCATGCTTAAGGTTTTTGGGGATATTGCCAAGTTCAATGGACTTGTTTATGATGTTTGAGATGGGCTTGGCGATGATCCCGGGGATGGAGAGGAGATGTTTTGTGGGGATGGTATCTGTAGGGTGTGTAGAGGGTCTGATTTTTTTAAGGATAGATTCAATTTCTAGAGATGAGGTTGTGTCAAATGTTGAGAGATTAGTAGTAGATTGGTGTTGCGTAGTATCATTGAGTGCTTGTTTGGTGGGGAAGCGTGACATGATGTCGTTGATTTTGTTGTCGAAGAATAAGGCTAGTTCTTCACATTTTGTCTGATTGTCTATGTCTGGTATGGTTGGCGTGTATGGTTTAGTTAAGTTGTTTACTAGTTGGAATAGGGCTCTTGGATTGAATTGTAGGTGGTGTATGCGTTGTGAGTGGAAGTCTCTTTTGGTTTTATCGATTGCTACTCGGTAAGAGTGCATGTAGGCTTTGAATTTATTTAATTGGGTGGCGGTGGGGTCTTTGCGCCACGCTCTTTCGAGCTTTTTTAAGTTGGATTTCATATTTTTTAGTTCTGGCGTATACCAGGGTTGTTTGTGTTTTTGAGACATGTCAATTGTGCGTTGCTGTATGGGGCAGATCTTGTTGGCAATCGTATTAGTGATATGGTTCCAGGATGTGAGTGCCGTATCAACGTCTGATAAATCACTCTTAACAAAGGCAGCAGGGATGTATGGTTTTGGAGTGGAATTCTATATAATATTACAAAATGAAGTAGCAGATCTGCTATTACAGATGTACAATGGGTGCTTACAGGTGGAAAGATTTCCTCAAGATATGAACACGGCTCAGATAATATATTCCCAAAACCTGGTAAAGATTTAATGGTACTTGGCTCATATAGTCCAATAGAACTGATAAATGTGGACTAAAAAATCCTGGCTTCTTTATTAGCCAAACGTCTTAATGTGATGATGCAAACCTTTGTGGCTGACGATCAGGCGGGTTTTGTTCAGGGGAGACATGGGGTTACAAATGTTTGCAAACAGCTCCAGAGACTCTACCCAGCCATCTTTAAAAATGGCACGGGCCATCCATTGCTCCTACCATGTGACAGGGGCCGGCCAATGACACCGATAGCCCCGTCACATGGTAAGGGCAAAGGGCCATCGGTGCCATTTTGATTAGTGGCAGCCGACGGCCCAAGAGTGGGAGATCGCTCCCGGGACCCCCGCTGGACCACCAGGTACTTTAGAAAAGTTTTGGGGGGTGGGGATGGTGGGGGATTCTAAATAATGAGATTTAAAGGGTCGGGTGGGTTCGGGGGTTGTTTTTGTGTGCCCTTTCTTCCCATCCCCCTAAAATGATGAGAACCCCACAAAAATTTCATGGGGTTTTCCTATCACTTTTGGGGACCCCCCGATTCCTGATGGATGAGAAAATATTGTACAATATTTTCATCCATCAGAAAAATGATTCATATCCTTACCAGAGACCCTTCTCAGTCAGCACCCAGCTCCAGAGAATCTTCTCAGTCAGTATCCAGTTCCAGAGACCCTTCTCAGTCAGCACCTAGTTCCAGAGACCCTTCTCAGCCAACACCCAGTTCCAGTCAGCACCCAGCTCCAGAGACTGTTCTCAGCCAGCACCCAGCTCCAGAGACCCTTCTCAGCCAGCACCCAGCTCCAGAGATCCTTCTCAGCCAGCACCAGAGACCCTTCTCAGTCAGCAGCCAGTTCCATAGACCCTTCTCAGCCAGCATCCATCTCCAGAGACTCTCTCTCAGCCAGCACCAGAGACCCTTCTCACCCAGCAGCAGAGTCTCTTCTCACCCAGCAGCAGAGACTCTTCTCACCCAGCACCAGATACCCTTCTCAGCCAGCACGCAGTTCCAAGAATTCTATCATCCTGTACCCGGTTCCAGAGACTCTACCCAGCCTCACCAGATCACCTGCTATTGCTCCCATCCATCTGTCTTGTGTCACTCCTGCAGGTGGTGTTCACCACACCAGGCTACAGCCCAAAACTCTTATAGCATGCCGAAGCCATCCAGATGGCTTCAGCATGTTCCAGATGTAGGGACAGGAGCCTACATCAGTTCGGTGAGTCAACTTATTTTTCTGCTCTACACAACATTTCTGATACTCTGCAGTATCTTACCTGTACTCATTGTCAAACTTTGAATTACCCACATTACCAAGACCGTCTAGCCTGTCAGTTTTCAGATCAGGAATCCTGGGCATGCAGTAGCTGTCAGAAGAAAAATGTTTCAATATACCAAGAATTCTTGAACTGTAATATTCCTAAGCCAGGATGGTGGAAATGTCCCTGTATCCCTAGCCTACTACCCCCAGACAAAGCTTGCCCCCATTGCACAGCTACCAAACCAGCTGTTCCACAAGAAACATCAGCCTGTTCAATTAGCCTGTGTTCTGTTCCTAGCCAGGCAAACTATGTAGTTACAACTGTCACTACATTGATAAAAAATCTTAGCACATCTTCTCATGGCACCTTGGAGAAAACCTCAGAAAAAAATCAAAATCTCTACCAGAAAGGCCTGGCACTCACCTGGTCAGTAATATTCCTGTGACTCCCTTGCTCAGTCCTCAGAAACAAGGTTCTCTAGAGCAGAGAATACTAATTAAGCCAAGCAGAGCTCTGCCTTTCAGAGCTGCAGGTCAGTCACGGCTGACGAGCTGCTTCCCAAGATGTCCCAGAACTGCCTGTGCTTTTACTAATCTGCAACCCCACACATCAGAACCAGGGACCCGTGATCGGAGGATCAGCAGCTTGTCTCTACCCACCAAGAGCCAGGTCTATACACTCTTCTCAGTCTAACATGGCCAGTTCAGTCATGGAAAGTCCTACACCTTGTGACCAGTCAGCAGTGGGCTCCTACATCCAACCAGTTGAGTTTGCACAAGATGCCTGCAAACTGGCACCACGACCAGCAGGAGGCGCCTGCATTCAGCAAATTCTTCCAGCTGACAGCATTCACTCCCAGCCAGTCCAGCCTACAGGGGGTAGTTATTCCCAGCCAGCTAGGCTTGAAAGGGACATCTGCTCCAGTTACATTGTGCCACCCCCAAGAGGGGTCTGAGCTTGGTGCGCCTACCCAGGACAGGACTGGGTTGGCCTCTCAGCGGCCGCAGCAGTTCCAGGAGGGGCTTAAACCAGTCACACCATCCCAGTCTAGACAACTTTACAATGCAAGAGTCACCTGTTCCCAACAAGTCTATTTAACAAAAGAAATCAGTCCATGCCAGCCCATAGCATCCTCCTTCAGCCAGTACTCCTTGCAGAACTGGGATCCAGGAGGAGGAGGCCTTAAAAGGGGGGTGATGTTACGACTCTGGCTGCTGTGCAGCCTCCTCACCACCAGAGGCTCCCCATGAGCACTGCTCCCCTGGCTGTCCCGGTCTTCCTTGCATACCTGCTCCATATCCAGAACTCTCTATTTAACCCCGCCTAGCCCATGCCTCAGTGCTTCGGCATCAAGTTCCTTTGGGCTCCCTGCTTTAGCCTTCTGTTCCTTGTCTTGCGTGCCTTCGGGCATCCTGCTTCCCTGCCTTGCTCTGTGGCCTATGGGCCTTTGCTAATCTTACTCTGTAGGCATTCTAGCCTTGCCTGCCTTCTTGTCCCCTCTGTCCCTGAATCCCTTTCGGTTGCTGCTCTATTACTCTTCTGCTTCCCCCTGCTTCCTTGGACTTCCTTGCCTTGCTGCCTTCGGGCATTTTGTGGTTTCATGTTCAGTGTAGTCCTTGTCCTGGTTTGTCTAGTGCTGTCATTGTCTGTCTTCCTTGACTTGGTTCCCCTCCTCCAGCTCACGCTTACCTGCATCCAGTCTCATGCTTACCTCCACCCGATTCTGATTTCACCCATACCTGCACTCAGTTCCAGTGTAACAGTTCACACTTACCTGCATTCACATCCACGCGTACCCACATGCTGTTCCAGTGTTTACTGAAGTTCATCCTTACCACCACGCTCTCAGCTCCAGAGACTCTTCTCAGCCAGCACCCAGCACCAGAGACTCTTTTTAGTCAGCACCCAGTTCCAGAGGGCCTTCTCAGTCGAGACCCAGCTCCAGGAATCCTTATCATCCTGCACCTGGCTCCGGAAACTCTACCCAGCCTCACCAGATCAACAGCTATTGCTCCCATCCTCCTGTCCTGTGTCACTCCTGCAGGTGGTGTTCACCACACCAGGCCACAGCCTAAAACTGCAACAAAAGCAAAAGGTGAAGCAGAAGAAAACATTGCCCAAGAGATAAAGAGAGGTGACAAAATATGTTTCAAATATATAAGAAAAAGAAGAAAAGCCCAAAGTGGTATACTGAAAGGTAAAGAGGAGCAATGTGTCAAGACAGACAAGGAAATGGTGGAAATATTAAACAAATACTTCAGTTTGGTGTTCACTAAAGAAGACCCTGGAGAAGGACTGTTGCTGGTTGAAAGATCATAGAAGGAAATGGGCTAGACACAACTCCTTTTACAGAAGAGTATATATGAGAAGAGCTAGGAAATCTGAATGTGAACAAGTCCATGGGCCAGATGAGTTACATCCCAGGATACTACAAGAACTCAGAGATGTCCTGACAGGTCCACTAAATGACCTGTTCAATAGATCCCTGGAAATGGGAGTAGTGCTGTAAGATTGGAAAAGAGTGGTTGTGTCCCACTTCATAAGAGTGGTAGCCAAGAGGAGGCTGAAAATTACAGGCCAGTTAGCCTCACCTCAGTGGTGGAAAACTTAATGGAAATGCTGCTGATAGAAAGGTTACTGAACTATCTACAATCCAGTAAGTTGCTGGACCTGAGGCAGCATGGATTCACCAGAGGAAGGTCCTGTCAAACAAATCTGATTGATTTATTTGATTGGGTGACTAGAGAATTGAATCAAGGAAGAGCACTCGATGTCATCTATTTGTATTTCAGCAAAGCTTTTGATACCATCCCACATAGGAGGCTTGTGAACAAAATGAGAAGCTTTGGAGTGAGCACCAAGGTGGTTGCATGGATTACAAACTGGTTGACTGATAGGAGTCAGCATGTAATGATAAATGGAATCTACTCTGAAGAGAGAACCATGTTAAGTGGAGTGCCACAGGGATCGGTGTAGGGACTGGTTCTGTTCAATATCTGTGTGAGCGACATTTTGGAAGGGATAGAAGGTAAAGTTTGTCTATTTGCAGATGATACCAAGATCTGTAACAGAGTGAACACGCCTGAAGGAGTAGAGAGAATGAAAAGTGATTTACGAAAGCCTGAATAGTGGTTGAAGATTTGGCAATTGAGATTCAATGCCAAGAAGTCCAGAATCATGCATCTGGGATGCGATAATCCAAAAGAGCTGTATGTGATGGGCGGCGGGGGGAGGGGGGGGGGGAAGGCTGATGTGCATGGACCAAAACTGAGATCTTGGGGTGATTAGTCTCTGTCGGTATGACAATATGAGAAGGCGATAGCTAAAGCCAGAAGAATGCTGGGCTGCATAGAAAGAGGAATAACCAGTAAGAAAATGGATGTGGTGATGACCTTGTACAGGTCCTTGGTGAGGGATGGAGACAGGATGGAGGCGCTCCAGAAAAGCTACCAAAATGGTGTGGGGTCAGTATCAGGAAACCTATGGGGAGAGATTGAATGATATGAATATGTATACCCTAGAAGAAAGAAGGCACAGGGGTGATATGCTACAGACCTTCAGATTCCTGAAAGTTTTAAATGATTTACAAATGTCAAACCTTTTCTGTAGGAAAGAAATCAGTAGAACTAGGGGTCACGAAAAGAAACTCTAGGGAGGTCGTCTCAGAAGCAACGTCAGAAAATATTTCTTCACAGAGAAAGTGGTGGATGCTTGGAATGCCCTTCCAAAGGAGGTGGTGAAAAACAAAACAGTGAAAGAATTCAAAAGGGCATGGGATAAATATTGTGGAACTCTAAAGGCTAAAGATGGAAATGAAGAAAAGAGTACATGGAGTAACTTGCTGGTGCGGCAGTTACTACCCTTTAATCAATAAGCCTTGATACTGATGATGCAAGTCCATCATTGTTCTCTGCTTTAATGGCAGGGCGAAAAGGGGATTTGGATTCATAGAGCAACCAACGAGGGCCCTTACTTTTACAGCCTAAAGTTAACTGAAATTTCAATTCAACTTAAGATTAAGTTTTATGCTGAAACTTGACTTAGGAGCCTAAAACTGAAGCTCCTATTGTTGCGCTGCAATGGAAGGGAGCGCTAGCGGGCGCTCCCCAGTGCGGGATAAGGTGTGTGTGCCCTTGCCGAGAGACGGTCCTTATCTGAGAACTGGAGAACCGGGGACCTCCACCGGACCTGCATGCTTCCGTGAGGCTACCAATGCAATGGTGGTCTCTGAGTGGTCCTCTGACCACTCCAAGCCCTTTCGGGCCTGCCGCTGGGTAACGGCAAGAAGCATCAGGCCTGACATAGGACAAGGGTGGACAAAGACATCTGACACAGGACGAAGACTCAGGCATTGAGGAAGACGAAGACAGGCAAGGCAGGACATGGCAAGGCATGGCAAGACAAGGTTAAAATCCACTAGTTAAAAGTCCGGAACCTCCAGGCAGCAATGTCCCTCTGGCACCCTACACAGCCCAGCCGGGCTGGTCGCGGACCACACAAGAAGGCATCAGAACCACGGAAATCCATGGACAGGATGGAACGGAGAGGCGGGCAAAGTCCCTCAGGTGCCCTACACAGCCCAGCCGGTCTGGTCACTGACAACACTAAAGGATGGGCCTGCCCAGGGAAGGAAGACATCAGGCTTATGGACATCAAGGCAAGGCAGACATCGAACATCAGGAACAAGGCAGGTCTGACGAGGGACGAGAAGACTCCTTGGTGCCATCGGATGGAAAGACCCACCAGCGCCCTACACACCCCAGCCGGGCTGGTTGCGGACCACAAGAGATGGATCAGAGTGGAGCTAAGGACATCTGGACAATGGAGGAAGACATCAGGGCTGGAACAGAACATCAGGGCGCAGAAGACATCAGGGCTGGAATGGAACATCAAGATACTGAAGACATCGAGGCTGGAAAGGAACATCGAGATGAAGACATGAGACCAGAAACAATGACGACGAGGGATCCCAAGACAAATAACAGGAATGCCAGCAGGAACGGAGAGCAGGAGTCCTGGAGAGAACAAGTTCCTTGTGAAGGCAAGGCATGACTGACCTGAGGAGCCTTTTGTAGGCAGGCGGATCCATGAAGTGAGGTCATCCAGGGTCCATTCCCTCATTGGGCCTTTAAGAAGGGCAGAGAGGCACGGCTCCGTGCCTAGGGAAAGCAGGAAGGAGAAGCAGCAGGACCTGGACAGTGGCCCTGCTGAGTGAGGAGGAGCTGGAGCTGGGCCGTGCAGGACCTGACGTTGGAGGTGGCATCCTACCGCTGAAGAGCAGGCCTCAAGCCTGCGGGAAGATGCAGAAGCTGGAGAGAGCCGCAGGCAGGCTCCAACGTGGGAGGCGGCTCCTTGCTGCTGAAGAGGCTGAAGACTGCGGCCTCCGGGCCATGAAGGAAGACTGACTTGCGGCGGCTCCTGCCATGCTGGAGGATCCGAGGAAGGCTCCAAGCCACACATGAGCCTGGGGACTGCGCTGAGGAGCATCAGTGGTGGCCTCAGCCGTGCCGGCAAGATGGCGGCCTCCGGCCGCAGAGGAGAACCCCGGCGCGGCTCCAGTCACGATAGTAGGAGTGGCAGCGCAGTGTCCAAGCCACGGGAGCAAGGCTTCAGGGCTACCTCCGAGCCGTGTAGGAGCAGCTGTGGCCCAGGCCGTGGAGGTAAGAGCACATTTATTTTTTTGAATGTGGAGTGAATGAGTAACAGCCTCATTCACATGCATTTGCATGTGATGAGTGCTATCTCATTCACTCCGCATTGGAAGAGAGTTAAATAGGCGCTAATCCCCCTATTGCATTAGTGGGTGGATTAGTGCCTATTTAACCTGCGTCTGACAGCTGGTTAAACAGTGCGCTCATGTGAGCGCACTGTATTGCATCAGCCCCTAAGCCATTAGTGCATGTCACTATTTTTTGTGCATGTTAAATGGCCTTAGAGTAAATGCTAACTTTAGCACATAGGCCACTGAAGGTGAAATATCTAACAGAAATATTCACAGGACTATGCACTGTTGCATGGATATGTGTTTATACCATATGAACTACTGAATTTATTTTGAATTAAGTTTTCATTTTACACATTGCAAAATAGTTCTTAAAATTACAGCCAGGTTCAAACTTATTTACAAACGTTATTTTCCTTAACAGATACAATAATTTAGTCAACTTCATTCGTGTCTAGTGAAAATAAGAATGTGTATTCATGCAGATTTGTATATCCTATGATGAGGCAAAATGGTTTAAACTGACTGACAAACAGAGATTTATAATGAAAGGGAAAACTTAATCTTATCTGTACTGCCACTAGCACACTGGTTGGCATAATACAATGTAGTTTCTACAAATTAATTTGAAAGTAGGTTCTTTCCATATAGTTACTTGCAAACTCTATAGCATCAATCTGAAATACTTCAGTGACAAGAGCAAATAACTGTAGATATTAACAAAGCCCTCCATACAGAGTTCTGCCCTAGAGGAAACATTTCCATAGACAACATTGGCATGGAACTTAATGATTAGCCCGTATTAGAAGGATTATGCTAATCATATCTTCCTATTATTAGAGGATTCTAGTATTAACACACATACAGAATAATCAGAATTAAAGAAAGGATAACGAACGAGAAACAGGCAGGATTGAGGATTAGAAATTAAAACTGGGATTATTATAGTCACATGAAATCATTAATTGCATTACAATGTGTGTGTGATTCTTTATTCCTGCTGCAGAAATAAATCTTTCGACCTTTTGATTCTGTCTGAAATATCAGTCTCTTTATTTTTAAAGGTGCTAGATGATGGATGAAATATCTTGAATTTGGGTCAACACTCTCATCTCTGTTCACTGACCGGATCCTTCTTACGCTGGAGTTTCAGGTCCATCAAAATTTGCCTTAGCCCAGTTCACATACCGTATGATCGAATGTAGAGAAGGAGGCAGGCAGGAAGGGACACTCTTTCCAAAGCCCTTTCTTTGTAGTCAAGTGACTAAGAAACCCATCCTAAAGTATTCTGAAGAAAATTATTCTGATAAGCAATGGAAATTATGACATTGTTTGCAATGTATCATTGCTCTATCTGCTAAGAGACATGAATTATTAAAACATCATTCTATCCGTGTTAAATGTGTTGCAAGTATAACAGTAAGACTAAAATAAACAGAGGGTATGTTTGCAAACACATGAATCTACAAATCAGTTTTGATAGATTTATCTTAGATCAAAATAAAATGCATAAGTTATCATATCAGTGTACCTCTTTTCCATAAAAATAAACTAAAAATATTGAAAACAGATATAATGAGTGCTAGCAAGAGCACTTATTGTTGCGCCAGGAGGTGGACCCTTGGCCTAATGCAGGATTGGTAGGCTCCCTGGTCAGACCCAGAGAGCTCCTGCCACCAGGAGGCGGAGCACAAGAGGAGACAGAGGCTAGCTGGAGCTTTGCCACTAGCAACCCGAAGCACCCCCGGGTTGAGCACTTGGTCTTAGGTGGCCTCGCAGGTCTCCTTGATAGGAAGTTCAGGGGTGTGCCCACCACGATCAAGAGTGCATAGTCGATATTCAGGTCAGAAGTTCTGGATGCCTGAGAATGCTAAAAGAGAGTCTCTGAAAGTATGACAAGGCTCAAGGTCAGAATCAAGGAAATGTAGTCAGCCAAAGCATGGGTCAGTACCAGTGGTCAGTCCGTGGATAGTCAAAGAGGCAGAGGTCAGGTTCCGGCAGCGGTCAGGCGTGGTCGTTGAACAGACAGAAGTCAGATTCTGGCAGCGGTGAGGCATGGTCGTTGAACAGACAGAGGTCAGATTCTGGCAGCGGTCAGTCGTAGTCGTTGAACAGACAGAAGTCAGATTCTGGCAGCGGTGAGGCATGGTCGTTGAACAGACAGAGGTCAGATTCCAGCAGCGGTCAGGCATGGTCGTTGAACAGACAGAGGTCAGATTCCAGCAACGGTCAGGCATGGTCATTGAACAGGCAGAGGTCAGATTCTGGCAGCGGTCAGGCGTAGTCGTTGAACAGACAGAAGTCAGATTCTGGCAGCAGTGAGGCATGGTCGTTGAACAGACAGAGGTCAGATTCCAGCAACGGTCAGGCATGGTCATTGAACAGGCAGAGGTCAGGTTTGGGCAGCGGTCAGGCGAGGAAATAGTTACTGAAAACAGTTTGAGAGAATCAAGACAACTAAGGAAGGAACCAGAGGCAACTAGGGAGAGACCTGTTGCAAAGGCAAGTTTTGACTGTCAGAGCTTGCCTTAAGTAAGGCTGGGGGAATGATGTCATCCGGGTGGGCCCGGCAGCCCTAGCATGCCGTGGCCCCCTTAAATACTGTGAAGGGACGCGCGCGGGTGCTAAGGGAAGCCCGGAAATGCAGAGAGTTCGGCAGCGGCGGGTTGGCCGTCTGACAGACCCGGGAGGGCGGCGGTGGCGTCTCCAGCATGCTGCAAGGCCGCATACTGCTGGCAGGACCATTGCGAGGAGGTGAACAGGGCTGGCCACGGAGCCCGTGACCGGCTGTTGCAACAGTACCCCCTCCTCAAAGGCCCTCTCCGGGGGGGAACGAGAAGGTTCTCTTTTGATCTTTAAGGTGTAGCCAGGTTTGTAAATTCTGAATCTCCTCCTCCCCATGCTGGAGACGCTGCCGCTGCCCTCCCGGGTCTGTCAGACGGCCAACACGCCGCCGCTGAACTCTCTGCATTTCCGGGCTTCCCTTAGCGCCGGCGCACGTCCCTTCACAATATTTAGCGTGAGCAAGCCCCGGGATGCGCATATGTCCTGGGGCTTTGAAAAAGGGGCGGAAAGGAGGCGGGGCTGCGGTCTGGGGGTGGTCTGCGCGCAAGATACGGCTGCAAGAGGCAGGCATAAAAAATAAAATAAGGTAGGGGGGGATTTAAGTAGGGCTGGGAGGTGGGTTAGATAGGGGAAGGGAGGGGAAGGTGGGGGAAGGTGGGGTGAGCGAAAGAAAAGTTCCCTCCATGTTATAAAATCGGGTGTACATTTCTGCGCGCCAGGTAGCATGCACAAATGTACCCCGCACGCGTAAGATTAAAAATCGGCCCCTTAGTGAAAGCCTTTCGCCCCAGGGGCTGCAAATGCTGCCTTTGCAGCACCACAGGTTCAGCCAAGACAGGATGCAGAAGACCAAATCCAGGAATCTAAGCAGGGACCCTCCACAAATAAGTGTTAGGCACTGCCATTGAGCCACCAGTCTGGCCACTAGCTGGTTAATTTTACCAAGTTATCTTGAGACAAATTTTCTGCCACACCTAACTAACTAAGAAAGTGGTTGAAATTTCCTAAGCATAACTGGCTAGATTTAGGACAGTTATTTGTGCAAATGGAGTTGTCAGTTAAATGTATCCAGTCAGTGATGAAAAAACATGTTAACCTGCTAAGTTGTACACCCCTCCCAGGAACTACCTGCCCCTGCCCCTGCCCCTTTTCTATCTAGCTAAATTTGTGCACCTTGCAACTTTGTGCACACAGCTTTCGTTCATCTGAAGGAAGGGGTATGGTTATCATGTTTTATTTATCTAGCTACAATCATTTCTGAAGTAAGCTCAATAAACTTTGTGAAAATTAGGGATGTGCATTCATTTAAAATGAATGCGCAAAACGAGATGATTAGGGCAGAATGAAACATTTGTTTTAAACTAATGCGACGGGTCTAGAAGCCAAAGCAGGGACCTCGACCTATGCCCGAGCGTAACGATGGTGCCTAGACCCAGGCCAAAGCCTCGGCCTTGCTTAAGCTGAAGCTGCTGGAGGTCGCCACACCATTTGTCTAAGCCAAGCGCGATGCAGTAGCCCAGCCTGGAGGCCGGGTCCCAAAATCAGGGCTCCAACTCAGAGACAGGCTCAATGCTAGGACACGGTCCAGAGACTGGGTCCTGATATCTGGGCCTTGGACTAGGTCTATGCCAGGGCCCAGGCCTTAGAGAACTTCTCTTCTGTCTTCTTTCTTAAGCTCTTGAAGCTAACTGATGTCATCTTCTGGGGTTGTGCCAGAGTTAATTAACTCAGATGCATTCACCCCAGTGGATAGTGCCACGTTGATGTACAACAATGCCGTACAATTCCGTACACCAAAATGGTGCCGTCCACTGGGGTGAATGTGAAGGGACGCGCAACCTCAGAGGACAGCGTCAGTTAGCTTCAAGAGCTGCAACCCCAGAGGACGGCAACATTTGGATTCAAGAGCCAAAGAAAGATGATGCTTAGTGCTCCAAGGCAAGGATCCTGGCCTAGGCTGAGGCAGAGGCCAGGTGTTGGGACCCAGTCTCTAAACCGGGCAGCAGCGTTGGGCCTGGGCATGGGTTCTGGCCTAGGTGCCCAGGTATTGGGACTCGGTCTCCGAGCCAGGCCCTGGCATCAGGTCTGGGTCCTAGTTGAGACCTCATCATTTGGATCCGTCCACTTTGCCAGGCTGTAGTGTCAGGCATATGCATGGGCTCCAGCCTTGGTCAAGGTCTTGACTTGTGTAGGCCAAGGCCAGTGGCCTAACACATCTTTGGCCTTGCAAGACCAAGGCTTCAGCTTGGACATGGGCCTAACCAGCAGATCCCCAGTGGATCGGGTAAGTAGAGGCCCGGGGGGGGGGGGTGGATTTTGGCCCCAGCATTTTTTCTGGGTTGGTGGGAGAGAGGCCCCATTTTCATTTTTTTGAGAATTTTTTTGGGGGGGGTATGTTTGATTCATTTTTTCACATGAATCACACATTTCCATGAACCGAAATTCGTGGGGAGAAAACCTCTTAAAAAACGAATCAAAAAATGAAAACAAAATGTTATTCCCTACATATCCCTAGTGAAAATCCACCATAAATTGGATTTATTTTGACATGAAATATTTCTCCATTTACAACATTGTAACCATATTGTAAGAGAAAGAATTATTAAGACTTATTCCACCAGATCATAATCTTGGTGTTGTGGTTTCCGGCCGCGGGCGGCCGCAGCCAACCCCCTCTACTTCGGGTCACGGTGTCGGGACCACTGCCGCCGCCACGGCAGCGGTGGGGAAGCGCTCTGGTGCAAGCCTCCTGCTCTCCCCACTCATCCCTGCTCCCTGGGATGGGTCCCCGCGGGATTTGCTGGCAGGGGAGGCGCCCCCCGGGCTTCCTCTTGTGGCGTCGGTCCACTCTGCAGGCACTTCCGGGAACGGCCTTGGCTGCCCTGCTCTTAGGCGCGAGGCCGCACCTCCTGAAGATATTTAAAGGGGCCTTGTCCTCTAAATTGCCTTCACCTGCTCCAGATGGGCCAGGCACAGGGAAGTATTTAAGGAGCCTTCCTCCATTCTGACTTGGCAACGAATCTGCTCGCTTTGATGAGTCTTCTGGTGCCTTGGATTTCCTGGTTCCTGTCTTCATTTCTGGACGTTTCTCTGTTGTGTGACTTCGGACTGACAAGCGACGATTCTGCGGTGTGTGACTTTGGATTGGCAAGCAACGATTCCTCGGTGAGTGACTTCAGACTGCCAAGCGACGATTCTCCGGTGTGTGACTTCGGCCTGGCAATTCTCTGGTACTCTACTTCGGACTAACTTCGACGGACCTTCCACCTTCAAGGGCCCACCTAAGTCCCAGCGGTCCGGGTCCCTACGGGCTCCTCCTGGGGGGGCTGCGGACTTCCAGTGGCGAAGATCCAGCTGGCCCTTGCACCGACTCCACATTTCTTCGACCTCCCAAACGTCCACCTAAGTCCCAGCGGTCCAGGTCCCTACGGGCTCCTCCCGGGGGAGCAGCGGGCTTCCAGTGGCGAAGATCCGGCCAGTGGCCGGATCTTCCTGCTTCGATTCAGCCTCGCCACCCGATGGGGGAACCCGAGGAGCCATGTCCTCAGGTGGTACCAACTCCCCCTCTATCCAAGGGTTCACATCTCTCCATTTTATAACACTTGGCAATCAAACATTATTACATTTTTCTAATATGTTCTATAGTAATGTTGCACAGTATGCAAGGGGTTAAGTTTTCTGTCAATTCCACTTCACTTATAGAAGTTGGCAAATGACAAAGGATAATTCACATTTCTCAACAAAGATTATGATTTCATTTTAGTTTGAGATGGTTGGTATCTCCTGCCGGTTTCCTTTCTGTTGTTTCTTCTTTCATTCTTTGGAAAAAGAATTGTGTAGGAAGACATCAGGCGGTAGCAGTTGACATTAAAATCCTCATTTATTCTAAACTAGCACTATAAATGGAAATGACTTCCAGAGCCATTATACATAATTTAATGTGTAGACAGAACTACAAATGTCATGAGGTTTATCATGCAATACCTTAGAAAAAAAAGACACCCCCAAAACATTTGGTTTTAGCAACACCAAAGGAAAATCCCACAGTGAAGAATATTAAAACCTGCAAAATACAGTTCATCAACTTAAATACTGTGTACTAGACTGAAAGCAATATAATACAGTCAGGCACATGTCTGGTGATTAATGATTTGGTCCCAGAATGGACCTACAGGTCTAAATGCAGAATTCTCTACCAGAGTCCTTTCTCATCAGCAGCCTGTTGGTTTTACTTAACAGCAGGGGATCAAACACATGATTAACTTTTTCCAGCAACAAATATCAGATCGCTATGGTATGTGCAAATTACAGATTTTTATGATCACCTCATAATTTCTGCACCCTAAAAAAGATACAAAAAAAAATACAACTTAAAAGTTATGGGCCTATGGAGAAAAGTCGGTTTTGAATAAGATCCTGTAAGTTCAATAATCAGGAAAGAAAGAAGTAGTCTTATTTATTTTTATTTATTTATTTTGCTTTTTGGCACTTCAAAGTGGATTACATTAAGGTACTGTAGTTAGATAACATCACCCTGGTGTAGCAGGAAGTGATCCTGTAGCAAGGACCTGCTCTCCAGGTGATGTATTCTCCTCTTGCACTGAGGACAAGACTC
The DNA here is from genome assembly GCF_901001135.1 of Rhinatrema bivittatum. Lineage (NCBI taxonomy): Eukaryota > Metazoa > Chordata > Amphibia > Gymnophiona > Rhinatrematidae > Rhinatrema > Rhinatrema bivittatum. Next base: position 305,650,255 of record NC_042620.1, on the reverse strand, counting down.
CCAGGGCTACTGCCCAAGAGGGAAGGGTTAGACCAGCCATCATAGTACGTGATTCAATTATTAGAAATGTAGATAGCAGAGTGGCTGGTGGACATGAGGACTGCCTGGTAACTTGCCTGTCTGCTGCGAAGGTGGCAGATCTCATGCCTCACCTAGACAGGGTTGTAGACTAGAGATGTGAATCGTGTCCTCGATCGTCTTAACGATCGATTTCGGCTGGGAGGGGGAGGGAATCGTATTGTCGCCGTTTGGGTATTTAGAGTATCGTGAAAATCGTTAAAATTGTGAACCGGCACACTAAACCCCCTAAAACCCACCCCCGACCCTTTAAATTAAATCCCCCACCCTCCCGAACCCCCCCCCCCCCCAAATGCCTTAAATTACCTGGGGGTCCAGCGGCGGTCCGTAGCTAAATCGGGGGGAGGGCAGGAAAACCAGCACACTAAAACACCCTAAAACCCTCCCCGACCCTTTAAATTAAATCCCCCACCCTCCCGAACCCCCCCAAATGCCTTAAATTACCTGGGGGTCCAGCGGCGGTCCGTAGCTAAATCGGGGGAAGGGGGAGGGCAGGAAAACCGGCACACTAAAACACCCTAAAACCCACCCCCGACCCTTTAAATTAAATCCCCCACCCTCCCGAACCCCCCCCCCCAAATGCCTTAAATTACCTGGGGGTCCAGCGGCGGTCCGGAACGGCCTCCTGCAATTGAATCGTGTTGTCTTCAGCCGGCGCCATTCTGCGCCGCCATTTTGCAAAATGCCGGCGCAGAATGGCGCCGGCTGAAGACAACACGATTCAATTGCAGGAGGCCGTTCCGGACCACCGCTGGACCCCCAGGTAATTTAAGGCATTTGGGGGGGGTTCGGGAGGGTGGGGGATTTAATTTAAAGGGTCGGGGGTGGGTTTTAGGGTGTTTTAGTGTGCCGGTTTTCCTGCCCTCCCCCTTCCCCCGATTTACGATTTTTTGACGATAAATCGGGGGAATTGGTATGGTATCATGGCCCTAATGATTTTTGACGATTTAAAATATATCGGACGATATTTTAAATCGTCAAAAAACGATTCACATCCCTATTGTAGACTGGGCTGGGGAGGAGCCGGCTGTCATGCTACATGTGGGCACCAACGATATAGGAAAATGTGGGAGAGAGGTTCTGGAAGCCAAATTTAGGATTTTAGGTAGAAAGCTGAAATCCAGAATCTCCAGGGTGGCATTCTCTGAAATGCTTCCTGTTCCACATGCAGGTCCCCAGAGGCAGGCAGAGCTCCAGAGTTTCAATGCGAGGATGAGACGATGGTGCAGGGAAGAAGGAATCAGTTTTGTAAGGAACTGGGGAAACATTTGGGGAAGGGGGAGACTTTTTTTTCTGAAAGAATTGGCTCTACCTTAACCAGAGTGGAACCAAGCTGCTGTCACTCAGCAGTGCATGGTTCAGAGGAATATATCCTTGAAGGATACTAATGAAACAGGAGTGTTAGGGCATCCCAACAGAGAGGTTCCAATAAAAGCAAATGTAGTTCATGTGCCTATATATAAAAAGTCACCTGAGCTAAAGATTTCCAAATTATCCCTCTCAACTGAAAAGCAGATTGTTAAATCTAACAAAAAACACACACTTTGAAATGTCTGTATGCCAGAAGTCTAAGAAGTAAGATGGGAGAGTTAGAGTGTATAGCGGTAAATGATGAGATTGATATAATTGGCATCACTGAGACCTGGTGGAAGGAAGATAACCAATGGGACAGTGCTATATCAGGTTACAAATTATATCGCGATGACAGGGAGAATCAACTTGGTAGGGGTGAATCAACTTGGTAGGGGTGTGGCACTTTATGTCCAGGAGGGTGTAGAGTCCAACAGGATAAAGATCATACAAGAGACTAAATGCTCAGTAGAATCTATATGGGTAGAAATCCCATATGTGTTGGGGAAGAGTATAGTGACAAAATGGTCAGACAGATGATGAAATGCTAAGAGAAATCAGGGAAGATAACCAATTTGGCAGTGCAGTAATAATGGGAGATTTAAATTACCACTCACACAAGGGAGTCAGCGGTTAACCACAACATATAATCAATTCACCAAAAATGTGGAACCCAAAAGATAATACTTCAATTAGTGGCCTATGAAGGTGTCAGCAAGCCTTGACGTTATGTGTCAATCTTAGGTAGACACTAACCGGTCTTATCTATCATTCACCTTCATCATTATTTTAATGCAACATTTTTTATTTTTTATTTTTTATTTTTTAAATTAAAACAGTCCTCCATTCATATGAACAAATGACTCTTTCATATACAGTTGGTAGGAAAGCCCTACACTGGCCGATGTTTTGCTGAGTTAGCTTCCTCAGGGGCGTATAGAAACACTTTAAATCAGAGCCACATATCTAAAATAAAAATAAATGAAAAAGAGGTTGCACATTCATAATGAAAAGGTTGAACCAATACTTATCTCCTTGACACCATGGCTACCTTTTTAGACAGGACCAGACGTCTCAACCATCTTGAAAAATGAACAAATGGAGGAACCCGAACCGAGGCTGGCGTCCCTTTAAATACGCCATTTTGTAGTGACGTCAGCCATCATTGATAACTTGGTACAGAAATCAAAAAATCATAAATTGGTACAGGAATCAAAAAATAAAAATAAAAAAATAATCTGTAAATAATTCTAAACAGTCCAAAATTTAGCCCAAGAAAACGTGTAAGTCCAGCTCACTATTCAATCCTAATGGATGAACAGTTTTAAGACGATAAATCCAGCATTGTTCGGATTGTAGCAGAATGCGTTCTTGATTGCCCCCACGCCAATGTGCAGGGACATGATCGATAGCACAAAAAAATAAATCCTCGAAATGGTGTCCCATCTCTGTACAATGGGAAACTAAAGGTTCCTTGACTCTGGCATTTTTAATATTAGAGCGATGTTCTATCATTCTCGTCTTTAAAGGACGTTTTGTTTTCCCAATATAGATTAAAGAACAGGGGCATTGGATCAAATATACGACCATAGTAGAGTCACAAGTCGTATTATACTGCAAGAATATTTTATAGCCAGAAGACACAATGAGTTGATCTGTAATCATCATAGAAGATGGACACACAGAACAGGTGTTGCAGGGCTTATGTGTCCCGGGAACACCGGAGAGGTTGGCGTGAGCTGGCAGATACCGTCATTCTTCCTAGACTAGATGGAGCGGGGGAAAAGAGGTGAGCATGAAAGGTCGCAGCTGTCTATGACCAACAGGCATATCAAGCACAAGCAGGGCAAAAGCAGTCTGATCCAGGACTAAGACTTACGCGCATAACTCTGAATTTTTACAAAGCTGACCATGGCGCGCGTGGACTTGTTATCCGTGTAACTTTACTGCTGGTCCTGATGAGGAATAAGTCTGGAGATCTCGAGTTATAGGGCTTTCAGCACAGCGTGTGGATCAGGGTCAAGTGGGGGACTTGCAGGACAAGAGCCAGAGGGGACTTGAAGACCTCAATATCAACTGGACAAACTGGTGGACTAATTGGAAAAACAGTATTTTCCTTTTGCGCGAGCATGTTTTTAAAATCCGCCTCCATACGCATGTAAAAGCTGCTAAAGCCTTGGTGGAAATACGCGTGGGAAATTTACTTGAGCCACCTCTTATTATTATGCGCACAAATATACACAGAAGGGGTATTTTAAAGGATGCTGTATGCTTGCACGCACGATATTAAATTGCAACGTATTGATGCTCATGAGTTTATGGGAGCACATGCGTTCCTTTTAAAATTAGCCAGTAAGTTTGTACCTGAGGCAACAGAGGATGAAGTGACTTGCCCAAGATGATGACAAATGGCAGGAAGTGTGCATGTTCATCGGAAGTGATGCATATGGGCCCATTCAGCCACCCATTTTCACAGGTTAGAGCAAAGCTTCTCAACCACTGTGCCACAGGAAGATCCAACTGTGCCGTGGTGCTACCTTGCTTGCAGTAGATATTAATCAATAACCAACCTCGTTCCCTTAACCAATATATTCAACAACCAACAACCATTCAAGGGAACCCCTTGTTGAGTGGTTTCTTTTGTGCGGTAGCCAGCGTAGCGTCAGCCTGTATCTTGGCTTGACCCTATGAGCTAGCTTGCCGCGTGTTTATTCTTTATTATATTTGAAAATCTCTTTTTTCTATTTTTTGTATATTTGTTTGAGATTAGTGCTTGATGGCGCTCCCGTTTTGCAGGCTGACCCGATTCAAGTAGTGAATATCTTATTTTAAAGTATCACTTAGCTTAATGGTTTTTTTGCCGCTGCTGATCGGGGTCCGCTTCTGCTTGCCCGACATGGGCCATGTTTCGGCAGACTCTCTGCCTGCTTCAGGGGCCACGGGAAACCTTTTTGCTGTCTCGGTTCACAGGTTCGCCATTTAGGAAAGCACTTAAACTCTGATGCTGCATCCGAAACTTTCGCGTGAGCAATTATTTTAAGAAAGGTATGGACTTAGCCAGAGTTCCCTTTGATTGGGTTGCTGTGAGCATAACATTGATAGGCTTTTTGCATCAAAGAACAATAGCGCTCACAGGGGTAATTTAACCAAAAGGTTTTGCACACAGCAAACCGATCCTTAAAGGGAACACTGGGTGTTGGGGAGATGGAGATTGGCTTTGGATCTTCAGGGGGTTGCCTTAGCGAGAAAAAGAACACTGCTTGTGTTGGCCTTTTGGATGAAGATAGTACTGTTAAATTTAGTTAAAAATACATTTTCTAGCATGTTTATAGTCACCTGACCAGTGACTAGTGGGTCCTGAATGTATCTGACATTGTAAAATTTGGTTTGGTGCGCCACAAGGATCAAGCAAACTTGAAAGTGTGCCCTGATATAAAAAAAAAGGTTGAGAAGCCCTGGATTCGAGCAATGGTAATTTTCTACACACGTAAACTTTCAGGTTTCTTTCTTAAGACCCCAGGACCCAGTACATTATCAGTCAGCTGTAGGCCAGTCCAGTTTCCCAGGACAGTTTAGTAGGGATGTGCATTCGGATTGACCGCATATGGAAAACGCAACTCAAATTTTTTTTTTAACTTAAAAAAAAGATGGGGCGTATACGAGCAGATTTCCGACATAAATGAACATAGATATGTCGGATACGGCGAATCGCCATGCGCGCGCTTTCTCGCCGCCATTACCTGCGACTCGAGCTCGGAGCCCCGGATTACCTGAAAATGGCGGCGCCCCTGCGGTAACCATGCCAACCTGTCTGACCCTGTCCTGTGAGTCTCAGTGACTCACAGGAAAGGGTGGGACAGGTCGGCATGGATACCGGAACGCAGCGAATCTGCGTTCACCTTTTCAGAGAAGCACTGAATGCAGCGAATCGCGCTGTCATTCCGTGCTTCTCTGAGGATTTCCTGACGAGCCAGCAGCACTATAAAAGCAGCAGCAGCACGAGGACTGACGGACATTTTCAGCGATTCAGTGGGGAGGTGGGATTGGGATCGTGCTGGGTGGGCTTAGGCAGGCTGAGGCAGAGAAGATAGCAGAACCCGATTTGATAGACAACACAGAACAGAACCAGATTTGATAGACAACACAGAACAGATTCTTTGTTAGGGAAAAAAAAAAAAGAACATTCTTATTGAGTGAGTCTGTACATTTTATCCTGGGCAGTGCCAGGCAGGGCTGGCAGTACTCTGCCTCATATTTGCTATTTTTAAACAGACTTAAAAGCATTCTCCTTGAGTGGTTCAGTGCTGGCTGGGCAGCAGTTCCAGGGCTGGGAGTACTCTGCCTCATATCTACTTTAGTTCTATGTGCACTGCAGTGCACACAGACAGACACATTCCGTGCATTGCCAGGCAGACAGTGAGGCAGTGGGCATTGTAAACAGAGTGAACATTGCCCTTCAGCGAGTCTGTTACATTTGCTATTTTTAAACAGACTTAAAAGCATTCTCCTTGAGTGGTTCAGTGCTGGGTGGGCACTGGGCAGCATTTCCAGGGCTGGGAGTACTCTGCCTCATATCTACTTTAGTTCTATGTGCACTGCAGTGCACACAGACAGACACATTCCGTGCATTGCCAGGCAGACAGTGAGGCAGTGGGCATTGTAAACAGAGTGAACATTGCCCTTCAGCGAGTCTGTTACATTTGCTATTTTTAAACAGACTTAAAAGCATTCTCCTTGAGTGGTTCAGTGCTGGGTGGGCACTGGGCAGCAGTTCCAGGGCTGGGAATACCCTGCCTCATATATACTTTAGTTCTATGTGCACTGCAGTGCACACAGACAGACACATTCCGTGCATTGCCAGGCAGACAGTGAGGCAGTGGGCATTGTAAACAGAGTGAACATTGCCCTTCAGCGAGTCTGTTACATTTGCTATTTTTAAACAGACTTAAAAGCATTCTCCTTGAGTGGTTCAGTGCTGGGTGGGCACTGGGCAGCAGTTCCAGGGCTGGGAGTACCCTGCCTCATATCTACTTTAGTTCTATGTGCACTGCAGTGCACACAGACAGACACATTCCGTGCATTGCCAGGCAGACAGTGAGGCAGTGGGCATTGTAAACAGAGTGAACATTGCCCTTCAGCGAGTCTGTTACATTTGCTATTTCAAACAGACTTAAAAGCATTCTCCTTGAGTGGTTCAGTGCTGGGTGGGCAGCAGTTCCAGGGCTGGGAGTACCCTGCCTCATATCTACTGAAAAGGAAGCTTGTTCTCTGTGCACTCACTGCACACACACAGACACATTCCGTGCATTGCCAGGCAGGCAGTGAGGCAGTGGGCATTGTAAACAGAGTGAACACATTCTCCTTCAGTGGTTCAGTGCTGGGTGGGCAGCAGTTCCAGTGCTGGGAGTACCCTGCCTCATATCTACTTTAGTTCTATGTGCACTGCAGTGCACACAGACAGACACATTCCGTGCATTGCCAGGCAGGCAGTGAGGCAGTGGGCATTGTAAACAGAGTGAACATTGCCCTTCAGCGAGTCTGTTACATTTGCTATTTTTAAACAGACTTAAAAGCATTCTCCTTGAGTGGTTCAGTGCTGGGTGGGCACTGGGCAGCAGTTCCAGGGCTGGGAGTACCCTGCCTCATATCTACTGAAAAGGAAGCTTGTTCTCTGTGCACTCACTGCACACACACAGACACATTCCGTGCATTGCCAGGCAGGCAGTGAGGCAGTGGGCATTGTAAACAGAGTGAACACATTCTCCTTCAGTGGTTCAGTGCTGGGTGGGCAGCAGTTCCAGTGCTGGGAGTACCCTGCCTCATATCTACTTTAGTTCTATGTGCACTGCAGTGCACACAGACAGACACATTCCGTGCATTGCCAGGCAGGCAGTGAGGCAGTGGGCATTGTAAACAGAGTGAACATTGCCCTTCAGCGAGTCTGTTACATTTGCTATTTTTAAACAGACTTAAAAGCATTCTCCTTGAGTGGTTCAGTGCTGGGTGGGCACTGGGCAGCAGTTCCAGGGCTGGGAGTACCCTGCCTCATATCTACTGAAAAGGAAGCTTGTTCTCTGTGCACTCACTGCACACACACAGACACATTCCGTGCATTGCCAGGCAGGCAGTGAGGCAGTGGGCATTGTAAACAGAGTGAACACATTCTCCTTCAGTGGTTCAGTGCTGGGTGGGCAGCAGTTCCAGTGCTGGGAGTACCCTGCCTCATATCTACTTTAGTTCTATGTGCACTGCAGTGCACACAGACAGACACATTCCGTGCATTGCCAGGCAGGCAGTGAGGCAGTGGGCATTGTAAACAGAGTGAACATTGCCCTTCAGCGAGTCTGTTACATTTGCTATTTTTAAACAGACTTAAAAGCATTGTCCTTGAGTGGTTCAGTGCTGGGTGGGCAGCAGTTCCAGGGCTGGGAGTACCCTGCCTCATATCTACTGAAAAGGAAGCTTGTTCTCTGTGCACTCACTGCACACACACAGACACATTCCGTGCATTGCCAGGCAGGCAGTGAGGCAGTGGGCATTGTAAACAGAGTGAACACATTCTCCTTCAGTGGTTCAGTGCTGGGTGGGCAGCAGTTCCAGTGCTGGGAGTACCCTGCCTCATATCTACTTTAGTTCTATGTGCACTGCAGTGCACACAGACAGACACATTCCGTGCATTGCCAGGCAGGCAGTGAGGCAGTGGGCATTGTAAACAGAGTGAACATTGCCCTTCAGCGAGTCTGTTACATTTGCTATTTTTAAACAGACTTAAAAGCATTCTCCTTGAGTGGTTCAGTGCTGGGTGGGCAGCAGTTCCAGGGCTGGGAGTACCCTGCCTCATATCTACTGAAAAGGAAGCTTGTTCTCTGTGCACTCACTGCACACACACAGACACATTCCGTGCATTGCCAGGCAGGCAGTGAGGCAGTGGGCATTGTAAACAGAGTGAACACATTCTCCTTCAGTGGTTCAGTGCTGGGTGGGCAGCAGTTCCAGTGCTGGGAGTACCCTGCCTCATATCTACTTTAGTTCTATGTGCACTGCAGTGCACACAGACAGACACATTCCGTGCATTGCCAGGCAGGCAGTGAGGCAGTGGGCATTGTAAACAGAGTGAACATTGCCCTTCAGCGAGTCTGTTACATTTGCTATTTTTAAACAGACTTAAAAGCATTCTCCTTGAGTGGTTCAGTGCTGGGTGGGCACTGGGCAGCAGTTCCAGGGCTGGGAGTACCCTGCCTCATATCTACTGAAAAGGAAGCTTGTTCTCTGTGCACTCACTGCACACACACAGACACATTCCGTGCATTGCCAGGCAGGCAGTGAGGCAGTGGGCATTGTAAACAGAGTGAACACATTCTCCTTCAGTGGTTCAGTGCTGGGTGGGCAGCAGTTCCAGTGCTGGGAGTACCCTGCCTCATATCTACTTTAGTTCTATGTGCACTGCAGTGCACACAGACAGACACATTCCGTGCATTGCCAGGCAGGCAGTGAGGCAGTGGGCATTGTAAACAGAGTGAACATTGCCCTTCAGCGAGTCTGTTACATTTGCTATTTTTAAACAGACTTAAAAGCATTCTCCTTGAGTGGTTCAGTGCTGGGTGGGCACTGGGCAGCAGTTCCAGGGCTGGGAGTACCCTGCCTCATATCTACTGAAAAGGAAGCTTGTTCTCTGTGCACTCACTGCACACACACAGACACATTCCGTGCATTGCCAGGCAGGCAGTGAGGCAGTGGGCATTGTAAACAGAGTGAACACATTCTCCTTCAGTGGTTCAGTGCTGGGTGGGCAGCAGTTCCAGTGCTGGGAGTACCCTGCCTCATATCTACTTTAGTTCTATGTGCACTGCAGTGCACACAGACAGACACATTCCGTGCATTGCCAGGCAGGCAGTGAGGCAGTGGGCATTGTAAACAGAGTGAACATTGCCCTTCAGCGAGTCTGTTACATTTGCTATTTTTAAACAGACTTAAAAGCATTGTCCTTGAGTGGTTCAGTGCTGGGTGGGCAGCAGTTCCAGGGCTGGGAGTACCCTGCCTCATATCTACTGAAAAGGAAGCTTGTTCTCTGTGCACTCACTGCACACACACAGACACATTCCGTGCATTGCCAGGCAGGCAGTGAGGCAGTGGGCATTGTAAACAGAGTGAACACATTCTCCTTCAGTGGTTCAGTGCTGGGTGGGCAGCAGTTCCAGTGCTGGGAGTACCCTGCCTCATATCTACTTTAGTTCTATGTGCACTGCAGTGCACACAGACAGACACATTCCGTGCATTGCCAGGCAGGCAGTGAGGCAGTGGGCATTGTAAACAGAGTGAACATTGCCCTTCAGCGAGTCTGTTACATTTGCTATTTTTAAACAGACTTAAAAGCATTCTCCTTGAGTGGTTCAGTGCTGGGTGGGCACTGGGCAGCAGTTCCAGGGCTGGGAGTACCCTGCCTCATATCTACTTTAGTTCTATGTGCACTGCAGTGCACACAGACAGACACATTCCGTGCATTGCCAGGCAGACAGTGAGGCAGTGGGCATTGTAAACAGAGTGAACATTGCCCTTCAGCGAGTCTGTTACATTTGCTATTTTTAAACAGACTTAACCGCATTGTCCTTGAGTGGTTCAGTGCTGGGTGGGCAGCAGTTCCAGGGCTGGGAGTACCCTGCCTCATATCTACTGAAAAGGAAGCTTGTTCTCTGTGCACTCACTGCACACACACAGACAGACACATTCCGTGCATTGCCAGGCAGGCAGTGGGCATAAACAGAGTGAAGATTGGCCTTCAGCGAGTCTGTTCAATCTGCTATTTTTAAACAGACTTAACCGCATTGTCCTTGACTTGGTCCGTTCATTTTGTTATTTTAAACAGACTGAGCATTCTTCTTGAGTGGGTCTGTTAATTTAGTTATTTTAAACTGACCGAACATTATTATTGTGGGACAGTGGGCAGTGTTACCACTAGTACTCATTGACATTAAATCCATAATGTCAGGGAAAGGGAGATGCAAGCGACTTAGTGGGAATGGCAGCGGAGGCACCGCAAAAGACACCAGCGCAACACCACCAGTACAGGTAAAAAGGCAACTGTCGCAATCAAACGTCTTTGTAGGGGATGGCAGTTCCATGGCAAAAAAAAAGAAATCAGACCATGAAACTTTGCAATCGCCAGCACCTGTTTCTGGCACTGTAGTTTTGGAGGAGAGTGAAGAGGAGGCAGAGTCTAGCCAGACAAAAGTTACACACCCAAGAGCATCCAGGGGACAGAAGTGTCCTGCAAAACTTTGCGGTGACAAGGTAGCGCTGGCACTGTTAGCTTCTGATTCAGAAGAAGAATCTTCTTGGATGGGATTCTCATCAGAAACGGAAGATGTTATACCTGAGCAATCTTCGGTAGAATTGTCAGTTAGTCCTGTTTTAGCCTCCACCTCCAGAAATCTGCGGCAGGGGAGACATTCCACTGATATCGAGGAGGAGGAAGAGCTGTCAGAAGGGAGACAGAGGGTGACTGTTGCCCCCGCTGGCATTGCTTCGCCGGGTGCAGTGGGTGCACCACCCACACCCAGTAGTACCTCAACTCCAGTGCCACCATCCACCCCCAGGGCGGGAAAGAGAGGAGGATCACAAAAGAAATCTGCGATCTGGGCACATTTTAAAGTGACAGAAGACCCGCGTTATGCTCGGTGTAATTACTGTGCCAGGGATATTAGCAGAGGCAAGCAACTGGGACATCTGTCAAATTTTGGCATGGAGTATCATGTTAAGAGGCAACACCCAACAAGATTACTGCCATCTGGGGATGGTAGCATTTTCCGTCAGGGGACCCCTTCCCCTTCCAACCAGGGTGCAGTGGTAGGAAAGCAGCAGAGTCAGCCCACGCCCTCATACCCTTCTAGCAGTCAGGCGGCAGGCCAGAAACCCACTGACATGTGGGAGAAGCGACAATGCACCATGGAGGAAATGGGGTGGAGTGCGGTAACGCTATCCCGGGGTAGGAGGCAGGCAGCCGCAAAAGTAGTAACCAGGAGCATTGGGGAAATGATTGCCCTTGATGACCAGCCCCTGCAGTTAGTTGAGAATGTGGGTTTCAAACGTTTCTTGAAGGTCGTACTTCCAAATTACAAAGTCCCCTCCAGAACCACATTTAGTAGAAAGGTCATCCCCAGCCTGTACAAGCACTGTGTCAGTCGCGTGCAAGCACTGCTAGGTAAGGCAGACGGAAGAGTGCATTTCACCTGCGATATCTGGACCGCCATGAATGCTGCACACTCTTACCTCTCTCTGACAGCACACTGGTGGGACATGGCAGAGGCAGGGGCAGCCAGCAGCTCTATTACTGAACAAGCATCAGGGTGGAGGTGGGCTTTACTGAACACCCACCTGACGGACCATGCCCATACCGCTGGCAATATTCTAGCATGCATCAGAAAGATGCTGGCGAGCTGGAAAGTACACCAGCGAGACAGTAAAACGCGGGCAGGCTTTTTTGTCACAGACAACGGTGCAAACATGGTTAAGGCAATAAGCGATGGGCGGTTTAAGAACATCCGATGTTTTGCACACACTCTGCATCTGGTAGTGAAGTCAGGTTTGGGCTTGGAGTCCAAGGACAAGGAGACTGAATACCTGCGTAGGTTAATACAGAAGTGCAGGAACATAGCAGCACACTTCCACAGAAGTGTCAGGGCGGGGCAGGTTCTCCGAGAAAATCAGACTGCTTTGGATATGCCCCAGAAGCGTCTCATTCAAGACGTTCCCACCCGGTGGAATTCCACCTTTATGATGCTGGAGAGGTTATTGGAGCTGCAGACACCCCTTCATGAACTTTCTGGTACAATAGACATAGGTGTACAGAATCCCCTAGGGCATCACGATTGGTTAGTCATGAGTCAGCTGGTAAAAATCCTGCAGCCCTTCAAGGACGTCACGGAGGAGCTGAGTTCCAGAAGTTCCACCTTGGCTGACATCATCCCTATAGTGAAATTCCTGGATGACCATTTGGAAGGCATTAAACGGCAAGAGGGAATGACTGCTGAGGTGCTGCAGTGTGTGGACGTTTTGCAGCAGCAGGTGAAAGACAGATTAAGGCCTTTAACAGAGGACAGCACATACATGCTCGCCTCTGTCTGTGATCCCCGTGTGAAAGGTAAAATCGCCCTACAGACCAATTGTCTGTCATTTGTGAAGGAGCTGTTGTTAGCACAGGTCCGTGAACAGGAGCACCATAGGCGGAGACAGATTAGGCTTGAAGCACAGGTGCAAACAGCAGGCACGTCACAGAGTTGTGCTGCTGCTAGCCCTGGCAGGAGAAGGACTGTGTCAGTGACAGATACTATTACTAGTGCCTCCACCTCAACGTCAGAACGCCCAAGGCATGTTGGCCATAAAGATACATCAGTAGTGCAACAGGCGAGAGAGAAAGTAACTGGATTGAGTGACTCTCAGCCCTCCCAAGCACAGGAGGAGACAGCAGCAGAGCTGTCAGTGAAACGGTATCTCTCAGAGCCGATAGAGAATACGCAGACAGATCCGCTGGCATATTGGGCACACAAGTCCACTGTCTGGCCACACCTAGCCAAAGTGGCTGAAGGATATCTGTCATGTCCACCAACAAGTGTGCCCAGTGAACGTGTTTTTTCAATGACAGGGGATATCATGAGCCCTCACCGCTCAAGGCTTTCACCGGTCTTGATGGAAATGCTAGTGTTTTTGAAAGTAAACCTGCCAGTGCTTGGCTTTCCCGATTTTCCTTGTGAATGGCAAAATGAATAAAAGCTATTGAAAGGAGCCTTGCAGCAGTTCCAATTGCCTCCTATGCTCAAGATAATGTAAGCAGTAAGCACTGCAGCACATGTTCTTGACATGAATCGCTGTGTCTGACCGGCATCTACTGTGCAGCCCTAGTGTTCCCACAAGTGTTTTAACTCCGTTGCTGTTCCTGCCTGTACCTCCAGGCCTTGTGTCCCTAGCCGGGATTGACCTCTGTCCACCAATGATGTGCCTGTTCCTCCAGGCCTTGTGTTCCCACAAGTGTTTTAACTCCGTTGCTGTTCCTGCCTGTACTTGAGTGGGTCCGTTAATTTTGTTATTTTAAACAGACTGAGCATTGACCTTCAGAGTGGGTCTGTTGATATTGCTATTTTAAACAGACTGAGCATTGACCTTCAGAGTGGATCCGTTAATTTTCTTATTTTAAACAGACTGAGCTTTCTTCTTCAAGGCCGAAGTGGAGAAGGGTTCCATGTGAACAGCAGTTCAACATGGGTCAGCCGGTCCTAACAGATAGGCGAGCGCCGTTCGGAAGGGACGGGCGATGGCCTCCGTCGTCCTCGGCCGATCGAAAGGGAGTCGGGTTCAGATCCACGAACCCGGAGTGGTGGAGAATCGGCGCTGGGCTCTTCCCTCTTCACTCGCCGTTACTGAGGGAATCCTGGTCAGTTTCTTTTCCTATGCGACTTGTGTCCCTAGCTGGGATTGACCTCTGTCCTCCAATGATGTGCCTGTTCCTCCAGGCCTTGTGTTCCCACAAGTGTTTTAACTCCGTTGCTGTTCCTGCCTGTACCTCCAGCCATTGTGTTTCTACTGGTGTTTTAACTCCATTGCTGTGCCTGCCTGTCCCTCCAGGCCTTGTGTCCCTAGCCGGGATTGACCTCTGTCCACCAATGATGTGCCTGTTCCTCCAGGCCTTGTGTTCCCACAAGTGTTTTAACTCCGTTGCTGTTCCTGCCTGTACTTGAGTGGGTCCGTTAATTTTGTTCTTTTAAACAGACTGAGCATTGACCTTCAGAGTGGGTCCGTTAATTTTCTTATTTTAAACAGACTGAGCATATTCCTTGAGTGGGTCCGTTAATTTTGTTCTTTTAAACAGACTGAGCATTCTTCTTCAAGGCCGAAGTGGAGAAGGGTTCCATGTGAACAGCAGTTCAACATGGGTCAGCCGGTCCTAACAGATAGGCGAGCGCCGTTCGGAAGGGACGGGCGATGGCCTCCGTCGTCCTCGGCCGATCGAAAGGGAGTCGGGTTCAGATCCCCGAACCCGGAGTGGCGGAGATTCGGCGCTGGGCTCTTCCCTCTTCACTCGCCGTTACTGAGGGAATCCTGGTTAGTTTCTTTTCCTACGCTGCTTGTGTCCCTAGCTGGGATTGACATCTGTCCTCAAATGATGTGCCTGTTCATCCAGACCTTGTGTTCCCACGCGTATTCTTATTTCTGAGAGATTTTCCGATTCCTTTGTCATCAGCTAAAGTGCATAAGATGCGTTGATGAATAGTTTTGAAGATGACACATATGGCTTTATAGATGATACGGAAGTGGACGGGTAGCCAATGTAACTCTTTCAGAATGGGAGATATGTGGTCTCTCTTTCTTGCGCCTGTTAGTAATCGGGCTGCTGAATTTTGAACCATCTGTAGTGGTTTGGAATAGGATGAGGGCAGACCTAGCAATAGGGAACTGCAGTAGTCTAATTTCGCAAAAATGACTGCTTGGATGATCGTTCTGAAGTCTTGAGCATGGAAAAGAGGTCTTATCCTCTTCCAAACCTGGAGTTTATAGAAGCAGTCTTTGGTTGTTTTGTTGATATGTGCCTTGAAGTTTAGCCGGTTGTCTATTATCACTCCTAAGTCTGTAACTTGTGTGGTAGGTAGGTTGTTGGGAAGAGTAGTGTTGGAGATATTGTTTTCAGGAGAGATGAGTAGGATTTCTGTCTTGGATGAGTTTAAGATGAGGTGTAGGTTGTTTACTACTTGTTTGATTTTCTGGTGGCATGTTTCCCAGTAGTCAAGAGTTTTAGAGTATGTGTCTTTGATATGGATGATGATTTCAATATCATCTGCGTAAAGGAAGTACTTTAGATTGAGGTCGGTAAGAAGTTGGCAGAGAGGAAGAAGATAGATATTAAATAGGGTCGGAGATAATCAAGAACCTTGAGGGACTCCTATGACAGAGTCAAATCTTGAGGATTCCTTGTTTTGGAGTTTAACTTTGTAACCTCTGTTATCGAGAAACGTTTTGAACCAGGATCGGACGGTGCCGCTGATTCCTATGGACGAAAGCTGGTTTAGGAGGATGGCGTGGTTGACCGTGTCGAACGCTGCGGAAAGGTCTAACAAGATCAATAGGAAAGAGTTTCCTTTGTCGAGGCCCATTAAGATATAATATTATATCTTACAGTTGTGGTTTGGATCATATTCTTTAGGTCAAGACGGTTGTCTATAATTACTCCCAGGTCTCTCACATGGTTGTGGGTGAGAAGGTGTTTGTGATGGATCTGAGATGGGAGGTTTTCTTGCTTGTAGGAAATGAAGAGGAGTTTAGTTTTAGAGGCATTGAGGACCAGGTTTAGACTGTTGAGGAGATTAGTGGTGGCTTCGGCTTGTAAGCTGTTGTTCCAAAGTGCGATGGCTTTCTTAATAGATTCTGTTATGGGAATAAGAATCTGAACATCGTCTGCATAGATGTAGTGAATGAGGTTAAGACTACTTAACAGTTGGCAAAGGGGAAGGAGGAAACGGCGGGGGTAACGGCAAAGCTGCTGCCAGGGGGGGCTATAACACGCGCCGCCGGAGCGGCGGGCCACCTGCCCCCCCTGGGCCTTCCCAGCCGACACGGAGCCGGTTGCGGCGCTCCGCCGCGGAGGAAATGCGCCCTGCGGCCGTCCGGGAGGCGTTCCCCGCCCCCCCCGCGAAAGGGGTGGGGGATGCGCCGAAACCACCCCCGGTCCCACCGAACCCGCCGGGTTGAATCCTCCAGGCGGACTGCACGCACCCCACCCGTTTACCTCTTAACGGTTTCCCGCCCTTTTGAACTTGCTCTTGAAAGTTGTTTTCAACTTTCCTTTACGTACTTATTGATTTTATATATTTACTTTATTTTTTTATTCCTGGACGGGGCCGGGGCCGTCCGGGAGGCGTTCTCCGCCCCCCCGCGAAAGGGGTGGGGGATGCGCCGAAACCACCCCCGGTCCCACCGAACCCGCCGGGTTCAATCCTCCAGGTGGACTGCACGCACCCCACCCGTTTAACTCTTAACGGTTTCCCGCCCTTTTGAACTCGCTCTTGAAAGTTGTTTTCAGCTTTCCCTTACGTACTTATTGATTTTATATATTTACTTAATTTTTTTATTCCTGGACGGGGCCGGGGCCGCGGACTGCACGCACCTCACCCGTTTAACTCTTAACGGTTTCCCGCCCTTTTGAACTCGCTCTTGAAAGTTGTTTTCAACTTTCCCTTACGTACTTATTGATTTTACTGCTTTACTTAATTTTTTTTATTCCTGGACGGGGCCGGGGCCGTCCGGGAGGCGTTCCCCGCCCCCCCCGCGAAAGGGGTGGGGGATGCGCCGAAACCACCCCCGGTCCCACCGAACCCGCCGGGTTGAATCCTCCAGGCGGACTGCACGCCCCCCACCCGTTTACCTCTTAACGGTTTCCCGCCCTTTTGAACTTGCTCTTGAAAGTTGTTTTCAACTTTCCTTTACGTACTTATTGATTTTATATATTTACTTTATTTTTTTATTCCTGGACGGGGCCGGGGCCGTCCGGGAGGCGTTCCCCGCCCCCCCGCGAAAGGGGTGGGGGATGCGCCGAAACCACCCCCGGTCCCACCGAACCCGCCGGGTTCAATCCTCCAGGTGGACTGCACGCACCTCACCCGTTTAACTCTTAACGGTTTCCCGCCCTTTTGAACTCGCTCTTGAAAGTTGTTTTCAACTTTCCCTTACGTACTTATTGATTTTACTGCTTTACTTAATTTTTTTTATTCCTGGACGGGGCCGGGGCCGTCCGGGAGGCGTTCCCCGCCCCCCCGCGAAAGGGGTGGGGGATGCGCCGAAACCACCCCCGGTCCCACCGAACCCGCCGGGTTCAATCCTCCAGGTGGACTGCACGCACCTCACCCGTTTAACTCTTAACGGTTTCCCGCCCTTTTGAACTCGCTCTTGAAAGTTGTTTTCAACTTTCCCTTACGTACTTATTGATTTTACTGCTTTACTTAATTTTTTTTATTCCTGGACGGGGCCGGGGCCGTCCGGGAGGCGTTCTCCGCCCCCCCGCGAAAGGGGTGGGGGATGCGCCGAAACCACCCCCGGTCCCACCGAACCCGCCGGGTTCAATCCTCCAGGTGGACTGCACGCACCCCACCCGTTTAACTCTTAACGGTTTCCCGCCCTTTTGAACTCGCTCTTGAAAGTTGTTTTCAGCTTTCCCTTACGTACTTATTGATTTTATATATTTACTTAATTTTTTTATTCCTGGACGGGGCCGGGGCCGCGGACTGCACGCACCTCACCCGTTTAACTCTTAACGGTTTCCCGCCCTTTTGAACTCGCTCTTGAAAGTTGTTTTCAACTTTCCCTTACGTACTTATTGATTTTACTGCTTTACTTAATTTTTTTTATTCCTGGACGGGGCCGGGGCCGTCCGGGAGGCGTTCTCCGCCCCCCCGCGAAAGGGGTGGGGGATGCGCCGAAACCACCCCCGGTCCCACCGAACCCGCCGGGTTCAATCCTCCAGGTGGACTGCACGCACCCCACCCGTTTAACTCTTAACGGTTTCCCGCCCTTTTGAACTCGCTCTTGAAAGTTGTTTTCAGCTTTCCCTTACGTACTTATTGATTTTATATATTTACTTAATTTTTTTATTCCTGGACGGGGCCGGGGCCGCGGACTGCACGCACCTCACCCGTTTAACTCTTAACGGTTTCCCGCCCTTTTGAACTCGCTCTTGAAAGTTGTTTTCAACTTTCCCTTACGTACTTATTGATTTTACTGCTTTACTTAATTTTTTTTATTCCTGGACGGGGCCGGGGCCGTCCGGGAGGGGTTCCCCGCCCCCCCGCGAAAGGGGTGGGGGATGCGCCGAAACCACCCCCGGTCCCACCGAACCCGCCGGGTTGAATCCTCCAGGCGGACTGCACGCACCCCACCCGTTTACCTCTTAACGGTTTCCCGCCCTTTTGAACTTGCTCTTGAAAGTTGTTTTCAACTTTCCTTTACGTACTTATTGATTTTATATATTTACTTTATTTTTTTATTCCTGGACGGGGCCGGGGCCGTCCAGGAGGCGTTCCCCGCCCCCCCGCGAAAGGGGTGGGGGATGCGCCGAAACCACCCCCGGTCCCACCGAACCCGCCGCCGGGTTGAATCCTCCAGGCGGACTGCACGCACCCCACCCGTTTACCTCTTAACGGTTTCCCGCCCTTTTGAACTTGCTCTTGAAAGTTGTTTTCAACTTTCCTTTACGTACTTATTGATTTTATATATTTACTTTATTTTTTTATTCCTGGACGGGGCCGGGGCCGTCCAGGAGGCGTTCCCCGCCCCCCCCGCGAAAGGGGTGGGGGATGCGCCGAAACCACCCCCGGTCCCACCGAACCCGCCGGGTTGAATCCTCCAGGCGGACTGCACGCACCCCACCCGTTTACCTCTTAACGGTTTCCCGCCCTTTTGAACTCGCTCTTGAAAGTTGTTTTCAACTTTCCCTTACGTACTTATTGATTTTATTTATTTATTTTATTTATTTATACCGGCATTGCATCCGCTGTAGGCTTCCCTGGTCGGTCTTGTGCATTTGAATAAACGGAGAGGAATTTGTAGGTCGATAATGGTGTGTTGGTGAATGATTTTTTATATCAAGATGATGGATTTGTAAATGACTCTGAACTGAATTGGTAACCAGTGGAGGTCTTTTAGGACTGGGGAAATGTGGCCTCCTTTCCTAGTGTTTGTTAGTAGACGGGCTGCTGCGTTTTCAACCATTTGGAGTGGTTTCGTGTATGAGGAAGGGAGTCCAAGTAATGTAGAGTTGCAGTAGTAGAAAATGAGGGCTTGGAGGATGGTTCTGAAGTGTTTGGCGTGGAAGAGTGGTCTTATCCTTTTTTAAACTTGCAGTTTATAGAAGCAGTCTTTGGTGGTTTTATTGGGGGGCCACTACCGGCCTAACACCGTCCGCCGGCTGATCCTCCATCAGAAGGACTTGGGCCCCCGAGCGGCGCTGGGGAGCCGGTCTTCTGTATGCCACATTTCCCGCGCCCGCCGGACAGGCGGGGATTCGGCGCTGGGCTCTTCCCTCTTCACTCACCGTTACTGAGGGAATCCTGGTTAGTTTATTTTCCTCCACAGCTTGTGTCCCTAGGTGGTCCCTGCGGGTCGGTACGGCAAGAGCGGTATTCAAACAGCAAGCACTGGGGTATGAAAATACAGACCCCTGTGTACTTACTTGGTAGAGGTTTTGCTAGGAGTAAGAATTTGTTGAGGATAATGTCAGTTTCTTAATAAGATCTCATGCTTTGACTGTTGAGGAGATTAGTGATGGCTTGTAAGCTGTTGTTCCAAAGTGCGATGGCTTTGTTAATAGATTCTGTTATGGGAATAAGAATCTGAACATCGTCAGCATAGATGTAGTGAATGAGGTTAAGACTAGTTAACAGTTGGCAAAGGGGAAGGAGGAAACGGCCGGGGAAACGGCGAAGCTGCTGCCGGGGGGGGGGGGGGCAATAACACGCGCCGGAGCCGGTATTTACCCTTAGATGGAGTTTACCACCCACTTTGGCCTGCATTCCCAAACAAACAGACTACGAGAAAACCCGGTCCCGGCGCGCCGGGGGCCGCTACCGGCCTAACACCGTCCGCGGGCTGAGGCTTGATGAGAAGGACTTGGGCCCCCGAGCGGCGCCAGAGAGGCGATCTTCCGTACGCCACATTTCCCGCGCCCGCCGGACGAGCGGGGATTCGGCGCTGGGCTCTTCCCTCTTCACTCGCCGTTACGGAGGGAATCCTGGTTAGTTTCTTTTCCTCCGCGGCTTGTGTCCATAGGTGGGATTGACCTCTGTCCTAGAATGATGTGCCTCTTCATCCAGGCCTAGTGTTCCTACTGGTGTTTTAAGTCCATTGCTGTGCCTGCCTGTTCATCCAGACCTTGTGTTCCCACACGTATTATTATTTCTGAGAGATCTTCCAATTCCTTTGTCATTTTCTGAAGTGCATAAGTAGGGTAGCTAAATGAGGAGAATATTGGAGGGGCGAAGTTCCATATTCAAAGCTGAGTAGCTGTACTTATCTAGTGAAAGTTTGAAGGATCAGGGAAGGCTTGTAAGAATAGCCAAGTTTGTTAATAGATTCTGTTATGGGAATAAGAATCTGAACATCGTCTGCATAGATGTAGTGAATGAGGTTAAGACAAGCTAACAGTTGCCAAAGGGGAAGGAGGAAACGCCGGGAGGGGGGGCTATAACACGCGCCGCCAGAGCAGCGGGCCACCTGCCCCCCCTGGGCCTTCCCAGCCGACCCGTTGCCGGTCGCGGCGCACCGCCGCGGAGGAAATGCGCCCTGCGGGGCCCGGGGCCGTCCGGGAGGCGTTCCCCGCCCCTCCCCCACCCCCCGCGAAAGGGGTGGGGGTGGGGGATCCGCCGAAACCCCGGTCCGACCGAACCCGCCGGGTTGAATCCTGCGGGCGGACTGCACGGACCCCACCCATTTACCTCTTTACAATTTCACGCCCTCTTGAACTCCCTCTTCAAAGTTGTTTTCAACTTTCCCTTGCGGTACTTACTTATTTATTTTATTTAAGGTTTTTTTATACCGGCATTCATGAAATCGTTCACATGATGTCGCTTTACAGAAAACAGGGGTGCAAAGAAAACAACCTATAACATAAATACACGTGGTGAAGAGATGCAGTTACAATTAACTGGGGCTATGAACTGGGAGTGTAAGAAATAAAGAGGGATAGAGGAGGTTAATTATATACATGTGTAGAATATAAAAATATACAAGAGTACATTACAAATATGGCGTCCAATATATACAGCTTCTGAGCTGAGAATTTATTGATGGTGTGTGTTAGGTGCAGTTCGGGAAGGCTTGCCTGAAAAGCCATGTCTTGAGTCTTTTCCGAAAGGTTAGGAGGCAAGGTTCATTTCTGAGATCTGGGGGGATGGAGTTCCATAACGGTGGACCTGCTGTGGAAAGGGCTCAATCTCTAAAGGTGCTGTGATAAGTGGTTTTGGAGGGTGGAACAAGGAGGCATCCTCTGTAGGCTTCCCTGGTCGGTCTTGTGCATTTGTATAAACGGAGAGGAATTTGTAGGTCGATTATGGTGTGTTGGTGAAAGATTTTGTATATCAAGGTGATGGATTTGTAAATGACTCTGAACTGAATTGGTAACCAGTGGAGGTCTTTTAGGACTGGGGAAATGTGGTCTCTTTTCCTAGTGTTTGTTAGTAGACGGGCTGCTGCGTTTTCAACCATTTGGAGTGGTTTTGTGTATGAGGAAGGGAGTCCAAGAAATGTAGAGTTGCAGTAGTCTAATTTGGAGAAAATGAGGGCTTGGAGGATCCTGGTTAGTGTCTTTTCCTCCGCGGCTTGTGTCCCTAGCTGTGATTGAACTCTGTCCTCGAATGATGTGCCTCTTCATCCAGGCCTTGTGTCCCTAGCTGGGATCGACCTCTGTGCTCGACTGCTGCGCCTCTTCATCCCGGCCTTGTGTTCCCACAAGTGTTTTAACTCCGTTGCTGTGCCCGTTCCTGCAGGCCTTGTGTTCCTCTGGGGATAGGGAAATACATACAGTAACTGAGTGTAAGCAAGTATGATTTGCATTGAATACAAGAATGTCAGTATATAAAAATGACAAATAAATATAAAAATAAATGAAGTGCTATAAACTTTTAAAAAAAGAATATAAATCCATAAAAAAAAAATTGTACTATCCGAGTATCAGTGTTCATCCATGTTCCTACTGGTGTTTTAACTCCATTGCTGTGCCTGCCTGTTCATCCAGGCCTTGTGTTCCCACAGGTGTTTTAACTCAGTGGCGGTGCCTGTTCATCCAGGCCTTGTGTTCCTCTGGGGATAGGGAAATACCTACAGTACCTGAGTGTAATCAAGTCTGACGTGCTAGAAACGTTTTCGAATAAGAATATAAATACATTAAAAAAACACATAATTACTATCCGAGTATCCGTGTTCATCCAGGCCTTGTGTTCCCACAGGTGTTTTAACTCAGTGGCGGTGCCTGTTCATCCAGGCCTTGTGTTCCTCTGGGGATAGGGAAATACCTACAGTACCTGAGTGTAATCAAGTATGACGTGCTAGAAACGTTTTCGAATAAGAATATAAATACATTAAAAAAACACATAATTACTATCCGAGTATCCGTGTTCATCCAGGCCTTGTGTTCCCACAGGTGTTTTAACTCAGTTGCTGTGCCCATTCTTCCGGGCCTTGTGTTCCCACAGGTGTTTTAACTCAGTGGCTGTGCCTGTTCATCCAGGCCTTGTGTTCCCACAAGTGTTTTAACCTGGTTGCTGTGCCTGTTCATGCAGGCCTTGTGTCCCTAGCTGGAATTGACCTCTGTCCTCGAATGATGTACCTGTTCATCCAGGCCTTGTGTTCCCACACGTATTCTTATTTGTGAGAGATCCTAGGCTCCAATTCCTTTGTCATCAGCTGAAGTGCGTAAGTACAGTCTGAATTCACTAGACGCCAACGGAATTCACTAGACGCCAACGATATTCACTGGACGCCAATGTAAACACCGGGTACACACAACTCTAGGGGTGGACCCGTTCCAGGGAGTCCTTCCCTGAACAAGCATGAGGGTGGAGGTGGGCTTTACTGCACACCCACCTGACGGACCATGCCCATACCGCTGCCAATATTCTAGCATGCATCAGAAAGATGCTGGCGAGCTACCAGTGTTTTAACCTAGTTCCTGTGCCTGTTCATGCAGGCCTTGTGTCCCTAGCTGGGATTGACCTCTGTCCTCGAATGAAGTGCCTGTTCATCCAGGCCTTGTGTTCCTACTGCTGTTTTAACTCCATTGCTGTGCCTGCCTGTTCATCCAGACCTTGTATTCCCACACGTATTCTTATTTCTGAGAGATCCTCCAATTCCTTTGTCATCTGCTGAAGTGCGTAAGTACCGTCTGAATTCACTAGACGCCAACGGAATTCACTAGACGCCAACGATATTCACTGGATGCCAATGTAAACACCGGGTACACACAACTCTAGGGGTGGACCCTTTCCAGGGAGTACTTCCCTGCACAAAGGAAAGGGAACTCTCTCCTGGGCCAATTGATAAGAAAACCACAATTCTGCAGCCAAAAATAGGCTGGAAATCCTTCCCCCATTGACTTTAATGGGCGACATATGTACATATACCCAACTCATTAGATTTTTTTTATGTCCATATTGGCCGCAAGTGGGACCCACTTTCGGACATAAGAAATATGAACATAAAATTTTGCTCTGCACATCCCTACAGTTTAGCACTTACTTCCCAACTGTACCGTTTACAGATTCTGGTCCAAGTAAGCCTTCCCTCTTGGCTTCCCATATGGATCTGTCCCTTTTCTCTGTCTTCTCCTGTCTGTAGCTCTCTGACCAGAGCAACAGCTTTCTCTGGCTGCTGCTTTCACCTTAATTGGTCCTCTGCAAAAGGTCTCCAAACTACATTTGCAGGAAGCCTTGTGTTTCCTGTTGTGTTTGATTTTACAATCCCCCAACCAACTCTTATTCAGTTTTTTCCCCACTGGAGTCTCCAAGTGTTTTGTCTCTCCAAACTGCTTCAGCATGTGTGAACCCCTGGCTTCAGCACAAGGTATTTACTAAGATTTATTAAGCCATGGCAAAAACCCATCTATTAGTGTTAATAGGCTTATTTAAATGCAGCTTTCATTAATCCCACTAGGGGCCTATTTACTAACAACCTGCATTAATGTGCAACAATGCGTGTTAGTGCATTAGAGCAGATTGGTAAATAGATACCTTAATTATTGTTATGTTCGCTGATCACAGGACCTGCTCACGAGGCATCACTCACCCCCAGCATGGCCAGTCCCTCCTGCGACAGAGATGCTGCCACCAACGGGCCTCAGCGAGAGTAGCCTTGCCAGCCAGAGCACCGCCATGACGCTGCTGCCAACCTCCCCCGATGCTCTGTGACTCTCGAGCCCGTCTTTAGGTGCACACTCGTGCAGCGGCAAAAGCTGAGCAGTGCCCCTGATGATGTCAGCCCGATTGGGCTATATAAGCAAGGGCCCTGCAGCAGCGTTTCACATCATTAATGCATATTGCTCCAGCATTTCTGAGTGAACTGTGCTGCTGAGACTTGCCTTGCCTTCTCCAGCTTTGCCTCGTCCAGCTTTCCTCGTTTAGCCTTATCTTGTCCTATCTGTCTCGTCCAGTGTCTTCTGTGGGCCTTTGCCTACCCATGGTCTATCTCTCTGGATCTTGACCTTTTTTATGGATCTGACCATGACTGACCTGTTGCCAAGACCTGACATGTTTATCCGCAGCCTTCCCTAATTTTGGCCTGTCTCTCACTTCCTTAGTCTGCTGCCTGTCCTGACCCCGGTGTGCCCCTGGACTCCTGCTGTCTTCACTGCCCTAGGGACCTGCCTACCGGCCGCCAGACCCCAAGGGCTCAACCTGCAGGGAAAGTGACTGGTATTAAGTGTCGGTGAAGCTCCAGACTGTCCTGCTACAGGGCGCGTTTGCCAGCATAGGTTTGTCTATGAGTCTGCGTCAATTGTGCTGCAGCACAATGGGCTCACTTTCACGTCGCTCCTTAGTTATCAGTTTTTACAAAGAAAATGTATGATTTAGAATTAACTATAGGTTCTCGAATGTTCTCTTGATCAAGAAATTTTATACATAAAATAAGATCAATAAAGTAACAAGACTTAAACAGAAAGCCTCTGAACTGAAGAACTGGTCTACTGCTTTCAAAAATGATTTATTTAGGTATTGTTGATATCAGCTATTTGATTGAGAGCCCATGAAAAAGAGCCGTAAAACAAAGTGAAAAAAAACAAAACTGAAACTAATGTATTCGAGATGCCTGCTTCAAATTCAGCCACAAAACAAAATACTACTATTTTCTCTCATAATTATTATCTTTAGATGGCATACTGCAATATCGGGTCAGCCAGTTCCATTTTCAATTTGGCACAGCTGGAGCAGGAAGAATATACTGTCCTTCCTGACAGGGACATAGGGGTAGATTTTTAAAAAATGCGCGTTCGCGTACTTTTGTTGGTGCACCAGTCGCAAACAAAAGTATGCTGGATTTTAGTAGATACGTGCGTAGCCGCGCGTATCTTCTAAAATCAAGGATCGGTGCATGCAAGGCTGCCGATTTTGGGCAGCCGGCGCGCGCCGAGCCGCGCGGCCTGCCTCCGTTCCCTCCGAGGCCGCTCCGAAATCGGAGCGGCCTCAGAGGGAACTCTCTTTCGCCCTCCCCTCCCCTTCCCCTCCCTTCCTCTACCTAACCCACCCCCCCGGCCCTATCTAAACCCCCCCCTACCTTTGTCCACGGATTTACGCCTCCCGGAGGGAGAAGTAAATCCACGCGCGCCGAGACGCAACCCGGGGGCGGTTCCAGAGGGCACGGCCACGCCCACGGACCGCCCCAGACCGAAACCACGCCCCCGGGCCCGCTCCCGAAATGCCGCGCCCCGCCCCCAAAATGCTGCGTCGATCGGCCCCGCCCCCGACACGCCCCCGACAAAAAACCCCGGGACTTACGCGAGTCCCGGGGCTCTGCGCGCGCCGGTAGGCCTATGGAAAATAGGCACGCCGGCGCGCAAGGCCCTGCTCGCGTAAATCCGCCCGGATTTACGCGAGCAGGGCTTTTAAAATCCGCCCCATAGCGTCCATAGTGCATTGTGGTGCACAGGCACTACCAACTTTAAAATGGGGTGTGCTGTGCACCACCAACTTGGGAAGTTATCATGTCGTCTTTGGCTTTTTCTCCAGAACAATAAATGCTGCTGCCCAGCACTAATGTTCCCTCTAAACTCCACATGTGTGGGGGAAAAGTTCTACATTCATGCACGCATACAGCTCTAAGCTGCACATGTGCGCTTGTGCACAACATTTCCTGTGGGGGCACGCAGCTCGCCACTCTTCCAGTGTAAAAAACCTGACAGGAGCCATGGTGGTGCCTATTCCGCCAAGGCCTGAAGTGACCAGGGCTGTGGGACCATGGCAGTGCCCATCTAGAGTGAAGAAGCCAGCAAGGCTGTGGTGGAGCCCATCCCGCCAAGGCCCGAAGAGGAGGCTGGTGGAGCCCATCCTGCCACGACCCAAAGCGAAAAGGAGCCGGGTGTATGTGTGTGTGAGTGTATGTGTATGTCTATATGAGAGCTTTTGTGTCTGTACAAGAGCCTGTATGTATACATGTATGAGAGCTTCTGTGCATGTGTCTGTGTCTATGCAAGATGTTGTATGTAGTGTGAGAGCCTGTGGGTGTGTGTATATATGACTATATGAGAACCTGTATGTGTGAGAACCTGTATGCATGAATTTGTGAGAGCCTGTGTGCATTTGTGTGTGTCTGTGTGAAATCTTGTGTGCCTGTGTATATGTATGTGTGTCTATGTCTGTGTGAGAGCCGGTGGGTGTATATATGTCTGTATGAGAGCCTACTTGTATGAGAGCCAGGGTGGAAGTATGTCTGTGTGAGAGACTCTGTGTGTGTGTGTGTGTGTGTGTGTGTGTGTGTGTATGTGTGTGTGTGTGTCTGTGTCTGTGTCTGGAGACAATTAATATTGTGTGTATATGTGAGAGCCTGTGTGCATGAGTGTGTGTGAGTGCGTGCCTGTGAGAGCTTGTGAGTCATGCACAGGCTCTCACAAGCACTACATGCACATTCAATGTATGTGTGAAAGCATTGGCATGTATATGAGAGAGGAAGAGTCTGAAAGAATGAATGTGATAGTATGTATAGGTAAGTACGGAGAGTTTGTCCGGCCCTACCTCCCCTAATACACAATAATTTCAGGGTGACTGGAAATCAAAAGATCCCAAGTATGGCGAGAAGATTATTTTAATCATTATTAGTTTTAATTATTTGGTGTAATTTGATGTTTCTATTGTTTTAAATATTTGTTTTAAATATTAAAACATTATTTAATTATTGGATGTTTTATTCATCAGAAGCTTTGAAATATTTTATTGGTGTTTGGGAAATATTAGAACAAATTTATGCAAGTTTTTTTTAATTATTGGATGTTGGTTGGCTGTTTTGACATTTATTATTTTTATTAGTATGGTTTTAATATTATGAATGCTGTTTCATATCTCCCGTTTTATTGCTTGAGATTCTGCAAGGAATGACAGTGTTTCTGTTTTTCCATTGCTGCCCACTGCATATACACAGTTGGGCTTGTGATTTCCAGTTCAGTTTTTGTTGGAACATTTTTATTCTGTTTTTGATGAAGGTCTGTCTGTATTTTAAAGGTCCAGTTCTTGTGTTACTTTAATTCTTGCTGTGAAAATTGTTGTGGTAGTGGACCCTTGGACCGGCTAGAGTGTAGTGAGAATCCACTGGAGGAAGGCCTGCAGCGGAACTGGTAGCCGGCAGGCGGCACAAGACCCGGAGACCGGACAGGACCTTCACCTATGCCAGCTCTCGTTCCCCGCAGGTTGAGCCCTTGGGTGCCGGGGTCGGCAGGACTTAGGCGAGGGTCTCCTGGCACAGAGAATACCAAGTACAGTCCGGGTCAAAGCAGGCAGCAGTATGGGAGTAACAGGGACAGTCCAGAGGTCATGGCAGGCGGGCAGTAGTGCAAGATGGAGATCCAGGCCAGAGGTCAGGGCAGGCTGAAGACAAGCGGAGTACATGGACAAACCAAGGGTCAGGACAGGCAGCAGACGAAGAAGTACCGCGGAAGCCAAACAGAAGTCAAACCAGAGAAGCAAGCCAAAGAGGAAGCAGGACCAGGAACTCGGGAGCAGAGCAGGACGGGAACTGGAACTGAAGAAGGCAGGATCAGGAATTGAAGAACGCAAGATCAGGAACAGCAACTAGACACTCAGCGAGTAGACCTGTTGCAAGCCAGAGAATGAAGATTCTGGCTGGGTTTAAATACCCCCTGGGCATCTGACATCATTCTAGGGGTCGGGCCGAAGTTTCCCGCCACGGCCCCTTTAAAGTCATTGCACGCGCGTGCCTAAGGGGTGGGGTTTGGTGCAGGAAGCCGGCAGCATCTCCCTCGTGGGGAGAGCACCGCGGGAAGGCCCAGCCGCGGCCCGGAGCTGCACGGAGGACGCCGCGACCGACTGGGGAAAGGCAGCAGGTAAGGCGGGGACCCTGCCGTGGACACACTAGGAAGTGAATTGCTTGAGTGTGAAAGGCACATCTTGTAGTTGTCCCAGTCTGGAGGAAAAGAGTCCATAGCCTATTTGGACATTGTTGCCTGATTGTGTGCCATAGCCAGGAATTGTATTGCAAGATTCCTTCAGAAGCCAAAAGTTAAACACCAACAATTTGAGAATATCACGTTACTCTAAAGGACATGCATGCATCAGCTCATAAAAAGTCGAAAATGCTATCAGCTGGAGGTAGCATAACATATATTGTTGTAACGCAATTCTGCTATGAACTGTATAAATAAAAGCAGACGTGAGGGAACACTGACTTCAGAGTTCTCTGCCATCCTTCAACAATTTAACAGCTTTTTAATACAAATATTCCTGAGTAAAATGTCCAGTAAGTTTTGTAGCCACCTAAGGTCCCTTATACCCTTGACCAGATATCTTAGGAATCCACAGAAGTCTTTACTGAGAATTAGTTGTACATGCACGAATATGTCATTTTCATTTTCTTAGAAAATCAATGAGAAAATAGGAACTGAAATCTATCTGCTGGAGGCATGTCCAACATGGTGGATGAGAGGCTGTGAGCTCTGTGTGCATGCAGAGATTGCTGCCTTCCTGTCCACTTGGTGAAACAAAAGGGCAAGCTCAGGGTCTTCCCTGCAGACCCAGGAACTGATCCACTTGCTGGGCCAATAGATGTGCATATATTGATGACTCCCTTACCGATGATATCCGGTGCGGTGTCCTTTGGAGAGACAGCTGAGTGTGTGATATGTGACTGTTTCTCCAGATTTGGAGGTGATCTTGAGCCCAGAGGCTCAGGTGCCACCCTGAGTGGTGGTCTGTGAAGATATTCTCAGCAGCAATGCCACCTGATGACAACGTCAGATGCCAGTTGGGAGCAGGGCTTAAGGGAGCTGATACCAGCAGGGAAACCGGCTTCCAATCACTGATGCCTGGAAGAGGAGGAGAAAATCTGTAGGAGGGTGAAGCTCCTGAGAGGATGGGGAATGATTAGAGCAGGCTTCAAGGATGCCAGTCACTGGGCTACCCTCTGGACTGATATGGCCAAACATTATCAGCCTGGATGGGATTTGGAGAGCTATAATGAGAGTGCAGAAGTCTATGGGAGCTCAAATTTAGTTACTGTTATCCCAATTTCAAGAAACACCAGGCAAAGAATTGCAATTTACATTAATGGACCAAAAGAAATCTTTGGAAACTGGAAGCACTGCTGGAGAAAACTCAGGACAATATTCAAAACACTAACAATACTTTGATGATACATAATAAACTGGAAATCTTGAAATTTTTATTAGAGCTCATTCATTTCACCAAATCAGCAACATCTCCATCATCACTGGTTTTATTTTAATGTTATTTTATGGAAATATTGAAGATACCTGAAATTGTCTGCCCACCCATTTCAAAGGCATATTATATTCCACCTTTTACAAAGAAAGAGGGTCAACTTGAAGTCTTACATGCATCATTTGACTTTCTGGATGTTACAAAGACGCTGAAAAATATGGAAACTGAGGCTACTATTGTGACAACTATGATTGCAAACTTGTCTTAAAACCTGATAGAGATTAGGTTTTAAAACATTGTTTTCAATATAAAGATCTACTTTTTTGCATTCTAAAATTTGCATTATTCCTGATGTGGCTAGAGCCATGTAACGAAAAAAGAGAAGCAGTTCTTTTTAATGAGGCCTCAAGTTTTACAGCTTGGTGGCAAACTTTGGATAAATTATCCTTGTAAATGTGTGGTTAAGTTTCAAGCAGTGAGGTATGTGGTTTTTTGATCCTCCTCAGCTCACAGCTTTCTTGAGTTCAAAGATCAGTTTGACTGGAAGGCCCCAGGCTGTTTCTTGTCCTCAGGCTCCTGTTGCTTAGATCAATCTGAAGTATAAAGACCTGTTTAACAGATAGTGGTAAGGTTTATATCCTAAGTTTCTTTTCAATATTGAGTACATTTTGTGAATATTTCATTGAGCTTGGATACTTCCTTATAAATCATGGATTGCATTTTGTAACAAGTTTAGTTTTTAGCAGGGCTTCCCAAACCTGTCCTGGGGACCCCACAGCCAGTCGGGTTTTCAGGATATCCACAATGAATATGCATGAGACACATTTGCATACCACGGAGACTCGATTTATGCAAATGTATCTCATGCATATTTCATTGTGGATATCCTGAAAACCTGACTGGCTGCGGGGTCCCCAGGACAGGTTTGGGAATCCCTGGTTTATAGTTTATTTATGTCTTAATCACAGTCCTTACAATTTGTAAACCAAACATTAGTTTATGCCTTATAACCTGGAGTAATTTGGCTACATTTAGGTGAGCTAAAGAAAACAAAATCACATCTTTAGTTAAGCTAAAAATCCCTAATCACTCTTAAGACAGCAGTCGGCTTGCGTTGGATCTCTTTGTCATCCAAAAGAGAGTATGGGGAGGGGGAGATTTTTGTCTGTGGAAATGGCCTTTTTCAAATGTTCCCACCCAATATGCAGGTAAATTTACATTCATACGGCCTGTATGCACATCAATTCATCTGCAGTGAGAAGAAGCATTCCAGGGGGTGGGCTGGGGAGCAATTTGCATACTTTTTCATTTTCAATATGCATATAAATTCTCCAGAAAAAACTGAAGACATATTTTGGTGGAATAATTTTCAAAGAGAAAGTATTTATATGTATTTTCCCTTTCATAATTGTTGTAAAGTACGAGAGTAATTATCTTAAAATTATCTTAAAATCTATATGGGCAGTCACAAAATTATGCCCATAGGGGGCCACTTTTCAAAATGTCCACATTGGGACAAAGTCTGTGGGTACTTTTTACTCATGGACCTTTATACCATTTCTCAAAATGAAAGTACATCATCATCTTCATTATTTATTTCACACATTTCTAGCCAGCGAGTTCAAGGCATTTTACAGATAATTCAGTGGATTAACATGCTATAATACAGTGGGTTCTCATGGTTACAGGACTGGTGTACAAAGCATAATCTGCCAGAAAACAGCAGGAATTAATGATATAGAAGGTTACTATAGTTACCTGCTTAGAATATAAAGTTGCCAAGGAGACATAATAGGTATAGAGAAATACCTATAGGAAATTGCTAGACATAAATACTTGCTAAGTATAGATGGATACATGTTATCCAGTAGCAATACATTGTATTCATAATGCATTATGGTTTAAGTGTCGATAGTGAAGGAGCTATTAACATTGTGAGGATCAATATAGAGTTATTGGGAGCTATGTACAAAGATTTAACATCGTAATAATCTGTACAGAGTTGATGGGAATTATATACAAACAGGTTAATCTTTAAACGACTTATGCTTGTAGATGTAAGATATTATCATAGCAGTTTTTAAAAGTCATTTACCCACATTACGTGCACTTGACGCGAGTAAATGGCTTGTATTTATTTATTTATTTATTTATTTTGACATTTTATATACCGTCGTTCCATTTATAGATCACAATGGTTTACAAAGAGACATTCATAATTGTAACTCAACGAATAGACAAAAGGGATTGGTTACACAGGTGGTGTGCAGAGGCAGGCATTTATCTATCAAGTTAAAATTTCTTTCGAAAGTTGCTATGATAGTGGAACTCCTTTGAAAATTCAGCTGATAGCATGTAAATACTTTTGAAAATCAGGCCCTAAGGTGTGAACGAGGTTTCTATCATTTCAGTTCTGTAGACAGCCCTTGCAGGGTGGTTTAAGGTTATGTGCAGAGTCTTTAGTATTGTTTGTGTCAATGATTAATTGCAAATGCTGCTTCAAAGAGTCAGATTTCACCAGTTTCCTAAAGGATAGGCGATCTGAGGAAAGTCTGAAGTAGAGCAGTAGAGAGTTCCATAGTGTCAGGACTCGGCCTGTATACTTTTGCATTGAGACTTGCCATAGATACATCGTACCCACCGATATTTGTAGGCACTTTTTGAAAATAAAACACCACATGTAAAATAGAAAATGCAATCAATACACATTACTTTCTTCCCCCGAACTAAAGCATGCACATTTTGGACCAATGTGTAAACTGTTAGCTGCATTAGGGATGGGCACTTTTCAGAGAGCTGATTTATGCACCTCAATTGTGCTATTGAGGTGCATAGATGGCTTTAGAAATCGGCTTCAGAAGTGAAAAACAATGGGTTTGATTCTGCCAAAATTGAAGGCAGGTGCAATGTCACTTAGGACAATATTATGGATGACAGCAAATTTTAAAAAGTTTATTTTTGCATGTCTGAATTTAATTATATAGATTATGGATGCCTTAGCATAAGCATGTAACTGGTTTTTAATAGGAATGTGCATGTAAAAATGCTTTGTTTTGTTTCATTTTATTTTTCATGTTTTTCATTTTGTTTAAAAGGTAGTTTATTTCATTTCTGCTTTAATGCTCAAAATAATTTAGGGGTAGATTTTAAAAGAAGCGCGTGTGGCCTATATGTGCGTGCGCTTGTTATAAAATCGAGGGTCGGTACGCGCAAGGGGGTGCACCTTGTGCGCGCCGCACCGCGCTGCCTTCCTCCGTTCCCTCCCCACCCCTTCCCCTAACCTTTCCTCCCCCTAGCCCTACTCTAACCCTCCCAAAACTTTTAATTTACCTTTTGCGCCTGCCCAGATCGCGGGCGCGCGATCCCAAGCACAGAGGCAAATGGCCGCTGTGCCTAGAGCCGCTAACCCTGCCCCCGCCCCCGGACTGTCCTGCCCCGCCCACACCCCACCCTCACCCCACCCCTTTCCCTCCCCTTTAGTAAAGCCCTGGGACTTATACGCGTCCCAGGGCATTACGCGTGTCGCCAGGCCTTTTGAAAATAGGCCCGGCATGCATAACCCTTTTAAAATCCGGCCCTTAGTGTATGCTAAAATGTTTGGCACACACTGAATCATCATTTCAGCTTGCAATACACATTTTAGTGGACATTAAGGGCATTAAGTTGTCAATTCTCCTCCCCCCAGCTGATAACACTGCCCCCCCCCCCCCCCCCCCCCCCAATATACCAGCACCCCATATATATATATATCCCTCCCTACTTACCCTCAAGTGCCCCAGGTATGGTCCAAAGAGCAAAAACTTCATTGACAGGCAACATGAGCTAAAACAGATTGCTGTAAGCCATTGACTCTACCAGGTTTGAAACTTAGCCTCTTCCCCACTCCCAGGAGCTATATCTAGTAACTGCAGACAAAAGACTAAACTACCAAACAATAGGAGTTTACAATAGATTCACTAAATGTGTTGCTCTTTTCTCTTATTGTGGCACCCAATGATTTGCACAGTTTGCTGTTGTCACACCTGTACGATATCTCTATTCACAACCATTTTTCCTTTTAAATATCTTGTGACATTGCTACCAACTCCTCTTGTGCTCCTTTTTCTTTCTCGTGTCTTGCTGCAATTGTCTTGTTTCTCTGAGACATAATTTTTCCTACCTCTATTATTGCCCTGTCTATTCAACTATGTGCTGCATCTCATGTGCTGCCTGCAACTGCTCTTCATGCTTAATAAATCTTCCTTCATTTATTGCTATGCTCTTTTCCAAACTTCCTTCATCTTTGACTATGTTGTTTCTGAAACTTGGTACACTGCTGGAGACCCAGTCACCCTTGCTGCAATGTTTGGGAATACTCCTATGTTTAATATGGGTATGTTTTTTCATTTGAGATGAAACAGGAAAAGTGAATACGTTATTCAACTAAAGTTAACTGGATAACTTTAAGCAAGTATATTCAGCGGGTGCAAGTTATTTGGCTAACTGTAGCCCGATAACCTGTCCACTTACCAGCTTACTGAATATGAACCTCCCTATATTCTTTGCATAAAATATGATTTATGCACACAAAAAAAATGTTTTCAGCACATATTTATGCACACAAATCCTGGCACTAGATCTCCAGCTTCTGCCCATCTACTAACATTAGCCCTAGCGCTGCCAAATGCCCAGGTTTTAAACATGCTGTTCAGTATCTGGTCGCAAGTATTATTTATTTGATTCAATTATTTATTTATTCTCCACTTTTCAGGCACTTCAAAACAATTACATTCAGGTACTGGATCCCCACAGGGCAGCAGAAGCTGTCACTGCTACCACCAGTGGTGGTGGTGGTGAACCTTGTAGCAGTACAGCAGCCACTCCTTCACCCCAAAAGCCTTGAGCCTTTGGCCGTAGCCATTCTCTCTCCTTCCCCTGTGGCCCCTGGAGCTCATGACCCAGGTCCTGATGCCATCCAGCCATTGCTGAGCCAAGTCAGTGGGCAGGTCCCCAGAGATCTTGGCCCCGATTTTCATCAGTGCCCCTTGCCATCAGAGTCAATACAGGAGCACCCACTCTGGGGCCAGGGGACAGGACCCTGAATGACATATGGGTTGCTTAGGGAGAGGTTGGGGGAGGAAGACCACAGCTCATGGACTCACTTGAGAAGGGTGGTGGATGTTTTGGAGTGTCTCACCCAAGCTTAAGAGTGCCACACAGTTGCTCTTGAGGCTGATGGGAATGAGGCTACCCAAACAGCTACCAGCCCCTTAAGGCCATTCAGGATCTAGCTTCCTGTTCTCTCTCAACTATTTTGTTTATTTTTGTAAATAGTTAACTCCTTAGTTTTCCCCATACTATTCCCATTTTTTAAATTGTGTAAATAGTTGTCAAGTTTCAAAAGTTTATATTATAAAAGTTTTTTTTTTTAATTTAGCAATACTGTATGTGTTTCTATTTTGTGCCAGCTTTGATCCCTTAGGAAAAAATAACAGTGGTTCCCATTCATTAATATCACTGCAAAAAATAAACCTAAAAAGGGGACTTGTATGATATAAATACAAAAAATATCTCAAAACAAACTTTTCAATTTAATTATACAAAATAACTTTAAACAGTATTTTAAATCATTTTTAGAACAATTCTCTAGAGAAAATCAGCTGAATTTTCAATTGGCCGCGCACATAAAAAAATGGGGGTTATGCGCGTGGCCAGGCCTTGCATGCACCCCGTGCATTTTCAAAGGGGCCTAGTCACACATGTAACCCCCTGATACGCGCTGAAGTGCCAGGCCCAGAAAAACGGGAGGGCTGAGGGGCAGGGCTGGAGGCAGCCAGTGCAGCAGCCATTTGCCGCAGTGCCAGGAAGGTGCGCGTCGGCAGTCGGCTGGCATGCGTACGTTGCTTCCCGTTCCAATGGAGTGGGAAGCAACAAAACAAAAAACAATAAAAAGGTAGGAGAACGGGTTTAGGGGGTGGGGAGGAGAGAGAAAGAGGGAGGGAGTATGGGTAAAGGGAAGGGAAGTTCCCTCCCAGTCCGCTCCTTAATGGGCAGCCCTGAATCTGCCCATGGATCTTATAACATGCCCGCGCCAGTGCATACATGTTATAAAATTGACATGTCCATGTGGCGTGCCAGAAAGCGTGCACATGGACGTGCGCATGCTTCTTTTAAAATCTACCCCAATATTTATTTATTTATTTATTTATTTTTGGTTTTTATAAACCGGAAGTTCCTGTATACAATACATATCACTCCGGTTCACATTTAACAGAGATAACTATCGCCGGGGAGGCGGTTTACATGTGTTTACATGTGTTTCTTAACTAAACACATTCATATCTCTAATATCTTACACAGATCAATACAAATGACCACCATGAGATAAATAATGTACTTCACATTCATACCTCATACAATCCATTCATACACACAAAACCAACCCCAAACAAATTAACGAGAGATGCCAGGCTAAAGAGAGATACAGATTTTGAAAAAAACAACAAAACCATCATCAACAAAGGTCCATCTTATCAATTCTTTGTTGTAATCAGGTCAGCTCAACAATAAGGTTCAATCTTCAAACAGAAAAACAGCATCCAGAAGTCCAAACTTTCAAAACAGTAGATTTCTTGGTTAGTAACTGGCTCCAAACAACTTCAAGATAGATGCCAAAAATTAAAAACTCCAATTAATGGGTTTGGCATCAATTCTACAACGGACAAACTGCCCACAGGTTTCAACGTAGATCCTGTTGCAGGCAGGACACCTACACAATGACCAAATTATTAGCCCAACATGTTTCACCACAAAGGCTTCTTCAGGTGCATTGCTAAAATTAACCATAGTCCCCCATGGTAGAATCACTAAAAATAAACATCAATATTTAAACCACATTTATTTATTTATTTATTTATTTAAAATTTTTATATACCGACATTCATCCAGGATATCATATCGGTTCACATTGTAACGCAAAAACAAACGCACAGCATGGCGCTTTACATTGAACAGTAAAAAACATGATAACAAGGCATTAACGAGAGGGGGGAACAATAATATGGGAAGTTTTGCAATAAAATTATATACAAGAATTGCAATTATATACATATGAACAAAAGAAAGAAAACTATGAGGTTAATTTTAATCAGGCTAGGAGATAAGATGGGGAAGAGAAGGGAGGAGAGCAAGGAAAGAGGGGGGCAGAGAGAAAGAAAAGAAGGTGGGGGAGAAAAGGGAGGGGAGAGTGGGGCGGAAGAAAGGGAAACAGGGGAGGAGTGTGGAGAGTGGGAACAGTGGTGAGGTATAGTGAAAAATTAAGTGTATGCTTTTGCAAAGCATACATAATTTATTAATAACCAAGAATACCCCAAAATGAAATCTTAGGGGTAGATTTTCAAACAGGGCGCCCTCGCGTACTTTTGTAGGCGCATCAGGCGCAAACAAAAGTACACTGGATTTTAGTAGATACGCGCGGAGCCGCGCGTATCTGCTAAAATCCTGGATCGGCGCGCGATTTCGTGTAGCCGGCGCGCGCCGAGCCGCGCAGCCTACCTCCGTTCCCTCCGAGGCCACTCCGAAATCGGAGCGGCCTCGGAGGGAATTCGCTAACGCCCTCCCCTCACCTTCCCCTCCCTTCCTCTACCTAACCCACCCCCCCGGCCCTGTCTAAACCCCCCCCTACCTTTGTTGGGGGATTTACGCCTCCCAGAGGGAGAAGTAAATCCTCGCGTGCTAGCGGGCCGCTGGCGCGCCTAGACGCAACCCGGGGGCGGTTCCGGAGGGCGCGGCCACGCGCGCGCAAGGACGCGCATTATGGACGCACGGCCACCGGAAGTCTGGTCCTGCCTGGGTTAATGACGCCACACCCCAAGCCTGATTTAACCGGCGTTCGCCAGCCTTCTCATTGCCTTGCAACGAGGGTCGCTACTGTTAGTAGATCTTAGTTGCACTTCGTCTGTTCTACGTTCCGGTTGACCTCAGCTCGTTCCTGACTCTGCTTCTGCCTGCCGCCTGCCTTTGACCTCAGCTTGTTCCTGACTCCGCTTCCGCCTGCCGCCTGCCACTGACCTCAGCGTGTGCCCGACTTCTCTTCTGCCTGCCGCCTGCCACTGACCTCAGCGTGTGCCCGTCTCCGCTTCTGCCTGCCGCCAGCCTCCGACCTTTGCCTGTTCCTGTTTCTGCTTCTACTGGCTGCCAGCCTGTCTGGGGTTCGTCTCCGTTCCTACTCACCATCCGTTCCAGCTCTGTTGCCCGCTACAGACTCTAGTCCTGCTTTCAGCTTGCTACAGTCTACAATACGCTACAGACTCTACTCCGGGCCTCTCGGCTCCGCTTCACTGCATACTACAGCCCCCGGGCCTGCTTTCAGACTGTTTCTATTCACAGCAAGATAGAGACTCTATCTGGTCTTCTACCGCCCTGCTCTCGCCGGGCCTTCCAGCTCACGGTATACGGGACTCTATCTGGTCTTCTACCGCCCTGCTCTCGCCGGGCCTTCCAGCTCACTGTATACGGGACTCTGTGGTTTACTCCTTGCCCAGGCCTTCTTTCTATAGAGACTGTTACTGTGCTCCTAAGTCTCAAGGTTCTAGGACCCTACGGGCTCCTCCTGGGGGGTTCCTGGTTCCCGGGTGAAGACCTTGCCTGTGGCTCCGCCTCCCGACCTACTCTGCCTTCAGGGTAGTTTGGCTCAAGGGTTCACACCTGGACTGCAGCTACCCAGACTGCAACAGAAGGAGAGAAAGAGACTGTTTGGACCCATTAGTTGGATCCTCATCAACTCAAGGAGATTCAAGAAGAAGAGGAGCGAGAAAGGTGCTTATCAAATACTGAGAGTAGTAAGGAGAAGAAGGAGGAAGAACTTCAGGTGAGGTAGGAGTTTTTTGGACTATATCTATGATATCATCAATCTGACTAAAAGGACATTCCACTATCAATTAGGAGGGAGGTAACAAACTGCCCTAACTTCACCAATCATCAGTAAAAGTTATGTTGGAAACTAGCCAGTGTTTCCAGCGTGATTATTGCTGCTGTGATTGTTAGTGCTGTTTACAATTAACTTTAACTTGGGATTTCCTAATGCTATGTCCGGGGCCTAGAAGAAAAGTATTCTCCCCGCTTAGTGGATCATGGACACTCAGATAACATAACAGCTTGGGAAGACTTTAACTGGAAAGACTGTTTGCAGTGTGGTCCCTGGGGCCTTTATCCGGGACTACATATGCAAACCTCCTTGTTGCACTGGCAGTAAGGTTTACACACAAAAAAAATGTTCCCACAACTACAGGAAAAAACTGTCTGCTATGTTGAAAGCATACTATTACATTGGCCTCTCAGTCTGAGTCTTTCCTTCCTGCAGAATCCCTATGAATAGAACCATGTAACTGTGTACATGCTGTTTATTATGTTCTATCCCCGAGTCCCCAAGTACCCATGCATGTAACTACTGAAAAGGATGTCAATCTTTTGCGACGCTGCACCACCAAAAATATTTAGGCAATGACCTTCATAATAGGCTTCCTCGTTAGGGCTTTTCGGCTTACCGAAGCGCCATGTTTGAATTGTTCGACAACTGTAACTATTACCCTTGATGAAGGACTGGGAGATGGTGAAAGCAGTCCGAAACACAGCTCCGTGTCGGGTCAGCACTGTGAACATTGTCATGGTTTTTGACTGAAAAAGCGCTACAATTCAGATAAGTCTAACCATTTAAATGATGGACTATACACATGGAATAATGCCAGTCAGAGTTTGAAACAGTCATTGACTTTATTCATTTTAATTTGCAAAAGAAAACTTTCTCAAAAAAATATCTTTAACATCATGACCTATGATTATGCATAAGGCCGAGTTGAATAGGCGAAAGCCCTAACGAGGAAGCCTATTATGAAGGTCATTGCCTAAATATTTTTGGTGGTGCAGCGTCGCAAAAGATTGACATCGTGTGAAAAGCTCTGGGTTACTGTATGTATATTGTTTGTTCCCAACACTTTTCTATAATAATATCAAGTCCCACTCTAGTTATCTTTAAGTGACTACTGAAAAGGAGTCATTTTCTACTTCTCAGTAAGTTTATTTTTTGGAGGCGGTCCCTGCTGCACACACCCAGTTCTGATCCTGAACAAAAGGACTGGGCCAGGCCGCTGCCACTCTACTAACATTAATCACTCTCCCTCTCTCTCTCTCTCTCTCTCTCTACTGCTGCCCCTCTCTTTTTTATTTTTCTTTTAAACTGCTATTAGTATTTTTCATCGTTTAGTTATGTCCTTTCACATGGCTTACTCTGCCCTTATAATAAACCTATTTTCCTCTCCAAGGCTAAGTGCTTACATACTGTAAACAAATTGTTCTTCCCTTTGTTTTCTCCTGTACAAACTGTATTTTTATTCCTCTTGCCTTTCACAGTAAACTGTGCTTCTGCTCTTCCTTAATACAATCATAATGTTCCAACCCTAGACTATTTTCTCATACATAATCCTCTTTTTAAAACTAGGTCCCTACTACATTCCCCAATTATGTCATGTTTGTTGACCTTGTTCATGTAGGTTTATTAATAACCTGTTGATGACAGCAGAAAAATACCAGTCAACTCATCCAGTCTGTCCAGTAATTTCTGTCTATACTGCTAAGGATATATCCTAGTTGTCAGCCACCTCTAAAATGTCTCTCCTTATCCAGTATTTGTTGTCTTCCTCATTTGTACTCTACCGTGCTGATTAGATAAACTAAAAAAAAAAATTCCCCTCTTAGTTCACACCTAGCACTCCTCCCCAGGAGTGGATTGGCCTATTGGGGGGACAGGGCTTTCCCCAGTGGGCCGGTCGCTCCCATCACGTTTTGGGTTTTGGTTTTTTTTGTTTTTTTAAAGTTTCCCGCCAAAGAAAATGAGATTGGCTGCCGCGGCCCAAAGAGAGATCTACAAAGTCGCGGCAGAGCTGATGAAGCCGCGCCGGGCGTGAAGCCTGAGGGCTGCATCAGAGCTCATTCTGCTGTGCCTGGACCTGCGAGCTGTGGCAGAGCCCATCCTGCTGCAGCATGAAGAGAGAATGCAGGGCCGGTGAAAGCCCGACGCAGAGGCCTAGGGCGCCACCGGTCTGGGGTCGGCGACGGCATGACTTCTCCTTCCTGCTGCCCATGCAGCCCAGAAGAGGAAGTGGTGGGTCTACATGGGCGGGAAGAAGAAGAGGCCATGCAGGAAAAAGAAAAGCGCATCCCCCGGCCATTGCAAGCAGAGGCAGCACTGGCCCCAAGTTCATGTGGCATCCGAGAAGCAGCAGCATCAGCGCTCCTTTCTCCGCTTCCACCACCACACGAGCGCATCCCCCAGACCATCGCAGGACGAGGCATCAAGCGCCAGCGGAAAAGCAACAGCACACCTCCTCCCCCCCCCCCCGGCAGGAAACAGAGCAGTATCAGCTTCCACGGCCTCAAGAAAAATGAAGATTCCCTCTGCCGTGGGGGCTGAAAAAGGAGGCTGCCACTGTACTTCTACTGGGGAGGGGGGAGGAAATGAATGAGAGAGCATATGTGTGTGTGTGTGTGTGTGTGTTTGTGTGTGTGTAGGCATGTCTGTGTGTGTGAGCATGTGTAGGTGAAAAGGCATGTCTGTCTGTGAGGGCATGACTATGTGTATGTGTATACGAGAGCATGTGTGTTGCACCCATCGGTCACAGACGGCTGCGACCTCTGTTGCTCACCTCCTTTTTGCCTGCACCAGTAATTCTCGGACAATTGGCGAACTCTGCCTCTCCATGCTGCTCTCTTCAGCGTTCCTGGGATAGAGTGGGCAATCCCATCCGCCATCTTGAATCAGGTACTACCTAAGGTGGGGGCCAGGCCCCATCTTATACACGTCATGGCGGGAACCTCGGGGGCATCCCCTCCGCATGACGTCATCTGCCTGCGTGTATTTGAGCCAGCCGGTCTGAGCTACCTACGAGTTAGCAAGGACTTCCTTCCTGCTGTATTCCACTTCTTCAGAGATGTTTGCTTCGCTACCTTGAACTCGTTCCTGACCAGAGACTTGATTGCTTTAGGTACCTGCTCCTCGGGGGCCTTGTCGCGTTCTGGCTATCCACTCCTCAGAGGGCCTCTCACCTGGAATCTTTCCACTCCAGGCTTGTCTGGTTCAGCCTTGTGACTTCGCTACCTTCTGCTGATGGAACCTCCGGTGTACTCTGTGCCTCGAGCCACTACCGTGATCACCTCAGCAACCTTCCTTGCACACTTCAGAGTGAGTACCATCTGCTCTACAGCTCCGCTACCCTCCTGCTCTACATTTCTCCTGTGATCCTCGGCATACCCCGCGCTGCTGTTGCGACCGTCGCTGCCCAATGGCTTCACCGCCTACCTTTCCTTTTCTGTGACTCCTCCTGCTCCTCATGGACACCTGGCTGCCGCAGCGTCTGCCTGCCGTCCTCTCCGGCGTCCCTGGAACGGCTTGGGCGCTGTCTCCTGCCATGATCTCCAGGCGAGCGTGCCCCGCGGTCCTCATTCTTATTTCCTCACTGGCGCGTTCCTCAGGGGCGTCCCACTGTGATGACGTCACACTGCCTGGATATTTAAGCCTACTGTTTATTGCTAGCCATTGAGTTAGCAAGGGGAATCTTACGGATGGGATTCGTTCTCCGTACCCAGCTACTCTGCCTTCCAACTTACATTGGACTCTTTCTACTAACGGGATACCCGCTCCTCGGGAGCCTCTTTGCTTCTTTCATGTCATTGTCAGATAACCGGTACTCGCTCCTTGAGTGCCCATGTTCCCTGACCCGCTGCCTGCATCTATCTCCTTTTCTGCTTGGAGGAATTCGCTACAGACACCATCAGTGAGTACTAATATCATCTACTCCTCAGAGCTGTCTCCCTGGAACCAGGTACTCGCTCCTCGAGGGTCTGCCTCTGTTCCAGCACCAGTGCCATCTCCTACGTGGAACCGCTGTGTGAGTACTTTGCCAACGAGTCTCTCTGCTTCCAGGAATCTGGTACTCGCTCCTCAAGGGCTAGCTCTCCCTATCTCGGGGCTTCTCCATACTTGGGACTCTGTGAATGTTCTATTGTACTCACTTTCTCAGTTCTCTCCACTACAGCACTGCTACCGGAGAAACCGCTGTTCCAGTGCCCTGGGGAATACTAGCCCAGCCGGGCTACATCTTCTAATCACTACTGCCACCTCTAGTGGCTTCTCAAACTGTCTAAATATAGAACTATCTGTGTTTGTGTGTCCAGAGCTGAGCCTGACCTGTGCCCCTCACGGGACTTCCCCCTGTGGGCGTGGTCAGCTGCCACAGTGTCCAAGGGTCCACCCAAACCTCACTAACTATAACAGCTGCGGACCATTACCAGATCCTTCAGGAGATTCCAGCAAAGGAGGGATTCCCCAGTGTACCCCGCTCCGCGGACCACTACCAGGGATATCATCTACGAGCCATCCATATCTCTGGACTGTGTCTATCTATCCCACTTGGAGGGATCCTCTATATTTCCAGTATAATAAAGTCTATTGCTGTTGTGTCAGTCTCAACTAAGGCCACGCCTATTGTGGTGAGTCCCCACAGGGCTCCTTCCTGTGGGTGGAGTCAGCTCTCACCCCGATCCAGGGTCTACAAATATACCAGAACATAACAATGTGTTTGTGCATGTGTGTGTGTGTGTGTGTGAGCATGACTGTGTGTGAGAGCATATCTGATACAGCATATCTGTGTGTGTGTGTCTGTGAGAGCATGTCTGTCTGTCTGTGTGTTGCTGTATCTAAGAGCATGTCTGTGTCTGTGTGTGTGAGAGCATGTGTTTGTGCATATGTGTGTGTGAGCATGACTGTGTGTGAGAGCATATCTGATACAGCATATCTGAGTGTGTGTGTCTGTGAGAGCATGTCTGTCTGTATGTGTGTTGCTGTATCTAAGAGCATGTCTGTGTCTGTGTGTGTGAGAGCATGTGTTTGTGCATATGTGTGTGTGTGTGAGCATGACTGTGTGTGAGAGCATATCTGATACAGCAGATCTGTGTGTGTGTGTCTGTGAGAGCATGTCTGTCTGTGTGTGTGTTGCTGTATCTAAGAGCATGTCTATGTGTGTGAGAGCATGTTCTATTATTGAGCATATGTGTATATATGAAAGAGAGATTGTGAGAACAACCCATCCCCTCTCCCCTGCTAATCCACAACAATCTCAGGGCATCTGGAAATCAAAAGATTCCAGGTATGAACAAACGGGGATTTTTTATCCTTTTTAACTTTTAAGTATTGGATGGTGTTTGAAATATTTTATTGGTCTTTGGAAAATTTATATGAGTTTTCAATTCTTAAATGTTGTTCTGTTTGTCAGCTGTTTTGAAATATTCTTTTTATTAGTACTATTGTGTATAGCTTGGCTTTTTCTAGTTTCCTAATAGTAGATGTATTGGTTTTTTAGGTCTGGTGCAATAATCGGTGTCACCTTTTTATAAGTATTTATTGATTTTATTTATTTATTTTAAATCTTTTGTATACCACTTATACAGAGCGAAATCTAGGTGGTTTACATAATAAACATGCATAATTAAAACAAGTACACAAATAAAAATGTACAGTTACAACGTGGTCTGGGTATACAAACGAAATATATAAAAAATATAAAAGAAAGGTGTCAGTGTGAGTGTAATGTATTGAAAGCAATAGAGCACAGGTAGGTTTTTAATTTTTTTCTAAATTCTTTGGGATTAGTCAGAGGGATGAAATTCCAACGAGCTGGACCTGCTACTGAGATGGCTTGCTTTTTTGTAAGTTCAAGCCTAGCTATTTTAATTGTTGGGACCTGAAAGAGGTTTTTATCAGCCGAACATGGATGACGCAGGGCTTGGTGTAAAGAGCTGCACAGCCAGACGGCAGAGGGGTTGTGGATTAAGTTAAAGATCAACATCAAGATTTTGTAATGGATACATTGCCAAATTGCAAGCCAGTGGAGATCGAGGAGAGTTGGGGTGATGTGTTCTCTAATTTTGATGTTTGTAAGGAGACGAGCTGCAGCATTTTGAATTAATTGTAAAGGACGGATCGTCGAATCTGGGAAGCTTAGATATAAAGAGTTGCAGTAGTCTAGACCAGAAAGAATAAGAGCTTGTAACAC
Organism: Rhinatrema bivittatum; assembly: GCF_901001135.1. Taxonomy (NCBI): domain Eukaryota; kingdom Metazoa; phylum Chordata; class Amphibia; order Gymnophiona; family Rhinatrematidae; genus Rhinatrema; species Rhinatrema bivittatum. The sequence continues at coordinate 305,605,341 of NC_042620.1, read as the reverse complement.
GGTTCTGAAGTCAGTAGGGTATAACAGAGGCTTTAATCTTTTTTAGTAGGTTAAGTTTGTAGAAAGAAGTTTTGGCAACTTTAGCAATTTTAGCAGGCACCAAGAAGTACAAACACATTACCCCAATTCTGACATTATTACATCAGGATCTTATTGGAAGCCAAATTGAATACAAGGTACTTACCATTTTACATAAAATTATTTATGAAGAACAGACAGACTGGTTAAATGCAGCAACTAAACTTCACGTTCCCTAACAAAACTTACAATCAGCCAATAAAGGCCTATTAACAATTCCATCAGTACGTTCTGCACAACTCGCACAAGTTCGTGAACGTGCAATTTCGCTTGCCAGTCCAAAATTATGGAACGCACTTCCCACCGAATTACGACTACAATCAAGTCTAAAAACATTCAATAAGGAGCTAAAGACCTAGCTATTCACTAAGACATACCAAGATTCGTAATAATCCTCGCACCTTCCTACCTACCCTGCGCCAACATCCTAAGATTTTAATTCTTTTATCTGTGTTCTTAATATTTATTTTTCTTTTAGTGTTTAATTCTAACCTATTTTTATCATGAATTTTGTCGTATTTTATTGTTACTATGCAAATGCTCTTATTTGTACTAGAAATTGTGTGTCTCATTCTTTGTTAACCGTTGTGATGGTTACACCGAATGACAGTATACAAAAACCAATAAATAAATAAAACAATGTTAATGGCCATAGATAAATTGGAGTAGAGAATAATTCCTAGGTTTAGAGATTGCTTGGTAATGGGAATAGTATGGTTATCAAATGTGAGGCATGATGATGGGCAGCAAGAAGAATGGGGTATAGTGGGCAGATATACAATTTCTGTTTTTGCAGCATACAGTTTTAAGTAGTTATGTGATAGCCAGGTTTTAATGGTTTCTAGGTAATATACAGTTAATGAAAGTGTGTAAGACCAAGAGGAGGTGTAGGGTATGAGAAGTTGAATGTTATCAACAAAGATTTTAAAACCTATACCTAGACCTGTTAGAATATGGCAAAGGGGATTTAGGTAAATGTTAAATAACATTGCTGACAGAGAGGAGCCTTGTGGGACTCTAGATGGAGTACCATTTTGAGTAATGTGTACCAAAGTCAATCTGCTGAGGACAATTAGAGATAAATGAGATGAACCTTTGAAGGACTGTATCCTTAATTGTTAGTTGGTGAAGAACTGTAGATTCTATGATTTTTGCTAGGGTAGGATGCTATTGGGCAGAAATTGGTAAAGTCAGTAAGATCAGTGATATTTTTGTTCTTTGGGACCTGAAGAATGGAGGTTTGTTTTAGAGTTTTTGGAAATATTCCGGTGCCGAGAGATAAGTTAACTGGTTGCACAATGGAAGGAGTGATATGTCCGCAATTGTCTTTTAATAGTTGACTTGGACATGGGTTGAAAGGGAAGTTTGAAGTTTTCAGTTTAGTAAGTAATCGTGTTACAGTTAGAGAGACTGTTTCAGAGAAACCAGACCAGGAGGAGGTCAAGGGGGATAGGTTAACTGTAGGGATTGGGAGGTGTGAAAATTCTGAAGATATTTTGAATATTTTATCTTGGAAATAATGAGCAATATTGTTGTAGAGATCATTAGAAATGTCATTGCAAGTCACAGTTTTGGGTGAGGTTAAGGATTTTGCAATATTGAACAGAATATTTGGGTTGCCATTGGCCATTTGGATTTTATTTGTATAGTAGATTTTTTTGCAAGATCAATTTCTTTTTTATATTTTTTAGGTGAGTAAAGTAGTCATTTTTCTGTTCTAGAGAAGGATGCTTACACCAGCGTCTTTTGAGGTGTCATAGCATAGTTTTCATGCTACATAAAAGAGGTGAATACCAGGCAGCTTTGGGTTGGGAATTGATAGTACATAATTTTCTCGGAGCTATTTTATTTTTATTTATTTATTTTAGTTTTTTCTATACCGGCATTCGTGAGGGTATCACATCAGCTATGGTGTTTAGGGAGTCTAAAATTGATGAATTCCATTAGTAACCAAATGGTCAATGTCACACCCATTAATTGAGGGAAGGTTTGGTAGCAGGGTATTGATGAAGACTTCGTGGTCAATTTTTTTTCCTTTTATACATTTTTTTAGAATCATTGAGATTTTTGTAAAGTAACATGTCCAGATATGTGTATAAGAAAATGATTGGACCAGGGAGCTGGTTGAGTGACTGCTGTTAAAGTTGCATAGTCAGGGTTATAGAAAGCAAGATCTAAAGTTTGATCTAGTCTATGTATAGGCCCATCCACTAGTTGTTTCCTACCTAGTCCATCTAGGGCCTCGAGTAAGAAGTAGGGTTGTTGATGTTTGAGTGCTGGCAATTATTGCAGTTTTGATATGGAGATTTACTATATTGAAATTATAATCCAGTTTGCATGTGGCTTTCTGAGGGCTAAGCTCATACCCAACACACATTATAATAGACCTAATACCAATTCCAAGGGTCTTCTTTCCTTTTTTTGCAGGGTTTTACAGGACTCCATACATGTGTAATATACATGTTGCGAGTGATATTTTTGCCTCAGAAAACTGTAGTTAAACGTTCTTGTTCATGTAATACATGCAGAATTTTTAATTGTGTGGAGAAGGTGTGATTGGAGGGGTGGCACGGCAGGCTCTAAGTTTCACCTAGGGCACCTAATAGCCTTGCACCAGCTCTGCCTGCGAGCCGCAGCAGAGCCCATCCTGCCACGGCCTGAAGAGAGGCCTGCAAGGCCATGTGGCCCCCCCTCCCCCAACGTTGCAAAGCAGCGTAGTTTCCTTCCACCTTCCTTCAGGGAGTGAGGAGCAGCGCTATGATTCAAAACTGGTAAAGAGAAGGTCCAGAAAAAAAAGGGAGGGCTGAAAGGTATACTTGGGTGTGAGAGCTAGACTGCATGTATATGTGTGTGAGCCTGCACGTGTATGAGATCATCAGAACTTGTATGTTTGTGTGAGAACCTGGTTGTGTATGAGAGCGAGAGAGCATGTGTGTGTGACAGCATATATGTAAGTGACAGAGAGCCTGTGTGGTGTGACAGCATTTGTGTGTGTGTGTGTGTGTGTGTGTGAGAGAGAGAGAGAGGGGAGAAAGAGGTAAAGATTGTGAGGCCCCTGTCCCCCAATCCACAACAATCTGTGGGCAACTGGAAATCAAAAGATTCCCAGGTATGGAGAGCTGGAGATTTTTAAAACTATTATTTTTAATTCTGGGATATTTCATGTGCCTGCTGTTTGAAGCATTTGGTTTTTGGGAAATATTAGATAAAATGTATGTCATTTTAATTACTGGATGTTCATTGGCTGTTGCCTGCTTGACATATTTATTCTTTTTATTAGTATAGTTTTAATATTCTGAATGATGTTTTATAGTTCTTGACTTTATTGCTTATTGTTTTATGAGAAAAGATGATTGTTGCGTCCGTCGGACTCAGACGGCTTCATACCACATACCTCACCTTAATATTCGCTTTCTCCACCAGCCTTGGGAAAATGGCGACTGCCGTGTCTGCTTGCCGCATTCTCCGGTGTCCCCGGAACGGCTACGGCAAGGCATTCCACCATGATTCACCTGAGGGGCTCCTAGGGTGCACGCGCGTGCGCACGCTACCCATGTTTTTATTCCAACATTGGCGCGAACCTCGGGGGCGTCCCCCTCGAGTGACGTCACAACATCCGGGTATTTAGGTTGCCCATTTGCTGACTGACTTTCAGTTAGCAAGGATTGGATTCGTCCGGTCTAAGCTGCTCTGCCGCTTCTCGCTGCTGCTGGAAGCTCTCCTTACCCTCTGGGGTTCTACTAACTTTGGTACCTGCTCCTCAGGGGCCCTATGCTTCTTTCCAGGTGCCTATCCGATATCCAGGTTCTCACTCCTCGAGGGCCTGAGCTGTCTACCTTGCTGCCTGCTACTATTACTTCTACCTGCTGGGAACTCCACCATTACAGCTCCAAGAGTGTGAGCAATTTAACATCTACCAGTCTGTCTCACCTACAGCTCCTCAATGAAGATCTGCATTGGAGCTCCCTATACCACCATTGTGGGACGGGTCTCCTCAGCTGAGGACCCCAGACTGTTTCTGCAGGAATCTACTCACTACTGCTACCTCTGGTGAACTCTACAAGCTGTACAATAAACTTATCTCTGTGTTTGTGCATCTGAGTCTAGCCTGGTACTTCAGCTCCCCGTGGGGCTCCTCCCTGTGGGAGTGGCCATCACTGCAGCACCTAAGAATCCACCAAACACCTCAAAGCCATAACAATGATGTTTCTGTTTTTCCATTGTTGCACTGCATAATGCAGTCAGATATGCTGTGCTTTCTGGAGCATATGTGTGAGCGAGAGTGTGAGCCAGTGAGCATGTGTGTGAATGAGAAAGAACAAGTGTGCCAGTGAGCATATGTATGAGCAAGAGGACTATTTAAATCAGTGAGCATGTGTATGAGCAAGAACAAGTCAGTGAACATGTGTATGAGCCAGAGTTTGTGAGGCAGTCAACATGCATGTGAGAGAGAATATAAGGGAGTTTGTGTAAGAATGAACATATATGTTAGAGTGTGTGTATATAGGAGAGAGAGGAGAAAGTTTGTGCATACTCCTATCCCTGACTAATCCATGACAATCTCAGGTGACTGGAGTCTAAAGTTCCCAGGTATGGAGAGCAGGGAATCATTTTTTAGCATTAGTTTTAAATATTTGGTGTTATTTGATGTCTCTGCTGTTTTTAAATATTTTATTGATATTTTGAAAATATAAAAAACAATATTGTATGTTTTTAATCATTAGATGTTTTATTCATCACTGCTTTAAAATATTTATTCTTTTTATGAGTATGGTTCTATTATTATTATAATGGATGGTTTATATATCTTGATTTTATTGTTTGATGTTTAATGAGGAATGGTGATATTTTATTTATTTCCATTGTTGCACCGCACATGGAGTCTTTCTTATTACAATTTCAAATTCAATTTTTGCCTGCATGTTTCTTGTTATAATTTATTGTCTCTTTATTCTGTATTTGGTGAGGGTCTGTGTTCTGCATGTATGACTCAAGTGAGGTATTCTGCCAGCATGTAGTTTCTGTTTAGGGATCTATAACAGCTTGGCTTGTTCTGTTCTGTTTCCCTAATAAGTGTATTGGTGTTCTAGGGCCTTATGTAATATTTGCAGTGTTGCCTTTTCATAGGTAGGATGGTTACAGTTTGAGTGCTAGCAGTTAGTACTGTTTTCATATGGGAGATTTAATATATTGTAATTCAGTTTACTTAAAACTTTCTGAAGGCCAACATGCTTTGCAATAGTTTTAATACCATATAAATGCGGTTGTCTTTTTGCAAAGTTTTCTGACTGGTCCCATAGCAGTACATGTAAATAATATACATGTAAGTGATATTATTATCTTAGAACACTGAATGTCCTGTCATGTAAAATCTGTTACTATAAATGCATGTTTTTTAAAATTATTTGTGGGAAGGGTGGGGCCAGGCTATAAGGCTCACTTATGTCACCTAATATCCTTGCACCAGCCCTGGCTCCACAAGAGAAAGCAGGATTCCATCGGGAGCTGTGCTACTTTGGGTTAGTGACTCTCCCCAGTCTCGGCCAGGGCTTAATTTTCTCTTTTTATAAGCCCAGGGAACCGTATGGTTCACATCTGGTCCTGTCCCCCCCCCCCCCCCCCCACTCCCCCGGCTGCTGCAGAATGGAGAAGGGCTGGCAGCAAGCAAGAACTTTACACCATGATGCAGCAGTGCTGGAATGGAGGCAATCACTATGTGAATACATAAGCAGTAGCATAATAGTAGTAGCATGTCAAGAGGCAGAACGGGAATCCAGGATATATCACTATAAGAGATATAAGCAAATATGTAGGGGGGCCCCAAAAAATTTGCATGGATGAAATGGGGTCTGCAGTTCTACTCACCTTTGGTCTAGAATGTGCTCAACTTTTTAGTTATTTAGGAAAGAAGTTTATTTTGGAAATATTTTGGCTCAAATTCTATTGGGTTCCAGAGTTAACTTGGTGAGCTTTTGGGAGCTGTTGACACATGTGCTTAAGGGAATATGCATGAGTGCGTCAGATACCCTGTGGGCTGGTTTTGAAAAAAAATCCCCCCGGCCAATATTTCCCTGCAATCCGCCTCTGCTCCTCCCTTCACATTTTTAACTATAAGGTTTTATAATAATCCAAACAGCTAAGGATACTAATATGGCTATTGTCCAAACTTCCAGCCTCCTAGGCTCCTACATAGCCTGCCAGATCTACTTGGCTGAATGCTTACATTTCTACTAGGAATTCTACTTATTACTGTGGTTATTCAGACCCAGTTGTTAGTTAATTAACATCTTCTAATCAAAGTAGGTTTCCATACCAATGTGGCTGCTGTCCGAACACTCAGCCTCCAAGTTACCGTGGGAAACCTGCCAGAAAGACCCAGCTATGTGAGCACCTGCATTCCCACAAGGACTTCCAGTTACTACTGTACTCATGCAATACATTTACACAGGTCTGTGACTTCTCGCAGATCAGCAAATAGCAGCCTCAGTCATAGCAGAACAGGTCCTGACAGCTACACAAACTGCTTTTACTGCTGTCTTTCATGCGTTTTATGTCTTTGGCATGCATGTTTAGATTTATGTTGTATTCTCTTTTTATTTTATATTCTGTATTTTATCGTTGCTCCACTTTGGCCATCTATTTGGAAAGGAAGTTTAAACAATTTAGAATTAAATTAAATTAAAGAACTATAAGTGCTTTAAATCACTTTTGTCCTCACATCTATCATGTATATAATCAAACAGTTATGCCAAGTATCGAATTGCTCCATGGCTTTGTTTATTTTTATGTTTTATGATATTTTGAGTTCTTTGAATTGCTTTGCATCTACACATTTGACAAGACCCTGAGGTACAGGTATAATAAGGTATGCTCAGCAAAGTGTATAATTTAATCCTCAGTTGTGTGCACATTTTTGTATGCAGACTTTAGTGCTAATGTAGCGAGGACTTTTGTGCTTAAAAAATGTTGCACAACAAAATATGTACAGGTTAACGCCCTCTCATGCAGATCCCATGCCAGAGAGGGAAATAGCTATTACCCTTTGATGCAAAGATGCATTGGCTTACCTCATATTTTCTTAGTTTTGAAAACTCCTATCTGAGGTAGAGTAAAGTTTCCAGGGCTAATGTCGGTCTATGGGTAGAAGCTGGAGTTCCAGTGCCAAGACCTGTAGTTGGGATTTTATGTGCACAAAACATGCTTGGTACACAGAAAACATGTTTTCTGCACATAAAATATTATTTATGCACACCAAAAATGCTTTCTGTGCTGAAAGCATTTTTGTGCACATAATTCATATCTTATGCGCAGAAAATACATTTTATCTGCATAAATCATGTTTATTCACAATTTGGGGTTTGAGCGCATTTTTAAACTACTGATGCATTAGCATGCCATTAACTTTGTATCAGGAGTTAAAATAATTTGTGTGTGCGTTAAACTATGCGCTGAATTTCAGTGCTGAATTTTAATTACATCGGTGCTTATTACATCAGAGTTAGTAGCTTTCAGCTCTGTACTGTTATCTGGAGCTTAGGGGTAGATTTTTAAAAAATGTGCATTCTCGTATTTTGTTGGCGCACCAAAAGTACGCGCGTATCTTCTAAAATCCAGGATCGGCGTGCGCAAGGCTGCCGATTTTGGGCACCCTGCCTCCGTTCCCTCCGAGGCCGCTCCGAAATCGGAGCGGCCTCGGAGGGAACTCTCTTTCGCCCTTCCCTCACCTTCTCCTCCCTTCCTCTACCTAACCCACCCCCCGGCCCTATCTAAACCTCCCCCTACCTTTGTCCACGGATTTACGCCTCCCGGAGGAAGAAGTAAATCCACGCGCGCCAGCAGGCCGCTGGCGCGCCGAGACGCAACCCGGGGGCGGTTCCGGAGGGCGCGGCCACGCCCCTGGACCGCCCCGGGCCGAAACCACGCCCCTGGGCCCGCCCCGCCCCCCGACATGCCCCTGACAAAAAACCCCGGGACTTACGCGAGTCCCGGGGTTCTGCGCGCGCCGGCTTTTAAAATCCGCCCTTAGGGAACAAGGTTATGATCCCCTGGAAAGGGAGAACATAGAAAAGTAATAGCTGTTAATTCCCTCTGCTAGCCACAGTCTTTGGAGATGTGTTTCATAAACTGTAGTGTTTCTCCTATTAGTCTCTCCTTTCTGCTTCTTTTACAACTATTTATAATTTGCAAACTCTATATTCAAGACATCATGATTCAAGAAAATACAGAGTCTAATTATAATCAAAACAGGAGAAAGAAAATTATATGAAAATCTTCAAAAGCTGACCCTGATTTTAGACCACGTTCTGGGGAAGAAATATAAAGAAAACAAAACCAAGAAAATTGCCAGAAAAGCAAAAAAAGGCCCGAAGTGGGATATTTATGCATTAACAACAGATTTATTCTCTAGAATTCCTTCGAGTTGGGTGGGTTCATAAAACATACAACAAACTCCTAAATATTTGATAACACATTTACAAGGGAATTTTAACTGAAAGATTGCTCCTAGAAACCTCAGTCTATCTCTTTTAAGAATAAAAGCTTGCTACATTGCTGAGTCTCTGACCACATCTGGAAATACAGCTGTTTTGTCAACAGGAACATGCATATCTTTTAACTAGACAAACAATCTTAAAGTCCATTGTTTCTCTGTTTCTCATGAGAATTCCACCAAAAGTCTTTAATCTCTGAGATGATTTCTTCAAGAAATTCAGAGAGATCAAACTAATCAGAAGTAGACTGAGCTACTTCATTTTAACAAACCACTTTAAATTCAGGCAAATAATATATCTTATTAATAGGAATAACTTCCTTAGAAATTTTCAGAAAACCAACATTAAAATTTTTTTAACATCTCCACTGGGGAAATCATGGAGCATCTAGGAAAACTTAAAAACCTTTAACATACGAGCATGATTCCCCAAGTTCTCAAGTTTTTGATGCAAACGTTTATTATTCTTGATAAAAGAAATAATCTCATATAACTTGATATACATCTAGGAAAACTTAAAAACCTTTAACATACGAGCATGATTCCCCAAGTTAACTTTAACTATTGAAAGTTGTTCTGCTTGTTCTTCTAACAGATGTGTAACAGTGATGTGTAACTCAAGTATTCATCCCGTCTAAAGAAACAAGAAGTGAGTCAACCCTCAAGGAGACAGAACTCTCCAACTTGGTTATTGCTGTCCAAAGAGCATTCATGATGATTACTGCAGGTTTTTCCATCACAGGAGGTTAACTTCACCTCTCAGATGAGTTGATAACAGCAGATCATTAACATTTGAAGGCTCCCCATCCAAAACATGGATAGGAGTTTTAACAATTTCTTCCAAACCCCAGTTCTAAATTCTCAATTGAGCTGCATTAAGTACCTTCGAAGGCAATGGACCAATGGGGCTCAAAGAAACTGAAGTTTCACCTGACACGGAACTAGAAGTCCCTGATGTATTTTTGCTCTGCAATCTCTTGGTGTTGGAAATTAAAGTCTTCTAGAATAGGCTGGGAAGTTGGAGGAGTAACAGATTGGGATGGGCAAGCTCTAACTGTATCTTTTCTCTTCTTCCCCATGCCCAGACCAGAAAATGAAATCTTCAGGAAGAGGTCCAAATTCTAGAAGAGTATGCCAGCAACGGCGCATCATAGGACGCCCCAATTTGAGGTCTCGGGCAGCCTTCGATGACATCAAGGTTGTTGATGATGTAAGGTTGTTGATGATGTAAACCGGAGTGAAGGCAGCTAGCTATACCTCGGTATATAAAAAGCTTTAAATAAATAAATCAAAGAGGTTGTCCGGTGTTGGCCTGGTCTTCACACCAACAAGAGGGGGGATCTTGATCTTCCCATCCCAACTCTGAAGGATGCCGTAATTTGAGGCTCCCAGTCAGGTGTAGAAGATATCAGAAAGGCTGTCCAGGGCTGGCCTGGTCTTCACAGCAACAGGAGAGGAACCTCTTAACCATGATCTTCCCAGTCCAGCTCTGCAAGATGCTACAATTTGGGGCCCCAGGCAGCCTTGGATGATGTCAGAGGGGCTATCCAGTGCTTTCCCAGTCTTCACACCAGCAGGATAGGGACCTCTTAGCTACTATCTTTCCCCTCTCCTTTCTGCTTTAATACCCTCATAACCCTTTTCTTCTGCTCTGCTCCCTAACTATAGCAACCTCAGAAGATTCCCAGGAGATATGGTACATTTAAATGTCCTTCTCCTGCTAGTTTATATTATAATAACCTTGTAAAAAAAAAAAAAAAACTATCCTACACTGATTGTTTACATAGAAAATAGGGTTGAAAAACCTGGCAACCCTAGAGGGAAGGGAAGGGAAAGGAGCCACAAAAGGAGGTGCATAAAGAAAGGGAGAAAGGGGCAAAGAGAGAGGAAACAGGACCTGATGGGGAGATAGAGGCAGAGGGAGTGAGGGACAAAATGATATAAGGAGCACAGGAATGAAGAGAAGAACATGAGAGGTAGGGGTGAAGGAATAACAAATTGGGATCAAAGGGACAGGGACAGAGGAAATATAAGAAGGTATGGAAAAAAGTCAGAAGAAGCACAAGGGAGACAAATAGAGGTTGGGAGGGGTGAATAAAAAAGCAAGTCAACTGGTTGGGAGGGTATGGAGTAAAAGATGGCCAGGTGAGAGTGAAAGGCCAAAGAGGGAGGCTGCAATGGTATGATAGAGGAGTACGATGAGGACAGAGGTATGAAAGGTAAAGAAAATCAGATCAGATGAAAAAGAATGAGAGGTGTAAAGAATGACGCGTGGATAAAACAGAGACGAGATAAGGAAAAGAGACGAGAAGTGCAGGAGGCCAGCTGAAGAAAGGAGGAGGAACAGGAACAGGGAAAGGAGGAGTCAGGCGAAGTGAGAAAACTGAAGACGAGAACAGTATTATTTTATTTATTTATTTATTTATTTATTTAATGCTTTTTATATACCGGCATTCGTAGGACACATCATGTTGGTTTACAGGTAACTGTGAAAGGAAATTACAATGAACGATGAGAGAAGGCTAGCTAGATTATATACGACAGTGCAGAGATAGAGAGTCAACGAGCAGAAATACAACTTGGTAGAATGAAATGGATTTTGATTATCCATATTAAAATTAGATATGCAAATGAACTTATAAACAATGTTAAGGAGGCGTGTGCACTTATGAACTTAGCATATGAATTTATAAACAATATAAAGAAAGTATGTGCACTACTGTACAATTGAATGCAGGGGCGGGGGGGCAGGGAGGGAGGGAGCGAGGAGGGAAAAAGGGCGGAAGGGGTGGGGGACTAGGTAAAATGATGTGGGGAAAAAGGTAAAAGACAAGCATGATTTCTTTTATTTTCTGTGTGAGTATGTGTGCGACTGGAAAGATTTTAATTATCTTGTACGTGTTCTTCAAAATTGTAACTGTAATACCTGACACCTGACATTGATGGTACTCAAACTCTTTATGAGCTCTGTCCTGTAATTTTGGTTGGGGTGGGGAAGTTTGTACAAACTGTAATTTGCATCTCTCTCATGCGCCTCCCACTCCAGTCTCCCCGAAATCCATAATACAAACATTTAAAGAAAAGTTCAGCAATGTAGTTTAAATTGTTAGACCCTTGCTTTTATTTGGGTTTTTTTTGTTTTGTTTTGTTTTAAATTTAAATGCGGTATGTTTTCTACTGAAATTGTTTTACATTGGGTATTGTTGTACACTGCTTTGAATAAATAAATTATTTATATTAGTGGACTTTTACAATAAATAATAAACGGGCTGTCCAAATGTGCATTATAAAAATTTCTTCTCGGGCCGGTACAATCTAGGAGGCAAACTACAAGGGGCAATAAATGTGCCTTCTGCTGCTAATGCTACCCTTCCTCACTCCTGACCCGCCCTCTGTGGCGCCCCCTAGTTCCTCACGGATGCCATCCCCTATTCCTTAATTTCTATCCTGGACAGTCCTGGATCAGACTGTGGCCTGCAGCATGCTTCCAACCTCTGCTTCCTCCTCCTGGACAAAATTCAAGTAAGGGGGAAAAGAAAGGCCACATCACCACCAGGACAGTGAGCCTGCAGTGACCCACAGCCTCGGCATTCAGGAGCCTCTGTAACCACCCACTCTACCTTTGAGAAGTCGAGCAGGTGTGTTAATAGTGGTGGGAGGCGCCAACAACCAAGAAGCAGGGTATGAGTTACCATCACCAGGAGCTGAGAGGGACGGAGGTAGCAGCAGGACTGGTGTTGGCCAGAGGCTGTATGGAGTACTGAATTTTGAAGATGTCCAGCTTAGCAAGGAGACCTCGCATTGGCCCCGGCTGTACTCGTGTGACCTGCACTCGCTTGGTTTCACTGTGGTCTTACAGTTATTCTGGTGGGCCCTGGGCACTCATTCTTCCTTTAAGGAGAAATTTCCTCTCTTTGGGGACGATGTAATAAGCTGCCCCAAACCAAACCAATTGTCTATTCACAGGCTATGCAGGGAGCCGCACTAGCAGGGAGATATATTAGTGCGGGAGTTTTTTTTAAGTGAGTTTTTTAGTGCCTGGGTCAGGGCAGGAGTTACGTGAAAGCGCCTGGCTGGGGGGGCCCCTTTATTCCGTTGCTGACATTAGTTCTCTTTCGCTTTGTTCAGCTACTTTAAAAACTCCCTTCGTTTCCTGAAGAGTTTTCTGATGCCAGGCTGTGTGTGTGTGTACGTGCAGCCTTTTCCTCACCGGGAGCCCGGGGCTTGCTGATCGAGATCGCTCCTACCGCTTTGGCAGCTTTCGGTCCCGAAACAGGTCCCAGCGATGCTGCGGTTTTGGGAGGTGTTGGCGCTTGTCTGTAGCCCCCGGAGATCGCTGGTCCATTCGTCCCCACTCCTGCTGTCTCCTGGCGGGGCTGATCCATGCCGAACGACCCTGGGCGTCCGGTGAGGAAAAGGCTGCATGGTCACACAACCACACTAATGCCAGCAATAGAGTAAAAGGGCCGGTAGGAGCTAAAACCATTTATTTCGTAATAACAGGGCCAGTATGAGGGGAAGCAATTTAGTTTTGAATAGTAATAACTTCAAATCATTTGAAATGAGTGCCTATTTTAGTGTCTGTTTTCCTGTGGCTTTCTGCATCAGGGATTTTATGCAGGTATTAGCATGTGTATTGGGTATTCCATATATTTTTTTGCATGGATCTCATTTGCATGCCGTCCCCTTATTACATCCCGTACACGCTAAAAAAAAATATGCACAGAAAAATAGCACGAATTTCAGCGCATGTCTTTTTACATCGGCGCCTATCTCTGTATCTTGTGGTTCTGCCGTGTTGCTCAATAACCAGTAACAAACATACTTGCTTACCCATTTAAGACTCGCACTCTAAGGCAGCAGAAGGGGGCAATTAATTCTGATACAGTTACACATCCAAACTGCTAATAATGCACTGGTAAGCACTGAGACTTTTCCTATTCCTTTGACATTCTCCCCTGTTACACTCAGCACACCAAGCCTACCATTGAAAATATTAAATCTTCATTAAATGCTGGGTTAGAACTGATTGCCTAAGCTGGAAACTTTTCTGCCTAGTTTTTCCACAGTTTCTGTATCCACACAGAAACAACTCTATCCCTTAGTCTGGGCACCTCCAGACCCACCTCACTGGTCAGGTCTTTGGGATAGTAGCACTTTCACCCAGGGCTCCCACAATAGAAGACAGCTTAATCGGGAGCTACTATGTTATGTTTACTCTCCTTATGGTTTAGAGCTGCTTGTAGCAGAATCAGACTCCAAAATCTGGTGACTATTCTCTGGTACCAATGTCCTGCCTGTAGCACCTCCCTGAATACAGTTGAACACATCTTTCTGCCTGCATTTGAATGTGCATTTTCTGGGTGCAAAACCAATTGCCCATGCAGTACTCCCATGCAAATGAGGGCATTAAGCAGTACTGGCTGATGCAGAGAGACTGCATCTGGCCAGCATACCTTTTTTAGCTCTGGAAACTTAACTCTTGGCTCAGGGCTGGAGTTAAGTTTCCATCACTATTTAAAAAAAATAGAAAGAAAAAGGTTAATAAAGTAAAAAAAAAAAATGAAATAAAATTCTGGAACTTTCTGCCTAAGTGCTGGCAGCCACCTTAGTTTACCTGGATAAAGACTGATTTATCCATCTATCTAGCAGCAGAAAGCAGCTGCCAGATAGCTAGATACGGCTATCTGGTGCAGGTCACTTCTACTTAGCCGAATAAAGTATGTATCTGGCTAAGCAGCGGCAAACCGCACTACTTAGTACTCCATCCTGCTGCCAGATACACGGTTACATCAGTATTTATCCAGCTAAGTGGTGGCAGCAGCTGCCAACGCTTACTCAAAAGCCTGTCAGGGATGCCTCCACCTTCTTTTCCGAGTTAAAATGTACTTTCTGTTTACACCGAACACACATTTTAATGTATAGATGCATTTTTTAACTCTCGATGCATTAGCAGAACATTAACTTTCTACATCTGGAGTTTAAAACAAAATAATCTGTGGATTAAAAATGTGTGCTGAAAACCAGCACAGTTTCTTAATGTCCAGATAGCTAAATCAGCTTGTCTGTCTGCACTCTTCTACACTTCCCACACATCCTTACCCCAATATTTAAAAAGGGCTCCAGGGGTGATCTGGATAACTATAGACCAGTGAGCCTGACTTCAGTGCCAGGAAAAATAGTGGAAACTATTCTAAAGATCAAAATCGTAGAGCATAGAGAAAGACATGGTTTAATGGAACACTGTCAACATGGATTTACCCAAGGGAAGTCTTGCCTCACAAATCTGCTTCATTTTTCTGAAGGGGTTAATAAACATGTGGCTAAAGGTGAACCGGTAGATGTAGTATATTTGGATTTTCAGAAGGCGTTTGACAAAGTCCCTCATGAGAGGCTTCTAAGAAAACTGAAAAGTCATGGGATAGAAGGCGATGTCCTTTTGTGGATTACAAACTGGCTAAAAGACAGGAAACAGAGAGTAGGATTAAATGGTCAATTTTCTCAGTGGAAAAGGGTAAACACTAAACAGCGGAGTCCCTCAGGGATCTGTACTTGGACTGGAGCGTTTCAATATATATATATAAACTAGCTGTGCCTGGCCACGCGTTGCAGTGGCAGAGTCAGGTTCTTCCCCCCCCCCCCTTCCCCTTGCTCATTTACCTCAGTCACACATCGTCTTCCTCCTTGATCACTCACCCCCCTTTCCTCCCCTGTCCCCACTCCAGCTCTGTCCCCTCACACTCACCCCCTCCCCCTTCGGTCACTAACCCCCCATTCACTCCCCGTCCCCACTCCAACTCTCACCCCTCACACTCACCTCTCCCCTCTGTGTCTCTCCACTGACACTCATTGCCCCCTTCATTCCCCTCCCCTCATTGTCACCTCTCCCTACCTACTCCCTACCCTTTTGTCAGTGACACCGCACCCTCTCTGAATCTCCTTCCCTGACTCTGATCCCCTCTGGCTCACAATGCCCTCCCAGCTGCCCCCCCCCCCCCCCCCCCGTCCCTCTCCCTCTTGTGCGGTTCTGCGAGGCCCGCTCCCAAAGGCGCGAGGTCAGCGAGGATCCCTCCCTGTCGTGCACGTCAGCCGTACCAGATCGCTGCCGCAGCTCCTCCCAGGTGTCAAATTTCGGCCGGCCGACACCACCATGCCCAATATTGCCGCCGGTCCGCCGCTGCTGCTCCTCCCAGCGCCATGTTGGTCCCGCTGTGCGCGACGTGCACCGCTGCTGCCCCTCCCAGCACCATGTTGGTCCCGCTGTGCCTGACGTGCGCTCCCGCCCGCGCATGTGCAATACAGCAGCTTCATTTCCCAAGGTAGATAGCATGTGTTGCATGTCTGTCCAACAGATGTCGCTGTTTTCCCCACACACATGTAAAAACATGTTTTTTTCTGTAACCATGTGACATCTATGTAATCTAGATAGAGAAGAACCTTGCCGAAAGTGAAAGCAAGGTTGTGTCCAAATTTGAAAGCAATTGGTGCAGTAGCTGAGCCTGGTTAAGTTGAAAAAACAAAACAGAGAAGTAAAGGTTACAGTTTGTGTTTTGTTTTGTTTTTTTACCCCAAATGAACAGCACCAGCAAAGAATAGTTTAAATATGCAAGCACGCCTTCTTGGCCCCCGCCCAACCCGGCGAAATAGAGCAACCCACGCTACAGCCCCCCTCTCGGGAGATGTGGAGAATCAGTGCCCCCCCCTGTGAAAAACGCGTGGTGGAAAATAAGAACGGTCCCCCACCATGCTCCTCCCCGGCTACCTGTGTAAACTGCCAGCCAGTGGCGAGGGTGTGTGCTAGGGTTTGTTCCGCCGGCTGCCATGTCGCAAAACTTCACCTGTGAAAGTGGTGCGTCAGGATTCCTGACCTAGTAAGGGCAAATGTCCGCTGAGGATATGGCGCCAACGGGCTGTTGCCCTTACTATGTCACATGGTGTACCGACGTCATTGTTGTCTCCGTATAGCATAGTAAGGGCAAGGTCCGCCGGCGCCATTTTTATTGCTGGCATCCGACGGCCCTACTGAATGCGATGTGTCCCGGACCGTTCCTGTGGTGCCGGCGGAGAAGCATGGACTTGTATCAGGTGTAGTGTGTGATCGTAGTGCAATGTGTGGGTGGGTGGAAGAGGGTACTTTAATTTAAATTCAGAGGGTGTGTGAAATACATGGCTTCCCAATGTAGCAGCCAAGAATTCGTGTTTTGGTGTGTTTTGGGAGGGTGGGTGAAGAAAGTGACATTGGCAGGCGTGTGGGTGGGGGTGTGTGGTGTGATGAGTGTGGATTTCTGTGTGTTATGAGGGAGTGTGAATGAAAGACAATAGCCCTGTGTGGGGGTGGGGGGTGGTGTGTGAGTGTGTGTGAAACGTGTAAGAGGTTGCGCTTGCGCTGACGGCCACCAGATGTCGCTGTTTTGTGTAAGCAATTTTTAAACTTGTATTACCTGTCACAGGTGTGACCTATATGTAATGTAAGTGTATAAGATCCTTCCCATATGGGAAGTTAATGTTGTGTGCAAATTTGAACGCATTCGCTTAAGCGGTTGGCGAGATTAGCGACGACGTACAAACTATTTAACATTTTTATTTATATAGATGATCTGGAAAGGAATACGACGAGTGAGGTTATCAAATTTGCGGACGATACAAAATTATTCAGAATAGTTAAATCACAAGTGGATTGTGATACATTACAGGAGGACCTTGCAAGACTGGAAGATTGGGCATCCAAATGGCAGATGAAATTTAATGTGGACAAGTGCAAGGTGTTGCATATAGGGAAAAATAACCCTTGCTGAAATTACACGATGTTAGGTTCCATATTAGGAGCTACCACCCAGGAAAAAGATATAGGCATCATAGTGGATTAGAGATGTGAATCGGAACCAGAATCAGTTCCGGTATCGGATTCATGGACCATCGGGAAATTATTTTTCCCGCGGTCCAATCATTGGGTTTTTGGGGGTTTTTTATCGGCTGCGCCGAGCTGATAACCCAAGAATGCAGCCAGCTCTTTAAAATAGTTCGTTAGTATCCCCCCACCCCCCCCAAAATTTTTAAGTACCTGGTGGTCCAGTGGGGGTCCCGGGAGTGTTCTCCCATGCTCAGGCCTTCGGCTGCCAGTAAACAAAATGGCGCCGATGGCCCTTTGCCCTTAGCATGTGAGTGTGTATCCGTGCCATTGGCCGGCCCCTGTCACATGGTAGGAGCAATGGACGGCCGGCACCATCTTTAAAAATGGCACGGGCCATCCAGTGCTCCTGGAGCACTGGATGATATTTTCAATCGTCAGATAAACGATTCACATCCCTATAGTGGATAATACTTTAAAATCGTCAGCTCAGTGTGCTGTAGCAGTCAAGAAAGCAAACAGAATATTAGGGATTATTAAGAAAGGAATGGTTAATAAAACAGAAAATGTCATAATGCCTCTGTATCGCTCCATGGTGAGACTGCACCCTGACTACTGCATACAATTCTGGATGCCGCATCCCAAAAAAGATATAGTTGCGATGGAGAATGTACAGAGAAGGGCAACCAAAATGATAAAGGGGATGGAACAGCTCCCCTGTGAGGAAAGGCTGAAGAGGTTAGGGCTGTTCAGCTTGGCGAAGAGATGGCTGAGGGGGATATGATATAGGTCTTTAAGATCGTTAGAGGTCTTGAACGAGAAGATGTGAATCGGTTATTTACACTTTCGGATAATAGAAGGACTAGGGGGCATTCCATGAAATTAGCAAGTAGCACATTTAAGACTAATCAGAGAACATTCTTTTTCACTCAATGCACAATTAAACTCTGGAATTTGTTGCCAGAGAATGTGGTTAGTGCAGTTAGTATAGCTGAAGAAACTTCTTTTCTACTGTGGGCACTCAAACCAGCAATTGGCACATGTGAATACTTTCTATACAGTTTGAGGTGCAGCTAGAGGTGCTAAATATGGGCCCAGGGAGTTGTTCTGGTAGGCAGAAAGACAGCTCCAGTGACTGTGAAGAGAACAAGCCACACTGCATGTGTATTGAAAGTATATCACGCTTCCTTTTAGCAGAGAAGCAGCCCTCTGAGGATTCAGATGCACCAAGACCCAGTGTCCTCCAACAGGCTAGACAGCACTGTTGGGTGCTGCCTGCTAGCCTTGAAGGAAGATGAGGGACCTGAAGAGGAGTATCTAGCATCTGAGCAGCAATAGCCCATGATGGAGTAGTTGTCATTGGGGCCCATGAGACCCCAATGACAACTACTCTATCATGAATGCCACAACTCCAGCAGGTTGCAGGTGGCCAAGAGGAGCCCAGCTCTGCAGAGGAGGACCTAGTATCTCTTCTAGAAGAGGAGGTGCCCGCCATGCTAGTAGAGAAGCACTTAATTGAACTGAATGCTGGATTGGTGGAGATGGCAGGACTTAAGACTGCGATGCAGGGCATGCAGCATGTTTGACAGGGACTAGGGGGAAAATGTGATTATATTTATTAAAGCATTTTATATACCTTTATTCCTAATAAAGATCACAATGGTTCACAAGAAACTCGTAGATCATGGCTATTTGATAGTTGATGAGACATTCATAATATGGGTCTATGTATTCATAGGGTCAGATCAATAGATTCATGACTCAGGTTGAATCTTGAAAGATGAATAGTACATGACATGGGTCTATATATTCAAGGATCAGTTCAATACATTCATAATTATAATGGAGGCCCACACTGCAGTGTGAAGGAAGATGTTCCAAAGGATGTTCTGCTGCTAGCCATAGCCCCCACCAGCTCTATACTATATATCTCCCTGGATGCATCCCCCCCACCAGTCTTTGCATCACCAGCAGGCTTGATGGTGCCTCCCCAGACCAGAATTCCACCTGCCCCCCTTAACTGTTCCACCTTTACCTCTACCACCACCCATCATATTGCCACATCCTCTTACGACACCACTATCTGTACTGTTGCAGCATGCATCACCCTCGCCACCACCAGAGAGAATGTTACTCCCCACTTTCCAGGGGCTCAGGTGGCTGAGGAGGATAGTGTTACGTTTAGGCAGTGGTCAGATGTAGTGAACACCACCTGCAGGGGTGCCTCCAGATGGAGAGAGACAGGGGTTGCTGGAGAGTCTCTGATAATGGCTGGGAAGGAATGTGGTGCAGGCAGGAAAGTATAGAACTGGGTGATGGCTGGAACCTGTGGGGCTGAGTACTGGCCGGCAAGGCGGCTGGTGCTGGCTGGGACCTGTGGGGCTGAATGCTAGCTGGAAGGTGTCAGATGTACTGGGAGCTGGCTGGAGGGAGTCCCTGATACAAGGTGCGTGAAGGTAAGGGTGAGCTTGGTACACATGAACAGCATGGGGGTATGTGGAAATGTGAATGCAGGTAAAAGTGATCAAAATACTGGAGCTGAGTGCTGGTAAGGATGGACTTAGGATAGCGTGCAGGTAAGGGTGGTATTGACTGTAGGTATGAGTGACTGGACCAAGGGAACCTGGGGAAACAAGACTGACAATGACTAGACAGACTAACCAGACAGTACTAACACTGAACATAAAACACAAACGCCCGAAGGCAGCAAGGCAAGAGCCCAAAGGCAAGGTAGCAAGGCAGAGGCCCAAAGGTTTTAGATGGTTTTAGAAAAGGCATCTCCCAGATCTGTTGTCGCTGTGTCACAGGGTTACTATAGCAAGAATTCAAATGCTACAGAAAGATTAGATACGGTGTGTCTGTGCTGTCTAAGTAGCAGCACATTTGAGATTCTGTGTTTCAGAAAAACAGGGAGCTGCTTTCTCTGTTGCAGCCGTTATGTATATTGTGTCATGTGACTTGGTTAGTGAAGAAGCTCGTAACACTGTGTGTGTGTGTGTGTGTGTACTTTCTTCTAAAGTGACTGTGTCTACAGTATCATCAGTGTATGGGGTGTATACTAACACTAAAAAAAAAAATCCTAGCTATAGCCAGTGCCACTAGTGATTTGTTTAAGATTCTATCATATCAATGTCATCAAAGGGCAGATATGGTGACCATGTGAGAAGAAGAGGAAAGGCAGTTTCTCTACAGGCACCTAGGGCTAGCACCAGCAGCAATGACAGGGATATCATCAGGAGTCCTGTGCCCAAATAAAAAGGAGAAAACTAGCTACAGAGCCAGGGTCTAGTAAGTAGGAGGAACAGCAGCTGACCATACCTGCTCCATCAGCATTGTCCCTATGATGCAGAGACAGAAGAAAACAGGGTCAGTGGAGGGTAGTATCAGCAGTGGGGGCCAGGATCCCTAGTAGTAGTACTGTGAAAAGCAGTACAGCACTCTCCTCTACTTCCTGCCGAGCAGTGCTTTTAGGATGTCTTTAAAGCAGAAACTACTGATTCAGATGAATCATGTCATCAGTTTTTAGAATCAGAGGTTATTCATCAGCTAGTAGAAGTTGAGGTCTTGGTGACTCTAGTTATTGGCATGCTATTCTGTCAGCAGCCACAGGAGGCAGTAAGCGATCCTGCCAGGGCCAAGGGCATCCCGTATGAAGAGCAGATACTAGATAACATGAAAGTTGCCTCTGACCTTGTACTTCCTGTTCTGCCCTCAACCTTAGCCCCAGCAAGCACCCAAGGATCCAGACTGGGTGAGAGGATACAATATCAGAGGTGTGGAGGCACTTTACAGTTCTAGAGGGCTAGTATTTTGCAGAATGCATTCACTGTCAGAAGGCCATCAGGAGGGCTGATGCAAGGGTATTAGGCACCCTAGGTAAACATTCAGCCTTACTTCCACCTCATTAACTTTCAAACTCTTAAACTGGCCCTCCTCTGAGATTTTGATAATTAAACTTAACAGTCATGATGACCACACCACATCCCTCCCAGAACAATCCTGTAAAGAAACATAATTTGACATAGGGAGGGGGTAAATGGGCTTTTTCAAATTTGCCAATTCAAAAAATGCTTAAAAGTACTCACAGTTCAAAGGGAAAATATGTTCATGCTTTGAGAATGGATGCAAAGCCTGTGGTAATAGTTACCATGACTTTGAACCAAAATACTTAATTCACACAATTTTGAATATTGTCCTCCCATACATTTAAATATTAAAAACTTTGTCTTGTGTGTGTGTGTGTGTGTGTGTGTGTGTGCCACACACACACACACACACACACACGCATACATAATAAAAATGTGTTTCAGAAATAATGCCACAGTGTCTGATGAATGTGTCAACTGTGATTTGGTAGACAGCAAAAAAATGAATTAATAAATCAAGAAATAGATACAATAGATACAATCAAGAAATAGATACAATTTCTAAATTAAAAGAAATCCACTGGTTGAAGATGATCTCTAAAATGATAGTCTAGCTGGGTTAAACTGCAATGTTTCCTCTTACTACTCATCACACAAAATAAATGTAAATTATTTTGTTCACCTTCAGACAGGAAAAGTAACACAAAACCCTAAAAAAAAAAGCTACTCAGAACCTATATAGCAAACTTCCAATACTGAAACAACATCAACTTCAAGAACTCAGATAGAAACAACCCTACCTATAATAACATAGTAAGGGGCCAATGTAATAAATTTGCATAGAAAGCGGACGCTGAACAGTCAGCGCCCTCTTTCTTAACTCACCCCAGGCGCCCCCAAGAGGAATGCCATGCAATATTTAAATTAGAGGGTCGCGTTAGTAAGGAAGTGCTAGGGTTGCTTGCATGCCCCTAGCACCACCTTGCTAACGTGAACCTGATTGGCATCGGCGGTCCACCTGTTAGGAAAACTGATGCCAAGTTTATCTGCGTGGGTTTCCCTAAACACCGCACAGCCAGGGGGTTCAGAAAACAGGCACTTGTCATTCAAGCGTCTGTTTCCTGCACCCGACTACCAGTGGGGGTTTTTTTTTCTATTCTTTAACTTTATTTGTTTGTTTTTCCTCCTACTTAATATTGCAATGATATTAAGTAGGAAGCAGTACAGAAAAGCAGTTTTTTCTCTTTTCTGTACTGGTTTAAGGAGGGCTCAGCAATTAACGCCTGCTCCAGGCATGCGTTAATTGCTGAAATCTAAATGTGCATCCTAGACACACTTTTTTTTTTTTTTGCATCTGAAGTGAATGCTAATAGCCTCAATCACATGCATTTGCATGTGATGAGCGCTATTAGATTCACTCCACATGGGATGTGCATTGAATAGGTGCTAATCCCCTTATTGCATTAGGGGATTCATTAGTGCCTATTCAACCCGCGTCCAATTGCCAGTTATAGAGTGCGCTTGGCTGAGCGCACTGTATTGCATCAGCCCCTAAAGATGGCACATAAAGTCCAAATAGTCCATCCAGTCTGCCAGCAATTTTCTTATGGTAGTAAATGCCATGCCATGCAAGTTACCCCATGCGTTCTGTTAAGGGTAGTAACTGCCGCTCCCGTGCAGGTTACCCCATGCGTTCTGTTAAGGGTAGTAACTGGCGCTTTGTACAGGTTACCCCATGTGTTCTGTTAAGGGTAGTAACTACCACTCCCATGCAGGTTACCCCATGCGTTCTTTTAAGGGTAGTAACTACCACTCCTGTGCAGGTTACCCCCATGCGTTCTGTTAGGGTAGTAACTGCCGCTCCTGTACAAGTTATCCCCATGCCTTCTGTTAAGGGTAATAACTGCCACTCCATGCAGGTTACCCCATGCATTCTGTTAAGGGTAGTAACTGCCGCTTTGTACAGGTTACCCCATGCAAAAATGTTACACCACCTCTTTTTCAACTTCAATCCTTTAGGGATCTGCCTTGTTTGCCCCGTGCCCTTTTAAATTCATTTACTGTTCTCATTTTCACTACTCCTCCAGAAGGGCTTTCCAGGCATCCACCACCCTCTCCATGAAGAAATATTTCCTATTGTTGGTTTTGAGTTGTCTCCCTGGAGTTTCGTTTTGTGACCCTTAGTTCTACAGTTTTCTTTCCAATAAAAAAGGTTTGAATTTAATGCATCATTAAAACCTTTCTGGTATCTTATCTCCCCTGCACCTCCATTCTTCCAGGGCATACATACTTACATCCTTCAGCCTCTCCTCATAAGTCTTCCAATACAGACCCCACACCATTTGCGCTGTCTCCATCCTGTGTCTTTCCTTTTTCAGAAAGGGGCTCCAGAACTGAACACAGTATTCCAGGTGAGGCCTCACCAAGGACTTGTACAAAGGCAGTATCACTTCCTTTTTCCTGCTGACAATTCCTTTTTCTATGCAGCCTATCATTCTTCTGGCTTTAGCTATCATCTTGTCAAATTGCTTTACTGCCTTCAGATCACCAGCCATTATCACATCAAGGTCCCTCTCCGTGCACATTAGTCTTTTACATACAGTCCTTTTGGATTATTGCTCCCCAGATGCTTGACTGCACTTCTTGACATTGAATCCCAGCTGCCAATTCTTTGGCCACTCTTCAAGCTTTTAAATCATTCTCTCTACTCCTTCAGGAGAGTCCACTCTATTGCAGATTTTAGTATCATCCACAAATAGACAAACTTTACCTTATTATAGAATCATATCAAATGGCGACAGAAAAGGACCAAACTGTCCGTCCAGTCTGCCCAGCAAGCTTATGGTAGCATCTGCTGCGCTATACAAGTCACCCCCTTGCTTAGTTTCCCAAACCGTCTGAATCCAATTCCCTGTTACATTTTGCTGTTGAAGCAGAGAACAATGTTGGAGTTGCTTCCAAAGTATCAGGCATATTGGTTAAGGGTAGTACCTGCCACACCAGCAAGCTACCACCCATGCTTATTTGTTTTCCCCCCATGCTTATTTGTTTTCCCAGACCATAAAATCCAGTGTCCTTGTTGTTTGCTGTCTGAATCTAATTCCCCTTTTCCTCTTTACCCCCTGCCGTAAAAGCAGAGAGCAATGATGGAGTTGCATCAACAGTATGAAGGCTTATTGGTTAAGGGTAGGAACCGCCACACCAGCAAGTTACCCTCATGCAATGTCGCTCACAAAGATATTGAACAGAGTCCGTCCCAAAACTGATCCTTGTTCTCTCTTCAGAGAAGGTTCCATTTACCATTACACATTGTCTCCTGACAGTCAACCAGTTTGTAATCTGTTCCACCACTGGTGCCTACTCCCAAGTTTCTCTTTTTTTTTTTTACAAGCCTCTTATGCAGGACTGTGCTGAAATCCAATTAAATCACATTGAGTGCTCTTTCTTTATCCAATTCTCTAGTCAACTTAACACTTCCCCAGAATGTCTCTGAAATGCCACTATGTAATTTGGTTACATTTTAGACAGATAATGAGTTATCCAGCTAAACATTAGACAGATAAGCTGGGGGAATATTTAAAAGTCAGCATTTAGCCACAGTTATCCAGCTAAATGCTGTTGAATATTGGCCCCTAAAATTTTATTCATTCCAACCATACCCCCTCCCCTCCTGTTACCTGTAGTACCAGAGGGAGGGGTGAAAAAACAAGAGGGGAGAGGGTTGAATTAGGGACCATTGATAGAGGAAAGGTAGTGTGACTTCTTCCCTGCTAGAAATTTCTAGTTTTTAGCTTAAACTAGGTCTTTGATGTTTTTCTAAAGTAAATTGTGTTCATAGAATTTCCTTAAATTGTCCCAAAGGATAACTGCAGTGATTACTATCATAGTGCTTCTTCAAAACCTTGTTTTTACAGGAATTGTAAAATGCTTTTTTTTTGTCATTTTGTCTTTTATATCACTCTCCAGAGGGCTCAGATCACGCTAACAGATCACAGAAATGACTCTGGGGCCCACGGTGGTTGTCAGTTAATGATGACAAAGAAAATCTCAGATAAAAGTTCAAAGGCTGTATTTTCTGATAAAAGTTTTCATAAAAATAAGAAACATCAGGGATAACGTACAATGGAGAGGATGGTAGATGGATGAAAAACTTAAGAGGCCATTACTTTTTAAGAAGTGCCTGATTACATGGGGAGTTTATCTTGAGTTGCTAGCTAATTGGAAAACAGTGTACCTACTTTCACTGTTAGGATGCAGTATTTGATTACTACCCATTCCATATTATTTTTCATCAGTACTTAATTAGAATATTTTTTGATCACTGAACTAAATATGCACAACATGATCTGGAAGCTGACTTTTTGTGTGCTTCCTTTTTATAATATAATATAATATATAAAATATAATATAAAATGTACTCATACTAACTCTCTATCAACTAACTCTCTTCAATTCCAGTCTTTGGAGGCTGATAAAGGGTTGGTTTGCAGGCTATGCACAATGAATAATCATAAAATACATGTACATATGTTAGTTAGGTCCAAGACCTTTCAATTTATATACTTTGCTTACTTTCAAAATCAGACCTACTTTGTAGGTTTAAGGACTGGAGCTGAAAAATTGTTTTCTATGCTTTTTCCTTAGGAAGCTATTATACATATTAGCTACCAAATTCCAGAGCCAGCATTCCAACGTAAGCTGCTGAAGTAAGAGTTGTGGAGTATACTGTTTCCTGTTCGGAAGAATGGTGCTACATATTATAAGCAGAATGTTTTAAATTATGAATACACAGGGTGCTTTACCTATTAGCACAAATGAAAGTCCTGAAAATAAAGTTGGATATAAAAACTATACAATGTATTACCATACAATTTAAAGTCACAAGGTTAATATGCTTTTTAAAAAGCTATTGCCACATTGTTGAATCTGCGGTTCATTACTATAAACCCCTTGTGCATGCAGTTTTTTATTTCCTTTTCTGAACTTGAAGAGAAATCTTTGGGCAAACGTGCAGGACCGCCCGTGCACTATTCGGGCAGCACACTTGGAAAGTGCTGCCCATGTTGCTGTTTGTTTAGCCCTTTTTTAGCAGTGATACCACAAAGTGCAAGCCCATGAATAAATCTTGGAAAGTGAGGGAGGTAGTGCATACACCATCACAGCCACCTCCCTATGCAGGGAAGCATTCACACAAGGGGGCAGATTTTATAAATCTGCGCACACGCGTACTCTTGTTCGCGCACCAGGCGCGAACAAGAGTACGCGGGATTTCAATAGATACGCGCGTATCCATTAAAATCTGGGGTCGGCACGCGCAAGGCTGCCCAAAATCGGCAGCCTGCGCGCGCCGAGCCGCGCAGCCTGCCTCCGTTCCCTCCGAGGCCGCTCTGAAATTGGAGCAGCCTCGGAGGGAACTTTCCTTTGCCCTCCCTCCACCTTCCCCTCCCCCTACCTAACCCAACCCCCCCGGCCCTATCTAAACACCCCCCTACCTCTATCACGAAAGTTACGCCTGCTCAAAGCAGGCGTAACTTTGCGTGCGCCGGGCCGGCTGCCGCGCTGCATGTTCTAGTCCGGGGGCTGGTCCGGAGGCCACGGCCACGCCCATGGAACGCCCCAGGCCGAAACCACGCCTGCGGCGCCGCCCCCGGATGACGTGCTGAACGCGTCATGCCCCCTCGACACGCCCCCGATGACGCGTGGATTGGGACACGCCCCCCCGAAACACCCCCCCCCAGGAAAGCCCCGGGACTTACGCGCGGCCCGGGGCTTTGCGCGCGCTGGAAGCCTATGCAACATAGGCTCAGCGCGCACAGGGGGTGTTTGGGCCAGGTTTTCAGGAGGTACGCGCGTATCTTACACGCGTACCTCCTGAAAAACTGGCCCAAGGTGTCTGGTAACCCATAATTTCTTTATTTATGCAGGAACTCAGACATTGCAATGGATGGGAGCCTCTTAAGGAATGCTATCTCACTAACATCTTTTGGCTGCATGATTGCAATAGCAGACTGCAAGATGCCACGCAATGCCACTATCAAAAGGAGGACTACTTTAAGTGGGCAACCAACTTCTAATCGGATATAGCATTTTGGTGAGACCCTAAATGCAGACTTTGATCTTTCAAGATTAATACTTTTGAATGCACTTTCAACTATTATTTTTGCTGTCTTGCTCATGTATGCTTTGTGTTTGTCTGTTGTGCACATGTTTGATACATTTAGATTGTTAAAAATGAATTTTAAAAGCCCTGCGCTCACCAAAACTGGGAGAGATATGTGCAGAAGTTGGGCTGGTGTGCGTCAAGTGGAATTTATAAGCCACCCATGAACATGCATATCTCCCGCTGCACGCACAAGTGAAAAGATTCTAAAAAGAGGCGGAGCATGGGTGTAGTCTGGTAGGGCATGTGCATTTATTTATTTTTGTTTACAAGGATTTATTGACCGTGCTCTCCAATGTTTGTGGTGGTTTACAAATAAAATAAACATAATAAAGCATAATATATAATAGCTCATTATAAAATTATGTAAATAAAAAAGATAAAATACATAAAATATCAGCTAAAAGTTGAATAAACACAGGACAAAGAGAACAAATGACAGACTATAAAATTTACACAAAGTCTTTAAAAGCTTCTTTAAATAGATGGTTTTTTAAAGCTTCCTTAAATTCTTTTTTATTGCATAAAGCTCTCAAGGAAGATGGTGTAGAATTCCATATGATAGAGCCGGCAATGGAGAAGGCCCGATCTTGAGTCACTGCAAGCCTAGTAGCTTTAAGGGAGGGAACTTGCAAAAGAAATTGTTTTTTTGACCTGAGATTATGTGACGAAATGTAAAAATGTAAGTCAGCAGAAAGCCAAGGACTTTTATTGTTATAAATGAGGTCATAGAGAATACATAAAACTTTATATTGCATCCTCCATTGTACGGGTAGCCAGTGCAGATTGAAAAAACGTGGAAAATATGTTCATGAAATCTAGTGCTGGTTAAAAGGCAAGCTGTTGCATTTTGTACTAATTGAAGTGGTCTGGTTGATGATTGAGGTAAACCATGGTAGAGAGAATTGCAATAATCAAGACCAGTAAATATTAAAAATTGTAATACAGTTCTGAAAGCCATCAGGTCAAATAAAGGTGTAATGTGCCTAGAAGACGAAATTATAGAATGAAATTTTAACCAATGATTTGATATGAGCTTGCATGTCAAGTTTGGGGTCAAGGATATCACCAAGCGAACATGTTTTGAAATATTCATAGATATATTGGGCCAGATTTTCAAAGGGATGCGCGCGTACCCCCGAAAACCTGGCCCAAACTCCGCCTGCACGCACCTATGTTGAGCAGGCTCAGCGGCGTGCGCAAGCCCCGGGGCGCACATAAGTCCCGGGGCTTTCCTGGGGGGGCGTTCCTGGGGGCGTGAAGGGGGGGCGTGTCGCGGCTGGCGCATCATCGGGGGCACTCCGGGGGGGGTGTCATGGGGCATGTCGTGGCCAGCACGTCATCGGGGGCGTTCCAGGGGTGTGGCCGCAGCCTCCGGACCAGCCCCCGGACCGGACCCTGACGCGCTGGTGGCCAGCCCAACGCGCGCAAGTTACGCCTGCTTCAAGCAGGCGTAACTTGTACAACAAAGGTAGGGGGGGTTTAGATAGGGCCGGGGGGGGTTAGGTAGGGGAAGGAAGGGGGGAGGCCGAAGGAAAGTTCTCTCCGAGGCCGCTCCGATTTCGGAGCGGCCTTGGAGGGAACGGAGGCAGGCTATGCGGCTCGGCACGCACAGGCTGCCGATTTTGGGCAGCCTTGCGCGTGCCAACTCCAGATTTTAATGGATGCGCGCGCCTACGTGCGTATCTATTGAAATTGCGCGAACAAAAGTACGCGTGTGCGCAAATTTATAAAATCTACCCCTTTATCTATTGAGATAGTTGTAGGTATATTGTCAAAAGAAGAATTTCCAAGAATCATAATTTCAGTTTTTGAGAGATTTAGGCAAAGTTTGTTGTGAAGTAACCAGATTTTGACAGAAGATAAACACAAAGAAATAAACTGAACAGTAGATTGCCAAGTATGCCAAGTCGGAAAGTAAAATTGAAAATCATCAGCATAAACATGATAAGAGATGCCTAAGATTGAAAATAGTATACAAATAGGGGTCAGATAAATATTGAACAAAACAGCAGAAAGTGCAGATCCTTGTGGACCCCCAGTATTAAGGGAAAACCATGAAGTGGCCGAATTAACATGAATTTGTTGGGTACAATTGAATAAATAGGAATTGAACCAGGAGAAGACAGAACCAGATGAGAAAGCAAGATTTCATGGTTAATAGTATCGAAGGCAGTCAATAAATCAAGAAAACTCAAGACATAAGAAGTACCTGAATCAAAACCATGATGGATGGTATCTGTACTGGACAATAAGAATGTTTCAGTGCTGTGATGCGGCCGAAATCCAAATTGATATTGGTCAAGAAGGGGATATTCATCCAGATAGCTAGGAAGTTGCTTTAATACTACAGATTAAATAATTTTAGAAAGAAATGGAAGAGGTCGGAAATTATTATAATCAGTGTGCGAAATTGAGAAATTCTTTTGCATAGGAGTAACAGCAGCTGTTTTCATCGAATCTGGCATTATACCAGAAGACAAGGAGGAATTGACAATATGTGTGATGGATGAAACGATGTTCATCTTTAGTAAGTTTAAATAGAATAGTTGGACAAGATGTGAGAGAACAAGATGTGAGAGAACAAGATGAAGGTTTCATTTTCAATATGATCTGAAGTATTTCGGAACAGGTCAAGGTTTCAAAAGTATCCCGAGTGGTCTGGTATAGTAGAGGGAACAATAACTGTAGTTATAGGCAATGAATCAATAATTTTCTGAATTTTTAACTGAAAATAATTTCCAAATGAGTCATATAATTCACGTAGTGACTAGTTTCAGTATTTACAGTTTTACAGTTTACAGTAATGAATAGGATCTTTGGATTATTATTGGCTTCTTGAATACATTTAGTACAAAAAGTTTTTTTTTTAAAACTGCAGCTCTATAAGAGGCAAGTTGATTAGTGAATAGATCAAGGGTAGAAGGAGTTCTGTGTTTTTTCCACATACATTCAAATTTACAAAGGTTTTTCTTGGCATGTCGGGGCCTGGCCAAGAACTGTGAGCGTAAATACTTATATGTCTTTGTGTGTTCTGGGGTCACCTGCCGTGTAAATTTACTTCTGCTATGGATGGCATAAAAAAAAAAAATCCAGATTAGTTAGCAGGGTTTTCAGGGTTGGGGCTAACAGGGGGGAAGGGTAGCTATGAAAGAGGTTTTTGGAAGTTCTATCCCTTAACTGGGCAAACTGGGAAAATGGTGAATGGCAGCAGTGCGCGTCCCTTATAAAATTTCCCCATTTACACAGTAGAAGCAGCTTTTGGATGCATGCATATATGTGCATCCAGGCAATTTTATAACATGCATACATATACATGTGTATATTATAAAATCGACACATCTCTGGATGTTCGGCAAATGTGCGCACATGTGTGCTCGCACACCTGTTTAAAAGTTACCGTCCCAGGTTTTACACTTGATATAGGCAATTTGCCAAAACATGACCATATTAGGTATTTTTTAATATCTCTTATTTGTCTTTGCACATCATCTTTTTACATTTTTTTATTCAATTTTATGTCTATATTAAAACACTCTTTGATTTACATGATGGTTTAGCAATCTGGAATATTCATTTTCCATTTAAATAATTCCATTTTTTGCTGTCACATTTTTGGCCATTGCTCACATCAATGTCATTAACAACTATCGCTGCAATGTCTGAGCTGGCTGGGTGATAAAATTGGGGGAAACTCCCCATGTCAATTGTAAATGAAGGCACTGTCCAGTTCTGATTCTGCTAGAAGTCCAGTGGAAGTGGAAGAAATTGCTGGGTCAAAAAAAAAATATGAAGCAAAAAGCAGTACATAAAAAATGCAAAAAGCCTGCAAATCAATGTGCTTGCTAATTTTTCAAATAAAACATCTTTTGCCAAAAGATTTAATTCCCTTCATGTCCAGGAAAAGAAAAAAAAATGCACAGAAAACAATTCTTTGTGAAAACATGCTCATAGAGCACTGTGCAGTTTTTGCTCTGTTCTTAAATTTTGCAGTTCTGGGCAAAAGTCTCACATTTAGTATAATCTGCTAAATTTCTTTTTTTTTATTGGGGATTTTTTTCCCTGTCTCAAAAATGAAAAGAATGACGTGCTTAGCCAAGATGCGTGCCATTTCAAAAGCAAACACATTTGCAGAGTTTATTTTTTGCCCTACTTTTGCTTGAAGCTGAATTCTAGTCACTAGAGTTTTACATGATAGAAAAAAAACCCCTCATCTATGTTGCAGGCATTAAACACCATGGCAACTGTCCTTTGTACCCAATTTATTAATTTCCTTAAGGAATGTGAGACAGCAATCTCTTCTAGAGCTCCAGTCCAGGATCTGGCTGGTTGCCTAGCACTAGTAGGCAGATTAGCTGAAGCAACAAGGGACCAGGCTGCTCCTCTTAGGTCACCTGCGGTTTTCAAGCTGCAGAGCTTACAGTCTTGCCTTCGCAGAGTGCATGCTGTCTGATAGCCTAGTTAATGATTTTGATGAAGTTTATGCTCTCGCACCTTGTTTAATAACTGGTGACACCACAGCTAGGCCAATGATACACCAAAATTTCAAAATAAATCAAAGGGTGCAAGAGGATTCTGACAGGCACATTTTGGGTGGCGTGGGCTGGTCCGTGTATGTGCACAGATGCACATGTGCTCACTCACCCTGCTAAGTAGGTTCCATTAGTTCTGTATGGAACTTCTTGTTTTATTTACTTTAGGTGAGGAACTAAAGTCAGTCTCTTATTTTTTAGTATTGTTCTTTATTGTTTAGAATCCATTTGGCCACTGTCAGTATGGCCCTTGCTAAGAACATAAGAAATTGCCATGCTGGGACAGACCAAGGGTCCATCAAGCCCAGCATCCTGTTTCCAACAGAGGCCAAAAAACCAGGCCACAAGAACCTGGCAATTACCCAAACACTAAGAAGAACCCATGCTACTGATGCAATTAATAGCAGTGGCTATTAATTGCATCAGTAGCATGGGTTCTACATCATTTTTTCTCCAGTTTCTTATCTTCTCTCCCACCTGAATAGACATAATAATGTCCTTAGAATTGCAGAGGCTGATATAAAGCATTACTTAACCGGATAAGTAGCAATTTATCTGGCTATGTGGCAACGGCTGAATATCTGGCTGTGATCAGCAGTTGCCACCTGGGTAGCATCAAGCTAGGTTGAGAGAACATTGCACAAATCTCATCTTTGGGTGAGTTTCCTCACTCCGAAGGTCATCAAATCTTCACAAGAGAGCACTGTTCTGTTTGTACGTCTCACTTTGAATGTCAAAGTGGCCCCTAACCCCTACACCAATACCTAAACCTCACCTCGAGTTACTAGGTGGGCCTCCTATAGAGAGATAAATACCTATCTAGGGTGAGGACATTATGGTTAGGCACCCTCTCTCTTTGGCCAAAATTCCCTCCCCACTTTCGCATGCTTTAAAGGTGTTTTTTGTATGCGAAAACGCCATATAGCACTTTGATAAATGACCCTCTTAGCTGGATAAGAGCTGATATTCAGACTTATCCGATTAAATTAATCAGATAAGTTAGACCTCCTTGATAGAAGGTCTAAAGTTAACCGGATAAGATTTATCCAGCTGACTTACATGGAAATTCATCAGCATAGCCATGGATTAGTAGCTCCTCTCCAATCAACCCACATACTGCCTACTACTTATACAGCTAACTACTGAGCTGGATAAATATCTATCCGGCTCAGTGGCAACTGCTGACCACAGCCAGATATTCAGCCATCGCCACATAGCCAGATAAATTGCTACTTTTCTGGTTAAGTAATGCTTTATATCAGCCTCTGTAATTCTAACAACATTATTATGTCTATTCAGGTGGGGGAGAAGATAAGAAATTTGTAAAGTGCATTATTTATTTAAAAATCTTGTATTCCACAACTATCCATAAAATTATGCTCAGCGCATTAACCTATAAAACATTAGGGTAGTCACCGTCCCCTACTTTGGACCTTGTAATTGTAGAATAAAAACTTGTTTTGGTAAGTGACTACTTTTATGAGCCTCTTTTGGCCCTGCTTTACCTCCGTCAGTTTCAGTATGATTGAGCTTTGCTACATCTGCGTTCCTTGTGGCTTGGCACCACCAGCATTCATGCAGTTCTTAAATACAGGAGTCCTTCTTTTGCTTGATTTTCTATATTCTAGGTATTGCCCTCCATTGGTAATTGCCACAGTAAGACATCTGATCTTTGAAGCATCACTATTTTAGCACAGTTAACTAAAATCATCTATTGTTATAATGGTCATGAATAGACATAAAACATACTTCCATTTTGGTGGGTAGTGTATATGTTAGAAACGTTTTTCACTCTCTGGCTTTCTGACATGTTCTTAGCTCTGCGATGGTTCTTGTCCTCTCTAAGGCAGCGGTACTCAACGGGTGTGTCGCGACACACCAGTGTGTCACCAAGCACCGGCAGGAGTGTCACGGCTCTCGGTGTCCCACTGCCCCGCTTGTGCTTCCCTTCTCCCCAGGGGCGGGGCTGAAGAGTGGGGAGACCTGTGCGCCGCCACCGGAGGCCAGGCCATCAGGGCCAAAGAGCAGAGAGACCTGTGCACCACTGGCAGGGCTGAAGAATGGAGAGATGCTGCACGCTGCCACCAGAGGCCAGGCTGGCGGGGGCCGAAGAATGGAGAGATGCTGCGTGCTGCCGCCGCAGGCCAGGGCAGCGAAGCCGAAGAGTGGGGAGACCTGTGCGCCACCGGCGGGGCCGAAGAATGGAGAGACGCTGCGTGCCGCCGCCAGCGGCTGAAGAGTGGAGAGACCTGTGCGCCGCCGCTGGAAGCCAGGCCGGTGAAGAGCGGAGAGAGCTTGCGCACCGCTGGAGGTCAGGCCAGCAGTGGCTGATAAGCGGAGGTCAGGCTTATTGGGCCAAACAATGAGAAGAAGCTCCATGAGCTTGTGTGTGTGTGTATGTGTGTGTGTGTGTGGTAGAATGGGTGCCTGGGTGCGTGAGTGGCAGCTTTGTGTGTGTGTGTGTGTGTGGTAGAATGGGTGTCTAGGTCCATGAGTGAGAGCTTGTGTGTGTGTGTGTGTGTGTGTGGTACAATGGATGCCTGTGTGTGTGAGTGGCAGCTTTGTGTGTGTGTGGTAGAATGGATGCCTGTATATGTGTGTGAGTGGCAGCTTTGTGTATGTGTGGTAGAATGGGTGCCTGGGTGGTGAGTGGCTGCTTTGTGTGTGTGTGGTAGAATGGGTGCCTGGGTGGTGAGTGGCAGCTTTGTGTGTGTGTGTGTGTGTGTGTGTGTGGTAGAATGGGTTTCTAGGTCCATGAGTGAGAGCTTGTGTGTGTGTGTGTGTGTGTGGTACAATGGATGCCTGTGTGTGTGAGTGGCAGCTTTGTGTGTGTGTGGTAGAATGGTTGCCTGTATGTGTGTGAGTGGCAGCTTTGTGTATGTGTGGTAGAATGGGTGCCTGGGTGGTGAGTGGCTGCTTTGTGTGTGTGTGGTAGAATGGGTGCCTAGGTGGTGAGTGGCAGCTTTGTGTGTGTGTGTGTGTGTGTGTGTGTGTGTGTGTGGTAGAATGGGTGCCTGGGTGCATGAGTGGCAGCTTTGTTTGTGTGTGGTAGAATGGGTGCCTGGGTGGTGAGTGGCAGCTTTGTGTGTGTGTGTGTGGTAGAATGGCTGCCTGGGTGGTGAGTGACAGCTTCGTGTGTGTGGTAGAATGGGTGCCTGGGTACATGAGTGGCAGCTTTGTGGGTTGTGGTAGAATGGAAGGAAGAACATTTGTATATAAGTGACAGAGCATGTGTGTGATTGAGAGAGAGACTGGTCAGAGGTGATGTATTTCTGTGAGAGAGAGACAGTCTGGTCAGGAAGATGACTGGTGTGTGTATGTGTGAGAGAGAGAGAGAGATAAGACCTCAGCACTGGCATAGTATCTGATGATTAACAGAAACTAATTAACCGGTCAGTACAATCACTGGTCAGTACAATCACTGGCCTTTTGTTTTTTCTTTTTTTATAAAAACAGTCTCTCAATTTTCCATTAAAGTGCTGAAACTTGTGTTGAAGCTATATATTAAACACATTGCAACTTCAAAATGTTGGACTTGAGCTTTAACTGTGGTAGTTCTGAGCTGTTAAACTTGAGCTTTTAGCGGTGGTGTTAGCTGAAGAAACACACTTGGGCTCAACAGTACACAACTAGTTCATAAGCAATTGAACAAGTTGCTAAGATAAGTACATTTATGTCGGGACAGTAACTCTCGATGCAGGAGTACAAGAAAATTGGAAGTAATTTTGCTCGCTTTGCAATTTTGCTCGCTTTGCAAACGCTCAGTCAAGCTTAAAACTATCATAGTTTAACAGCTTAAAAATACAACAGTTTAAAGCTCGTCCAACATTTTGAAGTTGCAATGTGTTTAATATATAGCTTCAACACAAATTTAAGCACTTTAATGGAAAATTGAGAGCCTGTTTTTATAAAAAAAGAAAAAAACAAAAGGAAGATAATAGACCAGTGATTGTACCGACCGGTTAATTAGTTTCTGTTAAAAATCAGATTCTATGCTGGTACTGAGGTCTTATCTTTCTATATAAGAGATATATATGAGATAGTAGTTTTAATCACATGATAATAAAAAGAACATTTTAATTCCTACTATATAACTTCAAATATTGGGATTTAGTTCTGTGTCAACATTGGTTACATCAACTAGTGATTTTTTGGTCCAATTATTAACTAGTTAATCCCTTATTTTCTTACTACTGTGTGAGAGAGAGACTGGTCAGGGAGGTTACTGGTGTCTGTAAGAGAGAGGCAGAGACTGGTCAGGGAGGTGACTGGTGTTTGTGTGAGAGAGACAGAGACTGGTCAGTGAAGTGACTGGTATTTGTGTGAGAGAGACAGAGAATGGTCAGCGAAGTGACTGGTGTCTGTGTGAGAGAGAAAGAGACTGATCAGGGAGGTTGTTGTGGCCATCGCAGCCCGACGTCTCTGCTCCGCCCACCTTACCTCGTTGGCAACTCCCTTCGGGGTTGATGGAAGGCTAGCTGTTGCGGCGTCTCCAGGCCATCCTCCTCCAGCGTCCCCAGACCAGCTCGGCACTGCAAGCCGCCATATTGAGATGTTGTCACCAGCTCCAGATATTTAAGGTCTCAGTTTTCGCTAACAAGAGGAGTTAGCAAGGGATTGGTTTACCTAGCTTCCTCCTGGTCGCTGTGAATGGGATTTGGTCTCCGCAACACTAGCTACTCTGCCTCCTCAGACTTCACTAGAGGTACCCGCTCCTCGGGGGCCTCGCTCTCTCTTCTTTTTCAGATCGCAGTCCGGAACCGGTACTCGCTCCTCGAGGGCCCACGTCCTGGACTTGCTCCTGAATACCCCTTCTGCTAAGAAGTCATTGCTGCTTATAACATCAGTGAGTTTCCATCTATCTCTCAGAGCTTTCCCTGGGATCAGGTACTCGTTCCTCAAGGGTGTAATGCATACCATCTCCTGGGCTGCCTCAAGAGACTATTGTGTGAGTGTTACAATCAAGGACTTGTTCCAGAACTCTGCATACATTGCCTACTCACTTTCTTAGTTTCTCTACAGCTCAGCCACCTTGGGATCGCTGTTCCAATACCTGAGGGACTACAGCCCAGCTGGGCGCTTCCAGCTCACTACTGCCACCTTTGGTGGTTTACTATATTGTCTAATAAAAGAACTAGTGTGTGTCTGTCTCCTACACTAAGCCTGACCAGTGGTCCCTCTCAGGATTTCCCCCGAGGGCGTGGTCACCTGCCACTGGTCCAAGGATCCTCCTACAACTATTCTAAATAACAGATGCTAACTATCAGCTTTATCGACAGAGCTTTCTGACAGAGGTGACTGGTGTGTGTGTATGTGAGAGAGACAGAGACTGGTCAGGGAGGTGACATGGGTGTGTGGGAGAGACAGAGGCTGGTCAGGGAGGTGACTGGTGTGTGTTGGAGAGACAGAGACTGGTCAGGGAGGTGACTGGTGTGTGTGTGTGTAAGGAAGAGATACTAGTTAGGGAGATACTGGTCTGTGTGAGACAGGTTGTGACTGGTTGTGGGCCCTAAGGAAGAGGACTGTGAGGACAGAGCTTCAGCAGCCACTGCTGCTTCTGGTGAGTGCTATTGGCCTGCAAGGGATAGGAGTAGGAGAGTTGCTGGAGAGGGTAAGTAAAGGCGGTTTTTTAAGTTTATTTTTCTTGATTGACTGCCATTTTAGTTATTGGGTATTATGTGATGTGTCTGCTGTTTTGAAATATTTTATTGATATTTGGACAATTTTTAATAATTTTTATGAGTTTTTAATTGTTGGATGTTATTCTGTTCATCAGCTGTTTTGTAAAATTTATTAGTATAGCTTTACAATTATTTCTGAGTGGGGATCTATCTATAGCAGCTTGGCTTGCTGTTTTTCAAATAGGAGGTGTATTAGTGTTTAGGGCCTGGTTTAATATTTGTAGTGGTAAATTACTGTCTTTTCATAAGGAGGGGTATTGTGCCTGCCAGTAAAGAGAGTTGTTTTGCTTTTACTGAGATGTCGTCAGAACCAGAATATTTTGTTTTGTATGGTGAGTTGTACGGGTAATGCCCTATTTCTGCTTTGCACCCATTTGGGGGGGGGGGTCGAGGGGGTTTACATTTTGCCCCGTGACGGTCACATGTTCAGTGGGTCACGCATGTGAGAACCATCTGTCAGGTGTGTCCCGGCTAAAAAAAGGTTGAGAATTACTGCTCTAAGGTATTCCCTAATGGGACCCCACAGGAGTTAAAGACTAAGCCCGCATTCAAACTCAGTAATCCATCATTCTTCCACCTCTAATATTTCCCTGCTCCCGCCTTCCTCCATCCCATGCCCCACCACCATCTTGAAAAATTACATTTTTCTCTTAAATAGCAATTATCTCAAAAATGTTCAGCATAATAAGACAGCACTTTTATCGTTCCATGTAACCCTAATGATATAGTTACCGCTTCCAACATTCAAACTTGCACTGATTCAACCACTGTTCAGTCAGCTATGCTGAAGCATAGCTTTATTTCTGCCTCTTCCCTGACCCCCACTCTATCCCTGCTTCTACTTTTCACAATCTGTAATGCTATTTTTATATTACTTAGTCATTGCTTGACTTTCTCTAATATGTGTGTGATGTAATTAAAGAGCAATACATTTTTTTTTCTTCAAATTCTTCCCTAAAAAAGGCATGGCTGCTTGAACCCTCCCTTGGGATACAACTATAAACAGCATCAGATATTTGTGCTGCACTTCCGTCAGTATGACTCTAGAAAACAACAGTAAATGTTTGAACATGAGTGACAGAATGGCGCGTTAGTGAGGCACATGTTCTCTGGCGTTAGAACTGAATGTACAACATTCTATATGCTGTTACACTGCCCATGCTGTTGAGTTCAGAGACGCTCTAAGGCACAATTAGCCCTTTCACCTCAGAAAAAAAAAAAATGACTTGTCCCTTTCACATTTCCTTTTCGTTTGTTATAGAAAGCTTTACACCACAAGGCTTACTAGGCAAGATCTACAGCAAAATTTGTGACTTTTCCATGGGGTGATTTGGAAGGAAAATCTGAATTGCATATAGATTGCAGAGAAAATAAATGTATTTGTTTGACTCTGCATATAGAAGGAACAAAAATGTCAAACAGGAAAGCAAAAAAATCTAATAAATACAACATTCTTTCAACTTTCAAAATCATTTATGTAATATTGCATAAGTGCCCTTAAAACTTGCAAACAATTTTCCTTCTTTGACCATTCATACAGAATGACTTATATACAGTACTTCATTGAGGCTAAGGAAACAATTTCAATTATGTATCCATATGAAATAATGTATTTGTGGACCTTTGGGCCGAGGCGGGGTTAACCCTACCTGAGGGGTTGAGCGCCGCCATTCCCCCACCGTAGGTAGGCGGAGCTGGTTGATTGAAGCAAGGTCAGGCGTAGCAATGGTCGAAGGCAGGAGACAATCATGGCGTAGTAAGGCATAGCAGTAGTCAGAGGCAGAAGACAATCGTGGCGTGGTCAAGCGTAGCAATAGTCGAAGGCAAGAGACAGGGAAACCGCGGAAGCAACTAACACTCCAAGCGAGAGGATAAGTTGCCAAGGTAGGTCCTGACAGTCAGAACTCCCCTAATATAGTCCTGAGTCAGTGATGTCACAAAGAGGGACCGGCAGCCATGGCGTGCCGCGGGCCCTTTAAGAGTCGTAGAGAGGCGCGTGCGCACGCCTGGGAGGCCGAGTGCAAGGAGCCGGCAGCAGCGGCGTCTCCGCCGCGAGCAGAGGCTTCCCAGGAGTAAGCAGGGCCACAAAGGAAAGCACAGCGCTGGGAGTACTCCCCCTGCCCTGCTATGGAGCCGAGTAGTGTCCCCGGCAGGACGGTGCGGGAGGTGAGAAAGGCCAGTCGCAAGCTCCGCAGCCGGCCTACGTAACATTATTTTACATCATTTTTTCAGTTATGTTAAGCCCTTCTCCAAAGAGATTATAATCTAAGGAAATAATTTTCCATTGCACATAAATGCACTTTGCAAGCGTAAATGGGCTTTTGAAAATTGCTACTTTTATGTGTGCTTACTCTTTTCAAAATGTACTCCAAGGGGCTGAATTGATAAAAGGTTTTATGCATGTAAATACACTTTGGGGCGGATTTTAAAAGGCCCGCGCACGCCGGCGCACCTATTTTGCATAGGCCGCCGGCACGCGTAAAGCCCCGGGACGCACGTAAGTCCCGGGGCTTTCGAAAAGGGGAGGGAGGGGGCGTGTCCGGGAGCGTTCCTGAAACGACGCAGCGTTTCGGGGGCGTGCTGTGGTGTTTCGGGGGCGGGCCTGGGGGCGTGGCGCGAGCCCGGGGGCGTGGTCGAGGCCTCCGGACCAGCCCCCGGGACCGGAGGACAGAGCGGGGCTGCCGGCCGACGTGCGTAACTTTGCCGACAAAGGTAGGGGGGGGTTTAGATAGGGCCGGGGGGGTGGGTTAGGTAGGGGAAGGAAGGGCGAAGAAAAGTTCCCTCCGAGGCCGCTCCGAAATCGGAGCGGCCTCGGAGGGAACAGGCAGGCCGCGCTGGGCTTGGCACGCGGAGGTTGCACAAATGTGCACCCCCTTGCGTGCACCGACCCCGGATTTTATAAGATACGTGCGGCTACGCGCGTATCTTATAAAATCCAGCGTACTTTTGTTCGTGCCTGGTGCGCGAACAAAAGTATGCGATCGCGTAGTTTTTAAAGATCTACCCCTTTATTTGTATAAATGGGCTTTTGAAAATTGCTATGATATATGCTACATCTATGCGCCTAAATCCTTTGAAATATTACCTCTAAAGGTAAAAAAGAATATCTGTGGGAGGAAGTGTGATTTGAACCCTGATTTTACAGTTCATTGCCCTAACTACTAGACCCTTCCTTCCTAACATTCTGTATGTTTATAAGACTTCATAAACATACAACACATCCTACCATCTCTAGTTTGCATGACCTAGCAGCTTATTTGGGTCCTGGATTGTATTATAAATATAAAAGTGAAAAGCAAAAAGATAAATAATTACTACTCAGTGAATAATGATTGAGGGCAAGATTTTTAGTGATTCCCAAAGTTACACTGAGAGTACTTAAGAGTCTATTTCAAATTAAAATCTAAAAGGAGAAGACAGCTGAGGGAGGATATGATAGAGGTCTATAAAATCATGAACGGACTTGAATGGGTAAATATGAAATGGTTATTTTTCAGATAATAAAAGGACTAGAGGCACTCCATAAAGTTAGCAAGTAGCACATTTAAAACAAATCAGAGAAAATTATTTTTTCACTCAATGCACAATCAAGCTCTGGAATTCGTTGCCATAGGATGTGGTTAAAGTAACTAGTGTAGCTGGGTTTAAAAAACGTTTAGATAAGTTCTAGAGGAGAAGTCCATAGACTGCTATTAATCAATAAGGAATAGACACTGCTTGGTGCTGGCATTAGTAGCGAGGAATTTAATTAATATTTAGGGACTTGTCAAGTACTTATGACTTGGATTGGCACTGTTGGACCTTTGGTCTGATCCAAGGTGGCATGTCTTATGATCTTACATGCTATCTTGAGTCTTGCTAATTGTACTTGACTTCAATTTTGCCTTACAAGGACTTTGCTAGTTTGGACTGACAAAAGATGGCTTTTTTAAAGTGTGCTTCACTAGCTTGAGTGTGCTACTATTAAGGGTGCATCTGTCTGTCTGTCCATCAATCCATATACAGATTGGACCTTAGCAACTACTGCATGGATCCACCTACAATTCAGCACAGGGCGATAGAGACTAAAGTTTGTCATGGAATTGCAATTTTTGACCAAAAGGGTGTAAAATTATAATTGCCTGACAATTTCTACTGTCCATCCCATGCTTTCACTTCCTCTGAGGAAGAGAAATGCAACTTTGTGTTATTCTTTCATCATGCATTTTTCAACTTAATTTTTTTTTTTACTTTGTCTTACATAGATTTGGATTTGCAGTCATGAAAATGTACTATCTGGTAACCTACTCAAAATGCACTAGTAGTATCAGATCAGACCTCAATAAACAAGTTTTCATCTCATTAAAGCCATTATTGCATCTGATGGTAATTAGTGCCCTTGGGTATTCATGCATAAAGCATTAAGGATACCAATACTGTTATGAAAATGTTCTACTGAATTTTACAAATAAGTCAGGGAAGAAATATGAATTTCATGATAAGGTTATATTGCTTCATATTTCTGTGTACAACAGATGACTTTGATTGTTGTAAACTAGATATATTTTACAGCAATTGGGCGCATCCATTATCAACCTGAGATCATCTTTGCCCCCATCATAATGAGACAGTACACAATTAATGCACAAACACTTCTCAATTGCGAGGAAATATAAAGAAACAGTTTATTAATGGCCTGATGAGGGAATCTAGCCTTATTATTTGAAACGTTCTATCTATCTACCTATCTGGATTCAAGATAGCTTATAAGATCATAACTTGGATCATAATATTTGCCATA
Source organism: Rhinatrema bivittatum (assembly GCF_901001135.1). Taxonomy (NCBI): domain Eukaryota; kingdom Metazoa; phylum Chordata; class Amphibia; order Gymnophiona; family Rhinatrematidae; genus Rhinatrema; species Rhinatrema bivittatum. The sequence continues at coordinate 305,562,908 of NC_042620.1, read as the reverse complement.
TTGGGTCAGACCAAGGGTTCTTCAAACTCAGTATCCTATCTCCAACAGTGGCTAATCCATCCCCTCCTTTTTGCTGCGTCCGTTGGTCCTAGACGGCTTCGCCCCATTTGCCTCACCTTGTTCACGGCTCCTCCCACTTACCTTGGGGAAATGGATATCACCGCGCCCTCTCCAGCATCCCCGGAATGGCTATGGTGCTGCCTCCCACCATGTTCCTCTCAAGGGCCTACTAGGGTGCACGCGCATGCACTACCCTCGTCTTTATTCCAGCATTGGCGCGAACCTTGGGGGCGTCTCCCTCAAGTGACGTCACGTCATCCGGGTATTTAGCCTGCCCTTACTTGCTAGCTAATCGAGTTAGCAAGGACTCAGACTCGGACTGGAAATAGGATTGGATTTGTCCGGTCTAAGCTATTCTGCTGCTTCCGTGCTGCCACTGGAAGCTCTCTCTGCCCTTCGGGGTATTCTCTAACCTGGGTACCCGCTCCTCGGGGGCCCTCTGCTTTATTTCAGTTGGCTTTCAGGGATCAGATACTCGCTTCTCGATGGCCTGCTCTCCCTGCCTCGGTGCCAGTACCATTTACTTCAGCCTGGTGGAATCACATACCTACAGCTACCATCTAGTGAGTAATCTAACTCTCAGTCATCTGCAGCATTGCCTTGTTGGGAAACCTACACCGGAATTCCCCTATACCAACAGGGTGAGAGAGTCCCCTCTGCCGAGGGTCCCGAGTCTGCTACATCCAGACTACCTCACTACTGCCACCTCTGGTGGTGTACATCAAGCTGTACAATAAAAGATCTAATTCTGTGTTTGTGCATCCTGAGTCTAGCCCACTACTGTGGCTCCCCACAGGGCCCCTCCCCGTGGGCATGGTCATCTGCCACAGTACCCAAGAATCCACCCAAACACCGCTTAACCATAACAGATTGCTAACTCCATGGATTTGGCTCAGCTCACCGCATTGCAGGCCATTGCAGGCCATTCCAGGCCATTCCAGGCCTGGCCCAGCAAATCTCCGAACAGCAGAATGCACTGGAGAATTTGACTGCTGCATTCAACTAGCTGCACGCACAAATGAACTTACCCACAACCTCAGGTAAAGAAGTTACACCGCCAGAAGTGACGGTCAAGACTATTGTACCTCTATCTGCTCCAACACGCTTCTCGAGGAAGTTTGGAGATGTAGAGGTTTTCTTAACCAGTGTTGCATGCACTTTTCCCTGCAACCTAGCCATTTTCCTACAGCTTATGCCAAGACCACCTATATCTTGTCTTATGTGCACGGAAGAGCATTGGCTTGGGCCTCTTCGCTGTGGGAGCACGAGGATCCTATTCTACATGATCTTGATGGATTCCTTGAGCTGTTCAAATCAGTTTTAGATGACCCTGCCCGATATACCACTGCAGGATCTTCATTGGTTCACCTGAAGCAAGGTACTAAACCTTTACCTGACTTCGCTATCGAATTCAAGACACTGGCATCTGAATTATATTGGGACCCTAAATGCCTGAGAACCCTCTTTTTTGAAGGACTGAACTCTCGTTTGAAAGATGAGCTCACTGCTCGTGAGATGCCTGAGACCTTGGCTGAACTGGTGAAGTTGGCAACAAGGATTGATCGCCAACTTCGTGACAAAGTTCAAGAGACCAAGACTCCCAGAAGACCCTTTCAGGGTGAAGCTTGAGTTAAGTCCACACCTAGGCTTGTTCCCTCGGGTCCAGTTGCTGGCGAAGAAGACCGCAGCCATCTGACGTCAAAAGAGAGAATACGGAAGAAATTGGGGCTGTGCATGTATTGTGGACAAGGTGGCCATGCTGTTCAAACATGCCCTATATGTCTGGAAAACTGGCAGACCTAAGTCTTGCGGGAGGACTCTTCTTAGGTCTTACTGCACCCTCTCCTCCGCTCTCTCTTCCTGTATCCTTGATCTGTGGACCCTTAAAGTATTAGACTCTTGCCCTAGTGGATTCAGGGGCAGGAGATAATTTCATTTTACAATGATTAGTGGAGCACTTGCGGATTCCCACTACCACCATGACATTTCCACTATTCCTATCCAATTCATGGAGAGCCCTTACCGGGCGAAGTAACCCAGCTCACCAAACCAGTATGTCTACGGACCGGCGCTCTCCATTCTGAAACCATCTCCTTCTTTGTTTTAGAGAAGGCCATGCACCCTATAGTACTGGGGCTACTGTGGCTGCAGCAGCATATGCCTCAATTCAATTGGGCCACTCTGGAGCTTTCACGTTGGGGTCCAGATTGCCATGGTAAATGCCCGATGGAGGTCGAACCTTTGCCCTGCATGCCAACTACCCCATTGATGCCGGGGTTGCTGCCTCAATATGCATCATTTCAAGATGTCTTTTCTAAAGAAGCTGCAGACGTACTACTGCCACACAGACCTTATGACTGCGCCATCAATCGAAGCCTAACACTGAACCACCCAAAGGTACCACCCTCTCTCTGTGGTAGAGAATAAAGCTGTGTCTGAATATATTCAGGAGAACCTCCAAAAAGGCTTTATAAGACCCTCCAAGTCTCCTGCTGGTGCAGGCTTCTTCTTTGTGGGGAAGAAGGACAGAACGTTGCGTCCATGTATAGATTACAGGGGTCTCAACGAGTTAACTGTGAAAGATTGCTACCCCTTACCACTCATCTCAGAGCTATTTGACAGACTATGGGGAGCCAAGATATTCTCCACGCTTGATCTTAAGGGAGCTTACAACTTAGTTCGCATCCGCTCTGGTGATGAATGGAAAGTCAGCCTTCAATACCCGGGATGGTCACTTTGAATATCTAGTGATGCCCTTTGGCCTGTGCAATGCCCCGGCTGTCTTCCAAAATTTAATGAACGACATTTTGCGGGGCCTCCTCTACAAATGTGTCATTGTATACTTAGATGACATCTTGATATTCTCCCAAGATATGACCACTCATCTGGAGGATGTGAAAAGAGTGCTGCAAAGACTCCACAAGTTGTCTAAATGCGAGTTTCACAAGGAATCAGTGCCTTTCTTGGGGTACATTGTTTCCAACCAAGGTTTCAGATGGACCCACAGAAGCTGGAGAGCATTAAGAAATGGACACAACCCACTGGTCTAAAGGCTCTCAGACGTTTCCTAGGTTTCACCAACTATTACAGTACATTCATCAAGAACTACTCCTCACTCACTGTTCCGCGAACAGCCATGACGAAGAAAGGTGCCAATGTTGCCAATTGGTCTACGGAGGCAGTAACAGCATTCCAGAAACTAAAATACGCCTTCTCGAGCAAGCTGTGCCTTCGACACCCGGATCCAACTAAGCCCTTCATCATTGAGGTCGATGCCTCAGACGTCGGCATAGGGGCCGTGCTATGTCAGGCCAGTGATTCCAAAGCTTTACATCCATGCTCATTTTTCTCCCGTCACTTCTCACCAGCAGAGAAGAACTACGGAATAGGAGATAAAGAGCTCCTGGCAATAAAGATGGCATTTGAGGAGTGGCGCCCTTGGCTCAAAGGAGCACAATATCAGATCACAGTCTTTACAGACCATAAAAATCTGGAGTACCTCCGCCACACACAGTGCCTAAACCATAGGCAAGCGAGATGGTCTCTGTTTTTCAACAGATTTGACTTTGTGCTGAAATACCGCTCTGGAGATAAGAACATCAGAGCAGATGCCCTATCTCACTCATTCCTCTCTAAGGACATTCCAGATGAACCACAACACATCATCGAGCCGAAAAAGAGTTATCTTGGCAGCTACTCACTCTGTACCTGCGGGAAAAACCATTGTACCCAAGAACCTAAGAAAAAAGCTGCTAGCATGGGCTCACGACTCCAAACTGGCTGGACACCCTGGTCAACATAGAACTCTGTCTAAACTGCAAAAGATTTACTGGTAGCCCACCATGAAGGAAGACACATTCTCCTACGTTGCTTCCTGCGCTAATTGTGCCAGACAGAAGATGCCATCCGGTCATCCTTGGGGCCTACTTCAACCCTTGCCAGTATCAGACGAACCATGGACACAGATTGCTATAGACTTTGTGGTAGACTTACCACTCTCAGGAGGAAACAACATGATCTGGGTAACTGTAGATCGGTTCTCAAAGATGGCTCACGTCATGGCTCTCCCTGGCTTACCCACAGCCATGGAGCTTGCTAAGCTCTTCATCACGCACATCTTCCGCCTACATGGCATGCCTAAGCACATAGTCTCCGATCGAGGAACCCAATTCACAGCTAAGTTCTGGAAGGCATTGCGCAAGAAGTTTGATATCTCTCTCGACTTCACCTCAGCATACCATCCACAGTCTAACGGGCAAACAGAGAGAATGAATAGGACACTCAAGCAGTTCATTCATGCCTATGTGGGCACCCGCCAGAATGATTGGGCTGAACTGTTGCCCTGGGCTGAATTCGCCATCAACTCTCATCCTGCAACATCTACTGGATCAACACCATTCGAAGTGGTCTACAGACTACCATTACCACCACTACCACTTCCACTGTCAGTGTCGTCCCCAGCAGCTCAATCCACTGCCACAGATATTCAACAATTATGGACTCAGACCAAAGAGATGCTTCTTAAAGCACGACAACGAGCAAAGAAAGGACACGATGCTCATCACTGAAAGGATCCAGATTTCCAGCCTGGTGACAAAGTCTGGCTATCCACAAAGCATTTAAGATTTAAGCTACCTTCAGCTCACTTTGCTCCACACTTCGTTGGACCCTTTCCCATTCTCCAATGATTAGGCAATCTCACTTATAGTCTGAAGCTACCACCAGCATTGAAGATTCCTAATGTTGCGGTTCTGGCTGCGAGCACCGCGGCTAGGCCCTTACCTCCGGGCTCCCGGACCTGCTCCCACTTCCAGAGGCCTAGTTTGCGGCCTGGTTGGCGGCGTCCCCGCTGGGGCTGCGCCGCTGCGAGCTCTCCTGTGGACGCCCTGCTCCTAGGCACGCGCCGCTTGGGCGCTTTTCTAGGCCGTTTCCCGCCAGTGGTGACTCCGCCCAAATCCTGACGTCAGACGCCGCGGCCTTGATAAGCCGGCCGCGGCCATCCAGTCTCTGCCTTGCAACGGGTTAGCCTCCTGGTTCCCTGTTGTGCTGTGCCCCGGAGTGACTTGTCTGGTTTCGTCACTCCGTTCTTGCTACAGTACCTGCTTGGTTCCTGTCCACCTGCTACAGTACCTGTTTGGTTCCTGTCCACCTGCTACAGTACCTGCTCGGTTTCTGTCCACCTGCTACAGTACCTGCTTGGTTCCTGTCTACCTGCTACAGTACCAGCGTGATTCCAGCCTGCCAGCCACAGAGCCTGCTTGGTCCTTGCTTGCCAGCTACAGAGCCTGCTTGGTCCCTGCTCGTCAGCTGCAGTGCCAGCTTAGTTCCTGCTTGCAAGCTACAGTGCCAGCTTGGTTCCTGCTTGCCAGCTACAGTGCCTGCTTGGTTCAGGCTTGCCAACTACAGAGCCAGCTTGGTTCCTGCCCGCTAGTTACTGTGCCTGCTTGGTTCCGGCTTGCCAGCTACAGAACCGGTTACAGTTCCTGCCTGGTTCCAGTACCTGAGTCTCGCTACAGTTCCTGTCTGGTTCCAGTACCCGAGTCTCGCTACAGTTCCTGTCTGGTTCCAGTACCCGAGTCCTGCTACAGTTCCGCCTGGTTCCAGTACCCGAGTCTTGCTACAGTTCCTGCCTGGTTCCAGTACCCGAGTCCTGCTATAGTTCCTGTCTGTTTCCAGAACCCGAACCCAGTTACAGTATTGCTACTGTCCTAGTCTGGTTCCAGTTACCTGTCCAGATCCACAACCCACCTGTCCCAGTGGTCGGGCCCCTACGGGCTCCTCCCGGGGGGGCTTTGGCTTCCAAGGGTGAAGCCACCTAAATCCCAGCAGTTAGACTCCTACGGGCTCCTCCCGGGGGAGTACCAGCTTCCAGGGTGAAGAGCATCTTCGTCCCGCCTGAACATCTGCCTCCCGGCCTGCTGTTCATTAGAGACATTGACCATCTTTTCTCAGTCTCCAGCAGGTCAGCCCAAAGGTCCACTAAACTGAGACTTCATAACACCTAATGCATTCCACGTTTCACTATTGAAGCCATTGATCCTTAGTGAGTTCTCAATCAAGACACCTGAACCTACACCAATAGATGCAGAAGAAGACATCGAATACAAGGTAGATGCAATCCTTGACGTAAGAAATAGAGGCAGAGTATGGGAATAAGCCTTTCCCAGTCTAATATCCATTGAGAGACTTTACTGCATTATGTAAATAATATACATAAAGAGACATTACCGCACAATGTAAATTAATTTACTTCTGTAAAGATTCTATTATTCATGTCTATTCTTCTCTCCTTCCTTCCCCAGTTTCAACAACCCTGTTATATTGTAACTTTTGCTTCCTCTGCACATGTTAAAAGAACAAAGTTATTGCACCCCCTGTTCTTTGTAAACCGGCATGATATGATTGTATCATGAATGCTGGTATAGAAAAGCTTTAAATAAATAAATAATACCTCCTGTCATGGGAGGGTTATGGACCTGAAGAAAACTCTTGGGAACCTTTGGCTAATATCATGGATAAAGAGGTGCTTCAACAATTCCACAGAATGCATCCACAGAAACCAAGACCAGGTAGGAAGCCTGGAGGGCGCCCTTTGAAGGGGGGTACTGTTGCGTCCGTCGGTCCTAGACAGCTTCGTCCCATTTGCCTCACCTTGTTCACGGCTCCTACCGCTTACCTTGGGAAAATGGATACTGCTGCGTCTGCTAGCCACCCTCTCCGGCGTCCCCGGAACGGCTATGAGGCTGCCTCTCACCATTTATTTATTTATTTAAACATTTTTATATACCGGCATTAGTTGTGGACATCATGCCGGTTTACATCAAAAACTGGTTAAGTTTGGAAATTACATTTTAACAGGGGAATCAAAACTGGGAGGGGGTAACAAAAATAGAATAGAGAGAAGTAACAGTAACATTAACTTTAACGTGGATCCTCGGAGTGAGGAGGAGAAAGGATAACAAAATATGGTTCCTCAGTATGAGGAGGAAGAGAACAAAATATGAATCCTCAGTATGAGGAAGAGAGAGTAGACGCAAGGTGTTCTATTTTTATTGGAAACGGTGTCGGCTTTTTATTCTGGGTAGGATTGTTTGAACAACCATGTTTTCAATTTCTTTTTGAAGTTGTTCATACATGGTTCAAGGCGTATATCAGGTGGCAGTGTGTTCCAATGAGTGGGACCTGCTATGGAGAGTGCCATGTTCCTCTCAAGGGCCTATTAGGGTGCGCGTGCACGTGCTACACTCGTCTTTATTCCAGCATTGGCGCGAACCTCAGGGGCGTCTCCCTCAAGTGACGTCACGCCATCCGGGTATTTAGCCTGCCCTTACTTGCTAGCTAATCGATTTAGCAAGGACTCGGACTGGAAATAGGATTTGATTTGTCCGGTCTAAGCTACTCTGCCGCTTCCATGCTGCCGCTGGAAGCTTTCTCTCTGCCCTTTGGGGTACTGACTAACCTGGGTACCCGCTGCTTTATTTCAGGTGCCTTCTCCTCGAGGGCCTGATCTCCCTGCCTCGGTGCCAGTACCATCTACTTCAGCCTGGTGGAATCGCATACCTACAGCTACCATCTAGTGAGTAATCTAACTCTCAGTCTGTCTCATCTACAGTATTGCCTTGCTGGGAAACCTACACTGGAATTCCCCTATACCAATGGGGTGAGAAGGGTCCCCTCTGCTGAGGGTCCCAAGACTGCTACATCCAGACTACCTCACTACTGCCACCTCTGGTGGTATACATCAAGCTGTACAATAAAAGATCTAATTCTGTGTTTGTGCATCCTGAGTCTATCCCAGTACTGTGGCTCCCCACGGGGCCCCTCCCCATGGGCGTGGTCATCTGCCACAGTACCCAAGAATCCACCCAAACACCGCTTAACCATAACACTTTTATTGAAAGGGTGAAAAGAAGGGAGGAGCCAAACTAGGAGACATACACAAGATACTTGCTTCCAGAAGCATGACCCGCCTTTTGCAAACAAGGTCACATCTTTTCTGGGAGTCAGTTCTTGGCTGGGTGTGATCAGGTGGCCCACCTTGTTCAAGAAAAGCCGGCCATCCTTCTGGGCCACAGCACATACAAACTGGAAGTTGCCAGTTTAATATCACATCAGGGCCAAGTCAACCCAGATGGCAGACAGGACCCAATCATGCCAAAGAATTTCTTGGTCAGTGCCCCAACAGTTTGTCAGAGCCCCCCCCCCCCCCCCCCCAATCACCCCCACGAGCATGCTTGAGTATCCCCAGTGCAAGAACTGGGCAGCCAGTGTAATTGTCTTGTCGGGACCTCCCTCACCAATTAGAAGCTGCTGTCACCGTAGATGATAATTTTACAACTAAACACTCACACCACTCACACAGGGGTCTCTTTGTATGCTTGGTACAAAGTCCTGCATTCCCCACCATGTCAAAGAAGTGAATGCTTTCTGGCTTGTCCAAATCTGTGCAATCAACAGGTACCCAATTGTAATGTCTATGTGGCATGGCAGCATCCCTCCCTGCCTCTTAAACTTGACCCCCTCATCTCCACAGATGCACTAGGACCCTTGTCAATGAGAAATAATCTAGACCATAATATGTAGGCTTTGGTCAGCATTGTCCATAGAATTTATTCGCGTTAAGTGAGTATTACTCGAGTAAATGGGCTTTTGAAAATTGCTATGATAGTATGCTACATTTACTCATGTAACTCCTTTGAAAAAAGGGAGAAGAGAGAAAGGGTAGGGATGGGTCAGGAGGAGGGGGAGAGGGTGAAAATGTAATGCCCGTCGATCGCAGGCGGCTGCGATCTCTCATGCTCACATCTTTTGTCCCTGCACCATCAATCATTGAGAGAATGGTGGCCTCTGCAAACCTACGCCAACTTCCCCGGCGTCCCCGGGACAGCTGCCGACCGCTATCTTACGTCCGGCATCACCTAGGCGTGCATGCACAGGGCCTCCTTATGAATACGTCATGGCGGGAACCTTGGAGGCATCTCCTCCCGATGACATCAACACCGCTAGTGTACTTATAGCCACCAACCCTCTTTCAAACCTCCCACGTAAGAGACCTAGGAGCCTTCCTAGACAACCGTCTCAACCTCAAACCATTCATTAACCAAACCACAAAAGATTGTTTTCACAAATTACATGTTCTGAAAAGAATAAAGCCGCTCTTCCACGCTCAGGACTTTAGAACAATTTTGCAAGCAATAATCTTCTCCAAACTAGATTATTGCAACTCATTATTACTAGGCCTCCCAGCTTATTATACCAAACCACTATAAATGGTACAGAATACTGCAGCCAGAATCCTTACAAACTCCAGGAAAATCGACCACATCTCCCCAATCCTCAAAGACCTTCATTGGTTATCGATCCACTACAGGATCATGTATAAATCCATCACTACCATCTACAAGGCCATTCATCATCATACTCAGCTCAACCTACAAATCCCATTTAAAAAACACACTTCCGCCAGACCCATTAGGAAATCCTACATAGAATCGCTTCAGGTACCACATGCCAAAACTTACCAACACAAATCTCTCAGTCTCAGAGCTTTCTCAACAGCAGGCCCACCTTTATGGAACTCCATCCCATCTGACTTGAGACTGGAACCCTGCATGCTAACATTCAGGAAAAGGCTGAAAACTTGGCTTTTTAAAAAAGCGTTCCCAGGCCTTGATTAAAAACCTTCACCTAACAGCACAACTCTTCCTTAAATATTGGATTAAAATAAGAAACCGCAAACTTCCCACGCATAGCCATCACCATATTATTATTGCCTCCTGTTATACATTTGCATTATATTGACTCAATTTTGCTTCACTGTACTCTGCTGTTCACTGTAAATACTCTACTGTTCAGCTATCTCCCCTTTCCAGATCCCAGTTTTATTCTCCCTGTTTTATTGTAACTTTCTTTCTCACAACCTTGCTCTTGTTCACTGTGTTTGAATTCTCTCTTCCTATCACACATTGTTAATTGTAAACCGGTTTGATTTGATTTATGTCAAGAAAGTCGGTATAACAAAATAATAAATAAATAAAAAATAAATAAAACTTATACCGACTGGCCCATTGCTAAGACAAGTTAGCAAGGAGTTCTCTCGCTTGTTAAATCCGCTCTAACTTGGATCTTCTGTTCCAGGCTCTCCTCCTGGCAATTGGACGCTCTGAGTACCCGCTCCTCAGGGGCTCTTCCACGTCTTGGCTATCCGAGACATCCTGACCTGCTCCTCAGGTATCTCTACTGGGATTTCCTTATGTGAGTACATTCTCCAACTTCTATCATCTCTACTGAAAGTTCCACAATGTACCCCATCCTTCGGGCCACTACCGTTCTTCAGTCCATCCACCCTACACTATCTGTGCCTCAGGATACTTCATCTCCTATACTGGGTCTATTGCCTGGTTCCTGTATCATCGACCTTTGCCTCTTTAACTTCTACAGTACAGCTTCCTCGGCATACCCCGTGCTGCGGGCCACTACCGTATCTGCATATATACATCATCATCCTGACCACTATATTTACTATAAGACTGTGTTTATCACATTTCCTGCTCCTTGGGTTATGTTCTATCTTTCTCCTTAATAAAGTCTCTCTCACAACTGAGACCTACGTCGCTAAGACCACGCCCACTGATGGTGAGGCCCATGGGGCTCCTCCCTGTGGGCGGAGACATCTCTCACCTCAGACTGGGTTTCACTAATTCATCAAAACCATAACAGATGGCTAACTGCATAGACCCGGCTCAGCTCTCAGCCCTTCAGACCATCCCTGGCCTGGCCCAACGTCTAGCCGAACAACAACGGACACTAGAGACTTTAACTGCTGCCTTTAATCAGCTAAACTCTCAGCTTAACTCTACAGGAACACCTTACAAGGTCCTCTCCTCACCTACAGTGACGCCTGCATGTCTCTCTGTACCCTTGCCAGTGCCTACATGCTTTACAAGTGATCCCCTGTTATGTAGGGGTTTTCTAAATCAGTGCTGCATGCACTTTTCGCTTCAACCTACCTACTTCCCAGACGTAGTCTCCAAAACTACCTACATTCTATCTCTGCTAGATGGAAAAGCCCTGGCCTGGGCTTCACCTCTCTGGGAGCATAATGACCCCAGGACTTCACAGGATTTCTCACACTCTTTTGTTCAGTGTTCATGATCCTTCTCATAAGACCATTGCTGGATCTGCTCTCCTGCACTTACAACAAGGTATCAAACCTTTGACTGATTACGTTATTGAGTTTAAAATCTTGTCTTCGGAGCTACACTGAGACCTGGGCTGTCTATGGGCCATCTTTCTGGAAGGTCTCAACCCCCGCATCAAAGATGAACTAGAGGCACGTGACCTCCCCAATACCCTAAACTCTCTCATCGACGTCGTTGGACGAATCGATCGATGCCTGCGTGAACGCTCACAAGAGGAAAAGAGGTCTAGGAAAATATCATGGGGAGGTTCCTGTCCTCGCCCAATGCCAGTCACTCCGACCACTCCTACAACTCACGCAGAGGAGGAAGAACCAATGCAACTAGGACAAAGCCACCTTACTTCGAAAGAGAGACGTTATTGAAAGAGACTTGGCCTCTGCATGTACTGTGGACAACCAGGCCACGCGATACCTTCCTGCCCCATCTGTCTGGGAAGCTTGCAGACCTAGGATCCACCGGAGGACTCTTCCTAGGTCTCATTTCTCCATCTCCTCCACTGACACTGCCAGTCTCTATTATTTCCGAGATTCTCGAATTCCACACACTAGCCCTTGTAGATTCCGGGGCAGGTGAAAACGTCATACTCCGTCAACTCATAGAGCACCTATGAATCTCTACAGTTCAGACACCCACTCCATTACTACTGTAGTCCATACACGGTGAGCCCTTACCAGGTGAGGTCTCTTTTACTACTCAGCCGCTTCGCCTCTGTACTGGATCTCTGCATTCTGAGACCATCACATTTTTAGTCCTGGAGAAGGCTATTCATCTGGTGGTACTTGAGATACCATGGCTTCAAACTCACTCTCCCCAGTTCGATTGGGCTACCATAGAACTTTCCCAGTGGGGAGAAGCCTGCCATGGAAGATGCCTAGAGACAGTAACACCTATGCCTTGCCTGGCTACTACCACCTCTCTTCCAGGTCTCCCTCCACAGTACCAGTCCTACCAGGATGTGTTTTCTAAACAAGCGGCGGATACTTTACCACCTCACCGATCCTTTGACTGCGCCATCAACCTAGTACTGGGTTCCGAACTTCCTAAAGGAAGGGTGTATCCACTTTCTTTATCCGAGACAAAAGCTATGTCTACTTACATCCAGGAGAACCTGGCAAAAGGGTTCATATGGCCTTCAAAATCTCCGGCCAGAGCTGGATTCTTTTTCATGGGCAAGAAGGATAGATCCCTTCGCCCATGTATAGACTACTGGGGATTGAACGAGATCACCATGAAGGACTGATGCCCAATGTCGTTGATCTCCAAACTTTTTGATCGGCTCCAAGGAGCCAGAATATTTACAAAGTGGACCTCAGAGGAGTATATAATCTTGTTCGTATACGCCGGGGCGATGAATGGAAAACAGCTTTCAATACCGATGACGGCCATTTTGAATACTTGGTCATGCCCTTCGGCCTCTGGCCTATGGTAGCCCAACGCCCCGGCAGTATTCCAAAACATGATAAATGAGATCTTCAGAAACATGTTGTATGATTGCGTAGTAGTATATTTGGACGATATACTAGTCTCTCGGGATCTTCAGTCTCATCATCTGGACGTTTCCAAGGTTCTTCAGAGACTCAGAGATAATAGTCTATACGCCAAACTAGAAAAGAGTGCCTTCCACCAGGAGTCAGTCCCATTCTTAGGATACGTCGTGTCCAGCCAGGGCTTCCAAATGGACCCGCAAAAAACGAAGAGCATTCGGATCTGGCCACAACCTACAGGTTTAAAGGCCCTAAGCCACTTTCTAGGATTTACCAACTACTATAAGTCATTCATTCATCACTACTCCACTCTGACCGCACTCTCACTGCCATGACATGCAAGGGAGCCAATCCCTCTCAGTCACACACACAGTGCCAGTCAGAAAAACTGTGGTACCCCGGGCACCCAGGAAAAGATTCTCAGATGGGCTCATGACTCACATCTAGCCAGTCATCCTGGGCAATCCCAAACTCTGTCCACTGTGGAGAGATAACATAAGAACATAAGAAATTGCCAAGCTGGGTCAGACCAAGGGTCCATCAAGCCCAGCATCCTGTTTCCAACAGAGGCCAAACCAGGCCACAAGAACCTGGCAATTATCCAAACATTAAGAAGATCCCATGCTACTGATGCAATTAATAAATTGATAAAACCAAATTTATACACTTAGAAAGGAAAAGCATGAATATTACACAAACCCCAATATTTCTCAAGAACAACCAACAAATTGAATTAGCAAAGAAAGCTCGCAATCTCGGAGTAATAATTGACAATGAACTAAACCTCAAACAACACATATCATTAAAGGTTAAGGAAGGATATGCTAAACTCATGATACTAAGAAAACTGAAACCATTACTATCCCTACCAAACTTCCGTACTGTACTGCAATCTCTGATTTTCACCAGCACAGACTATTGTAATGCCTTGATACTAGGCCTACCCAACACTACAGTAAGACCCCTACAGATTTTACAAAATGCTGCAGCTAGGATTCTCACTGGAAAAAAACAAAAGAGATCACATAACAGGTACACTCACCACCCTACATTGGCTTCCCCTAGAACAAAGAATACAGTTCAAAGCACTGTGCTTAATACACAAACATCCACGACGATAAAGCAGAATGGTTGAACACAGCACTTAGAGTACATGTCCCACACAGAAACTTAAGGTCAGCAAACAGAGCACTCCTTCCCATTCCTTCTGTGAAAACCGCAATACTTACCCAAGTGAGGGAGCGAGCTTTGTCCCTAGCTGGTCCCATATTATGGAACTCCATGCCCCTTGACCTTAGACTCCGGAGCAATCATAAACTTTTCAAAACACAACTCAAAACCTGGCTTTTCATACAAGCCTTCAAGAAAGAAAACTGATGCAGGCAATTAAGCAAGGATATGCGGCATAAAGCACCGAATGCCTAATTTAATGCTCCTTACTGAATTAGATAAACCTTTTTTAACTGCAGGCAACCTTAAGGACACATTACCATGAAACACTTAATCCCTCAAATAATCGCCTTTTGTTACCAAATACTAATGGCACCACCAATGTAATGTACGACCCATTTTATAAGTGCCTTTCTATAAACCGTTATGATGGTGACTTACTTAATGATGGTATATAAAAACTCTTAAATAAATAAAATAAAATAATAGCAGTGGCTATTCCCTAAGTAAACTTGATTAATAGCTGTTAATGGACTTCTCCTCCAAGAACTTATCCAAACCTTTTTTGAACTCAGCTACACTAACTGCACTAACCACATCCTCTGACAACAAATTCCAGAGCTTTATTGTGCATTGAGTGAAAAAGAATTTTCTCCGATTAGTCTTAAATGTGCTAATTGCTAACTTCATGGAATGCCCCCTAGTCCTTCTATTATTCGAAAGTGTAAATAACTGAGTCACATCTACTTGTTCAAGACCTCTCATGATCTTAAAGACCTCTATCATATCCCCCCTCAGACATCTCTTCTCCAAGCTGAACAGTATTGGTGGCCTTCAATGAAAGAGGATGTCCGGATCTATGTAGAATCTTGCGCTGCGTGCGCCAGACAAAAACCTCCTACTGGTCGTCCCTGGGGCCTTCTCCAACCTTTGCCTGCTCCTAGTGAACTATGGACCCACATATCCATGGACTTTATTGTTGACCTCCCTGTCTCTAGTGGTAACACCATATGGGTTACCGTTGATCGATTTTCCAAGATTGCACATTTTGTGGCTTTACCTGGACTACCTTCTGTTCCTGAACTTGCAAAACTTTTCATCCGTCATATATTCCGGTTACATGGCATGCCAAAGCACATACTCTCCGACCGAGGAGTACAATTCACAGCCAATTCTGGAAATCTCTCTGTAAGAAATTTGATATTTCTCTGGATCTGACTTCTGGCTATCACCCGCAAGCCAAAAGACAAACTGAAAGGATGAACTGCACTTTAGAGCAGTTCCTCCGGTCCTACATCAACTCAAGACAGAAAGATTGGGCCAAACTGCTCCCCTGGGTAGAATTTGCGCTGAATTCATATCCTTTAGCTTCCACAGGCTCTTCGCCTTTTCAGCTAGTCTATGGCCGCTAGCCTTTACCTTCATTACCGCTACCCTTATCGGTGACCTCTCCGGCTGCTCAAGCTTCAGCACAGGAGTTACATCAGCTGTGGGAACACACTAAAGGTCTGCTTCAAAAAGCTGGACAACAAGCGAAGAAGTTTTATGATGCCCATCACAGAGCAGTTCCACAACTTCAGCCCGGAGACAAGGTGTGGTTGAGTACCCATTTCCTTCATTTCAAATTGCCTTCAGCACGATTTGCACCTCGTTATATAGGACCATTTCCTATACTTCTTTGCCTGGGTCCAGTCACATACAGCTTGCAGTTACCATCATTACTAAAAATCCACAATGCTTTCCACATTTCCCTTCTGAAACTGCTCATCTTGTCTAAGTATTCCAAGAAGACACCTGAACCGCAGCCCTTCTCTCCGGAAGAAGACATCACCTACCAGGTAGATGACATCTTAGATGTGCGGCGACATGGGAGACGATGGGAATATCTTATTTTCTGGGAAGGGTTCAGTACAGAAGAAAACAGCTGGGAACCTGCAAGTAATATTCTGGACAAAGACCTAATCAGGAAATTCCATCTGGCTCACCCCAGGAAGCCAAAACCCCCAGGGAGGGGCCCTAAGAAGGGGGGTACTGTTGCACCCGGTCGCAGGTGGCTGCGACTTCTCATGCTCACCTCTTTTTTCCCTGCACCGTCAATCATTGGGAGAATGACGGCCTCCGCCAACCTACACCAACTTCTCCGGCATCCCTGGGACAGTGTGGGCGCTGCCGACCGCCATCTTACTTCTGGCATCACCTAGGCGCGCGAGAAGAGCCTCTTTATGAATACGTCATGGCAGGAACCTCCCGATGATGCCACTAGTGTACTTATACGTACTGGCCCATACTACTACCTGGAGATTAATACCCTTATTCAATAAACATACACATGGTTAATGTGACTCCAACATTTCTCTATGCTTCAACGGCAAGAGGAAATGTGGGACAAAGGATTTGCATTCACAAATAAGCGTGGGAGTAGCTTGCTTGTTGCGACAGTTACTATCCCAAACCAATTAAGCCTGATACTTCACTTTGAATATATATATATAGTGCAGCTCATGGCTTCAATGGCAGGGGGGAATGAAGATAAGAGGATTTACATTCAGACAACTACCAACAAGGACTAAATTGCACAGGCTGGGTAAACAAGCGTGGGCATAACTTGCTTATTGCGGCGGTTACTACCCCTAACCAATTAGGCTTGATACTTCACTTTTATGCAGCTCCAGCACAATTTCCTTCCACCCCTGCCATCAGTGGCAGGGGTGGAAGGAAATTAGAACCAAAAAAAGTTACCAATAAGGGCCCTGACCTCAGTGGTCAAAGTAACAGATAAGTATGAGAAAAATAACTGTGAAAGCTTGCTGGGCAGACTGGATGAGCCGTTTGGTCTTCTTCTGCCATCATTTCTATGTTTCTATGTTTCTATATTGCTAAGACAAGTTAGCAAGGAGTTCTCTCACATGTTAAATCCACTCTAACTTGGATCTTCTGTTCCAGACTCTCCTCCTGGCAATTGGACGCTCTGAGTACCTGCTCCTCAGGAGCTCCTCTGTGTCTCGGCTATCCGCTCCTCGGAGGTCCCTCCTGACCCGCTCCTTGGGTATCTCTACTGGGACTTCCTTGTGTGAGTCCATTCTCCAACTTCTATCATCTCTACTGAAGATTCCACGACGTACCCCATCCTTCGGGCCACTACCGTTCTTCAGTCCATCCACGCTACTCTATCTGTGCCTCAGGATACTTCATCTCCTATGCTGGGTCTACAGCCTGGTTCCTGTATCATCGACCTCTGCCTCTTTAACTTCTACAGTACAGCTTCCTTGGCATACCCCGCACTGTGGGCCACTACCGGATTTGCACTCAGAGGTATTTACATCAGCCTACAGGAATTCCCGGGTGTACCCTGCGGTGCGGGCCACTACCAAGACCTTCATATATACATCATCATCCTCACCACTGTATTTGCTATAAGACTGTGTTTATCACATTTCCTGCTCCTCGGGTTATGTTCTATCTTTCTCCTTAATAAAGTCTCTCTCACAGCTATGTCCTACGTCGCTGAGACCATGGCCACTGATGGTGAGGCCCAAGAGGCTCCTCCCTGTGGGCAGAGACATCTCTCACCTCGGACCGGGGTTCACCAATTCAATAGTGACACATAGTGGCCTGTCAGTGTCCACGTTAGCTGGCTTCTGGAGGGAACTCTGGTTTGAGGCATCTGGGCAAGGAGTGTCGCTGCCTGCAACAGCTGGGCTGCATTAGAGAAGGTGTAATGAAAACAAGGGGGAACAAAACCCTGAGTAGCTGTGAATGAAGGCTCGTAGCACACATTCCCAGTCTTGGCTCCGAATGTCATGGTCACATAAAGGATTAGGAGAAAACTGCCAGGCCACAAAAAGAAGCCTATGCTGTAAACAAATACTTTAGTGCTGCAGATTATCTTTCTTTAGGAAATGAATATTTTATTCATAGAGGCTGTGCTTTGTAATGGTATATTATTCTATTAGTACCTTAAAACCTTAACAATTCTAGAGAATTCATAACCCTGTTGGACCTCTGGCTAAAAATCTTATAGATCAGCTAAACTGAATTAAAGCATTAATACAAGCAGAATATGATTTAGATTAATGGTATTGACTTCCAGTCCTTGAGGGTTTTCAGGATATTCTTAATTTGCATAAAGAAAATTTGCATGAACACTGCCTGAACTGTATGCTAATCTATCTCATTAGGAATATGTTGTAATCCTAATCCATCTATGGCCCTCGGACTGGAAGTGAATTCTCCTGATTGAGATAACTTGGTTGCCATTAAAACAAGCAAAATCAATGAGTTGCCCCTGTTTCATTATGATTTGTGTTTCATTCTTGAGATGAAATTGGATTCTGAAAGCTTTTAAAAGCTCTTCTTACATGACCAGTTCTACCTTTATAAATCTAAGCAAATGGAGGTGGTACTATAAAGGATGAATATGGCACAAATAGATGAAGATTGAACTTGGGAAAAATAACTTTAAAACCAATGGCACCGTTATAATAAAAAGAGAATAAAGAAAGCCTTTTCCATGGGTAAAGTGGCATTTGACTTGCATAAATCGTGGATTTGATTATTGCCCACCTTCAGTCCGCTGTACAGCACAGGCAATTTTTTGCCTGCTTTATAAAGAGGTATTTGCAGAAGCAGAGCGAGGAGAGCGGATGGAACAACATGTAGCTTTGTATAATCAAAATCATATGCAATGCTTTACTTGAAAGAATGACCCATAGTGAAAGCAAGCACAAACCTCTGTGGGTAATTTTTGCTTTGATTATTAGTGCGAACCCCATGGGCAAAATATACCTGCAGAGTTTGCATCAATTCGAGTAGTTTATTATTGCCCCCAAAACATGCATATCTTCTAATCCAAATAAAAATATAAAAATATAAGAAGTAGAATGTATTAGAACAAAAATAGGAAAGAAAACTAGAAATGACATCAAAAAAGGAAGGAACAATGCAAAGAATCAGACATACTAATATTCTGAAGAGTAGTCTGAACTGGTACTTCACCTATTTTCAAGGAGGAAAATTAGTTAGGTATTCAATTTGTGTCTGCCCGAATTTCAGTAATTCAGTTTATAGCTGTCGACTATATCCATCTGTTCTGTTCCCTCCACACCCACCCCACGTGCACACACAAGGCCTATCTCTACTCTTTACTAGTATGAATTTCCTTTTCAAAATCCTTAACAAACCCCACATACTACAAGCTTGGGGGGGGGGGGGGGGGGAGAATGGGGAAAGTGATGCTTTTCATTGCAGCAAATAGCCCTGTTTATCATGAATGCAAAAAGCACTGAGTAATCGAAAACAGAGGTACCACTATAAGTGCTTTCTCATTTTTGCTTCAGGAGACATGCAATCATTTCATAAACAGGATTATCCCTAGAAATTATCATACAAGGGACAATTCATCTCATCTGAGTGGCAGCACATGTTCCATTTTACTACTTTCACAAAAAATGTTCATATCTGCCCATATAAAGTAAAAGAACCCAAATAAAATTTGGTAGACCCAAGGCCTCCATGTCCTGCCTAGAATGTGCCACTGCAAACTGAGACAGGCGAAAAGTAACCCTATCTATCTGCAGTTCTGAAAACCAGACAAATTACAGATGTCACGTAATTAATCTTCAGATGAAGTGTTGTATAACTTGTTGAAACTTCAAACCATGAAACAGATCTATTAATAAGGATCAGATCCTAAAATGTCATTGGATATCAGGGATGGATTACAGGAAAATATCAGCCCGGGGCCTTTTTTCAAAACCAGCCTACAGGTATCTGTCTAACTCCTTGTGCACTTTCTCTACAGCACATGCTCCAACAGTAAGAGCACATTCCAGATCGGGGTAAGTAAACTGAGTTGCAGTCCTCCATCCACCCATGCAATTGATCAGCCCCCGCCACAAGTTCGACTGCAGATATTACACCAGGCCCTCCCAACACCTCTCATTCACACTCCCTTCCCTCCTCTTATTCATGACCCCTCCTCCTCCTCTCACCCACTCTCCCTCTCCTCCTCCTCCTCTCAACCAATCTCCATATCTCTCCCTCATACTCCTCTCACCCCTTTTTCCTTCTCACACACCTTCTCTTCTTTACCTTGTTCCTCTCACCCATAGGCAACCCTCTCAAATCTTCTGCTGGTGGGGGTTGGGGACCTTGCCAGCATTTCCTCCTTCTGCCACAGGGTGAAAAATTGCTGGTGGTACCCTGTCAGCGGTTCCTCTTCCTGCCATTGCATGAGGATTGCTGGCAGGGACCTTTCTTCTGCCACCTTGCCACAATTACTGGCTTGCTGGCAGGGGCTGAGGATCCTGCTTCTGTCATCACACGAGAGTTGCTGGAGGGGTTGGAAATCCTGCCGGTACTTCAGCTGCTGCGTGACATTTGCTAGCAACGATTGGGGACCCTACCAACACTTCCTGCTTCTATCACCACAAGTAGTTAAAAAAAGAAAATGTAAACCTTCCTACATGGGCCAATTTGGCCATGAGCAGGGAAAGTTTGGCATGCCGGAAAAAATTGCTCCAGGGACCAGATGTGGCCCATGAGCCATAGTTTGGGGACCTCTGCTCTAAAAATGTTCATTATCTGCAATGCATTTCCCGATTGACAGCTTTAATTTTGCATACTATCTCATCACCATGGGGCAGGTTATTTGGTTTAGGTTAGCCAACTCCACAGCTGGCTTCAATAACTCTTACCATAACATTTGTATTATACAGAAGCTAAGGGAGGATGGGAGAACATGGCAGTACAATAATATTTCTGCATTGCAGGTGTCATCTGTTTCAAACCATGATCTCGACTTTTATTCATACATCTCAGGGGTGTGGGATTTGAACATTATTGTAAAAGGTCATGGTGTGCTGCACATTGGCTTCATGCACGGAGTGAGACCAGTTTCACCAGTAATAAGGATTTGGAATTTAGATTTGACAATTCATCTTTACAAATTAACCACTACAATCTATTAAACTTTCAGCTGCATGACTTATCTTCCACCACTGTCGCTAAACCCATACAACACATCTTCTCATTGGCTCCCTAGGCATTCATGCATACTGTTCAAGCTTCTCTTACCTATAAGTTCTTACATTCTGCAGCTGCTTATTACCTCCTCTCTCTTATCCCTCTGCCTATACCCCCCTCCTTGTGAATTTCACTCATCGGGGAAGTCATTCCTATCTATATCTTTTTTCTCCATGGCTCTCCAGACTCTGTGCTTTCCACCTTGCTGCGACATATGCCTGGAACAGATGACCTGAATCAGTGCATCATGCTCCCTTCACAGACCCTTAATTCAAATCTAGCCTAAACCCCCCCCCCCCCCTTTTCAAGGTTGCTTTTCAATATTAACCCCTGGTTCTCCCAATCATACTCTTGTGGCTTTTATGGTTAAACAATTTTTATTGAGCAAATATAAACAAAAACAGACCTAACAGCCAAGGAGGTGTGTTCTGCAAGCCTTCCTTGACCTTAAACATGTACAACTGCTTGTTGCTCATGTACACAGTGACCACCCCCTTCTGACCAGTATACTTGCCCACCCACCCTCCCATACCCTCCCCCCCCCTCCCCCCACCCTCCCTAGATCTCTTGGATGCAAAGTTCAAGTCCTCAAGAACTCATAGGACCAGGGATCCTGATTCAGTGTGTTAACGAGGAGGAGGGGCGTCCTTAGCAGTTCTGTCTCTCTAATCATTTAGGATAGAACTTCGCACTTTGTGGGGTAGAGACTGCAGGTAATCATTCCATACTTTCAAAAAACGACGGCGATGCAGGGGTGACGTTTTAGATGCTAAATTCTCTAGCTGTAGAAGCTTATGAAAAGCATTCCTCCACATCCAATATGATGGCATAACTGCAGTCTTCCAGAGTAGCAGGAGCAGTTTCTTACCCACATAACAAGCCTTCTGCAACAACAGGCGGGATTCCGCCTTCCGTACTACTGAGGAAGAGGGTAAGCAATCAAATAGTATGGCTAGAGGCGAGAGGGGAACAGAGACACCCAACAACAGTTCCAAATACCTTACAATTGAACCCCAGAATCTCCGAACCCTGGGACAGCTCCAAAATGAGTGGGATAAGGTACAGGGCTCCATATAGCATTTTGCGCATTGGCTGGTCTCTTGTAGCCCGGCCCTAAACAGAAGGACTGGGGGTAGGTAAGCTCTCCAGAGAAACTTATACTGCATCTCACGATAATAGGAGTT
Organism: Rhinatrema bivittatum; assembly: GCF_901001135.1. Taxonomy (NCBI): domain Eukaryota; kingdom Metazoa; phylum Chordata; class Amphibia; order Gymnophiona; family Rhinatrematidae; genus Rhinatrema; species Rhinatrema bivittatum. The sequence goes on along the minus strand of NC_042620.1, from coordinate 305,540,786 downwards.
ACTGGATACCCGTGCTATCCGCTGAAAACCAGTCTGAATCACCCTGGAGGGGACCTGAAAAACTCCGTCCCTGTTCCACCTCTCTGCTAGAAGCTGCCCCTGATCCGTTCGATCCATACTTTTCAAACCTTTATGTGCCTCCGCCAAAGTCAGTTTCGCAGTTCTCTCCAGCTTCAGCGCCCTGCTAATCATCTCGAAGGCAGCGGGGACCTTGCTCTCCGCCGACAGAGAGCCAACATAGTGCCGAAGCTGCAGATAAGTGAAAACTTGGGCGGGTCAAAGGGAATATAAAGTACTCAATTGAGAAAAGGGGAGTATAGCCCTGGTATCCTCCAACACGACCCAGTTGTAGAATGCCCCGAGAAGCCCAATTTTTAAATCCAGTGTTTGGGAGCCTGGCAGGAAACGTGCATTACCCTGAGAGGGGAGGACATATGCGCACTGCGAGGGGACATGCAAGCACCCACACAATCATCTCCACGCCTGCCGGATTGGTTCCAAAAGCTCGTGACACCGCAGAACGTCCGGCAAATAAGCAGTCGCAGCCTGCACTATAAACCGCAATTCCCATGGGGCAACCAGTGTCTGGCCGGCTTGGATACTGGTATAATGGCCGGTACTCAGCAACCAGTCCCGGATAATTCGCACATTGCTGGCTAGGTTGTAAAGTTCAAGGTCTGGGACCCCCAGCCCCAGCGCAGCTTAAGTTTCGATAAGACAATCCGGGGTTTCCGACCCCGCCAGAAAAAGGTGCTCAGGGTGGAGTCTAGTGCCTTCAGATCACTCCTGCGGAGCAATAGAGGCAGGTTTTGGAGTATATATAACCACCGTGGCAGCACCACCATTTTAAATAGGTTGATGCAGCCCCCCAAGGAAAGCGGCAAGTCTCGCCATGCTGAAAGCCTATCCCTCGTGCATTGCAACAAGGGAGGGATGTTGAGGGAGTATAATACCCCGGGCTCCACTGCAAACCAAAGCCCCAAATATCGAAAGCGGCCATCTGCCCATCGCAGGGGAAAAGGCCCCTCCCAGTTGTCTCGCATCGTTGCAGGGAAACTAAGAGTTTCTGATTTATCCCAGTTGATCTTAAACCCTGAAAAAGGCCCCAAAGACCTGAAATAATTGTAAGAGCGATGAAAGTGACCGTCTGGGCTTAGTTAGGAACAATAGAAGGTCATCAGCAAAGGCTGCATACTTAAACACTTGTTGTTGTCTGATCCCTCTAATCTCCGGCTGAGCTTGGATCGCCCGCAAAAGGGGCTCCAATGTCAAAAGAAAAAGCAGCGGACAGCCCTGCCGAGTCCCCCTGGAAACCCTGAAGGGCTGTGATTGCGTGGAGTTAGCAAGTATGGATGCTGTGGGGTCATAGCAGAGTAACTGACTGTTCTGTAAAAAAAACCCCTCTATTCCCACATGTTGTAAGAGCAAGAATATATATTTCCAATCAACACGGTCAAACGCCTTTTTCGCATCTAAACTGACCACCAGAAAGGGGTCCCCCACACGCCGGCATAGGGCCATTGCCGCCGTCACCCGCCGGATATTTGTAAGGGCATACCTTCCACGGATGAATCCCACCTGTCCCGGTAGAATCAGTTCTGGGAGAAGGGTAGTCAGGCGCTCCGCTAAAATTGTTGCTAAAAGTTTTTGGTCCACATTCAAAAGTGAGATGGGCCTGTAGGATGCCAGGGAAAGGGGGTCCTGGCTGGGTTTGGGTATCAGCGTAATGTGTGCCACATTAGTGTGTTCCGGGTAGGATCCCAGTTCAATTAATGCATTGAAGGTCAAGGAGAGCAGGTCACCCAATTCGCCAGACAGAGTTTTGTAAAATTCGGCCATGTAACCATCTGGGCCCAGGGCTTTTAGGCGTGGAGCTAGACATATGGCCTGAGCAACTTCTAAAGCCGTAACGGGGCCATTGAGGTGGGTATTCTGGTCAGTAGTTAATTGCGGAAGGGATAGGGAGGCCAAAAAACGGGTTTTCACATCGGTGTGTTCACCCTCCACAGAGTATAGCTCTTCATAAAACCTCTGAAATGTAGCCATAATACCCGGGGTACATAGTGCCGTTATCTGTTTGGCTGGGCGCGAGGCCCAGATTAAGTTGGCCATCATTTCCCCCGCCTTGTTGCCATGTTGATAAAGACAAAATTGGTAATATCGTATACTTTTTTTCCCCTTTGATGTAGTAAGGTGTTTAATGTGGATTGAGCAGTCCATAATGCCATCCGGTTAACTGCTGTGGGGGGTTCTGAGATATGTCTGTTTTGCCTTCTAAAAGGACTCTGTCAGGGAGAGCAGGCGCTTGTCCATCATTTTGCTACGATATGCCAAGTAAGATATGATATCACCCCTGAGTACAGCTTTCGCCGTGTACCAATACAGAATGGGATCTCCCACATGCTCTTTATTGGACTGAGAATAAGCTAACCATTTCGCTCATAAGAAGGCTTGAAAATGTACATCCTCTGCCAGAAAGTAGGGATAGCACCAGATGCTATGCAGTGTAGGCATCACCGGCCCCTTAAGATCCAGCCATATAGGGGCATTTTATTTTTATTTTTTTTATTTAACAGGTTTTATTAACCATTGTTTAGTTGCCACTTTCACAACGGTTTACAAACTTTAAGAAAATAAATACATCATTATTATAATAACATTAAAAGACATAAGACAAAAAACAGTCTTAGCACAGGTTATTAACAATAAAAGTAACAGATAAAAGATAAAACAATTAAAAGGTAAAAGATAAAACACTGAAATTAATTTCATGCATCTATACTGTAGGTCTTTTTAAATAACCATGTTTTCAGGTTTCACTTAAATATCTTAAAGTCTGATTGTAGTCTCAATTTGGTTGGCATTTCATTCCACAGTTTTGGGCCTGCTAATGATATTTCTCTCTCCCACACTGATGTTAGTTTGGCTGTGTTAACAGATGGAATGGACAGTAAACCCTTATTTGCCGATCTTAAATTTCTCTGCGGCGTATGAAAACGTATTGCAGCTTTCAGCCAATCATTTTTTTCTCCAAAGATTATTTTGTGTAGATTACATAAGGTCTTAAATTGTATGCGTGATTCTATTGGAAGCCAATGTAGTGCCATCAAAACCAGTGTTATATGTTCATCTCTTCTTTTTCCCATTAATATTCTTGCTGCACTATTCTGCAGTAGTTGAAGTGGCCTGAGTGTTGATACGGGAAGCCCCAAGAGCAAAGTATTGCAATAATCAGTACCTGCAAAGATTATAAAACTGGCATGGTCTGAAATGCTAATTTCAGCCATGCCAGCATCTCCCACCTGAGAAAAGGCATTTGCGCTCAGGAACAGGTAGTCAAGCCTGGAATGGGAAGCATGCGCCCTAGACATATGGGTGAAATCCCCCTCTGTAAGATGCAGAGTACGCCACACATCTATCAAATGTAATGAGTGCTCAAGCAGCGCAATACCCTTACCGGGTTGCCGAATCCCGGCCGCCCCACTAGAGGAGTCTAGCACTGGATCTTGAAGTCACTGCATTGAAGTCACCCCCTACAATCAATGTACGGTCCATTTGGGGTAGCAACTTGCCTTAGATTTCCTGAAAAAAGGATGGCGTGTAGGTGTTAGGAACATAAATATTACATAGGACCACTGACTTCTGATCCAATTCTGCTAGAAGGATAATATAGAGCCCATGCGGGTCTTTCAATTCTTGTTGGATGGGCACCCTCTTATGGATGAGTATAGCGTCCCCTGCTGACTGCGTGGAGACAGTAGCATTGTGTACAGTACCCACCCAACCTTGGCGCAGTTTTCTATGTTCCTGATCTAAGAGATGCGTCTCCTGTAGGAAAGCAAGGCGGAAAAAAATCTTAGTGCGCTTAATAGGAGAGCGTGTGACCCCCACATTCCATAACACTATCCTAGTTGTCAATACCATTCCCACCAAGTGCCATAGATGAGAGAAAGAGAGTCACCACATTCGTCACAGTGAGGCAGTGCCCTCCCAGCTGGAGCACCCCTCACAAACCATTTACCCCATTTCAGAGGTACCTGCAGAATGACACCATAGTAGGTCCCCAGTACAACAATCAGTATCCACCAAGAGATCCCCCGAATCCAACCATTACCCCCCCCCCCCCCCCCCCTCATCCCACTCCCCCCTTCCCCACACCTTTTGTACCCTCTCTAATACTTTATACTCGCTGACCTAGGGGCAGCAAGAGGAGATCACCTCAACACGACCCAAACCAACCCCCCACCCCCACCCACCCCCCCATCCGCGCCCATCCAAAGTAATTTTAAAATATTGAAAATGAAAAGGGACAGTGAACAACATCCAGGTACACTTTCAAATGGGAAAAATGTCTACACCCTGAGCTAAAAAAATCCACAAAGCACAGGAATGACTGAAGGTGGCTGAAAAGTCACTATAAGCGAACAAACTGTATGATGGGCAGCGAGGACACGTTCATGGCTTGTATACCGCCAACGGTACCAGTGCACCCCAAGTGTTTCAGAAAAGCAACAGAGAGAGGTGGAATTTCCCGTGCACCCCTACTGACATACTTGTAAGTTAAGGGACTAACATGAAGAAAAACCTGTCCCAAAAGTGCCAAAGAAGGTCCAGTTTAACAGCAAAAAAAAAACCCCAGCAAACCAAGGCCCATGCCACAAAACCGCACTATCTCCAGCTACACTGCAGCTGAAAACATGCGCGAAAGAGAGGCGTCCTGCCCCCACATAGGGATCAAAGATGAGTCGCCATTGCCAGCCTCTTAGATATCGCCGTCTGGGCCATGCTGTGCAGGCGAGGGTGGTCCCGCAGGAAGGGAGCCAATATTTATTTATTTACGATTTTTATATACCGATGTTCATTTCAAAAAGAGATATCACATCGGTTTACAATAAGGTACAATAGGTAATTCACTATCCCCTAAAAGGGCTTACAATCTAAAATTTTTGTACCTGAGGCTAAGAGATTACAAAAATAAAATCATCAAAATCAAAGTTCTTAACAATTAAGCAAAAGGTATAAACAAGGAGCATATTAAACAAATAACACAAAGGGGTGCACAAAGGGGAGTTGTTGGATGTTCGTAAGCCAGCGGATTGTTTGGACCAGCACTTTAGCTGGATAGAAAAGCACTGCCCGCTGACCCTTTGCAAAAAGCTGGGAGCAGTATGGGGCCAGGATACGATGCTGTGCAGATAAGGATGCCAAAAAGTCCTGGAAAATGAGAATTTTTTTATTTTCATAAAGCAGTGCTGCACCCTGCCTGGCTGCCCGGAGGATCTCAGTCTTATCGGCAAAATTCAGTAATTTAGCGATTACCACCCTCGGCTTATCGCTATCAGCGCGTTTGGGTCCTAGCCGATGGGCCCTTTCCACCCTGAGGGGGCTGTGGGTATCCGACAGCTGTAACTGAGCTTTCAGCCACCGCTCCAGGAATCGTGGCAGGTTATTCTCTTCAAGGGCTTCAGGCAGCCCCACAAATCTCAAGTTGGAGCGCCGAGCCCGGTTTTCTAAATCCTCCAACTTAGCTGATTGCCTCGTTACTGCCTCCTTCAGAGCTGCAATCTCAGCTTGGGCAGTCTGGAGGCCATCTTGGTTGGCCGAAACGCGCGCTTCTACCTCTACAAATCGCTTTTCGTACCCCGCCATACCTCCCTGAAGCTTGTTAAGCTATGCCGAGATCTTTTGCAGTTATGGTGTTAGGGCCGCTATAACCGCCGCCGTCATCTCAGCGGGGCCTGCGGGCTGCCCGCTTCCTGTTTCCGTCATTCCCGGGCTCTCCTCTGCTGTCTGTTCGGGTGGGCGGGCCTTGTCTCTGTCCTTATCTTTTTTAGCGGTGCGGGTGGCCATCACGACCCTTCAACTCCCCAAGGCGCTGTAGCTGCTCTTGCAGGACGTCTTCGCTGCAGGTTTCGGCTTTTTGGGAGCTCAGGATGGGTTTGGATGGGGGGAAGGCTCAGAGAAGGAAGCTCACATCCTCTCCCTTCAGCGTGTCACATGATCTCCCCTCTAGTGGCTTCCATTTTCCATAATAAATGAAACTCTCTAATTCTATTAGTCTGTCTTGGATAGACTGTTAGCTCTACAGAGCAGGGACTGTCTCTTATATGTATCTGCACAGTAATGCATATATCTAGGAACACTATAAAAATGATAAGTAGTATTAGCAAATCCAAGCACAAAGTGAATTGCATTTCAGGTACATTATGTATTTTCCTGCCCCAGAGGGCTTACAATCTAAGGGGTAGATTTTAAAAGGTGGGCACGCTACCCAGCGTGCACACATGTACACCCAATTTTATAACTTGCGTGCGCAGGCGCGTGCAAGTTATAAAATCGGGGGTTGGCGCACACAAGGGGGTGCACAATTGTGCACCTTGCGTAAGCTGAGCCTGCGCCAAGCCGTGCTGCCTTCCCCCGTTCCCTACCCCCACCCCACCTTCCCTTACCCCCCTACCTTTTTCTTTTTTTTTTTTTTTTCTTGTTTTAAAACTTACTTCCGCCCTGGGGCGGAAGTAAGTTTGCGTGCACCGGCCGACTGCCAGTGTGAGATCCCCGCACAGCGGAAAATGGCCGCTGTGCCAGGAGCCTCTGACCTCACCCCCGCCCTACCACTGGACTGCCTCACCCACGCCCACCCCTTCCTGCCCCTTTAATAAAGCCCCAGGACTTACACACATCCCGGGACTTTATGAGCGTCGCCGGGCCTTTTGAAAATAGGCCTGGTGACGCTCATAAAGTCCCCATTCTGTATCTATGGGAAAATGCTTCGTAAAGCAGACCCTAAGTTTGTACATGAGGTAATAGATGATGAAGTGACTTGCCCAAGGAGTATCAGTGGGGGAAGCAGGATTTGAACCCTAGCTTCTCTGGTTCTCAGCCTGCTGGACTACTAGGCTTCTTCTCCACTCCATGTTTTTCATATTGTTTCCTATGGTTGTCTTCTACAGCCGGGAATTACATCTCAGAGACAGGAAGGTGATATTCTGGTGTGATAAGCTCCCTGTCGTACAGGTTATCAATCAACAATCAGCCCTATGTGCAAAATTATCCAAGTTTTTAAGGATTTTCATGAAAATGCCTACAGTTAATCTTGGCAGCATGGCCAAAGCACATTCCTAGTGTTCTGAATGGTAATGTTGACCTTATCTCTTTCTCTCTCTCTCTCCCTCTCTCGTTCTATGTTGTCTCTTTTCAGGAAACTGGTACTGCAAGCAGACAGTAGGCAGCAGCAATAGCAGTGGAACTGTGCGGGTTCTGAATCAATCTGTCATCCACAGAATGGGCATCATACAGGTATGGCTATAGAAGGCTCAAGGAAATTTGCAAAATTTGATTGAAATCACTGGGCTGTATCAAACAACTTTAAAATGAATTACAAACAGAAGTCATTAGACTTGCGTTTTGAGGATGCTAGATGATGGCTCATAAATTTTGACTCTATCACTAATAGGAAACAATTAAAAATGAATGTTGACAAAAGTACAACATCCTGTTAAAAATATAGATATGATAATTTCTTAGCATTGTTTGTGGTTTATTTTAGACAAAATGGTGGTTTCTGCTTGCAGGAAAGGTGCATCTATGACAGGATGCTGGGTTCAGTGGACCTTTGGCACATCTTCTGTTCTTATGAATTTCTTATCTGATGTATCTGCAATCATAGCTAATGGTAAAAATGTGGGCTGTATTGAGTAAAAATGCTTTTCTGAGAATGTGACTGTTGATTTGGCAGTATGTTTGTGGTCAGTTGCTCACTTCCCCGATTGACTTACTGCCTAGTTAAAATTACTGGCTAAAACAAGGCACTGCAGAAAGTAACACAGACTGTCATTTACTGGCATGCATGGATGCCACACAAGAAAGAAACTACAGAGAGGTATAAAATATTGAAGGGCCAGTGGCTCATAACTATTTATAGTTTTATATGCACTTTGGTCTAGTTATTTTACTTTAAAGTAATGTGGCTACCATGTTTGTCCACTTGAACACATAGAATTAAAGGTTTACAAATACGTTGGAGGTGATACTTTTTTTTATTGGATTGAAGTAATACATTTATAAATAGCTTTCAAGGGCTACGCTCACTTCCTCAGATCAATGCAAAGCAAATATTGAGGCAGATATTAAGGATTAACAATTTTATGGCAATCAAATTAAAAGAATGTCATTATACAATACAAGGAAATATAGGCCTAGAAACAAAACAAAATCAGAATTATAAGAAAAATCAATTATTCATATATGCAAAATAGAAAAAGTTTCTTCTTGCTATCTAGTTAATGTATGTTAAACTGTTGCTTATACAGCAGCCCAAACTACCTGTTTTCCATAGGGATGTGAATCGTTTTTCAACGATTAAAATTATCGTCCGATAATGTTTATATCGTCTTAAATCGTTATAGAACACGATACAATAGAAATTCTAACGATTTATCGTTAAAAATCGTTAAATCGTGTTAGTGCGCACTAACTCGAGTTAGTGCGCACTAACTCCCCGTTAGTGCGCACTAACTCGATTTAGTGCGCACTAACTGAAAATGATACAAATAAACACTTTCCAGGTCACTGAAGGTCAGTTAGGAATGAATATGTGTTCCTATTGGCTGGCTGCCCTCTTATCTATTGATGTTACCAAGGTTACCACTGAGGTGATGGTTGGGGGGATGGGAAATGGAACTGGAAACTAACGAACACCAACAGAAAATGAAACAAAGTGTTCACACTTCCCAGGTCAGTAAAGGTCACTTAGGAATGAATATGTATGTATGTATTCCTATTGGCTGGCTGTGCTCTTATCTATTGATGTTACCAATATGGTTGGGGGGATGTGAAATGGAAACAGTTGGAAGCTTGACAAAAAAAGTAATGTAATGATCAGCACTCACCTGACTAGAACTTGTTTGTTTATTATTTTTGTTAGCAGGCACCTGAAATGCTAGTGCATGTTGAATTTGCCAATCACTGTGCATTTTAGAAAGGTGGTCCTGGCTGGAACTGTACACAGTTCAAATATATGTAATTGATTGTTGGTAAGTGTATTTTTTAAGTAGCCACACTGGCACCAGTATGTTTACTTTTCCTCCTACTTAACTCACTAGCTCAGCTTTGTAAGAAGGGCTTCTCTGCTTGTGTGTTGTTTTTGTTTGGTGTGAGGAGAGCAGAAACATCAGATCTTTATTCAATCTACTACAGTCATCTCTTACAGTGCCCTATCCCTATTAATACCAGGAGTGTTGTGATCTTCCTGCACACAGTGCCCTAACCCTGATACCAGTCTGAGACAGCTCCCTCCCTGCATTACTAGTGAGAGGCTGGCTTCACAGACAGGGGGGAGCTGCCTGACCCTCACTCCTGACTTCCCCCATGTCCCAGCTAGTGAATGGGTGTGTGGGTGAGGGGGGGGGGGGGAGGATGGTGAAGTCTGAGACAAGCTTCCCTCCCTGCATTACTAGTGAGAGGCTGGCTTCACAGACAGGGGGGAGCTGCCTGACCCTCACTCCTGACTTCCCCCATGTCCCAGCTAGTGAATGGTGTATGGGTGAGGGGGGGGGGGGGGAGGATGGTGAAGTCTGAGACAGCGCCCTCCCTGCATTACTAGTGAGAGGCTGGCTTCACAGACAGGGGGGAGCTGCCTGACCCTCACTCCTGACTTCCCCCATGTCCCAGCTAGTGAATGGTGTGTGGGTGAGGGGGGGGGGGGGAGGATGGTGAAGTCTGAGACAGCTCCCTCCCTGCATTACTAGTGAGAGGCTGGCTTCACAGACAGGGGGGAGCTGCCTGACCCTCACTCCTGACTTCCCCCATGTCCCAGCTAGTGAATGGTGTGTGGGTGAGGGGGGGGGGAGGATGGTGAAGTCTGAGACAGCTCCCTCCCTGCATTACTAGTGAGAGGCTGGCTTCACAGACAGGGGGGAGCTGCCTGACCCTCACTCCTGAGTTCCCCCATGTCCCAGCTAGTGAATGGTGTGTGGGTGAGGGGGGGGGGGAGGATGGTGAAGTCTGAGACAGCTCCCTCCCTGCATTACTAGTGAGAGGCTGGCTTCACAGACAGGGGGGAGCTGCCTGACCCTCACTCCTGACTTCCCCCATGTCCCAGCTAGTGAATGGTGTGTGGGTGAGGGGGGGGTGGTGGATGGTGAAGTCTGAGACAGCTCCCTCCCTGCATTACTAGTGAGAGGCTGGCTTCACAGACAGGGGGGAGCTGCCTGACCCTCACTCCTGACTTCCCCCATGTCCCAGCTAGTGAATGGTGTGTGGGTGAGGGGGGGGGGGGAGGATGGTGAAGTCTGAGACAGCTCCCTCCCTGCATTACTAGTGAGAGGCTGGCTTCACAGACAGGGGGGAGCTGCCTGACCCTCACTCCTGACTTCCCCCATGTCCCAGCTAGTGAATGGTGTGTGGGTGAGGGGGGGGGGGGGGAGGATGGTGAAGTCTGAGACAGCTCCCTCCCTGCATTACTAGTGAGAGGCTGGCTTCACAGACAGGGGGGAGCTGCCTGACCCTCACTCCTGACTTCCCCCATGTCCCAGCTAGTGAATGGTGTGTGGGTGAGGGGGGGGGGGAGGATGGTGAAGTCTGAGACAGCTCCCTCCCTGCATTACTAGTGAGAGGCTGGCTTCACAGACAGGGGGGAGCTGCCTGACCCTCACTCCTGACTTCCCCCATGTCCCAGCTAGTGAATGGTGTGTGGGTGAGGGGGGGGGGAGGATGGTGAAGTCTGAGACAGCTCCCTCCCTGCATTACTAGTGAGAGGCTGGCTTCACAGACAGGGGGGAGCTGCCTGACCCTCACTCCTGACTTCCCCCATGTCCCATCTAGTGAATGGTGTGTGGGTGAGGGGGGGGGGGAGGATGGTGAAGTCTGAGACAGCTCCCTCCCTGCATTACTAGTGAGAGGCTGGCTTCACAGACAGGGGGGAGCTGCCTGACCCTCACTCCTGACTTCCCCCATGTCCCAGCTAGTGAATGGTGTGTGGGTGAGGGGGGGGGGGGTGGATGGTGAAGTCTGAGACAGCTCCCTCCCTGCATTACTAGTGAGAGGCTGGCTTCACAGACAGGGGGGAGCTGCCTGACCCTCACTCCTGACTTCCCCCATGTCCCAGCTAGTGAATGGTGTGTGGGTGAGGGGGGGGGGGAGGATGTTGAAGTCTGAGACAGCTCCCTCCCTGCATTACTAGTGAGAGGCTGGCTTCACAGACAGGGGGGAGCTGCCTGACCCTCACTCCTGACTTCCCCCATGTCCCAGCTAATGAATGGTGTGTGGGTGAGGGGGGGGGGGGAGGATGGTGAAGTCTGAGACAGCCCCCTCCCTGCATTACTAGTGAGAGGCTGGCTTCACAGACAGGGGGGAGCTGCCTGACCCTCACTCCTGACTTCCCCCATGTCCCAGCTAGTGAATGGTGTGTGGGTGAGGGGGGGGGGGTGGATGGTGAAGTCTGAGACAGCTCCCTCCCTGCATTACTAGTGAGAGGGCTGGCTTCACAGACAGGGGGGAGCTGCCTGACCCTCACTCCTGACTTCCCCCATGTCCCAGCTAGTGAATGGTGTGTGGGTGAGGGGGGGGGGGAGGATGGTGAAGTCTGAGACAGCTCCCTCCCTGCATTACTAGTGAGAGGCTGGCTTCACAGACAGGGGGGAGCTGCCTGACCCTCACTCCTCCGGGGTATTGTGATCTTCCTGCACACAGTGCCCTATCCCTGATACCAGGGGTGTTGTGATCTTCCTGCATGCAGTGCCCTATCCCTATTAATACCAGGAGTGTTGTGATCTTCCTGCATGCAGTGCCCTATCCCTATTAATACCAGGAGTGTTGTGATCTTCCTGCATGCAGTGCCCTATCCCTGATACCGGGATGTGTGCAAGAAGATCACAACACCCCCGGTATCAGGAATAGGGCACTGTGTGCAGGAAGATCACAACACCCCCAGTATCAGGAATAGGGCACTGTGTGCAGGAAGATCACAACACCCCTGGTATTAGGGATAGGGCACTGTGTGCAGGAAGATCACAACACTCCTGGTATTAATAGGGATAGGGCACTGTGTGCAGGAAGATCACAATACCCCTGGTATCAGGGTTAGGGCACAAGTTCTAGTCACATTGACTGATCACATTACTTGTTTTGTCAAGTTACCAACTGTTTCCATTTCCCATCCCCCATATACTGTCAGTAGGAAACTTGGTAACATGAATAAATAAGAGGGCAGCCAATAGGAATACATATTCATTCCTAAACTGACCTTAACTGACCTGAAAAGTGTCAAATTGTATCATTTTCAGTTAGTGCGCACTAACTCCCAGTTAGTGCGCACTAACTCCCGTTAGTGCGCACTAATCGGAAAAAACGATTTTTAACGATTTTTCAACTAAAAAATCGTGCCTAAGACGATTTTCTTGCCCTGCCACACGATTTCTATCGTTAAGACGATATGGAAAACGATTCACATCCCTAGTTTTCCATCTGTTTCTCACGTCACAGCTGAAATCTCAAGCAAGGCATATCTAGACTCAGACGCCCTACTCTTCTGATAGATCTTGTCAGAAATCAGAAGGAGAGCACTTGTGCAAGGAGAAGGAAGAGAAAATCAGTGAGAAAAGGGGAGAGAGGGAATAGAGCCACAGAAGAATCAGTAAAAGACAAAGAAGGGTAGAAAAATGGTAGAAATGGGGAAAGAGAGGAGTTATTGGAGGGGATCTCGATTGTATATACACAGAGGCACAAGCAAATGTGAAAAACTAGGTCATGTGTTCTGGCATGGTGTCAAGAGAAAACAACCCTTTAGTAATAACAAAAAGGTTAATGAAAAATAAGAGGGACTTTTTGAGAGTAGCATCATCACAAGCACATGAAGATGGATTTATTTTTTCATCACTGTACTTGTGTAAGTACTTACATCCCAGTTCAAGGGGAGAGCATTTAGTACTCTCTACTTTCAGTACATGAATATAAGAAAAAGGGAACTGTCTTGCTGGATCACAGCAATGATCCATCAAGCCCAGCATCCTGTCTGCAAGAATGGCCATTTGGAGCCATGTGGAAGTAACTACCAGATCCCAATAGGGAAGTCTCTTCCATATTTATTTATTTAGATTCCACTTTCAGGACGTTTCAAAGCAGATTATATTCATATTACATACTCCCAGAAGAGATGGAGACACCAAAGTCTATCTGGTACATAATTCTTCATAGATTTATCTTCCAGAAAATTGGACAGACCTTTCATAAACTTAGCTATATTAATATCCTTGACTACATTCTCTGGCAACAAGTTCCATAGCTTAATTGTGGCATAGGGAAATAAGTCCCACGCTGAAATCGGCACAATTTTTCACCGCATATTTTAGCGCGTGCAGCAAAAGCAGGCGCCTTCAACGGGGTGTATTAAGGGGATGGCATGCAAATGACATACGCCCAGAAAATCCCTGCAAATCAAAATATCTGCACGGATATGCACAGTACAGCGTGCGCTGAAGGCCCTATGAAAATAATTGTGCATAAACCTGCATTAATTTGGTGGCTCATGACTAATTCTCAGTTGAAAGCCTTCCTCTTTCATAAGACAGTAGTGAGTTAGTGGTCCGGGAGTGGGGCTGAAGGTGGGTAGAGTAATGTCGAACCTCTTCATGATCCATCACTGATCGCGTGGGAGCTATAATGGTGGGTGCCGGTGAGCAGGGAAAATGCTGCAGAGATTTGGAAGGGGCTACAAAAGCATTTAGCATTTCTGACATGTGCCTGTTCCCTCTCCGACCTCTCTTCTGACTTCTACTGTTTAATTTTTCAACCTCCAAACAGCTCTTAAACTTAATTCCTCCACTGATCCAAGTGCTAAAAAACTGCTTAAAAAAACATGCACTAACGCTGGCAAGCTCTCTGTATTGTCCACAAATAGTTAATTGTCTCCTTTGCATGGTATTACATGGACTCACACTCAACCAGCCGCAGCTTTTTAAGTGGGTTTGTGTGTGTGTTTTTTTCCGCGATAACCACGTTATTACATAGATGCATAAAATTAGCACAGGAAAACACACTAATCTCGTGTGCAAAAGCCTGCGGCAGGTCTACATCGGCCCCCAAAAGAGCTCTTTCTCATTCAGAAATTGATCTAAAATGCCACATTGATCTATAACCCTACCTGCCCTTAACAGGTAGGAACATATCACTGTGGCCATCACACAAGAGAGCAGTAGCAAGTAATTTGCTCCACTCCTACACCCCGGGTCTTCAACTAGGGCCCACTAGAGGGCATCCTAAGGGGGGGGTCTCTACTCTAGCACCCAGCCCCTCATCAGGGGCATAGCCTCCATAATGCACAGTGGTTCATAGACTCCATCAACTTACAATCGTGGTGTTCCACGCACCACTAACCTAAGGCTCCAAGCAGCTTGTGGCAATCTTCTGCTGGATGCTTTCTTGCTCTTAGTTTCACCCTCCTCCTGAAACGTGATAAGGTTTCTCGCTACAACAATCAGCTTCCTTCATTTTCCCTTAGGTGGCAGATGCTCCTGTAGAAGTGTTCAAGCTGCAACAAATAGCATTCCTGGCATGCCACTCAGTTTCCCACCACTATTTGCATCCCACACTCTCAGCTTGGTGGGGCCAGCTCCTCGTTGCAGGCTGCAGCCAGTATCTTCACTTTCCCTTCATCATGTGTGAACACTCCCATGGTCCCGCTTGACTCCTTTTAGGTGCTGAGGGCTGCCGGTAGCGACATCCTTGTCTCAGCCCCTTAGCTGCCGCTGCAGCTCTGCATTGCACCACTATTGTCACTGCTTCCCTCTCTCAGGCCTCGACTCATCGTTGTGCTGCTCTGGCCCCAGGCTGGAGTCATTGGCACCCAACGATTCCTCTTCTACTACCGACTGCCACAGCAAGACCAGGGCCAGGAAAAGAATATTTTGAAATTAAAAAAATAAAGGAAATGGAAACCACCTTGGCAAGCGTGAATGGTGGTAAACAAGCATGTAGTGCACTGTAGTGACCCCTTTTTTCTCCCTCCCCTGCCCCCCCCCCCTCTTTTTCACCCTCTCTGAGTAGTATCCCCTTGACCCTCTTGCTCTCCCCTCCTTGCTCTCTTCAAGCCTATTGCTAGGCTGTTTTGTGGACATGCCTAGCCATGAGGGGAATAGGGCAGGTCCTAGCTGGATAACCTAACAAGCCCAACCAGCAGAGCCTGGAACAGCATAGGGGTTTAAGGATGGCTTGTACCACTAAAATGTTGGCACCCAGCTCCCTGATGAGATGCACTGGTGCCACCCCAAGCCTGGTGCTCCAAGTAGTAGCCCAGGGGTGAGCAAACGTTTTGAGTCTCGGCCCCCCCTTCCATCCATACAATTTGTTGGGCCCTCCCATCACCAAAGTTGGATATATATGTATATATACATTGCCTAAATTCTATTAGTTACTATAGATATATACACATATATGTATGTATGTCAAAGTCTCTCATCAACCAATCAGCTGTTGAACCGTTTAGCAAATAGGCAATCACGCTGCCAGCCAGAAGCTCAAAATTCCAGTTTTGATTCACTTCAGGATGCTGATAGGATCAATCAGATGCACACAAACACAAAGAGAGGCAGATACCACACTACATCCAGACAGGAACCTCACAGTAACAGCAGCACAAACTCCTTCTACTGCCAGACACATTATAAACTAATACAAAACCCTACAAAAATACCACTCAAAATCTATACAGTAAACTTATAAAAGTAGTTACACCAAGAACTCAAACAAAAATCCTATCTGTGAAAAAGCAGCACTGTAAATATTACACTGAATCCCAGAATCCCAAAACACCACCTACACGGGAAACAAAACCCGATAGCTATGGATCCCTAGACAGACACTACACACTAACAAATTCTCTCACCTTGGTAACATGCACAGAGAAGAGACAGAACCTCACCAAATACAAACTAAAGGATCACAAATTCGAACTAGCAATATGCATACAAAAACTCAACTGGAAACTCCAAGAAGCTAGACTGACTACAAGGTAACAATGACAGAACCACCATTCCTCATAAAACAATAAAACCAAGAAACATAAAGCATCAATTAAAATAGTAGAACCATACTAATAAAAGAATAAATATTTCAAAACAAAACAACATCTTTTAAAGTCATATACATTTTTTTTTAAATTTCCCAAGCACCCATAAAATATTTCAAAACAGCACACATATCAAATAATGCCCAATAATACCTGGGAACTTGATTTCCAATCACCCTGAGATTGTCAAGGATAAGGGGACCACACAAACGTTATCATCTCTCACTCACACGCACACTCTAATGTTCAATCTCTCTCACACATACATATACATACATGCTCTCATACATACCCACACACTCTTATACACAGGCACTGTCCCTCCCCCCCCCCCCCATGAACACAAAAGCTCTTACTCCCCCAGATTCCCTCATACCCACACTAACCCCTAGGCAGGAATCCACACACAGAGAGATCATTCCCCAGCAGGGTCGGTGCTAGCTTTATTGTTGCCCTGTGTGAAAGTGCCTGTCCCGGACCTATCAAATAAAGCCCAGCTCCATCCTGCATTCTATATTTTTAAAAACTGACATGCTTTTAACTGTTCTGGTACAAAAAAAAAACCAAGACAATCCTTATTATATTTGAGGATACATTTGCAGGGATATCGCAAGGAAAAGGATACCGCGATGTCTCGGATTTCCTGGTGCAAGGTCAGGAATCCTGCCTTCGTTCCTGAGTGATTCAAGAAAGATCTGGAAAAATCCTCACCTTCTGACCCAGAAACAAAGCATTCAGATTTTTTTTTAATAACTTTTCATAAAAAAAAACTCAAATCATATTCTGTGAAAAAAGAAACTAATAAAGTAGCTCATTCAGAGACTTCATAGTTTGAGGTTTCAAGGAAGGCAGTCAAAGTACCATCCAAAGCCTGAGATTGAGGTTCATCCTATTGGTATGACTAATTTGCCATTGCTGTACCCCGGTCTTTTCAGGTTGTCTTTTTCCTAAGAAATGATTTTCTTTATAATTTCTCCTTTTTTTTTTGCCCCTTCTCCTCATCCCCAGATATAGGGCCGGATTTTCAAAAGGTCACACGCGTAAATTCGGAGGATTTACGCACGTAAGCGGCATTACGTGCGCCAGGCCTATTTTCAAAAGGCCCGGTGACGTGTGTAAAGCCCCGGGATTGATGCCTGTGAGCTTGCATGCCCTCACAGACCTTGTGGCAGCCCTGCCCTTTTGGGTTTCCTATTTCTAGGGAAGCATGTGCAAGGGTCTGGTCCACTGCAGGGCTCTGTATTGACTCGGTACCTTTAAGGTTTGGCACCAGAGGCAGTTGCCTATGGTGCCTAAATCAAAATCCAGGTCTGTGTCTCTCTTTAGAATCTAATGGCAGCTGGACCTCTGAAGAAAGATAAGCCTCAGAAAATAGCATCATTGCAGCACAATTCTCTACAGTACTGCTGCTTTGGCTATCAGGACCACGATTATATAAATAGGCCCAACTGGATCGAGTACAACAGGATCTGGTACAATGCAAACTCTCCCTTTCTGCTTGGATATTGAAAAGGTTAGGTTTTCATAAAAAGTCCTCCTGAATGCAACTACTGAGTCAGCTCCACCTTGCTGTGGTCATATTCAGTGACACTGACTGGCTAGTTCTAAATAGTGCCATGTGTAGATTGTCATCATCATCATCCACAATGACTTGTATAGCTTAATTTTATTTTTTGTGCCAATATAGCTTTGTGCCAATATAGTTGTATTTCATGTACTAGTATACTCTTTACACTATATCATATGTAGAGACTTCTAAACCAATTTCTATTTGGGAGAACACCGGATGACAGTGTGGGCAGTTAACTCCTTCCCAGTACTGGGTAGCATTTGGCTGGCTATCCCAGGGTGGGGAACAGTCTCTCACAGGGCATGGACTGGAAACAGAATCTCGTGTAAGGCCAAACTGGCTAAAGACATTTCTAAACACAGTCCATAAACTTCACTGTCCAAACAGTATTTGTGCTCCAGAAAAAGAAAGCTTTATTTGTAAACACAGAAGAATCAGTAGCCAAATTATCAAGTTTGAATCATAGTCCATTTCCCTATCCACTTTACTCGCCATCTTGGTCAGATCACAGTAAATTAGAGTCTAAAATTCTTGGGCTGCAAGGCTACTCCCAGAAGATTAGGGAAATCCTGGTTTACCTTCCCTGTGATCAGGCTGTGCAGAAGCTCTTCTCAGCATACAGGACCAGGTTCAGCTTCACACAATTTCTAGATGTTCCCATTTCTTCACCGGGAGCCCATTCAACCCCACATCACTCTCCTCACTTCTTTGCTCACTGTCTCTTTGCCTCCATTAAGGACCCAAGGAGGGGGGGGGGGGGGGGTTGTCCTGGATAGATGTCTCCTTCAACACAGAAGTCTCAAAAGTCTACTCACTCTTTAGAAGTCGTTTGGATTTCAGACACTTCATTCCAGAGCAGCTCCAGAGGCAGGGCATCCCCCAGGTCTGTTGGAGTCAGTGCTAGTCAAGCCCTGTGATGAAATAGCTGGCTGGTGTCTTCCCTCCAACACAGTTCCTCAGAAAAATCTCCTAAGCACAAACCTCTTCTTTTTCTTCCAATAATTCTTCACCTCTGCTGCACTTGTATAGTTCAAGACTTCTGATGATCTTTCATTCCACCACTATCACCATTCCTGGGAACTTTTGATTTCAAGACATCCTGAAATTGTCGTGTGTGTGTGTGTGTGTGTGTGTGTGTGTGTGGGAGGGGGGGGGGGTTGCAAGCAGCATACACACTCTCTCACACTAGCACACTTGCATGTTCACTCATACACATACACACTCATTCTCGTACACCCACTCACCTCTCGTCTACACACACATGCACTCACACACACACACACACGTGCTCCACACACACACATACACACACTCCTCTCCCTTTTCCACACACATGCATTCACTCCTTTACCTTTTCCGCACTCACTTCTCTCTCTTTTCCACACACACTGACCTTCCCTTTTCCACACACACACAGGCACAATCATTCACTTCTTCCCCTCCTCCACACACACACATGCACTCTTAATTTCTCTTCTCACCTTGATCCTCATTTCCCCAGGCCTGAAGGACAAGCACTCCACTTTCTCCTCCTTCTGCAGCTTCGAGCACGCTCTGCCCTTGTTTCATTTCCATGTGTGGCCCAATGCTGCTTGTCGCTACTCTTCCTGTGTCTGCATTTTCTTGTTCCCTGTGGGGTAGGGCTACGTTCCTGCTCATCTTGCTACTGTTACACAGCCCCGTACTTCTCCTTGTCCTCCTGCATCATGGCTGCTGATGCTTCTCCTCCTTTGGGCACACACTGCTCCAGCCATTTTTAACTCTGGCCTTCTGCAGCAGAGACCCGGCAATTCGATCAGAATTCCGGAGTCTCCAGGCCAAATCCAGAGAGTTCCCAGGTATATCTAACAATCACCCTTATGGTAGTGTTCCTGGGTGAAGCACCAGTAATCCCTCCTTCAGGATGCAGTTGATCCCAGGTCCTTTCTAAGGGAAGGAAAACTCTCCTAAAGAATTTAGTGAAATCAGAGAAAATGCTGAGCCCCAACCGATGAGGAACCCAGCCTAATCAAAAGGAAAACACAAAATCATATCAGTATGCAGGAAAACCCAAAAATAGAAGGGATAGAGAGGATGGAAGAAATTCCCATATCAAAAAAGAAAACCAAAGTCTTTATGGAAGCCTGAGCTCTTAAAAATAATTCCACAAGGTAAAATGGTGGTCTGAGTTTTTATTTCAGAGGAACACGCCATTTACTACCTCCCTGTTGCACAGGTGCACTAAATGGTGCACTGGTCCTGTGTTTTTATGGGGCTTTATTGTTTAGATAGACCTATGCTTTACAGTGTTTTAAAGCTGAAAGTGTAGGTAAATGTACTTTACAATTAGGAAGTTTGTGGTTTGTGTAAACCTGGGCGAAGGATTTTGGTGGGAGGACACTTTGGGGATTCCTTCTTCTAAAGGGATGTCCAGAGGTATTTCTTTTTATAAAGGTTAATAGTTTATCCTATTTCTTGAATTGGGAAAATGCAAGATTGTGTTCTTGGACAGCCCCAGTGAAGGTGTGTGTTGTGTGTGAGTATCAAGCATGAAAGTGAACCAATGGTTGAAATTTTAGGTCTGGTATAAAAATGAGGGTTTGGGTCTTTGAAAGCAGTCACTGAGGAAGTAGTGTTTGGAGTAATAGGAGTCTCTGGAGGGTCCAGGCCACAAGTCTGAGGAAGAAAACATCTTATGGTCTTCCAAAAATGGGAGACAAGAGGTCATCATTGATCCCACCAGGGTTCATATCCATTTACAGAAGATATTGGGAGAAGAACTGTTCAGTATGCACCACTCAGGTACTGTGAGGAGAAAGAGGAGATGTCGGAAAGCCACTGGAGAGGTATGAGATATATGGCTCTGTTTTTTGGAAACATCTACATTGGACTTTCTATCCCACAAAATTCCAACTGTATGGGAGGGAAGTTTCAACTTGCCCTAAACCATGGAGAAGGGAAGAATAAAAAACAAAGACTGAGAAATTGGCTTTAACATCTTCACGATTTAACAGACTTCAAGAAGTCAAAAAAAGTATTAAGATATATGTTTGTAACATCATCACTATTGACCAATCAGGCTGTAAAAATCTTTCCATTTGTTACATAAGAACATAAGAACATAAGAAAATGCCATACTGGGTCAGACCAAGGGTCCATCAAGCCCAGCATCCTGTTTCCAACAGTGGCCAATCCAGGCCATAAGAACCTGGCAAGTACCCAAAAACTAAGTCTATTCCATGTAACCATTGCTAATGGCAGTGGCTATTCTCTAAGTGAACTTAATAGCAGGTAATGGACTTCTCCTCCAAGAACATATCCAATCCTTTTTTAAACACAGCTAAACTAACTGCACGAACCACATTCTCTGCCAACAAATTCCAGAGTTTAATTGTGCGTTGAGTAAAAAAGAACTTTCTCCGATTAGTTTTAAATGTGCCCCATGCTAACTTCATGGAGTGTCCCCTAGTCTTTCTACTATCCGAAAGAGTAAATAACCGATTCACATCTACCCGTTCTAGACCTCTCATGATTTTAAACACCTCTATCATATCCCCCCTCAGTCGTCTCTTCTCCAAGCTGAAAAGTCCTAACCTCTTTAGTCTTTCCTCATAGGGGAGTTGTTCCATTCCCCTTATCATTTTGGTAGCCCTTCTCTGTACCTTCTCCATCGCAATTATATCTTTTTTGAGATGCGGCGACCAGAATTGTACACAGTATTCAAGGTGCGGTCTCACCATGGAGCGATACAGAGGCATTGTTACCTAATGTTTCAGTAAATTACAAGGAGTCTAGTGTAATTTTTGATGTTAATGCCATTTAAACACTCATCGATACTATTGGTAACTGGGTGATCATCAATGCTTTTTACAGGAGCTGTAAGAAGAGCTTCTGGGGACATAAACATTGTACAGGGCCTACAAGATCTGTCTTCTACCCTGCTCAGGTAATCCTGGATAATAACTTGAAGGCAACCATATGGGAAAGTTTAATATCAAATGCTGTATTTGAGATCTGGGCCTTTGGGATTTTTATCCAGGACTATCTGCCCAAGGATTAGTTAAAGCAGGGTGAGCTTGTCTCACACTGCGAAAATAACGGGTGGCAAGAGAGAGAGGCCCTAGTGAAGAAGAAAAACAAAGGGGAGGAATTAGAAAGGAAGGGGGGGGGGGCTAGGTAGGGAGCCAATAGGGTATAGGAATTTTAAAGGCTGACCAGGGATTGGACGAGGAAAGTGCGTCAGTGGGAGCAGCCGTTACTGAGCCTCAATTGGCAGGGAAACGGCCGAGGCAGTAGGCAAGAAGCTTTTCTGTGGAGATTCAGTAGGTTTAAAAACCCCCCCCCAAAAAACCAGCCGTCTTTTAAGTTATTTCTGAATAAATAATAGTTAAGTCACCTAATAGATTAGATCAGGCAGGATATCCTTACTCCTGGTGGGAATTGTGAGTATCAGAGTGAGGTGGGTTTCCCTCCCCCGTGTTCCTCTATCATGTCTAGGAGAGCGAGGGAGCATGGCGGCGTCCCGCTGCGTGGGCAGGAGTTTAGCAGGGAGGAGGCAGTTACCCCCTCCGCATCGCATGTCCTGCTTGCTGCTTCGGCTGCTCCCGGCCAGCTCGCGCGCCGGGGAGGGGCGGGACCGAGGGCGGTTAATTTGGCTTGCGCTAGTGATGCTGCTCAGCCGGCGCCCCAGCACACCGCGTTACCCCCGCCCACCGTATCAGAGTCACAGACGATTATGGCAGCAGATTCGGGGGAGAGCGGCCCCGGGTCTGCCGATGTGGAAATTATCTCGACAGACTTAGAGGATCCGGGATGGGCACCCCCCTCCGAAGCAGCGGATGCTATTTCCCTTAATGCATCTGCCCTGGAATTTAGTTTCCTGTCGGATGGGGCCCCCCCTGTTAGGATAGATTCGCGGGTGCAGGAGGTCGAGGGGGCAGTGTGCCTCCCTGCCAGGAGAGCAGAGCTTTGTAAGGTGAAGGAGTACGGAAAACCGGTGCAGCGCGGCAATAGTTCCAGAGGAATGGCAAGGCAGTTGTCTGCGCCAGCGGGGAGAGGCGCTGTTAGGTTGATGGGTGAGGTAGGAAAAGGGAAGCTGGGGCAGGTTGTTGCACAAGGTGGTTTGTGTAAGAAGGGTAGTAGGAGGGACATAACAGGCACAGGATGGGGAATTCTTAGTGCATGGGATTCAGGTCTAGTAGTGCAGCCCCCCCCCCCCCCCCCCCGTTCACCACAGGTGGGAAGGGGGCAAGTTAATGCCAACAAGTAGGGCAGCAATTATGAGTCAGAGAAGCCAAAGAGAGCTTACTAAGGGGAGACAGGAGACGTTTAGGGCAGAGTTCGGTGAAGGGATGGTGGGGAACTGGATACAGAATATGGGTAAGAGGGATATTGGTAACTTGGGCGCCTCCGAGAGTTTTGGTGGATGGCCGGAAGGGAGGAGGAGGGCGTTTATGACCAGTGGGATGGTGCCCAGCGCAGGCCCGGCCGGGCTCGCAGAGAGTGGCGTGGGGGGGGGGGGGGGGGGGGGTTACAGGAAAGGAGTTTAGGTGTGCAGAGGATCAGAGGGTTTCAATGTGCTTTGGAAAGGGCACAGAGGGACAGAAGGGCTGGGGAGGTTTCATTTCTTCCAGAGGCAGCGGAGGAAGCCAGGCCGGGGACTTCGAGACAAGAAGCCTGGAGAGAGAGGGAGTTCGTGCGTGAGGAGCCAGGTCGTTGATTGCAGCAGCGCCAGGATAGGAGGATGGCTCGATGAAAGCAGTCATGAGAGGGACGTGCATGCAGGCACAGGTGAGAAAGAAAAGGAGGGGAAGCTTAAGAAGGGGATGTCGAAAAGGAAAAGGGAGGTGTCATCATCTAGTTCGTCGTCCAGTTCATCTGACTCATCTGAAGACTCCTCCGATGCGAGTCCCAAATACAAGGAGGTTTTAGGCGTAGGGCCGCAGCATGGGGAGGGTAACTCAGTGAGTGCAACTTTAGCAGAATTATGGGAAGGAGTACCGAGAAAGCTCCATAGGCGCATACGTAAGAGAAAGTATGTGAATATTTTTAGGCTATTGGAAGGGAGGAGAGGAGCTAAGAAGGGTAAGAAGAAGGATAGGAAGAAGAATAAGAAGGCAGGTGGTCCGAAAGTAGGGAAGAACATAGTGAATTGGGTGAGGGGTTTTTTACGCCTGGCTAGCGTGGTAGGGCATTATGATGCATCGCAATACGGAGCATTGCTGTCTTACGCGGACAGCATACTGGGCACGTTCCGGGATTATGAGGGTTGGGCATGGCTCAACTACGATGAAAAATTCCGGGACAAGATGGAGGGTAGTAGAGGCATGTCTTGGGGTTCACAGGATATTAGCTTGTGGCTAACCCAAATGACTTACAAGGGGTTGAAGGGTTCAAAGGTGGTGGGACAAGGGAGCGGTAGTTTTGGAGGAGGGGCTGAGTCAGGAGGGAATAGCGGGATGGGGAGTTCCTTTCGTGTGGGAGGACAGGGTAGTAAAGTCAGTTCCGGAACAAAGCGACAGGAGGAGGGAATGATGTGTGTTGGCGGTTTAACAAAGCTGCCTGCTTATTCCCCGACTGCAAGTTCCAACACGCATGTTCCACTTGCGGAGGAGCTCATTCAGCTGTCAGATGCGCGAAGGGAGCTAGCGGAGCACAGGGTGGGGGAAGCAAAGCGTAAGGATTTGAGTTGCAAAGCTGACTCCCAGGTTTCCTTACATGCAATGGGTTACTGGTTAGGGCAATATCCGGATAGGAGGGTTGCTAGTTTTTTATACGAGGGGTTCAGTAAAGGTTTTGTTATTCCATATATGGGACCAGGAAAAGGGGCAGGGGGTAAGAATGCAAGGTCAGCAAGCACACATGCAGCTGTGGCTAGGGAGAAAATTAGAGCAGAAGTTAAGTTGGGGCGGGTGGCAGGGCAGTTTGGATTGCAGCCATATGTAAATATGCATTTGTCTCCAGTGGCAGACAGCAATATTTAATTTAGATTTGGTATTATGTGATCATTAGAAGTAGTAAATGATTATATTTTGTATGTATTAAATTTTTTTTTAGAATTATATGCTTTTAAATTTTAATATCTCCTGAAGTTTGTATTTGCAAATGAAATTTAGCAAATGCTATTTTCAGTAAATTTCTTCAGGGGGTGAGAACAGGTATGATTCTCCCTTGAAGCTAATAATGCAAAGGTGGGTTGCAATGTAATTATGTTTTGTAGAAAAAAAACCTGATAGTTGAAAGCCTTACATTGCACTTGTTAGCAAGAGCAGCGTTCTAAGAAGAACACTGTGGGATAATTTTGTTGCTTGCCATGAACAGCACAGAAAAACTTTGACCTGCGGTGAATCTGCCGAAGCAAGTTATTATACTAAGCTTCTTCCCAGTCCCCATCAGGTGGAATCTGCTGTACCGAATGCAAATGCTAGGTGACGTAATCAAAGAGGGAATGTGCCTACCGTGGGATGAAGGATTGAGACCGGATATTCTTGCACATGCTCAGTGGCTCACGTCTGCTGCTGCTGAGGCCAGGGAGGACGGAAGGAACTGGCTGCACTATGGCATTCTCCAAACACTTAGCGGACAAGCAGCTACAAGTGTGACAAGCAAAGCCGTGCCGGTGCTTGTGAGTGAAAGGCTGAGCTGCCCGTGCGAAAGGACTCACTGCTGAGACGTGAGCAAGTCTGGCAGGAGCTGCCCCTGTGTGCATTCTGGGCACCTCCACTCTTTGGCTGAGAACTTTAAGAACTTTTAAAACGTGAACAAACATTTATTTAATATTTCTGAAAGCATTTTGTCAACCAAACTCCTGTGGAAATAGAGCCGGAGCGGATTTGGGAGCGTGTCAGCCCGTTGTTTTAAGTTTGTCAATTGGATGTATAAGGACTGTGCATGTGTTCTACATTTTTGGTATCACCGAAAAGTTAATTTTTTTTTTTTTTAATGTCACTAAAGAGAAAACTGGCAAGGCACAACTAGGCTGAACGTTTTACTAAAACATATCATTGATTAAGGACACTTCTGTGAGTAGTTTTTACACTGAAGGAAAACAGTAACAGCAACTGTAGCCCACAGGAGACTTCTTGCCTTGTTTGTAACCGGTGGTGTGTGCCAGCATGGAGAATCAGCAGGCTGCGGGGGGTGAAGACCTCTCCGGTGCCAGGGGTGCGGACAGGAACAGCAAAAGGAAGGCGAATGAGCCGGAAGACAGCAAAAACAAGCCAAAGCTGGTGAGTTGGTCTCCAGCTCCTGCAGAACTGGGCTGACAGGAGAAGGGCGTGGTTATATGGCTGGGGCAGGACCTGAGAGGTGTGGTTGCTGCGTTCGGCTTGACCAGCTAAAAAAATCTGGGTACGTGCGGGATGAAGAGGCCCAGGCATTGTAGGAGAAGTTACTGAGGCCATTGTTGTCAATAGCATCCCTGTAATATTCTTCTCTCTGAAGGATGGATGAATGACAGCAGGTATTAGGAAGGATGGTGAATCCAACTCAGAAACAGGCCTTTGCTGGGAGCTTTCAAAGGAGTGTTACTGACAGTTAAATGCTTAGGAGGTAAATTTTCAAAGGAGTTATATGTGTAAAAGTAGTTATATTGTAGAAATTTTCAAAAAACAATGTATGTGCATAAAACCTTTTAATCATCAACTCTGTCAAGTGGGTTTTCGAAGAAGTAATGCACATAAAAGTAGCAACTTTCAAAAGTTCATATATGCATGTGAAATATTTTAAAAATGACCTGCTCAGTGTGTAACAGTCATGTAAAATTATTCATCACTGCCAGAAGTTGTTGTGTGAAAATAAGACCTTTGGCATTTTCCTGTCTGAAATTATTTTCTTTAAATTACATACACACATAATTACTGCAGAGTGACACAATCATACAAAGCTTACAGTGTTCTTCTTGCAACTGATTTAAATGGACATCATTGTATTGTCATAGTTCAAAAAAGAGCACCTACAGCTAAGTTTTATTCTAGAAACTGTGTGGGTGATTTAAAAAAATAACTAGTCATCTGAGCAAACAGCACTAAAGAGTAGTTGCATGTAGATGACATGCAGGCTTCATTGTTATGAATTAACTTTTACAGTCAGAGGATGGCTTTTCACTCTGCAGCAAATCCTACCTAACATCCAGAAAAATGTGCAGTCACATTGCTCAGTATCAAATAAATTAGATCCTGAAGGGTGTGAGAAGAGGCACCCATCTTTCTCTTTCTCTGTTCCATTCCTGTCTCCTATTAACATGACATAGCTATCTAAAGTATGCTCCAATACAAATGTTGTTCTGGATTTCTCAATGTGAATTTTCCATTATCTTTGGGAGGGGGGAACTTGAGCAGTTTTTATACTGGAGCAAAGGTTCCCTGTAGTTTGTGAAGTGCAGCATTACCACAACATGGCAATGGTCTAAATTTATTTTTCTATTTTTTTTTTCATGAAGATGAAAGTGCATTCTAGTTCAGTGCCTACTCCAGTGACTCTATATGGTATTGAAGCATTTGGTGGAAAGTAATATTTGAAATCCAAACATCATCATAGTAGTGTTTTATTGTGTTTTTTTGTTGTTTTTTTTTTCCTCAATGTAATATTTGAACTTGGAACTAGTAGCAGTGGACAGTGCTTTGGGTATTTCTGTGTTTCTAATTTGCTTTGTTATCCTTTATCTTGTGTGACCTGCTTGTTGGTTTTCTGCAGCCAACTTTTAGGTTTGGGGAGAAGTGGATGAGGGATCATTTGATTCTTTTGAAGGTAAAGATAAACTGAAAGATGGTAATGGTGAATGGAGATATTCTCTTTTACTAAACACAAACCAGCCAACAACAAACAAACAAAATTGCATAACACTAAATAGGATTTATGAAGTAAACGAAAATTTTATTAATTCCATAGAGGCTGAGTTCAGAGAAACAAGAATTGAGGCGGTTGGAAAAATTATATTAACTTTTCAAATTGCCACTGCTCTGTTCTTGTGTGTGGCCCAGGTATGGGCGTTTTCCCTGTCTGACTATTTTATATTTATATTTTCAACACAACTCGAGAGACAAAGGGAGTAGCCTGGCATTTTCCTAATAGCGAAGCAGCAGCCTCGACCAGTTGGTAGACTTGCCTAGCATCACCTACTCCTAAGCTTTTTCTCATTTCCTTGCTTATGACTTTCTTTTTTTTCTTAGTAATTTCTAAAAAAGATTTATGTTCTTCCTTATATAAATTATAGCAGTGTTTCCCAATCTTTTCAAGCCCAAGGCACACCTACATTAAAAAAAAATATTTATCATGGGGCACATCAGCTTCCATGGAGAGGGCTCATATGGCCAAAAGAACATCAAGGGAAGCATTGAAGGCCCCACCAGTTTATTTTCCAAATTTTAAAAGTGAGGCTGAGGTGCAGAATATGAATCCATTATGATGGACCAGCTTTCACTATATACAAGTGCAAAATAAGAGAGTCGGTGTGGTGCGGGCCGCCAGCTCAGTTAGTATATTTTGGCTGCTGCTTGTGCCTTCCAGAGCTTTTCACTGCAGCTTCGCCCAGCACTCAGGTCAAGTCACATTCAGTGTTCACTTTTCCCATCTCACTCAGCCTGGGGATAGGATAGAGGCTGGAAGCACTCAAAGGAGAAGGCTCAGATCAGGGAAGATAAGGAGATGCTGTGTACAATGTATGCTGCACAAAGCAGAGCCCAACTATCTGTGCCCTGCATGCTGTCCATTAATTACCAAACTCTGAGGAAGACTAGGCATGCACGTTGTTGGAAAGGAAGTCCTATACCAGTGATGGCCAACCTTTTGCGCTCAGTGTGTCAAAATTCATAAAAAAAACGAGCATAACTCGGGTGGTGTGTCACTTCTAGAAAAATCCATAATTTTGTGATATTTGTAGCTCT
Source organism: Rhinatrema bivittatum (assembly GCF_901001135.1). NCBI lineage: Eukaryota > Metazoa > Chordata > Amphibia > Gymnophiona > Rhinatrematidae > Rhinatrema > Rhinatrema bivittatum. The sequence continues at coordinate 305,512,294 of NC_042620.1, read as the reverse complement.
AATATTAATAACAAAAAGTTATAATTTTAATATATGTTCTGTATTTATTAATAAAGCAAAAACAAATAATTCTTTACCTTACCTGCTTAGTGACTTTTTTGTTGCTGAATTTCATTGGCTAAATCTTCAATTAAAACACTCTCTCCCCCTCCACCACGCCCCCCCCCCCCCCACACAAATTCTTACTCCCCTGGATTTTCTCATACACACTCATGCTCTCACACTCACTGGCTCCCACACACAGTCGATGCACACACACACACAGACAGACAGACACACACACACACACACCCCCATTCATTTTCACACCACTCCCGCTCCATCCTCCAGGCAGGCTCCCATTCATTTTCACACCACTCCCGCTCCATCCTCCAGGCAGGCACCCATTCATTTTCACACCACTCCCGCTCCATCCTCCAGGCAGGCACCCACGCATTCACACACATACACCCCCATGCAGAGTCCCATTCATTCACATGCACACACTAAAGGCAGAACCCCTCTCTTTTGCCAGCAACCTCAGAACCTCTCTCATTCCTCTGCTGCCACTGTCACTGCTGCCGCATGGCTATTGGGGAGATGCTGATTGCTGCTACTGACACTGAAGCCCATTCTGCTGCCTCCTCTGTGCAGGCCCCGTGGGCTTCCACTTTCTCCATGCTGATCTAGTACATTGCGAGATCCGCATAGAGAAAGTGATATTCTTGCACATTCCCAAAGATTACATGTGCCAATCAGTAAAAAGTAATTTTTTTTTTTTTTACCTTTGCTGTCTGATCTTCGTTTTCTAATTGGTTGGTCACAGGCTTTTTTTCCCACCTTCCCTTTCTTATTTTTTCCCACCTTCCCTTTCTTATTTTTTTTGCCAATTCCTTTTATATTGTCTTTTTTTCTTTCTTTTCTCTCCATCTTCTTCCCTCAAACACACAGGTTCTCATTCTCACATGCATTTCTCTCTCTCTCACACACACACACACACACACACAGGCTCTCACTGTCACATGCTCTCTCTCATACAATCATTCATACACACAGTCTCTCACTGGCACATGCTGTCTGACTCACACACACAGGCTCTCACTCCCACATGCTGCCTTGCTCAAGCACATGCCGTCTCTGCAAACATTCAGGTCCTCACTCTCACACACAATCTCTCAACTCATCTCATACACGCACACACACACACACCCTCTACAGACCCTCAGCCTCTCTCACCTCTGGGCCTCCTCTTCGCGGGTCACCGCAGGATGGGCTCTGCAGCGGCCCTGATCTTCTCGGGCCGCAGCGGCCCTGCTACCAGGCCTCTTCCTCTTCTCGGGCCGCTGCGACTTGGGATTCGCGGCTGCCCGTAAACGCAAGCGCTGCTCCTCTTCTGCACACGCCGATGCTTCACCTCCTTCCAGCCCACGTTGCTCCGGCAACGTTTACTTCCGGGGCCGCACAGGCAGGAAGGAGGAGGAGCATCAGCGCGTTTAAACATGATCTTTTTCTTCGGGCCGCGGCTCTGCCTATTTGCCTGTCGCTGAGCCCGGGGGCATTGGGGGGGGTGGAGGGGTCTGGAGGGGGGGGATACTAAAAAAGTAGTTTTAAAGGATCGGCGCAGCCGATTAAAAAAAAAAAAAAAAAAAAAAAAAAGGCTCGGCACAGCCGATTAAAAAAGATTCCCGATAGTCCACGAAACGCTGCGCGTGTCAGCAAAAAGTCTCGGCGTGTCACCTCTGACACGCGTGTCATAGGTTAGCCATCACTGTCCTATACATTTAAGAGCAGAGCCTGGACTTTCCTATGGCACACCTGATCAAGTCTGAAGGCACACTAGTTGGAAAACCACTGAATTATAGAAACACAGAATATGATGGTGGCTAAGGACCATAATGCACATCTGGTCTGTCTTCCCCCTTCTCTTTAACTATCCTATGCCTTTTTGAATTCAGTTACTGTTTTCTCCATCACCTCCACTGGGAGATCACCACTTTATTTGTAAAGAAATATTTCTTAATGCTACTCCTCTCATGACTGCTTGTTCTAGAATTTCCTTTCCACTTAGGTTTACTTCTTGAGTATTTTGGATGATTTTGAAGTATACATATTTAGGTCCTTAAGTTTCATCTCATACAGCTTTTGGTGCAGACCCTGCACCATTTTGGTAGCCCTTCTCTGGTTTGCTTCCAATTCTGTACTGTTACAGAGGCACAGCCTTCAGATTTGCACACAGTACTCCAGGAGAAGGTATTCTCCTGTGTAGAGGCATTTTCACTTCCTTTTTTCTACCGGTGATGCCTCTTCCTGTTCATTCTAGCAGTTCTCTGGCTGTAGCCACCACCCCATTGTGCTGTTTTGCTCCTTTGGATTATCATGAATGATCACACCAATGTCTTTCATGGCTAGTGCACATCGTTCTTGTAGCCCTCCCACCCCCATTACATACTGCTCCCTCAGATTTCTGTATCTGAAATGTGACCATACTTTTTTTTGCATTGAATCTTTGTTACCAAGCACTGTTTAAACTGCACATCTAGAGTGAGTATTTCAGATTGTAGTATCATCTGCAAAAAGACAAACATTTACTGTTACACCCTCTGCCATATTGTTCACAAAAATATTGAACAAAACCGCGCCCATGACTGAACCCTGAGGCATTCCACTAATCAACTTTCTATCCTTAGAGTGAACTCTATTTAACACTATCCTCTGTCTACCCTGCAACCAGTTTCAAATACAGTGAATCATCTTGGTGTCTACGCCCATTCTACTCATTAAATTAATTTACAGTATAAGTAAAGTTCAGGCACCCACTTTGGATTTTGATTATATATATAAGTGCCATAAATAGGACATCTCTCTGAATTCAGTGCTTGGTCCTTAATCTGCCTGACTCATTTTGCTGTTCCTAAGCAGTGAATGATGTGGATCTATTAAACTTTTTATTTATTTATTTATTTATTTTGTTTGTGGTTGAAGAGGCTGTCTTCCATCATACATATCTAGTTCATTAAAGTATTTTTTATTTCTGGAATTGTTTATAAGCGTATAAAGGTTCAAATATATATGAAGATTTTGAGGGGATTGTTTGGTCTTATTTTATAATAGGGCTTCTGATTTTAGGTGTTTAACTGGAAAATTAATTAGGGTTCTTTGGGGATTTAAAAATCAGTGATTTATTGGTGTTTTTTGCAGAGCGGGTACCTTTTTTTGGTTGAATCAAATACATACATTTGTTCAGCTGAGGAGTTGTTAGTGTGGAAAAGGCACAAAAACAAAGTGGAGGATCCAGAATGCACAAAGAAGAGAGGGGAGGTGTTCAGATATTTATCTAATAAACGCTTATCAGTTTTACATCTGGGCTATATTATCAGGATTTATCAATTAAAACCTAAAATCAGAAGCCCTAATTATAATGAATGGTGGATGATTAAGGATAAGGTTTATCAGATTGAAGTCCTATATCGTGGTAATATGATTACAAGAAATTAAGCTAAAATGCTCAATGCTTTTGAGATCTTACCAATCTTCCACCTATTTCTGCTGATACTATCAATCTATGGGATGCACCCTACTTACAGGTGAATGCTTGGATTAAGAACCAGCTTTAGGATCGCACATCTTTAGTTATCACTCTAGAACAGATCTGTGAAATCATGCAATACTGATAGAAAAGTCTGTCTTGGATCATGTAATATTCTGCTATAATGCCTTTGTAGTTATTCATTTTCATATCTTCATTAATAGCAAGGTAAATTTTAACATTGCTTGTGGATATTACTACTTCTGCTTATCATTACTGTGGCATTAATAAACATACTCAGTGCTGTACGAATACACATAAGACAGTCCCTTCTTTCAACAACTTACAGTCAAGACAAACAAAACAAATGAGAGATTTCAGAATTTATTATATAAATGATTAAATCCAAAAAAGGCTATGATTAGAAGAACGTAATTTAAAAGCAGCCTCAAAAGCTGGCTTTTTAGGATGAATTTGAATAAAGCCAGAAAGGGAGCATGACGCACCAACTCAGGAAGCCTAGCAAAGTGTATAGGGCATGCAAGTGCAAAGTGTGGAGTCTGAAATTGGCAATGGAGGGGTATAGATAAGTGTGAATTACCAATTGAAGACAAGAAAAAGGAGAGGGAGCAGTAGGGAGGAGTTTAAGTGAATGCACTTTTAGGTGAATAAGAGAATGTTTAACTATATGTGGAAATGGATAAAAAGCCAATGTGGTGATGAGGGGTTATGTGAGCTTAGCAATTGTGATGGAAGATAAGTCATGCAGCTGAATTTTGAATAGATTGTACCGGAGAGAGATGGCTCAATGGGAAACCTGTGAGGAGCAGGTTGCAGCCTAAGCAGTGGATGATGAGAGAGTGGATAAGCATTTTGGTACTGTGTTCAGAAAGGAAGGGATGGGTGTTTTGATGATATTGAAAAAGAAACGTATTAGCAGTCTTTGGATGTTTGTAGAGAAGGAGAGAGAGAGAGATGATCTCACGGTTACAGGACTGAGGGGACTGGATGAACTAGTGGTGTAGGGTTGCTAAGTGTGAAGGCTATCAGATGATGGTCAGAGAGGAAAAGAACTGAGATGGGAAGAGTCTGAGAGGTAGCAGTTGAAAGGCTAAGCAAGATATTGGCCATGATGAGCAAGGGTGTATTAGAGCAGATTTGGAGATCAAATGAGGAGGTTAAAGCAAAGAGCTTTGACGCATGAGTCCATCTGTCATTGGCATGGAAATTAAAGTCCCCAAGAAGGGGAACATGGTTCAGGGAAGAAGGAAAGCCAGAAGTCAGTCAGTTAGAAAGGAGAAGGAGACTTATCAGAGGGCTGATAAAGGACAGCTAGAGAGGTAATGGGATGAATAGGCAGATGAAGTGGGCCTCAAAGAAGAGGAGTGTGACTGAAATAGGATTGAATTCTACAGAAGGGGAAGAGAAGCAGTCTAACACTGCCATCCCAGCCTACTGTGCAAGGTGTATGGGATAACTTCAATGACCAGGCAGCAATGAAAGCAGAATTCCTGCAGGAAAAAAAAGTGAGAAGATGAAGAGTGTATGTGTGAGAGAGAGAGAGGTATTGAATGTATATACAGCCTTTTTGAAAAAATGAGCCAGCATTACACAAAAAACACGAAAAATGGGGGAAAGAGGGTGGAAGGGAGAATAGATAAGATTGGAGGAGTTGGGGAGTGATGTACGCAGAAGGGGTGAGTTTGCTTGTAGGGTTAGGATTGGTATCTCCAGTTGAGAGGAGGAATAGGAGAATACAGACAATAGAAGAGGAGGTGTGATGAGAATGAAATGCTCTCAGGGTTAGTGGAGCAATTGGATGAGAGGAATAAAATTTTGAAGTTCAACAGCAGCAGACAAGCCAACAGAAGAACTGGTGAAATGAAGAATGTGGGTAATAGGTATAGCGGATTTCATGTTCATAGTGGTTTGAAGTATGGAATAAGATTGAGAAGGATTAGTATTAAGAAGACAAAATGTATCAGGGCCATAGGAAACAAATTCTACTGACTTGATGCAATTTGCTTTCTGGCCTGCTGCTAGGAGTATGGGGCGGCAGCAGCCCAGGTGGATTGTGGGGATCTGCTGAATTAACCAGTAAGACAGCTGGGAGAAGTGTGCAGATGAGCTACAATCTCACTAGGCCATTGCTGGTTGCTACAAGGAGTAGAGCAGCTCGGGTGGGTTGTGGTGACTCATTCCGGCAGCTGGGAGGAGTGTACAGATAGCGGCAATCTCCCCAGTAAGTGACACACTGCAGGAGAGCAGCCCAGCCTAGGTAGATTGTGGTGACCTGCAGATTGAAGCAGCTAGTGAAAGTATGCAGAACTGTAACCTCCTCAATCCATACCTGTGCTACGCTGAGAGAGAAAGTCAGGTGTGAGAGAGTTAAACATCATGCAAGACAAATTAATTCTGCTTACATTGTCAGAACATTTAAGTGCTGGTTATGTTGATGAGACAGAAATAGTAAATTAATCAGCAAGAGTTTTATAATATGGCACTTGGGAGTATGATTTGAGAAAGCACTTCACCTAGGGGCATTAGAGCAGAAGCAAATTATCCATTAGGTGTGGCAAACCACAACAACACTACACACAGGTGAATCTTGTTTAATGGGAAAACTTTTTTTTTTCTCCACATGTATTTCTTGCACTCTGCTATAGTTGCAATGTCATAATTTTGCTTTGAAAATGAGCCTGTACAATAAATAGCTAGTTCCTATAATGGAATCACCTATTTCATGTTGCTGAGCCTGTACAATAAATACCTAGTTCCTATAATGGAATCACCTATTTCATGTTGCTAATTTTGTCTGAGCAGATTAAAACTGTACAGATAAATCAACTGCTGTACAGTGTCAGCAGCTAAGTTTGCCGCAGCCTGTTATGTTTGAATGGGGCAATGATTTTCCTTTAAACAAGCACATGTTTTGAGTTTGTCTCTGCTGTTAACCCAGAGGTCACCTTTTAAAGTATTATATTTGCTGTTGGATGAGTTGCTTTGTATTTAGCTGTTTTGTTTTTTTTAACCATTTAATAATTTGGTGGTTATGACAGAGTGATTATGATATGAAATCATTTTGGCGACTGGTTTGTTGAATATTATGTTCCTGAAGAGCGAGAAAAATATGTGTGCCTATATTGGAAAGGGGTGGGAATTTGCACAGGTTTTGAAATGTGAGCAGTAGGTGCTAATCATCAAGGCTTCAGCTGAAGTTTAAACTCTGAAGTTTAGCTCAACTTTATTTCTAATGGATTTTTCTCTACTCGGGGGGGGGGGGCTCTGTGCTGTTCCTCCTTTCACTTAGTGACATTTTTGAGCTCAATTACCTTTGAGCTCAAAAACTTACTTTATTTCATACATATATTTGGCATTGCTTATATTTATATTTATTGATACGTTAAACAGTTAAACTGCTTTATATAAAATATTATATTTCTTTATTTATTGCCAGTTAAACAATTATTACTTTATTTAGCACTATGTTAAATTGTCAACCAGTTAAATTGTCAACCAGTTATACTTTTTCATATGTTCCTCGGTTCCATGTAAAGCTCCGCCCTCTGTTGAGCAGTTCTTCTTTTTATGTAAACCGGATTGATTTGTAGTCCCTACAAGAACTTCGGTATATAAAAATTAAAAATAAATAAATAAATAAATAAATAGGGTATGATAGCAGATGATGAAGACCAAAATGGTCCTTTCCAGTCTGCCCTACAAATTGTTTAGGGTTGTAACTTCCTCTGTGTTCAGGTTACCCCAGCACATTCTGCTTAGGCTTGTAATATGCTTTTGACTACCAAATGAGAGAGCTTAAATGGGATGGGAAGAATAGGTAGCAGTGCTCCAAAAATGAGCAGATAGCATTTCTACAGGACCTTAACTATACAGCAAGAGCCCCTCTTCTACCAGCAGTCTGTGTTCGGCCTGCTTTTTGTACAGTTTGGGGGAGGGGGTATATTATTTTCAAAAGCCGTTTACCTGTTGAAAGAGCTTTTTGCCCAGGTAAAAGGGTTGACTGAAAATTGCCCTCCCTGTGTGCAGGTAAAACTATGCATGGGGGATCATTAAGGTGCGTATTTTTACCCATGGGAAAAGTAGGTGGAATCCATGGCAAGGTTAGGTTGGGGAACGGAGCAATGCATGTAGTTTTGGCCTTTCAAAACTACGTACCTTGTTTTTTCAGGGAAAAAAAATATATGTAGGAAAAGAAATTGCATGCCTCTGCGGGTACTTTGTCCTTGGGGAGTTTTCTTTGGGGAAAATACGCATTTCAATCTAAACTACCTGCAGACGTTTTGCAGGGCTCCACATGGTTTTTGAAAATCACCCCCTCTATGTCCAAAGCCTGTGAGCCTAAATGAAACTTTGTCATAAATCTGTTATGAACCACAAAAACCAGTAGACTCTCTTGTGTTATAACGGATTTTAACAGAACACTTTTAGACGAAATGATGAAACTTGGGAGGGTGTCTTAATATATCGAAGATGGCCTAGGCATTTCCTGTTCACATAGGCTCTAATTATAACAATCTGTTTCTTCTTCCTGATAGTTTACAAAAAAAAAGCCTCTAAAGCAGTGTTCTGGTTGAAGATTTATTTTTTCTCCTTTATTCACAGGCATTACACTGGCATAGATTTTTATCTGTTTCTTTCAAGCTCTGATTCACACAGCATACAATAGAAAAGACAAGTTTTAAGTTGTTAAAGGAAATATTGTTGAAGTTTTTGTTGACTTTTGAACCAGTTGAGCTGTTCAGTCTTGTATTGCATGATAGTTTGTCTGTTTTTGTACAGTACAGTATCTTAATCGGAGATGTACAGATAATCAGAGCATGAACTCTAACCAGGCAAATTTCAGCTATGTTGGAATTGGATGGAGTTTTGCAGTCTTCTTCCAAGTCTATAGAATTTTTCCCAGCAGATTTGGGGGAGAAGTAGTTTTGAAGAAATGGCATGGATTTGCCAGTTCATGGAAATCTGTATTGGATTAGCCTGATGCAGATTTATGAAAATGTACTCGGAAACTGACGGTGATTCGCAGAAATATGCATCATATTTTGTACAGAAAATCCATTGCTTAGTTGAAGTCTTGAAATTCTTGCAGGATCATGGAACAGAATTAAAAAAAAAACAAAAAAAAACACTTTATTTTCTTGACTGGCAAATCTGGGAAGGGAAACAGCAAAGCATCTTCATTTCTGATCTTTGTCCTAAAGATGATAAAAGTTAATAAATTGATTATATACTCTCTCAGATAATGGAAGGACCAGGGGGGCACTCCATGAAGTTAGTAAGTAGCATATTTGAAACAAATCGAGGAAAGATCTTTTCATTCAGTGCAGTTGAGCTCTGAGTTCAATGCCAGAGGATGTGGTTGCTGCAGTTAGTGTAACTGAGTTTAAAAAAACAAAAGGTTTGGATATTTTCCTAGAGAGAAAATCCATAAACTGCTATTAATTGATGAGCAATGGTAGCTTGTGATGTGTTTGGATACTTGCCAGGTACTTGTGACTTGGTTGGCCGCTGTTGGAGGCAGGATGCTGGGCTTGATGGACCCTTGCTCTGACCAGTATGGCATATCTTATGTTCTTAAGCAGATTGCCAATCGCTTGTTCAGTGCAATTGCCAATTTCACTGATCAATGGAGTGGCATTCACGTGAGGCATGACTGGCTATGCGTGAATTGCATAGAGCTGCTCTGCAACGACGGGGTACATCTCTGATATGAGACAGGACCTGTTCTTGAACAATTTGAAGTGTGCTAATCACAGAGTGTTATTGGACTCCTAGTCATTGGCCGCAGTTGTGTTGGGGGAGGGCCCCTGAAAAGCCGTCTGGCTATGGGTCGCATGGTGGTGGTACCCTAGCTGGGAGGGGGACCACCAGTTGGAGGCAGTGCACAGTACATGGTATACCTAATTTGATGCGATGGGCTGGCTGTTGCCAGGGCCCGCTGGCCCCGGTGCAGCGGCAGACCGGATGCTCCCCCATCCTTTGGGGCAGTCACCTTGCTTGGACGTGGCAGGTGACCGGAATGGCCTGTGATTACCTCCCAGAAGGTAGGGCCTTGGTTGCAGTGGGCCCTGGGCTGGAGGTGGCGTGCTGCCTGCACCAAAAGGGAACGCCATGTTAGTTTATCCACGTTACAGCTCGGGTACACAGTTGTGTTGTACACTGTCGTTGTTGTAATAAAGTTGTGGCCAGTTTACTCCACATATGGTCTCTCTGGTATTCTGTATACGTGTCTCCCCTCCTCCTCCTTTCCTGGTGACAGACTGTCGTGACTGCATTCTTTGGAATGAAAGCAGTAGTACAGGTCATGTGACCTGGCATCTACCAGCCCTCAAAGAAATAAAATTGTGTGGGGTTTTTTTTGTTTTTTTTTTTAGCAATCAACATTACGGGTATGGTGGGCGATAAGGGCTATTTATTTGGTTTAATTATATACCCTCCTCTTCCTCAAACAACACATTTCACCCAGAGTAGTTTACAAAAAATGCAATACAATTCATTAATAAAATGCAGTGAAAGATCACAATCTAAAATATTTATGGATAAAATAATATAGTAGGTCTTCCCTTTTAAAGCATGGGCAGAGATGTTCCCCTTCCTTTCTTGAGGGAATGATGAAGCTGAGGAGTACTTTGTGAGCCCTCTGGGAACAGAGAAATAACTACAGAACCTGAATGTAATCCGCTTTGAAGTGGCTGAAAGGCAGAATCTAAATCCAATCAATCAATAAACAAATATATTTTAAACCCCAAGTCGCTAGTGCACGGGCTCCCTAAGTGTAATTGTGGCAGTGCTCCAGTGAATATAGAGTTATTTTTTGCTTTGTAGCACAGTGCAGCAAACACTTGAGAGAGGGCACAGTCCCTTTACACTGTACAGCAAATGAAGGCTAAAAAGTTTTTTTTTAAACCAGTAAAGCAGTTATTAGCTTAGGTATAAAATAAATGCACATAGACAACATGAACTTTTATAACTCACATCAAAACAGAGATGCTTTATGAGTATTTTACATTGCAGAAATTCAGATATCTGAAAAGTAAAAATGCACAAGAGATCTTTTTCCAAGGAAAGAATGATCTAGAGCAGTGGTTCTCAACCGGTGTGCCACGACAGTGTGTCGCCAAGCACATGCAGGTGTGTCGCCACACTTCCCGGGCCCCTGCTGACCCAGCTGCTCCCCCTACCTGAGCAAGATGGGTCCTACACCTGGGCTTAAAATGCTGAAATGTGGCAGGAGTCAGCGGCACCGGCATGCTCTCTTCTTCCCCCCCCCCCCCCCCCCGCGGCCCGGAAGAGGAAGTGGTGAGCAGCGGGTGCGTGCGCGGGAAGAAGAGACCTTGCTAGTGCGCTCGGCATCGGCTCGAAGAAAAGAAAGTGAGGCGCGGTCTGAAGAATGAGCAGTGCGGCTCAGAGAAAAACGAGGAATGTCATCAACCCCCGTGGTCGATGGGACTCCTTGCTCCGTGAGGGCTGAAAATGAAGTAGATTGCTGCTGCCTTTAGGGTTAGAAGTGGAGGAGGCTGCTGCTGCTGCCACTAGTTCAGGGAGGGGGGAGAGTGAGTGAATGAGCATATGTGTTTGAAATCCTGTGTGTGTATGAGTGAGAGAGCATGTATGTGAATGATTGAGAGCCTGTATGTGTGTGATTGAGAGCTGGTTTAGGTGAGGGAGCATGTGACTATGTGATTTGAGAGCCTGTGTGTAAATGAGAGAATGAAAGAGCATGTTTGTAAGCATGTGAATGAGAGTCTGTGTGTGAGAAAAGGACAGCAGGTATGTATGTGTGTGATTGAAAGCCTGAAAAGATAGACAGCATGTGTAAATGTGTAATTAAGAGCCTATATAAGTGAGAGAGAAAAAGCATGTATATATGTGACCCAGTGTGAGAGAGAGAGAGGAGAAAGTTGCAAGCAAACCACCCCTCCTCCTGCTAATTCAAAACAATCTCAGGGCACCTGTATATAAAATGTTCCCAGGTATGCTGTGCAAAACATTTTTTGTATCCTCATCTGCTATTTTAAAATATTTTATTGGTATCTAGAAATTTTTGATATGAGTTTTTAACTGTTTTGAAATAATCTGTTCTTTTTGTTAGTATGCTTTTACTGCTACTGACTTTATATTTCTTGATTTGTTTTATAAGGATGGGTGATGTTTCTTTTTTTCCTTTGTTGCACTGCATACAGAGACCCTGGCTTGTTGCAGTTTCCAATTCAGTTTTTGTCTGCATGCTTCTAGTTATGCGTTTTGGTCTCTTTATTCCTTGTTAGGTGAGGGTCAGCACATGATTCAGGTGAGGTTCTCTGCTGGCGTGTAGTTTCTGTGTAGGGCTCTATAGCAGCCTGACTTGGTCTGTTTTCCTAATAGGAGATTTATTGGTGTCTTATGGCCTGGTGTAATATTTTCAGTGTTGCCTTTTCTTAGGTAAGGTGGTTACTGTTAAGTTCTGGAAATTGGTGCTGTTTTGGTGTGGGAAGTTTACCGTTTATGCAATTTCTGTTCAGGCAGAATACGTATCTTTTCCTTGTGTCATTCTTAACAATAAAAATAATACTGGACCTTTATTTTTTTATTTCCGCCATAAATTGTAATGAGCAGTGTGTCACACATGTGAGCGTGGTCTGTCACGATGGGGAAAAAGGTTGAGAACCACTGATCTAGATCAAGAAATCACATTGAGGCTCCAATGTTATATACTTGGCAACAACATCAGAAAATACTTATTCACAGAAAGGGTGGTGCATGCATGGAATGGCCCCCCAGGGGAGGTGCAGGAAACAAAAAAAAAAAAAAAAAAATTAAACCAAGAGATTACAGCTAGAGATCCCTCTGTGCTATAGAAGTGAGGGGAAAGCCAGAGAACAAGTGAGGTCTATGGAACTGCACCAGGAAGCAAATTGGGCAGACTGGATGGGCCTTTTTATTATCTAACATCATCTTCTGTTTCTTTGTATATGTATATCTGCTTGAACTTTTAAGTAAGGCAAAAATGTAGACAACGTATAGGTCTGAGGATTTTTTAAAGCTAATTTTAACAGAAACAGAACAATTTCATTTTTGAAATGAAAATTTGATGTTAGATGGTGTCGGTTCAGCTTGGCCAACTTTTTGTTTGAAATCTGATCCTTAGTTGGCCTTCGTCAAGAAAATAGTTTCATCAGCATTTCAGATTTAGACGTTGCCTTGAAGACTGACTTATCATTAGCTAAAGTAGTGTGGCTGCCATATTAGTCTACTCTAAATGCACCGAAATAAAGCAACACCTTTTTTGTTTTTTATTTATCATCTTATTTTATTTGATAAACTTTATTTTTGTCCTTAGCTTTGTAATGGATTAAATTTCTCTTTTGTTTTGTGGTTACTTTATTTTTTTGCTACCATTCTCCCAGTGATTATCTGTTTCAATTGCATTTTCTAGCTTTGTCTTTAGCATGCCAAGCACTAAAAACCATAGCAAGCAAACTGTTGTAAACTCATTAAAGCCGATGCAATAAAGTGCGTTCAGGCTAGCATACAGCTTAAGGACCAGGACGCGCTTCCATAACCCCACCCCCGATGCAATAAGGGGATCAGCGTGGACAAACCCAGAAGTAGCTAATAGCTCTTATCATATGTAAATGCCATGTAGATGAGGCTATTACCTCACAATGCAAAAAAAATCTCCTTGTGCCCGAGGTGCACATTAAGGGCTCAAATTGTTTTTCACTCAACACAGTTAAGCTCTGGAATTTGTTGCCAGAGGATGTGGTTGGTGCAGTTAGTGTAGCCGGGTTTAAAAAAGGTTTGGATAAGTTCTTGGAAGAGAAGTCCATTACCTGCTATTAATAAAGTTAACTTGGGGAATGGCCTCTGCTATTAATTGCATCAGTAGCCTGGGATCTTCTTGGTGTTTGGGTAATTGCCAGGTTCTTGTGGCCTGGATTGGCCACTGTTGGAAACAGGATGCTGGGCTTGATGAACCCTTGGTCTGACCCAGCATGGCAATTTCTTATGTTCTTAACTTAAAAACAAAAAAACTACATTTCTGTGGGTCCTCCTACTTAGTATCATCACGATACTAAGTAGGAAGAACCACAGAAAGCAGCACCATGTAAAAAAAAGTATATAATTTAAAAAGAAATGGGGGGCACACAATATACATGCACAGCCACATCTCCTGGGCTTGCTAGGAATGCAGAATTTTATCCCTAGTGCATCCTTTTTAGCGCAGCAGCTCATTTGCTTGTTGAATCAGGCACGCAGGAGAGGTACTTGTGCATGCATTAAAAAAAAAATGCATGCCCAATTTGGATGATAATTTTTAGCGCATCCATATTGCATCGGCCTGATAGTTGCCATTTTGTACCCTCTCCTGCTGATTTTTGGGTTTCACCATGGGTGCATTGGTAGCTTCTGCAAAAGAAAGTACTGTAGAATTGCTTATCTTCTCTGTAAGTAACTTTAATTTTTTCATGCTAGCCCTCTTCAATGATAAAGATAATTTGGTTTAATTTGAGTTGTGGTCAGAGACAAAAATGTTATATTCAGAGCCCTTGGTTCCCTATGACAGATTTTTCAAAATTCTATAGCAATTCTGGTGCAAATTTGCTTAATTTTATATAGTTTAACACCTCTGACTAGCCAAAAAAGTGTTTTTTTTTTTAAATTCATGGTGTTTGTATAAAAGGAATATTTAAACTATATAAAAATATTAAAATTTACCAAGTATAAAAATCAACTATCAAGTAAAGACATTTGTTACAAGGTTTTAACTGTGAAATGTCACTTTTTGTTTTGAATTGAAATACAGTGCAGCAGTGCTTTTTCTATTTTCTTGTGAAAATGTTTGCCTTAGGTATATGAGTTTTTTAAAATATATTCTAAAAATGCCATCAGCATAAGCAGTTTGTCATGCTGTTAGTTATATAGTGAAATATGTGTGCAAATATTGGGCACATGGTAACAGACATAAAAAGGGGTTGAATTAGCACAAGTTACACTTGTCAGTAGTAGTGCCAGTCATAAAGGCTTTTATGAATTGAAATTAATGCCCTTTCTGTCAGCTGTGGGATGCTAACATTTCAAAAAATGCCTCCTAAGAGGTTTATGGTTGACTACATATGAAGGTGGTGGTCAACCATAATGAAATTTTTCTAAAGTGACATCACGTCATTCAGGAATTATATCAAAATCATCTTTGGTTTGATAAGGATTTAAGAGATCTTTGAGAGATCAAACATTTCGACTGTTTTCTCTGTCCATTCCAACTTCACCCCCTCTATTCACCTCAGGACAGGAAGAAGGAGGGTGAGCGGAAACAACAGAAGGAGCAGGTTCCCTGCAGGTGGTTTGCCAGGGGAAGGGGCTGGAATGGGAACAGGTAAAGAGAGCTGAGACAAAAGTTAAGCAAGCAAAAGACTGAGTAAAAAGGTGTGAAAGCTTTCAAGAATGTGGATTCTGTGACAACAAGCCAATTATGCGGTTTCTCCCACAACTGCACAATCACAGAAGCTTATGGGCACTGATTTATATTCTGCTTCACTGGTAGTGGACATGCTTTAAACAGATTTAGCAGAGACTTTTTTTTAATCTATAGGAACAGTGTTTGATAAATATGTGGAAGATTTTGACAAGGATGGAAAAATGCTGGGCACCTAAAATTTAGCACCTGGTCCCTAAAATTCAGGCAAGCTAAAAATAAAAGTAGAGGAAAAGAGGTAAAAATAAAATATTAAAAACCAACCAAAAACTAAATTAAATATTAAATAAGATAAAGAAAAATTTAAAAAGGCAAGCAAAATAGCAGTCAAAAAAGGTAGAAAAGTGAGAAGTAAGGAAAAAACATTCTCTGGCTTCTAAAAATTTTGGATTGGCACCAAAGATTCCTAGATATATTTCCACCTCTGACAATTGACTTCCAGTTAAATAATTATTTTATGGGAACTTTTACAGTTTCTTTTTCAGGGGCTTTATTAAAATTGTGATTTGTGGAGAAATGAGTGGGGTGTGGAACATACCTTATACATTGTGCATTACCACCACATTTTTAAAAGTTATAAATTATTTTTTAGACAAGCATTTTCACATTACTTATTAGGATAACTCTGCTGATTATTCTTTCATTGTTCAGATATTGTAGGCAGGAATTTGTAGATGTGTATGTTTTGATTTTTATTGGTTTAGGATTTTTTTTAGATATTATCATGTATTAAATTATTAGCATTTGATTTAATTTTTTAAATTTCATTAGGTTTTATGTGTTGGATTTTGGTTATTATATATTTTTATCCTATGATTGTTTTCTGCCTTGGGTGTTCGTAGAGAGAGGCAGAATACAAATTAAAACAAATAGGCAAAATACTACATAGATCTATTGGTTTTCCACTTGTCATTTCAATATTCTGTGCCCAAGCAAATTGTAAACCTTGAAAGACAATGATTCAATGAATGCAAAACATCCTTACCTCTCCAGCTTTTCCCTAGGCAATAAGCAATTTATTTAGAGGCAAGCAGAAACACAGCTTCATTATATACTCAGCTAACATCACTTCCCCCATAGGATATGAAGGCAATAGCAGACACTTTTTCCTGCACCTATTTATCAGCTAAGTGTCCCTTAAGGTTTATATGGTTTCTTTGCTTGAGTAGTATTCAGTGGTAGTTTCTGAACTGCTACCCTTATATCAGAATCTTGCTTCCTGTTCAGAATAGATTCAGTAGAATGGGTATTATCCTTATTCTATAAATTAAACTTGGTGTTATAGTAGATTATAGGCAATTTAATATTATTACATGAGGACTGTAGATTTGTTAGTTTATACAGCATTGAACTTGAACAGTTTAGCTCAGAGCTTTCCAAAGTGTGTGTCGCGGCACTTTAGTGTGTCACCTACAGTGTGCCGGTGTGTCGTGCAAGCCCGGTGCATGTGACGGGGCGGACCAAGGAGAGGTCAGGGGGCGCCAATGCGGCCGCCGGTGGACCTCATCCCACTGGCGGCTGAGTAGTTAAGCATCGCTGTGCTGTGCTGGAGACAGCAGGAAGATCGGCAGGGCCGTGGTGACGTCACCACGGCTCAAAGAACAAGGTCACGTCTAAACGTGCAGGTGCTCCTCTTCCTTCCTGCCTGCGCGGCCCCGGAAGAAAAAATGTTGCCGGAGCCGCATGGGCAGGAAGGAGGAGGAGCATCAGCCACGTGCAGAAGAGGAGCAGCGTTGCAGCGGGCTGAGAAGAGGAGGAGGCCCGGTAGCAGGGCCCCCACCGCGGATTGGCCCGAGAAGATCAGGGCCGCTGCGGACTGGTCCGAGAAGATCAGGGCCACTGCAGAGCCCATCCTGCAGCAACCCGTGAAGAGGAGGCCCAAAGGTAAGAGAGAGGCTGAGGGCCCGTAGAGTGTGTGAATGAGATGAGTTGAGAGACTGTGTGTGGGAGTGAGGACCTGAATATTTGCAGACAGCATGTGAGAGCCTGTGTGTGTGTGTGTGTGTGTGTGTGTGTGAGAGAGAGAGAGAGACAGCATGTGCAAGAGAGAGACTGTGTATGAATGATTGTATGAGACAGAGAGCATGTGAGAGTGAGAGCCTGTGTGTGTGTTTGAGGGAAGAAGATAGATGGAAAGAAAAGAATAGAAAAAAAGACAATATGAAAGGAATTGGCAAACAAATAAGAAAGGGAAGGTGGAACAAAAAAGCCTGTGACCAACCGATTAGAAAACTAAGATTAGACAGCAAAGGAAAAAAAAAATTACTTCTTACTGATTGGCACATGTAATCTTTGGTAATGTGCAAGAGTAGCACTTTCTCTATGCGGATCTCACAGTGTACGAGATCAACATGGAGGAAGTGGAAACCCACGGGGCCTGCACAGAGGAGGCAGCAGAATGGGCTTCAGATCAGTAGCAGCAATCAGCGCCTCCCCAATAGACATGTGCCATCAGTGGCAGCAGAGGAATGAGAGAGGCTCCGAGGTTGCTGGCAAAAGAAAGAGAGGGGAGGTCTGCCTTTAGTGTGTGGATGTGTATGAATGGGAGTCTGCCTGGGGGTGTATGTGTGTGAATGTATGGGAGCCTGCCTGAAGCTCTATCTGTGTATGAGAATGAATGGGTGTCTTCCTGGGGTCTGTCTGTGTGAGAATAGGTGCCTACCTGTGTGTGGTGTATGTGTGTGTCAGAATGAATTGGTGCCTGCCTGGGGGTTTGTGTGTGTGAGAATGAATGTGTACATGCCTGGGGGATGGTGAGGGAGTGGTTTGAAAATGAATGGGAGCCTGCCTTGGGGGTCAGTTTCAGTGTGTGAGAATGACTGGGAGCTTGCCTGGGTGGGTGTGTATGAGAAAATCCAGGGGAGTAAGAGTTTGTGTGGGGTGTGTGTGTGGAGGGGGAGAGAGTGTCTTAGAGCCTGAGAGTGTGTCAGTGTCTGTGAGAGCGAGAGGTTATGGTGGGTATAAGAGCATGAATGTGTATGTATGGGACAGTGTATGTGAGAGAGAGAATGGACATGTGAGTATGTGTGAGAGAGAGAGGATAACCTCCTAATCCTTGACAATATCAGGGTGACTGGAAATCAAGAGCTCCCACGTATGGACAGCAGGGGCTTTTTAAAATACTTATTAGTTTTAATTATTGCATTTTATTTGATATATGTGCTGTTTTGAAATATTGTATTGGTGTTTGGGGAAATTGTAAAAAAATGTATATGATTTTAATTAATAGAAATTCTATTTATCAGTAGTTTTAAAATATTCTTTTATTAGTATGGTTTTACTATTATAACTGATGCTTTTATGTTTCTTGATTTTTATTTGTTTTATGAGGAATGGTGGTTCTGTTTTTCCATTGTTAATACACAGAGTCTGGCTTCTTGGGGTTTCCATTTCAGTTTTTGTCTAATTTGTGCTCCTTTATTTTGTATTCTGTATTTGGTGAGGGTCTGACTCTGCTCTCTATGTGTGACCACGATGAGGGATTCTGTTAGCATGTTGTGTCTGTATAGGGATCTATAGCAATCTGGTTTGTTTTCTCAGTAGGTGGTGTATTGGTATTCTAGGACCCAGTGTAATATTTACCCTTGCTTTTTCCCAGGTAGGGTTATTGTTTGAGTCCTTGGTGTTATTACTGTTATGTTACGATGGGATTGCAGTATAGATTTTGAGTGTCTCTTTTGTGGGGTTTTGTGTTAGTTCACAATGTGCCTGGCAGTGGAAGGTGTTTGTGCTGCTGTTACTGTGAGGTGACACCAGAATTTGAAAATATCTTTTAGTATGATGAGCTGTCAGGGAAACATCCAAGCTCCATTGTTTGGGGGAATTTCACTGGATGCACAGAGTTACAGAACTGGAGGTGCAGGATTTATATTGACATTCCGTCCCTTCTTATAAATTCCAGACTTCACTCTCATAGCCATATAGAATTAGTTGAATGAGGCTATCAAATAATTTTATAGTGTGAAACTGGCCAGCTTTTTAAAATTATGCAGAAGACCCTTTGGACTTTTTTATTAAAACCAAATATTCAAACGCTGTGTTCATCCCATCAAGCTCATATATCTCATTAAAGAGGTAAATTGAATAACACAATAACTTTGTTTTATTATTGTTACTCATAAATTATAACAATAACATTAATCTTGGAATATTATATATTTTTAATATAAACGAAAGGTTTTCACAAGATAGGGTGTGTCGTGAAACATTTTATTATGTATATATTTAAGGAAACATACATAAATTGTCAAAATACATTTCGTTCGTTTAACCTTTAACCTCTGGTTTGCTAGTAGACTGAATTACCGTGTCACGAAATTGTGTTTGTCTAAAAAGTGTGTCACCAACATGAAAAGTTTGGAAAGCTCTGGTTTAGCTTATTATTCTGGAGACCAAAAAAGGGGGAGCACTTTACAGTCAGAATCATGAACACTTGAGCTGTAGTAAAAAAAAAAAAAAAATGGCTCCATGTTCTCAGGCTTCACATAGTAAGCAGTCATAGAACAAATGCCAAAATGAGGATATCACTAATCAGATGTTAAGATAAGTAATAATCCACTGTGAAACCATTCTTACAGCCCCCTTCCCTCCTTTCATGGTCTGACTTAATTTTTAGAAAAATAAGCTAAAAGCAGCCATGGTAGCCTGCTTTGTCAAGGCAGTGATAAATTGCGCACTTGCCTTTACTTAATTCTTAGAACTGGCCAAGAGGGCAATTTTTGCTCTGGAGCACATTTAGTTCCTGTTTGCTATTTATAGGCCAGTCATTCGTGATTAGGGAATAAGAATTTTTTTTTTTTAATCTTAGTATTATCAGTTGGTGGAGCTCTCTTTGGAATAGTGTTAGAGTAGCAGGCTGAGAAACAGGGGAAGCCAGGGTTCAAATTCCACTGACAATAGTCTCCAGTACAAACTTGGGGTACCATTTCCTAAGGCTTTTCCCTCCATTCTGTCTCTGTGGTGAAAAATGCTTAGTATCAACCGCATGTTTTACAGTGCGGCTGATACAATAAACCACACTGTAAAACGGGTGCTTGCATGGACTGCCAGTGTTTTTTTTTTTTTTTTTTTAATGCGTGATAGCATATTTTAATGAACAACTGCGTTAAAAGGGCTGCACTTAGGATAAATTGTGTCCCTAGCACGTCCATGGCATCGGGTGCCCAGGAGACATGGCTGTGCACGGGATAGGAAAACGAACACTCAATTTACAAGTGTCCGTCTTCCTAACCTGCACACTCATAAATTGAGTATCCGTTTTTCTAACCAAAGATTTTTACATGACGTTACTTTCTGCGGTTCCTCCTATTTAGTATCGCGATGATATTAAGAGGGAGGAACCACAGAAAAGCAGTATTTTTGGAGACTGAAAGCTCTATTTTTTTTTTCCCCGCTGCTGAAAGCTTTTTTGAGCCTGTAGCTTCCGTAACCTGTGACTTCCAGGGCACGGTATATGAGGTCACTTTGAGAAACATCACATAATCTTCAATCCACTACACACCTACTCAGGATCTTTATATTGTGTATGATCAACGGTTTCCTGTTTATTTTGGATTTTCCTTTTTTTGTATTGACTTTTTAAAGTATGCGGATAAGGATCTTTCCTGATGTCTCAAAGATAAAAGAAAGCAATTTTTACTCCTTAGACCCTTAGTTTTACAACTGGGGGCAACATTTCAACTAAAATTTCCTTGTCGATGTTTGGTTTCTTATAAAGGTACTAAATACTTGTTCTTCATACCCTCTCAACTCACTCAATTCCTAGGTAAAAAGAAAGAACAGGATAGTGAGAAAAGAGATATCTAGAGCCTGGATATAAACATCTCCAGAATAAGGTTGTGTTTTCCCTCAGAATAAAGAAAGCCTAACTATTAGTAGAAATAAATGGCTCCTAATAATTACCTATATTACGTTGTATTATATAATTTAAGTTTGGACTTCCCTTTTATTTAGGACTTAATTTGAAGTTGTTCATCTGCTTTTGGTTTTTTTTTTCCTAGATAAAATTGTATAATTTTTCTTTTTTTGATGTGATCATAGACTTCAAAATTTTATATCAAGTGATTATTTTTCTTGATTGTAAAATTGAATAATGAATGAATAAATAAATTTAAAAGGAAAAGCAGTATTTTTGGCTTGTGTTTTAATCAGCCCTGGGGCTGGTGTAAAGTAATGATACACCCCAAGCCTAACATCCTGGTTTTGGATGTTAAAGCATGTGCTTAAGGCGCACGGTAATTTTTTGCATCGGGGTAATAGCTAATAGCCTTATCTACAAGGCATTTACATGTGAAGAGCGCTATTAGCGATGCGCTGGTTTGGACGTGTGTTTTGGACACGCTAATCCCATTATTGCATCGGGAGTTATTCTAGCTTGTCCAAAATGTTGGACGCGCATCAAGCTGTGCGCTAGGCTGAGCGCACTATATTGCATCAGCCCCTTAGGACCCGGAACTAGGGAGCATTCCAGGCTGCTGCTAGCTCACCATGGACTCTTCTTTTAAGTACAGATGGGGCTCAAAGGCCCCCCCAACTACCAGAGTCTTTAGTCCATGAACGGAGGGGTGGGGAGGTCCCATCAGACAACAGGGGTTGTATGCTGTGGGGTAGGGGGCCTGAGGGGGCCTGCTACTGAGGCAAGTTGATTTTGATTGGAATATGATAATTTTTTATCAGAACGGAGAGCTTTGGGAAAGGAGTGGGGCCTGCTGAGCTGCCTCTAGAGGCAAAGGTCTCACTTGCCCCCCCCCCCCCAGAGGGGCTTGGGCTCTTTGTGGAGGGATGGGGTTCGGGCCACGTAACCCTTTAAAACAATGGCCAACTGGAGTGGGCCAACACTGCACATTTCTTTGGACTCTGCCATTTTTTTTTTTTAAATTGCCAAGTTTTTTGTTGGAAAAAAAAATAATGTGGCGGTACCACCACATTGTCATCTTAGGGAGGGGTGAAATATCATGGGATTTACCCCTCTGTGATATTTCACCCCTCCCATGATAAAATCTCACAGTATAGTAAATCTCCCTCTATATTTGAACCAACTAGTGGTGTTTATAAACTCTCTGTTCATAGGAGATAAGCAGAGATCTCCAGGGGCTACAGATCTTTAAGAAAAACAGACACCAGCTGCCTTGCTGTTTTGTTAGATGATACGGTAACTGTACCCACTTAACAAACTTGATGTACGTTTCTTTTACAATGGGTTTTGACATCATTGCCGCAATCTAATAAAAGATTTAATAAAAATGATATTTTAAAAAGTTACACATGATCATCCAAGAATTATCATTTGAGCACAATTTTCTTCATCGTGATCACAGATTGAAAAATGCAAGTTGGAGAAAACTGAATATTTTACAAACATTAGTCTTAGTAACATTTTCTGCAATTTGAAAAAAAAAAAAAAGAAACAAATTGGGGGGGAATCTGTGGTAATCTTATTTAAATTTTAGTTCTATTTATTTCCTTGCCCTTTCATTGGTAGCACAAGGTGAGTTATATTCAGTTACTGTAGGTATTTCTCTATCCCAAAAAGGCTTACAATCGGATGCCATTTTCCAAAATGGCGTCAGACGGCCTTTGCCCCTATCACAGCCTCTTTTCTACTTAAAGCACAATACAATATTACATCATTTTATTTTTAGTGGCTTGTTTTATTTATTTATTGTTTTATATAAAGAAAGCTATGTTGTTTCTAAACTCACTAGATAGGGAAAGACATCTTGTTTATATCTGGTTAAATCTCATTGGTAGCTTTATGATGTTCTGTCCAACTAAAATATTCCAGTTATGGTAGTTCACTTGGGTAAATCTTTGAGGGCTGCAAAAGCAGTGATGGAGGGTCCTAAATGACCAACCCAGAAATATATTCCTTTTTATGTCTCTTGCTTATTTCCATGTTTTAGAGAATGTGGCAGCAGGTAGGCTTTGACGTGGTCTGTGTCTGTGAGGCATGCTACTATGGCTGGGGCTATGTTTGTGCGTGCCACACTTCATACTTCTCCGTATCTCATTCCCCTTTGCTTTTGCTTTTATATCTCTATATTTTGCACTCTGCCCTGTTTCATTTTCTTATATCTGCTTTGAATGCAGTTGGCTGATGCATGCAGTGGGACTTGCCTCCCACTATTACTGTGGGAGGCAAGACCATTTTATTTATTTATTTATTTGAAACTTTTATATACTGACGTTTGAAGGACATTACATCGGTTTACATGGAACAATTTGGGAAACGGTACAAAGAGCTTGGTAACTTAACTGTAATAAATTTCAGATTAAAAGGAGGTGATACAGAACAAATCTATTGCTATAACCTCTCCTAGCCTTGTTAACTTGTGCTGCTTCGGGTTCTGCCTCTCTTGTGCAACTATTTCTTCCTATTTGATACTGACAAGGATAAGGAATTAAGGATATTCCTTATTCTTAGTTTTTTCTTCTAGTCTGAAGTGTGTTTTGTGTAGACTGTATAGAACCATGTAACTGCCTCTAAAGGGTCTGACTGCTGGGTGTCCAGTGGATTGTGACTGCCACCTGACCCAGGTAAACTGGAACAGGCTGATCCAGTTTTGGCCCATTGCATCTAATGACTTGTAGTTTCAATTTCTGTAGGAAAAGCAAGCTCCACTTCTTGAGCATGTCGACTATCTTTATTTCAGAGACTCTTCTAAATAAATGTGTCTTTTTCAGAGTGGACAAAATAATGGCCAGATATCTTATTTATTTATTTATTTAGAATTTTTATATACCGACATTCTTGAAAGACTATCAAATCATATCGGTTTCCATTATAACAGAACATTTGCGGCTAAGGCGTTACATTAAACAAGGCATCTGATAAATAGAAAGTAATTAATAATAAATCATAAATGGAACAGCGAACAGCGTTAATGGGCGAAACATAAATAATACATGGAATAGCGAACATATAATAAATGGGTCAGAGAACAACGTTGATGGGCGTCAGTATTCTATGTTAACTCCTAAGAATATAATAGAGTTAATATTGGCAGAGGATGACGCAGGGTGTGAAAGGAGGAGCAGGTGGACGGAAGGGGAAGGAAGGTGAGAGGGCGGACCATGGTAAGGCTGTAGGACGATCATGGATCCCATAATGGACTGTTATGCCCTTTGGCCAGTGTCAGCGTGTTCTTGAGACTCCGGGAAGGCTTATCTGAAGAGCCATGTTTTGAGGTGTTTCTTAAAAGTTAGATGACGGGGTTCTTGGCGACGCTCCAGAGGCAGAGAGTTCCAAAGGGTGGGTCCGGCTGTAGAGATTGCGTGTTTTCTTAATGAGGTTTTGATATCTTCTTCTTTTTTTAACAGTAGTTAAGGAAAACCAATATTCCTCTGCTATTTGCCAAGTGGAGACCTAAACCTAAAAAGGTGAATCACACACTTAAGTTGTTTGTTCTCTCAAAACCATTGTCTGTTTCATCCCTGCTCTGGTGTCAGGACCCAGATCTGTTCATGTCCAACGACCACTTTTCAAGTGCATATACATTTCTTCATTGCTGATCATAAGAACGTAAGAAAATGCCATACTGGGTCAGACCAAGGGTCCATCAAGCCCAGCATCCTGTTTCCAACAGTGGCCAATCCAGGCCATAAGAACCTGGCAAGTACCCAAAAACTATTCCATGTTACCATTGCTAATGGCAGTGGCTATTCTCTAAGTGAACTTAATAGCAGGTAATGGACTTCTCCTCCAAGAACTTGTCCAATCCTTTTTTAAACACAGCTATACTAACTGCACTAACCACATCCTCTGGCAACAAATTTCAGAGTTTAATTGTGCGTTGAGTAAAAAAGAACTTTCTTCGATTAGTTCATCAGGCAAACAACCTTTAATCCATCTTTTCAGTTTATTTTCCTGTGAATAATTACTCAGGTTCCTTGTCTCACATTGCTTCCTGTGTTTAACAAACTGATTTTTCCCCTTTCACCCTTTTCTTTTCCTAAGTTTCCATTTTGTTTTTTTGCTTTTCCTTTTATTTTCTTTCTTTAGTTTTTCCTTTTTTTGTGTGTGTAGTTTATTTTTCTTTACTACTTTCTTTCATTTTTATAATTTGCTTTTTTTTGCTGTCCCTCTCCTACCTGTCTCTTAACTTCTTTCCCTGCTTCCAGGTGCACACACACTCTCTCTCCTTTTCTTCCAGCTTCTTTTCCTCTCTCCAGCCTCTGTTCTTCTATGAGGCCTGTCACCAAAGGATAACTTTGCTCTCTCTCTCGTTGGGTCCCACTGGTGCTGGCAGCCATAGTGTCTGAATGGGCCCTGCTGGCAGTGGCACTGCAGTGCGTATTCCCAGGCCTGGGGTTCACCGATGGTGGCAGTAACTCTCTCTCTGCATGCGTCACTAATGGCGTCAGCAAATATGTCTCTCCCCGAGCCCTGATGATCTTAGCAGCAGCTCCATCTCTCCCTGGACCTTGACAGTCTCTGATGGAAGGCATGCTCCTCTTCAGACCCCTCTGGCAGCATTGATATTTCTTTTTGGATCTCTGCTCTGGTGGCAATGGCAGCAGCCATGTTTTTCTTTCAGCCCAGGCCCTACCAGCTGCAGCAGTAGAGTCTCTTTGCCTGGATCCCAGTGATGGCAGCTGCTTCTTGACGCATGCTTTGTTGGCTGCAGCAGAAGCAGCTATATCTCTGTCCAGCCTGTCTCCTCTAGAAGTAGCATCTCTTTCCAATACTGTGGGCACTGGAATTTTGGGTGCCTGAGATTTTTCCTGTCCTGTATATAGGGCAACTTTAATGTAAGTGCTAGAGTATGTCAAAGTAGTTATCCGTACCAGGAAGATTGGCACTGAGCATTTAAATGTAGATTTTTGTTTGTGGGAATTTTTAGGCGCAATTAATAATACATGAAGGATATAAAAATAAATAAATAAAAAATCAGTGTAATGTGATAGAGTAAAAGTGGGTTAGTGCAGTTAGCCTATTTTTCACTGAATTAAAAAAAAGTTTTAAACTTTGTCAAAATCTCTCCCAAAAGCAATGAGAGCTGTGTGGCTGCGATTATAGCAGTGATGACGGAAGAGGACCAACGGTCCATCCAGTCTGCCCAGCAAGTTTCCCATGGTGGTATCTGCCATGCAGGTTACCCCCATGTATCAGTCAGTGCTGCTTGATGTGCTGTGATGGACTTGGCCGTAGAAGCAGTCCTGTGTTTTATTTTTCCTTAATGCCTGCATATCAGTACCCCAGACTGTATGTGTGTGTGTGTAAAAAAAAAAAAAAAGGTCATGGTTCGTGTTGGTTGTCACTGAATCCAACTTTCTTTCCCTCCAAACCCCCCCCCCCCCCCCAACCGCCTCCTTTGAAGCAGAGAGCGATGTTGCATCAAAAGCATCAAGGCTTATTGGTTAAGGGTAGTAATCCATGTCTCCTGTTCAGGGTAGTAACTGCTGCTCTGTTCAGGTTACTCCGTTTATCAGTTCCCCAAACCGTAAAAGTTGGGGCCCTTGTTTGTTGCTGTCTAAATCCAATTTCCCTTTTCTTTTGCTGTTGAAGCAGAGATCAAATGGAGTTGCATCAAAAGTATCCAGGCTTATTGGTTAAGGGTAGTAATCGCTGCACCAGCAAGTTACCCCAATCACTCTTTCTTCGTTCCCTTTAGGACTTGGCCGTAGAAGCAGCCCTGTGCATTTTCCCTTATGTTTCCGTATAAGTATTCTAGACCATGGAAGTCGGGGCAGTCTGTTATCTTTTGAATCCAATTCCTCTTTTTCCCCGTTGTCTAAGTGGGAAGCAATGTTGCAGTTGCATTAAAAGCATCAAAGCATTATGGTTAAGGGCAGTAATTTCCATGTCTTCTGCTAA
The DNA here is from genome assembly GCF_901001135.1 of Rhinatrema bivittatum. Classification (NCBI taxonomy): domain Eukaryota; kingdom Metazoa; phylum Chordata; class Amphibia; order Gymnophiona; family Rhinatrematidae; genus Rhinatrema; species Rhinatrema bivittatum. The sequence continues at coordinate 305,485,498 of NC_042620.1, read as the reverse complement.
GCGTAGTAACTGCCATACCAGCAAGTTACCTCCTGCATGCTCATCCTGTTTTCGTCCTCTAGCCTTTAGAGATCCAGTGTTTATCCCCTGCCCCTTTGACGGTTAATTTATCAGGGTTCTGTGAGCTGACGAAAAAGCTACTTATTAACTGATTTAGTTTATTTTGTTTGTTTGCTATGTCATTTTATTGTGTTTACTATCTTCATTGTTTTATTATCTTTTGTTTTATTATTTTGTTTGAATCCATTTTGTGTATTATGCTTTGTTTTAATGTATTTGTAATTTTATGTTGTATGTGTTGTACACTGCCTTGAGCCTTTATTGGCTAGGTGACTAAGAAATATGAGTAATATATTTAGTCAAATTTATTTATATGTCAAGTAGGTAAATATTTACATTTTATACTTTTGCATGGACATAGAAGCTGGAAGCCTGTGTTAATTTTTCTGCTGCAAAGTTTCATTATTGATTCTGAAACAGATTAGAAAATTCTGCTACTGAGGGTTTTTTTTTAAATTGTGTATAAACCATGGTAGTATTTTATAATTTTGTTCTAAAAGAAATGTAGATAAATTGTTATAGTAAATTAACACTACAAGCATTTCCTGAAGATCTTGGTTCCTTACATCAGTGGTTCTCAATCTTTTTTTTCTGTCGGGACACACCTGATAGATGGTTCTCACTTGCATGACACTGAACATGTGACTCATAAGGCTAAATGTAAATGTACACTGCATCCACAGGACGCCCTGCCCCGCCCCTCAGCAATGGGTATAAAGCAGAACTAGAATATTCCCCGTACAACTTGCCATACAAAAAATATATTTTGGTGTTATCTCAATAACAGCAGCACAGTCTCCCTCTATTACCCTACTTATAAAAAGACAGCAGTTTACCTCCAATGCATGCCCTATTAGAAAACACAACAAATAAGGTGGGGTATTTTACTAGTCTACATGCTTGTTAAATACCTCACCTCTGTCACACACCCAGAACTGACCTTCACAGAGTACAGAGACCACAAATTACAAATATGGAGACAGAAACTGGAATGGAAACCCAAAAAAGCCACTCTGCATGCAGTACAAAACTGGAGAAATGGAAACAGAAATATAGCACCTAACAAAGTCTCAGGATCTGCAATGCACATAAACTGATACACCTGCATTATGGAATGCACTCAAACAATAACAACCCTATCTATGAAAAGGCAACACTACAAATATTAAACCAGGCCCTGAACACCAATACACCTCCTATAAGGAAAACAGAACAAGCCAAGCTGCTACAGATCCCCACATAGAAATAATTGTAAAACTATACTAATAAATGTTTCAAAACAGCTGAACAGAATAACATCCAACAATTAAACTCATAAAATAAAATCTCCATATACCAATAAAATATTTCAAAACAGCAGACTTAAACATAATACGTAATTAAAATGGCAGTCAATCAAGAAAAATAAACTTAAAAAGCCGCCATTATTTACCCTCTCCAGCAACTCTCCTACTTCTATCCCTTGCAGGCCAGTAACACATACCAGAAACCGAAGTGGCTGCTGAAGCTCTGTCCTTTCTTAAGAACCACAACCAGTCTCTGTCTCTCTCTCTCTCACACACCCTCAGGACAGGTTTCTGTCTCTCACACACCAAACAACTCCCCAATCATTCTCTCTCAATCACACAATGCTCTTTCTCTTACTTATATACAAGCTTTCAATCATACATGTGTTCTCTCTCTCTCCCTCATTTACACATTGGCTCGCAATCACACACATTGGGGACCGATGCAATAATCTTCACGGAAAGCGGGCGCTGACTTTTCAGCGCCCACTTTCTTAACGCACGCATGGCGCCTGCCAGGCTGGCTTTAATATCTGTGCGATAAATGTGCGTCTGAGATGCACATTTTATCTTTTTGCATTTGAAGTGAATAATAACCTCATTCACATGCATTTGCATGTGATGAGCGCTAACTCATTCGCTCCGCTTCGGATGCACGTTAAATAGGCGCTAATCCCCCTATTGCATTAGGGGTGGATTAGCTAGCGCCTGTTTAACCCACGTCAGAGTACGGGTTATACAGTGCGCTCGGCTGAGCGCACTGTATTGCATCGGCCCCATTCTCTGTATGTCGCTTACAAACAGGCTCTCCCTCACTTATACACTGGCTGGCTGTCTTACTCCCACTTCCTCCCCCAGAGCACAAATGATGGCTGCAGTATCCTCCTCAAACCCCCTCAGCCCAAGAAAGAAGAATTCTCATTGACCGTGGGAAGGCTAATGCTGCTGTCTTCCTTGCTGATTGCCGGCTGCTTCTGATTTTTGCTCCAGACCTGTGCTGCTGCTTGGGGGGCCAATACTGCCATTACTTCTGAAAGTAGCGTGACCTTTTCTTCCCGCGTGCCCCGCTACACGTCACATCCTCTTCCAGGCCTTGGGGGCGGGAAGAAGAAAAGGCCCCTGCTGCAGTAGCCGGTTTCAATGAGCACTGCTGCCGTCCCTGTCCAGCAGTGTTTTGAAAGTTCTCAAAGCTTGGGTGGCAACGGCAGCAGGGGAGGAATGTCTCTGCTTCTTGCTCGGTGGAGAAAGGGGAGAGAAGTGCGGTGAGAGACCGGGGTAGCATGCGATACACCAGTTGAAAATCTCTGCCTTACGTTGTACTTTAGGGAAAACAAACCATTTTAATTGTTAACGACAACTGTGTTATATTAATAATCTATGGCCAGCACAATTTATTATAATTAAGGGCATACTTTTCAAAAGGTTTTATGTGCATAAACCATGGTTCCAATGCGTAAATCTCCCTAAGAAAATTCATTGTGTTTATATGTGTAAAAGTATGCGCGGAACACGATATTGCATTTACCGTGGGGGAGAGGAGTTGGGGGTGAGGAAAGGATTTATACTGACACACACACTTTCAAAACTCAAAAGTATAAGTCCATATGCACAAAGTTACACCTCTTGGGGCTGTGAATCTTGCCTTCAGCGCCCTTAGCATTAGCTAGCTGAGGAGCAGAACTGAACCCAGATCTATTGAAGTGCTGTATGTAGCACTGCTATTAAGTCATTGGACCAATCCACATCCTTAATAGGAGCTAATAACTTTTTTTGTTCCCCAAAATGTATTTTCTCTGCAACTTGGGGTTTGATGACAGCCAGGGAACTGTAAGATATCTCCCAAGATACGATCCAAGGGGCCCATGAACTTCCATTGCAGCTCCCTGACAGACTTAGCTGGGCTTAGAGGACAACATAAAAGCACAGTGTTTGGAAAATTTTATGTAAAACCAAAAGCTATTTTCTCTGTCTAGGGAATACATCATGTAGTAGCTTAATACTGTATTCTAATGAGAACATGTTAACCGAGTGGCTTTAAATTTGGCAGGAGCTGTCCTGAAGGCTTGGGGGTAACTGCACGAAGCAGCAGATACTCCCATAAGAAACTTTCTAGGCAGACTGGATGGGCCATCTGGACCTTTTTCTGTCATAATTACTATGTTATGTTACTATGAATTCATATGTGGCCACTAGTTTTCTGCTATGACATTGGAGGTGAATCACAGCTAGCCTGTTCCTGGACTTGCCAGGATGCTGTTTGGCCTGATGACTGGTCTTGCATATACCTGGGCGCTTTCAGTTTTTGACCTGGAAACCTGGGGATTTAAATGAAATCTTCAGGTCTGCGGAGAATACCAGGAGATCTGAGTATCAGCCCACACCTCCTGTTGCCTTCAAGCTGCCTCATGGGAGAAAAACAACCAGTGAGGAGGGCTGGATTAGCAGAGTGGCTGTTCTGCTCTGTCCATTCCAACCTCATTTCTTTCTCTCTTGTTCTCTGCACTTTGCGTGGGAGAAGAGGTGATGGTGCCGTAAGCAGAGGGCTTTTTTTCTGCTGAATGAAATTCCTTACAGGAGCCCTGTGTCCCTTTGTCTAAGAAGGGGAAGAGAGAGCTGGGGTTGGGGAGGGGAACATGCTGGGATCAGGATTGAGTATAGAGGGAAAAGTGCTGGAGGCCTCCCTAGAGAGAGAGATGCTAATATACAGCATTTGCTGTATTATATATTACCATTTTTTCAAAGTCATTGTCTGAAAAATAGAAAATCTTTGAAAGACTTTAACCATAAATTCCCCTGAAATAATTTTAAAGCTAAGTAAATGCTGGTTCTATTGAGCCCTCATTAGTATTCAGTGACTTTTTATCCTACTTGAGGATACTTGCTTCTCTGCAACTTGCCAGTTCCCTACTGTAGTAACAGGCCTGTAGTCATAAAAACAACAGGATTAAAAATTTTCTTCTGGGACAGAAGTCAGTGTTTCTTCATGAATCAGCCAATTAAGGAATTTGTTTCCCATATTGGCCTCTAAGAGTCATTGTTCTTACGAAAGTGCATGGTGTTTACTGTGGATTACTATTGCACATTTTTCATGTGCAATAATCAATATATGATTACCTATTAGAAACAAAATATAGAACTTTGCTAATGATTCTGAAAGTATGGGTGGAACACAAACCTCATTACTTAGCTTTGTGCCAGTTTGACAGGGTCAGTGAGCCTAAAGGCCCTGATCAGTACAGATGATTTTAGGCCTTTTACAATAAGGCCTACAATCAATGGGATTAGTTTAATGGTATAAGCAGAGAGAGTTCTCTTCTTTTACACTGTGAAACAGCCTTAGGTCACCACGAGAAGGACTCAGCCACTTTGTCAGCCTTCATGACTATTCATTTCTTATGACTGTATCAGAATAGAAGTAGCCGTGTCCAAATGTACATTTCCCAACTGTTACTCCTGGGGGAATTCTGCGCAAAAAAATGTAAAATTCTGTGCATAAATACTTAAAATTCTGCATATTTTATATTGGTCAAAATAACACATTATACATGCCAGTCTTTAAGTAATAACCTACAATGTGATAACGAAAAAGTTAATTACTTAGATGCAGAGTTTTAAATATTTTCAGCAGATTTTCAGAAGTTCATTGTAAATGTGTGCCTTCTACCATCTCTCCCTACTCCCCTGGCCAGTCTCCTTTCACTTTGCCCTCTCAGGTCCCAGCTCCTCTATCTGCTGCTATTTCTCCCCTCCATTCCTAGAGTTTGAACCCCCTCTTTCAGTACGTGCTCGCTCTCTCTCACACACACACATGCCCTCATAGAGGCTCCCTCTCTCACTCTCTCATAAACAAGCAAGCACGCGCAATGGCTAATTTCTCCTGCTTACCATTTTTGTTAAGAAAACTTGAAGGTGAATTTTCAAAGTCCAGCGCACGACAAAACTGGGAGATATGCGCACAAGTTGGGCCAGTGAGTGCCGAGCGGATTTTAAAAGCTGCCAGAGTACGCGCGTACTTGCTGCTACATACACAAATGAAAAATTCTCGAAAGGGATAGGGATGGACATTTCTGGATTTCACATTGAAATTAGAGTGTAAATAGTTATGCATACAGGCGCACACCAGGTTCCCCTGCCATGTAACTTTACTTCTGCTACAGATGACATGTAAGTTTTAAAATTTACATGTAGATCATCAGGATTTTAAAGGTTGGGTCTAACAGGGGAGAAAGGAGGCTACTAAACTAAGGGGATTTGGAAGTCCTATCCCTTATGTGGGTGAACTGGGAAAACTGATAATGGTGGCGTGTCTACTATTAAAATCCCCCCTCTTAAGCGGTAGAAATGACATTTGCACACCTAGATGCGCATCCGCTTAAAATGGCACACAGTGTGAATGTGTGCATATATGCGCATATGTTATAAAATGGTCTCTTCCCTGGGCATTGGCTGATGAATTCGCTCAGGTGTGCCTGCGCGCCAGTTACCTTCCCTCTGTAGAGTCTTCTGAGGCAAAAATATCACAACATGTATATTATATTACATGCACTGCTCTGGTGCCAACTAAAGAAAACCCTGCAAAAAAGACACTTGGAACCTTTATGGTATTAGGACTATTGTAACATGTGTTGGATGTGGACGTTGCCCTCAGAAAGCATGAGTAAACTATAGTATAATTATATATTAAACCTCCCATACAAAAATAGCACTAACTGCCAGCATTCAAACATCAAAAACTACCCAGGAAAAGGCAATACTGCAAATTAGGAAAACACAGAAGCCAAGTGGCTATAGATTCCTACATAGAAACTGCAATTTAGCAGAATAACTTACCTGAGTTGTACATGAAGAACACAGACATAGCCTCACAGAGTAAAGAATAAAGAGGCCATAAAATATAAATAAAAATGTGCAGATAAAACCTGAACTGGAAAAGACAAACCATAAAACATCAAATAATAAAATCAAGAAATATAAATAAATAAGTTAATTATACTAATAAAAAAAAATATTTCAAAATGGCTGATGAATAGCATGACATCCAATAATTAAAAACTCGTATGAAAACATTTTAAACATTTCCCAACACCAATAAAATATTTCAAAACAACAAACATATTAAATAACACCCAATAATGAAACTAATAAAGCTAAAAAAGAATCCCCTGTCTTCCATACTTGGGAACATTTTGATTTCCAGCTGCCCCGAGATTGTTGCGGATTAGTAGAGAGAGAATGGGGATTGTTGTGCACACTCTCTCTCCATCAAACACACACACACACACACACACACACACACACACTTTCTCACACTTGCTCTTCATCACAGATACTCATACCTTACACATGTGTTCTCTCACACATACACGTGATTATGTGCACATTCACACTCTCACACAGATGCTCTCTCACACATACACACACACATGCTCTTCACTCACACACTTCTCTCACTCTCATTCTTACACACTCCTTGGTGCCTCTGGAAGTAGAAGCAACAGCAGCAGTCTTCTCCTTCAGCCCTCTATGGCAGACAGGTCTCCGTCTCTTTCTTGAGCCTTGGAGTCTGATGCTGATCTACCTCCTGGCCTTCCTGCTAGTACCAGCGATACGGTCCAATGATGCAGCCTGCTTCTGCTCTTTCTGGCAGTGACAACAGCATTTCCTTCCTTCCTGTCTGCCTGGGTCCACGCTATCACTTCCTCTTCCAGGATGGAGATGCTATCACCCAGCTGCCTCCAGAATTGTGACTTTCTAGGCATCTGCCTAGTGCTTCTACCAGCCCTGGGCACAGGGTATGTTTTTGAGAGGAGTATAGACTAGCAAGCAGTGAAAGGGCTGTAAGAGGCTCTTCCTGCTGTATTAGTACAGGATGCTAAATTCTCTAGACATGGCACTAGTTTATATTTTAAAAAGAACAAAATGCACATTGATACTTTTTAAGAGAATTGTGATATTAGCCCTATATTTAATTGTAAATTCATGACTGAACAGATTAAAGTTGTTTAATCTGTATGGCCCAGTATGACGGTCCTTGGACTAATTGGTAGTGCACTTGTGAATTCTGATAAATAGTATCAAGGTGAGTTTTCTTCTTCTTTCCAGTTGATCCCCTTTTCTGAACTTTTTCATTTTGGGACTGGTTTATATTAGCCAGACTGTGGTGCTGCTGTGATGATTCCTAGCAGAAGTTTGTACAGGCATTAGACTAAGATATGCAGAATATGAACACTAACCAGACAGCTGAAGAATAAATCTAATGAAGGTGTGATACTGTGCAAGGGGGTCTTTGATGGTAGAAGGATGCTGGAGGACAGAGCAATCTGGACTCTAGCAGAATCGTCTTGATTTAAGTTGATCAGGTCAACAGTCATGGTCAGAGTCTCTGCATAGTATCTAAATTCTCCGTCTCCCCAGGGCTTTTCTGTTCCCTCCTGGGCCTGCTCTTTATTTCTCCTGCTTAGTGCAACATCCTTCTGGCTGTTTCCCCTTACTTCTGGCCTTAAGGTGGACCGGGCTAAATGCCTGGTCCTACCTTTTAATGGGTCCTGATATACATTCTTTTACATACCTTATCTCACAGCTCGACCTTCCCAGATTGACTGCCTGCCCCTATCAGGGCTATATCCTGGGAAAGGGAATCTGTATTTCCTTTTGGCTATTTTACATCCGCTTTCATTATGAAGAAGGGAGAAGTTGGGTTATGGCCCAGGGACTGGGTTCATGCCTACTTTGTTCCTGGGCAAAGTTAAGTGACTCATCTTGTCTTTTAGGTACACCTAAAACTATCCCGGTTACTCTCCCAATCCTCCTCTGGAGGACATACTAAGGGATTGTGGAATGCTTGGGGAACATCATCTACCCTAGGCTATCTATGGTGGCCTCTAAATGTTGGAAACCACTGAGCATTTTTTTCTGTTATTGCCCATCGTGATTTGAGCATCCAAGGTTCCTGACATATAAGTACAGATATAATTGGAAGGCCTCAGGGAATGATTCCTCACTGTTGCCTGAGCTGGGCAGATTAGTTGTAAGCTTGCCCAAGAGATTCTCAGACTCTGGATAATTGCATCCCAGAATTAAAGGGGTATGGAAATCTGGGAAGTACTTCCATTATATGCTGGCTTGTCCAGCTGGGTCATCAGCAAAACCTGACTGGTCTTGTGTTATCACTGGTTACCATGTATACAGGCGATAGTCATCACCTTCTCATGGTCAATCTGTTTACTAGCTTCCTCTGGATGAGTCTTTACACTTCCGGAGTCTATCAAGGCTTGCATGGTAGAATCATCCATTTACACCATAACCACAAAAGTGGAGAACATTAAGTGGGGGCTGTCCACTAAGTTGCAAAAAATGTGGGGTCCTCCCATTGACATCTATAAGTTCACGTCTTGGTTGAAGTGATTGATCTCTGTCCACAGCTGAAGCAGGATGGCAGACCTGGATCCCGTGATTGGTGTCTTGCTGTCTGTCTGAGGTTTCGCAATTCCAGTAGTGGCAGTCTCTCAGGCAACCTGGTGTATACTGGATTTGACTGTACCTAAAGGAAGACAGCCATATTTAAGGCTGTGTCTATGTTGATCTTCTGTTGCTGGTGTACTCACTGTTGCATAGACCAATACAAGCCATCCAGTAGAATAAGATTGGCTATTTCGGTGCCTATATTCCCTTATGGCTGAAGCCATTTCCAGCCTATATCTTTTAGCCAGTAGAAAAGGCTTCGTGGACTCTCCCTGGGTTGAAGGAGTCCCCTCTGAAACTGTTGATACATTTCTGGGGTACACCCAGCTCTTTCAAATATGATGGATTTTAATCTCTGTGTAGCTGGCTCTTCTATCAGGGTTTGCAGTTTGAAAGGCAGCATGGCCATCCTGCCAGCCAGGCAGTTTATTCAAAATTGACTAAGAAGCAGTCTGGATTCTTACCTGAAGCCATCTTAAATACAGTGGGATAGACCATGCTGGTGGCTTGTATAGCTTGTGCTAATTGTCAGGTCAATACAGTAAAGTGCGGCCGCGGTTACCCTGCTCCTAACCCGCTTTCTACCCACTTTTCGGCCGCGTTAGTCCAACCCGCGATACACTATCCCCTTTAACCTACTCTTACCGCGTCCTTAAATCACCGGGTAACCCCTTCTGCCCGCGGCATGTATATTACATGTAAACGATCGAATTAGCTATTCCCTCCCATACAGTATCGCGCGCCCCGACTATTACTTTTTTACCCTGCCGTTTTGCCGCGCGTTTAACCTGCTAACTTACCGCCTACCCTTACCCCTGCGTTAGAGGCAGGGGTAAGGGTAGGCGGCAAACTTTCCCCCAGCCCCCGCTCACCTGCCCTGGCCGTGTCCATGGGTGCTGGTCTCCGGGGCAGCCCCAGTCCTCTCCCCTACTCCCGAAGCAACGAAAGCGGAAAAAATCGAAAAAGCAAAAAAAAAACCCGAAAAAGCGAAAAAAAAAAGTTGCAAGAGAGAGAGGGGACGGGCAATCCTACGCTCGGGATTGCCAGTCCTCTCTCCCCTCCTCCCGAAGCAAGGCGCGAAAAGCAGCCTTGCTTCGGGAGGAGGGGAGAGAGGACTGGTAGTGTAGAAGCGACTTACTTTTTTTGCAGCCCCCCCCTCCGGAGACGGACATCGGCGAAGACGACCGCGGCTCCCCTGCCTCCAGCTGCCCGCGAAGATGGGCGCCTGCACGGGCGAAAGCGGCCCCTGTGCGTGCAATTGGGCCGCTCAAGGCGTGATGTCACGACGTTTGGCGTCACGCCATGTGACGACACGTCTTGAGCGGCCCAATTGCACGCACAGGGGCTGCTTTCGCCCATGCGATGCATCCATCTTCGCGGGCAGCTGGAGGCAGGGGAGCCGCGGTCGTCTTCGCCGATGTCCGTCTCCGGAGGGGGGCTGCAAAAAAAGTAAGTCGTTTCGTTGCTTTACACTGCCAGTTCTCTCTCCCCTCCTCCCGAAGCAAGGCTGCTTTTCGCGCCTTGCTTCGGGAGGAGGGGAGAGAGGACTGGCAATCCCAAGCATAGGATTGCCTGCCCTCTCTCCCCTCTCTCTCTTGCTACTTTTTTTTTTTTTCGCTTTTTCGATTTTTTCCGCTTTCGTTGCTTGCTTCGGGAGGAGGGGAGAGAGTACTGGCAATCCCGAGCGTCGGAGAACTGTCCACTTCCTGGTACCTGTCATTTCAAATGACATTTGAAATGACAGATACCAGCGTGTCCGTGAAGCGTTAGGCCAGCACACACAGGATACTGTATAGCGCTCTATACAGTAAAATGGGTTGCGCGGGCCTAATGCTTCACGGACGCTTCTTAGACGCAGGTTGCATTTGCAAGCTATTTACATACAGTATCGAGCGGTAGGTGAGCTGGACTGTGCGTGCGGCAACCGCGGGAGCGCCCGGCACTAACGCAGCTCTTCCTACCGCTCCTTACTGTATCGGCCTATGTGTATACTGTTCTTGTAGGGGCATGCCTGTTCTGCATGACAGTTTGTAGCTGCTGCTGCCCTTCTGTAAGGGCCTGGAGTAATCATTTCATGCTGGCTTGATTATTATTATTATTTTTTTTTTCTGTAGCTGGAATCTCTGAATTTAGAGAAGTACTGCCACTTTACTGAAATCATGATTGGAATCTGAAATATTTTCGCTTTTATATTCCAAAAAAAACCTTGCCTTTCTGAGTCTAACTTATGTCGCAGTTTATACGGTTGGAGTTAGCCCCGTTAGCCTGCTGTACTCAACTTTCAGGGCTACCACTGCAGGCAGGCCCAAAAAAAAATATATACACATATTAATATTTCTAGCATGGGTCTCTTATCTGTTCTGGCGCTTAGACTAGATATCTCGCTGCTATCACCATGTGTGATACCGTGCAAGTGGTCTTTGACTTTAAAAGGGTGCAGGAGAGCAGATTAGTCTGGACATCTGTCTTATCCACAGAATGTTTTATTTACAATGAAACAGGACAATGCTGAAACTACCTACTTATCTTGTTTAACAAATCAAAACCTACAACAGTCACAGACAGACAGTCTTTGCATAGTATCTCCCATCTCCTCCTCCACAGGGCCTCCTTGTTCCCCACTAGAACTGCTCTTTATTTCCCCTTCTTAGGGCTGGCTGAGGGTCCCCTGGTTCCTGGCCTTAAGGTGGACCTTGCTGATTGCCTGCTTCAGGTTTTTGAAAGGGGTCCTTACATACACGCCTACAGAAGGAGTTTTCAAAAGATAAATCACATTGAAAGATTTTTTTATTCCAATAAAGGTATAGAAATCCAACACACTAAATCTATTGGACCAAATATATTAAACATTTTCCCGCAGGGACAGGTAAGCAAACCCTTTTTTGAGCCATGGTCCCTTTTCCATCCATACAATTGGTTGTGGCTCCCCTCCCCACCCCCCACAGAAGTTGCTTTAAATTATATATAAACACACACACTCGCACCTATACCCACACCAGGGGGGATCCTGGATTCCTGGTCTGACTCTATTCAACAAATGAGCTCTGTTGCCAAGCAACCAGGCAACCATACTGCCAACCAGTTTTTTCAGTTGCTGAAAGAAGCAAATGCACGTTCATACTTAAATAATAGACACACAGAAGCAGCCATGCCACTCATACAGATACAATCATGCATGGCGCACAGCTAGACAGAGACCCTCATACCACACTTTTGGGCCGATTCAGTAAAATGCGCAGGAGAGCTGGCACTCTGAGGCGAGCGCCCACTCTCCCGACGCGCGCCCAGGCCCCTCCTGGGCACGCGATTCTCTATGCAAATGAGGGCCCACGGTAAAAAGGAGGTGCTAGGGACACTAGCGCATCCCTAGCGCCTCCTTATTGGCAGAAGCGGCGGCTGTCAGCGGGTTTGACAGCAGACGCTTAATTTTACCGGTGTCGGTTGTCAAACCCGCTGACAGCCACGGGTTCGGAAAACGGATGCCGGCAAAATTGAACTTTTTGAGATTTTTAAAAATGTTTTCATTTTTGGGACCTCCGACTTAATATCGCTATGATATTAAGTCAGAGGGTATACAGAAAAGCAGATTTTTTTTTCTGCTTTTCTGTACACTTTCCTGTTGCCGGTCGAAATTAATGCCTGCCTTTGGGCAGGTGTTAATTTCTGAGAGTAACTGGTGTGGACTTAGCTGCTTGAACAGCTGAAAGGCAGTGGGTGTAGGAAACAGAGCGAGACAGTGACGGCACGTGCCCTCTTCACCCCGCAGCTGGAGACCATCTCTGTAGTCAACCAGTTAAGGCAGAGCTCCGGTAATTTATTTATTTATTTATTTAGAAACTTTTATATACCGGTATTTGTGGGGACATCATACCGGTTCACATAGTAACTGAAAAGATTGGAAAATACATTGCAACAGGGGAATGTAACTGGGCGGGGGGAAGAACAGAAAGGCAGTAGGAAGGATAGGAGAACAAGAAGGTAATAACCAAAACAATTTACAATGAAAGTCTCCTTAATATAAGGAGGTCACCTGAAAGGGTGACAAAAAACAAAACAACCCCCCCACCCCCCAAAAAAACAAAACAAAAAAAAATTATACAGAGACTTATAAGGAGGTTTTGTTTGTGTAGGGCTTCCTCCTCCCCTGGTCTCCGTGCTTGGCGTGCCAGTCCAATGTTCATCCCACTTCATGGGAGGTCAAGGGACGTGAACAGCCTCCTTAGGCTAGGCCCCGCTGCAAGGCTGTTCGCTGTGTGCCGCATGGTAAGCTGCAACGTCTTTTTGCATGCTTTCTAAGGCTGCTCTCTACAGGATTGTTGGTCTGGTATGTGCGTCCAGCTGTGCGTTCAGGTTGTGAGCCCAGTTTTTGGACACGAAGTCGGGCCTTGTCTGTGCGCCCACGTTATGCGCCGTTTACCGCTGTGCAGAGGTACACGGTGCTTAATTTTTGGCCACCTAGTTAAGTGCCTAGGTGTTTTCGTGCCTAAGTGTTGGACGCATAATTTTTGAGTGCCTAGTTGAGTGAGTATATTTAAAAATAAATAAATAAAAGTAAAATAGACACACTCCTTCAGCTGCTGCTGAGCGCACTGTTGGCTATAATGGCACCTGTACCTAAAGAAGCCTAAGCGTTTTTCTTTTTGCACTGCTTATCATATTCTGGCATCTCAGCCAAGAGTGCCTGCTGATTTCTGCCAGTGCTGTTTGGAGGCTCAATGAGAATTATCTTCCTCTGATTTCACTAAGTGTGGTTCTTCCCAGCTGGATGTGGGTCTGGGTAAAGACAACTCAGGTGGGGTGCCTGATTTTTGAACTCCCCTAATTGGTTCCTCAGCAGGGGAAGGTGATTCAGTATGTACTCCTCAGGTTTCTCCTGTTCTGGATTCCTCTACTTTTTCATGTGTAGAATTTTTCCAGGGGTTGCAATTTTTTCTTCAGGTGCAGTCCTTAGCCTTGTCCACTACTCCTTGGGCAGTGGCGCAGGTAGAAATCTTGCCTGGATCTTCTGTTAAGTGCCGGAGTACTCATAGAGCAGCAGTGGAACCTCCAGATAGAGATCTGAATGGCACAGATGATGACACCGGTCCCGCCTCTCTTGAGGGTGGTAATTCCCCCCCCCTCCGGATTAGAACCATATAGAACTATGTTATGGTTTTTTCATAGAGATGAACTGATAGCTCTGATTTCCCAGACCTTGAAAATGCTTGGAATTCCTGGGGCAGATTCAGTCAAAGAGAAATCCCATTTTGGTTTCCTTGCGTAAAGCCTCTTGTTTTTGTTTTTTGTTTTTTCTCCTTGATGGAGGCCATTCAAAAATTGATTGATCTTGAGCAGGGCGTCCCAGAGGCTAACTTCAAAGGGGTTCGGATTTTGGAAGGCCTGTACTCCCTGGATCCAGTGATAAGAGAGTACTCCCGTTTTCCGAAGGTAGATGCACTTGTGTGTGCAGTCTCCACTATTTCTGTGGAAGGAGGGAGTGGCTTTGATGGACGCTCCTGATGAAAAGATTGAGACTATCCTTAAGCAAGCATTTGAAGCCATAGCAATGACCTTGCAGATTGCTTTTTGTTCCTTGGTGGCTCGCTCTTGTTTGCTTCTCTCCCAGGAGGTTGATGACTCCGGGATAAACTCCAGTGCAATTATGGAACCAGCTGCTGCCTTCTTGGCAGATGCAGGCTGTGATATGGTCTGTACATAAGTTAGAGGATGTCTTCGATTAGTAGCGGCCAGCTGTCAGTTATGGTTGAGAAATTGGTTGGCTGATGCGACCTCCAAGACTAATCTCACCATATTGTCCTTTAACGACCTGCTTTTGTTTGGCAGCGAGTTGGAGAAACTGGCCAGTAAGTGGGACAAATCTCCAGTTCCTAGTTTGCTGGAAGATAAGCAGGTGCAGCACTCGCTTAACATGAGAGGTCGTGCTAGAGGATCCAAGTGTTGTTGGCCATATAGAGGAGCAACTTTTCAGAGGACTCAACCCTTCAGTAGGTCCCAGTCCTTTTGTCCCCAACAACCCAGAAGTAGCACAGGCTCAGGTAGTGGAACCTCACGAACCTCCCAATGAAGATTTGCCCACCCACCCTCGGGAACAGGAGATAGGGGGACACCTCTCTCTTATCAGAGGTGGGTCGAAATCACATAGGATCAGTGGGTCCTGGAGGTAATATGAGAAGGATATGAAATGGAGTTTTGCAATGTTCCTCGGGACATGTTCATGGAGTCTCCCTGCCACTCCTCACACAAGAAGCGGGCAGTGGAGGGTACATAGGCAAGGCTCCTCAGTCTGAAAGCTGAGACATGGACATGGACAGTGTCCATGTCTCAAAATACGGGGCAATATTCCATTTATTTCGTTCCGCTAAAAAAGAAGGGCTCTTTTTGTCCCATCCTGGACCTCAAAGGCGTCAGTCGTCATCTGCGTGTGAAGCATTTTTGCATGGAGACTTTGTGCTCTGTGAAAATGGCCTTGCAGTCAGGGGAATGTCTGACCTCTGGATCTGTCTGAGGCGTATCTTCACATTACCATCTGACTAGAACATCAATGCTTCCTGCGGTTCTGGGATGCCACGTTCAGTTTTGGGTGCTGCCCTTTGGTCTGGCCACCATTCCAAGGTAATGGTAGTAGTTGTGGCAAAGTTGAGAGAGGATGGAATCCTAGTACACTCATATTTGGACGACTGGCTGATTTGCGCCAGGTTGCTGGAGGAGAGACACCTGGTGACTCGCAAAGTGATTTTCCTTTTGTGGCAACTTGGCTGGATGGTGAACCTAGCTAGGAGCAGCCTTCAGGCTACTCAGTTGGTGGAATACCTTGGGGTTCGGTTCGAAACAAAGCATGATAAAGTGTTCCTGCCGGAAGCTCAAATTCAGAAGTTGCTAGCTCATCTTTGTCTGTTGTTGAACACTGCTCCCGACATATGGTCTTACTTGCAGGTACTTGGCTTAATGGTAGCGACTCTGGAATAGGTACCATGGGCGAGGGTACCACTCTTCTGCACTCCCTGCTTTCTTGGTGGAATCCAGTCTCAGAGTTATTCGATTCAGCTCCACCTGCTGATGGAGGTCTGATCCTGGCTGCAGGCAGATCATCTATGGAAGAGAGTTTCCCAATCCCCACCAGACTAGCTAGTACTGATGATGGATGCGAGTCTCCTTGGTTGGGGAGCTCACTGTCAGGCGCTGGAGTGCAGAAGAAGCTCTCTCTCTCTCGCTCTCTCATATATCAATTAGCTGGAAGCCAGGGTAGGCATGTTTACAGTTTGGTGACAGGCTGCAGGGTCTATTGGTCCAAATAATGGTGGACAATGCAGCGACTGTGGCTTACATCAATCAGCAGAGAGATATGAAGAGCCAACAAGCGTCACAGGAAATAGATCAATTTATGGAATGGGTAGAGGTGCATCCCCAGATGACCTCAGCCTCACACATTACAAAGACAATTTAAGAGCAGACTTTCTCAGCAGGGAGGGTCTGGACCTAGGAGATTGGGCATTGTCAGACAAGATGTTTCAACTGATTCGGGATCACTGGGGTCTCCTGTTCCTAGACCTGTTGGCGACTTTGCGCAATGCGAAAGTTCTGCAATTCTTCAGCCACAAAAAACATCCAAAGTCATTGGGGATCAGTGCCCTAATGCAGGAGTTCTGCGTATAGGGTTTCCGAACTGCAGGCCTATCTTGCTGGGAACCATTTCTTTAGGTGACTCCAGGGGCGGTACAGCTGCGTACTGTTCATTTTTACTGAAGGTGGTCACTGAGTTTCACTTGAATCAATCCATTGCCTTGCTGTCTCTGGACAGAGAGAGAGAGAGAGATGTAGAGGTGTATCGTCTGTTGCGACCCTTGGAGGTCAAGAGTTATATTGTTGTCAGGTATCTAGAAGTTACTGAGCCTTTGCAGAAGTCTGATTGCCTATTTGTCCTTCATGGCGGTATTAGACAGGGAGAGCTAGCCTCACGGGCTACAATAGCTTGCTGGATTAAGGAAGTAGTCATGGCTGTATACATGGATGCTGGGAAGCAGTTACCTAGTCAGGTTAGGGCTCATTCCACTAGGGGTCAGACAGTGTCATGGGCAGAAGTTAGATTGTCTCCCATCGACATTTGCCGAGCTGAACGTGGTCCTCCTTACCTTTTTCCAGGTATTATCATCTGGATATTCAGACCCGGGAGGACGCAACCTTTGTGCATGCAGATTTGACTGGACTGCAGCAGCCTCCCACCCTATTTGGGAGTAGCTTGGATACATTCCACTTGTTCTGGATTCATCTGAGTGGATGCTAAGAAATGAGAAATTACTACTTATCTGATAATTTCCTTTTCTTTAGGACAGTCAGACAAATCCAGCTTCCCTCCCTTGGCTGCTGAATGGTTGCATATTGATCCTCCTGTGTGCCTTCATGTTACAAGGATTACTGGTAAGTGTTACTCCAGTCCCTAGACTAGTGTTGTTACCTTCTTGTCTGAGCTCAGTATTGCCTGTTGGCTGAGTATTGAAATGGTTATCTATTTTTAATCGTTTTTTTTTTTTTGTTAGTCTGACCGCTGTTGCTTTTGAAGAAAATACTGGCAGGTTGATGTCACTGCTGGGGTGTATATACTGTGACTTCAGTTTGCTATGTCTCCATCTGCTGGTAGAGGTGCACAATCTACTTGTTCTGGATTCATCTCTGTCCTAAAGAAAAGGACATTTTCAGATAAGTAGTAATTTCTCGATCCTGAAATGCTTATGCCCTGCCTCTTTTTTTTTTTTTTTCACAGAAATTTTTTTTCGATGGCCCGGAGATACGCACGTATGGAGGCGCCTTTTAAAATAGGCGCTCTGCGCATATCTCCCGGCTTTGGCATGCTCCAGACTTTTAAAATTTACCCCTGTGTACATTGATATATTCTGGGGGTGGGGGGGGGATTGGAAAGCTTCTCTGTGTAGACACTTTGAGCAGAGATTGTTAGGGAACCTGGCCATCAGACAGGAGCTTTGGAGTAAAAGGTTTTATAGAGGTGACTATATATAGAGCAGATATGGCACACACATTGGAGTTTCATTATTTAAATTTTTGCTGTCACTATTTTCTCATAAAATTTATAGCCTGTGTATCGTAAGGATGGATTACCAGCATACATGTTTGGACTACACCTTCTGCCTTTTCTGACACTCCTCTTTTAACTATTCTAACTCCGTAGTACCTATTAAAGAAAACGCATGAATATAACACAGACTATTATGTACAGAAAGGAACAAACGAGGAACCTATGAGTCATTACTGTTTGATGTCTCTGAACAGACGGGTGGTGTCTCCTGCATTACCTTTAGAGTTGCAATGTAGCCAAGACAGAAGATAGACCTGTAAACTTGAGAACTGCACATTGACGCATTCTCTCTGCCACTTGCTTGAGCAAGTCGTTGAATCTCCATTCATCAAACATGGATTACAGGTTTTTCAGGGTAGGGACATCGCAATGGTACACTTTTGTTGTATAATGCTAACAAGCTTAGAAAACAACAGCAGGTAAAGACCACACTGCTCATCCACATCTCCAGCTTCAGCTTTATGCTTCCTGCCTCTCCTTCATATATCCTCTGTGCTTGTCCCATGTTTCCTTGAATTTTGATAAGGTCCTCATTTCCACTGCCTCCAAAGGGAGCTTGTTCCCATGTGCCCACCACTCTGTATATAAAGAAATTTCTCCTTAGATTATTCCCGAGTCTATCCCTCTTTCCATAACCCTTGCCCCCAGAGCCTTCTTTCCATTGAAAGAGTCCTGCCTCCTGTGCATTTATTCCTTGGTGGCATTCAGATCTCTCTATCATTTCTTTCCCTTTCCTCCAGGATATACATGTTTAGATCTTGAAGTCGGTCCCCATTTTAGTAGTTGTCTCCTTTTGAAGGAGAGAGTACTCCAAATGAGGTCTCACCAGAACTTTATATAGAGGCATTAACACCTTATTTTCTTTCTGTTGGCTATTCCTTTCCCAATGCACCCAAGCATGTTTCTGACTTTTACTGTTGGCTTTGTTTATTTATTTGGCCACCTTAAGTTTACCAGATATGAAAACCCCCAGATACTGCTTTTGTTTTGTGCACAGAACTTCATCCCTTATACCAGCAATTCTGACACACCAGTGTGTCGCCACGCACAGGCAGGTGTGTCGCATGCTACCTGGAGCTGTTGGCCGCCGTCTGAGACCAGGCCGGTGGGGCTGAAGGTCAGCGCTTCTGACTGCTGCCAGAGCCGAAGATCGGAACCGCTGTTGCCAGAGACCAGGCTGGCGGGCCCAGATATCGGAGCTTCTGCCACAGAGACCAGGCTGGCAGGGCTGAAGACAAGCTGTTCAGCTGGGGGCCAGTGTGTGTGTATGTATTTAAGATAGGAAGGGTGCTTCTGTGTGTCTGTGTGCTGGGTGTGTGTATATGAGACATTTATTAGTATAGTTTTACAATTATTTCTGTGTGGGGCTCTATAGCAGCTTGGCTTGTTCTGTTTTCAGAATTGGAGGTGTATTGGTGTTTAAGGCCTGGTTTAATATTTGTAGTGTTGCCTTTTCATAGGTAGGGTTATTACAGTGTGTTCCATAATGCACGTGTAACTGTGCTTATTAGTTTGTGTGCATTATTGCAGATCCTGATACTAATGTTAGATACTATATTTGTTTCCATTTCTCCAGTTTTGCACTGCATGCAGAGTGGCTTTTTTGGGTTTCCATTCCAGTTTCTGTCTCCATGTTTGTAATTTGTGGTCTTTCCGTACTTGGTGAAGGACAGTTCTGTATTTGTGACCGAGGTGAGGCATTTAACTAGCATGTAAACTACTAAAATACCTCACTTTATTTGTTGTGTTTTCTCAGTAGGACATGCATTGGAGGTAAACTGCTGTCTTTTTATAAGTAGGGCTTTTGCGCTTGGTAGTAGAGGGAGATTGTGTTGCTGTTACTGAGATGACACCAGAATATCTGTTGTATGGGGAATATTCTAGTTCTGCTTTATACCCATTACTGAGGGTTGGGGGTGGTGGTGGTGTTAGCTTTGTGACAGTCATGTTCAGTGTGTCACGCATGTGTGAACTATCTGTCAGGTGTGCCCTGACAGAAAAAAGGTTGAGAAACACTGCCTTTTACTATATGGCTCCCTTGGATTTTTACAATGCAAATAGATAACCCTGCAAATTTTTTAGCATTAATATGCATTTACCAAATTCTAGATCATCACTTAAGCTTCACTAGATCAGAGGTGGGCAAATCCAGACCTCGAGGGCCACCAAGTGTTTGGGATTTTAGCAGATCCCTAATGAATATGCATGAGACACATTGGCATGCAATTGAGGCAGTGTGCATGCGCATCTCTCATGCATATTCATTAGGGATATCCTGAATACCTGATTGGTTGGTGGTCCTCGGGGATTGGAATTGCCCTCACCTGGACTAGATCCCTCCTCATGTTTTCGAACTGCTGCTCTGTGGGGTGATTTGAGACTAGTGTTATTTCCATCAAAATTAGGGAAAGAAGAGTCTTAGATTAGACATAGGAAGAAGTTTCTAACCAAGGCAGTTAAGCACCAAAACAAGTTACTTAGGGAGAGAGAGAATTTCCATCATTGGAGATTAAGAGCAGATTAGATTAATATGTCTGGTAGCTGTGATGCTTGTATGTAGCGGGATGGATTAAATTACTTTGAGATCCCTTGCAAATCCTAAAATTCTGTGATTCAAAACTATTTTTTAAATGTTGATATTTTAAATATCTAGTTCAAAAGTGCTAATTCATTGTAACATATGTATCTAATCTAAACTATGTTCATAATTTTTTTGCAGGAATAATTAATTTTGCAATTAGTAAAGAGGATCTTGAAACCTTAACAGTGTTTTGACCATCTGATTAGGTTTTACTTAATGCCCTACCTGGAAATAAAACTAAGATTGCATGGAGGGCTTTGTCTATGTAATTACTGGTATATTTGGAGCTGGTATCCTGTATCACACACTGTGTTTATTGTTAAATAGGACCCTGAGAGAAACTTAATGAGGGGCACACTTGTGGTTTTGATATTTTTGAGATACCGATAAGGAACTCCATCATTGTTGACAATGATTACACTCAGAGATAAAGAACATGTTATTTTTGAAACATGAACTCTTTGTCTATAAAAATAGCAGATAAAATTTGTTTGTTTGAATGTTGTTACAAAATAGTCAATAATACAGCAATCATTTGTAAAGCTTTCAACATTGTATTTTTAACTAAAGTCCTGGGGACTCAAGCTATACATTTCCTGTCTCTTCAGCCTGGTTTAAGATGTAAAGTTATTTATTTACGGCAAGAATCTATTGGTGAAACGAACCTTCTGGCTACAAATTAGAACTTTAGAGAACTTGGGAGTTGTTTCAATAAATCTGTTTTGAACATCTCTGGAGTAAGTAATAACTCAAAGAAAGAAAAGTCAATTGGTTGTGAAGATGAATGCTGATGATGATTCTTCATTATCAATAAACGCTTGTGCTTTTATTTCTTGATGATGTGCATTTTAGGGAGTAGAATGCAGTGCATTGATTCACTGTTGCTTGGCATATTTAGCAGCCTACAAAAAAAGGGGGAAAAGGATAAGATTCTGGTGACCAACAAAAAAAACCCACCTGTGTTCAAACTAATCTACTAAAGGAGCCCTGACCGACGTGCCGCAAATGCGCAGTAGAGAGCAGCTCTACCGCGCATGTGCGGGCGAGCACGTTGGTCAGAGCGGAGCGTGCCTGAAAAAAAAATGACGTGGGAGGAGCAGTAGCGGCGGCGCGCGCGAGGGAGGTCCCCCCCCCCCCCGGAGATCTTCCGTCTGTGCCATCTGAGGGAAGGGGAGGGGATTGAGAGAGGGGGAGTGACTAAGGGGAGGGAGGGGGAAGGTGAGAGGGAGGGAGACTAGAGGAGGGAGGTGAGAGGGAGTGGGAGAGACTAGAGATGGGAGGGAGGATGAAGGGGAAGGAGGAAGAGGGGGAGAATGAGTGGGATAGAAAGGACCGAAAATGTTTTTTAAATGTAGCCCGTTGTTATGGGCTTAACGGCTAGTGATATCATATTATGCAATTGTCCAAGTCAAAGCATGTTCCTCAGATGCCAATAAGCAAAGTGCTGGCTTCTATCGTGCTTCTATAATTGTTTATCATTAGCAAGAAATAGATCTTCCAGCCCTCACAGATCTGAAATTTTTTTGTTATATTTTACATTCAAATAAATTGCCTAAATCTTATCGCTTAATGCAGTGTCCTTCAATGTACATCCATGTTTCCAGAATGCTCTCAGTAAAGCAGTTCAGTCCTCAACTAACTCATGTGGTTAAAAATGGGTTCACAGATATTATTTGATGCCCACAAAGCTGCTGATATCAACAGCAATTGACCAATATTGGCAGTTGTCAGTTAATTTTGGGAGTAGGGATGTTTAAATTGAGTCCTTTTACACATATGTGATGTATTTAATGTTAAATTTGGCAATGACCTGCAAGGGAACAATTAAACTAAATAATAAGGGCTAGGTTACTCCCTTGTTTTAGATAAATCCCTGAGATTTTTGATATAAAAGTAAATCTTGTCATCTTATATGGATAGGCATTGGGGAGGGCGTAAGGGAAAGAGACAGTAAAAGAAATTACCTACTTTTTGTTTTTAAAATAAAGAGACACGTTCGGGCCCCATTATTACCCAGCAAGCAATACTTACTGATCTTCAGCCACCAAAAAATTCATCTTCTCTTCTCAATATGCCCTCATCGCAGTCATATGGTTAACTACCGCACAATGCCCCACTTGTGCGGTAGTTAATGATTGTGATTGTGCGGTAGTTAATGATTGATAGAGCTTTGATTTTCTCCTAAGTGCGTCTGCAAACTGTATTGTCCTTCCCACATGGATCAAAGGGCAAGGGCACTGATCTGCATAGACTAATCAGTTTGAGCTGTCTACTTCAGACCAGAGAATGGGGGCAAAAGTCATCAAAAGACTCTGGGCAAGCTATATGCCCTACAGGCTGCTTATCCTCAACCTGGCAAAAAACTAGGTGAAAGATAACATTGCACAAGTATATGTCTAATATTGAAACTTTCTTTAAAGCAAAAAGAGGCAAACTTCTAAAGACTGGATGTAAACTCAAAAATCCCAATGTTGTCTTATACTGTGTTGGCTCTATAAATGGAGGGGGCAGGAAGGTAATACGCAGATATTTAGTGTTGTGTAAGATGGGTCTGCCTTGGTTGCTATAGAAAATAGTTATTTGGACGTCTCAGACTGTTTAGAAAACTGTCATTTTCAATGAAATCTGAACAGAAGCTCCAGATGTTAACAATTATTTATGTTTGAAAGGCCCCAAAGAGAGTGCTTTTTGTATATGTTATACATGTCCTTACTATAATTAACTTTTTTTTAAATCATTTTACTGTAAGAGGTGAAGGGCCATGACAGATCTGGAATATTATGGCCCAAAATATATCCCACCTACTGGTAAATCACACACGGGCCGATACAGTAAGGAGCGGTAGGGAGAGCTGCGTTAGTGCCGGGCGCACCCGCGGTTGCCGCATGCACAGTCCAGCTCACCTACCGCTCGATACTGTATGTAAATAGCTTGCAAATGCAAGCTGCGTCTAAGAAGCGTCCATGAAGCGTTAGGCCCGCGCAACCCATTTTACTGTATAGAGCGCTATACAGTATCCTGGGTGCGCTGGCCTAACGCTTCACAGACACGCTGGTATCTGTCATTTCAAATGTCATTTCAAATGTCATTTCAAATGTCATTTGAAATGACAGATACCAGGAAGTGGACGGTTCTCCTACGCTCAGGATTGCCAGTCCTCTTTCCTCTCCTCCCGAAGCAAGCAACGAAAGTGGAAAAAATGAAAAAAAATGACTTACTTTTTTTGCAGCCCCCCTCCGGAGACGGACATCGGCGACGAGGGACCGCGGCTCCCCTCCCCTGCCTCCAGCTGCCCGCGAAGATAGACGCATCGCACGGGCGAAAGCGGCCCCTGTGCGTGCAATTGGCCGCTCAAGACGTGACGTCACATGCCGTGACGCCAAACGTCGTGACGTCACATCTTGAGCGACCCAATTGCACGCACAGGGGCCGCTTTCGCCCGTGTGATGTGTCTATCTTCATGGGCAGCTGGAGGCAGGGGAGCCGCGCTTGTCTTCGCCGATGTCCATCTCCGGAGGGGGGCTGCAAAAAAAAAGTAAGTCGCTTCGTTGCTTTTCACTGCCAGTCCTCTCTCCCCTCCTCCCGAAAAGCAAGGCTGCTTTTCGCGCCTTGCTTCGGGAGGAGGGGAGGAGGACTGGCAATCCCGAGCATAGGATTGCCCGTCCTCTCTCCCATCTCTCTCTTGCAACTTTTTTTTCCGCTTTTCTTTTTTTCCGCTTTTTTCCGCTTTCCGCTTTCGTTGCTTTGGGAGGAGGGGAGAGGACTGGGGCTGCCCCGGAGACCAGCACCCATGGACGCAGCCAGAGCAGGTGAGCGGGGGCTGGGGGAAAGTTTGCCGCCTACCTTTACCTCTAAAGCAGGGGTAAGGGTAGGCGGTAAGTTAGCAGGTTAAACGCGCGGCAAAATGGCAGGGTAAAAAAGCGATAGTCGGGGCGCGCGTTACTGTATGGGAGGGAATAGCTAATTCGATCGTTTACATGTAATATACATGCCGCAGGCGAAAGGGGTTACCCGGTGATTTAAAGAGGCGGTAAGAATGGGTTAAAGGAGATTTTGTATCGCAGGAAGGGCTAACGCGGCTGAAAAGTGGGTAGAAAGCGGGTTAGGAGCAGGGTAACCACGGCTGCACTTTACTGTATTGACCTGACAGTGACTAATTAGCTTGAGAGATTATTTTTAGGTATTAATTTATGGTATTTGTGTAACAAGCATGGTATGTAGTCTCAGATTTAGGTTTGGATGAAGCCAAAATTGTTTGGTGGGGGGGGAAAGGCTTTTAAAGAAAAATAAAAAACCTGGGCAATCATTAAGGGAATTCAATATTTCTATTAAAAGTAGTCCTATAATGCTTTTCTATATGTGCCGGCAAGAGAAATTATCATATTATAAGACTTAAAATTTGTTTTTAAAACAAATTTTAATCCCCAAATGGTTTCTTTGTGGTGTTTTTATATAAGGGAAATGGAAGTCCTCAATGCCCAGATGTTTAAACATTCAAACAATAAATACATATTTAGTTGTCTACCCCAAACACCAGAGCCTGTTCAGTATCTATTGCAGAATTCAGAGAGAGGGCTATGAAGGCCCAATGTTAGCACTCCCCAAATGCCATACACATCCTTATTTTCTAACAGGTCGATCCAGTAAAGTGTGCTCCGTCGGAGCGCACTGTCACCCTGCTCTGGACGCGTGTTTTCCCTTACCCCTTATTCAGTAAGGGGAGGAAAACACGCGGCCCACCCGCGGCACCTAATAGCGCCCTCAACATGCAAATGCATGTTGATGGCCCTATTAGGTATTCCCGAGCGATCCAGTAAGTAAAATGTGCAGCCAAGCCGCACATTTTACTCTAAGAAATTAGCGCCGCCCGGGAAGTGCACAGAAAAGCAGTAAAAACTGCTTTTCTGTGCACCCTCCGACTTAATATCATAGCGATATTAAGTCGGAGGTCCCCAAAAGTAAAAAAAAGTAAAAAAAAAAAATAATTTTGAATTCGGCCCGCGGCTGTCGGGCCGAAAACCGGACGCTCAATTTTGCCGGCGTCCGGTTTCCGAGCCCGTGGCTGTCAGCGGGCTCGAGAACCGACGCCGGCAAAATTGAGCGTCGGCTGTCAAACCCGCTGACAGCCGCCGCTCCAGGCCAAAAGGAGGCGCTAGGGACGCGCTAGTGTCCCTAGCGCCTCCTTTTCCTCGTTTGCACCGCGTCGCCTAATTTAAATACTGGATCGCTCGCACCGGCGAGGGGCCGGTGTGCGCGCCGGGAGAGCGGGCGTTAGTCCGCTCTCCCACGGACTTTACTGGATCGGGCTGTAAGTGGGAACCTTGAAGTTTGAGATCAGATGAGCTATTAGAAGAACCCTAGCTATTTTAATCGGGTGGCTCTTATCCAACTCCTTATCACTGCATTCTGTTACAAAGGCTCACATTTGATTGCATTTCATATATATATTTTTTTAATTTGGCAGCATGCGCTTTAAGTAAAAGTCCATATTCATACACACTTAGTTGGATAACTCTGAAGTTATCCAGCTAAATGAAGATATAGCCAGATAAGTTAGAGGCATTGTGAGAATGTAATTAGGAAGTGTTGTGTTGTTACCCAGCTAAGTTAACTGGCTAACTCCGATATTCAGTTAGCCGATAACATAGCCAGCTGTCTGGTCGTGCCAAAGAGCTGTCTTAAATTTAGCCAGATAAAGTTAGCTAGTCAACTTTAAGATAGCTGGCTATATTCAATAGTGCGGCTGCGATATCACATATACCTATAAAGTTAGCCGGATAGTGACTGAATATGGACCTCTGTGTTGTTTAGGAAAGTGTAAATTGCATTTTCTTTGAATGAATGCCTGAAAGATGTCTGAGTTGCTGTATTATTTGTATGGTTAAAGGACCTACACTGGTTGCTAGTAAAACTTAGATCAAAATTTTAAGACTCTTACCTTAATACATAAGCTTTTACATGTTGATGAAAGCTTTTAGTGAGAAAAACATTGAATGGTATATACTAGGTCGTTCTTTGCAATCAGCAAATAAAATGACAGTGAAGGTTTCTGCAAATTGCAATTACCGACTGCAAAAAACAAAGCAAGGGCTTTTTCTTATGCACCAGTTGTAATGTGGAACTCTCTTCCTGATCAATTTAGGAAACAAATGGATGTTCTGATTCAGGGATGTCTTATTCAGGGAGGCATTTG
This sequence comes from Rhinatrema bivittatum, assembly GCF_901001135.1. Lineage (NCBI taxonomy): Eukaryota > Metazoa > Chordata > Amphibia > Gymnophiona > Rhinatrematidae > Rhinatrema > Rhinatrema bivittatum. Next base: position 305,458,829 of record NC_042620.1, on the reverse strand, counting down.
ATTGTCAGTGATATATTGTGCTGCTTTTATTGTTTAGTTACAGTATATTATTTTTGTAATTTTTGGGGGGATAAATTCGGAATTCCGCATCAAACTTTGTTGAATTGGAGGATGCGGGCAATAAGCTTTTGGATAAATCAAATAATGTGGCGCCCCCTTGGGTCAGCCACTAAGATGGCCCTAGGTCTCTGCTTAGAAAGTCAACATTTCTATGGGCTTTCCATACTCTTCAGGCCCTCCCAGCCTGGAGGGCTGGGATTGGTTGCCTCAGCCTATTTAGTGAAGGTGGTTTAATATTCAGGGTGGTCAGTTTCAGTTAACCTCAGAGGAGAAAGGATGCTGTTTTTTCATGTCCCTGGTGAGGCCTCCCTGCCTCATCATGAAATGTAGTTTTTGAGGAGACTTCTCATTGTGCACTCCCTCCTAGAGGGTCCCCTTCATATTTTTGCAGTGAAATGGTTTTTTGACAGACCCCCTTTTGGACTCCCTTGAAGGGGCTGAAGACCTGTGAGCTTCACTGTACTTCTTGGATGAGGCAAGCACCAGTGACCGTATCTGGCAGTATGAGATTTTTGATGGCTAAAATGTGTCCTATTTTTAGCAGAGTCTGCTGTTCAGCCCTTGTCCTGTGTCTGGGGAAGCTTTCTCCAAAGGGACAAGGATTAAAGACCTATGAGCCCTAATCTACTTCCTAGATGGGGCAAGCACTAGTGACAGTACTGAGAAATTTTTGGCAGCAAGCAAGTATTCTGGTATTATTTTGTGGGGAGATTTTTGTCGATGCACCCCTCCCCATAAGGAATCCAGGGCTAGGATAGCCTGAGTCCCGATAGCTCAAGACCTTACCTGCATGAGAAGTCACAAATCACAAAGATCAAGGAGAAGGACCAATATTTTTAGAGACCCCACCCTCAGGATTTCCACTCCTATGGGACCAGGGCACAGGCTGGGTGACTGGGAGTGAACATCAGATCCAAGGTAGGGTTTTTCTGTGATAAGGGGGATCCTACACTCCACGGGATTTCACTATAGTGCTGGGACAGCTTTTATATATCCAGAGTAAAAGTGGTAAGCTGAACCACAGGAGAGTAAGAGAAAGAGCACCTACTCAGAAAAGAGAGGCATCTGTAAACATCACAGCTGGATATTTCCTTTCTTGATAAATTGGAATTTACTTTGACTTTTTAAAGAAGCAGTAAACTTTTTTTTTATTTTAACACCCAGCATGTTGTCCTTGTTTGTCCCAGGATCTCACCCTTTGGGATCCACCTCTAACTACACACATTGTGAGAGGAACACACTACCACCCAGGCCATAAGCTTAAATCTTCCTCCCCCCCCCCCCCCAATCAAAAAGGATCCACCCTTGGGACAGAGAGTAATATTATGGGAGAAGAGCCAGCCGGAGCAGCCCCGAAAGAATAAATACGTTTGTGTGTCCTTGGGACATAAACCTCCCCCAACAAAGAGTAAAAGGCAATGTACTAGAGATCCAGAATTCCACATCTGCGATTCCAAAATCTGTCCTAAAAGACCCCCAGCCAGTCGGGGTTTCAAGATATCCTTAATTTGCATGTGAAAGAGATGTACGTCATGGTTATCTTTGAAAACCCGACTGGCCGAGGGCCCCTCAGGACAGGTTTGTGAACCGCGTTCTAAATGGATTACTCATCTTTTGGTACCATAACAAGGGCATTTTAATATAAAAGTAGTTAATTAGGTAGCAGAAAGGTATGTTAGTTGAGCTCTCATTTTAACATGGAAAGACACCATTCCTTGCAGCTGCAGTAGCCAGAGCACTTCCTTCCTTCCTCAGCTCCAGATGCTTCTGTGTTATTCCTCTATGCCTTTCTTCTTAACTTCCCACACTTCCAGCCACATTTCCCCAAAAAATACACTTTTGTGGGCTACATAATAGCAAATCAAAATTTAAATGTAAAAAAAAAGGCATATTTCCACAAGGTACTGAAATATTTTTAAATAATTTTGATCTTGCATTCCCTACATTTGCCATGCATAGAAGATATCAGCTGAACATAGTCTCCCAGTTTGTGTTGTGCTTAAAAAGAGTTGGGGGAGGAGCACTGTAAATTTTACAATAAAGTGGTCATATACAGTGTATTAATTTCTGGCATCATATGCAGCATGGTCACAGTTGAGGAGAATCTTTGTAAGGATATGCAGGTCTTCTAGAAATATTTTTCTGTGGAATTTGTGAATCCCAGATTTATCCGTGACCCTAAGCGTAGCAAACCCCACTGTGGACAGGCAGCAGAATCCACTGCAGATTTAGCAAAAGCGGAGGAAGACGATGTATCAGCTGTGGCATTTAAAAGACAAGAAAACTGCTTTGCACTTCTGCAGCAGGTCTTGTCAAGATCTGTGGATTTCTGACAAGCAAAGCATGATGAGCATTTGTCAAGCAGAGCTCAGGGACTTGCGGTGGTGTTTGTTTTGTAAATGTGATGTGCAGCTATATGAGCCAGCTTTCTTTTTTCTTGTTAATTGGATCTTTGACTCTTTTTGTGTCTGCTTTTTACAGTGAATTTTGACTAGAAGTAATTTTAATGAAATCCTTTGACTAGAGGCCTCAGCATGTCCAGATTTATACTCTTGAGAAGTAAACATTTTTACACTTAATAGCATGGTTATACTCCAGGGGACTCTAGTCTCATAAGGGAGCAAAATAAATGCTCATAACAATTGGCTGCTAAGCTCCTATGGAGTCTGTGAGAGAGATGTCGGGAGAGCACAAAGATATCTGAGAGGCTCCACTGAGACTTGGAGCACGCTCAGCAAGGGAACAAGCCATCTCCAGATTCATGCTAAGTTTGGAATCAAAGAGGCAATAACACTTAGTTTAAAAGTTACTTTTTTCCATTTCAGAAACATGTTTTAGGACTATATACCACTGGGGAGCATTTCAGCTTCTCTTACATTGCAGTCCCAAAGATGAAATGACTCTTTGAACAGCTACAGAAGGGATTACATTGATGTTTAGCATCGTAACAGTAAATGATGGCAGATGGAGACTAAATTGGCCCATCCAGGCTGTCCAGTTGAGATTCTGTGTTTCTAATATGAATTCTTTGTAGTTATTGTAGGCACAGAGAGAGTAATTTTCAAAGGGACTTCTGTGAGTAAAACAGTGTTTAAGCACACAAATGCAGAGTTACACTGAATAGCCCCATAGTGCCTGCAGTGAAGCAAAAGCAAAACTATCTCGCTTATCTACAGGGTTAATTTGGTAACATCATGCTTAATTTATCGAGCAAATATGTGTGTAAGCTATACCAGTTTTCAAAGCAGACATAGGTCTGCTTTGAAAATTATCCCACCAAATCTATTTGTACGTGCTTGCACATGCTACTTGCACTAAATACCTTTTTAGCGAAAATGTACATGCCTGTGCTTGAATTTCAAAAGTATGCGTGTTAAATCCAAACCTAAACTCTGCCCTCGGGAATGCCGCTGCATGGTCCAGTTCTAGGTATACCTGACATATTGGGCAGGCAGTTTTTTTTAATAAAATTGCATGCTAAGTTTCCTAAAATAAAATGTTTTGCATTGCCGTACATATGGGCTACGCCGCTTCCATTTCATCAGCTTTGCGCCAGTTTGAAATTTGTTGCCAGTTGGCCTCAGACAGACCTTTAGACCTTTTGTCTCTATGACGGGATGGGACAAAGGTCCAACTGAGTCCAGCTGGCAACATTTTGAAAATACTTCAGCTGGAGCCGGAGACCTGGAGGGCACTGGGCACCGCTGGACCATTAGGGAACTGAAGTAAGTTCTGAGGGGGTCATTGGTTAGGACCAGGGGAGAAGGAGGTCTGGTGTGTGTGTGTATTTGTGTGCGTGTGCGCTCTTCTTTGATACAGAGGGAGTTGGGTTTGGCTCTTGGCGAGGAGTGGAGACCTTAAAAAAAATTATATATTTTTATTGTTTACATTTCAGCCAATTGAGGGTGTGATGGAGGTGGGAGAAGGGGGTCTTTCTAGGCACCCTAGGGAGGATTGGGGCTGCTAATGCCCTTTTAAGAAAACAACCTAGGAGCATCAAGATGTGGGTTAGTGTCCCAGTGCTCCCCGGGAAAGCTTACCTACACCTTTTGAAACTAGCCAACTCCCTAAAATAATGCAGTGAATTCAGTGGATTTGTATCTGAGAATAAACCATGCCGCCTGAGCAGCTGTTTTGCATCCCTGGTGATGGCTGCTTATGTCATTGCTATCGAGGCCAAATAATTTTAGCTGTATATCATAGGGAGCATTAGTGTATTTTGCATCCTGTTGCTATGTTAGGTTTTATTTATCCCATGGCTCGAAGTGTTTATGTTCTGGTTACAAATCAAGAGCGAGGATTTATTTTTTTTTTTCCAAAGAGATTAACTATTTATTGGTATCTCGAGTCAAGGTTTGAAAACTTCCTCCTAGATTTACTCATCCTGTACTCTCACAGCCCACCTGCACCCCCCCCCCCCACCCCCTCCACCACACAGAATACTTTGGAGAGGGTGGATATTGGGAATACGTTGTGAGTGCATTTCTTTCCTGGCAAGTGCATATTCTACCCCCCCCCCGTGCAGCCCACCTCACCCCCTCATTTTTCTTCTCTCTCTCTCCCCTTCACTCCTTTTCTCCCCCCTTGCTCTCCTCCTTGGGGGGGCCTAATTCTACTAGTGCCGAGTTTTATGGTTAGGCAGTAGGTATTTAAATGAACTGTTCAGTTTTTACTATGGTCTGATTATTGTGCTGAGTTGATTGTCCTGGTTTGGTTAGTATGGGTTATTGAGGGTAATACAGAGATCAGCAAACTGCGGTTCTTTTGCTGGCTCCCATGGCACTTGCCATCAGGCTTCTGTGAATCGTCTGGGCCTCGGGGAAATTTACATCACTAGTGGCCTCATAACCTCAGCTTGATCAGTGCTGCTTTCCTCAGCCTGCTGGGATCCAGGCTGAGGGAGGGATTCTGCTCCTCCACCAGCATGGCCTCAGGCTGAGAGGGGTAGAGCCTGTGCTAGATTGGCCTACTGGGGCTTCTACAGTGGAGGCCCAAGGCTCTCTGCTTACTCCTGCGTTCTGCCTTGTTTTACCCACAAGGAAGAGAGAGTATGTTTTTTGGAAACATATTTAGGTATTTTTTTAATATTTTGGAAAGCTCCACTTATTTTGTCACTCCCAGCATTATGGATCTAAGCAAATTGCAGCATGGCTTTTCTGTTCAGAAATTCGCGCAAACTGCAAACCGATACATACAAAATATGAAAACATAAAAAAATGTACTTAAAGTAGATTTTTAAAAGCTAAATCTGCTTGTTTTTTCCTGTCCTTGTTTTACCCATTTCCAAGTTTTGAGGATTAGGTGAAGTCCTGAATGTTTATATTGACGATTAGGAAATGCCCTGTATGTTTTTCTTATTAGATTGTAAGCTCTATTGAGCAGGAACTGTCTTTTTTTGTATGTTTGTACAGTGCTGCGTATGTCATGTAGCGCTATAGAAATATTAAGTAGTAGAAGTTGATCATAGGCTCATCATGCTGCTTGTGATTGTTTTCTTGGCAGAATACTGCAGAGGTTTAGCTTTTGGATGCTATGTGCTGCAGAAGACAGTCTTCCCTGCTGGTCCCCAATACTTAGCTCATGAGGTCTAACAGGCTTGAGCTCTCCCAGGCCAGTATTGCTGGGGTGTGGCCAGACCAAAACATGGAAATAACAAACAAGCCATTGTGATTTTTATCTACTAAAGCTGACAGTTCATACTAGAAAACAAATATTTGCAGATTATCTGAGTGTACATCAAATTAAAAGGTCAACACAAAACCTTTTGAAACGTATTCACATGTATCCTTTAACCCTTTCCTTTATAGCTTCCAAGTTAAATACAAAGTGCCTATTGCTTTGAATATTTCAGTGCAAAAACAAATATTTTTTTTAAAATTCCCATTTATAATGCACATATAGTTATTATGAGTCCACTTTTTCAAATAGAAACATAGACATTGATGGCGGAAAAAGACCATATGGCCCATCAAGTGTGCCCCGCCATCTTGTTTTATATTCAAATCACAGACCTTTAGTCTGGGCCTTTTCGTTGACACTAGGGTTTAATTGATACTGCTAATCCCATGTCTCTTAGCTTTAGCTCTTTAGGGGTCCACAGAGTCTAACCCATTCTCATTTGATGTCCTACCCTGTTTTGTTCTTCACAATTTCCCGTTTACTTCCTCCCTATTGTTATTGCTAATGATACACAAGGTGGCTTATTGCATTAAGGTACAATAAATCCCTGGCCCTAAGGGCTTACAATCTAAAGGTTATGCACGTAAAAATGAGCAGTTACCCATGTAAAATAGCATACATGTGAGCATATGCTATTTTATAAACCTCAACAACCGCGCATAAATCAGGGTTCGCGAATAAATTTGAATGTGTAAAAAAAAAAAAAAAAAAGGAGGCAGGCCATGGGCATTCTGGGGCGGAGCCAACATTGTGAGTGAGTAGCTGTTTTATAAGCAGTTGAATCATGTAAATGTGGCAGCTTACTCATATTTACTTCTGCTCAACATCTGGAAGAAGTGATCACAAACAGCTTAAAAGTGAAATGCTGAAATGGAAAGACTTTCAGCTGAAGAGCCAGGAGAGTCTTGATGACCTGCAGATGGAGTGGGCAAATTGAAAAACTGGTAATTTCATTGCCATACGCATGTTGAAAAATCTTCCAATTTATGTGCATAAAAGCCAGTTTACGGGGATTAAATGCATCTAAATAACGTGAAAAATCTACTCGCGTATCCCTTTAAAATTTGAAGAAATGCCTGGTGTATCATTTGTGCACACGTAACTAGCGAAAGTCTGATTTATCAGGTTAAGTAGTGCCTTTGCTGCTATATAGATGGACAAATTCAAACATCTGGATATGTAGGAGCACTTACTCTGTAAGGGGTAATAGCGAATGGAAAACGCGCAGCTAATCCCCTCCCCCCCCCCCCCCCCCCCCCACGAAACTAATAGCGCTCATTACATTTTACTCAGAAATTGGGCAGGCGTTAATCAGGGACAACACCGGGAAATGTGTACAGAAAAGCAAAAAAACCTGCTTTTCTGTACACCCTCTGACTTAATATCATGGAGATATTATGTCGGAGGTCCCCCCCCCCCCCCAAAAGGCTTTGCTGGCCCGTGGATTGGAAAATGGTCCGCTCAATTTTGCCGGCATTTGTTTTCCGAACCCATGGCTGCCAGTGGGTTCGACAACAGACTCCACTAAAATTAAGCGTCTGTTGTCAGGCCCGCTGACAGCCACTGCTTCCACTAATAAGGAGGTGCTAGTGTCCTTAGCGCCTCCTTATTAGCGTGGGCCCTAATTTAAATAAAGAATCACGCGCCCAGGAGAGGTGCCTGGGCGCGTGACGGCTCTCCCACGGAGTTTTTTGAATCTGCCTGTTTATCAGTAGAGAAAGTGGGATTTGAATGCTAGTTTTTCTGGTTCTCAGCCCATTGCTTTAACTACACCAAGCCTTCTCTTGCATAACAAAAAGTGTCCACTTAAAGCAATAGCACCTAATTAATGCATACTTGTATACCATCTTTGTTTCTATTCAAACCTGAGTCCACTTGAGAGATACGGATATGTGCTAGTCATATCTTTTAATTATGTAGCATTTCAATAGAATATCTTGCAGCTTTCAAATTGTTCGTCTTCCAGGCTGCTATATCCACTCATAGTTTCCATACATAGGATTATATAACTTTGTGTCAAGAGGCAGGTTAACTTAGTCCTGATTTTACTCCATGCAGGTGTGTTTTTAAGCTCAACCTATCCCTTTTGATGAAGTTCTATATGGTCATTCTATCTTTGATATAAAAAAAAATATTTCACTTCAAACATAGTTAATTGTAATAGAGTGTTACGAATTTAGAAAAGACATGGATAATGCAGATATTGCTTTTCTTAAATATGCTTAGACATTTCACATTAACAGTCAGCAAGATGAGTTGTGCTTTAATAAGATGGTTGAATGAAACCCATTCTACTTCAAGATGGGATACTTTTCGACCAGATGGCCAGCCATTTGGTTTTCTTCACGTTCATAAGCTGCAAAGCTACAAGGATTCTAACTATGTACACAAGAGTTAAAAATCCTCAATACTAGGATGCAAATAATGAAAATGGTACCACTCCTTTTGTGGCAGTCTGTAGACTAAAGTAAAGGAGAGATGCATCAGTTGTAGCAGCCTGCCAGAGGATTGCTCTTTTCTCTACCCACTCATAGCCTGTTCACTCCTGCCTTGGCAGTCATCTAACTGAATGAAAACTTGAGGTGCCCCACTGAAATGTTTGCAGCTCAATGCATTGTGCCAGCAGTGTTAAGATAATTTTTATCATGGAGGAGTTGAGCTAGATGAGCAGCTTTAAGTGTTGCTGCCCTAGTTGCCGAAGATGAGATGGAACACATAGACAAAATGTGCTAATCATAGATTGATGTTGGATGTAGGCAGCTGCTTAAGATGCAGAGGGCAGAGCTCAGATGCTTATTTACCTCTGATGTATGTACTCTTGTCCCAGGCAGACTCATAGTGCAGATATGTTAATTTGAATATCAATGTCCAGAATGACTTTAGTCTTGCAACATTTACTGTAAATATGCTAAATCCAAAACTCAGGAGCACACTATCAACTTGTGGCAGACAAGTATACAGTACATTGACGTCACTAGAACTTGATTGTCAAGCTTTCTATGAGTCTAGTCTCCACAGGCAGGAGCCCTGGATGACATAGCCTTCCCTCCTGCTTGCCAGTGATGGCAGTGCAGTCTCCCTGAGAGAGAGGGGTGAGCAGGAGCATGGGCAAGCAGCTTGCAGCTGCACCTTCGGTGTCATGCCCAGTAACAGTTGCCTGTGCATATCTATGACCAACGCACCATTGATCTGATGCAAGGATGTCAGGACTGCGTTGGGGACCAGGGTTGCCATTGAGCACCATGGTTACCCTTGACGTCTTCGAGGTGCTGGAATGCCCTCAATGTCATTGAGGTGCATGACCACCCTTGATACCTATGGCACAGAAGGCCCTTATGGTATTGTGAATGTGGAGTCTTGATGCACCAGAGTCATCGAAGCCTTGGGTCTCGATGTGGCGGGGTGGCAGCACCAACCTCTAGTGTCAGGAACCAGGTTTGCCATGGTTCCTGTCAATGCCATTGGGGCCGACCTTGATGTTGATGCCCCAGATGCTGCAGTGCCATCGGTACCAGTGACACCCTCAATTCCATCGAGGTGCATGCATGGCCACTCTCAATGCAGTCGAGGTGTTTGGCCTCAATGCCATTGCAATACAGAGCTTCCCCAATACTATCGGTCCATTCAATGCCATTGAGGTGTGGGGACATCATAGAGGCCATTGGGTGTGTTGGCAACTGATGCCTTTTGTTGCTACTCTTGACCATATCAGGCACCACTAACGAGGCGCTGGGATTACCACTGAGTGCCCTGGTCGTCCTCGAGACATTGTTTGCTGGGACTTTTGAGAGCCCTTGAGTGCCACTGAAGCCCTTGGGCAACAGGGATTTTGGCCTTCGGATCAAGCGCTGGGGTCACCATCTACTCAAGGCACCCTGGTATGCTGAGGCATCCAGGCGCAGCAGTCCGGTGCCCTTGAGGCTCCTTGGCGGTGTCCTGACGGGGCACTGAGGAGCACCATGCTGTTCCCATCACAGGCTAGGCTATTGGGCACCATAGATGCAGATTATCTCAGAGGCTCTGAGCTATTGGGATTGGGGTCATCAGAGGCCCTTTCTGGGTTCATGGATTAGCAAGTCTATCATCAGCCATAGCCACTGGCGAGGGACACCATCTTGCTCATAGCATCGACACTCTCGGACGAATAGGTGAGCCGAGGGGAACAGTTGATGGCACTGGCAGTTATCTGTTCCTTTGGGTATGAATGAGCCGGGTTGGGCTGCAGAGCCCGCAAGCACCCCTAGCAACCTTGGTATTGCCGGTCCATCGATTTGTTCGCAGGCGCCTGTGGCCGGGGATGGTGCTATATACAGTCTGTCTGATCCTGATTTGGTCAAGCACTGTCTAAGCCCTGGGTGCTGCGTCATTCTGTGCCCTTGATGTGACCTTTGTTGGGGAGCATGATAGCTTTATGGGCCCTAGGAACACTGTTGTCATTGTGGGCACCAATGGATGTGGTTGGATGCTGCGGGACATGGCCATAGGGCTCCGTGGGCACTGTCGGTTGCCATGGACTTCACTGCTATTGTTCCATGGGGAAATGTCAGCCTCATTGCCAAACCAGCTGTCATTCCTGGCCAAAGCCTTGCCCCCCTGGTGATGTCATCTACATGGGAGGTTCAAAAGCTGCCAGGAGATGGTGGAGGCGTCCTGCATTGAAGGAGTGCATGCTCCACACACAATTGGCAATTCTGTGCTCCCCCAGGACTACTGCTCACCTGACCTATCCTGTAGACAGGACCACAACATATTACACCCTGTCCTTGACAGGGTGTAATATGTTGTGAACTTCAGGCCTACCTTCTTTCCCTGTTTGGGAGTTTGGGCTAGCATATGATTCAGGGATTGCTTTCATCCCTTGAAACTCTTGTCGCTGTCCTGCACAGTCAGGTAGGTCTGGTTCTTTGGCATGTAGAGTCTGTCCAAGGTCCTGCCGTTGTGCTGATTATTCTCCAAACGTTGCTTGGGCTTTCTGCCCATTGTGTCTATCAGCCACACATGGGCACACTTCTTTGCAGACATTCTGTCATTTGGATGTCAGTGGTCTGCAGTTGGGTTTTTGGTTGTCTTCTGACACTGAAGGAAAATAAGTGATCTTCGTCCAAGAGTCCTTGTTTACATCTCTAGGCGTTTCCTATACCCAGGAGGTTCCAGATGTATTATCACTGTCAGGGTTTACCAATCCGAAACCCTGCTGGTGATGTCTTCCATGATGCGGAGTATGCTTCTGCTCACACTTGCATCACTCCTCTGCCTTAGGCACCCCCAAGAGCTTTGTGTCTGTCATTTATATGGTTTTTGTTTGTAGAACCCAAATCTTCTCCAGCCTGGACCTCTTTGTGGATCAGCTGTCTCACAGGCAAAAGGGAGAGAGGTGGTGCTTTCAGCACTGTGCGGTTTCCTGCTTTGTCTGACGCGGACAGCCTATAGCTAGGGATTCACCCATATGTGAGGACTACTATCCTGCTTGTCCTCGGAGAAAGCAGAGTTGCTTACCTGTCACAGCTGCTCTCTTTGGACAGCAGGATGTTAGTTCTCATGAAACCTCCCCACCTCCCCTGAGAGTTGGTTCTCCATGTATTAGCTATAATCTGGAATGAGAGACTCTGCCTCGGAGGCAGAGTGGTGGTTACAGCTACACATGTTCAGTAGGGCATGTTTGAAAGTTCTAGATGATTTGAAATCAAAGTTCTGTGCTGGGCTCTATCCGATGATGTCATCTATGTGTGAGGACTAATATCCTGCTGTGCTCTGAGAACACCTGTTACAGGTAAGCAATTCTGCTTTTTCTTATGATGTCTCATTTAAATATGATTTGTGATTTTGCTAATAAACTGATTTGCATGACTTTCTAGCACATAAGAGATTTAGCATAATATTTGCATAGGGCTTCACAAATGCAAAATGAAGCACATTAAAATGGCAAATACCCATGATGTTTGCTGTTTTAACACACACAGACAAATGCATTTTCAAAGCTGGCCACATTGTAGTACATCTGCCTCTTAATCAGAAAATTAATAGACTTTGGGCACATCATAGGTAGTACTTTATGGTATGTTTAGATTGTTGAGGAAACATGTGGTAGGACTTTTTATGAAATTAATTTTAGATGTTTTGGGTTATATTGATTTATGGACATACTATCTTAAATTACATGTAGGTTTTGTTTGTTAGATTAGGAATCTTTCAATTTTTAATTCTGTTAACCACTGAGAGCCATAATTTGGATGCAGTGAGATAGAAATATAAATAAATAAATACATATGTATACTTTGAAGTTGTGGGGGGAAGAATTGACAGTTGTGTGCTGCAGAGGCCTTACTAGTTGACACAAAACAGAAGCTGGCAGAAGAATATTTAAACTGTGTAGACTGTAGAGAAACCTTCCTGCTGTGCTCTTGCATGGGATCTTGGCCTGCCTAATGTGACCAGCTGAAGAATATCAGTATTTTGAGGGGATGAGGTGGTAAATGATTTGCATTGTTCTGTGTGCAAATTATGAACTAAAATGTTATTTGGGGAAACAAATTCACAATTTAAGATATTCAGTGACAGATCTTGCTGCATTCTAAGCAACTCACCCAAAGAGATTTGTGCAGTGTTCTCTCCACCTAGCTTGATGTTAATTAGGTAGAGTGTCCATCAAGCTAGGTGGAGAGAACCTTGCACAAATATCATCTTGGAGTGAGTTTCCTCACTCCGAAGATCATGAAATCTTCACAAGAGACCACTGTTCTGTTCTGTTTGTACGTCTCACGTTGAATGTCAAAGTGGCCCCTAACCCCCTACACCAATACTTAAACCTCACCTCGAGTTACTAGGTGGGCCTCCATAGGGATATAAATACCTATCTAGGGAGAAGACATTATGGCTAGTCTCTCTCGTGCTCTCTCTCTTCCCCCCCCAGATGGCTAGGCTGGTGCTCTGGGAGCTTCAAATTTACTAAAATAGGAGACATCACAAAATGCACTATCACACGACTTAACGCTACTGAAAAAGGTGTAGTTAAAATAGTCATTAAGTCTGTGTGATAGCACAGACTGGCAAACCCAGCCCACTCCCACCCCTAACTCCTCCTCTTTGTGCCATACAATATGGTGCTTTCACATGCGATAAGCCCTTAACGCATGTGAAAACACCTTAGTGCATTTTGATAGGTTTATCCAAGGGGGTCATTTATCTGGCTACCTGTTGAGGCATATTCAGTAGTGCAGCTAAATGTTTTTACCTGTAGAAATGCTTTTGAAAACTACCTTTCCTTTGCTGAACTTTTCTAAGGAGTGCTTATGTTGAAGATGGTAGGGTGACTGTTAATGAACAGTGCAAGTGAATCAGGGCATTTCAGCCTGGTTCACACCCTTGGAAATGCCATAAATTTATCAGTGTCTTAACAAAAATGTCTTTCACTTTTTTCTCTTAAAAATGTTTGCAATTGAAGCAAAATTCACCCTAAATCTACATAAAATTTTGCCTTAGTTTCAGCATGTTAAGAAAAATAAATTTGCAGTTTGCAAACTGAAAATTCTGCAACAGAAATATAAAAGAAATTCAGCAGGAAACCAGATTGTCAGATGAAACACTGAGGGGAGACAGGGCATCTTAGTATGAGAGTTAAATAGCAATCAGGGCATGGAGCGATCTTGAGATGAGAGCACTTTTTTTTAATGCAAAACACAATCTAAACACCTCAGTGCAGAATGTGTGTTAACCTGGGTTCCATGGGACCCAAAGTCTCCCCAGAGGAACTCGAAAGCTAGCATGGCTGTGCCGGCCCCACCCTTAGAACAGCTGCTCAGTGAGTTTGAGCCATGGGGTCCCTGAACTGCTGCACTGCTCTTGGGAGACACTGAAAACACTGCAGGAGTTCGGGCAGAGCACCACTCAAGTCATTTGAGAGCTGTGCTGTCCTGGAAGGAAACAGCTAGGTGGGAGTGGAGCCGGCGGCCCGGTTGGGATGGGGCAGGCTGGTAGGGGCTGACTTTTAAGGATGCCTGAAGCTGGGGGGAAGAGGCACAGACGTGGATGACTGAGGGCTGCTTCATTCTGAGGGGTTCCATAAGGGGCCCTCCCATCCCTTTTCGGTTTCTTAACACACAAATGGTTGGAAACCACTGCCTTAGGGAATGCTCTAATTCTGTATAACTTAGAGGGGGGATTTATGTGCTAGGAAAAGCTGAACTGCTCAGTCTGGCTTTATCAAAGAATGTCTGCTGGATCTCGGTTGTGAGACAGATGACACTGGGAAGCAAAGTCTGTTAGCCTTTTATGTAGAAACGTTATCTGGTGAAATGTATGCATTCAGAAAGGTAGCCTTCCAAAGTATTCATGTCTCAGCTTCATTGCCTTTTGATCCTTTTTCCCTTTATTGCCTTGAAGTTTACATTTTTTTAGTAGGGCTGTGCGCTATCTTGTAGATCTCAACAGGCCTCTCCTTTGAATTTTACAGTCTTATTCCACCAATAGATCTCTTGCCACTCATGGGCTCTGTGAAGCTAAGTAATCCTAGAGCAGATATACGCACTTTTGCTACTTAAAAGAGACTTATTTAATATTAGTGAGTTTTTGATTTCCATTAATCAAACAACATAATGCAGTACTCTTGGAAAGTCTAATTATACTGAATTACACACAAGGGAAAGAAGACTGCATCTGCCTTTTGCTTGACCAGGTTTTATTAGTTGTATAATGTGTGACAAACAAATTCCCTGTATACAGGAGTTCTTTTCAGGTGTGTTGCATCCCAGTTTGCCTCCTTTCAAACAGAAAAATATCCATTCCGGTAGAAAAGCTGAAAACTGTGCTGTTGTGGACACTGCTCTCAGCACACAAACTATGAAAGTAAGAACTAAGACTGAAATAGCCTAGGCAGCAGGCTAGTATGACAGACTTCGTGCATTTTCAAGGCATACAAGTCATTCTGCCCCTTTTCTCTTGTCCTTTTGAGGTTATGTGTAGGGGAGGAGCAGGGATAAGAGTCTAGGGATTCTAAACAGCTTGAGATAAATATTTAAAGTAGTTCCCTAATCATTGGCTGCTTTGTACAAATCTGTTATACGGGTATAACACCAGCAAGTAAGCTATCCCAGCAGTGTTTTGTGTGAAAGACATGTGTGACCGAATGCGTTAAAGGTCAAAGTTATTGAGGTTTACATGAATGAATGTTACATTTTCTTTATTGTGAGTAGACCAGCTCCAGTACTGTAGTTCACATGCTGTAGAAGAACTCAAAGCAGTGGCTGGCCAGTCATAAAGATGGAATAGAAATCAAATAAATAAATAAATAAACCACCAACCCGGAGATGTGTTGATAATTTTGGTTTGACTGCAACTATATGTACACTGATGTGATGACTCTAGTTGAATATCGGTATATTAAAAAAAATAAATAAATAAATAAATATTGTTTCCTTGGAAAGCTGACCACACACAATCTACATATATATAAGGCTTGTGTTGGTTGGTTGTTCACCATCTGGGACACTGATAATTATAAAGGTGACTGGTATGCCCAGTAGTTACTATCATAAGCTTGGATGGACCATTTGGCCCTTTTCTGCCATCATTTCTATGTTTATATGTGCTCTTTTTTTTCTTTTTTTTATCAGAAAATGTTGTTTTAACAGTATTCAGCTTTGCTCTCTTACAGTTTGAGATTTTTTTTTTCCTAGAGTCGCAGCTTTTCTTTCTGGTAGTTTTATTTTTTTTTTCCCAACTGTCTGCTGGCCACATAGTGGGTTTTCCCCGTGCAGCCTGGAGAGTCTTGTTAATCAAAAAAACCCAAAGCCCTGCTTCTGCAGGTTTTGTATTTGTGTCCTTTCTTTGCTCTCTCTGTTTTTTCTTTATTTCCACAGTGTTGACAGAACTGATCTATGCAGGCTGTCTGTGATTGTGTAGGCCACTGAGCCTGGGGACTCGCCTGAGTTCTACCCAGGCTGGAGTTCCATAGCAGTTCACCGATCGCTTGGCATCGATGGATTCAGACGGTGGAAGGATCGAGGACCATGGAGTTCCTGTGGGGGGGAGAGAACTCATCCTCCCCACGTCTCAAGGAACTAATCTCCACGAGTGTGAGCCCTGGATGACATTGCCTCCCCTCCTGCTTGCCAGCCTTGGCAATGTAATCTCCCTGGGAGAGAGGGTGAGCAGGCCTGGACTAGCAGCTTGCTGCCGCACCTCTGTGTCATGCACATCAATGTTTGCCTGTGCACAGCTATGATCAGTGCTTCATTTGTCCGATGCATCAATGTCGGGACTATGTCAGGAACAGGGCCCATCATCAGTACTGTGGCCCTCTTGATGCCATTGAGGTCCAGGGTCACCCTCGTTGCCATCTAAGTTTGTGACCACCCATGATGACGTGGTGGCCTTCTGTGCTGTCGGCATCAGTGGAACTGGAGTCTTGCTGCACCAGTTGGGAGCTGTGGGCCTCGGTGCTACGGTGCCATGATGTGGTACGCTCGATGACACGATGCCTTGATACACTCGATGTCACATGCACTCGATGCCTCTGTATACTTGCGGCTCTCAATGCCTTGGTACCCTCGTTGTTCTCAGTGCTGTGGTGACCGCAGTACCATCGATGCTGCTGTGCTTTCGTTGCCCGCGGGGCCCTCTATGCCATCACCCTTGATTCATCAAGGTTTGTGCATGGCCACCCTCGGGGCTGTTGAGATTGAAGCAGGGGCAGGCCCTCAATGTTGTTGGTGCATAGCATGGATGCTGCGGCAGCACTCTATGCTGTCGAGGTGCATACCCTGTATCCCGTAGGTTGTAGAGGTGTGCGGCCTCAGTGCCAGCATGATCTCATTGCCATCGTGATTCGGTGCTGCTACAATACCATTTTTGCCTTCGAGGCCATTGAGGTGAGGGGTGGGGGAGCTACCGGAGAGGCCTTCGGACCACCGATGCCCCTCATTACTGCCTTGACTATGTCGAGCCCCACTGACCAGGCACTGGACTCTCCATTGAGCGCCCTTGTTGCCCCTGTGGCTGTCAGCCGCCAGGACATTCTGAAGCTCCCACATGATCCTGCAGCCCTCGGGGGGGGGGGGGGGGGGGGGGGGGACGACGACAAGGATTCTTGGCCTCTTACAGATCAAGCACAGAGGTAGCCATTTACTCAAGGCACCCTGGTGCGCTGGTGCGTCTGTGTGCAGTGGCCCAGAGCCCTCAGGGCTCCTGGGTGGTGTTCCCTACAGAGTACTGGGAAGCTCAGGGCTGTCCCTTCAGCCAATGATCCCAGTGTTGGGTGCCCAGCCAAAATGCACACACCATCAATATTAATGGGGGCTAGTGAGGCTCTCGTCAGTCGTAATGCTTGCTTCTAGCTTGCAGCATCGATACCACCTGATAAATCAGGGAGCCAAGGAGAATTGTCAGCACTGGTGGTCATTGGTGCCTTTTTGATATCTATGGCCTGTCGGAGGCTGTGGGGCCTCTTCCTGTAGACGCCCATGGCTCCTTTAGTCTATACCTTCGTGCGTCGGGGCCCCCAGGCGATCGATGTCTGTGGGCACCTGTGACGCAAATTACCAGCAAACTGCTTATATATTGCAGGATGTGTCTGCAGTCCTCCACAAGCACCTGTGCTTGCCAGGGTCTTCACTGCATTAGTTCCTTGTGGACTTGCAGGTGAGCTGGTTCTAACGTAGTTTTGATGGCCCGCCTCTTGGAGCATTCTCAGGTACTGAAGGGGGTGACACCATAGACCACCACCCTCCACCATGCCTTCGTCATGCTGTCCTCTCCAGTCTGCTGCAGTTACTGCGTTGACACTCAGTTTGCGCAGTTGGGACAAATAAGGCATCTGTTCCAAGGGCCTTGGACGCTGGCAGGTGGCATTCTCACTGGCTGTGCAGTCCTCAAACAGGACCAAAATATTCTTAGTCTTTTTTTTTCAGCACTGGTGGTCATTGGTGCCTTTTTGGTTCGTTGTGTGTGCGTTGGATTTGGGGCGGAGTTATTGGGTGTGGTTGATGAATGCTCTCGTATAACGGTTAGTAAGACGCCATTTGGTCACCATTGCCTTGCTGTTCCGATTTGCTGCATTGAGAGACGGACTCTGGTCGGAGTGAGACAGTGAGTGAGAAGTGAATTTGGGGGAGTTGTGAAGATATAGTGAAAAGTGAATTCGGGGAAGTCATGAAGGTAAGATTGGATTAATAAATTTTAGTATTTTTGTCAACTTGAGCTTTTTGGAATGTTTTTGTAGTGGATGTTATCTTGTGTACTTTGTTCTTGAATAGGTACACGTGAATTGGATAGCGAAACGGAGGATGTGGAGTTGTTCCAAGAGTGCTTCAGTAATGTTAAAGGATTATGGAAGGTTAGCACTTATTATATACAAACAACTGTGAGTTATGATGTTTGCATAAAGAATTTTAATATACTGTCTTTATTATAGGCTGAATTGCTGTTAAATCGGTGAATAGTAGTTGCTGTTTTGAGATTATTGGAGGAAGTGAATTGAATAAGGGCATTGTGATACTTTTGGGAGTGATTATTAATTGTGTTTTAATTTTGTCTCTGCAATTGAGGTTCTTGGGAAGAAATGAGTCGCAGGCTTATTTTTTAAGCCGCCCCTTGAAGAAGTGGGAGAAAGGAGACGCTGATTTACTCTCTGGCTTGGGACTGAGTTGTCCCCTGAAGAAGCTGAGGCGAAACAAGGATCCTTGTTGGGACGCAGTGAAGTGCTCCTGTGTAGATGTATGAGAAGACCCTGTATGATAGAATATAGTGTGGGATTTAATTATTGGGTTGAGAGGACTCTGGTGAATTCAGTGTTGGAATTATAATAGGGTATTTGGATAAAGTTTTAAAGAAAAGGGGTGGTGGTATGTTATCAGCGTGGGATTATGATCATGTCGAGATGCATTAAAAGATAGATATCTAATATTAATATGGTGGAGTATAGTCTTTAGATCTGTTCAGAAGGCTGATATATGATTATTTTATATTGGGTGGGGAGTGCTTGATGAATGAATGAGCGTGAGTGTAGAAGGGATGTTTTAGTACATTGATTCTGAATAGATAAAATTTGTTTGTTATTTTTGGGTATCATTAGTGATAAAATACTTCTGCTTGTGCTATTTTGCACATGTTTGTACTGTTATTTTTATTTATTTTTATTTATTTATTTAAAATTTTTATATACCGGCAATCATGAGAACATATCTTGCTGGTTTACATAAAACAGGAGTGCATTTTATACATAGGAAACTAGAACTATGGTGATCGAAGGTACAGTTACATTTAACAAGGGTAGCCTAACTTGGAGAGGGAAGAAGATAGGAGAGAATAGAAATGGTTAAATAATATACAATTTAAGTATAGTATACAAAATAAATGTTATATACAGGAGGCATGGTGTTTTAGGAGTCATTGGATTGTGTCATTGGGTTGTGTCCGGAAAAGCTTGCTTGAATAACCAAGTCTTAAGTTTTTTCCTAAAAGTTAGGAGGCAGGGCTCCTGTCTGAGGTCTGTAGGAATGGAATTCCACAGAAAAGGGCCAGCTGTGGAGGTGGCGCGATCTCTTATGGTAACGTGTCTGGTCGTTTTCGCTGGGGGAACTTGGAGGGAGCCTCTGTAAGCATCTCTGGTAGGTCTGGTAGAATTATGTGCTTGGAGAGGGAATTGAAGATCGAGGGTGGTGAGTTGGTGTATAGTTTTGTAGGTGATAGTTATGGCTTTTATACATGATGCGGTATACGGGTAACCAGTGAAGCTCTTTCAGGACGGGGGATATGTGGTCTCTTTTCCTTGCGCCTGTCAAGATTCGGGCTGCTGAATTTTGAACCATCTGTAGAGGTTTGGAGTAGGATGAAGGTAGACCTAGCAATAGGGAATTGCAATAGTCTAGTTTCGAAAAAATGACTGCTTGGATGATCGTTCTAAAGTCTTGAGCGTGGAAAAGAGGTCTTATCCTTTTCAGGACCTGGAGTTTATAGAAGCAGTCTTTGGTTGGTTTGTTGATGTGTGCCTTGAGGTTTAGCCGGTTGTCTATTACTCCTAGGTCTCTAGCTTGTGTGGTAGGCAGATTGGTAGGAAGATTACTGTTGGAGGTGTTGTTCTCAGGAGAGATGAGTAGGATTTCAGTCTTGGAGGAATTTAAGATGAGGTGTAGGCTGTTGAGTAGTTGTTCGATTTTTTGGTGGCATGATTCCCAGTAGTCAAGAGTATTAGAGTAAGTGTCTTTGATAGGGATGATGATTTGAATATCGTCTGCGTATAGGAAAAACTTTAGATTGAGGTCGGTGAGAAGTTGTATTATTGACTAATAAGTGTATTTGTGATACTGTATTTGTGAATAAAAAATAGATTATTTATGATGTAAGTTTGTCATTGAAGAAAATATTGTCTATGCTGGAATGAATATATATATTAAAGCATTCATAATTATTATATAGATTCCCTATATATATGTGTGTTTGGTAAAGAATTTGGGGGTCTGTGCTCTCTCTTTGTTATTACCATGTGCAGTCCTCAGCCACACTAGAGTTCTGCCATCTTCGGCGTAGTCTCAGCCTCCACATCAGTTCGTACTGCATAGCGCTGAGGAGCACTGGCGGAGGAGCTGAGATTACACACTCTGTTCTTGGTTGTGGGACGGCATGTAGCCACCGACTCCAGCAAGTGGTTCTCAGCCCTTGCAGGGGTGAGGAATTTCTTCCACAAGCATGACACTCAGGATTAGGGGTGTGCCACCATCCGTGGACGGGTTAGCACTGCATGAGTCTGCCCAGCATGCTTTCACAGCGGAGGGTTTCCAGTTGCCCTCTGTTGCCTGGGCGTTGGTGTCTGTGTGCATTGTTCCCTCAGGGCAGTCACAACAGGCTGTTTTCTACAGCCGCAGGACTGATCTAGGACTGCACTCCTGGTCAGATACTGAGGTGAGTGGACATTGCGAGTGGCTCGAGCGTCGTTGTCTTTCTCAGCAGAGTAATATGTCTTTTTTGCCCTCTACCATGCTCTTGTGGAACAGTCCCTGGGGCTCTGTCCCTGAGCAATTGTTTCCTCTATCCGGAGCCCCAATCCTCTGAATTGGCATGTCTCCTTGGAGGCCAGGGCTGGGGAGCAGCAGCGCGGGGGTCATTGGACCATCTTCAATTGGTGCCCTTCTGGGGATTGCAGGGGCGACCTTCCCTATCCAAGGCTTGGCTTGGCTGTCTGTGGTGAGTTGGTCGCATCGGTGCCTCAGCGAGCACTGTGTCTCAGCTCTCCTTTGTGAGTTGCTAGGTCTTTCGGGATCGGGAAGACCCAATCCTGCTGCTTCCCTCTCCCCTCTGGAAGGGAGATTCGACTGGGTTCTGGGGTATCTCTTGTTTCCATTCCCGGACAAGGGATGCCACTGCTCTGACTGGCACCAGACCCAAGAATAGTCGAGAGTAGCACTCTCCCTTGGATGCTTTGAGGCGTGGCATGTCTAACCTGAAGGGAGCCTGTCCATTGTTGCTTCCTAGTGGCTCTCCAGGTTTCCTTTCGATGCAGGAGCTACCTTGGTATCTGCTGGGCTCTGTGGCATCTTTCTTTTTTTTTTTAACTTTATTTTTATTAGAGTTTAACATGATTAAAATACAAACATATTTGAAAGGAAATACACAGAATAAAGTTGCGGACAAATATCATGCAACTACACGAAAAGAAGAAATATATGCAGCCCATTCTCCTTGATAATATAAAAATAATATTGGAGGGAGGCAGCAAAAAGGTCCAGGAACGAAATAGACCATTCGATAGTAATACAAAGCTGGTAACAGAAAGGAGTCCTTACTGTCAAGGCCTTATTATACACATCTCAGGGGGATTGAGGAGTACGGGCTCGTTTTGGCTTTAATGAAATCCTGCAAATGAATGGGGTCAAAGAAAACATGTTTAAGTGCATTCAACAGCACAACACATTTACATGGATATCCAGTTACACAGGAGGCCCCAAGTGCCAAAACATCAGCTTTTAAAGAGAGAAATTTCCTTCTGCGTTCCTGAGTAGACTTTGCAAAATCTTGAAAAATCCAGATTTTTTTCCCTTTAAATAGCAAATTTCGCTTTTGAAAAAAAAAAGACTAAGAATATTTCGGTCCTATAGAGAAACAAAGTTGTTCTATTATGAAATGGTAATGGAGAATTCTCAATAAAATCAGATAGATTCAATGCAACTTCCTGTGATGTTTTATCCTAGTCTCTCTTAGATGATGGCAAATAGTAAACCTTTTGAACCGGAGGAAAAGCCGTATTCTGAATCTGAAGAATTTCTTTCAAATAAAGTGTAAACATTTCCATGGGGGAAAGCAATGGAATATGAGGAAAATTCAGGATGCGGATGTTCAAATTTCTAGAAGAATTTTCCAAACTTTCTATTTTATGTGAAAGTACAGAGGATTCCACTATTTGCTTACAGGCCGATACAGTAAAAGTTGCGGGAGAGTGGGCAAGCGCACAGGCCACTCTCCTGTGTGCGCGATTCCGTATTCAAATGAGGGCCCGCAGTAAAAAGAGGCTCTAGGGACACTAGTGCGTCCCTAGTGCCTCTTTTTTGACAGGAGCGGTGGCTGTCAGCGAGTTTGACAGCCGACGCTCAATTTTGCCGGCGTCGTTTCTCAAACCCGCTGACAGCCACGGGTTCGGAAACCAGACGCCGGCAAAATTGAGCGTCCGGTTTGCAACCCGCAAGCCGCGGGCTGATTTTAAATTTTTTTTTATTTTAAATTATTTTTTACTTTTGGGACCTCAGACTTAATATCACCATGATATTAAGTCGGAGGGTGTACAGAACAGTTTTTACTGCTTAACTGTACACTTTCCCGGGGCTGGCAGAAATTATCGCCTACCTTTGGGTAGGCACTAATTTCTGAAAGTAAAATGTGCGGCATGGCTGCACATGTTACTTAGTGAATCGCGCGGGAATAACGAATAGGGCCATCAACATGCATTTTCATGTTGCGGGCGCTATTAGTTTCGGGTGGTTGGCAGCACGTTTTCGACGCGCTGTTACCCCTTACTGAATAAGGGGTATAGCTAGCGTGTTGAAAATGAGCGTCCAAATGCGGGTTAACAGTGCACTCCGCCGGAGCGCTCTGTACTGTATTGGCCTGTTAGTTTGCACATCTTTCATTTCAGCAATAGAGGTCTCCAAATTTGATATTCGTTCCTCCTAAGCAGTAATACGCTGATCTTGATTAGAACATTTAGAATGAATATCTAGCGTCAAAGCGATTAATGATGAAACAGATTTTTCCACAGATAAGAACATAAGAAATTGCCATGCTGGGTCAGACCAAGGGTCCATCAAGCCCAGCATCCTGTTTCCAACAGAGGCCAAAACCAGGCCACAAGAACCTGGCAATTACCCAAACACTAAGAAGATCCCATGCTACTGATGCAATTAATAGCAGTGGCTATTCCCTAAGTAAAATTGATTAATAGTCATCAATGGACTTCTCCTCCAAGAACTCATCCAAACCCCTTCCGAACCCAGCCACACTAACTGCACCAACCACATCCTCTGGCAACAAACTCCAGAGCTCCATTGTGCGTTGAGTGTCACTTGAGAAGGTTGAGTGTCACTTGAGAAGATTTAGACAAAACAGGCCTGACCTGGAGAGTGTTGAGAACTTCTCGTATATCCTGAGATCCAACAATTTTACCAAGAGAAGGAAATTCATCGGCAGCCGTAGAGTCAGACAGTCAGTCAGACAGTCAGACAGTAAGTCAGACAGCTGCCTTGTGGGAAGGTGACTGCTCCACCATTTCAGACCGCGGTCCAACTGAAGCAGCAGGAGCCAGGACGCCAGCTAGATGACAGAAGCAACACCGGCGGGATATCCTAATTCTGGCGAGTCTGTTGCCACTCCAGCGGCAAACCCAGGGGGCAGATGAGATGAACGAGTGACTGGGCTCAGTGTTGTTTCTGCTATCGACAGGCTGGTCGCTCCTCCGGCCAAGTCGACGGTTGACATCGAAAAAGGCAATACTGGCAAAAACGCGGGCAAGGTGGTCTGCTGCATAGTTCCAGAAGCTGGAAAGGTACAGACAACAACTTTCCTCTTTCTCATGACACCAAAATGAAGCAGAAATCTGAGGGGGAAAAAGTGTTTTTCAGAAGGAAATGCCAGAACTGAGTTCACACAGCCAGTCGGGGCGCCATCTTGGTCACACCCCCTGTGGACGTCTTTCTTAAGGATCGCCATCATCAGTTATCCATGCCTGAGGGACCCTCCGCTGTGAGGAGTGTTTCGGTCTATCAGCTAGGTCAGTGATTTTCAACCTTTTTTGAGCCGCGGCACACTTTTTACACTTAAAAAATCCCGGGGCACACCACCAACCAAAATGGCACAAAATGACACTAAAACAGTACATATTATACATATGTTTAAAAATATAGATTCTAAATGTATCTATACTCATTCAGTGTGAAACCTGGGCCTGTTTCGATGAACACAAAAGGGATATCCTGGCAGGAATGGTGGAAAGACACACACGAAGCTCTTCCTCAACAGTTCTCAGTCTCTCCCTGTTTTTAGTTTTTATGGCAGTCAAGCTTGAGAAGCCCAGCTCACATAGATATGTGGTTGAAAATGGGAGCAATGTCAAAATAGCTTTGTTGGCCAGAATGGGGAACTCCTTGGCAACAGATAACCAAAAACTGTCTAAAGGAAGATCAGCAAACTTTAGCTTTAAACCGCGATCTTGCTTCAGTTCAATGAGTTCCTCTTGCTCCTTTAAAGTCATGTCCTTTCCAGCAACGGATAATGAACTGTATGGGTCCCTAACCCAGTCAAGGCATTCTGTGAAGGCTGAAGAGAAATAAAACGACAATTTCTCCTCAAGAGTTTTCAAATGTCTGCCAATCACCTCGCACATTGCAGCAGTGTTGCCATCATGCAGTTTCTCGGTGAGCGGGAACATCTGAAGGTTGCCACCCTGAACATGTTGTTGCCAGAGCTGCACCTTTAAACGGAATCCGTTCATTTTATCAGTGCTTGTAAGCAGGTTTTCATTTCGGCCTTGCATCCGTGTGTTCAGTTCATTCAGATATTGAAATATATCAGCCAGGTATGCCAGCTTTGTACACCACTCATCACTTGCAAGCAGCTTTGAAAAATCGGACCTGTCGTTTGTCAGAAATATTTTAAGTTCCTCTCGCAACTCATACACACGGGCCAGCACTTTGCCGCGTGACAGCCACCGGACCTCCGTGTGGAGCAATAAGATTTTATGTTCCGCTTCCATTTCTGTACACAAAGACGCAAATAAGCGACATCGCAAAGGTCGCATCTTCACAAAGTTCACTATGCGCACAACATCATCCAACACAGGAACTAGATCTGCTGGTAAGGTCTTTGCAACGAGGGCCTCACGGTGCAAGAAACAGTGGGTAACAAGAACATCTGGGTTTCTTTCTTTAACCCTACTTACAAAGCCTTTGATGCGCCCAACCATGGCTGCGGCTCCATCAGTGCAGACACCTGTGCAGTTTTCCCATGTAAGCCCACTTTTATCAAGATATTCCGGTGACCTGGAATATTACCTCTCCTGTTGATTTTTCTGGCAGTGCCTTGCAAAATAGGAAGTTTTCTCTAATGGCTTCTCCATCCACAAAACGCACATTGGCCAACAGCTGACAATGTCCACTGATATCCGTCGACTCATCAAGTTGCAAGGCAAATTTCTTACTGATGTGCACCTTTTCCAAAACAACTGTTTCAATGTCAGCAGACATGTTATCAATCCGTCTGGAAATTGTGTTATCAGAGAGAGGCACTTTAGCTATCTCTTTGGCTGCGTCAGGGCCAAGCATCTCATTTACAATAGCTTTACAAGCTGGTAGTATTAATGTTTCTGCCACAGTGTGAGACTTTTTTGATTTAGCTATGAGTTCAGCAACAAGGTAGCTAGCTTTGAGGGCTCTCTCATTTACCTGTGTGCTTTTTCTCAAAAAAGTTGCTTCTTTCTCATTGTTTGTACGTAAGCGTACAAAATACTCCATCGGCTTGTTTTGAACGGAAGAGTGTTTCGTTTGGAGATGGCGTTTAAGCTTGCTTGGCACCATGGCGCTATTGGATAGCTTCTCACCACACACCAAGCACAGTGGTGTTGGTGCTGTCGCATCCCCAGTGAAAGTAAATCCAAATGAAAGATAGCTTTCACTGTATTGCCTTGAGCTCACCGTCTTGTCTTTTTTCTTTTGTCGACCTCTCATACTAGGGCCTTCATCTAGGTCAGAATTGTGTCCAGGGTCCTGTTCGGCATTTGCCTTTTCCATTCTCAAATACTTCTCCATCACTGCTGAGATAGTGTGCGCAGCCACACACTAAAATAGAAGAGTATTACATTATCTGCCACACTTAAAGGACCTCTGCAAAGCATATACTGCAATATAAAGGGGTACAATGAGAAATACTATGGTCATGAGGCCAGAGTACAAGTACCAGCTCGGTGATGCATTAAGTCGCGCGAGCATTCAAAGCTCGCGCATGTGTTATTGTACACGGCTCCTACACTGTAGGAAGCGTGACTGCGCATCGTAGGGGAACAAAACACAGGGGGCACTATAGTTTGGGGAACTTTCCCCGCGGCACACCCAACCATGTGTCGCGGCACACTAGTGTACCGCGGCACACTGGTTGAAAATCACTGAGCTAGGTGATCGTGCCTTTCACCTTTTTGCCATGTCCATGGCAGAGGGAGTTGGGGGCCAAGTACCCCGCATGAGGGGTACTGCCCACTACTCGCGGTAGTGTGAAAGATATTCTTCCCCTGTTTTCTGGATCAATCCAGAGCAATCCTGGGTCATGCAACATTGTCCATTGTTGGGCCATGTGCTCCCTTAGGAGGGGAAGTATATACATTCATGGTTGGGGTAAAGATACTGCAACTAGGTGGTTTGGTACTCTGTCCCGAGATCATCCTGGACCTGCCCTGATGCCCTTTGGGTTTCTAGGCTGGTAATATAATCAGGTTCTACCAGGATTTGCCCTTGTGACTCCCCTGCTTCCCGTCTCCTAGTGGAGCCTTCGGGACTTCTCTCCTTGGGACAATCGCTCTTGGTTTCCACTGTTTCAAGAACACTGAGGGCTCCATCTCAGTGGGATACTCCTTGCTGTCTTTGGCAGTGAATTGTTTGCTTGAGGTTGATAGACAACCGGGCAGCTTGTGCTTGCCCTGGCGGTCTGTCAGTCTGCTTCCTTATGTTCTTCGCTCCTTCTAACTTCCGATTGGTTTGTTGGAAGTTTGTTGGAGATGAAGCTAAGTCCGTGGTATAGCTCTCAGATTACCTGCAGGGAGAAATACTGCCTTAGTTTTTTTTTCTCATTCTCTGGATTGCCCAAAACGCCTTCCTGCTCCCCTTGCTGTCCTGTGACAGGATAGATGAACTGGTTCTGGCAGGTGCTCGTGGGTGAGCTTCAGGCCTGTTTTATCTCCCTGCCAGGAAGCTTTGGGGTACAGGTCTGTTTGAGGAATGTTCTCATCCCCTGAAACCCTTGTTGTTGTCTTGCGCAGTCAGCTAGGTTTGATGCTTTGGCTTGTAGTGTCTGTCTTGCTCTCTGCCATGGTTTACTGTGTTTTCTTCAAGCATGACGTGGGTTTCTTCTGCCCATTTGGCCTACTTAGCCATACCTGGGCACTCTTTTCCAGACCTTTGGCTGTCCAATGGTTGACATTCTCTTTATGGAGGGCTCTCGGACCCCAGTTTGTTTTTTCGGTTGTTTTTCTTTTCACACCAAAGAAACACTGCAATTTTTGTCCTATAGTCTTTTTTTGTTTACATTTCTGGTTCTTTATCCAGGAGGATCTGGATCCACGGTTTTTTGTCAGAAACCCTGCTTGTACTGTTTTTCTGCATTGCGCTGTTTCTGCTTGCACTCGCATCACTCCCCTGTTATGTATGAGGGTTTGTGTCTGTCTTTTTCTTGGCTTTCTTTGTAGAACCCAACTCTTCTCCAGCTTGCACCCCTGGTGAGTCGGCTGCCTATCAGGCAAAGCAGGGAGTAGTGCTCCAGCACTATGCAGTTTACCGCTTTGTCCTGCTCACAGCCTGTAGCTTGGTATTCACCCATATGTGAGTATCCTGCTTGTCCTAGGAGAAAGCAGAGTTGCTTACCTGTAACAGGTGTTCTCCTAGGGCAGCAGGATGTTAGTTCTCACGAAACACTCACACCTCCCCTGGGAGTTGGTTTCTCCATGTATTAGCTATGTCATGGACTGAGGGACTCAGCCTAGGGGGCAGAGTGGTGACTACAGTTGCACATGCTCAGTGGGGCATGCTGAAAGCTTTAAAATCTTTGAGATCAAAATTCCATGCTGGGCTGCATCCGATGATGTCACCCATATGTGAGGACGAACATCCTGCAGGAGAACACTTGTTACAGGTGGGGGGGTAAGCTGCACGGAGCGGCATTTACTACATTGGGAAGCTTGCTGGGCAGTCTAGATGGACCATTTTGGTTTTTTTTCTGCCGTCATTATGTTACTATGTTAAGTAAGCAACTCTGGTTACTGTAAAAATTGTTTATAGAGAGATCCTCTTAGTTTCTATATGCTTCCTGTTAATTTCATTTTATAAAGAAGAAATTATCATTTTCGTTTGCTTTTAACATTATCTATAATGGACCGAAGCTTGGGCTCTTTTCGTTTGTAACAGGTATAAATGTATGAGTAGTTTTCCTGAAATAATTTTTAAAGTGAAAGTACAGGTGTACTTTTCACTTTGAAAATCGAAGCAGCTAAAACTTTATTATTGTTGGATTTATTGAATATATCAAACCTCTTTGGTGGACTTGTGTAAGAGTAAGAAATTAAAAAAAAAACAAAACCCAAACTGTGATATATTTGTCAGTTTAAGCAAGGCAGCCTCCAAATAAGTCACTCTAATCTGGGCTTCCATAGCCAGGCTTTATGTACTTTTAACAGAAAGCAGTTGCCTCCTGCTTTACACTTTGTAGGATTATTTATCTAGTTACAGGTCCCTTCTCTTCAGGGAGAATAATGGGATTCAGGTTCAGTAGCAACTTAAGCAGATTCAAAAGAAGAACTCTGTTCAGTTCAGTCTGGGTCAGGTTACACAGTCAACAGAGAAATTCATTATTATCACCTTACAGCACAGATACATAACACGCATGGATCTCCTCCAGGTCTTCACAGCTCAGCCTTCAGCTCTCCAATTTCCAAAGCACTATCTAGTTCCCTGTAACCCCCCTTTTGAGTCCCTGAAGGTTAATCTTTATCCTTAGGGGCTGGGTTACAGGTCTGGCCTTTGAGAAAGCAAGCAAACCCTTTCTTCTAGCTTTGATTTCCTTCCATATAGCCACCAGCAGCCATGGCTTTACCTGGAGGTACAATAATTGGATTAAATATTACAGAATCAGGGTAAAAAGTATCCAGAAAATAAATAATTTTGATAGCACAGAACACATAGGAAAGCACCCCCTATAGGTGCAGATTAGGCTAAGACTCTAGGACCAGTCTTGGCAAACATGGATTCAAGGTTAGATTTAGCAAATATGGAGGTCCATATTAAAAAAACAAACAAAAAACATTAAGATGGATAATTCAAGTTATCCATCCAAGTAGCAAATCTGGCTTATTCAGCCACTTAACCAGCTAAACTATAGTAGTTATTTGGCTATAATTTAGTTGGATAAAAAGGGGCGTTCCGAGGAGGGGCTAATTTAGCTGAATATCTGGTATATCCACTAGGTTTGCCGGATAACTCCACCCCTCCCGGACACTCCACACCCACACAAACATTCTTCTGTTCACACATCCTCCACATACCCTACACACACTCTCTCTCTGTCACTCTCTCATTCACACAGACCCATAAGCCAAAAACATCCCTCCCAGCTCATCCCCTTCTACAAATCTGAGTTGGAAAGCATTCCTCACATGTTTTCCCACTTGTTAATTTACTGAATGAAACTAAAACATCTAAATTTGGGAGTACTTCTTCAACCTGGAAACAGTGGTAAATGATGCTCACTAAATTTGTATTTTGCTTGAAGATCTGTAAATTAGAAAAAAATGCTTTTTGAGAAACTGATTATTTAAAAGCTTAGATCTTCATCTAACACTGTAACTATGGAGGTTTGACAGCACTAGCTAGAATTCTCATAAGACAAGCTATCTAAAGGGACTTTTTGCAGTTAATTGGCAGATCTCATGGAACAAGATGTTGCTTTTCATCTGTAGAGATTTCATGAAATGTAATGAATTCCAATATTTTTGTAGGCAAATAACACAGTGTGTCTGGTAATGAATCATCCACTCTCTGTTGGCAGTGTTTTGATTTCCCTAGCTGAAGGGGCAGAAATATTGTAACCATATAAGCTATCTTGTACGGTGCGGGGTATATAATAAAAAATATTCTTAACCCTGTTCTGCAGTGCAGTTCAGTTCATACGTGGATGGATAAAGCTATAATGAGTAGTAAGTACTCAGACAGTATTTCTGTAAAAGTAATATACATTGAAAAGAAAACAACTGCTAGCATACTGCGCCCATCTAGTCTTGTTGATGGGAGTCCGTGTGAGTGATTTTCTGTCCTATGGGAAAGATCTAGGCTATGGCGGCTTTATTACTTTGTATCCTACTTTGATCAGCTTTCTTGGTTGGAAAGGTGGTTTATAAATCAATACATTAAATTAAATTTCCCATAGAATGGAAAAGAGGCCCTGGTACCTCTGTCTCTTTGAATTCAGCAGAGCCTATATTGCAGTCATTGTACAGTGGTAGAAAAGATGCTCTGTAGCCACCCAGTGGCTACAGGCTGGATGACAAATAGAAGTCAAATGTCTTTTCTGAGCAATAATGTGACATGATGATTATTATTGAAAAAAAATATAGGTTAACAAGCAAGTCATAGGTGATACCTTTTAATGGGTCTTTTGCTAGTCTAACAGAAAGATATTACTTCCAACATGTTTGCTGACCTTTCTATTGATGTCTTAGTGGTTAACATGATGAATATACTATTTAAAAATATTAAACCAATTTCCATGAATAAATAGAATTTTCAGGTTTATAGTATTTATTTTTAGATTTTTGTGTTTTTTTTTTTTCCATATTAAATGTTCTCCTTAAGCAAAATCATGCAGATTTTCCTCATTTATTTCTTCATGTTTGGTGTGGGTATTGGTCTATAAGAACCAATAATGCTGCCTCCAAAACATGAGACAGAGATCTACAGTTCATTTTACATTTTTAAATTAACATTTTTGTGTGTTAACTTCTGGATACCAATGTAATGTTCCTTCTCGGTGAAGGGAAAGGATGGCTTATGAAATTGGTTGGTCTGTGAGTGTTCATGTCCCCCAAATAACTTTTCTGTTTGGTGTCTTATCCACACCAAATTCATCAGGCTCTGTCAGGGGAAGACATGAGGACTCTGACAGTTCTTTTTTTTTTTTTTTCAGATCAATATATAGCCGTGGGCCACAAACTCACGTGTCCCAGGTGGTAGGCTCCTTTAGTTCTAGATAGAGTTTCTCGATTTGAACAAAAATAAATACAGACGAGCCTGAAACTCCAATTCTGTCTGTACTTCTTTCTGTATGTCTTTAGAAATGGAAAACTAGGAGCTCAATAGTGCATGGCGCAGTGCCTTAAAAATTATTGCCATCGCACTGTGGTATTGAAAGTCCCTCTTTATGGTGGACTAAATTTTGATATTTGATCACTTTTTCTTTTTGTTTATTCTGATAAGTTTGCTTTTTAATATAATTGTGGATATTTTTTCTTTTTCTTAATGCTGTTGTATTTTTTTTTCACATTTTTTTTTAAAGTTTGTCTTTGAAAATTAAAGAATAAATAAAATTATTAGCATTCCTTGTATCCTTTTTTATACTTTTGTAATGTGCTGCTTGATCAGATTGTACTAAATGTTTTTTCTGGTTCTTATTTTTAAAGGTTACAGATATATTTATAAAGAAAATGTGTGTTAAGTTTCAGCCTATGATCACTTTATTCAGTGTATTACATAAGAACATGCCATACTGGGTCAGACCAAGGGTCCCACAAGCCCAGCATCCTGTTTCCAACAGTGGCCAATCCAGGCCATAAGAGCCTGGCAATTACCCAAAAACTAAGTCTATTCCATGTTACCATTGCTAGTAAGTCCTATGTGTCTCAAAATCAGTGCAAAATAGGTACTATCATTTAATTAACTTTCTGCTATGTTTGCTGAGGGTCATAGTATCTGCCAGTATGCTAATTTGTTTTGTTGACATTTTACAGTAGAACAGAATATTAATCACCATTAGTGTTTGCAATGAGTAGACAGAATAATTATATTTATTCAGCTTTCAGCACTGGACTATAACAGATGCAGTTCTTTGTAGTGATCTCTCTCATATATTTGTGGTGTTCTCGTCACAAATCCGTGAGAAAATGTGCAGCACAATTCACAGATTTACAGGAGTCTGATAGGGGTTGTGCTTTGAACTCTTCTGCCATGACCTCCAGAACTGAGACCAGCTGGCCTGAGATAGATTTCAACCAGTAGCCTAAAGGTTCTGTAATGCTGAAAGAATTCCCATGAATTTCTACTCCCAGCAAAATTCTATATTGTCAGAATTCTCCTTCCATGCACAATTCTGCATTTGCCCTACATACAGGCCGATACAGTAAAAATGGTATGACAGCGGGCACTCCATGTTGAATGCCCGCTCTCCCAACGCGTGCCCAGCCACCTCTTCTGGGCACATGATTCTGTATGTAAATGAGGGGTTGCGCTAATAAGGAAGCGTTAGGGACAATAGCGCGTCCCTAGTGCCTCCTTATTAGCGTAGAGGTGGCTGTCAGTGGGTTCATCAACCGATGCTCTATTTTACCGGTGTTTGTTTTTTAACCCACTGACATCCACAGGATAGGAAAACGGATGCAAGTAAAATTGAGCATCCATTTTTCTAACCTGCCGGACCGACAGGCAGAGTTTTTAAACTTTTAAAAATATTTTTAAAAATTTTTGGTTCCTCTGACAATATCACTATGATATTAAGTTAGAGGGTGTACAGAAAGCAGTATTTTCTGCTTTTCTGTACACCTTTTCTGGGTTGCTCAGAATTTAATGCTTGCCCTTAGTTCACTTTCTCTGGAGATTTTGTTTATACATTTTCCATAATAGTTTATCATACAATTTACATTTTGAGATGAAACAGAAATAAAGAAGAACAACATATTTAATCTGAGACATATCCCTGTTGCTCCTTCAGGGCAACTAAGTATGCTTTAGTTTGCACTTTATTTTCCCTGCTGTTGGCTTCTGGTCTGATTTGTCTGCTAGTGAAGATGGTGTTAAAGTTTTGGACAAGTTCTTGGAGGAGACGATTTGGGAAAACCCATTGGGCATTAGCAGCATAGGATCTGTCAACCTTTTGGGATCCTGCCAGGTACTTGTGTCCTGGATTGGCCACTGTTGGAAACACGATATTGATTGACCCTTGGTCTGACCCAGTATGGCAATTCTTATGTTTTTATGTTGATGATCCAGAATTTGAAGTAGTAAAGTATCTTAAGCTTGTTGTAATTTTTCCCCAACACAGGGCAAACAATTTTTATTGCTAAGATCTGCTTTCCATTTTTTAAGTAGTAGTTTTTAAATTTGCAGACTAAGACATTTTCTGTATTTGTTGCCTTGGCTATTTAGAACCCAATCTGCTTAGTTTCAAAACTGTACTAGGAGAGTAGACAAAGCAGGGTTATTGCCGCCTGATGTCACTTCAGTAATGCTTTCTAAAATCAAAGGCAGGACATTTATACTATTATCTGTACAAGTTAAGAAAGATGAAATGAAACAAATAGTGGGGAAGTGAACAAATTTGTTTCATTGGCTTTCAGACTAGAGTGCGAGAACCTCCTCACCCTCTCCACATTCACTTCCTACTACTGGGTCACTGGCTTTTCTGTTTCTTAAGCTGTTACCAACGCTGCTTATCCTGCCAGCAGTTCTTCCTCTGTTTCTTCAGCTTGTAGAAACTGGGAAGCCATCCAATGCTCACAGTGATTAGCAAGGCTTTAACATCACAAACCCTCCAGCCAGGTACTCGACACAGAACCAGCCATGGAAAATCCTTTACCATTTTATAGTATTATAGATAGTGAATTTGTATTGTTTTGATTTGATTGAAATGCTGACAGAAAAAAATGTTTAATCTTTCCAAAATTATATGATTTAAAAATGAACTGCAATTATCACAGTTTTTGCAGATCATACTCATTTGCAACTGAGAGTGAGGGGATATGATAAACCTACTCCCACCAATTACAGGAGTTCTTACACCAAAAAAATTAATGGAACAAGGGCTAAGTCTGGAGACTCCGGATCCCATTTGTTCTCTGGTACCTCTTGCATCTAATTGGCCTCAAATTCAGATTTTGCAGAGCCCAGAAGATGTGCAGGATTCCATTTTAGTATCAGAAGAGGATGTTCTACTGCCCATGCCAGGGCAAAGGTTATTTCAGCTCCTCAGTAAGATAGTGAATTTTCCCAGAATGTGGGAAAATCCAATTTCCTGGGCCCCAGTTGCCAGGAAACCAGACTGGAAAGGTTGAATTTTGCTGCAACTAGGAGACAATATTTCTTTAATGACTGTTTGTACAAACCTTCAGAAGTTAAATGATGCATGAATTGAGCACATTCATGTTATAATCTGGGGCAGGAGTAGGACAAGAAATTGGGGAGCAGTGGCATAGAATTAATTCTGTCCCCAATGCTGCCAACCAGTCCCTGGGGAGGATATGTTTTTAGAGCCATTTTACCAGGTAAATAGTGTTTTACTTAACCTGTCTGAACATTCCCCTCACTCAGTCCGGCTGAAACTATGTAAGGGATTCCATAGCATGCATACTTTTAGCTGGATTGGGGGAGGTGTTCTGTGAGGAGGGAGGGGTGGTGATTTTGGAAAATAACATTCATTAATTGTATTTTCACTTCTACTTGTGTTAATTGCCTAGAATTTATTCTTGCACAAAAAGCAGGTACAATAGTTTGTGAGTCCTTTGAATCATGGCAGATTTCAAAGGTACAATCTTTGTACCCATGGACAGATGGAAAATTGCCTCCCGTCTTCAGTCATAAATGATCTGCGTGAAAGAATAGCAGCTAGTTTGGAAACATTAAAAAAAAGAAAAACAGAACTATTTTTAGGCTGCCTTTTTCAGATACTTTGTTCCACTTGACCTTTTATTTTAAAGTTACAACAGAGGAAATCAAGAAGAGCAGTGGCATGCATTATTGGAAGTTTTAGCTGTTGTGAATGCGTTTGTTAAACAGTTAAGGGGGGAAATCAGTGTGTTGAGTGGTTAATTTCCAAATTTTAGCCATGTAAGGAACTTTTCAGATGACCCTAACAAGCTAGGATTTGGTGGTATATTAAAAAGTATAGCCAGCTCTGCAGTCCTTCAGTAACTGTTATGGCGGAGAGTTTACAAAGCAGCGAGTAGGAAAAGGGTCCTTCTCCTTTATGGAGACCCTCCGTGCGGGGCAGGTGTAAGTATTCATTGTCATGGTGGGATTCACAGCTGTCAGCCTGCCGTTATAAAGTCAAAACACTTCCGGCATTTTCCCCTCCCAAAGTCATGTTGGACAGGGGCTGCTGTTCTGGAAACAACCAGCCTGATGGGAGCATTATTGGTTGCAGGCCTCTGCAGCTGTTCAAAGAGAGCCAGAACTTTCAATTGTTTATCCTGCCTGCAGAAAAAGCCGCAAGCAAAGGGAAGCCGAAAGGCCCTGCTACCTCAGCAGCAGCCACCAATTTGGAGTATTCTGTGTGGCTATATATTCTTAGTGATACTGGTTCGGGGCCCTTGGGAATGAGCGGGTGACCTTGGGCAGCAGTAACATTATTTGCATATCTGGGTAATAGTTAATGGCAAGTCAGCATTCACAGTGTCCTCTGGCATTATTATACTTCTATGGGACCGCAATCAAAGTGAAATACAGACAATTGGACAAATTATAAAATGTATATCTTCCATGTAGCAAAAATCAGTCAGTAAGTAAATAGAAATAATGCAATAACCCTATACTATGTAAGACACATTATTAATATATCATCATTTATTGCATGACATTTTAGCGCAATAATATACTATAGTATTTCAGCAGAAAATGAATTTAATACTAACATTTTTCACCTCAACAATACAATTATGGAGTAATTGTGTGGGCTGTTAATGAAACTAAATCTTTTTGGAAAACCTACCATAGGGACATTTATTGCAGTAATTCACTTGTTATAAAGGAATTATGCTTCCTCATAGTGATACATCAGTGGAACATTGAAGATTTATGCTCAGTCATTTTCAAAGTAAGCAAGTTAAAAGGCAGTGAGATATAGATAAAAGCATAAAGATATGCTGATAGGTCTTCTGCTCACATTACCATTTATATTAGCACCAGTAGAGAATTAAATATTGTTCTGTTTGAGGGACTTTATATTTAAGATTATAAACTAATCCATTTTTTGTTTTAACCCATTTTTATCCTATGTGAATTATTTTGAGAAGCATTATATGAAATGTCTTATTATGATACAGCTGATTTACCTGTAAACATTTTGTAAGTGCTACTAAGAGGAAAGGTAGGCGAGGCTAATATAGCATTATTAAAAGAAATGCTATTACAATATGAAGTTGCTTGCGATCTTATAACATTTCTACTTTCTTCCCAAGTTATGGTTTTATTTTTATTATAAGATAGTGTTATGATGAAATATTTTATGTATGTATTTTTTTTATTTTTTTTTTTGGGTCAATGATCATTGTACAGTGCTCTAAGCAGTATCTTTTATTGGAAATCTGGTCTACAAATGAATAGAAGTGCTTTGATGTTTGACTTAAGGGTGCATTATTATTCATCTATTTGTTCACATTTTTCCAACTAATAAGATCTCAAAGTGTATTACAAAAGGTAGGTTACACAGAGGGAGAGTAATTTTCAAAGAGACTTCTGTGGCTAAAACAGTTTTATGTGCAGAATTTACTTTTTCAAAATTGCCCACCCAATATGCAAGTACATTTATGCACATGTAAGCTTACTCATGCTGAGTAGAAGCATTCCTGGGGGCAGAGCTGGATTTGAAAATATTATGTGTCTAAATTTTCAGAAAAAACGCTGTGAATGTGTTTTAACAAGTGTAACTTACGTGGGTAGATTTGGTGGGATAATTTTCAAAGCGGACTTGTGTGCAAGTCCATTTTGAAAATTAGTGTGATACGTGCATATTTGCCAACTGTTTTTTTTTTTTCTGCATGATAGTACAAAATTACCTCTCAAAAGTGCATGTGTTTAAAACATACAGCTGAGATAAGGTACAACAGGTAACAGCATAGGAGGGAAAAAAAGGTTGGTAGGAATCCAGTATTTAAAGTGATTGGGGAAATAGGTGAAGGGATCTAGGACAAAATGAAATGGTGATTCAATATTCAAAGTGGTTAGGAGAAGTTTTGTTACATATCAAATATTTAAAATGGCTCATAGCAGTTTTTCTACATATCAAAACCAATTTAATAGGGGCCAGAGTATGGGTTCTATTCCTGTTTCTGGACCAAAGGCTACTTCAGAGAGTCAGGTATTTTTTTAGTAATTTTCTGAAGGCTAGCAGGTTAGGTGCTAGTCTGATGTTCAATGGTAGGGAGCAGGGGCATAGCCAGAACAGGGCTAGTTCCCCCACCCTGGCCCCATCCCTTACCCCATCCTATGTGGTTTTTCAGGGCACTAGCTACAAAACCCTTTAATGTATGTGTGTTGTCTGTCTTTTCACTCTCTCCCTACCCTGTAGTTATGGTAGCTAATTTATGCAAGTGTTAATTTATCATTTATCTGCAATAGACCAATTACATAAACAGGGTTCCAACCACACCAGACATTTCTAAAGTTTAAAGGTGCTGAAAGGAGGGGTATTGCCTGTCAAAAGTAAACAGTCTGATTCCCTCAAATTTTTACAGGACTAGTCAAAAGACAATATTGTTTCTCTGTTGGTTAGTTTCCTTAAAGGGCAGGGGATCATGTACTGGCAGTGATTCCAGTACCTTCAGCCTCTCCGACTGCTGCACCTTTAAGGTCTAATTCAGATGTGACCTGATCCTGCTGCTAGGGAGGGGGCCTGAGCCAAATGCCCCCCCCCCCCCCCCCCCCCGCAGCTATGCCCCTAGTAGGGAGCTCCATAGTTTGGAACTGGTCTTGAGAAAATGTTTTCTTTCTAGTACTTGAGAGACGCAAGTCTTTGGGTATTAGTAGGACTAGGGCCTGAAGAACACAGAGTGGGAAACATTGTATGGGATGAAATGACAGCCGAGGGAGATTGGCGCTCATCCTTTGAAGGGACTTCAAGGCTAGTACCCCCCACAGTGGAGGATTTTGAACTTGGCAGAATAGAATTATTGAGTGCAAGGTTTTTTAGGCTAGGGTTGGTCCTTTTCAGATTTACTCTCATTCAGTACCTTTCCAGCTACAGCACTGAATTGTAGGCAGCAGCTAAGGTTTTAGGGATGCTCAGTCAATAATTGTTCAGAGATGCTTCTGACTAAGATCAGATGCTAATACTCGAGCCAAAAATAATGTTATAGTATGCTATTTAAACTGAATTAAGTCATTTTTGTGGCAATACATATATGGGGAAAAAGGAAAGACAAAGAGAAGGATTTTCCTCAAATGAAAATGTAAGATACCAGTATTACTGCCAGATCAAAGCTGGATGTGGCTGGAATGGTAGAAC
The DNA here is from genome assembly GCF_901001135.1 of Rhinatrema bivittatum. Taxonomy (NCBI): domain Eukaryota; kingdom Metazoa; phylum Chordata; class Amphibia; order Gymnophiona; family Rhinatrematidae; genus Rhinatrema; species Rhinatrema bivittatum. Next base: position 305,420,378 of record NC_042620.1, on the reverse strand, counting down.
TCTACTGCTGTAGCCTGCCTTAAGGGCGTGTGGGGTGGAATGGGGGCATTTAGCAGATGATGGTGAGAGTTTATTTATTTATTTATTTATTTATTTAAATTAATTTATATACCGGAGGTTCCTGTATAATATACATATCACCCCGGTTCACAAAGAACAGTAACTATCGCTACAAATAGCGGTTTACATAGAACAGAATAAAAGAAGTTTTACATTGAACAAAAACAAAGTAATAAGTTTTACATTGAAGTCAGCATGTGTAAATTTCTGATTAACAAAGGAAGAAAAAAATAGATCTGAATAACTCGTTGTGGGCTTGAAAAGACTTTTCTTCGTGTTCTTGGCTCTAGGGGAAAGCTTGTTTGAAAAGCCAAGTCTTAAGTTTCCCTTTAAATGTAGAGTGGCATGGTTCTAAACGAAGGTCTGGAGGGAGCGAGTTCCAAAGTGAAGGGCCTGCTGTGGATAATGCACGTTTCCTCAGAACGGATTTCACAGGTTGTGTGATTAGTCTGTTCTGATAGGCGCTTCTGGTTGGTTTCACAGATGTGTGTAATTGAATTTGGAATGTTAGGTTGAGAGGTGCGATGTTGTGTAAGGCCTTATGTATCATCATTAAAGACTTGAACTGGATCCTGTATTTAATTGGAAGCCAGTGGAGATGGTGGAGAATTGGGGTGATATGATCTCTCTTTTTGGCATTTGATAGAATTCTTGCAGAGGCGTTCAGGACCATCTGAAGTGGTTTGATGGTGCATGCTGGAAGGCCTAGGAGGAGAGAGTTACAATAATCCAGCTTTGGGAGTATGATGGCTTGTAAAACCATGCGGAAGTCTCTGTATAGGAGGAGAGGTTTGAGTTTCTTTAATGTTTGAAGTTTAAAGAAACATTCTTTTGTTGTGTTGTTGACGAATTTGTTGAGACTGAGTCTGTTGTCTATGATGACTCCCAGATCTCTAACTTGTTGTGTGGTGGAGAGCCCTGTGGTGACCGGATGTTGATTAGTGTTAGAATGTGAGGAAGGGGTATAGTTTTCCGGAGTTATAATGAGGATTTCAGTTTTGTTTTTATTTAGAACCAAGTTGAGGCTGGTGAGTAGATTGTTGATAGCTGACAGACATTTATTCCAGAATGATATGGCTTTGTATATGGAATCTTCTATAGGGATGAGGATTTGAATATCATCCGCGTATAGGTAATGTCTTAGCTTAAGGTTAGTGAGAAGTTGACAAAGTGGGAGTAGATAAATATTGAAAAGAGTCGGGGAGAGGGATGATCCTTGTGGTACCCCCCTTTTGGATTCGATGGTGTGGGACTCTTTGTTATTTATCTTGACCTTGTATGTTCTGTTCTCCAAAAATGATTTGAACCAGTTAAAAACTACTCCTGTAATGCCAATGTCTATTAGGCGTTGCAGGAGGCATGAGTGGTTAACGGTATCAAACGCTGATGAAAGATCAAGGAGAGCGAGGAGGCAAGGTTGGCCCTTTTCTAGGTTGAAAATGATAGTGTCTGATAATGATGTTAATAATGATTCGGTATTCATAGACTTGCGAAAGCCAAATTGGTTTGAGGTGAGGATGTTGTTTTCGTCAAGATATTCTGTAAGTTGTTTGTATACAACTTTCTCCATAACTCTGGCAATCAACGGGAGGTTTGCTATGGGTCTAAAGTTTGCTGGGTCTGAGGTGGGTAAGTTAGGTTTTTTGAGGAGCGGCTTGAGCATGGCTAACTTGAGTTGGTTCGGGACATGTCCTTGAGAGAAGGAGCAGTTAATAATGTCTGCTAAAGGTTTGGCTATCAGACACAGTTTGTTGTATGGAATATGGTTGGAGATCAGACACAGTTTGTTGTATGGAATATGGTCTGATGGATGAGAGGATGGTTTTATCTTCTTGAGAATATTCTCTATTTCTAGAGTGGATGTGAGCTCAAAAGTGTTGAGTAGTGTTAGTGAAGTGTTAGGTTGTTTGACATTTGGGTGCGATGGTTGTTGATCTGTTGGGAGTGGTGGTTGAGCGGTTGAATGAGGTGTTTGTTGAGCGGGTGATTGCGAAGATTGGGGGGTGAGGTTGATTACGTGTTTTGGATGTGTAGATGGTCCCTTGAGGGGAGCTAGAAGTGAAGTGATTTTGTTGTCGAAAAAGTCTGCTAGTTCGTTCGCTTTAGTGAGTGCTTGATCGTCTGGAATGGTCGGTGCCGGGGGTTTTGTGAGGGTTGATACATAGGAGAAAAGAGCTCTTGAATCAAAGATGAGGTGGTGGATTTTTTTGGAGAAGAATATTCTCTTTGTTGTGTTGATGTTGTTTCTGTATGAGTTAAGGCATGATTTGTAGATGAGGAGGGTGGTTGTAGATGGGTTTTTTCGCCAATTTTGTTCCTTGCATCTCAACTCGTGTTTATGATTTTTTAGCTCTGGTGTGAACCAGGGTCTCCTGTTGTCTTTGTTTGGATTGATAGATTTAGTTGTCATGGGGCAAATTTGATCTGCAACCTTTTTAGTGATGTTGGTCCATGATGAAGTTGCTGAGTTTACGTCGGATAGGTCTAGGTGCTCAAGTTCCTTGGCTAGGTGTTCACCGAGTTGGTCTCCTGAGCACTGTTTCCTAAGCGATATAGTTATAGGTTGTGTGGATTGTGGTGGAAGTTCTTTTATTTTTAAAACCGATGATATAATTCGATGGTCTGACCAAGGTATTGGAGTGCAAGTTGGAGTGGTGTGGGTTGTGATACCTTCATTTATAAAGATAAGGTCCAGCGTATGGCCTGCTTTGTGGGTTGGTTCAGTCACTATTTGTCTGAAACCCATATTGTTGAGAGAGGAGAGAAAAGTTTTACAGTTGGTAGAATGAGGTTGGATATCTACATGTAGATTAAAATCTCCCATGAGGATGGTAGGTTTCGTGGAATTTAGGTGTTTTGCTGTAAGTTCTATGATGGAAGATGGGTCAGCTTCCAGTATTCCGGGGGGAGCATAGATTAGGCCGATAGTCAGATGTTTTGAGTTGAATAGGGCAAATTCAATCTTTGATATGTTATTGGAAGTCTGCAAAGTCAGACCCAGCGTTTTTTTGGCTGCGAGGAGAAGTCCACCTCCTCTTTTTTTAGGTCTGGGAATAGAGAGAACATCATAATTCTGTATGGGTAACTGATTTATTAGTGCAGTGTCGGTGGGTTTTAACCAGGTTTCTGTGATAGCACAGATGTCAGGTTTTGTATCGGATAGGTAGTCGTTGAATATATGACTTTTCTTAGCGATCGATTGCGCATTAATCAATGTGAGTGAGAAGAGAGTTAGTCCAAGGAATTGAGTGAGTGGTGTCAGTAAGATGGGCCTGAGCCTCTGTTGACGATTGTGATGGGGGAGGGAAGGGGGCTTTGGTGTTCTCCATTTGGGATTGTGGATGATGGGAATTGTGAGGGGGTGCATGTTGGGATGTAAGTGGCTGAAGTGGAAGACTGTGGGAATTGTTACGGTTAACAGGAGTGCTAGGCGAATGCTGTCTGAAGAGAGCTGGATGAATGTGGTTTGAAGAGTGCTGGGTGGATAATGTTAGAAGAGTGCTGTATGTATGATGGGGTATGTTGGGTGAGTGCAGTCCGGAGAAAGATGGGTGAATGTTAAGTGGAAGCTTAAGGAAGACCTGGTGGTATTGGGTGGACGTATAATGAGATATTACAAATCTTCTGAGGGGTCTGCTGGTAGATCTGGAAGTTCTGCGAGCTTTCTTTGTGAAGTTTGTTTGGGTTATGTAGATCAGTGGCTTGGAGTCTCTGGTGCCACTATCTACCTGTATGTGGTTTGGTTTACCAGTTCTTTTGTAGATAGATGGGGCTTGAAAGTTAAAGCCGTTCTTTAGTGATGTTTGTGCTTTGATTTGTTGGTGCTGATATGTTGAATGAGCTGGTAGGAGGGCGGACAGAGATAGAATGGAATTATAAACTCAAACCAAAGACCAGGATGTAGACTTGCAAGGTTATCGAGAGGAGGTGGAGGTGGGATGGGGAAGTGCCTTGGGGTGCTATGTCCCTCAAAATCTTTTCTTGGGGTTGACGAGGAATCAAGCCCTAATCCCAGCATTTTATTTATTTTGGGGGTTGGGAGATTGCCTGGTTCACACATATTTATTTATTTATTTTTACTTAACCAGTTCCAAACTGAATATAGCCAGTTAAGATTCAGGTTATTTGGGTAAATGTACATATATAGCTTTTAAACCTCACCTACTGTATTCAGAATATACTTGGCTGGGTTTTCAAGTTATTCAGATAAACCTACCTAGAAAATAGCTGAGTGCATTCAGTGGTAGACATATCCTTCTGAATATACCCAGTTAACTTCAACCAGGTACATTGCCTTTCACCATCCTACAGAATATGGACCCCAGATGAATTAAGATTTCATTGGAACATAGTTACTGAAAAAATGGAACATGCAATCACTGAAAAGGTTTAAATAGCTCTGTAAAAAAGTTGAGATAGGTTAATCCTGGGAGAATTCTATGCTACTGCAGAATGCAGAATTTGTGCAGAATTCTCCTTTCCCGCAGATTTCCTCCCTCACCTAGCATAGCAGCCTCTGCTATGTCTCTGCTATGCTAGGCGAAGGATGAGGTCTCTGCAAGCATACCAGTCTCTGCTATGCTGCCGCCAAGACTGGTATGCTTGCATGCCGGAAGAGAAAGCATCACCGGAAGCACGCAGAGACATCGTGGCACGGGCGAGGTTTGCGCAGAGCAGAGGCAGTGCGGCACTGGTGAGGTTAACAAGCTCCACTGCACGAAGGCCAGGGCCATACAATTGGTGAGGGTGGGGGTGGGAGAGAGAGTGGGCAGTATGTTTCTAGTGGGGGCTTGTGGTATGATGGGGACAGAGGCAGAGGTCAAGGGGGGGGGGATTCACTTTTCCATTTGTTCTGGGCCAGAGGTCTGCAGTTCTTGACATGTGTGCTCTGGCACCGGACAGCTGAGCGGACTGTGACTTCCCCCACAGAGGTTGCGTTTAACCAAACATCTCCTGCTGCATGAGCCTGGCCCCACAGCAGCTGGAGATGTTTGGTTAAATGCAGCTCTTGCTGCTGCACGTGAGGCTTGGAGCTAGCTTCCTGATTCAGTAGCAGTGAAGGTCATTGTCTACTTAACTGTCCAGTGCCATGGGTTGCTGCCCCTAGCGTAGAGCAGGTGGAGATGTGAATCCTCCTTTGACCTCTGCTTCTGTTCCTGTTTACCTCCTCCTGTGCCACCTCCACTGTGGTGAAAGAGAGAGAGGACCCAAGGGCTGCCAGTGGACCTCATCCTTCTGGTGGCTGAAAAAGGCCCAGGCCCAGGCCCTGAGAGTGTATGTCTGAGCCCGTGTGTTGTGTGGGTGGGTAGATATCTACCTGGGAGTCTGTGTGTGTGGGAGCGAGGGGGAGAGAGTGTGTGCGTATGTGAGAGTTGTATGTGGGGAGATGGAACACGTGTGTGACATGTATGTGAGAGAAAGTATATGACTGATAATTTGTAAAAAAAAAAAATATTGTTATTTTGACGAATGTGCAGAATTTAGAAAATATGTGCACAGAATTTTACATTTTTTGTGGTGCAGAATTTTCAATTTTTTTGCGCAGAATTGCCCCAGGCATAATAGGTTGAGGAAGTAATATGATTCTATTGTGACAACTAATAGGCAGCTGGGTGAAATGGAAAGTAAGATATGGAGTTTACAAATCTGTTCTTCATTAGTACAAGATAATATCTCCCTTAGGAGAAAGATTGGACATTTGGAAAATACTACAAGAGTGAAAAAATAGAAGGCTTCTAAAATTTTTTAAGGTGGAGAATATCATTGATTTGGATTTATTTTAGTGATATTTACTTAACTTTCATCATACTTCAGACCAGGGGACAAGATGGGCACCGACTGAGATGCATACTCAGAACCCCTCTCTCCGATTTACTTTGTTCTCGGATCACCTTTTTCTCTAATGCCACATACTAAGCGCAAAGCTAAATTGAGGGAGAATATTACCAGCTCTCCCTCACCTAGCTTATTCCAACCCCGGATTGAGTGGGTTTTTTGCCACGATGCTAGCATTAACTCCTGTAGTGATGGGTGCTGCAGGGGAAGATGCTGAGTGGAAGTCTCCTCTGCTGGCTGAAGAGATCTCCCTTAGCCTGGGAGTGCCAGCCATACCATCTCCCCCTCGCCGTGGAGTACAGATATTGTCAGATATACTATTGACTCCCTTGGAGGGGTGTTGGAGAGCTCCAACGACGTTTTGTGTGGTTCTGGAGGATGCTGAAGCTCTGTGCTCCCTACCATGATGGTGGCTTTGTCAACTGCTGAAAAGAATGCGTCTGGTTTCTTCACCTTTGGCCTCTACATTGGCCCCTCCCGATGGCTTGGGTGTTCCAGAGCGGAGGTGATGTGATGGATGTCCTGGTTGGTAAGCTTGGACTTAGTAAATCACCTGTGATTACCTTAAAAGTCCTATGCAATCACCTTTTAATTCTAACTTTCCTAGCGTGAAGCCAGATGGTCTCAGGACCAGTGGGTTATGTGCTCTTCTGCTAGCAGATGGGAGACGAGTCAGATTTCAAAGCTGACGTCACCCTAGATATACCCCTGAAGTGACCTCAGCTCAGTATCTTTGTCTCCTAGCAGATGCAGACACTATCCCACACACTAGCACAGTGTTAAGAAACTTTCGGCAAGAAGACAAAATTACCTTAAAGAAGATCGAGCCCCGCTCTCCTGCGGTGATACCTAAGGATCCCTCCTCAAGTTGAGAATTCCTGAGGTGATTTCCGTAATCCCTCAGTGGTGTGCCTTGGTCTGGTAGATGGCAAACCTGGCATGGGCTTAGCCCCTAGAGCGGATGAAAGGCAGCGGGTGCACATCCGAGCGCGGTGGTGAAAGTAAAGCCGTCTCTCCCCCCGCAGCTGGAGACCGTCCCGGCACACGATCGGTAAGCGCTGAGACCGGGTAAGCAGAAAAACCTTAAATTCAGGTCTCCGGGGCTTGGATTGCTGTACAGATTCTGGTTTTTTTTTTTTCCCTTGGGGGCCGGTCTTGCAGCAAGATTGACTCCGCAACAACAGGAGATGACATTTAGTTAAACGCGACTCCTGCTGCCGGCATAGTGTCAGTTCCATGCTGCCATACCACTGAAAATGACCTTGCATTCCTTGAGTGGCATGTGTGTTTCATACTTGCAGACTGCTGGTTTACATATTCAAGGTTGAGGGGGAGATGACAAAATATTTGTAGATTAGATAAAGGCTTGGGCAAGCAACTACTGACAGCTTTTCCTGCTGTCCCCATCCATATAGGGGAATTTGTGTTCTCTGCCTCCACCTGCTGGTGATTGAGAATAACCCAATCATCTGTCAGGATTCTAGGAAAGGAAATTAATAGATATACTTAAGGTGAAATTTATCTGTGGAATTGTAAAATTGTCCTGCCCAATATGTGGTTGAACTTTGTGTTTGCATGTCCTGCATGCATGTAAATTTAACTGGACTGAGTGGCAGGGTTTCTTGCCGTGGGATTGGAGAACGGCTTGCACTTATGTGCATAATTTTGTATTTTCAAAAGTATGGACATATATTTTCCTGAAAATTTTTTTTTCTGCATACAGATTAGCTTTTAATTGGATAATTTTCAAAGTGAAGTTAGCCATGTAAACTTGCTTTGAACATTGGTGTCACTTATGTGCTTATTTGCTGTCTGTGATTGTATTACCTCCTTACTCTAGGGATAGGCCTCAAATAAGACAAAAAAAAAATTGAAGAAAACATATAGTGTAATATAGAATTATACAGTTTTCCAAAGGTGGAGGCTTGTTTATGTTTGGAGTAATGTGATTTTAAAACATGTTAAATTAGAAACAGGATGAAAAAGAGAAATACGCATAGAAATGTTTTATAAGTTGTTTGAAGTGTAATTTGAAAAAAAAATCCCCTTATCTTTAAAGACTGAGGATGGTTTTCTGAGATCTGTAACTAGGACTACTCTTGAATTTACCTGTCTCACATTTTTAGCCCTTAAGTCAATCTAGCGTGTCATAGCTGGAATATTTTCTGCAACTATTCTGGTGAAATTTAACTTTTTTTTTTCGGGTGGAACTACTTTCCATTTCTGAATAAGCACAGTATAGCTGTCCAATTTTTGTAGTCCTCAAGTAATTGAAACAATATTTTTGAGATATTTTACATTATCACAGAACAGTAGCCATAAGAGAGTTGATGCTTTACATCTTGCTGTTTTTGTTAATTTCTGGCTGATTGAGAGAATTAAAGCTTAATTTTCTTTTAGCAATGATCTTTGCATTGCAATTAGTGCTTCAGAGTTACCAAGGTTATAGCCAAATACAATGTTTCTGCTATTCATGAGGGTCCAAGACTCTGAAATTATATCTCTGTAATGGTGTGGTTATATTTAATATCTTTCATCATAAAATCAATTTAATAAGGTTTGATTTTAGTTATTGCATTCTCTTGATTCCTTAATGAAAATGTGCTCAGTATACTTTTGACCACATAGACACCCATCGTCATTTATTGTGCACATTAAGAAAATGCTTTTTTTTTTTGTTACATTGCGATATATTACTTAACTTCAGCATTTCTTAGTTTTACTATGTTGCGTGTTTAGTCCTTAAATGATTTTCAAGTACAATCTTTGAGATACTAAAAAGTGTGTGAAATTATTTTTCCAGAATGTTTTGAATTATGTATTTTGGCTTATGCATCTACAGATAGCAATAATAAAACATTTTTATGTGGGTGAGCATGTGATTTGAATATTGTTCCTCTCTTATTGTGGGTAGAAATACTTTTACTCAAATGAAAAGAGGGGCGAGGTCAGGACAGGGACTGAAAGCCTGTGCAGAGATTTTATTTTTAAATCTTCCCTTGCATTCTTCGCATCTGCATCAAGGTAGGTGCAACATATATGGATGCAAATGTATCCACATTCCCCATCAGAATTTTCAAAGGGAACCTCTGCAAGGAGTTTCCCTTTGAAAATGAGCTTGCAGGCCCAGCATACTTTTGAGATACTTTTGAGATACTAAAAATCAAATCAGAAACCAAACGAAAAAGCTCACAGTGATGGATGATTCTGTCATCAGAGGCATTAATATCTTCCCTTGCACAAATGCAAAGAGAAAAGTGGATAACAAACCTCAACTAAATAGGTCACAAAAGGAGTCCAGGAACAGCAGTAACCTGAGCAAAGAAAGCTGGAAAGCTATGAGCACAAATGCTCGTAGTTTGGGTAATAAAATCCCAGAGCTGCAAGTCCTAATGTTGGAGGCGGACTTGGACATTGTTGCTGTCACAGAAACATGGTTTACGGAATATCATGACTGGGATACGGCAATACCAGGCTATAACTTGTTAAGGAAGGACAGAGAGGATAGGAAAGGGGGAGGAGTGGCTCTATATGTCAGAAACAATATCCAAGCATCTGAGCTGCAAGGAAGATGGGGCAAAGAAGAAGCACTATGGGCAGACTTAAAAAAAGATGGGGCATCCATTTTTATTGGAGTGGTTTACAGGCCTCCAAACCAAAAGGAAGAGCTGGACAGAGATCTGATTGAAGACATCCACAGGATAGCAAAGAAAGGAGAAGTGGTGATCGTTGGAGACTTTAATATGCCAGATGTAGACTGGAGAATCCCATCTGCAGAATCTAAAAATAGTAGAGAAATAGTAGATGCCCTGCAAGTAGCTTTATTCAAACAAATGGTAATGGAACCCACGAGAGAAGGAGCAATACTCGACTTAGTGCTCACTAATGGAGATAATGTCTCAGACGTCCAGGTGGGTGCCCACCTCAGCACCAGTGATCATCAAACGGTATGGTTTAATATCACAAAAAGGACACGAAAAAGAAGCACAAAAACCCAAGTTTTGATGTTCAAAAACACAGACTTTGATGAAATGGGGAAGTACCTGGAGGAAGAACTAAAAGGCTGGGAAAACGAGAGAGATGTGGATCAACAGTGGACCAATCTAAAAGGAGCAATCACCAAGGCAACTAATCTATATGTTAGAAAAGTAAAGAAAAGCAAAAGAAAAATGAAACCTATCTGGTTCTCAAAGGAGGTGGCTGACAAAATAAAGGCTAAAAGAACAGCGTTCAAGAAATATAAAAGATCCCAAAAGGAGGAACACAAAGAAGAATATCTGGTAGAACTGAGGGAGACGAAGAAATTAATCAAGATGGCAAAAAGTCAAGCGGAAGAGAGGATTGCCAAAGAGGTAAAGAGTGGTAACAAAACATTTTTCAGATATATCAGTGAAAAGAGAAAAGTTCAAAATGGTATAGTGAAATTGAAAGGTGGAAAGGATCAATGCGTGGAGAGAGACGAAGAAATGGCAGAAATATTAAATGAATACTTCAGTTCTGTGTTCACTAAAGAGGACCCTGGAGAAGGACCGACACTAGTTAACAAGAAACTGGAGGGGAATGGAGTAGATGTAACTCCATTTACAGTAGAAAATGTATGGGAAGAGCTGGTGAAACTGAAAGTGGACAAAGCCATGGGGCCTGATGAAGTTCATCCCAGAATACTGAGGGAGCTCAGAGATGTGCTGGCAGGTCCGCTGTGTGACCTATTCAATAGATCCCTAGAAACGGGAGTGGTGCCGAATGATTGGAGGAGAGCGGTGGTGGTCCCGCTTCACAAGAGTGGGAACAGAGAAGAGGCTGGTAACTACAGACCGGTTAGCCTCACTTCGGTGGTGGGAAAAGTAATGGAGTCACTGTTGAAAGAGAGAATAGTGAACTATCTACAGTCGGGAGAATTGCTGGACCAGAGGCAGCATGGATTCACCATTGGAAGATCCTGTCAGACAAATCTGATTGACTTTTTTGACTGGGTAACCAAGGAATTGGATCGAGGAAGAGCACTCGATGTCATCTACTTGGATTTCAGCAAAGCTTTTGACACTGTCCCGCACAGGAGACTGGTGAATAAAATGAGAAGCTTAGGAGTGAGTGCCGAGGTGGTGGCCTGGATTGCAAACTGGTTGACGGACAGAAGACAATGTGTGATGGTAAATGGAACTCTCTCTGAAGAGAGAGCGGTTTTAAGCGGTGTACCGCAGGGATCGGTGTTGGGACCGGTCCTTTTCAATATCTTTGTGAGCGACATTGCGGAAGGGATAGAAGGTAAGGTATGTCTTTTTGCGGATGACACTAAGATCTGCAACAGAGTGGACACGCCGGAAGGAGTGGAGAGAATGAGACGGGATTTAAGGAAGATGGAAGAGTGGTCGAAGACATGGCAGCTGACATTCAATGCCAAGAAGTGCAAAGTCATGCATATGGGGAGTGGAAATCCGAATGAACTGTATTCGATGGGGGGAGAAAGGCTGATGTGCACGGAGCAGGAGAGAGACCTTGGGGTGATGGTGTCTAATGATCTGAAGTCGGCGAAACAATGTGACAAGGCGATAGCTAAAGCCAGAAGAATGCTGGGCTGCATAGAGAGAGGAATATCGAGTAAGAAAAGGGAAGTGATTATCCCCTTGTACAGGTCCTTGGTGAGACCTCACCTGGAGTATTGTGTTCAGTTCTGGAGACCGTATCTCCGAAGAGACAGAGACAAGATGGAGGCGGTCCAGAGAAGGGTGACCAAAAAGGTGGAAGGTCTTCATCAAATGACTTATGAGGAGAGATTGAAGAATCTAAATATGTACACCCTGGAGGAAAGGAGGAGCAGAGGTGATATGATACAGACTTTCAGATACTTGAAAGGTTTTAATGATCCAATGACAACGACAAACCTTTTCCATAGGAAAAAAATCAGCAGAACCAGGGGTCACGATTTGAAGCTCCAGGGAGGAAGATTCAGAACCAATGTCAGGAAGTATTTCTTCACGGAGAGGGTGGTGGATGCCTGGAATGCCCTTCCGAAGGAAGTGGTGAAGACCAGAACTGTGAAGGACTTCAAAGGGGCATGGGATAAACACTGTGGATCCATAAAATCAAGAGGCCGTCAATAAAGAGTGGGTGGCTCGCCAGAATGACGGCTACTGCCTGGAGATAATACCCTTATTCAATAAACATACACATGGTTACTGTGACTCCAACATCGCTCTAAGCTACAACAGCAAGAGGAAATGTGGAAAAAAGGATTCGCACTCACAAAGTGGGGAGTAGCTGGCTTGTTACGGCGGTTACTACCCCAAACCAAATAAGCCTGATACTTCACTTTCAATACATATCCAGCATAGCTCTCTGCTTCAACGGCAGGGGAGAAGAAAAACTGATACTTCACGCATAGCTCTCTGCTTCAACGGCAGGGGAGAAGAAAAACTGATACTTCACGCATATCCAGCATAGCTCTCTGCTTCAACGGCAGGGAAAAAGAAAAAAGGATTCGCACTCACAAAGCGGGGAGTAGCTGGCTTGTTACGGCGGTTACTACCCCAAACCAAATAAGCCTGATACTTCACTTTCAATGCATATCCTGCTTCAACCGCAGGGGAGAAGAAAAACTGATACTTCACGCATATCCAGCATAGCTCTCTACTTCAACGGCAGGGGAGAAGAAAAACTGATACTACACGCATATCCAGCATAGCTCCCTGCTTCAACGGCAGGGGAGAAGAAAAACAACCAATAAGGGCTGAATAACACAGTCTGGGTAAAACAAATAAACATGGGTGTAGCTTGCTTATTGCGGCGGTTACTACCCCTACTACCCCTAACTAATCAAGCTTGATATTTCACTTGGTTGCAGCTCCATCACTGCTCTCTACATTAATGGTGGGGGTGGAAGGGAAATAGAACCAAAGAGCTAAGAGAAACAGATAAGTATGAGAAAAAATGTGAAGCTTGCTGGGCAGACTGGATGGGCCGTTTGGTCTTCTTCTGCCATCATTTCTATGTTTCTATGTTTCTATGTTTCTATGACACAGAATTGAATAGATGACATTGCAGACTTAGGGCCTCATTTTCCAATATCGCAGTGGTAACGCATGAGGGGGCGTGTCCCATGCAAATAAGGCATTTTTCGTGCAGCGGGGAAACATTGCATCACGCGATGTTTTCGCCATTTGCGGAAATGGAGTTGCAAATCGCGAAAACATCGTGCACTGCAAAGATTCATTGGTTGTTTTATCGCGGTGCACGATGTTTTCGCGATTTGCAACTCCATTTCCGCAAATGGCGAAAACATCGCGTGATGCAATGTTTCCCCGCTGCACAAAAAATGCCTTATTTGCATGGGACACGCCCCCTCATGCGTTTTCCAAACTTGCTTTTGGTTATATAATTTTTTGTTTTCATTGGATGAGGAAAAGAGATCTCAAATACCAGCACATGAAGGGGATCTTGGGGATGGGAGAAAAGAAGGGGAGAGTGAGGACTAGGGATAGAGAAAGGAGAGGGAGATGGGCTAGTGATTGGTAAGACAGTGAGAGAGAATCTGGGATGGGGAAGATCAAAGAGAGGGTTAAAATTAAAAAGGGGGGGTAATCAGGGATGGAGAAGAGGGAAGAAGGTTCTGGGATTGAGCAAAGAGTAGGAGCAGATCAGAGGAGGGGAGGATCTTGGATCAGGTTTTGGAGAGGGAGTTTCTAGGTTCTGGGGAGAAGGGAAAAGTAGGTGGGAAGGAAGAGAGGTTCCAGGAAATGGGGGATAGAATCCAAAATAAAGATAGGGAGAACCCAAATTGTGGTGGGGTGGAAAGTCCCCTGCTCTGCTCTTTTCCAACTCTAGCTTGTATCCCCAGCCTCTCTTTAACCTCCCACCCAGTCTGGCATATACTCATCCACAGTGAGTAAGACTCAGCACAGCTGGAAGGCAGCAAATCTCCTGTTGTTCCCAGATTTTTGTTGCCTTAGGCACAGACCTAGTGTGCCTATTGGCAAATGCAGGCCTTTAACTAGTAAGGAATCAAAGAAGAACTATTGGAGCCATTTTTTTCTAGTGTGTTTAAAATTTTATTTATTTTTATTTATTTGAGTTTTTCTATACCGGCATTCACGGAGATTCGTATCATGTCGGTTTACATAAAACAGGGGTGATCAATACATTATAAACGTGTATAAATATAACATGAGTATACATTTTATATATTTACAAATTATAACAAGTTATAACAGTGCGCAGAAAAAATCAGTTACAATAAAACAAGGATGGTTCTAACTGGGAAAAGAAGAAGAATAAGACGATAGAAATTTAACAAGAATAAGAACGTGTAGTGTTTGGTATGTCCGAATCAGTTTAGTGGGAGATAGACCGTCTTTCTGTATTTGGTGAGATCATCAGTCAGAGTCCGGAAAGGCTTTCTTGAACAGCCATGTCTTAAGTCTCTTTCTGAAGGTTGGAAGACATGGTTCCTGTCGTAATTCTAAGGGGATTGAGTTCCATAGTGAGGGGCCTGCTGTAGAGAAGGCCCTGTCTCTCAGGGTTATGTGTTGGGTGGTATTGGCGTGTGGTACCTGTAGAAGTTCTCTGTACACTTCTCTAGTGGGTCTGTTGGAGGAGTGTTTTTTAAGTGCTATTTGTAGATGGAGTGGAGCAAGTCCATGGATATTTTTGAAGATTGTGGTTAGGGATTTATGGATTATCCTGAAGTGGATTGGCAGCCAGTGAAGGTCTTTAAGGACCGGCGTGATGTGATCTCTTCTTTTCTTGTTAGTTAGGATTCTTGCTGCCGTGTTTTGAATCATTTGGAGAGGTTTGGTATGGGATGATGGGAGGCCTAGTAGTATAGCGTTGCAATAATCTATTTTCGCAAAGATTATTGCTTGGAGCACTGTTCTATAATCATGGAAATGAAATAGGGGTTTTATTCTTTTTAATGTGTGTAGTTTGTGGAAGCAGTCTTTAGTTGTTTGCTTAATAAATGCTTTTAGGTTTAGTCTGTTGTCTATGGATACTCCTAGATCTCTTACTTTTGATATTTGTAAGTTGGCTGGCGGGTTCGTAGTGATTTTGCAGTTATCCGGTGAGATTAGCAGGAATTCACTTTTTGATTGGTTTAGATTGGTTTTGATTGGTTTAGATGGTGATCTTCAGTAGTTAATGAGCTTGTGTAGCATTTCTCAAATGTAATGAGGACATTTGGATTTTCCACTGAGTCAAGTTGCATCGTTGTGCAGACAAGACAGAGAAATCTTTTTTTAAAGATTAGTAGGATTTAATGCCATATTGTCATTGAAATATTGGGTGAAAAATATAATTCAGAATGACCTTTAAGCATAAGAGGAAAGCCAGGTAAAAGTCTGGAAGATTTAAACATACATAGATGCTTCAAATTGTTCATTTAATTATACAGAAGTCTGATATTACTTTGAACACATTAAATAACTTTCAAATATTTGCTGTTAATTTTTATAGACAATTTGCTCAGTACATGCAAATTGTGTAGTTTTTCTTTTATTTATTAGTTCTTTCTTTTGTAATGACAAATTTATCCAGTTTAGATTTTATTGGTTAATTAAAAAAATCATTGAAGCTTTTCAAAAATTATGAAAGTGAACATTTTTGTTTAAAAAAAAAAATACATAAAAGAGGTAATTAGCATTAATTGCTTTAGAATAATTCTTTTACTATTAGAAATTCCTATGGATTAAGAAGAAACAAGCCTCAAAAGTATTATCTAGTTATAAAAATAAAGGGCTTTATAATTATAAAGGGCTTTTATAAGAGAGGTTTTTTTCTTGTCATGGGGTAATATTGAGAGAATATTCTTAAGGTCGATTTTAATATTTTTTTTTTTGTTTTACTCATATCATTTACCTAGAAGAAGAAACTGACTAAATGGTGATTTTGTTATTTGCAAATATCTATTATGAAAATGTTTAATTCCTGAACCAGAAGTGGGATGCAGGTCTGCATAGGTAAAAGGCCCATGTTTCCCTGTGTTGATCTACATTCCATATTTCTTTACTTTATTTTGCATATCTGAGTATTTAGTGCAGTTCCGAGGAGAAAATCTCCCCCAGAAGACCTCCAACTTTGCCAATTTTGTTAGGGAGATGTCAGAGACAATTGGAGAACTTGCAATGTCTTGTGCCCTCCATTATGGAGGAGGGCACAAGACATTGCATGTTCTCCAATTTGTTGATGCTCCAAAAGAAGTTGTAGCAATTCCAGTACATGAGGTACTAGTAGATCTACAGCATAGTCTCTGGGAACATCCTTGTGCTGTTCCACCAGTGAATAGAAGGACAGATGCCACCTATCTTGTCCAACACATCCCTAGATTCCAAAAACCACCACTGCCTCATCAGTCAGTGGTTGTTGAATCTGCACAAAAGAAATCCAGAAGACTGACAGAAAAGTTTTCCGTGATAGGGCTCTGTCCAGTGATGTCACCCACATGTGAGGACTACATCCTGCTGTCCTGGGAGAACACCTGTTACAGGTAAGAAACTCTGCTTTACTCTGAAATTCCCATGTAAATGTGTGATTAGATATAAAGGTTTAAGCTATTTTTTTGTTCCATCTCAACTTTTTAACTTTTTGTGTGATAAATTACCACTGCAACCTGGAGGTAGTGAGGCTGCTCCTCCTTTCTCACCCTTAGTAGGATGATTATCTGTCAGAAGTGTTTCCCGCAGTTGTGATCAGCTCTATTATCTCTATAATATGAATTCCTTTTCTTTTTGCCTGTACAGCTGTCTATTGGATCTCAGATTGTGGACTTTATAGAGATAGTAATCTTATCATGTTAAATAATAGCTTGTATATTGTACATTTATTTTCTGTACTAAGCTCCATTGCATTTTCAAGTTTGTTTTGAAATATTTTGAAAATGAATAAATAAAATTAAAAAAAAATCTTATTGCAACTTCTGTGCATACTTCTTGACCTCATCCCAGAACATCCCAGACTGCCTCTTTTTTTTTGAACCATAAAATAGGCATACGAAACAGAAAATACGCGCATACTTTTGATGTTTGCACCAATACAGGCTAGTTTATAGGAGAATTTTCAAAGGAGTTACATGCCTAAATGTAACACACAAGCGTATCAACTTTCAAAAGCCATTTATGCACGTAAAGTGCACTTACATGGCTAAATTCAATGGACAATTCACTGGCATATATTAAAGCAGTGATGGCTAACCTATGACACGCGTGTCAGAGGTGACACGCCGAGCCGTTTTTGCTGACACGCGTAGTGTTTCGGGACTATCGAATTTTTTTTTTTAATTGGCTGCGCCAACCCTTTAAAATTAGTTTTTTAGTATCCCCCCAATGCCCCCGGGCGCATGCGGCGCAGCGACAGGCCCACGTCACCACAGCCCAAAGAAAAAGATCGCGTTTAAGCGCGCTGATGCTCCTCCTCCTTCCTGTGCGGCCCCGGAAGTAAACGTTGCCGGAGCCGCATGGGCAGGAAGGAGAGAAGCATCAGCGCGTGCAGAAGAGAAGCAGCACTTGCGCTTACGGGCCGCCGCGAATCCCAAGTCACAGCGGCCCGAGAAGAGGAAGAAGCCCAGTAGCAGGGCCGCTGCAGAACCCATCCTGCGGTGACCCGCGAAGAGGAGGCCGAGAGGTGAGAGAGAGGCTGAGGGTCTGTAGAGGGTGGGTGGGTGTGTGTGCGCGCGCGTGCGTGTATGAGATGAGTTGAGAGATTGTGTGTGAGGACCTGAATGTTTGCAGAGACTGCATGTGCTTGAGTAAGACAGCATGTGGGAGTGAGAGAGAGCCTGTGTGTGTGTGTCAGACAGCATGTGCCAGTGAGAGACTGTGTGTATGAATGATTGTATGAGAGAGAGCGTGTGCCAGTGAGAGCCTGTGTGTATGAATGATTGTATGAGAGAGAGCGTGTGCCAGTGAGAGCCTGTGTGTATGAATGATTGTATGAGAGAGAGCCTGTGCCAGTGAGAGCCTGTGTGTATGAATGATTGTATGAGAGAGAGAGCGTGTGCCAGTGAGAGCCTGTGTGTATGAATGATTGTATGAGAGAGAGCGTGTGCCAGTGAGAGCCTGTGTGTATGAGTGATTGTATGAGAGAGCGTGTGCCAGTGAGAGCCTGTGTGTATGAATGATTGTATGAGAGAGAGCGTGTGCCAGTGAGAGCCTGTGTGTATGAATGATTGTATGAGAGAGAGCCTGTGCCAGTGAGAGCCTGTGTGTATGAATGATTGTATGAGAGAGAGCGTGTGCCAGTGAGAGCCTGTGTGTATGAATGATTGTATGAGAGAGAGCGTGTGCCAGTGAGAGCCTGTGTGTATGAATGATTGTATGAGAGAGAGCGTGTGCCAGTGAGAGCCTGTGTGTATGAATGATTGTATGAGAGAGAGCGTGTGCCAGTGAGAGCCTGTGTGTATGAATGATTGTATGAGAGAGAGCGTGTACCAGTGAGAGCCTGTGTGTATGAATGATTGTATGAGAGAGAGCGTGTGACAGTGAGAGCCTGTGTGTGAGAGAGAGAAATGCATGTGAGAATGAGAACCTGACTGTATGTTTGAGGGAAGAAGATGAAGAGAAAAGAAACAAAAAAAAAGACAATATAAAAGGAATTGGCAAAAAAAAAAAATAAATAAGAAAGGGAAGGTGGAAAAAAAAAAGCCTGTGACCAACCAATTAGAAAACAAAGATCAGACAGCAAAGGTAAAAAATAAAATTCTTTTTAGTGATTGGCACATGTAATCTTTGGGAATGTGCAAGAATAGCAACATCCCCAGTAGTCATGTGGCAGCAGTGACAGTGGCAGCAGAGGAATGAGAGAGGTTCTGAGGTTGCTGGCAAAAGAGAGGGGGGGTCTGCCTTCAGTGTGTGCATGTGTATGAATGGGACTCTGCCTGGGGGTGTATGTGTGTGAATGCATGGGTGCCTGCCTGGGGTCTGTGTGTGTGAGAATGAATTGGTGCCTGCCTGGAGGATGGAGCGGGAGTGGTGTGAAAATGACTGGGAGCCTGCCTGGGTGTGTGTGTATGTGAGGGAGCCAGTGAGTGTGAGAGCATGAGTGTGTATGAGAAAATCCAGGGGAGTAAGAGTTTGGGTGGAGGGGGAGAGAGTGTTTTAATTGAAGATTTAGCCGATGAAATTCAGCAACAAAAAAGTCACTAAGCAGGTAAGGTAAAGAATTATTTGTTTTTGCTTTATTAATAAATACAGTACATATTAAAATTATAACTTTGTTATTAATTAGAGCTACAAATATCACAATTATGGATTTTTCTAGAAGTGACACACCACCCGAGTTATGCTCGGCTTTTTTTATGAATTTTGACACACTGAGCTCAAAAGGTTGGCCATCACTGTATTAAAGCAATATTCAAAAGCCCACTTACTCAAGTAAAGTGGATTTTATACATGTAAATGCTTTTGAAAATCAGGCCTTAAATGTGTATATACTATTCTCACAGGACTAGCAGGATGGCAGTCCTCACATATGGGTGACATCATCAGGATGGAGCCCAATCACGGAAAACTTCTGTCAAAGTTTCCAGAACTTTGACTGGCCCCTACTGGGCATGCCCAGCATGACACTAACCCTGCAGCCAGCAGGGTCCCCCTTCAGTCTTCTTTTTTCCGCGCAGCAGTAGCCTCGCGGTAAAGGAGCTCTGAAGAGATTCCTGACAGGAATTTTCCTCACAGAATTACTAAAAGTTAAATTACCCCACAGGGGTCCCTCCTCTACCTTTTATAAGTCCGCGGTACTTCGGTAAGTTTTTATCCGTTTCCCGTCTATTACCTTCGAGTTTGGCCTTCGCGGCCTACTGGTCGTCGACCGTACCGCGGCTAAATTTTTTCCATGGCCATGGCGTCGGGGTTTCATCGGTGCCCGGAATGTACCCACACTATGTCTATCACAGACCTCCATAAAGTCTGTGTAATGTGTTTAGGACGCGAGCACGATGTCTTGACCTGCACCAAATGTGCCCTAATGACACTGAAGGGTCGCAAGGCCATAATGGAGAAGATGGAACTTCACTTTCATGCTCAAACCCCAACTCCGTCCACTGCATCGACGTCGTCGGAACTGGCACAGTCAACTTCGCACCAGTGACCGACCAGCATCGACGACTTCTTGGCCATCGACACCCGCTACTCTCCCTCAGCATTGAGGGGATCAAAGTGAGAAACATTGCAATCGACACCGTAAGACTCAGACCATCGAGGGAGCGAAATCATCGACCTCACCATTGTCCGAGCCGCTGTCGAAGAAGCCCCGTCCAGGAAAGGCACCGACCATTCCTGCAACCGGGTCTCCGAGGCGACCCTCACCCGATCGGGGATTTGGAGCCGTGACTCCGCCTTTAATGGTGGTCCCTCCGGCTATGCCTCTGCCTCCTTCTTCTGTTCTGAAGCTGGGGCTACTTGCTCCAGGTCTCTGAGAAGAACTGAAACGGATGGTCCAAGCGGCCATCGACAAGGCGATGCAACGTCTTCAGGTTCCTCCGGCACAGACACCGGCACCGACTGTGGAACCGATCATCGACCCGATTCCTGCAGCGCTGGCACCGCTGCTATCCAGGATGGAAGCCCTGATGGCCGCCTTTCCATCGATGGATCCCGGGTCTCCGATGGCTCCGATGCCCTCCCCACTGACAGCATCATTGGGAGGAGAAACACCGTTCCGCATTCCTCCATCCGGAGTTATGCCTCAGCCATCGATGCCTATACCACCCTCGCCACTGATCCAACCATCGGTGCCGATACGTCCATCGGCGCCACCAAGCCATTCATCGATGCCTCCGATAATTCCTCAGATTCCTTCGGAGCCTAGACCAGGACCTTCAGGTATCCAACCACCCTGTCCCCCTCTGCTTCCTAGAGGAAAGGGTGTTGATCCTTATGATTCCTGGGGAGATGATATCTCATCAGACACCGATGACTTACCTTCACCCACTGAGAGTAGAAAGCGTTCTCCTCCCAAGGACCTCTCATTTATAAATTTTGTGAAGGAAATGGCTGAATTGGTTCCTTTTCAATTGCAGACAGAACAGGATGATAGGCACCAGATGATGGAGTTGCTCCAATTCCTGGATGTCCCCAAGGTAATAACCTCTATTTTTGTCCACCAGGTTCTTCTTGATCTCCTCAAAAAGAACTGGGAAAATCCAGGAACAATTTCTCCAGTACACAGGAAAGCTGACACTACTTATTTAGTATAGTCAGCCCCAGGTTTTCAGAAGTCACAGCTTGATCACCACTCGGTCGTGGTAGAGTCTGCACAAAAGAGGCAAAAAGGTCAAAACCTCACTTGTCTACCCCTCCTGGTAAGGAACAAAAATTCCTAGACAACATCGGTCGCCAAGTATTCCAAGGGGCCATGCTCATCTCCCCAATTTCTGCCTATCAGCTTTATATGACCCAAAATAACAGGGTCATCTTTAAGCAGATACAAGACTTCTCAGATTCCCTGCCTCAGCAATTCCAAGACCAACTACAAACTCTTGTAAGCAAAGGTTTTGAGGCAGGCAAGCATGAGATCAGAACATCTTGTGACATTTTTGACACCTCTACCAGAGTGTCTGCAACTGCTATTTTGGCGAGATGGTGGGCCTGGCTCAAGTCTTCTGACCTTCGCTCAGAAGTGCAAGACTGGTTGTCCAACCTGCCTTGTGTAGGAGATAATCTGTTAGGCGAACAGATCCAAAGGACGGTGGCCTAATTAAAAGACCATCCTGAGACCCTAAAACAGCCCTCTTCGATGCCTTCTGACTTCTCCTCAAAGCAGCCCTTTAGAAAAGGACTCTAAGAAGTCGTTCTACCGTCCAAGAAAGTCCTACCCACCACCAGCCAGATCCCGTGCTACGAGACCTTATCAAAAACCTCAGTCTTGCCAAACCCG
Organism: Rhinatrema bivittatum; assembly: GCF_901001135.1. NCBI lineage: Eukaryota > Metazoa > Chordata > Amphibia > Gymnophiona > Rhinatrematidae > Rhinatrema > Rhinatrema bivittatum. The sequence continues at coordinate 305,398,622 of NC_042620.1, read as the reverse complement.
AAAACAAAAACCACAAGCAGCTCCCCAGCTGGGGCCTGCTTCAGGTTTTTGACTTCCACTTGGAGAGCAGCAGCCAGATTCCTCTGTCGCATATACCAGTGGGAGGTCGACTGTGCCACTTCCACAACATGTGGCATTCAATCACATCCGACCAATGGGTATTGGCAAAGTGGACAACCAGTGCTCCCTCATTCGCAGCGAACACTCTCAGCCCAGAGATGTATTCTCCCTCTCATGGGCAACTGGTCTGCTTTATGCATTCCTTCCACTTCCTCTTCTCTTGAAGACTCTCGTGAAATTACTTCAGGACAAGGGAACCATGATCCTGATAGCACCTCACTGGCCACGCCAAGTGTGGTTTCCAAGATCTCTCCATCCGCAGGCACATTCCCTTGGGAAAGGACCCGCTCCTGATCACTCAAAACGACGGGTGCCTACGCCATCCCAATCTTCAAGCCTTGTACCTGACGACATGGATGTTGAAAGGTTAATCCTTCAAACACTTAACCTTTCAGATCCAGTTTCCCATTTCTTGGTTGCTTCACGAAAGCCTTCCATGAGAAAATCTTACTCTTACAAATGGAAAAAGTTCACGTCATGGTGCTCTTCTCAGTCCCTTGACCCCTCTTCCTGTCCAATCCCGAAGTTTCTGGACTGTCTTTGGCATTTGTCAGAATCAGTTCTAAAGACCTCTTCCATCAGAATGCATGTCAGTGCAGTAGCCGCCTTCCATAAAGGTATCAGCGATGTCCTTTATCAATACAACCCCTTGTAACACGCTTTTTAAAAGGCTTGCTCCATATCAAGCCTCTACTGCGTCTTCCGACCCCTTCTTGGGACCTTAATCTGGTTCTCGGTTGGCTTATGAAACCGCCTTTCGAGCCTCTTCACTCTTGTGAACTTAGATATCTCACAAGGAAAGTGATTTTCCTTTTGGCTATCACTTCAGCTCGCAGAGTTAGTGAAATGCAGGCTCTAGTTACCTATCCACCTTACACTAAACGTGTGCAGGACCGGGCAGTACTCCGCACTCACCCTAAATTCTTACCTAAGGTAGTCTCGGATTTTCATCTAAACCAATCCATCATACTATCTACCTTTTTTCCCAGGCCCCATGCCAACCCAGGAGAACAGGCTCTGCATACCCTTGACTGTAAATTGGCTCTAGCGTTTTACCTAGACCATACAGCTGCCCACAGGGAAAGCACTCAATTGTTGGTCTCTTTCCACCCTAACAAGTTGGGAAAGCCTGTGGGTAAGCAGACTCTCTCCTCCTGGTTGGCGGACTGCATATCCTTTTGCTATCAGCAAGCGGGCATTCCATTTCAAGACCATGTTAAAGCACACTCTGTGAGGGCCATGGTGACTTCAGTAGCACACCAAGATCAGTGCCGCTACCTGACATTTGCAGGGCTGCCACCTGGAGTTCTCCCCACACCTTTGCAGCCCACTACTGCTTGGACAAAGCCGGAAGACCAGATTCCATCTTCGGCCAGTCTGTCCTTCACAACTTATTTACAACATGACGTACCTACACCCTTCCACCTGCCCGGTGGGGTTCAGGATGCCCTCTCCAAATTCCATCCCAGTTGTTGTACCTGTTGCACACCTTTGGGTACATTTGGTGCATGTTCGGACATCCTCAGCTCGGTACTCACCCATATGTGAGGACTGCCATCCTGCTTGTCCTGTGAGAAAGCAAATGTTGCTTACCTGTAACAGGTGTTCTCACAGGACAGCAGGATGTTAGTCCTCACGATACATGCCCGCCGCCCCGTGGTGTTGAGTTCGTAACGTTTTGTTTTATTTTTCGGCACTGCCTGTAGCTTTCAAATAAGACTGAAGGGGGACCCCTGCTGGCTGCAGGGTTAGTGCCATGCTGGGCATGCCCAGTAGGGGCCAGTCAAAGTTCAGGAAACTTTGACAGAAATTTTCCATGATTGGGCTCCATCCTGATGATGTCACCCATATGTGAGGACTAACATCTTGCTGTCCTGTGAGAACACCTGTTTACAGGTAAGCAACATTTGCTTTTTTTCAGCATGGAACCCCTCTGAAAATTTTCTCAAAAAAATTTATATTTTCAAAAGTATGCATGTAAGTTATGCACAATTTATTTGCCCTACTTGGATGGTGCATACCTGAGCAATTAAAGAAGGATTTTCAAAGCAAACTAATACCCATATGTTTGCTTTGAAAATCCTTTGTAGAACCTGCTTTTATATTGCACACACAGATTTTACTGCTATGTGGGGAGTTATAAAATTACCCTCTTAAGCATTAATATTTGCCAGGATGAGATGGGGACTTGTTGAAATTAGTCGGACATTCAGGTTGCCTTTCCTGGTGTACTTCATGACTTCCTGGGCTACTGTTGGCCAGCCAGGGAGTGCTTGCACACATTTGTGGAAGGGGTCCCTGCAGTTGCAAGTGGCTTTTCTATGTATTTTTAATTTTAAATGCTTAATTGTTTTCAGTTTTGTAGTTTAAATCAGGGGTTCTCAACCCAGTCCTTGAAACACATCTAGCCAGCAAGGTTTTCAGGATATCCACAAAGAATATGCATGAGATAGATTTGCATAGAATGGAGGCTTTGAATGTAAATTTATCTCATGCATATTCTTTGTGAATATCCTAAAAACCTGATTGGCTAGATGTGTCCTGAGGAGTGGGTTGAGAACCACTGGTTTAAATTTTTAACTCTTTGAACAATATTTACATTCATAATGGAAGTGTCAAATATATTTTCACAAGCAAATGATAGTTACACCTAACCATGATTTGAGTTCACTTATTCCAAAAATGTAGTTAAACATTTAGTTTTCTGATGCTTTCTATTTTGCAATTTTAATTTAAATCAAATTTTTTTATATCAGTTAACTATAAATTGTAATCTGCTTAGTACGGAAATCTCAATATAGGTGGACTAGAAATAATTAAAAATATCTGATTGGTGGCACTGTGTTGTTCTGGTCCCATCATGTCTGTGCATCTTGGAATGCACTAGAGGTGTCTTGTGGCTAGGGACAAAGCAGAAAATTTAAAAAAAATTACCAGAAGAGAGAGAATCTAAATATTTGGGAATATTTAAAACTGAGATATTAAAGGTTGCAATCATTTTGTGGATTACCTAGTAGTCTTCCAGGGAGTACTAAAAATTAATATTGTCCTATAGTTCACTATTAATTAGAAACTGACTTTCTGGTTAAAAAGCCTACCCCTCCCCTCTCTTCCTCCAAACAGCCTTTCCTTGAAAGTGCCATTGCCTTAACATTCTCTTATACCCCTACCCCCTCCTCTCCTTTCCCCTCCTCGCTCCCCCCTTCCCCTTCTCCCTGCCCCTGCATTTAATATTGTAAATAAGTTCATATGTTAAGCTCTTAAGTGCACATGCATCCTTAACATCCTGATGCATACCTAAACTTAACATGGATAATCATTATCCAGTTCGTTTTACAAAGTTGTATCCCTGCTCGTTGACTCTCTCTATCCTTGTTCCTCGTTCATTGTAATATCGTTGACTCTCTCTATCCTCGTTCATTGTAATTTCCTTTCTCAGTTAATTGTGAACCGACATGATGTGTCCTATGAATGCCGGTATATAAAAAGTGTTAAATAAAATAAAAAAATAGAAAATGTTAACAATCTGTACAGGTAAGTGATCTAGGCCTTCCCATGTGATTGGGAAGAAAATGAAGATTGTATGCTCCCATCCCTTCATTTGAAGAAATAGTACTCTTAAACTAGTACTTCACATGGTTTATCTGAAAGCCTACAAAGCTGCAAAGTTATTTTTCAATTTGGCATCCCCTGTAGAAAATGATCTTCCACATACAATATATCACATTTTATTATTCCATAATGCACGGGGAATGAATTTTGTTAGAGCTTGCTGGAAATAGGATCTGGGGACTTGAACAGAGACATGGTGGGATATCATTTATGATATTTCTAGAATTATTTCAGTGAGCACAAGACACTTATACTGAAACTGAATGGTTGTTTTCTATCCCCATTCATGATGGATTTTTCTCTCTGTTGCAAATGTTTCTAGCAATATTAAAAAAAAAAAAAAAAAAAAAGCCATTTCTGCAATGCCATAAGGCCACCATGGGTTTGAACTGTGAATTGAGAGATTATTCTAAAAGAATGATTCAGAGGAGGCATTTGTATCTTTGAGGCTGTTTATTGGGCTGTGAAAGACCTGATTTGTGAACAGAAAGGAGATGTGTTAATCATGCAAAACATACATCCCGTTTGTATATAACTTTATTTTTTATTCTCATCCCTGACTATTGTAGAAAAATATGTGCATATACTAGACACGTGGTAACAGTCACAAAAAGAGGTTGAAGTAGTACAAGTTTGAAACGTGTGACCAGTAGCACCAGTTTACAAGGCTTCGACCCTGGCTACTGTCCACTCACGTATCTTTCACATACATTCATAAATCAGTCCTCTTTAAAAAAAAAAAAAAAAAAAGGGTAACAAGTATTAAAATTATAGTGATAGGAAGAATTCTTGAGCTAATTAAAACACCGACTTATTTTTTCATCATGATCTTTTATTCTTGTACAGTTATTAGTGCTAAAGTTTTTGGAAGGTCCCCCTAAGCAACGTCCACCATTTTGAATTGTGGTTCTACTGTTCTTATCCTCCTCAGAATTCTAGGCAGGTATCATATTGATACATGTAAAATATCACCGTTGCTTAACCAGGTGAAGGGTTGATTTGTAGAAAGATTTTTTTTTTTAAAGGAGATAGACATAGCCTTTTATTATCTTCTATTCAAATAGCATAAAGGTATCAACGAAAACATAGTGGGTGTAAAAGGAAAATGTGGAATGAAGACCAAAAGTAGATGCATTAAGTAAATAAATAAGTAGTTTGAGGACTCAATAGCTAATACAATACTGCTGGTTCAATTTGTAGTGAGATTATCCTTCTCAAACTATGAAAATTGTCTTGCAATAATCACTGAGTGTGATTTGGATTTAGTTTGAATGGACTAAAATCACTTTAATTTAGGGGGTCATTTTCCAAGGAGTTACCACGGGAGATAAATTTGCAAATCGCGCTAACAGCCGTTAACGCGATTTGCGAATTCAAATTTGGTATTCAGGGGGCGGAGTTGGGGCGGAGCATATGTAAAGCGGGAAACAGTTATCGTGTGCTGCGAAACAGCCGCAGTGTTAGCGCGGCTAATAGCTACAACCCTTTCATTTGCGTTACATTGTGCGCTAGAGGCCAGTAAAGGTTTATCGCAGTCCACGACAATTCCGAACAGCTTATATGTGAGTGAGAGAGAGAGAGTGAGAGAGAGAGAGCACCTTGCTATAGTGTCTCTTCCCTAGACAGGTATTTGTATCCCTATGAGAGGCCCACCTAGTAACTCGAGGTGGGGATTAGGTATTAGTGTAGGGGGTTGGGGGCCACTTTCACATTCAACGTGAGACGTACGAACAGAACAGTGGTCTCTTGTGAAGATTTGATGGCCTTCGGAGTGGGGAAACTCACTCCAAGATGAGATTTGGGCAATGTTCTCTCCACCTAGCTTGATGGACACTCTACCTGGGCAACAACAAGCTAGGTGGAGAGAACATTGTCCAAATCTCATCTTGGTCTTGGAGTGTCTAGGGAAGAGACACTATAGCAAGGCGCTCTCTCTCTCTCTCTCTCAAATAGGCTGTCTGGGAAATATCGTGCACTGTGATGATTCTTTGGGTGTTTTATCGCGCACCAGGGAAACTTCACGATTTGCGCAAATGTATTCGCGAATGGCGAAAACATCGCGGCACGCGAAGTTTCCCCGCTGCACGAAAAAAGCCTCATTTGCATGGGAAACGCCCCTTAATGCATTACCAATGCGATATTGGTAAATGAGGCCCTTAGTCTGTATAAGTTAAAACTGTTTTTAAACATCAGAAATTTTTCAGATTTGTTTTCGTGATAACCTATAGCATAGTTAATAACACACAGATATTATCTAGGGATATGCATTCATTTTGTTTAATAACATAAGAACATGCCATACTGGGTCAGACTGTCTCCAACAGTGGCCAATCCAGGCCATAAGAACCTGGCAAGTACCCAAAAACTAAGTCTATTCCATGTTACCGTTGCTAGTAATAGCAGTGGCTATTTTCTAAGTCAACTCAATTAATAGCAGGTAATGGACTTCCCCTCCAAGAACTTATCCAATCCTTTTTTAAACACAGCTATACTAAGTGAACTAACCACGTCCTCTGGCAACAAATTCCAGAGTTTAATTGTGCGTTGAGTAAAAAAGAACTTTCTCCGATTAGTTTTAAATGTGCCACATGCTAACTTCATGGAGTGCCCCCTAGTCTTTCTATTATCCGAAAGACTAAATAACCGATTCACATCTACCCGTTCTAGACCTCTCATGATTTTAAACATCTTTATCATATCCCCCCTCAGCCATCTCTTCTCCAAGCTGAAAAGTCCTAACCTCTTTAGTCTTTCCTCATAGGGGAGCTGTTCCATTCCCCTTATCATTGTGTTACTTTATGCACATATATTTTTTTACGTACATACAACTGATTTTATGTATATATGCAGTTGTGTAGGCATGTAAAAACATTTTAAAGTTATCATCTTAATGTCAGTGCTAGCATGCCCATATCTAAGCAAACATATGCGTGTGAATTTATCATCCACGCAGTTCCTCGCGCATTATATAAAATACGCCTGTTTGTTCATACATGTGTTCCTAATTTTAAGCAATTACACAAGGAAAGGTTATTCGCGTATTTTCCTTAGAACTTGTCTGCTTTTACATGCGCAGGGCAGTAGATTTTATAACATGCGCGTGTGAAGGAAATTACCAGTTTTTGCAATTAGAGTCTATCTCTAGATCATCAAGACCCGCATGGTCCTTCAGCCTGCTCTCCTCCCAGTTTATCCAGACTCCTCACTGTTAGCATTTGGCTATAAGGAGTTTTATTTCTACTTTATACCTGATAAATAGCAGGTGTAACTATGCGCAGGTAACAGCCATTCATGCTCTGCATTCGCAGCCTATAAAATCACAATTTGTACACAAACCTGTTGGCCCTGCCCTAGAATGCCCCGCTCCAATCCACCCCTTTTTTTTACATGAGGAAAGTTATTTGCACACTGGTACTTGCACCTGTTTGTGCAAGGTTTACAAAATAGCTCGGGTGTGAGTAAGTGCCACTTGCATGCACATCTGCTATTTTGTGCATGCACGTCACTTTTACAACTTACCTTTAAATCTACACAATGAAATGAAACAAACTGAAATTAAAAATGCAACAGAAAAGGGACAAAAAACCCCCCATATACAATTTTTCTTGTACACACCCTAATGTAATATAAAAATGACCTTTCTCCAAAATATATGTAAAGCTTGTTTGCTTATTTTTGTCATCTTATATTGGTATCTGTTTCATTTATTTAACTTTGTTCCTGATTAATTTTCCATTGATATATATGCTTTTTATTATTATGTAATAGAGTGCCATATTAAAATCCGAAATTATTTGATGTGCAGGGTAATGCAGGTAGCTCACTGACAGCATAGAAATATAAAAAAGCATATAACATGACAGAAGATAAAGACCATACAGACCATCCAGTCTGCCCAATCACATCTTCTGTTCAGCTTTATAGATTTTTCCTCTCCCTTACTTATCCAACTGTAAAATGATTTATTTTTGCCCTTTTCAAAGTGTTGGGGGAGAGTCAACTTAAGTGACAAGCATCACGTTATTGTCAGATTTATTCATTTCCCCTGCCTTCTGCTTCCAGCCACATAAATGGAAGGAGGGGTGCAACAGTTAGTATATTTTTGAAGTGGATACATGTGTCTGATTTAGTGACATTCATTATTTGTCATTATATGTGATATCTTAAGAATAAGGTCCTGCCGTTCTGATAAATAAGGGAAACAGATGGATTCATACTGTAGCTGTGAAAAGCAAGGATCTATGACTTCGTAGGAAGTGTGTGCTTTCCTTTAATCCTTGTTAAAAGAAACTTCTGGGCATGCCAGTCATCTTTTGAGGATTCTGTGCCATCTCATTCCTTCTGCATTTGTAGTTACAGAATTCATACCCTATATAAAACTTTTGGCGGTAACTTTATAACAGCCTTTTTAAATTATGTAAATATTATATATGTCCAATATACCCACCATAACCAATCCTAAACAAAGTGGAAAATCTGTTAAACATCTAAATCACTAATATGTAAAAGGAAAGCTGTGGTAGTTTCATATAATCACTGTTATTGGTACCATCCTGGTTACCCACGGCATTCGGCTTATAATCATTAACAGACCACCAATCTCCCTGAGTTCTTAAATTGCAGTGCCACCAAAAATGTTTTGAAAATTTTTATGCATTTTTATGCATTTTATGCATTTAAAATTAATTTATCGCATCGCCATTTAAAATTCATCATTAGAATATGTATTTTATTTTTGTTTTATTTATACTTTATTGAATTTCTTAATACATTTTTTTTTATTTTATTTTTGTTGAAATTTCAATTTAATACAAAATACTTGATACATCGTCCATATCCACAGAGTTAACCTTAATAATACAGAAAGCAAATCTTTTCTCTACAAAGTAATCTAGTAAAGTAACTGATGGAGAACCGTGAGTTGCCAATTATCTAGGAGCACTTACTAGCAAGAAAAAATATAAATTTAAATCATACTTGATGCTTGACTTATCCCACTTAACTCTTTTCCCTTATTTGCACAGTTTCCTAAGAGTGTGTGTCCAAATACATTCGTAGCTGTTCTGGCTGTGTGAAAATATATCTGTTGTTTAAATGTTTAATTAAACATCTGCAGGGGTATCTTAAATAAAATTGTGCACCTCTTGATATGACTTCCGGTCGCATTACAATAAATTTCTTTCGTCTTAGCTGAGTGGAGCGAGCTATGTCTGGAAAAATCCTTATGGATTGCCCATAGAAATTATACTTCTGATATTTAAAATGCAGTTTTAATACTGCATCTCTATCTATTTGTGAGACAAACTGTACTACTAATGTTGCTGTAGTAGTAATCTTTGATTCATAGGATTTTTCTAGAAAATCAGTCAGATTTAGATCTTCAATGATCTCTCCATTTTTTCCATTTCTCACCCCTTCCATTTTTTGCAAATAATAAATTTTATTTAATTTAGGTAGATTATCCTGTGAAAATTTCAGGATATTCTTAAGGTAACTATAGAATAAATCAAGGGGTGTTACCAATGGCTTTTTGGAAAATTTAATAGCCTAAGGTTTGATTTCTTCATCTGATTTTCCAATACCTCGATCTTATTTTCATCATCTTCCTCTGATTTAATTAAGTTTAACTTTATATTTTGAACCTCCCCCAAATGTTTATCCATTACAATAACACTCTTTTCCAATGAATCCACTTTCTCTTGTATCTGAATATTCTTTTTCAAAGCTTATTGCACTGTACTAGCCAATCTATTTATTGATTTTTGCATATTTATCATCATGTTTCCTAATTCTTCCATTGAAAAGTTTTTTGGAGTAATAACGGAAACGTTCTCAATACCATTCAAATTTAATTGAACATCACATCCTCTTAACTGTTGCAATGTCCCATCAGTCACATCTGCATTAATTACCAATATATCCTTGGGTTTCCTGGGACTATGATTTTCAATGTCCTCCAGAATTTCAGTCGTTTTCACGACATTCCTATGGGATACCAAGGAATCTTGCACAGAGGAATTCAAATCAGAATCAGTTTTTGCAGACGGTGGGACCAGTTTCTCTGGGGCACCTGGGGTTAACGATGTTTCAAATGCCTCGTAGACCGACCCCTGCTCCTGAGTCGGACTACTGGCGGCCCTTCCAGGTGTAATTGTGGGATTAATTTGAAAACAATCTGTAATAGTTGCCTGCAATAAGTTACCGGGAATGCTTGACAAAGATGACACCCTCATCTTTGCTTTCCTCTTTGTGTGATGCATAGCAATATGAGGTAGTTCAGAGAAGCAAAGACCAAAAAAGAGTCATTGAAGATTGCTTTCAATATTCAAGCAGCAAGTACTCATGATTAGCTTCTCAAAGTTCTCTATCCGGCCGCCAAAAATAGAAAGGAAATCTTGGGCTCCACTCCGCTCCAATCCGGGCTAAGCCGGGCAAAGCCGCGTGCCCCTTGACCGCGCGTGGCTTAACCGACGCGCCGGCGACAACGCGCCGGCAACGGCTTCATTTTATTAGCCTACCCGGCTCCTCCTCCTCAGTGTGACGCCCTCGACACTGCCCGAGTAGAGGGAAATTCAAACGGGCCCTCGCAGCGATGAACCCAGGCAAAGCAATTAGCAGCCAAATTTCTTAATACATTTAAATGAAAATAAGAAATAAGCAAAATCATGTACTACATAAAGAAAAAATTTACACTTTAACACTCAGGCAATCTTCAATTTTCAATATCAGAATATAGACCACATTATCTGGGGGGAGCCTTTAACATAGGTAAAATAACACAAGTAATTATGTATCAACATAAAACCAAGGAGAGACTTTTATATTTTCCACCAATCACTATCTACCAGGGAGGCTGTAATCATCTCTAGCCACTTTTATCCTGAAGAAAAACTAAATGCCCTGGATCCGTAAAAACAAACTTATTTTTCTGAAAGGAAATTAAACATTTACAAGGGAATTTAAGGAAGGTGGCCCCAAGAGCCAATATCCTCTGCCTCAATAATAAAAATTGTTTTCTCCTGAGTTGAATAGATTTGGACACATCAGGGAACATCTGCACTGATTGTCCACAGAAGGCAAAACTTTTATTCTTAAAATATTTCTGAATAACCAAATTTTTCTGTCTCTCCAATGCAAATACTACTATTAAAGTAGATCTCAATTGGATATTATCTACTGAAGCCTCTAAAAAGGCTGTTAAATTAGGGCTTTCAGATTGTAAAATATCCATATCTCCATCATTCCGTGCTAAGCTTTTCTTTATATTAGATATGTAATACAAATTTGAAACCAATAACTTTTCTGTAATACATAAAACCTCTTTTACATATTTTTTAAATAGCTCATAAGGGGATAATAACCTGGTTACAGGAAAGTTCAAAATTCGAAGATTCTTTTTCCTGGAATCATTTTCCAAATTTTCAAGCTGTTTATATATAATTAAAGTGTCTTTTATAAACACTGTTCCTGATGCCTGTAACGAGGTTACTTGTGTGGTAGTTATTGCATTGGTTGCCTCTAGATCTTTCAATCTCTTCTTATAATTGTCCAGGGCAGTCCTTGTCTCCGCGGCAAAATTGGTGGCTTGATTCATAGACTGGATTAATCTCCTGTCCATATTAGTTACAGCCCTCCATATATCACTCAAGGTGATATTTTTAGGATCAGGTATGCTAATTTCCTTAAAAAGAGTGGGATTGCTTCCACCCTCTTCCAAGATATTTCCACACACTCCACCTATAGCAATATCCTGATCCTTCTTATTATCCCCTATGGCGTTAGAAGATGTAGTTTCTAAGCGGTTAGGGTCAGTTAAATCTGCATTGACCCCAACTCTGCCGATAGGAGATGTAGATATTTGGCTTTGGGCAGGACTTCCCGAATCACCCGACGAGAAGGAAATATCGGGGACTGTTTCTCTAGCAGTATGACTCACCCTTCTTTGGAGATGGTCGTCCATAGGGCCGCACACTTCTTTCGCCATGGGTGTTGATGTCTTGACTTTCCTTTTCCTCCCCATCTGCTGAGTATCTTATCTGTTAGAAACCTCGCCCAGGGGCGCGCCCCTTTGGCGCGTGGCTTCGGCAGCGCGCCGGCCGCTGCACAGTGTTTTAAATAGCACACAGCGGCTCCCCGATGATGTCGGGGGCGGAGCTTAGGTCTCTTTGGATCTTCCGGGTCTGCGTCCTCCGGCCCAGCACCCGCCGGTGCTCTCTCTCAAAGCAGGCTCCCACGGCTCCAATCCAGCGCTGTGTTTTAAATAGCACACAGCGACTCCCCGATGACGTCGGGGCAGAGCTCAGGTCTCTTTGGCTCTTCCGGGTCTGCGTCCTCCAGCCCAGCACCCGCCGGTGCTCTCTCTCAAAGCAGGCTCCCACGGCTCCAATCCAGCATTGTGTTTTAAATAGCACACAGCGGCTCCCCGATGACATCGGGGGCGGAGCTCAGGTTTCTTTGGCTCTTCCGGGTCTGCGTCCTCCGGCCCAGCACCCGCTGGTGCTCTCTCTCAAAGCATGCTCCCACGGCTCCAATCCAGCGCTGTGTTTTAAATAGCACACAGCGACTCCCCGATGATGTTGGGGGCGGAGCTCAGGTCTCTTTGGCTCTTCTGGGTCTGCGTCCTCCGGCCCAGCACCCGCCGGTGCTCTCTCTCAAAGCAGGCTCCCGAGAATATGTATTTTATAATGAGGGTGCAAGCAGATGATCGTCCAGTGTTATTGGTAACTATGGACATTCAGTCCTTGTATACACAGATTCCACAACAATCAGCCCTAGAGGTGGTGGTTATATCTTGTTAAATATGGTGGACCTTCCCATATACCTAAAGCCTTTGTGGTTGAATTGACTCAATTAGTGGTATTTAACAATTATTTTATTTTCAGTGATACCTTTTACCATCAAACTCATGGTATTCTCAAGGGATCTTCATTGGCTTCCTCAGTAGTTAACTTGTATGTAGCAAATTTTGAAGAAAAGTTTGTGTATACTTCTATTTGGTGGCAATATATTTTACAATGGTATTGATATATTGTTGATACATTTATGTTGTGGACAGCGTCGGAAAGTGATTTTGGATAGTTTTGTGAAATGGATTAATTCCTTAGACAAATATTTACAATTCACATATCAATATGACAGATCTTCCATAGTATATTTAGACGTGCTGGTAAGAATACAAAGTCATAACATTTGGACAACTATTAATCGCAAACCAAATGATAGGATGATGACTATGATATCGTAATAAATTATTCCTATCTCTTTTAAGAGGTTTGCTTGTAAGCCAATTTTTCCAGATACATGGAATGTGTTCTCCTCTCTCTGATAACCAGCTATGTCCTGCACATTACCCCATTCTCCCCCCTTATAATGATTACAAATGCATCTTATATGTCTGGCTTTGAAGTACACCCTTAGATTTCGAATGTTTACTTGTATGTATGCTTGCCTTTGTAACTGTTCTTTGTATGTGTGTTAAACCTGTACACCGTTGTGTTCTAGTGATTCTCACATAAAATAACGGTATATAAAACACTCAAAATAAATTTTAAATGGCTTTGTCCTTGAGGGTGCATGCTCTGAGTTCAGGTGATTTTAAGGTAGGTTATAGGCCTTTTGAAATAACCATGGTTTTAGGTCATGTTTGAATTTCTTTGTGCCTGGAGTCAGTTGTAGAGATTCAGGCAGAGAGTTCCATAGTTTTGGGCCTGCTATTAAGAACACACGGTCTCTTATTTTAGTTAGGTGAGTGTTCTGTAATGATGTCACAGCTAGTAATCCTTTGTTTTGAGATCTTAATGATCTCTGTGGCTTGTATGATTGTAGAGCTACACCTACCAAGCCAGAGTTGTTAAAGTGGATGGTGGCATGTATTAATGTTAGGATTTTGTAGTTGATATGGGATTGAACAGGTAGCCAGTGAAGAGCTATCAGAGAGTGTGAGATGTGATTGAATTTCCTTGATCCTGTTAAGAGTCTAGCAGTGGCATTTTGTAATTCTAGTTATTTTTAGAAGACATTTGGGTACTCAGAGTACAGTAATAATAAGTTTGAGAAGATGAGGGTCTGTAGGACCATGTGGAAGTCTGCGTGAGTTAGTAAAGGTTTCAGTCTCTGTAGTAAGTGCAGTTTGGCATAGCCAGATATGATTCATTTATTTACATGCTTGTCCGTTGTTAGGAATTCGTCAATCTGTATACCTAAGTCTCGTACTTGGTCTGATACAGCTATAAGAATCATGCATTATGCTTGTTCACCTGACAAAGGATTAACTTTGAAACCTGGCCAAGTTGGGACATGACATAAGCTAAGTAAAGTGACGGAAGAGGAGTTTATTGATTGCAAGAGTTTGATGAACAGTGCTGGGTAACCTGGATGGTACCAATTACAGTGATTACATGAAACTACCAACGCTTTACATATTTGTGATTTAGATGTTTATTAGTTTTTACACTTTCTTTAGGATTGGTTATGGTGGGTATATTGGACATTTTATAATATTTAAATAATTAACCTGCCAAGTGGGGATTTTTTCTTAAATTATGTGGCAAATATATGCAGGTTACATCATTTTTCAAAGTGGATTTGAGCGTATAAATTTTCTTTGAATATTATCCCATTAAATTTACCAGCAAACAATTGTACCTGCTATTATGTATGCAGAAACGTTTTGGGAAAAATATCGATGCATTCTAAAAAAAAAAAAAAAAAAGTATTAAAGTCCAAACCCCTCCCCAACTCTGCCCTGAGGAATGCATTCGTTCAGTCTGGATAAACTTGCATTTGTAAAAAAGGCAAAAACATAAAACAGTAGGTGCATAAGTTTATTTGCAGGTGGATAGGTTTGTAAAATAACTCCATAAAATCATTCCATAATATGCATAACCTATGAATGAATTAATATGCCATCATAATAGGTTCTACCTGTATTACACCTTCATTGCCTTTTCAGTAATCCTATGGCATCCACAAACAATGTCCCAGAGTAATTTTTTGAATTTTTATATGCAATTAAGACATCTATATTTTTCAGTTTATCTAAAGTTGGGTCAGAAAGCAGGTGTGACTTTTGGCATGTATGAGTACATGCGCACCAAAACTATTTAGCATTTTTAGCATTTAGCATTTGTTTATATACCGAGGTACAGCTGACAATGCCTTCACTCTGGTTTACATTACAACGAACCAGTTACATTTGAATTCATAACATTAAAACAGAGATTGAAACAGAACATTAACTTAATAAAAGTTAATAAGTACATTGAACATAAGAATGTATGCAACGCTTGAGGTTGACGGTTGAAGCCGTTAATGAGAAGGAAGGTTTCTGCAAGTCGGGGCGAGTGTCAGAAGGATTGCTGGAATAAAAAGGAGCGAGAACTATCTGCAGATTTTCAAAGCAGGCTTATACAAATAAATAAATACAGACGCTAGCACTATGCAGCTCTTATAAAATTACTTCTCCTATGGTTAGGTGGAGTGAGTAGCCTAGTGGTTAGAGCAGCAGGCTATAAACCAGGAGACCAGGGTTCAAGTCCCACTGTCACCCCTTGGGCAATCACTTTACCCTCCATTGCCTCAGGTACAATAGGGGATAGGGTACTTGAATGTAATTCTGCTTTGAAGTGCTGAAAAAAGTGAGAAAAAAATAAACCTTTATATTTTGTCATCTCATTAGTTAAAGCATGGGATTAGACACAGGATCCTTGTCACAGTTTGTGGGGTATGCTCAGTCCTTGCAGCACACATGCAATGTCATTGTACTTTCATTACAACATAGGGAGTACTCTGCTGTATCTTGGCTGTCACCCTCTTTTCCTGATACTCTCTTTCCCCCACTCTGTGTGACCACCTCTTCCCCCCCCCCACCCCCCATGTGATTCTTTATCCCGCATCTTCTTTCACCTCCACAAACTTGAAAGCTTTTGTGTGGCAGAAAACCAATCTCCCCATGTAATCCTCTTTCACACACAGCCCTTCCTCTGGTGAGATCCTCTTTTTTTTTTTTTTATTCATACACATTAAAGGCCCATTTTATTGCACTTTAGTTCATCGGTCTTTCAATATGAAAACTGCTTTTGAAAGTAGGGATCACAATGTTTTGAATAGTGAAAACAAACTTCCAAACTTAGGAGCTATTTTTTTTTGCTACGTTGCACCTTAAGTTAGGTGGCAAATATGGGCATAAGCAAGACTTACGCACATATGTCTACTTTTAAAATTATCCCAGCAAATGTATCTGTACACAGTTACATCTGCTGTTCAATGCGCATAGAGTTGCCAAGAGAATTTATGCATGTTAATAACATACAAATCAGTTTGTAGGTACATTTCTCATGTTAAGTTACTGCATTAGCAGACGCATAACTGAGGCAAGAATGACTAGCCATGGCTTCCCTTTATCTAACATAATGAATGACACAGGAGACAGTCAGACACAACTTGATCAAGTGGAAATATATATATAAGGCCACACTGATCACCTGAGAAGGGAATCTAGCTTAGGTACACAAGCTTTCCTATTTATCTATATACCTTTGCATATTAATATATACCCAGCCCTCCTTACCTTTAATAAAGGGGGATGAGGAAAAACTAATTTAGGGACCACTCAGGCTAGATCACTTCCAGAACTGTTGGGCCTGCCTCGTGCAAGCAAGGTCCTTTCTGGGAGTCCCTCTTGGCTGGGTGCTGTCGAGCATCCTGTCACATTCAAGCAGGGCCCATTCCTCCTAGGGTTTTGGTGAGTGTGGGCTGGCTGCCTGCTGATGGATGCCTTATTTAACAGAGGCATTTGTGCACATGGTGTGGCACCGCCCATATAATGCAAAAAAATAAATTCATTACATTTGCCTGAAATGTAATTTTGTCAGGGTAATGGGTCTCCGTCAACATTCACGTGTTTTTAACATTTGTTGTTTAACTGTGCATTTATAGCTAATAAGCCAATTTGCATAATCAGGCAGATGATTACTTATTTTGCATAGTTTTGCACCGATGTTCACAAAAGGTAAATAATGAATGTTAAAAGTGCTAATAATTGGGTAATCGACGTATGTTTGTGGTGCTTTTAACGTGTTAAACTAAACTGTGCTGTTTGTGATAGTGTTATCAGCCTCAGAGTTTTCAAAACAGCAGTTAGGATTCCAATTTACATACTCTTTGGGCCTGATTTTAAAAAGCATTTACTGGAGTAAAACTGGGTTTTACTGGAGTAAATGCGCTTTACCCATGTAAGTGGGCTTTTGAAAGTTGCTACAATATATGCCATTGAATTGTCTATAGGATTTACTCGCGTAAGAGCACTTTAATAAATTGCTTTTGAAAATTGCTACAATAGTTTGTTAGATTTACACATGTAAATACTTTGAAAATTACTTCCTTTATGTTGCTTAGCAAAAATTTGTATTTTGTCATATAGCTGAAACATTATTTTCTGTTAAAATTGTCAAAGTAATTCTTTTTTCCATATTTCACCCTTTGACCTTCATTTTTAGCAAAATTTAATATATGTAATTGTATTTACTATTTTTGATTGACAGACCATTACTATTTGTAGGATTTCTTTTATATTTTCAGTAGCTTATCTTTCTTATGCTGTACAAAAATCTGTTTCCTTCCTCTCACTATTTTCTTTCTTGGGGCCTCTAATCTAGCCCTTAGTTTTCTCAATCCCACTTAGTTATAATCTTTGCTTCCTTTTAGACTAGATTTTTTTTCCCTCCTAAGTAAATACTATACAGGAGGAAACATCTCAATTGCCATTCACTTGTGCTTTGCACTAGACTTGACTGTTCAGTTTTTTTCTTCAAATATCATAGCAATGTTTCAGCAGGACAAGTGGTAATGCAACTGTAACAAAGATATCCCTTAGTTGCAAACCTTCTGTGTTGCCATCATATTGAGACATGTATTTGTCTGTCCCTGAATCAAACATCTCAACAGGATCATTCATCAAAATGCGTTATGGCGTTAATACATGCAATAATGCTAGCTCATGGCATGAATGCACATTTTGGGAAGGGGGTGGGATTAGAGAGGAATTTGGGCAAGAGTTTTAAAAATGAGGGGCAATATCGCATTGTAGGATAATATAACACATGCTATTGCACGGTTTTAATGCTGGAAATAACTATGCCTTTTTTCCTGGCGTCAAGCTGTGCGATATGCCTGAAACGTCCTTAACACAATTCTCAATAAGTTATTTAAATTGCATTTTGGCCATTTCTGGGCTTGGGAGAGTGGAATGGAGTAGAGAAGAGCGCCTCTGGGGAGGCCCTCACAATGTGCAATTATTTATATGCCTTTAGGAGAGGCATCTAATAGCTCGAGGTGAGGTGTTGGTGGTTTAGGGCCAGTTTTCCATGCAGAGTGAGATGTATGAACAGCACAGTACAGCTCGGTGAAGATTTGATGTCATTTGGGAGAGGAAAGTCTCACAAGACATTTTTTGTACTATGTTATCTCGGCCTAGCTTGATGGTATAGAGTCCATCATACTAGGGTGAGAGAGCATAGTAGAAATGTTTTTGAGACTTTTCTTACTCAAAATGACATCAAATCTACACTGAGGTGTACTGTGCTGTTTGTACGTCTCACTCTGCATAGAAAACTGGCCTTAAACCCTAAACCACCACAAACACCTCACCTCGAGCTATTAGATGCCCCTTCTATAGAGAGAAAATTTTGACTACTATGAGGGCCTTATAGATAGGTGCTCTCTCTCTCTCTCTCAGCGTGAGATGCGAAATAGGAATTATTGCGGGGTGCAAAATTTCTCTAAAAACGCCCCTTTTTCTTAGCGTGGGCGTTATCCATGCGTTATCGCATTTTGATGAATCTAGGGGCAAGAGGGCTGAGCTATTAAATTGTTGATATTTCATTGTTTTGTCAAAAAGCACATTCCTATGTTGCCCACCTATGAAAATAAGCAAACTTGATAGGTCATGTGGGAAAGGAGGGAGGAATTGTACAGGAAATTGTTGCAGGCCAAAAGTATCCTGCCTTTCACTGCTACCTTGCCAAACCTCATTGCTGAACAAACTGGGTCTAAGGGAATGCTTGTTATTTCTGCAAAAGTGTTGATGAATGGTGAAATATTAATATATCACAGCAAGTAAATTATAAAGTTAATGTAAACAGGTCATTTAAAATGTTTGAACAAGCTGGTATTCAACTGTAGTAATCTTTATACAGGTAAGTTGGTATGGAACTACATTATAATAGTTAATGCTTTTATGATCAACAAAGTGCATAAGATTTTTTCATATAGGTAATTCATTTTTTTCTTGATTTTTGATAGAACATTCATATAAAAACGTTGGCAGATGACATGGTAAGGTCTTCATGGCAAACCGGCTCTAGGTTTGATTTAAAATGCATGCTTTCTTCTTAATATTTGTGGACATTGAAATAATATTTCTGCATGAACATTCAAGCTAACATTGTAAAGTATGTTAATCTAGATAGTTGATCTTTGTATTTAGAAAACATCTACCTGAACTTGAGGATACATATCTTTGAAATGCTGGTACTCAGCATAGTCTCTGCATGAAATCGATATACTAAAACTGAGGAAATGAGATTTCTGTGTTTAAATCCTTCTCCTTTTTATTATACCTATTAGTATCCATGTTTCTGATGTGTTTGTAATACTTTTGTTGAAATGGCAACATTCATGGCAAAATAACAAGTTTAGCGCCACATTCATGGGCTGAACCAAAAAATTTCAAATTAAGGGAAATTTCAACTATTATCTTTGTACAATTAACTTCATGCCAAATTTAAGATTCATGCGAAAACATATAGCTCAACTCTGCAAAGAAAATGTGAAAAATGTCTGCAAAAGTAATGTAAAGTCTTTCGTGTGCAGTTTTAAAATTGTCTGATATATACAAATGGAACTAGGGAAAATAAATGAGTGCCAAACCATTTGTGTATGCTAAAGATGTGCAAATAACACTGAGACTTTTACCTAATCCTTATATCTAGCCTTCTTGCCCTACTAGATAAAACTTCCTATCCAATTGGGGGAGATGATTTGGGCCCAACTGGTTCTCTGTTTATCTTGAACATATGGTTTCTATTAGTGCAGGGAATATTTCATTTTGCATTAATAACATTAAAATGTTATTTTAATGATGCAGAGAGCAATTTTCAGAGCTTTTTACTCAGGTAAATTGGCATCCCTCAACCC
The DNA here is from genome assembly GCF_901001135.1 of Rhinatrema bivittatum. Lineage (NCBI taxonomy): Eukaryota > Metazoa > Chordata > Amphibia > Gymnophiona > Rhinatrematidae > Rhinatrema > Rhinatrema bivittatum. The sequence goes on along the minus strand of NC_042620.1, from coordinate 305,378,696 downwards.
ATTTAAGTATATACCATCTTTCACAGCATATGTATATTTAGATGAACTGTGAAGAGGCATTCCCAGACACATGTTTAGATCAGGGGAAGAAAATAATGCATGTAAATTTTTTTTTTAAGTTTACTCTTTATTGCTTTTTCACAAATTATACAAAGTAATCAGACCTTATACAAGAAATAATAATGGACATATTTAAACTGAAAATACAATTCTAAAATAACAATTTAATTTAAGAGAAATATAAATGACTCATTACTTCACTTTTGTTTAACATGTCCAGACATCATAGAGGTAATATGGGAGGCGGAAATCTGAAAATGAGGAATTTTACATACATAGTATTTTCACCAAATTATATGGCAGATATGATTTACCTGCAATTTATCTAATTACTCCCGTTCACATTAATAACTGAGACTTGTCTCCTAGCTCCCAAGAAATCTCTTAACTGATTTACTTTAAAAAAAAAAAATATATATGTGGTTCCATGAAGCTTTAAAACACATTTGCATGGATACTTTATTATGAAACTAGCTCCTAAAGCAATAGCTTCGGATTTTAACAAAAGAAATGCCTTTCAGCACAGGGGGAGGAATAGCCTAGTGGTTAGAGCAGTGGACTATGAACCAGGAGACCAGGGTTCAAGTCCTGCTGTCGTTCCTTGTGACCTTGGGCAAGTCCATTGCCTCAGGTACAAAAAGTCCATTGCCTCAGGTACAAAAACTTAGATTGTAAGCCCTCTGGGGCTGAATGTAAACTGGTTTGATATCTCAATACATACATACAAAAATAATAAATAAATCTGGGTAGTTCTGGCAAGGTCTGGGAATACTCTCACCAGAGCTCCATGAAACTGAGTATTCATGTTTTTAAAATAGGCACGCATCACACAGTTCAGATCCTGTTCGGTTTGAAATGTAACTAATAAGGTTATCCTTTCCACGATTTCCATATGAGACTCTTCCAAATGCCGAGTCAAATTTGTAAAATCTACAGAATTCCCTGTAGGATTATTTCTTGTGGAGCTTTGCTTTAATGGCAAGTGAATTAACTTTTTAATCACAGGAATTTTCTCTGTGTGAATTTTTAATATTTCCTCCAGATATTTATTCAAAGTAATTAGCATTTGCTCCTCTCTTATTTTAGGGCAATTTAATATCCGAATACTAAGATGTCTGATAGTATTCTCAAGGAATTCCATACTTCTAGTTGTCGCCAGTCTCTCGCGGGTAATCACGGCTGTCGTAGATTTTAATTCTTTAACTTCTTCCTCCAGAGAATGAATTACGGTGCATTGCTCTAATAAAACTCGCTGGTGACCCTGAGTCACGGTATCTAGCTTCATGGACACCTTTTGCAAACTCACAGACTGTTCTTGGAAACTTAGTCCCACCATTAGATCCCTCTACAGGGACTCTAGAGTCACAGTTGCTGGTTTGTTTTTTTTATCCCAACCAGGTTCAAACTCACCCCTCCGGCACCCAGTTCGCGCTCTCCTCCGCTTGCCGCATTCAAGCTTTCCCCGACAAATCCTTCTCCTCGGGGTTAGATTCAAACTTTGGTCTGGGGTTGAGGTCCTGGCCTCCTCTGATTCTCCACCACTGGCTATCTGAGAGAATAAGGTAGGAATACCTCCGTCTCCTCCAGTGTCTGTGGTGATCCTGGGGGGGGGGGGGGGAGCTGTAATGAACTGTCGGGGTTCCGGGGGAACTTAAAGAGATTTTCCCCAGGTGAGAGCGAAGTTCCTCTTACCGCTACACCAGCGGGGGTAGTCGACCCCTGAACCTGTGCTGGTATCGCAAACTCTGGTATGAGTCGTTGCTGTAATGGAAGGGCAGGGCTCAGCCGGAAACACCCTCACCTTCTCTTTTCTCTTATGAGGCATTATTTTGTTTGAGTAGCAATAGTTTTTCCCCAAGAACAGCGTCTCACTCCCGGAGCTGCTCCCTCTCAGATTGCCATCTTGGATCCGCCTCCAGTCATGTAGATTGTATTTTTAAATGATTTTCCATTGAAATTTCAACTGCACAGAATGCAGCTGCAAAGTCTGAGTACTTTTTAATCAATGGACGGTTTTAAAAAGCAAAGTTTGCTTGTTCTTAGGGAGTTTGAAAATTCTCTCCTACAGAAACAACTTTATGTTGCTCTTAAACCCCTTCTCTTTCTCTGACTTATGTTGATAGTAATTAAAGTTAAACACTTCAATCTTGGCCATAAAAATAAATGATTATTTTGAAGGTTTGTAGTTGGAAAGGCTAACATCCACAATATGTGTATAATGTAGTTTATGAATCTAGGCATGTAAAATGTAAAAATCCATTATATTAATTATTCAGGGTTTATTAAAACTAATTCTATAATTAGCATAATTTTCACTTTATTTTTTTTTATTTAAATATTTATGCAGCATACATTTTTAATATCTTAGTATATGTTTAAAATGCTTAAATATAAAACTAAAATATATAGAATACATAGTATGATAAATTTATTGCCATGTTACATTACTGCATGCATCTGCAAAACTGAATATTCCAAATCAATTAGTTTACTACTTGTTTTCTCCGTGGATGAGCAGGATTGACTTCAGCCACACATGGGTAATATCCCTGGACAGTGCCGATACAGAATGTATTCTCAGCGCTCAGGAAGACTTGTACATGAATTTCCTCAATCGTTTTTCTTCTGCTGAAGTGAAAGGACATTGCTCTCTCTCTCTCTGTCATTTTCCAAATTTTTTAGGTAATTTTCCCTTCATTCTTGTAGTTTTTTTCTTTCTACTGGTCCTTCTGGTTATTTTTGATGTCATCTCCTAAAAAAAAAAAATATTATTTTTCTCATGCCTGTGAATCCTTCTTTATGTTGTGAAAGAGGCTCCTTAAGCTTGGCCCTAAATGCAAGCATTCAATATCCAGCTTGGATTTCCAAGACTTCTGCCTCTACTGCCTGGGCCCCTCTAAATGACATGAGTGACTGCAGCCTGTGGACAAATGTCCCCTCAAACTCTCTCATTTAGGGATTTTAAACTGAAATTCATCCTTTCCGTCAGGGGAAAAGAAAAGGAAAAGTTCAGAGAGACCAGTATGAAACAGGTCAGAGTTTCCTTAGTTTCAAAACCATGCCTCTGCCTTTAGCCCCTGAACACAAAAATGAAAAGTAGTAAACTGTCAGTGCCGAAGACTTTGAAGCATTCCCATAAGGGTCACCATTACAGAGTCTCCTTCAGCACACATGACGTTGGTGCCATCGTCCTACAGCGCAGATGTCTTGGAGCCATTGTTGTCATCATCAAATATATTATTCAGATGGATCCTTCCAATTTTTGAAGGAGGGTTTTTGGCTAAAATAGCCTCTTTCACCTCACCTTTTAACCATTCTGGTAATAATTTTGCCTTTCTTCCACCTTTCTTAATGTGTGGAATATACCTGGACTGCGCATCTAGGATTGTATTTTTAAACAATGTCCATGCCTGTTGAACACTTTTAACCTTTGCAGCTGCACCTTTCAGTTTTTTTCTATTTTCCTTATTTTATCAAAGTTTCCCTTTTGAAAATTTAGTGATAGTTGTAGATTTACTTACTGTCCCCCTTATCAATAGTGATCATGTTATGATCACTATTGCCAAGTGGCCCCACCACTGTTACCTCTCTCATCAAATCCTGCATTCCACTAAGAATTAATTTTAAAATAGATCCCTCTTTTGCTGGTTCCTGAACTACTTGCTCCATGAAGCAGTCATTTATTACATCCAGGACTTTGTCTCTAGCAAGACCTGATGTTACATTTACCCAGTCAATATTGGGGTAATTGAAATCTCCCATTATTGTACTGCGAAATTGGTTAGCTTCCCTGATCTCTTTTAGTATTTCATCATCTGTCTGACCATTTTGTCCAGGTGGACAATAGTATACTCCTGTCACTATACTCTTACCCAACACACATGGGATTTCTACCCATATAGATTCTACTGAGCATTTAGTCTCTTGTAAGATCTTTATCCTGTTGGACTCCATACTCTCCTGGACATAAAGTGCCACACCCCTACCAAGTTGATCCTCCCTATCATTGCGATATAATTTGTGCCCTGATATAGCACTGTCCCATTGGTTATCCTCCTTCCACCAAGTCTCTGTGATGCCAATTATGTCAATCTCATCATTTACTGCTATACACTCTCTCTCCCATCTTATTTCTTAGACTTCTGGCTTTGGCATACAGACATTTCAAAGTGTGTTTTTTGTTTGTATTTAATAACCTGCTTTTCAGTTCTTAGGGAAAATTTGGAAGTTAGTGCCAGCAGCTTCGTTCCACTCTGGTTAAGGTAGAGCCCATCCTTTCGGAAAAGTCTGCCCCTTCCCCAAATGTTTCCCCAGTTCCTTACAAAACTGAATCCCTCTTCCCTGCTCCATCGTCTCATCCATGCATTGAAACTCAAGCTCTGCCTGCCTCTAGGGACCTGCACATGGAACAGGAAGTATTTCAGAGAATGCCACCCTGGAGGTTCTGGATTTCAGCTTTCTACATAAAATCCTAAATTTGGCTTCTAGAACCTGTCTCCCACATTTTATTATGTCGTTGGTGCCCACATGTACCACGACAGCTGGCTCCTCCCCAACACTATCTATAATCCTATCTAGGTCACACGTGAGGTCTGCCACCTTCGCACTAGGCAGGCAAGTTACCAGGCGGTCCTCACGTCCACCAGCCTCCCTGCTATCTACATTTATAATAATTGAATCACCAACTATGATGGCTGGCCTAACAATTCCCTCCTGGGTAGTGCGAGAGGACCATACATTACCTGGCGAGATTGCTATAGGATCACTTCCTGCTACACCAGGGTGATGCTCTCCTACTGGGAGATCTTTCTGATCCAGGGCTGCCAGACTGGGTTTGGAACTTGGCTACTATGTCCCTGAAGGTCTCATCAATGTACCTCTCTGTCTGCCTTAGCTCCTCCAAGTCTGCTACTCTAGCCTCCAGAGATCGGACTCGTTCCCTGAGTGCCGGGAGCTCTTTGCACTGAGTGCACACATACAATCTCTCACCGGCGGGTAAAAAATCATACATGTGACACTCAATGCAAAAGACTGGAAAACCCCCCTCTTGCTGCTGGACTGCTGCCGTCATCTTAATTTTATTGAGTTCCTACTTAAGTTTAGGATACTAAGGGAATTAGAGTACTTTATATTTACAGGTGAATTTACCAATTAATCAGCTAGTGTCCTACAAGGGGATGATTAAACTTTCAATAAGGGCTGGTTCAAAGTATGATTTAAATAAGACTCTGCCTGTCTTTCTCACCCACTCAAGGGTTGGGTGGGTGGGAAAGACAAACACTAAAATTAAGTATCTCTGGCTTACTTATTACCTCAGACACACACAAACTCTAAAGAATATATCCTACTATATCACCTTTCTCCAAACTTTTATAAGTCCAAAGATTTCCCAAAGCTTTTCTTACCAATCCTTTTTAACCACCATTAAATTGATCTTCACTCAAATAATTGAAGGGTTTGAGATTTGGCATGCACTTCTGGTCCTCTTCTACTGCAAAGGGTGTGGGGCCTCTGGAAGCTGGGGCTGTGGAATTCAATCCCTGGATCGCTTGCGGTGACCTCTGTACTTCTCTCCCGGGGGCTGCTTGGAGCAGTATGCAGATGAGCCTTCGGGTCATCTTCTACTGCCAAAAGAATATAGCTTATTAAATAGTAATGCAAAGATAAAAAAAAAAAAAAAGATTGCAGGCCTACAGGCCCTAACCTGGCCGCCTCCTCCCTTCCATGTAAGCTCCCCTTCAAATCGGCCACATATTAATTTAAAAAGTAATAGGGCCAGGTGTCAGGGTTTCATCCACTCCTTCACCCCTGTTCCCCGTTCTCATTAAAAATAAATAAATAATTTATTTTTTTTACAGAGCCCCCCCGTCCCCCACTCTCCACCCCGATCCTATTCTTTCCATCCTCCTGTACTGTAAAATGAAGTTGTGATGTAGCCTGGAGAACAGCAGCATCCTCTGTATTGAGACAGCATCTGGATCCAGTGTTTCTGCCTCTGTGAGACAGGTGTTGGTGGGAAGATGGGAATCAAACTGCTAACTAGATATCCAGGAACCAGTACTAAAGCAGTATAGGCATGTTTAATTGTGCAAACTAAGTGGCCCAAATGGTCCTCACATGCCATCATGTACTTTATTTTGTTGCTAGTATATTATACTATAGTATATTATACTATTATTTTTCTTAAACCTCAGGGGGCATATTGTCTCATCAGGGCCGAAAGGATTCATGTGGATGTTTTCATGGAATCCTGGGGTCAACAGAGAATATGGAGAATGCACACTTCCAAACAGGCATTTTGATTCATAATCTAATTGATGAAATAATATTTCCTTGTCCACAAATCTTTAATGTAGTGTAAAAGGCATGCATCATTCATTAATAATAGCATTCATTATAATTATATAGCTTGCTTAAGGTCACTAATTATACCTTTTCCACAAACCCAGCATGAATGTTTTCATCTTCTCTTGTTTTGACATATTAAATCTAATTACTAAAAATGATCTATTTAATATTTGCTTTAATTTCTGTTGCACATATGCCTTATTGGCTGTATAGCTTTATTATCTATATTACAAATATAGATTATGCTCAGTTTTAAGAAATCTGTCTACCTATTAGTGTGTTTTGCATGCACATTTTTGCATTCCTAATTGCACCAAAGAAAAAGGTAAAAACAGTAGCCTCAAGTAAACATATTTAAATCTATTATCTGCATTTTTTAAAACCTGAATTAGTGTAAGGCTACAGTGGGTTCTGTGAAGTTTTCTCATTAATCTGCTTGAATATTCTGTAATTATGAGAGTGGTGGTGATTACATTTGATTTAGAACCATAGAAAGAAGAGACTCACATTAACCCAGTAGCCATGAGCCTTATATTGCAAATGTCCTGGACTTGGATTTGGAGAGCTGGGCTTCAAATTTTTCATTTAAACAAAAATTATGCATGTGCGTATAAGAAACTGAGATCATTATATATAATATATACATAATTTTTTATTGCTTAGATCACACGTAATGTTTGTATTCCGCTTTTCTCCCATTTGCAAAATGGGATTGGCTTTGCTTGCACAATGCATTATTAGGCAATTAACTTGTAAATGCAAAGATATAAATTATTGTAAGAGATTATACTGAACAGAAAACTGTCCTTATAAAGTCACCAGATATTTCTCTTCTAACAATGCCTTTTACCTGAAATGTTTTCTGATGGATTGAGAACACATTTTCTGGAAGCCACTGTAATATTTAAACATGCTTAATTTGACATTGTTGAAGGCTATGTATTTTTGTGCTGCAGACCCACTTTATGACCAGGCTTCTCCTTTTTGCATAATTCTTCAGTGATACTTGTTTGTGACATACAGCTCACTACTAGGAAAAATGAAGTGAATCTTACAGGAGGAGCAAACTAATTTTTAAGGTGGAAGGTTGTTAAATTAGAAACAGAGATGTTTAAGAAAGTCTAAGAAACATGCACAGTAGTCAAAATTGAACTATCAAACTCTTCTCTCCACTTGATCAATGTCTTGATATCCCCCAATTGGTTATTGAGTCATTGTTATGGAATACAGTGTAGTATCCATGTCATTTTTCTTTAGCCGTTACTTGGCTGCAGAACAATGAATTAAATTGGTAAACTTCCTAGATGCAGTCCAACATGTAACTAAAAAGTGAATTATATCCCTGAATAATACATTAAAATACATTTCTTAAGCAGTATAGTCTCTTAGTTTGGGCTTATTGCATAATGACTGGCATGTTAATAATCATCACTGTTAGCACGTGACTGTTCCTCATAATATTCAGCTTATTCAATTTATAAAAAAATCTAAATAATGTAATTGTTCTCTTTTTATTATTTACAGCGTGACAGAATAACCAGTTTAAGAAAGTCTGGTGTAAAAAAGGAAAAACCACTTATCCAGCACCCTATTGATTCCCAAGCTACTGTGAGCGAGTTCCCACCGCAGCCATTGTTTGATGAACGTTCTCTGAATCTTTCAGAAAAAGAAATCATGGATCTGTTTGAAAAAATGATGGTAAGCTACTACATATACAGCCTGCCCGGATCTACTCCTCCTTTTTCCAATTTTTTAGCTAAGACGAAAGACCATCATATATAGAACTTGTCTAAAAAACTTACTATAACAGCAAGTTCATTTATTATCATCAGCCTTGTAAAAGTCTCATATCAGTCTCTTTTGTGTTAATACAGACCAGAAGTGGCTATAGTTTTCATGACATTTTAAATGCAAATAAAATCACTTGATTCTTATGTCAAAAAGAAGCCTTGTAAAGCCCCCACAACTTATCTGCTTGTTAAAAGTAAAATTCAGCCTTGGCATGGGTTTGTGTTTTGAGTTGCTCTGCATTAAGGGGGGAATGTTTTCAAGTTCTTTCAATTGTTATGCTCCTTGTACAGCCACCTTGCATGGAAAAAATCCATCTTTCTGCCGAAGGAAGGAAACAGATCAAACCCGTGACTACAAAAAACATACTCTGTAGGTTCTTAATACTACCAATCTTGTTAAATGATCGAATGCCATTCCACATCATTTAAAACCCAGGCCATATTGTGTTTGATTTAAAAATCCACTATTGTTCACGGAAGGTTAAATGTGCTTGTGGATTCCTGCCGTGTATGTGAAACAGCTCATGGTCTAATAAGGTTCATCTTAAATATCCAAAGCCATGTCCAAATGAAATACAATGATCCAAGATCAATGCCTGCAATGTTTTGGTATTCAAACTACTACGATGCTATGTGAGACATATTCTAAGAAGAAACAGGGATGGGAACTTTAAAATGCGCACGTGCCCACATAAGAATATATGGATAAACTTGACTAAATGGGGAAATACCCTGCAAAGATTTGGGTTTTAGATTGCATTGCTTTAAATTAGCATAAAATCGATGTTGGGCAGACTGGATGCACCTTTTTGGTCTTTATCTATTGTCATTTGCTATGTTACTATATTAAATCCGAGCTTAAGTTGAGTTACAATTTTATTTCCCTACCCAAACAGAATTACATAAAACTAGCAGGTGATAGACTTAAAATAATTTTTAGAGTATTTTAGTCAATGCACAAGCTGTGGAATTTGTTGCTGAACAATGTGGGCAAGGTTAATAGTATCTCTGGTTTTAAAAATAGTTTGCTCAAGTTCCTGGAGAATAAGTCCATTGACAGTTATTAGCCAGATAGACTTTTGTTTCACCACCTCTTACTTTCTTGGAGTGAGCAACATAGAAAAGATCTCCCCATTAGGATCTCTGGGTACTTCCAAATGGCCAAGATTCACCACTATTGTAGAGAGGTTGCTGGGCTTGATGGACTATGGGGTCTGACCCAGTATGGCGCTTCTAATATTCTTAGTCAAGAGTTTGGTAGCTAAGATTTAATTTAAAAATACAGTTTGTGTATAGAAACCAACCAACCAACCAACCAACCAACCAACCAACCAACCAACCAACTTACAGACCACCTTGAAACCCATAATGTTCTTCAGCCAGCACAGCACGGTTTCAGAAAATTCCTCAGCACTGAAACCCTCCTCCTCTCCCTTACGGATACCATCCTCAGAGGCCGTGACAAAGGCAAATCGTTCCTCCTGATACTCCTTGACATATCAGCCGCCTTTGACACCATCAATCACAGAACACTCCTCGCCAGACTTAAAGAAATTGGTCTTCAAGACACCACAATCAAATGGTTCAAATCCTACCTCTCAAACAGATCCTACATCGTCAAGACAAACTCATCCGAATCCTCTCAAGTGCCCCTCACACATGGGGTCCCACAGGGTTCTTCCCTTTCCTCAACCCTCTTTAACATTTACCTCCTCCCACTATGCAAATACCTTTCAGATGCAAACCTCACCTACTTCGTCTATGCAGACGACATACAAATACTTCTCCCCATAAACAAGTCCATCCAACTCACCATGGAAAAATGGAACAACCTCAGCTCAAATCTGTCCCAATTACTATCCCAACTATCACTATGCCTCAACCAAGCCAAAACAGAAATCCTTCACATCCACGATGACCGTCCCTCTTATCCCCTCAGGTGCACCCCCTCCAACCACCCAGGAACCTCAATCAACACGGGAGTGCCACAGATCTCACAAATCTCACTCACTCCATCCACAAGAAACCTAGGAGTAACAATTGACAGCCAACTCAACTTTCAACGACACATCTCCAATACAATTAAGGATGGATTCTTCAAACTCCAAACCCTGAAAAAACTTAAACCCCTTCTCCAAGCGCACGACTTCCGAACAGTCCTTCAATCAATTATCCTCTCAAAACTCGACTACTGCAACTCCCTTCTCATCGGCCTACCAGAAATCCACATCAGACCCCTCCAAGTTCTACAAAATGCCGCCGCCAGAATCATCACCAACAACAAAAAATCCTCCCACATCACACCTACCCTCAAAGAACTCCACTGGCTACCCATCACACAAAGAATCCATTACAAAACACTCACCCTCATGCACAAAAAAATACACAACAACAAAATGAACTGGCTAAACAACGCAATACATCCACACCCCCACACAAAGAACCCTCAGATCCACCAACACTGGCCTCCTAGCCATCCCCAATCTCAAATCTGCACACCTCAACGCAACCCGCAAACGAGCCATAACAATAGCGGGACCCACCCTATGGAACACCCTCCCCACCTGTCTCAGAAATGAACCATCACTGCAAACCTTCAAAAAACACCTAAAAACATGGCTGTTTTTAAAAGCCTTCCCACCCGACCCTTAACCTGCCCGAACGCAACCCACCTCATCCCATACTCAAGTCTTCTCACCCCCCTGAATCCCTCACTCCGCTACTTCCCCCCACCCCACCTTCCCCCCTCCCTTCCCTCATCCCCCCCACCTCTATTCCTAAATTACCTATCCAACAAGTCCCTAATCCTAAATTTATTTTATCAACAACACATTCATGTACATATGTTATTTTCTATAACCTTTTGTTATATCCTATAACCTTTTGTTCCATGTACCACTGTTATAATATGTTATAATTGTTTTTTGTAAAATAGGGCGGACTACGCCCTATTCCCTTGGTTATCTGGAAACCGATGTGATATCTCGATTGAATGTCGGTATATAAAAGAAATAAATAATAATAATAATAATAATAGAAACAGAGGAAACAGTACATGATGGGAGGTAATGTAGCTAGCATTACCAAACAGTAAACCATCTCTGGTGGTGATCATATCTGAATGTCTCAAGGTAGCCAAAGCATATACAAACAGTGTGGTGATAAACTGGAATGTTACAATATATAACATCTAGAAAAAGGAGGTAGTAATACACACTTGTGAAAATAAGTGAAACATTCTCTGGTGTATTATGCCCAGTTCTGCAATACTTCATTTCCAGATGTAGACAAAGTAGAGGCAATCCAAAAAATGATTACCAAAATGGTGCAATATATGCAGCATTTGTTTCATGAGGTAAAACTAATAGACATAAATAGAGGCGAAGAGGGATATGATAGAGATATTCAAATACCTTTGTACAGCCGTGAACCATGCGTCGGGGATAAGACAAGGTAATACCTGAAAAAGATAGCTTAAGCGGGGGAACAAATTCATCTTTACGATATCAATCCTACCCAGCCAAGATACATGAAATCTGTCCCATTTCTGCATGTCCTTATACAGGTTACTAAGTAAAGGTGCATAATTCACCTTAAAGAGCTCTTTATGATCTTCCACCAAGTTAACCCCTAAATATCTAATAGGGCCTTTCGTCCAGCGGTATGGAAATAATTGTGACAAATTAGATTGTTGTGTGGCCGAGAGATTCAGAGGCAAAATCTCTGATTTGTCCATGTTAATCCGGATACCTCCCCAAATTGCTCCAATAGTGTAGTCAATGCCCTCAGTGATATGGCTGGCTCAGTTACCGTAAAGATAATATCGTCAGCATATAAAGATATTTTTAGGTGCATTGTAGCTATCTGCACACCATGTATATCTCCTGAGGTGCGAATCAATTCTGCTAAAGGCTCTACACTTAGAGCAGAAAGCAAAGGGGATAGGGGACACCCCTGCCTAGTGCCCCTATAAATCTGGAAAGTATCAGTATAAACCCCCATTTATTTTTATGCAAGCCCTGGGATCCCTATACAATTCCTTTACCCAAGCTAAAAAAAATAGCCGCCCAGTCCCATCTTTTCCATTACTGCAAACAAGAAAGGGCAGTGAACCCTATCAAAAGCCTTCTCTGCATCGATAGTTAACAGGATGGACGGGGATTTAGTCTGTTTTAATATAGACATGATATTGAGGATCTTATGAACATTATCGGAGGTAGATCTCCCTGGCATAAAACCTGCTTGATCTTCCTTTACAAGATCTAGAATCACCGTCTGTAGACGAGTGGCCAATACTTTGGCTAACAATTTGAGATCTATATTGATCAATGATATAGGGCGGTAAGAACCACATAAGTTTTCATCTTTACCAGGTTTAGGAAGTATGGCTATGCCTGCAGTATTACCATTGGGCAATAGATGTTGTCCCTCCCTGAGAGCATTAAACATATCGGTGAGTGGTTTTACTAGTATTCCCATAAATTTTCTATTAAAAAAAAAAAAAGGGTGTGTATCGATCTAAACCGGGTACCTTTCCGGCTTTGAGAGATTTTATAGCATTTTGAACTTCCAACATTTGTATAGGGGACCCCAATAAAGTTTGCTCCTTTTGTGAAATAAATACTGGATTTATCACCCTATTCATAATATAATTGCTTTACTAGATCTAATTGATATGCAACTTGATCCACATCCAACCCTTTTAATTCTTGACGGGCCTCATCTAAACTGCAGAGCGTAGTGGATTTTTGTCCCTGCTTATGTTCTTTTTCTAAAGCAGAAATCCGGCTTAACAGTTTTTGCCTCTTGAGTTCTTTTTGCTTCATATATGTGCCTAGACTAATAAAATTCCCCCGCATGGTGGCCTTCAACCCTTCCCACAATGTCACTGGAGAGATCTCAGGAGTGCTATTAAGCTTTAAATATTCTTCTAGCTGGCCTTGCAATTTAGGAAAATATAATTTGTTTTATTAGACTGTCATTCAGCTTCCAATAGTGAACACCAGGTTCCCATTGGGGCATATCCACCTCCCACCACACCGGGGCGTGGTCGAACCATGTAATATTTTCTATATCAGCTTTCCTCGTGTGGTCGCTCAAAGATTTATCAATTAGAAAGTAATCAATATGGGAATACGTATCATGAGGCCTAGAATAAAAGGAGAAATTGTGGCTATGCGGATACAAAAGTCTCCATATGTCAAGTAAATGCCAGTCTGTCATTAACCGTGTAAGGGAACGCCTGTCGCTCTGTGTGGAACCCCCTTTCCCTGAAGAAGTGTCCTTACCGACCTGAAGTGCCAAGTTAAAATCCCCCCAATTACTAAAAAACCACCATCCAAATGAAGCAATTTTTGATTGAGCTCATCCAACAACACTCCCTGATTTTGATTGGGGCAATACACATTTACCAGTGTAAATTTACAGTTATAAATCTCCACCACTAATATGAGATATCTGCCTTTTGGGCCTTCCATCTTATCAAGTATTTTCTCCCCTAAATCATTTGCAAACAGTATCCCGACCCCGCTGTATTTGCAGTCCGAGTACTGGCTGCAAAATACCTGTGAGAAAAGGAATGCGGCTTACGTAAATGCTTGTGGTGGCGCCTTAAATGCGTTTCTTGTAAGAAAACCACGGAAGCATGAAGCTGGGACAAGTCATTACACAACTGCTTACACTTCATGGGCGAGTTTAAACCTTTCACATTTAAGGATAAAAATCTAAGTGGAGCCATGGGTCCTCAGCTCCCACCCACTTCCAGCACACCAATACACACCATGTACCTACTAACACATTCAAACACATCCATACAAGATTCATGTGCCCCCCTTCCCACCCACCCCCTCCCAACCCTCCCACATGTGGCAGACCTCTGAAAGAGGGAGTGACATCCAGGTCCCATATCCTCCCCCACGAACATATATTGAAAAAACATTCTAGTTCATAAAAAGTAATATAGAAAACATAGCAACTAAGCAAAGTAAATTCCTAAACGGTAGCGGTGCTCCAAATAAACTGCTGGATAGGCTGATGAAAGAATCCCATAGGCAGTCAGGTATCTCATGCATACTGTAAATCTTCATGTAGGAGATTGTTCCTTCCGATTATCGGTGGTAGCTGGTTGCCATAGCTCACTCGAGCCAGACATTCTTTTCAAGCGACGGCCACCTTTTCCAGCCCTCTGCCATTTTGCTGGTTCCACTGCTGGTATCGCTGACGCTGCAGAAGAGGTCTTGCAGGAAATCTCCATTCCTGCTGCCTGCAAAATGGTGACTGCGTCTTCTACCGTTTTGACCCTGGAGGTCACTCCTTTAACAGTGAATGCCACCCCACAGGGGTAGAGCCACCGATATTTATAACTATCTTTCTGGAGGAATGCAGTAACTGGCTGAAACTCCCTGCGCCGTTTCAAGGTAGCCGGGGAGAGGTCATTGTAGACAGATAATACATGCCCTTCCCATTCAAAAGCTTCTAATCGCCGCGCAGCTTTCATGATAGCTTCTTTAATAAGAAAGCTATGAAGACACATGACAATGTCTCTTGGGGCATTTCTTGGAGCCGGTCCCAATGCCCTATGTGCCCTCTCCACCACAATGGTTGCAGGAATCTCCTCAGTCTCGCCGGCATCCATCGTTGCTGCGGCCTGAAGTATCGCAGTACATATGAGTTGGACTACATCAGCTGTATTAGCATACACTGGCTCCTCCGGTAATCCTCGAATTTGTAAATTATTGCATCTTGTGTGATTCTCTATATCTTCCAATTTCAGCGACACGTCTTCCTGCAGCTGTTTCCAATTGTCTCTCCGATGTTAAAGATTTAATGCGGGCATCGTGTTCTTCTATCTGTGCTTCGCTATCATCCACGCGGTGCCCCAAGTCTTTTATTTCGGTGCGTAGGGTAGAAATGGCGTCCTGAAATTCGTCCAACAAAGTTTTAATATCATTTTTCAGATCTTGAAAACAAACTTGAAGATCTCGTTTTTGAATCAGCTCGGCACCCACTGTTGTTTCCTGGGGCTCAGAACGCTATGTCCCGCAGCCTCTGGGCCCTCTCCAGGCCCCATGGCATCTCTGAGGGCCGGAATCAAAGGAAAATTGCTGGAGATCCACCACTTTTTTCTTCGACACCATTACTACGCTGTTTAAGGCTTCTGAGTTAGGAAAAGTGGAGGATGAGCACCGTTGGAACTGGAGGGATTAGCGATTAAAGCTTAGAGGAGAGTAGGAGAGAAATTCTAAGTGGCCATCTTTGATCGATGACGTCACTTCCCCCACATTTATATTTTAAATCATATACGC
Organism: Rhinatrema bivittatum; assembly: GCF_901001135.1. Classification (NCBI taxonomy): domain Eukaryota; kingdom Metazoa; phylum Chordata; class Amphibia; order Gymnophiona; family Rhinatrematidae; genus Rhinatrema; species Rhinatrema bivittatum. The sequence goes on along the minus strand of NC_042620.1, from coordinate 305,363,194 downwards.
GTGCTTCTGTGGATGACTTGATTACAGCGATTATGGGCGCACATGTGCTTGCTTAAATGTTAGTCATTTTACATGCTTAATAATTGTGTGCATAATAACCCTGAATTGTACACAGACATGTATTTTATAAAGAAGGTACACGTTGTGAAAATTCTCTCTTGTGCATGTTCTTGTAATCACCAGTTTGCCAACACCTCCCGCCACTTAACCTCCCGCCACTTAACCCAGACCTCTTACCCAGAAACTTCAGACAAAAGACGAGTGTAATTTCACTTCTGTGAATTAGCAGGTATAAACGTGTACAGATAAGTTTGGTAAAGGATGTACGTATACCATATACAAATTATTAATGTGCACAGACTTCCAAACTCCACCCCGAAATGCCCCTAAGCTGCTCCTTTTTTCCTTTTCATTTGTGACACTGTTATAACGTGTGTTCTTGCAAAGCACTATTACATGCTCCTTATACACATAGGAGGTAATTTTCAAAGGAGCTACGTGTGTAAACGTAACATACACTTAGAAATTTTAAAAAGCTATTTAAGCGCATAAAGTGCACTTACAAGTGAATATCCTATGGACAATTCAATGGCATATATTCTAGCAATTTTCAAAAGCCCACTTACACAGGTAAAGTGCATTTACATAGGTTAAACCCAGTTTTAAACATGTAATGTTTTTTAAATTTAGTCCCATAACTTCCAATTTTAAATGAGTAAAAATTTTCAAAATTTACCACATATTTGTAACAAATTACTAGATTTTATCTTTGATATAGAAACCAGTTTGATCTTATTACTGTAAGACATATTTGATATATTGAGTACCTAAACAACTATGTACAAATATACATTTTAAAACATTTTTTTTACAGCCTATACAAGTTTGAAGAATTGTAGACATTCATATTAATAATTCAAAAAAAGCTGAATTTTGGACTTCTTGTTGTTGCACTAATATTGGGACTAACATTTTCTGCAGTCATGTGCATTTTTATTTAATACCAGCTAAGAAGTAAATCATTATGTTTGCAATAAGAGTAAAATAATTATTCAGGTAAAATTAATTTGGTCCTGTAAAGTGTCAACTGGGTAATTAGTTCAAAGTAAATTAATTACCTTGCAAATAATTTTCATCGTACTGCTTATGTCTTATTTCAGAAAATAGATTATCTCTGCAGTGTGAAGTTATACTATGGGGTGATCAAGTGATGTGAAGGAAATATTGCTTGAAAATAAATTGCATAATTCCATGGTGAGATTTAAAAAAAAAAAAAAAAAAGTGAATCTTCAGTTTTGTATGTAACACAGTGCAGTTAGTGCATGGTAAGTCACTTGCCTGTTTGAATCTGTGCAATGTTCAAGCACTACTTGAAGTATCATAGAAACCTAGTAACTGACTTTAGGTTACTACCAAATTCCATTTAGTTTGTCTAGATAAGATTTCGCCACTCTGGGTCGATGAGCACATAAATTTCCATATGCCACCTCACACCAGCTCTCCCCCTTCCCCCAACTTCCTCATAGCGAGCCATACTTTGCTAAAGCAATTCCCAGTTTTGTAGAGCTCCAAAAGCCTTAGTGTAGCATACATCTTACTCACCATGTATAAGCAAGTACAATATTTTTCATAGGATCTTGCTTGAACAAGAGTCTTCCACAGAAATCTGTTTAAAACACTAATAATAATTTTCCGTTTACAATGGAGGATATCTTCATCAGGCCATATAGAGGTCAATATTCAATAAGCTGGCAAGCTGCAAATATATCCAGGCAAAGTTATGCCTGCGTCTTTTACAAGATACTCAGTGGGAATTACGCGCATTCATCTCCCAGAGAACATCTGTGGATAAAGTTTTTTGCACCTAACTATACCCAGATAAATTTGACTGTGATTTCTCCATTCAGATACATGCATAACTTTAGCTTGGGAGTTTTGAATTTTTGTTTTCATTGGTGAAAGTTTAGCCCCGCCTCTGGAATGCCTCCATGAATATCCATTTTTGAGTGCATAAATATATACAGTCGATGTGAGGAAATATTGAAAGCTTGGTTTTTGTGCGTATAATTTTAAAAGTTATCTGCACAAAAGCTTTAAACAGTGACCTCCTAGAGTTCATGACTCAATTAATAGTCTCACAGAGGCACTGTAGTAAAGCAGGAACAGATGTTTCCCTAAGAGAGAAGAAAAGGGTGAGAAAGTTATACCGTTTCTTGTAGATGGAGGAAGAGATGAAGGCAGATGTATTTGAACCACTTTAATTTTCTGTGTTAAGATACATAAGCGTGCCTAAAATCTAATCTAAATTCCACAGGACAAAACCTTCAGGAAAAATATAAATGCTCATGGATCTAACATTTCATTCTATCCAAGGAAGGATCAGAATGCATAATGATGTGGGCTGCATAGATCCCTAGCAATAAATAAAAGTAGAATGAGATAGAAATGAATCATTGTAGCTAAAGTGGCAGTGCTGCACATTACACTGGCTTCTGTTCCTCGGGCCATCTGGGGTCTGGGATGTGGACCCAGCATTCACAGCCCCTGGAGGAGTGCTTGATGGCCACACTTGGTGGTCAGACTCTGAGTACGAGGTTCTGGATGGTGCCATGGTCCATGGCCCTTTGTCAAGGATTGTCATGGCAACGACTGGGTTAGATGAGAGGAGGAATATACAATGGGGAAATGCCCCAGGTAGGTACAGACCAGTTAGCCAGACTTCAGTGCCAGGAAAAATAGTGGACTAAATATCAAAATTACATAACGTATAGAAAGACATAGTTTAATGGAACAAAGTCAGCATGGCTTTACCCAAGGCAAGTCTTGCCTCACAAATCTGCTTCACTTTTTTGAAGGAGTTAATAAACATATGGATAAAGGTGAACCGGCAGATGTAGTGTACTTGGATTTTCTGAAGGCATTTGACAGTTCCTCATGAGAGGCTTCTGAAAAATAAAAAGTCAAGGGCTAGGTGGCGATGTCCTTTTGTGGATTACAAACTGGCTAAAAGACAGGAAACAGAGTAGGATTAAATGGACAATTTTCTCAGTGGAAGGGAGTGGGCAGTGGAGTGCCTCAGGGATCTGTATTGGGACGCTTACTTTTCAATATATTTATAAATGATCTGGAAAGAAATACGACGAGTGAGGTAATCAAATTTGCAGATGATACAAAATTGTTCAGAGTAGTTAAATCACAAGCAGATTGTGATAAATTGCAGGAAGACCTTGTGAGACTGGAAAATTGGCCATCCAAATGGCAGATGAAATTTAATGTGGATAAGTGCAAGGTGATGCATATAGGGAAAAATAACCTATGCTATAGAAAAACCCATGATATAGAAAAATAACCTATGCTATAGAAAAATACAATGTTAGGTTCCATATTAGGAGCTACCACCCAGGAAAGAGATCTAGGCATCATAGTGGATAACACATTGAAATCGTCGGTTCAGTGTGCTGCGGCAGTCAAAAAAGCAAACAGAATGTTGGGAATTAGAAAGGGAATGGTTAATAAAATGGAAAATGTCATAATGCCTCTGAATCGCTACATGGTGAGACCGCACCTTGAATACTGTGTACAGTTCTGGTCACCGCATCTCTAAAAGATAACTGCGATGGAGAAGGTACAGAGAAGGGCAACCAAAATGATAAAGGGAATGGAACAGCTCCCCTATGAAGAAAGACTAAAGAGGTTAGGGCTTTTCAGCTTGGAGAAGAGATGGCTGAGGGGGGATATGATAGGGGACTTTAAAATCATGAGAGATCTAGAACGGGTTAATGTGAATCAGTTATTTACTCTTTTGGATAATTGAATGACTAGGGGGCACTCCTTGAAGTTAGCATGGGGCACATTTAAAACTAATCAGAGAAAGTTCTTTTTCACTGAACGCACAATTAAACTCTGGAATTTGTTGCCAGAGGATGTGGTTAGTGCAGTTAGTGTAGCTGTGTTTAAAAAAGTGTTGGATAAGTTCTTGGAGGAGAAGTCCATTACCTGCTATTAATTAAGTTGACTTAGACTGCTATTACTAGCAACGGTAACATGGAATTGACATAATTTTTGGGTACTTGCCAGGTTCTTATGGCCTGGATTGGCCACTGTTGGAATCAGGACGCTGGGCTTGATGGACCAGTGGTCTGACCCAGTATGGCATGTTCTTATGTTTTTATGTTCATCATCCATTAGAAGCAGGTTCTGATTGAGCTGGGAACCCAAGGAATTAGAGATAAACTGATGAGCCAAAATACCTCCAATACTTGCTGCTAGGCAGGGAGGGCAAGACAGAGAAATATATAAAAAGATTGGAGTATTGATCACGTCCAACCAAAGTAAGAACCAAAGAGTAGAGAAATGAATGCACAGAGATCATATCCTGACAATTCATAAATGTATTTGAAGAATGCAAACTCTGGTGGTTCATGACTGATTATGTTGGGCGTGGTAATAAAATAAATTGAAGCAGCTGGTTAAATCAATAAACTGGCACAATTAATTCAGAACAGTAGTTTAATAGCAGCCAGAGTCTGATCTGACAGAGCTGTAATCAGCTTCTGAGCAGTATTCCTCAAGAACAATATTCTAAACTCACTCTTATGGGTTTTAAAGAAGAGCAAACTGAATCATGGACATCTGCGGTTGAAAAGAATGTCACCCTGTATAGAGGAGCTTCATGTAATTAACAATTGTAGTTGGATAAATGTGTGTTCCTGTGAATGTAAAATATGTAGCAGCATTCTATAAGAAAAAAGTTTGATCTCATGTGATAATGTTGCAGGTTAATTGTAAAAGTTTCCTTACTCTCAAGTGAGTAGTGATAAGAAAATCCCTCAAGTAATGGGAGAGTATTAGGTATTTTGTTTATGCTATATATTCTGTGGAATATGAAGGTGTGCAAAAAGTCTACACATCAATACATCTCCATGGCCCAGAGCCAAATAGCAGTATGAGCTTGCTTGATACCTTTTTGAGCATGAGAAAAAATGCTATGGGCTGAATAGAACAACTGTCATAACTTTTATTTACATGTTGTGTGATAGTCATCCTGAGGAAATATGTGAAGTGCAAAATGGAGGGGGCTGTTTTCTCTCTATAAAATCCATTCCAGGAATTCAACTGGCTACAGGTACTTCTTAAACCTAGAAACGTAGAATCATGATGGCAGAGAAATACCATACAACACATCTAGTCTGCCCATCCACATCTCCTCTCAGCTTTGTAGTCCCTTTCTCTCCCTCACATATCTTCTGTGATTGTCTCATGCTTTTCTAATTAATAAAAGGGCTCATATAAATACATCAAGCTTGAGTCAATTTGAGGGGGATGGGCATACCTGGGAACTCTTTGGATGTGGCCTGGAAACACCAGAATTCTGGAGGAATTGCTAGGTCTCTACTAACATCCAGAAATTCTGGGGACTCCTTCCTGTAGAAGCAGGTCCCAGAAGACATTGCAGGAGCTGCATGGGTAGGAAAGATAAGCATTGGACCCTGATGTATAGCCACTTAGCACTGCAGGGTCTGGCCAAAGAAGGGGCCCTGTAGCAGGGCTGCCATGGACTCCATCCTGCAACAGCCTGAGAAGAGGAGGACTAGCAGCAGGGCCGCAATGGCTTACAAAGAGGAGGCCTAATCTGGCAAACAACTATGAGAGAATATGTCAGATCCTCCAACACTGAAAGTATACACCACTCATTAGTTAATCATCAAATGCCATTATTACCAACTCCTCTAAACACAATTTTTTGTGTATATATATATATATATATATATATATTCTATTTAATGTTTTTTTTGTATATGTATATTCAATTTTGTGATACAAACAGACAACAATTTATCTTACAAAATGTAAACAATTTTATTATATTGCACTAATCCCAACATACCTAAAGAGATCTTTATAACATGTATCAATTTAACACACATAAACATGTAACAAACATAAAACAAATACTGTGTTTATATAATTGTATTTTTATATATTTACCCGGACATGCCTACAACCAACACCCCACTAATAACAAATATGTCCACATTCACACATCATACACACCCTCTAAAAACACTCTACCCATAAAATACTTAAATTCTCTCTCTCTCTCTCTGTGTATATAATCTCTTCATTTCTTTATTATCATAAATCTATCCCATCAGATCATTATATCCACTCCTTTGTTCAAAGATGTTATCCCGCTCCTTCATTCAAAGATGTTGATCCCGACATTTTGTAAGATAAATTGTTGTCTGTATCACAAAATTGAATATACATATACAAAAAAACCCCATAAAATAGAATATATATATACAAAAAATTGTGTTTAGAGAAGTTGGTAATAATGGAATTTGATGATTAACTAATGAATGATTCCCTGAGTGGTGTGTACTTACAAAGAGGAGGACCATAGGCAAGGGGGAGGAAAGACCTTGATTGTGTGAGTGAGAGCCTGTGTGTGTGTGTGTATGAGAGAAAGAAACAGCACATTAGTGTGAATGCCTATGTGTTAATGGAGTTAGCGAATGAGTTAGTGTGTGTGTGTGTGTGAGTGCGTGCGCGAGATGGAGACAGCATGTGAAAGCGAGAGCCTGTGTATTAGTGTATGACATGGAGAAAGTATGCGTGTTTGTGATGGAGACAGCGTATGAGAGTGAGAGCCTGTGGGTTTGTGAATGTGAGTCTGTGCATGTCTTTGAGTGAGGAAGAGGAGAAGAAAGGGAAAAAATAGAGACCCTGAAAAAGGATTTAGGAAAAGATTGTGAAGGGGTACATGGAAAAAAGAGGCTAGGACCAACCAATTAGAAAAATAAGATCAGACAAAATTAAAAAAAAAATATTTAAAAAGAAAAAAAAATATATATATATATTGAGTTTTTAGTGATTGGCATATGATGTCTTTGGGAATGTGCATAATATATTTGTATTTTGCTCTTTCTTCAGTATTCCACCAAATTATGGCACATTTTTAGGTGGATTCAATTTAATAAGGAATAAATAAATTTATTTTAAAATGTTTACATACTGTCTTGCACAGTACATTCTCGGTACATGCTGAAGTCTACTGCTGTGTTAAGAATGGTGATTTAAAAATGGGTAAGGAGTTTACCTACAACAGATTACAATCATGCTTGTGGCTCCGTATGAATAAACAATATATGCGGGCTTTACTATATCAACAGCACTAAGATTTTAACACCAAGTTGCTCTGTCAAGATTGACAAACTGTGATGACTGCTTACTGAATCTCACACAATTGAGGAAACGTATTAAGAATAGCCCCCGAGGCAGCTCCTGCGAGAGCGAAACTCGGCCAGAGTCTGGCTAGTTCCAATAAAGGCTTCTTTTACACCGATCATCTTTTGTCTCTTCGCTTACCAGCATATTGGATCGGCCTCCGCTTTGTTTTTTGCACAGTGTTTGGCTAGAGTGGGGGTGGCAGGATGGGTATATGTTTGTGGCTGGTGGGGGTGACTGTGTGTGAGTGTGTTTCTAAACGGATCCATCCCCCACTGCAATCTTCCACCTCTCCTCTCCACCCATTGTACTCCCTTATCCTTTTCACTCCCCCTTTCCTTACCCATTGCTCTTCCTCATTCCTTTCCCCTTCACTCTCATACGTCTGGGGCTCCTCTTTCAGCTGGCAGGACTTGAGCTCCCTACCAGACCATTGCTCCTAAACTCTTCTTCTTGGGACAGCAGGGCTTGGGCTCCTGGCTAGCCTGATGCTCTCATGGTACCTTTGGGGGTTTTTGTTTGTTTTTTTTTCCTTGCACCAGTGGGGCTTGGGCTGCCAGCTGGCTACTCCGATGATGTCATCTGGCCGTTGTTCGCATTAGCCAGATGACTTCAACGGAGCACCTTGAGATAGGCCTAGTTTTTTTTTTTCAGTTAAAACCAAAAAACTCAATTTCCCCATTGTGGATGTTTTATTTGGATTTGAAAAAGAAATTCAGCGTGGGGCCTCCAGCTGACTGTCACATGCTCAAGGACTGTGGTGGCCTGTACCCTTCTCCTGCAAAGGTTTCCTGTTACTGTAGAAACTTATGCAAAGGTCAGGGTTGCCACAGGTCCTTGCATGTATACAAGGCCTTGAGCAAACGATGGGCAGCTGGAGGCCCCTGTACTGAATTTCTGTTTTAAAGTTGTTGCTGCTACTGCCAGATCTTGGCCCCACCAAGAGCCATAACTTATATGGCTAATATAGGCTGGGCCTATAGGTGCCACTGCCAGAAGAGTGCCCTTCTCCTGCAGCCCAGAGAGGAAAAACAGGAAAATAGGGTTGAAATCTGGAGCAGAGTAGTTCTTTTCTTCTGCCCACTTGAAATCCCACCCCCCCTTCTCTGCAAGATAGAAGGGGAGGGGCTGGATTTAGAGTGGCTCTTTTCTCCTCTGCCAGATGCCTGCTAGAGGAATTTCTGGAGCAGGAAGCAGAGGGAGATTCTTTGCACAAGCTGTGTGCAGCTAGGGCTAGAGAAGAGACAAGCACTGTAGTTGGTCTGGGGGGAGGGGAGAGTGCTGATAAATGCATATTCCCTCTACCTTTCCCTTTATGTGAGTGGGGGTGGGTGGGGAGGGAGGGGGTTGAAGTTGGAGAGAGAAAGCTGATGCATGCATCTACTACCTCCATCACTTCACAACAAATCTCGGAGTAACTGCAGCTCGAAAGTTCCAGGGTACAGCATTTGCAGAGAGGTGATTGAATGGTGGGGGGGGGGGGGGGGGGGGGAATGGAGTTTGACTAATAACGTACACTGGAAATGTAACCAGGCCTGGTAGTGTCTTATAAAATGGAGTAAATGCTGATACCATTTATAAAAAGAAAAAAACCCAAATGTGTTAGCTGTGAAGAAGAAACATACAGCTGAGACATGTTGAACTGGAGAACAGAAATCTAGTGAGAGACTAATCAGTGAAAAGTGGGTGACTCAGTCAGCCAGGTGTCTGGGGAGAGGAACTTGTGCAAAGGGCTTTAGCTAGCAGAAATTACACACCCTTCAGTAAGGTGGTTGCCGGATGAGTCCTGGGTGTTATGGTATGGCAGGTTTGCTCTAAAGGTTCTGAGTGTGTTTCTGGCAGGGTAATGAATGGAGTCTGCTTTGCTATTAATGAGATCTAGAACCTAATTTGTTTAATATAATAAAACATCATATAATTAGAAGCAAAAAAGGCTTGAAACTATCAGACGCACACTCCCATTTCAATATTAAGCAGCAGGAGTTAGAGAGTGTTTGACTTAGCCAGGTAGAGATGACTAATCATTTGGGTAGAATTTAAGGGTCAGTTCTGATGGAGGTTTAGGATTACATCCATACGGACCTAAGGGCCATATTTTTGACAGGGTTATCTGTTTATATTTTCAATAAACCTTGCTTCTTCTAAAACATTTAACAGTCTCCCAGCTCATGATGTCAGTTTCTCACATAGGATCCCACTGTCACACAGGCATACCCATCATACAGGCTCCCTCTCTCACGCTTGCATATATACACCCCCTTACACAGGCTTCCTCTGTCTCTCTCTCACAAGCACACCCACCATCAAACAGGCTCCTCCCCTCTCTCTTGCAGATGCACACCCATTCATACAGGCTCCCTCTGTCTCATACACACACCCTCACACAGGTTCCCTATATCTCTTGTACACGCATACATCCTTATACAGGTTTTTCTCTCTTTCACACACAGCCCTCTCACATAGGCTTTTGCACACACACCTCTACATATCCTTACAAAGACTCCATCTCTCGTGCACATGCACACACACACATTGAAACATAACATAGAAATGACAGCAGAAACCATTGTTAACCGTTGTGATGGTGAAACCGAACGACGGTATATAAAACTCGATAAATAAAGAAAGAAAAAGACGAAACGGACCATTCAGTCTGCCCAGCAAGCTCCCACACTTATTTTCCCATACTTATCTGTTTCACCGACCACCAAGTTCAGGGACCTTGTTGGTATGTGATTTGTATTTCCTGCCACCCCTTGCCGTTAATGCATAGAGTAATATTGGAGTTGCATCAAAGGTAAATCATAAGGCTTAATGGTTAAGGGTAGTAATCGCCGCATTAAGCAAGTTACCCCAATGCTTATTTACCCAGACTGTACAGATCAATGCCTTGTTGGATGTTGTCTGAATGTAAATCCTCTTTTCCACATTTCTTCTTGCCGTTGAAGCAGAGAGGATTGTTGGAGGTGCATTAACCGTGTGAAGGCTTATTGAGTAAGGGTAGTAATCACCAGGTAGTAGCCATCACCATTCCAGCAATCCACCCCCTTGGCTCTTCTCTTCATTCCCATTCTCTAGCCTTTATGGATCCGCCCTGTTTATTCCACACACCCCTTCTCATGCGCTGTCATTGTGGGCCTCACCATATCAGCTTCAGTGTGACAGGGATGGACTCCGCTCGCAGCTCGTCAAGTCTCCTGCTGCTGGGCAATGAGCGGGATAGGCTTTGCTTGCAGTCCACTGGATGTTGCTGCTTCTTGGCTGCAAGCAACATGGGCTCTGCCCATGGACCACTGGATGTCGCTTCTCTTTGGCCACGAGGGATGGGCTCTGCTTGGGTCCTGGTGGGTGTTGCTGGCTGTGCTCTAAATTCTGCATCAAATATGGGAATTCTGCGCAGGATGGGAATTCTGTGCAAATTCTACACTCTGTAGTGGTGCAGAATTCCTCCAGGAGTAGGTAATGCATACTAATAAAGGATTGTTTCTCTAGGGCTTTCCATGACTACAATCCTTATTCTTTTAACATGCAGGGTTTATTTTTTTCATTAACTTTTAGCATGTTCACTAAAAAGTTACAATGCATTAAACTGTTGTAACAAGCTAGTAATTGCTTTATAATTGGATTGAAATGCCCTCAATATAGGATTCATCTTCATGTATCTTTTAAGTCGAGTAGGTTATTTTTTGTAATTGAGCCCATAACCTAGAAAGATTAAACCAGAATTTGAAAATGTGAAGAATCCTGACATTTCTCTTATTTGTGCCTCAACAGGAAGACATGAACTTGAATGAAGAACGTAAAACTCCTTTACGGCATAAGGACTTGGCTACAAAACGTGAGATGGTTGTCCAGTATATTTCTGCAACTGCAAAATCTGTAAGTAATAAGAGAAACTCTTCTAAGACAGACCAGAATAATAAGCTTAAATTGATCTGCTTCCTGCTTTTTTTTGAGCTGAAACCTTCAGATTGCTGCCTAAATTTAGCCTTCTGTGGGGTTTATAAAACCCTTTCTTCATAATGCACTTTAAAATGCCTTCAGCTGTGGATAAATTGTTCATTAGAATGGAGTCTACATCTCACAACTGCTCAGTAAGCTGGAACATGACACTTTTCATTACTACAGTCTAAACCAATAAGGCATCCAAATCTATTGCAGTGGGTTAATCCATAGGATTTGACTGCTTAATTTGTGTGTAGTTTATCATACAGACTCAGTGAGATTGTGATGCTTCCTTGTAAATCAAGATGAAAAACATTTTTAAATGCTTAGTGTATGCACAATGCCCTTAATTCCGTATTTACTGAAGGATGTCAGTGGGTAATAGGAAATAACAAAGATTATTGTACAAATAATGGCAAATGCTGAAACCCAGGATCTGGCAGATCCCTGAAGTGCTGCATTGCAGGGTGGTAGTATAAACTAACTAGGTGCAGGAAGGGTTCAGCAACATTGCAGCTCTCTGAAGAGTCTCCTTTTGGTATTGTACACAGTGCTTAACACCAAGAAAAGCTTTTCTCTTCAGACATGCAAATGTTATTTGAATGCTGCATGAAACATTATGTAAGTGTAGCCATTGCAGAGAAAATTACAAACGAGTGTTGCTCTGCAAGCCGGTACCATATTTGTTCTGTATTGTACTTTAAGGAAGCTGGAGCTGAATGTCAAACAATTTAAGCATAACGCATTGCAGCACTGCCAGGGCAGAGGAACAGCATGTTTTTTTAATTTGCTTTTGGTATCCAAGGGCAGAAATATGTTTCCAGTGATAAGTGAAATTTGCCATGAGCATTGAGCGGTCATCATTTTCAATAGAATTAGGTGATACATAAGGTTTTACTTTGAAATTCTGATGAACCTCTTGCCTTTTTACACTCAAGCTATTGTTCAAACTAAAATGCCTTGGGAGCATGCTGCCTGTCTTTTCAATATAATTTTTTTTTTTTCAAATGCCCAAAGGCAGAAGCACTAGTAACTCCACCTAATGAAATCTGAGTGCAAAATATAGATAACAGCGTATGAATAATTGTGTTATTTAATAAAAGAAAAAAAAATCCTGGTAAATAAAATTTAGTTTGTCTGCATTGCTTACCCCTGCTGTGCTGTCAGAAATGAAAATGATTGAGATGTTCCTCTTTTATTTTCCTTTTATCATCGTCTTGTTACTGGATCATCCACATTTTACTTGTCTCCCCACTTCCCAAAGGCCAACCACATAAAACTAGTTTTCTTAACTAATTTGTTCCTTTAATCATATTTACGATTGAGAAAAGTTGTGGCTGCCATGGTGGATCTGCAGAGATACTGAAAGGAAGTGACATCTGCAGTTTTTCTTTATTAAATAGATATTAATGCATGCAAGCAGGTCTTAACATAAAAATAAAAATTATTGCATTAAGGCATTACATCTTATTTAATAAATTTCTATATCACATAACCAACATAAACTATAAAAGCGGTTTATTTATTTATTTATTTGGAGTTTCTTATATACCGATAGCCGTTTGCATATCATATCGGTTTACATACAACTAATAACTTATGGGCATAGCCCTTACAAAGAACAGTAAAAAGAATGTGGAAAACAAATATACAAGAGATATATGTAATTAATTGCTCTATGCAACAATATACAAGGGATAAATTAATCGCTCTATGCAACAATATACAGAGGATATATTTGCGGTAAAACATACATAACATTTAAAACGATCACAAACTGAGAAAACCTGCTGCTACCTAGTCATAGTACCACAGATGGCCAATCAAACATACTGACCCTGCTCCCAAATACCCTCCTTGATAATAAAATACCAATATAGACACTAACTCCGTAATCCACCTTTGTTTATAATTTCTATCTTCCAGAGATTAGATGCACTTTAACTAATTTACAGAACTTCACATAATTAAGTTCTGTTCTCACGTGGCTAGGCAAATCATTCTGCAATTTGGTGCAACTAACACAAATACCCACCTTGTATAACAAAACAACTGAAACTTCTGTTACCACTAATTGGGCTGTTTGAGAAGACCTAAGGGTGTATGGCCTGGTCGATTCAATATCAACTTATCAAATAGATACTTTGGCCCATTGGTGTTTTGTTGCCTGAGAGGCAATGTCCATAGTTTAAACTTTGCTCTTTCAGCAATTGGCAACCAGTGTAAGCTCTGCAACAGCAGGGACACATGCTCATAATGTGATTTCCTACAGACTAATCTTACTGCACTGTTTTTTAACAACTGAAAGCTCCAAAGAAAACAAGCTAGTGACCCCACAAACAGAATATGAATTCTCAAGACCAAAGTAGACAGCACTGTTTTTTACAGCATACAGATCTAAATACAGCCTAAAGAACTGCACCAATTTTAACTGCAAATATGTTCTCTGCACCACCACACTCAGGAAGGATTTCATTGAAAAACTTGAATCTAACCAAACAACCAAATACTTTATTGTAGAAGAAACAGGGATAACTTCATCATGCATTGCAGGGCTAATGAAATAGGTTGGTGGAGTATCAAATGCTCTTCCAGTCCTCATTTATCACCAACTTATTAAATAGGCAAGACAAAATCATATGGTAAAACACACGATAATCAGTCCCACACCATTAAGTTATCAGTACTCACAGAAAATAAAAAAATGGTGTTCTTTTGAAATTTTAATACAGATTACAATAAGTAATTTTTTCAACACATAATAGTATTAAAAACCCACCCAAATATTGCATAACCCAATTAGGGCCTAGTTTCGACAAACAAAATTAGTCATCTTCCACCCAATTAAAAAAAAATACCCTATACCAAAACATGCCCAATTCATACAAAATAACCCCACATTCAATACAACATAAAATAGCAATACATAATTTCACAAAACAAAACTTTTTAAAGAGCTAAATGCAATCTTTTATATTTCACAATGCTAAAAAGCCTAAATATAATATCACTTGTGTTGATGCATCATTTAATACCTAAAAATAAACACATAATACTATATTAGAAACCCCTGTTACTCAGATCTTATCCAATACAATATTTAAATAATCACTTAAATAACCTCATAACTCCCATAGAGTTACAATATGGACTTACCCAAATATCTTCACTAACTCTTCTTACCACAATGATCACTAAACCACCTTATAAACAGATCATAATCTAAAAAAAAAAATATTTGCACAATTGACCACATAACCAATTGACCACATAACCAATTGACCACATAACCACATAACCAACAGGCTATATCTACTACACGGCTTCTCATTTTTTATATTACAATTAACCAACCCAATCTTCCCAATCTTCAATCCTGCCCACTACACATTTGTACTATATTTCCACAAAGATCATCACAACTAAATATCAAAGATGTTTCACTGCATATCAACTCACCCCACTAGCGTCTCTGAAACATCTTCACCAACAACCTCTGAAACCATAGTTCTATCGCAAAAATGCCAAAGCATGTGTATGATGAACTTTTACTGCATACGCAGCCTCCCAATCTAATTGCACATCTATTTAAATGTTCTCCCGAAATTCACAAATCTTTCTACAAAATAAAAAGGACTAATAACCCATCATATCACCATTTCAAAAGTTTTCACCAAAATCAATATAGACTTATCTACCGCCAAAACAGCAATCAATGCTCTATACCAAATTTTCCAAAAGCAGGCTAATGCATGCGTTCAACCATATTCTCCTGCAACTTCTTGCTTTAAATACATCGCCCAAAGACCCGCCTCAAAATTTAAATTATCCAATGAGAAATTAATGGCTAGTTCACTGATGACAATAATCCCCAATCTATGCCTCACTGCCTCATCCAAGCCAGAAACAGGAGCTAAGAACTAGATGTCATCGATATAAATATGATCAGTGACAGTTCAAAAAAGCAGGTCAGCCAATGACTTCATAAAAAAGTGAAATAAAGGGAAGAGGCATGAGCCCTGCAGCACACCTATCTTCAACATGATTGGTGCACAGTGAACTCCCTCCCCCCCCCCAAGCTGTTTCCTCCCTTCCAAAACTAATCAAAGCCAATCCCTTACCTTGCCCATCAGACCCAACAGTTGACATTTCTCTAGCAATAGATGATCTACCAAATCAAAGGTACTTGCCAAGTCAAGCAGGGTCAGAAACATAGAATGCCCAGCAACTAGAGCAGAAGTTCTCAACCGGTGTGTCGCCAAGCACCAGCAGGTGTGTCGCAGCTCCCGGTGTCCCACTGCCCCGCTTGTACTTCCCTTCTCCCCAGGGGTGGGGCCGAAGAATGGAGAGATGGTGTGCGCCACTGCGGGAGGCCAGGCCGCCAGTGGCTGAAGAATGAAGAGACCCTGCGCACTGCTGGAGGCCAGGCCGGTGGCGGCTGGAGAGACATTGCATGCCGCCGATAAACGGAGGCCAGGCTTATTGGGCCAAACAATGAGAAGAGGCTCCATGTGAGCTTATGTGTGTGTGGTAGAATGGGTGCCTGGGTGCATGAGTGGAAGCTTTGTGTGTGTTTGTGTGTGGTACAATGGGTGCATGAGTGGCAGCTTTGTGTGTGTGTGTGTGGGGTTGTAAGTGACAGAGTATGTGTGCGCTTGTACGTAAGTGACAGAACATGTGTGTGATTGAGAGAGAGAGAGACTGGTCAGAGGTGATGTGTTTCTGTGAGAGAGACAGACTGGTCAGGGAGGTGACTGGTGTCTGAGTGTGTGAGAAAGAGATACTAGTTAGGGAGGTTACTGGTCTGTGTGTGAGGAAGAGATACTAGTTAGGGAGGTTACTGGTCTGTGTGAGACAGACTGGTTGTGGGCCCTAAGGAAGAGGACTGTGAGGTCAGAGCTTCAGCAGCCACTGCTGCTTCTGGTGAGTGCAAGGGAAAGGAGTAGGAGAGTTGCTGGAGAGGGTAAGTAAAGGTGGCTTTTAAGTTGATTTTTCTTGATTGACTGCCATTTTAATTATTGGGTATTATGTGATGTCTGCTGTTTTGAAATATTTTATTGATACTTGGACAATTTTTAATAATTTTTATGAGTTTTTAATTGTTGGATGTAATTCTGTTCATCAGCTGTTTTGTAACATTTATTAGTATAGGTTTACAATTATTTCTGAGTTGGGATCTATAGCAGCTTGGCTTGCTCTGTTTTCCTAATAGGAGGTGTATTAGTGTTTAGGGCCTGGTTAAATATTTGTAGAGGTAAATTACAGTATTTTCATAAGGAGGGGTATTGTGCCTGCCAGTAAAGAAAGTTTGTTTTGCTTTTACTGAGATGTCATCAGAACCAGAATATCTTTTTTTTTGTGTGGTGAGTTCTATGGGTAATGCCCTAGTTCTGCTCTGCACTCATTTTTGGGGGTCGAAGGGGTTCCTGAGGATGCAGAATGTATATTTACATTTTGCCCCGTGACGGTCACATGTTCAGTGTGTCATACATGTGAGAACAGTCTGTCAGGTGTGTCCCGGCCGAAAAAAGGTTGAGAACCACTGATCGAGAGAACACAACATGTCATCAGAAATAGATAATAAAACTGACTCTGTATTGTGCCCTGGGTGAAAACCTGAGGAATTATCTGCCATCCACACAGAGTGCTCAAAAAAATTTGAAACCTGATTTGTGACCACATCCTTTATGATAAAAAAAAAAAATTAGAAATAGTCTATAACTCTCACAAAGATTTGGATCTAACTGGGCTTTCTTCAGAATTGGCTGCACTACTATGAGGCTGGCAAAAATCTTACAAGTAAAGCATTAACAATGCTTCTTAACCAATCCAACAGGCCGATACAGTAAGGTGCGGTAGAAAGAGGTGCGTTAGTGTCGGGCGCACCCGAGTTTGCCGCACGCACAGTCTGGATCACATACCGCTCGATACTGTATTTAAATGGCATGCAAATGCAAGCCGCGTCCAATGCGCGTCCATGAAGCGCAATCCATTTTACTGTATAGGCGCTATACAGCACCTATACAGTATCCTGGGTGCGCTGGTACCTGTCATTTCAAATGTCATTTCAAATGACATTTGAAATGACAGGTACCAGGAAGTGGATCCCAACTTTAAGCAAAAGAAAACCTAAAAACCTAAAATCCAATGCACCGGGAAAGCCACTCTTCAGATCACGACTAATCCCATCCCCCAGCCCACGCTCACCTGCCCTGGCCGCGTCCATGGGTGCCGGTCTCTGGGGCAGCCCCAGTCCTCTCTCCCATCCTCCTGGGGGCAGCCGGCAGCGAGAGCGGGAGCAGCCCGGGGCGGATCGCGAGGCGGCTTCCAGCAGCCCTCGCCGGTGATGGTGAATGGGCGCACGCCGTGACCTCTGACGTCTAGCCGGGCGCTCAGGTCACGACGTGCGTTCAAGCACCTTCACTGCCATGAGCCCACGCTGTGACCTCGGACGTCCAGCCGGGCGCTCAGGTCACGTGTGCGTTCAAGCACCCTCGCCAGCGGGGGCTGCTGGAAGCCGCCTAGAGATCCGCCCCGGGCTGCTCTTGTTCTCGCCACCGGCTGCCCCCGGGAGGATGGGAGAGAGGACTGGGGCTGCCCCGGAGACCGGCACCCATGGACGCGGCCAGGGCAGGTGAGCGGGGGCTGGGGGATGGGATTATTTGCGATCTGAAGAGTGGCTTTCCCGGCGCGTTGGATTTTAGGTTGGGCAGGCAAGAGTTTAGGTTATGCTTGGAAACAACAGGTCCTTCCTTCCTGCTCCGGAGCTGTCAGCGCACCCGCCCGGGAGACCGGCACCATGGACGCGACCAGGGCAGGTGAGCAGGGGCTGGGGGAAAGTTTGCCCGATCCTGGCTCTTGTCCCGGGGGGCTGAGGGGGTTATTTGCCCATGAAATTTCGTCTCTCTGACATGATGCTCCACACTAATGCAGGGGTAAGGGTAGGCGGTAAGTTAGCAGGTTAAACACGCGGCAAAACTGCAGGTTAAAAAAGCGATAATCGGGGTGCACGTTACTGTAAGGGAGGGAATAGCTAATCCGATCGTTTATATCTCATATACATGCCGCGGGCGGAAAGGGTTTCCCGTTGATTTAAAGAAGCGGTAAGGATGGGTTAAAAGGGATAGTGAATCGCGAGTTGGACTAACGCGGCCAAATTGTGAGTAGAAAGCGGCTTAGAAGCAGGGTAACCGCGGCCGCACTTTACTGAATCAGCCTGCAAATGAACATTTAGCTAACATTGGAGGACAAGGAGCTAATGGGCTGCCATATAACTTAATTCCATGAACTAACACCTTAAGACCCACTCCATTCGTACAATGAAATTCTTCCATGCAGTGATCATACACTTTTCCACAGGATTTATACCTCATAAAGGTACCACATCAGTTGGATTCAGTAACCTTTCACACAAAGTAGAATTCTTATTCTCAAAATAATGAACAAACTAACCACAATTTAACATATTGACCAATCCCTAATCTCCTTTTGCCCAGAAACTTTGTAAAATACCTTATTAATTCCTTATTAACATATTCTGCTGATTTAATATTTATTTATTTTATTTATTTATTTACTTTTATATACCGGTGTTCGATTTTACATATCACATCGGTTTACATTTAAACAAAATTTGCAGGAACTTATGCGTTACCTTTGTCAAATACATTAAACATTTAAATATGGGGATTGTTAACAAGGGATATAAAAGAACATGGGGAATGGCTAACACTAATAGCATTGGAGAAAGCTTACTTTCTTCTCAACTATCATCTTCCTATAGCTATTGGTCTTCATCCTTCACTCCCTAAACACCAGAAGGGAGCTGGTTTGCTTCCATCTATGCTTTAAACAAGGTACCTCCCTCCTCGATTTCCTTAAATTATCACTAAATCAAGGGAGTGGTTGTTTGTGCTGTGGAATCCATTTCAGAAGAGCACTATTATCCAAAACAGGTACTACTTTACCATTCCATAGTTTTACACCAGCCCTCCAGTTCACTGTAGCAGGGACCAGTTCCTTCAACTGCATCCCAAACTCTTCTCCATCAACCTTACTCTTCCCCAATAGCCTTTACTTTCCCCTCTCCCACTCGTCCTTTTTAATTTCCTCTCAAAACAGAATGTAACTGCAACATTGTCTAACCAAGGAATCCTCACCAAACTCCTGACAGGAAATTTAAACAGCAAAACTGATCTGAAACATTAACCACATCCAATGTATGCCACATGTATCCCTCCCACCAACCCATCTAAGCTCACAACATTGAAGCAATGATCTAAAACCTTGAACCTGTGCACAGATTTATTTTCAAAATGGAGATTACAATCCCCAACCAATGACAGTTGTGAAAATTGCATACTTAAATCCATAATCAGATCATATAGCTCTTCAAAGTATTGAACATTCAAGTTAACATACAACACCAAAATGCTTCCAGTCACCAATATCCAATTTTAACAACAAACTCTTACACCCCCTTAAACCCCTAAAAGAAAGGCAGGGAATAGGAAAACTTGCCTTCCCTATCTTGATAGAAAAAAAAATAGTATCCTACAGGGCACATTTGGGAAATAAGAACAGTAACATCAGATAGCCATGTTTCAGTTAGGAACAGCAAATCCACTATCTGCTCCTGAATCAAATCATGTATAAGCACTGCATTTTCCCCAACAGATGTAACATTAAACAAACAACAATTAAACTTCCTAAAAAATCTTTTAAACCTACCACTAAAATCCTATGCATCACTCTATTCACCTCCAAATCATTGTTCAAATTACAATGATGCAACCCATTCCCACTTTGAATTGTGGTCACTTGGGTCTACTGTCTGCCAATAATCACAGTAATTTTTCCCTCCTCATAGTCCACTATAACAAAACATCTTTACACTAAATGCACTCAACATGCACAAAGGTGTTCCTTTTGTTGCTCTCCTTTTTGCATGCGATGAATGAGTGTGCTCCACTCTGGCGCATGGGAGCCTCTGACATCCTTCTGGACTATAAGACTCTGTACTTGATTACATCAGCATGGGGGTGGGAACAGCAGCCAAGCACAGCCAGGGAAGGAAAAGTCAGGTACAAACAGTACAGATGGACAGTCCAGGGCTGGTAGAAGCTGAGTTCAGCAGCAGCAGTGTCTTGTTCAAGACTGTAAAGTAGCTATTAAGTTCAGAGTGCAACAGTGACATGCATTTTTACTGCCCTGCATCTAGATACTGGATGGATTGTTTAGTCTTTGTCTGCCGTTATTGTTATGTTACTGTGTTATGTTATTTCTTCATTAAAGATGTACCTGGCTACAAAGAACAATAAGGTCATATTGCACAGACCTACTTGAACCCTTTTACAACGGAGAACTGTGATGAGGAAGCACAGTATTCTGGACTACAAGAGATGATGATAAACTTGCTTTTTCAGTAGAAGGCAAAGAATTCTTTAAGATAATGAATAAGGAATTTTTCAGAGATGTGTCAAGCAGCTGAGTGGTGCCACTCCATTCCGTGGGCGTATTCCTCTGTTCCTCTCACTGCAGCACATTACAAGTAATCTGTATAATTTTAAATGCCTCTGTAAAAAGCCATAGCTGCAGTGGCCTACTTGACAATATTAGACAATGGATGTATGCCTCATGTAGGCTTTATCCTTGGAAGGGCTAAATTTTCTCCACAAATCAGATTTCTGTGGAATATCCGGTAGTTCTGGTTCTATACATTTTGCCTAAAATTCACAAGAGATTAGACAAGCCTCCAGGCAGGTCAATTATGTCGTCGAAGGGGTCCCTCTTTGAGCCATTATCAATCTTTGTAGACCACCTGCTGCAGCCATTTGTGTAAGAGCAACCTTCGTACATAAGGGATTTTGGGCACATCATTACTATATTAGAGGGTTTTTAGGTTCCGTCATCCAATATATTGATGGCCACTTTGGATATTACTTTGTTATATACGAACATCCTCCAAAGGGAGGTGATATAGTAAGGGAATATATGATGCTCAGGGGGGATAGAAGTAGGATTTCAACGGAATTTGTGGTGGAGTTGACAACATGGGCCATGATGCAAAATTATTTCTGTGTTGGACAACGGTTTTTCAAACAGATAAAGGGGGTGGCAATGGGGGTATCGATGGCGCCGGACATAGCGAACTTGTATATGGGTTCCTTTGAAAAAAGGATTGTAGCTGAGTCGCCTTACAAAAAAAGATCAAGCTGTGGAAGCGCTTTATAGATGACATCTTGGTGATCTGGGAGGGCTCAAGGGAAGATTTTGACTGTTTTCTCACATGGTTGAACTTGCAAAATTCAAATTTGGGTTTTACAACAGAGATTGATGATCAGGTGTTGCATTTTTTTTAGACATTCAAATTAGTATAGAGAACAACAAGTTTCAATTTACGATCTTTAGGAAAAACACAGATCGCAACACCATTTTGCATTTCAGGAGTTATCATCCAGTCTCGTTGAAAAAGAATATTCCCACAGGGCAGTTTCTTCGCCTTAGGAAATTATGTTATTCAAATGCTGAATATATGTCAAAAGCTGGGGAAATGTTCCAAAGATTCAAGGATAAGGGGGTACCTGAATAAAGTATTAAAGAAAGCATTAAAAAAAGGTAGATAGGCGAACAGAGATTTGCTATTGATGCCCCAAAAGAGGGATAAAGGGTCAAATACAGTGTGTGCGCTACCGTTTTCCCCTGATGCCTGGAGGGTAAGGAAGCGCATTGTGAGGCATTGCGATATTTTGAAACTTCACCAGGTATTTAATGAAAAACCATTGTTTGCCTTCTCTAGGACCACAAATTTAAGAGACAGGCTTGTACATGTGGCAATACATGTGGAAGGGACATGTGGCCGATGCAAGGTTTGTCCACAATCAGTTCAAAGCGAGGAAATATTGGAAAATGGCTGTTTTTTCACGTTGCTTACAAAAACCACTTGTGAATCTGAGAGAGTGGTATACCTCATTTGGTGCCCCTGTGGTCTAAAGTATATCGGTAAGACAGAAAATTGAAAGTCCGAATACAGGAGCACATGAGTTGCATCAGGTGCAACCGTGTAGAAGCACCCCTTGTTCAGCATTGGATGGAGATGGGTCATAGAGCAGAGGATTTGAAATTTGTGGCTGTGGAGCAATTGCCCCTTATAATTAGAGGAGGTGATGTGAATAAGTCATTAATGAGGAAAGAACAAAGATATATATTTGAATGGAACACTGTAATTCCCAGAGGCCTCAACAAAGAAATAGAATGGGGGGTGTTCAATTAGGTTCTTTTCATGCAATAGACCTGGGAGGTGGTTGCATGGGGTACAGTTTTTTAAATTGGTAGGGCAATTAGAATGAGGGATGCAATGGGATCAGTGTCTGTAGGGGGTATGAAAAGCATTAGTTGATAGTGACATTAAAAAATCCTGTGGTCAGGGCATGGCTTGGTAATTTGAGTGGGTGTGTAGTGGGGGTAGTGTTTTAGGGGGTATAGAAAAGTATCAGTTGAATAGTAAACATCCAGAAACTTTGGGGGTCTTTGGCAAATTGTAGAGAAAGGAGCAACTTTTGAGGTCCACTTTATTAATATGTCAGAAGTGACAGGCAGTTGGATAGTCTTTAACAAGGTTGGGTTGATCGCGGTATAGGCAACGTCTGAGCGGAAATGATTTGTAAACTTGTTCAAGTTTTCATTTAACAAAAGTGGTGGTTATTTTTTAAATGGTTGGAATAGACGTGAGAGGCAAGAATTACACACGATCGAACATTGGTTTTTAAAAAAATTGCTGTGGGTGTTTGGTGCATCGTAGAAAAAGGAGTCACCATTCAGGTCCACTTGATCAATATGTCAGAAGTGAAAGTTGGATAGTCTTCAACCAGGTCGGGATGATTCCGTGACAGGCAATGACATAGCGTGAACGATGTATACACTTTTTTGAGTTTCATCTAATAAAGGGGTCATTATCTTTAAAATTGTTGAAATAGATGTGAGAGGTATAAATTACATACGGTTGAACATATTTTATTTAAAAAATCGCTGCGCATCGGGTGATGTCACAACATGGGGGGTGGTTTGTGGGGTTTTTAAACCCGGGACATTTGCGGTAAAGCTCACAGCTGCAAAAAGAAGTCACTCATGGTGATTGGGGTAAGTTTTTGTCATGTGTGTGGGGTGGTTGTTGAGGTTTATATTAATAGAACCATTTGAATGCACAGGTACATTGTTATATCGATAATATGATACACTGTGAGCAGTGACCCATGGTCACGAAGCCTTTGAATGAACATTTGTTTTAATATTAGCAGTTGGAAGACACATACAAAAAAGCCGTCAGCACCAACAAGCTGGTGTGAATCTGAAAGTTGGTGGGAAGTACAGCTTTGGAAGCCCGGTCCAGGAAGAAGTTTTAGTCCCCTGATGCAGGCGGTGGGATGGCATCGGGCATGTTATAACGTATATCATTTGAAAAACTGTCGTGATCACTAGTGCGGCGTCCATGAACTTTGGCTATGTTATAAAGTATACTATTTGAAGAACTCTTGCGATGTGAGCATTAGTGCGGTATCCATGAACTTTATAACGTTTAGGAAAAGACTTAAGACATGGCTTTTCAGGCAAGCCTTCCCGAACTCCACCTAACAAGATCCATCAATGACTCCTATGCTAAGTAGCTGTATATAGTGGACTCCATATTTATTTTGTTCTCTTGTATATACAGAGGACTCCTTATTTACATTGTACACTTGTATATAATTATCCTCCTCTATCTCTTTTATTTCTTATAATCCCAGTTCATGAACCCTTGTTAATTGTAACTGCTTCTCTTCTCCACGTTTATTTATGTTTTTGGTTATATTTTTGCACCCCTGTTTTCTGTAAACCGACATGATGAGAACGAGTTCTTGAATGTCGGTATAAAAAAACCTTAACTAAAATAAATAAAATAAGCAGAGCTATTGTTTTTCAATTTTCAAAGAATATATGCTGTCAAGATCGATGAGATTGGATGGGATTTGATCCGGGCATTGCGCAATAGATCATGTGACAAGTTGCATTGAGTTTAATTTGAAAGTGAGGCTTGATTCTGGTGTTACAAAAAATGTTTGGGACGAAATAAGCACAAACTATACAAGTGAAGTTAACGGCATATCACAGTGAAAGAAGATATGTAACCAATTTGGATAAGGCTTAAGCACTTCAATGTCCACAGAGATAAAAATGCTTTCCAGTGGAGGAGGTGTTTGAGAAACATTTCCAGTTGAAGAACAATTGTGAGATTCATTGGTTTTTCAGGAGTAGTCATTTGAAAAGCATTTTTCATTGAAGAAAAGGCTGTCTTTTATAGATTACAATTTGTATAAGTGTTCATTGTATGGGGTAGTGTGTGATTGGGATAGAGGTGTGAATGGTATGTGTGGTGATTGAATGAGTATTGATATAATACTTTTTGATATGTATTTAAAGGATTTATATAAATGAAAAAATATTTTTTGAATATATGTAAAAATTTTGTTTGAATAAATAAATGATAGATTCTATTAGTAATATTGAGTTTTTAATAATACAGTAAATTAGTGAGCAATATTAGAATACGTATGGCCTGTAGTTGATATAGCAGTTTATGTTTCAACAGCTAATCTGGCCAACCCTGCAGAATGATCTTCATTTTACCTGTCTTTATTTCTGTGGCGCAGACTGTGCTGGTCACTGTTATCTCCAGTTTATGTACAGTAAGACTTCATTTGTTTTGCCTGTTCATAAAGTTTGGAATCAAGTGACCTCCACTGTCTGCGAGTAAAGACAGAGTTAGTCTCTCTGCTTAAACAGCTCAAAGAAATGCTTGATGGAGACAAAATAGTTAGACCACTACCAATTTTGTTTCCAATATTGGTGAACTCCTTTGTGTCAGTGGTGATGTAGTATTAGGGTCTTCAGCTGCTTGCTCTAATGCCATAGAGCACTATAGTGAAGGTCCCCCCTGCTTTTGATCACTCCACCTGTCAGCGGCTGTTCCTTACTCTTGTACAGAGAACAGAGGGCTCACTGGATTAGGGGTTCATTGCCCAGATCCCAATATCACCACTGTTACCTCCTGGTATAAGGGGGAAGACAGTGTTAACTTGAAGTTTGTGAGGGTTCATTTGATAGTAAGGCTTGAAGTCCTATTCCATATGGGCAAGGAGTCTGGCCTCTTGGTCTAGAACCCTCAATAATGTGGTCCAGATTTCCACAGGTACAAAATCTTTTGGCAATAATGCTGAGTGGAAAGGAACGAGTAAATGTTAAACAGTTATTTACTCTTTTGAAAAGTACAAAGATGAGGGGGACACAAGTTACTGGGTAGTACGTTCGAAACTAATAAGAGAAAATATGTATATGTATATATATCACCGCAAGCGATCCAGGGATTGAATTCCACAGTCCACAGCCCCTTCCAGAGGCCCCGCACCCTTTGCAGTAGAAGAGGACCGGAAGGCTAATCTGCATACTGATCCCAGCATCCCCCGGGAGAGGAGTCCAGAGGTCACCACAAGCGATCCAGGGATTGAATTCCACAGCCTCAGCTTCCAGAGGCCCCGCACCCTTTGCAGTAGAAGAGGACCGGAATCTCAAACCCTTCAATTAACTGTGGAGATCAAGTTAATGGTGGTTAAAAAGGATTGGTAAGTATTGCTTTGGGAAATCTTTGGACTTATAAAAGTTTAGTGAAAGGTGAAATAGAGGGATATATTCTTTAGAGTTTGTGTGTGTCTGAGGTAATAAGCAAGCCAGAGATAGTTAATTGTAGTGTCTGTCTTTCCCTCCCACTCAACCCTTTATTTTTAGGCAAGAGACACTTTCTCATAAATATCAATCAGGGTCTTATCTAAATCATACTATTGTACCAGCCCTTATTGAAAGTTTAATCATCCCCTTGTAGGACACTAGATGATTAATTAGTAAATTCACCTGTAAATTTAAAGTACTCTAATTCCAACTCCCTTAGTATTCTAAACTTAACTAGGAACTCAATAAAATTAAGATGAAGGCAGCAGTCCAGCAGCAAGAGGGGGGCTTTCTAGTCTTTTGCATTGAGTGTCACATGTATGATTTTTTTACCCGCCGGTGAGAAATTGTATGTTTGCACTCGGTGCAAAGAGCTCCTGGCTCTCAGGGAATGAGTCCGAACTCTGGAGGCTAAAGTAGCAGACTTGGAGGAGCTGAGTCAGACAGAGAGGTACATTGATGAGACATTCAGGGACATAGTAGCCAAGGCCCAAATCCAGTCTGGCAGCCCCAGTGCTGCCTTCGCTCAGAAAGGTCTCCCAGTAGAAAAACATAACTTCCCGCTATACCAGGGTTATCTTGTAGCAAGGACCTGCTCTCCAGGTGATGTATTGTCCTCTCGCACTGAGGACAAGTCTCCCAGGGCTACTGCCCGGGAGTGAAGGATTAGGCCGGCCATCATAGTTGGGGATTCAATTATTAGAAATGTAGATAGGGTGGCTGGTGGACGTGAGGACTGTCTGGTAACTTGCCTGCCTAGTGCGAAGGTGGCAGGCCTCATGTGGCACCTAGATAGGATTATAGACAGTGCTGGGAGGAGCTGGCTGTCGTGGTTCATGTGGGCACCAACGACATAGGAAAATGTGGGAGAGCGGTTCTAGAAGCCAAATTTAGGATTTTAGGTAGAAAGCTGAAATCCAGAACCTCCAGGGTGGCATTCTATGAAATGCTTACTTTTCCACGTGCAGGTCCCCAGAGTTTCAATGCGTGGATGAGATGATGGTTCAGGAAAGAGGGATTCAGTTTTGTAAGGAACTGGGGAAACTTTTGGGGAATGGGGAGACTTTTCTGAAAGGAAAACCTTAACCAGAGAGGAACCAAGCTGATGTCACTTTCAAAAAGGAGATAGAGCAGCTTTTAAACTAGAACATGGGGGAAAGCTGACAGTCATTCAGCAGTGCATGGTTCGGAGCAATGTATCCTTGAAGGATACTAATGAATCAGGAGAACTAGGGCATCCCAACAGACAGGTTCCAATAAAAGAAAACGTAGCCCATGTGCCTATATGTAAAAAATCACCGAAGCTAATGATTTCCAAATTATCCCTAACAACTGAAAAGCAGGTTATTAATACAAACAAAAAACACACTTTGAAATGTCTGTATGCCAATGCCAGAAGTAAGATGGGAGAGTTAGTGTATAGCAGTAATGATGAGACTGACATAATTGGCATCACAGAGACTTGGTGGAAGGAGGATAACCAATGGGACAGTGCTATATCAGGGCACAAATTATATCGCAATGATAGGGGTGTGGCACTTTATGTCCAGGAGGTATAGAGTCCAACAGGCTAAAGATCATACAAGAGACTAAATCCTCAGTAGAATCTATATGGATAGAAATCCCATGTGTGTTGGGTAAGACTATAGTGATAGGGGTATACTACCATCCACCTGGACAAAATGGTCAGACATATGATGAAATGCTAAGAGAAATCAGGGAAGCTAACCAATTTTGCTGTGTAATAATAATGGGAGATTTCAATTACCCCAATATTGACTGGGTAAATGTAACATCAGGACTTCCTAGAGACATAAAGGTCCTGGATGTAATAAATGACTGGTTGTTGGAGCAATTGGTTCAGGAACCAACAATAGAGGGAGCTATTTTAGATTTAATTCTTAGTGGAAGGCAAGATTTCATGAGAGAGGTAGCGGTGGTGGGGCCACTTGGCAATGGTGATCATAACATGATCAAATTTAAACTAATAACTGGAAGGGGGACAATAAGTAAATCTACAGCTCTAACACTCAATTTTCAAAAGGGAAACTTTGATAAAATGAGGAAAATAGAAAAAAAACTGAAAGGTGCAGCTGCAAAGGTTAAAAGTGTTCAACAGGCATGGACATTCTTTAAAAATACAATCCTAGAGGCGCAGTCCAGATGTATTCCATGCATTAAGAAAGGTGGAAGGAAAGCAAAACTATTACCGTCATGGTTAAAAGGTGAGGTGAAAGAGGCTATTTTAGCCAAAAAAAATCCTTCAAAAATTGAAAGAAGGATGCATCTGAAGAAAATAGGATAAAATATAAGCACCGTCAAGTTAAGTGTAAAACATTGATAAGACAGGCGAAGAGAGAATTTGAAATTAAGTTTGCCACAGAGGCAAAAACTCATAATAAAAACTTTTAAAAATATATCCAAAGCAAGAAACCTGTAAGGGAGTCGGTTGGACTATTAGATAACCGAGGGGTTAAAAGGGTTCTTAGGGAAGATAAGGCCATTGCAGAAAGACTAAATGAATTATTTGCTTCCGTGTTTACTAATGAGGATGTTAGGGAGATACCAGTTCCGGAGATGGTTTTCAATGGTGGTGAGTCAGAGGAACTAAACCAAATCACTGTGAACCAGGAAGATGTAGTAGGCCAGATTGACAAAGTAAAGAGTAGCAAATCACCTGGATCAGATGGTATGCATCCTAGGGTACTAAAGGAAATAAAAAATGAAATTTCTGATCTATTAGTTAAATTTTGTAACCTATCATTAAAATCATCCATTGTACCTGAAGACTGGAGGGTGGCCAATGTAACCCCAATATTTAAAAAGGACTCCAGGGGCAATCTGGGTAACTATAAACCAGTGAGCCTGACTTCAGTGCCGGGAAAAATAGTGGAAACTATTCTTAACATCAAAATTGTAGAGCATATAGAAAGACATGGTTTAATGGAACACAACATGGATTTACCCAAGGGAAGTCTTGCCTAACAAATCTGCTTCATTTTTTTGAAGGGGTTAATAAAGATGTGGATAAAGGTGAACCGGTAGATGTAGTGTATTTGGATTTGCAGAAGGCGTTTGACAAAGTCTCTCATGAGAGGCTTCTAAGAAAACTAAAAAGTAATGGGATAGGAGGCGATGTCTTTTCATGGATTACTAACTGGTTAAAAGTCAGAAAACAGTAGGATTAAATGGTCTATTTTCTCAGTGGAAAAGGGTAAACAGTGGAGTGCCTCAGGGATCTGTACTTGGACTGGTGCTTTTCAATATATTTATAAATGATTTGGAAAGGAATACAATGAGTGAGGTTATCAAATTTGCGGACGATAGAAAATTATTCAGAATAGTTAAATCACAAGTGGATTGTGAAACATTACGGGAAGACCTTGCAAGACTGGAAGACTGGGCATCCAAATGGCAGATGAAAGTTAATGTGAACAAGTGCAAGGTGTTTAGGGAAAAATAACCCTTGCTGTAGTTACACAATGTTAGGTTCCATAATAGGAACTACCACTCAGGAAAAAGATCTAGGCATCATAGTGGATAATACTTTAAAATCGTCGGCTCAGTGTGTTGCAGCAGTCAAAAAAGCAAACAGAATGTTAGGAATTATTAGGAAGGGAATGGTTAATAAAACGGAAAATGTCATAATGCCTCTGTATCGCTCCATGGTGAGACCGCACTTTGAATTCTGTGTACAATTCTGGTCGCCGCATCTCAAAAAAGATATAGTTGCGATGGAGAAGGTACAGAAGGGCAACCAAAATGATAAAGGGGATGGAACAGCTCCCCTATGAGGAAAGGCTGAAGAGGTTAGGGCTGTTCAACTTGGAGAAGAGACGGCTGAGGGGGGATATGATAGAGGCCTTTAAGCATGAGAGGTCTTGAACGGGTAGATGTGAATCGGTTATTTACACTTTCGGATAATAGAAGGGGGCATTCCATGAATTTAGCAAGTAGCACATTTAAGACTAATTGGAGAAAATTCTTTTTCACTCAGCTCACAATAAAGCTCTGGAATTTGTTGCCAGAGGATGTGGTTAGTGCAGTTAGTGTAGCTGGGTTCAAAAAAGGTTTGGATAAGTTCTTGGAGGAGAAGTTCATTAACTGCTATTAATCAAGTTTACTTAGGGAATAGCCACTGCTATTAATTGCATCAGTAGCATGGGATGATGTTCGTGTTTGGGTACTTGCCAGGTTCTTGTGGCCTGGTTTGGCCTCTGTTGGAAACAGGATGCTGGGATTGATCGACCCTTGGTCTGACCCAGCATGGAATTCCTGACCAGAGGTTATGATAAAAGTATTGCTGCATTTAAAAAAAAAAAAAATGGTTGGTACAAATTCCTAGAGGAAAAGTCCATTAACAATTAGTAAGGGAGAATTGCAGAAATCCACTGCTTATTCTTGGGATAAGCAGTTGGAATCTGTCTACCCCTTGGGATCCTGCCAAGTACTTGTGCCTTGGATTGGCCACTTTTGGAAATAGGATACTAGGCTTGATGGATCCTTGGTCTGGCAAGCCTTATGTTCTAATCTGTAGCAGATTGGTGTCTGGACTTTTGTCTCATTGTATCCTCACCATAGAGTCAGGTTTTACTAGATTTTATTAAACTCACTCAGCTTACAGGGCCCTCAGTTTACTGAGAAGAAGCTAGGCCTTATTTATTGAGATAGATTCAGTAGAAACTCCGTACGATCTCATCTCCATGAGTTTTAGTAAGTTTGGGGAACTGCCCAACGTTGATCTGTACAGCTTAGGCATTGCCTCTCTGTTCTTGCAACCCCTGATAATATATCTCCTATTCTACTGGCATCTAGAAGAGATTTCAGGAGGGAAGCCATGGTTGGGAAAGAAAAGTTATTGATGTAAGATTACGAGAGTCCTAGACTTTTTGTTTTGATGAAACCTATTTAAAATGCCTTCTGCATTTTCATGTGTTGGTAGAATAACCAGTGCGATTCAGTTTCACTTATATGAAACTGATTTTTTTTCCCACCGTATGCTATATTAAGTCCATCATAGGACAGGCCTATTTATGTATTTTTTTTGTTCCATTTATATGCCACTGATGCTGCAGCTTACAAAATAAGCAAACACAATAAAACACAGCGTCAAAATAATAGGTGAATGTACACAATCGAACAGTATACCAAAAGCAAACAGACTGATTAAACATTTATAAATAAAATTATGAAATAAAATAAAAATAGAGCCAGATAAAATCGACTCAGATAAAAATCAAACTTCATACGTACGTTCTTAATAATAATAAAAGTACTTTAAAATTTAATGTTAGACAGGTTTAGAACAATGAAGCAAAATTGTTGAATAAGTAGGTTTTAGTAGAGCCTTAATATTGGACAGGATTCAGTCAAAACTCACCACCGAGCTTTCCATTGTGTCATGGGATCTCAGCAAAGTGTTCACGCAATGGTTAAAAAGCTGTTTCAAGCTTCTGCTCTGTTAGCATAATATCTGACCTGGATGGAAAATATTTCTCTTAGTGGTTGCTTGGCAGGCAGGATCTGCCACAGACCCTGGACTTTTCCACCTTCTTTGAAGTTTTTTTCCTAATTATTTCTATGTACGTTTATAGTTACTGACTAATGTGCATAAATCTGTAAAGATGATCTGTTACTCTGTGGATTCAAATAATGCCCAGTCTTCTATCTGGAGGGCTCTTAAACCCTAGATAGTCTCTTCAGGTTTTCTTCTTGACGTCAGAAAACTGGTAATGACCATAGCCAAAGCTCTATTTCTCTTGATTAATGAATTATCCCCTTTTTTATGCCCAGGAGGACCTGGGAGCTTGTCAAAGCTCACTGTACTGGTGCTCTTACTGCATCTGATGTGAAGTGGTATTCTCTCCATACATCCTGAAAGCACCTCTGTTTTGACTGGGGTTCATGACACAAAATTGAATTTTGAACAGTTTCTCAATGGTAGAACTTCTATTACCTCCTAGGGCCTGTTATTTTGTCCAGACTAACATAAAAAACAAAACAAAACCCGTTGCCACCTAAAACAGTAATGTCTTTGCTTGGCACTGTTTAGTTTTTTCCTTTTGTTTGAGGCAGCATATAGCTTGGATGTCCTCACATTGCAGATTCACTGCTACAGGTAAGTAAGTTCACTATATATATGTATGTATGTATGTATGTATATGTGTGTGTGTATGTACCATATATGTGTGTTTGTGTATATAAACACACAGTATTTTAGTATTTTTGCAATATAAATTCAAGGTATGTCTGATGTGAAATCTTATTAAAATTCCAGATTAATCTGTTGTCTTTAGGATGTTTTGCTATGGCTGCATATCTTTAGCTTCTGCTTTGCCAGTGAATTCATATTTTTATATTCTACTATAAATATGTTAATCATGCATATATGTATGTGTAATGTATGTTTTAAGGGCACATTTTTCATTCTGTTTGTTTTGTTGTTGAAAAGCCAGTTTTTGCTAGATAAATTTCCTATATAAAACCTAATTCCATTATGGCAGAATTCTTAATCAAGATATATATAGGGTAGTAGTTGAAGACATTATTGGCACTATTGATAGAAAAAAGCAATCAAATGAATTGTTAGCTTAAGGGGAAAAAATCAGGGGTTGGTCAGTTTTTTAAAAAAGTCACTGAACTGAGAGATAAAAAAAAAAAACCCCAAACCCCTGTGGACCAAAACTAATTAAAAAAACAAACAAACCTGCTTTTCTTCTAAAATACAGTGATGATAAAAGTAGTTAAAAAGTTTGCAACCAAACTCAGACCAACTCCCCAGACCACTCAGTGAGCAATTTCTCTTTTAATCTAAGGGTGGATGCTTTTTAAAACATGGCCATTTAGATGCATTCCGTTCTTCTTCACTGTCTTGGAACTAAAATAGTGAAGTATTTTGGCATAAATTAGGATAGATTTTGCATCATTCATCACAGCTGCTCTTAAAGTGCCAGAAAACATGAAGTCACTCTTTGGACCAGTAATTCTAAGCAAGGTTTCTTTCGCTTATATCAGCAGAAGTGTTTACTGTTACTCTGAAATTTCAGTGCTTGTTCTCTTCTATTTTCTGACTTTTGTGGTAGTTAATTATTGGCCATGCTTCAACACATATGTAGTGAATGTTAAATTATTACTGTTGATGTCCTTAAAATTAGAGCCAGTCGTCATGATCGCCTTCACTAATGACCTGACTTAACAAAGGCTTCCTCTAATTTTGTGCCTAGGGGAACAAACTCCTGGTAAAGCCTGCTCTTAAATAATTCGAAAATGAATTTTCCTCATTCAGTGCCTATGAAAAAAAATCTTTATGGTATGCAAGACAAAATTGTTGCAAAACTAGAGATTGAGAGAGAAAGAGAGAGAATATAAGTAAACAGTGAGAATATATATTTAAGATGCCTTTATTAAGTCTTTCATTTATGGCATATATTATGTAACTTTTGTCAAGCTTCTTTGACATTAAGAAGATAATGTTCAAAAAGGATTTACAAATCTAAATAAAAAGCACTAATGTCAATAATTCAAAAAATAAAAGGAACCCATATCACACTGTTAAACCATCTAAATCAATTATTTTGATGAAATTTTAAGCCGCATCAGCAAGCCTTAACAACGTGTTCTGTACAAACGGAGCCGTTGGGTCTTTTAATCATTTGCGGCAAAGTCCTTATATCCAGCGAGAGCTTGAATTATCAGTTGTAGTCCATCCCCATTTTAACAGTTATAACTCTGAACCTGACAATGGCCAGTGTTTCGCTACAAAGCGAGTAGCTTCTTCAGGGGTGAGTATAACCAGTAGAACGCAAATGCTATAAATGTGATGGAAATAAAAAATTAACACTTTTGATTATTAGAAAGTTTCACTTAGCCGATTGTAGATGGAAAAGTAACCTTCCGATCCGGACGCTGAATCTCGAAATAGAACTTCACAAGAAGTGGGTCAGAGACAGAATGAAACCAGTTTCTGAATTTAAATAGCCCGCGGTAAAACCAGCGTGATGACGTCATGACTGAACCGAAATCATGACGTTGGGGAAAAATCCTTGATCAGCTGAAAAACTTCACAAAAAGACCTTTAATTCCAGAGACGTATTCAAACCAGCTGGATGTACTGTGTGAAGTCAGTGGATCCAACGTTCTGCCTGATTAAAGTCACCTCCACGCCAAGACTGGAATAATTGTTCAAGAACACACACTTTTAAAGAGTCAAAGGAATGCGATTGTTCTAAACAATGAGCTACTAGTAGTGCTGTAAGTCTGCCCTTGTTCAGGCAGGAACGATGTTCAATAAGCTGAACTTTCAAAGAACGTTTTTTTACCTATATACCACAGAAACTGGTTTCATTTGGTCTCTGGCCCGCTTCTTGTGAAGTTCTATTTCGAGATTCAGCGTCCGGATCGGAAGGTTACTTTTCCATCTACAATCAGCTAAGTGAAACTTTCTAATAATCAAAAGTGCTAATTTTTTATTTCCATAACATTTACAGCATTTGCGTTCTACCGGTTATACTCACCCCTGAAGAAGCTACTCGCTTTGTAGCGAAACACCGGCCATTGTCGGGTTCAGCGTTATAACTGTTAAAATGGGGATGGACTACAATTGACATTTCAAGCTCTCGCTGGATATAAGGACTTTGCCACAAATGATTAAAAGACCCAAAGGCTCCGTTTGTACAGAACACGTTGTTAAGGCTTGCTGATGCGGCTTAAAATTTCACCAAAATAATTGATTTAGATGGTTTAACAGTGTGATATGGGTTCCTTTGATTTTTTGAATTCAAAAGGATTTACACGCATAAACTTTTTTTGTGTGCATAAATGGCCTTTTGGAAATGTGTAAATGTCCATATGAAAGCCATTTTGCATGTAGTTTGTACTAGAAAGAGGCATTCTGGAAGGTGCAGTCGGTGTGGGGACAGAAATGACCTTCATACTTTCAATTTTCGAAAGTATGCATGAAGTTATTTCTGCTCCTGAGCAGAGGTAACTTTGTATGTGTACGTTGGCTCTAGTTATTTGCACACTCGTGAATTTTTAAAGTGGATGTATGCGCATAAATCAGTGTTGAACATTCTAGCTAAAATCTTTTGGTAAAAAGTACTTGCAGACTTGCCTATGATGCGTGTTAAAAATTACCCTCCCAGTGGAAATTGTGACTCTCAAAATAATACTGACTTCATGACACTCAGTGACAATTTAGCTTTTCTTCACCCCAAGCATTGTCAGTGCCACTTCCCAAACCCTTGCATTCACCTCAACATATTTCCAGTCACCCTTGTGCCCCTTCCTCCTGGGACTGCTTGGCTTTTGGCAATGGCTAATTCCTCCTCAGTGAGGAGGAGGGGAGTCAGTGACTGTAAATAGGATATTATCTGCAAATATTTATGTTCTTATGACCCCAACTGTATTCCAGCCACCTGAGAAGAGGCACGAACTCTGGTGAAGGCTTTCACTATTAGGCCTGTTTAGAAATCCAAGGCTGATGACACATCACAGTTGACTAGTTAGAGAATGTTACATCAGTGAATTCTAATTTAAGACAAGTTTTATGTGTTTAAGACTTTGTTGCTTCCTAGAATTAAATTTGATTGCTTAAATATGTTTTACTTGGTGTTTTAGAACACAAAAATGATGTAAAAATGCATTGATGTGGTCATTTCACTGTTTCAGATAGTATAGTACATCTGGCTACCATATTTTGGAATGAATTTTCAAAAGCACATATGTGCATAAAATACCATCTTGAAAATCATCCTGGGGTTTGAATATATAAAAGTATGCATGGAAGCATTTTTTGCACACTTTTGTGCATATTTGAAAGAAGCATTCCTTGGTTGGAATTAGGATGGAGAAAAAATGTATACGCATATTTTAAGTTGAAGGTACTCATGGAAATATGAGTGAATATCTACTCCCATACAGGCATAAATGTGCACGTGTATGCTACACAAGGGCTCACATGTCCCTGCTAAATTTCAAAGTGGACTTATGCTTGTAATTCCACTTTGAAATTATACTGTATACAAGGATTTCAGTCCTTAGCAATGTTTTAAAATCGGACTTTTTAAGAGCAAGTACTGTATATGGTTGATGCTTTTCTATATTTTCTTTTGTAATTGGAGGAGAACATAAAAATAACAGTAGCTGTTGACTAATTTTTAACACTTGACTAGCTGTGTGAAATGCTTAAGCCTACTAATAACATTTGCTGTGTTTATTTTTTTTTTCTATCATAACTGCTCTGCGTTGATCACTGCATGCAGATAACTGGAAGTAAAGTTGTGGTGAGTACTAATATATTTGTTTTTTCAAACTGGTTTATTTTCTCAAAGTGAGTACAAGTTTAGAGTTTTGCTGCTGAATGTTGTCTTGCATTCATTCTGTATTCCCTCCAGTTTTACCTCATTAACATGGCATGATGCACAGTGCTTATTATATAATCAGGGTCACTGGAAAATGATTTGCAAATCTGGGGAAAATAGCTAGTAGTTAGGCTAATTTCTTGCAGAAAATTGCAAAGCAGATATGCAGATTAGGGGTTTGTATGCTGAATTGATTAAGTGTTTTGTTTTCTGCTGCCATGTATTAACAATGTGTAATTTCCTGAACTCCATGCAAATGGCAGACCCTTTCCTTACTGTATTTGGGGTTTTTTTTTCAGTTTCTTCCATTCTTTTCAGTATAATTTTCTCTTAGTCGTCTTATTTTTTTTCCTTTCTTCTTGACACTATTCATCCCTTCTTTTTTATAGCTTTTTGTCCCAAAGATTATCTTCTTCTTCTCTCATTTCTTCTTTCTTTCTTCTTTCATTTAGAGGTTTTACTGTAAACCATGATGTATGAATTCTGTCACTCAATGAATTACATTGTCATCAGGGCCACATTCATGCTCTCTTTATATTTTTCACTGATATAGACATTTTGTGATACACAGTATAGTAAAAAGCCATGTGTTTAATTAAATGTACACTAGGGTAAGAAGCAGCCCCTACTGCCTTATGTTTTGTTGGATGTTTTGAGAAGCATAGTTGTTAGAGTAGACCTACCACAAAAGCCAACTGTATTCATTTGTGGTGTGTCAAACCATTGTTTCTATTTTCAGTATATTTTTTTGTAATTAACATTTTTATTAGAGCTCAACAAAATACAATAAACATAACACAAATGTAATTTTCCATTGTGTCTACAAGATATCAAGAGTGCAAAGATACAATAATGGTGCAGAAAAAGTGCAGATTATAATCGGATATAATAGGCAATTCTATTTGAATGTTCTCTGAGTGAAGTGCGCTGTATGATAATAACCATTGAGGGGAAAAATGCCAGAGGAGATAGTACCAGACCAAATAAAGATGTAAAATCCAGTAGGAATATTAAAATCCTGAGTCTTAAGGAGCTGGAGAACTTTGGGTATGAACCCATTGTATAAAGGTTTCCCATATCACTTTTAAATTAGCGAGGTGGTTGTTTCGTATAGCAGAAAGATGATCTAGGCAGTGACAAGAATACAAGCTGTGGATAACGTTCGTGATCGGAAGTGTCTCGAGTTGCTTCCAGCATAAAGCTAGCTCTATTCTGGGTGCTACAAAAATTGACACAGCTGTTGAGCTCTTTTATCCACATCAGGCATGGGGAGATTTAGCAACACGAAATGGGGATCTCTTGTCACTGAAAATCCCATAGCCTGGGTTATCCACTGATAAAGCTTATCCCAAAAAGACATAACTATCCCACATTGCCACCACAAGTGAAAATAGGTGCCAGTGTAACCACATTTTCACCAGCAAAAATCAGATTCAGAAGCATACATACAGCACAGTTTTTCAGGAGTGAGATGCCACCGATATAATAACTTGAAACCATTGTCCTGTAAGGAAGCAGAAACGGAGCATTTCCTGGCAGAAAGGTAAATAGAATCCTAGTCATCAGTGCTCAACGGTTCTCCCAAATCAAGATCCCAGGATTTGATATGCCTAGTGTTTCAGGTAATCAGCTGTTAAAAATATCATAGATTTTCGAGATCAGCATTCTCATGTGGTCAACTTGATCGCAAAAGTTCTCAAATACGGACTTACATTCACTTTAAAGGCCCTTATGGCGAATAAAGTCAAGAAAATACTTAAGTTGAGTGCATTCCGAGAAATGGCTTGCCGACAAATGAAACGTAGCTCAGGAAGTCATATAATAGATCCTTGAGATAAACAAAGGCTTATACGTGAAACACCGGAAGCCAACAGTTTTAGAAATACAAGATTGCAACCCAGGAGAAAGGTAATATAAAATAGATGGGATAGAAAAAAATAGGTTTTGGAACTTACCAATTCAGGTCACCATTGACACCACAATCTCAGGGTACTATGTAGAGCAAAGGGGAGGCAATTGAGAGGGCGCCAGGGGGATTTCGGCTGCCAAGAAAGAGCCGAGAGAGGCATGGCCTCTATTAGCACCTGCTCCAATATATGGTCTACTGAGGAGTAAATTTCTCCCTGTGTAAGCAAACAATAGGGAGAAGTTGGGAAGCAGCATAGTACCACACTAAATTAGGGATACCTAGCCCACCTTGTGAATTGGGTTAAAAAAGGGTTGATCCTGCTACCCGAGGAGGACGCTTGCACCAGATGATTTTCTTTTGCCAAGATCTCAGGATTGCGGTAGAGATAATAGGGAGAATAGTGAACAGATATAAAAAAACAAGGTAAAATATTCATTTTAATGATGGCTAGAGAAAGTATCTCTTTGCCATTTCTCCAGATCAGATTCTATAGCCTGTAATAAAGGTTGGTAATTTAATGAGAACAGATCTTTCACATGAGGACTAATGCGGACACCTAGATACTTAAGAGAGCGAGCAGCCCAACGGAAGGGAAATTGCTGATTGAGAGCATTAACTTTAGCAGAGCTCAGGTTAATGTTAAGTATCTCTGATTTGTCAAAATAAACTGTAAAACCGGACACCTGGCTAAAGGACACAAATTCCGCTAATTCCTCCTCAGTGAGGAGGAGGGGGGTCATTGACTGTAAATAGGATATTATCTGCAAATATTTATGTTCTTTTGACCCCCAACTGTATTCCAGCCACCTGAGAAGAGGCACGAACTCTGGTGAAGGGTTGCAAAAATAACACAAATAATAAAGGCGATAATAGGCAGCCCTGTCTTGTTCCTCTACCTATGTTGAAACTCTCTCTCCATACCTGCCATTAATTCTGGCCTTAGGTTGTTCATATAGCATGTGCATCTATTGCAGAAAAACTGGGCCAAAATACTTTTTCTCAAGTGTTTTAAACATAAAAGGCCAGTGAACCAAATCAAAGGCCTTTTTGGCATCAATAGATAGCAAAACAGAAGGAATGCCCTCTCTGTGAACCCACCAAAGTATGTCCACAATCTTGCGGATATTATCGGCCGCCATGCGCTTGCGTATAAAACCCACTCGATCATAGTGGACTAAAGCAGATAAAAAAAGAATTTAGCCTTTCAGCAATTAAATGGGCTAGGATTTTCAAATCCAGGTTAATCAGGGAAATCTGTCTATAAGACCCACAGCGTGATGGATCATGTCGAGGTTTGGCAATAACCATAATGCCTGCTGTGTTATAGTGGCAGAGACCCACACTCTCTTAAATAAATGTCAGTTAATGGGGTAACTAGTATATGTGAGTTTCTTATAACCACTAGAAAACCCGTCTAAGCCAGGGGATTTTCCAGATTTCAGCAAGGCGATAACCTTTAACACCTCAAGGGTACTGATAGGCTGATCTAAAAAATCACATATTGGGGGGGGGGGGGGGGGGGGAATGACGTCATTGACAGGGATGGCAGCTTAACCTAAGAGTTCCCGACATCGCCTAGACTATCTGCTTGAATTGAGGCATTTCTTCAATTTTAATCCTTGACCTGAAGCACTGATTAGGATCTAAATTACTTGCTATGGGTGCTAAGCGCAAAAATACTGATTTGTGCTGCTTCTCCTACTTAAAAGATGACAAAGCATCTACAGATGGGCGCGGCAATGAAGCGCATGATGCCCAAGATGGCGCCAATCAACCAGGCCCAGAGAATGAACAGCCATGCATTGACTCTATAAACATTTCTGACTTGGATGTACTATCCTGTGCGGAGTTCAGAGAATGGTTCACTACCCTCTGTAAGGACATCAAGTCCTACCGACAACAAATGCTAGAATAGATGGAGGAGATCTGAGAGGATATCGCCGTGATGGCCTACTGCCTAGATGATCTGGACACTCGGCTCGATTCACAAGCGGAGATGTCTAATAATGTCAGGGCAATCTGTCTTGACTTGCAGGAGGATAACCGGAATTTGAAAGCCAAGCTTGCAGATTTGGAAAACCGTGACGATGGAGCAACTTGCGTTTTCGGTGGTTTAAAGAATCTTCTGAAGCAGAGGACTGTACTATCCTGATAACCTGTTTCTGCAAATACCTCTTTATGTCTGCTCAGTGCGAGGAGAGTGCGGAGCCACCAATTATATTAGATTGGGCACATAGAGCTCTTCGTGACCCGATGGCTAATCGCAATTGCGATATTTATATTTTCATAGCTTTGCTATCAAGGAGAAGGTAGCACAAGCTGCCAAAAAGCTGGCCGTATGGCAATGGGAAGAGCAAGAAATTGCCATCTTTTCTGACTTTTTGCAAGCAACGCTACAAAATCATCAGGAACTAAAAAGTAACATCATTCCTGAGGAAAGATAACATTAGATATCGCTGGCTACAACCTTTGGGCTATCCTTTATCTTGGGAAGGCTCTACACATAAAATACACCGTCCGGCTGATGCCCTCTCCATTTTGTCATCGTGAGGATTCATAGCCTCCCAGGCATCCATCAGATCTGCCAAGCCCTCAATGTCTAGATTAGCGCTCCCCACTTGGCAAAGAGTAACAGCAGATTGTGTCGGCAATCCAGAGACTCTGCGTTCTCTAAAAGTGCAACGTGACTGCTCTTACTGGACGGCTATGTGAGTTATTGCTTCAAATGACTGCAGTGCAGTCAGATTATTCTGTGCAGACTGATCTTTTAGGCTGCCTTTATATTTTATTTTTTGGTCACTTAGCAGAATTGGCCATTTTGATTTTTGAGACATGCACAATCTATTGGATGGGTAATTGGGTGAGGTTGGGTACCATCCCGACATAGATGTCCGTTCCCCCCTCACCGCTTGTAGTAATAGCCTGCAAGGAGGTTTATGCAGGCCAGTGCAGTGTGGGGGATTTGTTGTATGGGGGGACTTGCTGCCTTTCAGGTTTTTTTTTAAATTTCTTTTCTTTATTGCACTTTACCTTTTCCTTTATACATGAGACTGTTGGCTGTTTTTCATTGTGCCCACAGATGTCTCCTGGATGACCCATATCGTTTTCGTGTCCTCTCCTCGTGGGATATTCAATCTGCAGGGGATTTGTACTTGGGTAACAAGTGTATGGATACATTTTTTTTTTCTTGTTAGTCGCCCATAGGTATAATGCCACCTTTTCGTATATCTCTTAATGATAAGGGTCTAAACTCCCCTTACAAGCAAAAGCTATTGCTTTGGGAGATGGACAACTCCCATGCTGATTTTATTTATCCAGGAGACTCGTTTGACACATATGTATGAATATGTACTCCACTCTCCTAAATTCTTGCAGTGGTTTTTTGTTCCATGTTGTAAGCAGGTGAAATATACAGGTGTTTGTAAATTGTTCTCCAAGAATTTCATGTATGAATTGAGGATCCTATGGATAGGTTTCTACTTCTCCATATTATTGTGAATGGCATAACCTACACACTAGTTAACGTCTATGCCCCCAAATAAGGAGCAAGCCAATTTTTTCCAGAAACTTCATCGATTGTTATTATCACACCATACAGGGGCTTTGTTGATGGGTGGCAATTTTAACATACCCCTCTCCCCTAGTTTAGACACCTCAAAAAGCATTTCTTCTTTAAGTAAATTTCATGTGAATATATTGACAATCCTCATGGAGGATTTTCAACTTTTGGACATATGGCGCTTCCGTTTTCCTGCCTCACACATGTATTCATTATGTTCAGCAGCCCACATTTCTTATTCAAGAATAGATTATTTTTTAGTTGATAAGTCACTAATGCCTGCTGTATCGGTAGTAGAAATCATGATAATCACTTGGTCCGATCATGCCTCTATCATGATGGATATTATTTTTGATCACTATGATCGGGGAAAGAAATTTTGGCATCTTAATGACTCCTTATTACAAGATACTGAATACCATAGCTCTCTCTAATAATCTTATCAAAGAATTTGTTCTTAATGACCAGTCGGTCTCCTCACCAGTTATAGTATGGGACTCTTTCAAGTCCTATATACGGGGAGTGTTAATTTCTCGAGCATCCTTCTTAAAATGGGGAGGCAGAGGATGCCCGATTGCGCAACATAATCCAGACTTTCACTCAGAAATACCTCCCTAATATCCCTAAAAAGATACAATCGCACATAGAGTTACAGCAATCAAATTCAATGCAAATTGACCAATTAGAAATTACCAAGCAGGAATTTTTAAAAAATGGAGACAAGGCAGGGAAACTGCTAGCAAACAAGTTAAAGGTGGGCTCCCTTAAAAATCACATATTAAAAGTTAAGGATGAGAATGGCCATATCTTATTAACCAAGGGCGAAATTAGACAGCGATTTCTTGATTTGTATGGTTCAGACTCTTCTGTTTGTCCTGATGCCATTCAATCTTTCCTACAAACTGTCCCTTTACTGAGTTCGTCACAGGACATGCGTAAAGTTTTGGATGGTGAAATCACCTCACCAGAAATATTAATATCCATTAAATTTCTCAAAGCAGTTAAGTCTCCAGGCCTGGATAGACTAACATCTAGATTTTATAAACAATTTGCCCCTTATTTAGTGGCTTCATTGCAGATAATCTTTAACTACTTAAGATCTGGAGGATCTCTGCCCCCCAATTCAGACTTGGCCAGTATAACTATAATAGCTAAACCGGGTAGGGATCCAGTTTTATGTGGCTTCTATAGGCCTATTTCTCTAATTAACCTAGACCTAAAGCTCTTATCCAAAATACTGGAGAGTTGCTTCAATGGGTTCATCTCTCAGATTATTCATAACAATCACGCTGGGTTTATACTGGGCAGAATGGCTAGCGATAATGTTTGCAAAATAATAGATATAATATGGGGGGCCCATAAAACCGTCCTATCCACACTTTTACTGGTGATAGATGCTGAAAAGGTGTTTGATATGGTCCATTGGCCATTTTTATTTTCCACCTTGGAAAAAATGGGCTTTGGCTCCTTTTTCCAACAATGTGGTACATTCTTTATATCACCAGCCCAGAGCCTGCCTTAAAATCAATGGGGGATATCAGACTCATTCGAAGTCCAAAGGGGGAACAAGGCAAGGATGCCCCTTTTCGCCTCTATTTGCAATTTTTCTTGAACACCTAGCCATAGTTATCAGAAATAATCTATCTATATCGGGCTTTCCACTGGGACCACTCTTTTGAGCTTCCATTATTAGCGGTTGACATTTTATTTACCATCAGCGACCCTCGTGCTTCATTGTTTGCAATAGATTTTAATCTCGCCAC
This sequence comes from Rhinatrema bivittatum, assembly GCF_901001135.1. Classification (NCBI taxonomy): domain Eukaryota; kingdom Metazoa; phylum Chordata; class Amphibia; order Gymnophiona; family Rhinatrematidae; genus Rhinatrema; species Rhinatrema bivittatum. The sequence continues at coordinate 305,319,670 of NC_042620.1, read as the reverse complement.
ATTTAGCAAAGTGTCTGGCTTTAAAATAAATTGGGCTAAGTTGGAGCTTCTTAATGTCTCCTGTGATGTGCAATTAGTTACTTTTTTTTAAAATCACAACACCCCTATAAATGGGCCCAACATCAGCTTAAATACTTGGGAGTATACTTGAGCGGATACTTGAGATCTTTACACCTTGAACTATGTCCCTTTATTAAAGAAAATTGACCATGATCTAAACATCTGAGATCGCCTCTCTATCGCCTGGCCTGGCAGGATCACTACGGCTAAGATTTACATTCTGCCTAGGTTTTTATATCTTTCAAACCCTCCCCATTCCATTGCCAGCTACCCTTTTAAAAATGTGGAAAAAACCTTAGTGGAAATGTGGAAGCGACGCCCCACCCCCCTCCAGAGTGGCTTGATAAGTTCTTTATCTACATATACCTACAGTACCTGAATTTAATCTGCTTTGAAGCATTGAAAAAAGTGTGGAATATAAAAAAAAGTCTAAATAAATTATCAGACTAAACTAAATGGGGGACAGGGAGTTCCAAATCTTTTATGGTATTGTACAGCAGCCCACGTACGCCCCATTATCGAATGGCACAACCCAATTAGGGTTAAACAATGGGTGCAGATAGAACAGCATTGGATGCAGGACACCTCCCACTACCAGCCACTCTATGGCAACCTCATTATACTTGGCGCCACCTCCCAGATTTGGCACCCACCGCTCGACATACCTTAACTATTAGGCACACCTAGAAAACTCGGTTGGTGGGGTCATCACTTTACATTCAATCCTAGTTTCTCTTTCACAATCTTCATTTTACCCCTTGCTTGAATCCTCAAGTGTTTAAAGCATGGATGCATAGGGGGATTACTCGTTTAGATCATGTATGTACTAATGATCACATACTGCCATTTGACACTCTATAGGTTCAATATGATCTCCCCAAATGTGAATTTCTCTCCTATTTGCAAATTCAGCACTTTGTAAAGGATATTCAGAAAAAATCCTTATTATCCAAGGAGAGATCCTTGTTTGAAGGCTATTGTATGCAAGCAAACTAAATAAAAGGGGTGATCTCTAAATTATATGCCTTATTGAATGTCATGTCGAGGGACAGACCCTCCCACATAAGAGCTTGTGAGCAGATTTAGAGAATGTTTCATCAGAAGAGGATTGGCTTTCCATTTTTCAATCGATCAAGACATCCTCTGTTTCCTCGGTGTTGTTGAATTGCTATAATGAACTTTATAGATGGTATTACACCCCTACTAAACTGCGTAGATTTGTTCCCAGATCAGTGACTTGTGTTGGCGGGACTGTTCTTCTCGACCTTTTATTCATATGTGGTGGGATTGCCCTAATATACAATCTCTTTGGAAGCAAATAGCTGGGGTAATATCTGAACTTCTTAAAAAAAAGACTCCAACTATCTAAAGAATCAGTGCTCCTAAGGCTACCTGATCCTCATGAAGATTCATCCGTACAAGTTCTTTTTCAGCATTTCAGCGTCTCTACCAGAATGGAGATTACCCAGCTGTACTATCATTAAGGAGAGTACTTTGCAGATTAGATAAGATATGCCCCATGAGCAAAATCATGGGATCGAAGCATCATACGCTCAAAGGTTACTGCTATATGGGATTCATACATGCAATGGAGAAACGATTCATCCTGCTGTGCCACATAGGAGAAGGCCATGGACTTATGTCTTTTATAGTCCCATTGCATGATCTCACGTTTTATCAAGCTTTGTTTAAATGCAAAACTTTTCTCTGTTTAGGCAATTGGGGGGAGGGAAGGGTCTGTTTAAAGGGTATGTTTAAAATGTTTGCAGCTGTTATCATGGATTATTGTAGACCATGTGTTATGTCTTTGATTGTATTATGCTTTCTTTGATAACAACAAAAGTTACTAATTAAAAAATAAAAAGTCACGTTCTTTGGAAAGAGTGGGAAGCATAAGAGAAGAGATAATCATTGATCTGGTAATCTATCTTAGAATCTGCACTATAGAACAAGGCATAGAATTTGTAAAATCATTCTCTGATAGTCACGGATTCTGTAGCCCATGCCCCTGCGTATTTAACATTTTAGCTACAAAGCTTTGAGCAGTAAGGGCGTTTAACTTCCTAGCTAAATACCGCTCTGCCTTGTTGCCCCCCTTATAGTAGGCTTGTTTGTCTAGATCAAGATGATGAGAAAGATGTTAGTCATCAAGAGGACTGTAAGGCGGATCTAGCTAGAGCAAGATCCCTATGCACAGCTTTAGAATGAGATTTCACATGGAGACGAATGAGCTGAGATATTTTATCTGTTAATGCTAGACGGCACTTCTCCTTCTCCTTCTTACAAAATGTCGCATGAGAAATGAGAAGACCTCTTGCTACTACCTTAGAAGATTCCCAGAGCATACCTTTAGAAATCATGTTGGATGCAATAGTTTGAAAAACAAAAAGCTGAAGATGTTCTTTCAGAGATTTGGCAAAAGAGTCATCTCTGAGTAAGCTCTCATTAAGGTGTCAGAAACTTAAACCTTTATCTGCAGCATCAAGTTTAACATCAAGCCATATAGGGGCATGGTCCAACCAGGTGATATTCCCAATTCACACCTCTACTACCTGATTTTGTAGGAGAACATCTGTAAGAAAATAATCAATACATGAGTAGGAGCTATGAGGTCGAGAAAAGAAAGTGTACATATGAGGAGTAGGGTAGCATTGCCTCCAAATATCGGCAAGCCCCCATTGAGACATCAGAACAGCCAGAGACCTTCTACTCCCCTTTTGTGAACAAGGGGAAGGTGGAGAGTATGAGTTATGTAAACACAAACGATCTCTCCCTTCTGCTGTAAACATTTAGCAAAGAGGACTCATGTTTGTAGGGTAAGGGTGGTGACTACTCTATTCCTGCAAACATTAATAAGATGATCTTATGATTCTAAAGTCAGTATTCAATTGTGCTGAGGCCCACTGGTGTTACTACCTCTTTTTGATCTTGAGTTTATCAGGCTTAGATCAATGCCATAACGCGCACACATCTAATAAAGATCTTTCCTTGAATAGTGGTATGAGAGAGTTCTTTTGCAGGTCAAATGGAAAAGGGGAGATTGGTGGGGGGAAGAAAGTGAATTGCACCTATCATATAGGGGTAAAGAAGTGACAACTGGGGTGGTGTTCCACTTCCAGATCCTAGGAGAGCGACTTGGGGAGAAGGGGTGGAGGCAGGGGATGTACTCACAACTACAGATATAAGTGTGAACTGGTCCACCCACCAGCCTTTTCTTTCCATGGTTTTCCTGCCCATCCCACCCATTTATGGACAACTTGCGGGCGGTCTGGGAAATGCATGGTGGAGGTAGGAAAATGCTTAACATAGTTGCAGCACGTTCAGATAAGGGGACAACAAGAAATGTGTTAAAGCTGGTCGGGCAGGGCATACCAAGTAACCAGTCCTCCTGCCCCCCTACCTTGCATGGGTTGGTGAGAGCGGAAATGAGTCAGTTAAGTCTTTGGCTTTGGCAGCCGGGACTGGCCTGTTTACCGCCCAAATTATGTTGAGTATTCATAAGTGACTCCTCCTCTTTTTATGGACCAGGACATTGTGTGGCAGAGAACATCTTGCTCAGTAATCAAGGATGGCCTTGCAGGATAACATTAAGAGTGAGGCTTTGATGATCCTGCATCCCAGACATGCTGTATAGGGGGTTGGTTTGTACATACAACCCTGCAGCAGTGCGATGCTTATTGAGGGTACTTATTAAAATGTCTCAAACCCTGTATGTAACCCTGGATAACCTCTAAGGGAAACAACTATTTCTGCTAATGCGTGCTTTAAAATACTGATTTTATTTGCATAAAACTTTTCTACAAAAATTGCACAAAACTATTTCAATATCATGGACAAATGATTATGCATGACCCGAAACAGTTGTAAGGAAATATATTAAACTGTCTTCAACACAGATATTATGAAGGACCAGCTCACTGCATAGGTGTGTTAAGAAACAATGTTAAATTTATTATAAAGGCTTAACTTTTGTCTACTTTTGTGGGATGCATTCAATATCTGACTCTACTTGTTTGGGGTAATTTTTTCTTAGAAATAATTAGTATTAAGTGAACTGGCCAGCAGCAAAGTTATTTGGGTAAGGTTTCTCAGATAACTTTAGATAATATTCAGTGGGACAAGTCCTCCCACTGAATATACTCAGCTAAAAGTAACCCAGATAAAAATCAGAGCAATGTAGGACACTGAGGGGGAAGGAGTTGGTCTGGCCTGGAATGGCCACAGGGGGGTGAGGAATGGGGGGATGGGGGGGGGGGGGGAAATCTGGCTGCAGGAATTACACCTTATTTGAAGGAGATGGGGTGAGTTTTGGTGCGAGGCAGGGTGGTCAGCACAAATATATTTCTGGTGGGATAAAGGGAGTGGAGAGTTGATAACTAAGGGTCAGTGGGACTTCTTTTGTCATAGGGATCAGAAGGGTGGGGGGAGGGGTAGTCGATTGCAACAGACCTTTTGGGCATGTGGGTGGGGGGGGGGGAGGAATTTAGCTAGTTTTCTGGTTAACTTTAGATTTGTCCTTTTGCCATCCAGAGTTAGCTGGCGATCTTTATCTGGCTAGCACTGATATGCTAGCCGTATAAATGTAAACTATACCACGGACCGCCCCCATCCCTCCCTCTTTCATCCATCTGTGTTTCACACAACTAAAACGCAGCTGTTCAGTGGTGGAGGGATTTTAAGTCCCGAACTTAGCTGGACAAACCCCTTTGAATGTTAGTTTTGCCAAAATATAGCAAAGTTAACACTCTTATCTCTACAATGACACTAGTACAATTTACTTAGGGCAACAAGAAGTGTCTTAAGTAGTCATCCACATAAATGTGATGAGTTCCTTAATATATTGATCATGCCATATTCTTCCCAAGCCCACGCAGCATAATCGGCATGACAGTGTTAGAGCTTTTCAGTAAATACCAGAAACATAGCATTCTGAGCTACTAGCTTGTAATCATTTCTATGTCTGGGATTTGTTACATTTAATTAGATAGCTTGAATTAATTTTCTTCTCATTTGCTTGGCTATGGAATAGCACTGCTCTTTTTACTGCAGTTTGTCTCTCTAATCAATTTTAAGATCCAGAAGGGGGAGACACAACCTTAGATTATCATAGTATTCAATAATCCTTTCTTTAAATTACTCCTATTGAGTTTAAGGTTTGGTTCCCAGTCTCTACTATAATTTGCATATTAATAGTCTTGCTGACTGTGTGAAACATAGCTAAATATTGTATATTGAACATGTAAGAACAAAAGCAAATAATAAAACTGGACTAAATAAATTGGTGCATGCAAATGGTTTGATTATATGTGTAATGCTAATTTTATACATATCTGTGGGCCTCATTTACTAAGCATTTTCCCCATAGGCACAGAATGAGAAAAAAGCCTTAGTAAATCAAGCCCTGTGTTTAATGATGAGATTGTATTAAAGAGATTTTCTTAGTTTGAATGTAACTTATGGGCATTTTATTTGACAGTATGATATATTTAGTCTTTATAGTCTGTATTTGGGTGAGGAAGAAATTTAAAACTATTCCCTTTTCTGCTCTTATCTTAAAATTTCAAATGAGAATTATGCAATATAGTACCTGATGAAAAATATATATATAAAAAAAGGAAATATTTGCAGTATCTTTGTAGACATTGTCATAAGCGTTCAACTGCCTTATATAATAATTAGAGACAAAGTTAATGTGACGTACTGTAGCATCCTGTTTGTTCTCACAGAGTCTGAGCTTCTTTGAGAACAAACAGGTTGCTAAGTCCTCACTAGTAGATAATGTCATCTGACAGAGCCTGGTGTGGGGAAAATTACCCAAGCTGCTAGAAGTTGTGCCCTGAAGCCCCTTGGTTGTAGGTTGTTTTCTCTCCTTTGTAAAAACATTTTTACAAAAGTGCCTAAAATCCTGAATTCTTGCAAGGAGCCTTGTGGTTCTCTTGCTTCTACTTCCTAGTTTCCCTTGATAGGTTTGTCATTTGATTTCAAGTTTCTTTATTTTGCATTGGCTGTCAGGTGCATTGAGTGGCATGACAGCGTTTTGTTAAAATTGAGCTGTTTGATTTCACCTCATTTTCAGCCGATGTCCCAGAAGGTGAAGAAAAATAGCTTTGATAAGGGCCCCGGTGCAAAGGCATTATGGTTATCATGGATCTCTGTGATATCTGCTTTGCAAGGGGAGGTCCATGACACATCAGGGGCTGTATGTGGGAGAAGATGATCCCTAGAGAATGACTTTACCAACTAGAACTTATGGATAAGCTCTTTGGGAGGGCTAAGTCTAACGATCTATCAGGTTTCAGGGAATGAGCCCTTAGAATTGCTGTCAAATTAGCGCAGCCAAGCCATAGCAAGCCCAGACTTGATTCCGATAGGCGGCAGCTGACTCGCCACAGGGAGGGTAGAGGCCCAGGCAGGCAGAGATCAAGCACTTGTGGAGCAGGCAAAGGTCAGGGCTGGCAGAGATCAAGCAGAATTGAAAGGCAGTCTTGGTCAGCAAAAGGTAAAAAGTCCAAGGAAAGGTTGATGGGGAGGCAAGGCATGTCAAAGCAGGGCAAGAGAACAAGGCAGGATGGAGAGGCAAAGCAGTGCGTGGCAGAAGCAAAGTGAGGCAAGGCTGGAAAAAGCAGGAACTAGTCAAGCCGGATCAGCAGCAAAGTAGCACCAACTGAGAATGCCGGATGACCTGTTGCTGAGGTGCTGGCTGGTTGTAGAGGGCTTCATTTTATACCTCTTCAGAACATGTCATCAACCGGCACCACAGGAAGTCCCGACTCCATGATTTATGAAAAGGGCTCAGGGGTACAGGAAGTTCTAAACAGGGTGCTCGGATGCAGTATGGTGTGGGACACACTGGTGGAGGTGCTTGGAGGGGTGTTACAGTAGGGTTCTTTGTGGCTGGTAAGGAATCAACAATAACTGAATATTGAGGGAACCCTCCATGAACCGTTTTAAAGGCCAATATCAAAATTTTAAATGTTCAGTATTCTATAGCTAACCAATGCAGTTCCATATGTAGAAGTGTTGCATGGTCTTTCCTTTGATACGGAGTTTAGCCGCTGTATTTTGGACCCATTGTGAACATCCCTGGAATAAAGCATTGCAATAATCCAAGCGGTTTAAGATGAGGGGGTAAATCAACAATTCCAAATCTCTTTTTAATGAGATATGATAGCAGTTAACATAGCACTTTTAAATGAAAAAAGGAGTTTTACATTCTGCAAATCCATATTGTTCAGTGCGGATCACATAAATACATAAAAACAGTAACACCTACAAATACAGATAACATTAAAATACCTTATAGTAAAACATATATATATATATATATATATATATATATATATATATATATAATACAAATATATTATAAAAGCACATAACCAGTATGTTACAAAATTGCACTCTGAATTAACACAACAAACCTGCAAGTACTGTCTTAAATAAAACTGCTTTAACTTGTTTACGGAACATTAAATAATCTAGTATCTACCTTATTTCTAATGCCAAAGCATTCTAAAGCATAGGTCCAGTAATTGAGAAAGCTCTGGTTCTAGTCAACTGAAGACAATATTCCTGAAAAGATAGTACATGTAAAAATATGTATGTTTGAGCGCATACCAATATAACTTTCCACATAAAGAATGTGACTCCATGTGAAAGGCTTTATAAAATAATCAGTTTTGAACTAAGGATAGGCAACCAATGAACTTGTTTCATGAAAGAAATCAAACTTCCCTCCAATGCTGATTAAATATGATCCTAGCTGAAGCATTTTGAACTTCCACTTCCACTAAATAAACTGGAAGACCTACATAAACAGCATTACAATAGTCTAACTGGATTAACACTACAGCCTGTACCACAAGCTTAAAATTATCTACAGACAAATTTCTGAGATGCCTAATCTTCTTTAGCTAAAGGCAATCTTGGCTACTTGGTATCTACGGTCACTTCTAAATTGTTCTTTCTCTTTAATTGGGTCAGTTATAACCATCAACTAAAATATTGACAGGCATACCCAAGAGAATTTTACCAATCCAAAGTACAAAAAGTCTTTTCACTCTTAAGAAATAACCCATTTGTATTTAACCAATTTTGAATTTGTTTAAAACAAAAGCTAAGTCTGTCCAAAGTTACCTCACTTGCTATAAAAAAAAAAAAAAATTGTCATCCGTGTACATTTTGTGAATAACTCCCAGTTCAGTTAATAATTTGCCCAAAGGGCTAATAAAGACATTAAAGATGATGATCATTGAAGTACCCTCTATCACAGATGTACCAATCTGAGCAATATTATATGGGACTACTGATGTTCCCAGTCGTAGGAGGAGATTTAGTGAACGATATGGTCTACCAACACAGATTGCCTCAGATTTTGCTGGATTAAACTTTAGTTTATGTTCTTGCAAGCACATATAAATAGTCTCTAAGCACTTGTTCAGCCTAGATCAGGGGTCGGGAACCTTTTTGGCTGAGAGAGCCATGAACGCCACATATTTTAAAATGTAATTCCGTGAGAGCCATACTAACTACAACCCCCCACCCTCCTGACTCCCCCAAGACCTACCAAATTCATTTACTACAACCCCCTACTCTCCTGATGCCCCCAAGACCTGCCATATTAATTTACTACAACCCCCCATCCTCCTAAACCCCCCCCCAAAGACCTGCCAAAAGTTTATTTTTATTTTATTTTATTTTTATTTTATTTTATTTTATTTATTATTTTAATTTTTATTTTATTTTATTCTATTTCATTCCATTTATGTCTTCCGCTATTCCCCACTCCTCTTTATACATACCTTCTCCCTAACTAAGCCTAGTACAAGAACAACATATTTTGATTTATACATTTACTGGACTTTTATCACTTATGACCTTCATTACTATGTAATCCAATTCCAATTCTTATCTACCTTGATTACTATGTAATTTAAATTGTATATTTAGTTTTTCTTCTCTTTGACTATTACTTAAAGTTGCTTAAAGGTTCATTGTTCCATGTAAGGCCGTTTGCCATGTTTTTGTTCTTTGTAAACCGGTTTGATTTGCATCTAATGTAGGAAGATCGGTATAGAAAACAAAAAATAAATAAATAAATAAAAGTCCCTGGTGATCCAGCAGGGGTCCAGGGCTCGCAGACAAATCTTTAATAAAAAAGTAAAAATCTAACAAAACCCCCCACCCTCCTGACGCCCCCCAAGACCTCCAAAATTAATTTACTACAACCCCCCACCCTCCTGACGCCCCCAAGACCTCCAAAATTAATTTACTACAACCCCCACCCTCCTGACCCCCCCAAGACCTGCCAAAAGTCCCTGGTGGTCCAGCGGGGGTCCGGGAGCGATCTCCTGGACTTGGGCTGTCGGCTGCCAGTAGTCAAAATGGCGCCGACGGCCCTTTGCCCTCACTATGTCACTGGGGTTGACCAATGGCGGCGGTAGCCCCTGTGACATAGTAAGGGCAAAGGGCCGTCGACGCCATTTTGATTACTGGCAGCCGATGGCCCTTTGCCCTTACTATGTCACAGGGGCTACCGCCGCCATTGGTCGACCCCAGTGACATAGTGAGGGCAAAGGGCCATCGGCGCCATTTTGACTACTGGCAGCCGACAGCCCAAGTCCAGGAGATCGCTCCCGGACCGCTCCTGGACCCCCGCTGGACCACCAGGGACTTTTGGCAGGTCTTGGGGGGGTCAGGAGGGTGGGGGTTGTAGTAAATTAATTTTGGAGGTCTTGGGGGGCGTCAGGAGGGTGGGGGATTTTGTTAGATTTTTACTTTTTTATTAAAGATTTGTCTGCGAGCCAGATGCAGCCATCAAAAGAGCCATATCTGGCTCCCGAGCCATAGGTTCCTGACCCCTGGCCTAGATCATCCTTCTGATTGATCTAAAGCTATCAACTGGATGATATCAGCAAAAATAAAACTAATCCCCAAACTCTATGCTGATAGTGAAGCAAGCAAGATAAAGATTCAAGAGAATTGGTGATAGCAAGCCCTAAGGGACACTATAAAGCAGCAGTTCTCAACCAGTGTGTCACCAAGCACATGCAGGTGTGTCACCACACTTCCCGGTCCCCCGTTGACCCAGCTGCTCTCACCTGCCCCAGCAAAATAGGAATTCATCCTCTGCCTGGGCTTAAAATGCAGATAGCCTGGGTGGAACGTGGCAGCAGAGCTGGAGTCAGCGGCACCAGCATGGTGTTGTCTTCTTCTCATGGCCCGGAAGAGGAAGTGGTGTGTAGTGGCCACATGCACGAGAAGAACAGACCATGCTAGTGTGTGCAGCATCGGCCTTAAGAAGAGAGGCATGGTTTGAAGAAGAGAAGCACAGTGCAGAACAAAATAGGAGCAACGCTAGCCCCCGCAGCCGATGGGACTCTTTTCTCAAGGGCTGGGAGGTGGCTGCTGCTAGTTTGATGGGGTGAGCAAGAGAGAGCGCTAGTTCAGTGTGTGTGTGTGTGTGTGGGGGGGGGGGGGAGAGTGAGTGAGTGAGCAAGCAAGCATATGTGCTTGAGATCCCGTGTGTGTGTGTGTGTGTATGACAGCATGTATGTAAGTGTGATTGAAAACTTCTTTGTGTGAGAGTATGTATGTGTGATTGAGAGCCTGTGTGTGAAAGAGATCGTGTATGTATGAGTAAGAGCCTGTGTGTTTAAGAGAGCATGTGTCTGTGTGATTGAGAGCTAGTATAGGTGAGAGAGCATGTATGTGATTGAGAACCTGTGTGTAAGTGAGAGAAAGAGAGAGAGCATAGTGTGTGAATGAAAATCCGTGTGTGAGAGGGGGACAGCATGTGTGTAAATGTGATTAAGAGCCCATATAAATGAGAGAAAAAGCATATGTGTATGTCTGTGATTGAGAGCCAGCATGAGAGAGAGAGCTTGTGCGTGACTGAGAGAGAGGACAACATTGCAAACAAAGCATCCCTCCTCCTGCTAATTCAAAACAATCTCAGGACACCTGGATAGCAAACATTCCCAGGTATGCAGAGCAAAGCATTTTTTAAAATCCTTTTTTCATTATTGGGTCTTTGTGCCTATTTTGAAATATTTTATTGGTATTTAGAAATTTTTTATGTTTGTAATTATTGGATATTCCATTCATCAGCTGTTTTATGTGGGGGTAAGAAATTTGATCATATCACCCCAACCCTTATCAAACTACGTTGGTTACCAATTCAGCAAAGAATTGAGTATAAATCGTTGTGTATTTTATTTAAATCTATAAATAATAAACAAACTGAATGGTTGAATGCTTTACTACACCAGCATATACCACAAATTCGTTCTTCAAATAAATGTTTGTGTACCATCAATTAAAACTGCGCATCTAGCAGAAGTTAGAGAGCAAGCCATCTTGGTAGCAGGGCCAAAATTGTGGAACTCATTACCTGAGGAACTTAGACTGCAAAAAGATTTAAATATCTTTAAAAAAAAAACAATTAAAAACACTTTTATTCAGAAATGCATATGATTTGGAAGCTGGGTAAACAATTCAATGTGTCTGTGCAATCCTTTTACTGGTTATTTCTTATTGTTTTAAAGCTGTAACATCCTGCTTTATTTTATTTTGATTGTTTTGTATTATGTTGGTCATATTATTTTTATGCTTTTTATTGTATTATGATTCTCCTTTTATGCTTTTATTGTATTATTTTTACACTTTTATTGTATTACTATCGAGTTTTATTGTGTTCTTATATAGTGTTTACTATATATAGTGTACACCGTCGAGATTGTTCCAGATTGACTGTATATAAAATAAATAAATAAATGTTTTTACTGCTATTAATTTTATATTTCTTGATTTGTTTTATGAGGACTGGTGATGTTTCTCTTTTTCCTTTCTTACACTGCATACAGTCTCTCTGGCTTGTTGCGGTTTCTTGTTCAGTTTTTGTCTGTATGTTTCTATTTATACTTTATGGTCACTTTATTCTTTGTTAGGTGAGGCTCTACACGTGTGACCAAGGTGAGATATTCTGCTGGCGTGCAGTTTCTGTATAGGGCTCTATTGCAGCCTGGCTTGGACTGTTTTCCTAATAGGAGTATTGAAGTTTTAAGTTCTGGTGTAATAGTTTCAATTTTGCTTTCTAAGGTGGTTGAGTGTTGGAAATTGGTGCTGTTTTGATGTGGGATGTTTACTATTTATGCAATTTCTGTTCAGACGGAGTACTTATCTTTCCCTTGTGTCCTTCTTAACAATAAAAATAATACTAGGCCTTTATTTTTTATTTCTGTCGTGAATTGTAATGAGCAGTGTGTCACATGTGAGTGTGGTCTGTCCAGGTGTGTCACTTTGGAGAGAAAGATTGAGAACCACTGCTGTAAAGTAAAGGCCTAGCTGTAGAGAGATTTTGTCACCAAGTAACCCTATATACTCAGTCTGATAAGAAATCATCGAACCGTCTTAGTGCTATTCCACCAACACCTGGTTCCTTTAAATTCTGAATTAGCAGATTGTGGTTCACAGTATCAAAGACTGTCCTCATATCCAATAATAATGAGATGTGGGTTTTCAGTATAATAGAGAATGGATATAGATTGTCTATTGGGTAACTCACCAGGTCATCTACTGAGAATCTCTTGGTCTCCTCAGCATGAGGAACTGCTGCAAAAGGAGCTCTCTCCCTCAGAGGCTGTTTGATTGAACCTGTTCTAACAGGGAAAGAGGGTGGGGTTTTTTCCTCAAGCACTTTCTAATCCCAGGAGATTCCATCCCATCCTCAATCTGAGGGCTTTGAAGAAATTTGTACCTTGTCTTCTTAATCACTTTTCTAGAAAAAGGGTACTGGCTTTGCTTCCTGGATTAAAAGCATGCTTACATCCACATAGAGATTTTCCAGTGTCTCAGGAAATATGTAAGATTTATGGTAGAGATGTTCCACCTCCAGTATTATGTACTGTCTTTGGCCTGGCATCAGCATCACGGATGTTCACAACATGTCTTGTGGTTATGTATGTAGGCAAATTGGGGTTGCATATATTTCCCTACCTGCACGATTATCTGGTTAAGAGCACATTTGAAGGAGGTGCTATAGAATCAGTAAAATCATCCAGGTGTTAGAGTTGCTAGGATTTGTTATAAATTACCCCAGGTCCTGTTTAAGCTCATGTCAATTGGAATTTATAGGATCTCTGCTATACATGACTGAGGTACCTTTTTCCACAGACAAAGGTTTTCATGCTGATAACTGTAGTGGAAGGAGTAAGAATTAATTAGCAGCATAAGCTTGGGATATGTTGAAGTTGTTGGGCCTCATAATATCAACTGTATCCGACCAAGGGTGAATGAAGCCCAGTATCCTGTTTCCAACAATGATCAATCCAGGTCACACACATTTGGCAGGATCCCAAATAAATTCCATGCTGCTTACACCAGGGATAAGCAGTAATTTTCCCATAGTCTATCTGGTTAATAACAGATTATGGACTTTTCTTTTAGGAACTTGTCCAAACCTTTTTTTTAAACGTGTTACGCTTATCACAACCTCTGGGCATGAATTTCAGAGCTGGCTTGTGCATTGAGTGAAAAAATATTTTCTCCACTTTGTTTTAAATGTGCTGCTTAGTAACTTCATGGAGTTTCCCATAGTCTTTCTTTTTTGAAAGAGTAAGCAATCTGTCATGCTGTCAAGAAAGTGGACTTTGTCAAACGCCTTTTGAAAATGTAGATAATGTATCTGGTAGCTCACCATTATCTATTATTAATTCCTTCAAAAAAACTGTGGTAGACTGGTGAGGAAAATTTATGTTGGCTGCGTCTGATTAAAATTTATGTTGGCTGCGTCTGATTAAACCATATATGTTTATATGTTCTGTAATTTTATTCTTTTGAATAATTTCAATGACTTTTTCCATCACTGGCAGGCTCACCAGTCTATATTTTCCCAGATCACCCCTGGAGCCCTTTTTAAAGATTGGCGTTACATTGACTACTCTTCATTCTTTAGGTACAATAGATGATTTTAAATGATAGGTTACAAATTTCTAGTAGTAAGTCATTTTTTTAGCTCTTTCAGAACTCTGGTATGTTAATCATCTGGTCAAGGTGACTTGCAGCTCTTTGGTCAGTTTGCCTTATTACATCTTCCAAGTTCAGTATGGTTTCTCTCTGTTCTTCCTATCCATCATTATTAAATACCATACTCAGCCTTGGAATCTCCATCATTCCTCTTGCTCATCTTTATATCGTACAAGTCCAATGGTCCCTTAAGATCACAGTGGACTCGTACCACTATGAATCTCTAAGATAGTGCCTGCGCCACCCAGATACTCAAGGTCTCCCAGTTCTGGTGGCTAATTCAGTCAAATTTGGCCAGAGGAATATCCTTCTAAATTCATTCAGTGCAAATTATTCTATTCTTATTTTATTTTTTTTTTATTTAACCACACGATTACTCACCATATTTGACAGCCTTCATGGCAAGAAACAAAAAGATTACCGTATTTTGCGCTCCATAAGACGCCCCTGACCATAAGACACACCTAGGATTTAGAGGAGGAAAATAAGAAAAAAAAATTCTGTCCCCATGACGGGCTCTGTACGGAGCCCAACCTGGAGCGAATGTAGCGTCTCTCCCTCTCGCGCGCCGTCCTCCTCCTCCTCCTCCTCCCAACTCAGCCCAATCAGTATGGTGGTGCAGGTCAAATGCATGAAACATTTTATCATAATATATATAGTATATTACCTTCATGATTTTCTAATATATCTAAACAAATGAGAAGGAAATGGCCTGTACTAACTTTGATGCCATGTATCATCTTCTGCCGGCAGAGCTTAACTCCCTGCCGGTCTGCTGTTCCCGGGGTGCATCTTACTGCGAAGGTCGGTGGCATCCTGGGAACAGCAGACCGGCAGGGAGCTGTTTGAACTGGAGGGGCCTCCGTAGCGCAGGCAGTTCAAACAGCTGATGTTTGACCTGCACCATACTGATTGAGCTGAGTTGGGAGGGGGACAGTGTGAGAGAGGGAGAGACGCTACATTCGCTCCATAAGACGCACAGACATTTTACCTCCACTTTTGGGGAAAAAAGTCTTATGGAGCAAAAAATACGGTATACTATATTTTATTTATTTATTTATTTAAAGAATTTATATACCGGGGTTCCTGTATAGTATACATATCACCCCGGTTTACAAGGAACCATAACTATCGCTAAGGAACCGTAACTATCGCTTCATTTAGCGGTTTACATTGAACATTTAGTGGTTTACATTGAACATTTAGCGGTTTACATTGAACATAGTTAATTTGAGAAAACATAATAAAACATAAATAAACATAAATAAACATAAAATAGTTAATTTGAGAAAAAGTATATAATATGGTTAACCAGTTAATAACTAAAAAGCAGGTTAATAAGTAAATAAGTAAGTAAATAACATTGAACTTGATAGAATCTGGTAACAGGATAAAATATAGTGTTGCATATGCTTAAGTACAGTTTCGTGTTATATACATATATACATATATATACATATATACATATATACATATTAAGGAGGGAATTTTCA
The DNA here is from genome assembly GCF_901001135.1 of Rhinatrema bivittatum. NCBI lineage: Eukaryota > Metazoa > Chordata > Amphibia > Gymnophiona > Rhinatrematidae > Rhinatrema > Rhinatrema bivittatum. The sequence continues at coordinate 305,304,092 of NC_042620.1, read as the reverse complement.
AAGTGTTTCATGGTGGTCATGTGTGTAAGTTGTATATATGATTGTATATAATATTTTATAAACCTCGAGTGTGCGTGTACTTGCTGTATTGTGCACAAATTTTAAAGGGAAAAACAGTATAAGGGTGTTTCAAGGCAAAGTTCGTAAATACAGTCAAGTTCCTGTTTGGTAAGACATAAATGCACAGGCTACTGAACTTGTCCGAACACTTTTCTACCTGTTAATTGACTCAAGCAATAGAAAGTGGATTTCTTTTGTCTGATACAAGTTCAGGGTGAAGTGCCACAAGGTATAGGTGATCTGGTGAAGTTCAGAGTGAACTGATTGGACATATTAGCAAATTGGTGATTCCAAGTAAATATTTTTTGAACAATTTACATGCATACTTTAAAATATAGATGTTTCTGCGTAAAAATGTGGTGTGATTACATGCAAATAGTTAGTTATTTCATTTATAAAATATATGTGCATTTTATTTAAATTTCTAGAGAAGGTATACATGTCCTGTAAAACAAATGTAAGTGTATACTACAACATATGCATATTGTTTTGGGTTAGAACTACATTGTATTTTATAAACTCTTCAGATCCCACCACAGTTTACAAAACAAGCTATAAATTTTTGCATGGCCAGTCACTTGTACAAATGGTGTACCATGGACTATTTTGAAAGTTGGACTCTCTAATGTAAAAAATATAAAATAAAGATAGAGGTCCATATTTATAAGCATTTATTCGGATAACTCAGAAGTTATCCAGCTAAAGGAGATTTGGACAACCTAAATTTTAGCAGCTAATAAGTTAGCTGGGTTGAATTTAGCCAGCTAAGTTAGGGGCATTCCAGAGGGTGTAACTGAGAAGAGTTGAGTTAGCTGGCCTTCGGCTCGATCCAGTAAGGCCGCGGTAAAAACAGTGAGGTAGTGTCAGGCGCACCCTTCCTCCCCGCACGCACAGTTCTCTTCACTAACTCCCCGATACTCTTCTCTAATCGCATGCAAATGCATGCCGCGGCTGTGAAGCGTTAGGGAAGGGTTATGCCCGCGCAACCCATTTTACTGTATAGGCGCTGTAACAGCGCCTATACAGTAACCTGGGTGCGCTGGTACCTGTCATTTCAAATGACATTTGAAATGACAGGCACCAGGAAGTGTAAAAAAGTTTAAAAAGTGTAAAAAACAAAAAACCTGTGTGTTATATAAAAAAATAAAACAATTTTAAATACCTGTCGGAGGGCCGTGGGTCCAGGCGGCCGGTGGGCGGCGGGCAGCCATCAGCGGCATCCGGTAGTCCCTTCTCCCTTCCTCCCTCCCTCCCCTGCCTGGATGAGCGCCAAAATCGCACGGGCGGGTCGGCAGCGGGGGGGGGGGGGGGGGCGGCAGCAGGATCCGGGAGCGGCGGGTAGGCAGCAGCGGGGTCCGGGGGGGCAGGGGCAGCGGCAGCGGGGGGGGGGGGGCAGCGGGGGGGCGGCAGCAGGATCCGGGAGCGGCGGGTAGGCAGCAGCGGGGTCCGGGGGTGGCAGCGAGATCCGGGGAGCCAGCAGCGGCAGCATGTTCGATCGCGCAGGCAGGTAGGTGGCAAAGTAAAGATGGCCGCCTGCACGGGAAAATCGTGCAATTGGCCGCTGAAGACGTGACGTCACACCCCGTGACGCCAAACGTCGTGACGTCACGTCTTCAGCGGCCAATTGCACGATTTTCCCGTGCAGGCGGCCATCTTTACTTTGCCACCTACCTGCCTGCGCGATCGAACATGCTGCCGCTGCTGGCTCCCCGGATCTCGCTGCCACCCCCGGACCCCGCTGCTGCCTACCCGCCGCTCCCGGATCCTGCTGCCGCCCCCCCCCCCCCCGCTGCCGCTGCCCCTGCCCCCCCGGACCCCGCTGCTGCCTACCCGCCGCTCCCAGATCCTGCTGCCGCCCCCCCCCCCCCGCTGCCGACCCGCCCGTGCGATTTTGGCGCTCATCCAGGCAGGGGAGGGAGGGAGGAAGGGAGAAGGGACTACCGGATGCCGCTGATGGCTGCCCGCCGCCCACCGGCCGCCTGGACCCACGGCCCTCCGACAGGTATTTAAAATTGTTTTATTTTTTTATATAACACACAGGTTTTTTGTTTTTTTACACTTTTTACACTTACCATAGCAGGCCCGAGCCTTGCTACTTTTTCGTTTGTTTTTTTTTGCCCTGGTCCCGTCCGGTCTCCTGCAGCCCCGTCCGGTCCGGACGGGGCTGCAGGAGACCGGACGGGACCAGGGCGGGTAACCAATGTTTTTACCCTACACTACACTACACTACACTAACTCCTACTAGGGGGAGGCGGTAAACTAGCAGGTTAAGGCCGCGGCAGAACAGCGGGTTACGGAGGAGATAATATCAGCGCCCGTTACAGTATCGCAGGGGAATAGCTAATTCCTTCATTATACAGCTTTTTCGTTCATTTACATGCCGGGTGCGGAAAGGGTTATGCGTCTGTTTTCAGAAGCGATACGGACGCGTGAAACTGGAGACTGTATCGCCGAACTGCCTTGCGCGCCCGAATTGTGCGCTACGAGCACGTTACAGACGGGCAATCCTCGAGCGGACGATACTGGATCGAGCTGTATGTTATCTGACTAATTCCAGACCAAAGAGCGGTCCTAAAGTTAGCCAGATAGCTGGCTAACTTTGATTGATTGCCAGCTATATTCAATAGTGCAACTGCACTATTGAATATACCTCCAAAGTTAATGGAATAAATTTATCTGGCTAACTTTGCTAACTAGAGAGTGACTGAATATGTACCCCAAAATAAAATACTTATCCATAATTATAAAATCCTGACTACACTAGAACATGTAAGGAATGTTAATACTCACTCAGAATTACAATCTAGTTAAAGTGTAGTGGATGAAGTGTTTCCTGAATATACCATAGGCCCTGGGTGCAGTGTTAAAGTAGGTGAGCTCCCCAGCCTAAATTAGATGTTATCCATGGCTAGATTAAAGAAGAAAACTACTTAATGTTCTGTAAACAGCTGAAAGCATGATTGTTTAGCTAGGCTTTGGGGTTAATCCTTTGGTGACCAGATCTCACAAGTATATTGGCCCTTTAGAGATTTACTGACCTTGAGAATATATCTTAAAACATAAGTATCTGTAAATGAGGTTGAAAACATGAACTCAATTACTAGGCATAATTCACTAGTACACTGTCAGTACTTGTACAGCAAAATATGCTTGAGCAAACTAAAGTGCAGTCAATTACAATAACATCACTGGCAGCACAGCATACTTTAATGAGTATATTGTATTAATTTAAAACTATGCTTTTGACATCTGTTCTGTCTGTTATTGAGAATACAAATGAGCATGTATTTAACCAGAAGTTTAGTTTAGAGTAATGGACTCTGGTCTATATTTAGCAAACTTCTAAAAGTTTAAAGAATTATACACAAGAGTAGATCTCCATGGGATAGTGTCAAATATCCTCTGAGCCAGCTTAAATATCTTTTACGCAGCGTGAAAGGAAATGACACAGTCTCCATATGTTTGGTCATTTATAATGCTCTGGAATTTTGCACATTTACAAGCCAATAAAATCACCAAGTAGATGTGTGAATAAGTTTGTTATTCCAGTTAATACTTGTACATGCAAACATACAGACTAATAAAAGCATAGTAAAGAAAATGCAAGGTGGGTAAGAAGAAAATGCAGTATTGTACCATTCTTTTGGGGGATGGGCTCTGATGAAGCTGTAAGTAGTGCAAGATGTTCCCGTTGGGGCAGTAATCTCAAAACAATAGGCCAGAAATTGCCAACTAATTAAAGAAACACTTGGGTTGGGAGTACCTGAACAATGGACCAGCCCTTTTTGACAGTTACAGAATAATGGGTTAGGCACAAAGATGACATACCCAGGCCCTTGGGAGCTCTCCACTCTTTAGAAACACAATTCATAGTATTTCAGATTGAACAATTTCATTTCTGTGCACCATAGTATGGACCAGAGAAGCTATCAACAAATGTTAGATTTTCAGTTGACATTTGTTTAATATCTAAATATATTGGTTCACTGATCAATAAAGTTATATTAACCATTGATAAATAAAAATAATCCCCTGAACTGTTAGCGTTGATCTGTTATGTTTTTGTAATCATTTATACGTTTTTATTGAGTTATAATCTTTAGCACATAAGATTTTGTTTTTATCTGTGTAACCATCAAATTAATGGTGGTTAGGATTATAAAAGCAAAATAAGTATTGTAATGTTGACATTTCATTCTTGTTTAGATTTAACAGATCAATAAAGCATTTTCCTCATGTTAAGAAACAGGGACAGTATATTAAATATTGATTAACTTACCCTTTTAATAACCAGGAAGGTCATGTTAAAATTCAAGTATATTTCTTTCCTTTTAATTGAGGCATCTTAAGATGGATAATCAACTTTCTATGGTGAGAGGGCTGCATATTAATACCACTCAGTAAATGGAAATAATATTTAGACCCCAATTCATCACTACTGATTATTTGCAGCACCATTGTCTTATATTTTACTAACGCTTGAGATGAACTTAGTTTACCAAAGCAGATGTTTCATAAATCCTCGGCAGTACAGTATAAATGAGCATATGATATATTCTGAATCAAAATATATATATTTTAAACAGTTCAGAAATATTATTTGAATTTCTCATTGCCATAAAGGTGATCCCAATATATGTTTCAGACAATTTGTTTCAATATTTGATCTTGACTTGCTAAGCATTATTCATCAAGGCAACACCATCAAGGTCATTGGATATTTTCATTTTATACTACTTGAAAATTGAAGACTTGCTTCATTTCTGTAGTATTCAGTAAGTTTAGGGACATGATAATCACGTTTTATTGGTTAAAATATTTTCACAAGTCAGCATCATGATTGTAAACACTGGTCATTAGATGAATCTGCGAAGGTTCAAATCATACTTAGGGATGTAACTTTGAAACAGCCACGTAGGTGACTTGTATGCACTTATGCAGGCTCGCACCAAAGATGCAGACATTTTATAACATATGCGTGTCTATGCACGCATGGTAGAAAATGGGCTGTACACTCGTAGATGTGCATACAATTTTATATGGACGCACACACGTGCGTGGAAATGCCGCCTCTACCGCATAAGTGGGGGGATGCTAGTAGACGCGTGCCAACACAATTACCAATTTCCGCAGTTCATTCTCAATTCACCCATTGTTACAGTTTTGGCTGCAGTGCAACCGCCTCACCACCAGGGGTCCCTCTAGTGCTGGCTCTCCTGACAGGCCCAGGCCATCTCCCCTGGCCACTCTATGTTCTGGGTTGGCCCTTATAACCCTGCCTGACAGTTCCCTCGGTGCTTCGGCATCGAGCTCACCTGGGCTCCCTGCTCTAGCCTTGCGCGGCCTTCGGGCCTTTCCTTGCCTTGCCCTGCGCAGCCTTCGGGCCTTTCCTTGCCCTGCGCGGCCTTCGTGCCTTTCCTTGCCTTGCGCGGCCTTCGGGCCTTCTTCCTCGCTTTTCTTACCTGGCCTATGGGTCTTCTGACCTGCCTGCTCTGCTTAGTGTGGCCTACGGGCCTTCTGTGTGTGTGTGTGTGGCCTACGGGCCTTCTGACCTGCCTTGCCCTGACTACGGTGTGTGGCCTACGGGCCTTCTGACCTGCCTGCTCTGCTTTCGGTGTGTGGCCTACGGGCCTTCTGTGTGTGTGTGTGTGGCCTATGGGCCTTCTGACCTGCCTTGCCCTGCTTACGGTGTGTGGCCTTCGTGCCTTCTATGTATGTGTGGCCTACGGGCCTTCTCTGCCTTGCCTTGCTTACTGTGTGTGGCCTACGGGCCTTCTGTGTGTGTGTGGCCTACGGGCCTTCTGACCTGCCTTGCCCTGACCCAGCCTGAACCCAGACACTGCTACTTGCCGCTTGCCCTGACCCAGCCTAGACCCAGACACTGCTACTTGCCACCTGCCCTGACCCAGCCTGAACCCAGACACTGCTACTTGCCGCCTGCCCTGACCCAGCCTGAACCGAGACACTGCTACTTGCTGCCTGCCCTGACCTAGCCTGGAACCAGACACTGTTTCTAGCCATTCCTGTCTCTCTCCACCTGGAGCCACCCTGCTGGGTGGTGTTCACGACTCCTGACCGGAGCCCAGTCGTAACACCCATGTAAAGGATAGGACTTCCTAAACTCCTGGTTAATTAGCCTCTCAGCTTTAATACATGCGTGAGTGCGTCCATATAGACGTATTTTATATTGTGCATGCAAATGCGCACACTATATAAAATATATATTACCCAATAACATGTTTGCTTATGAATAAATACACGCTATATATTTTAAACATAGCCACCTAAGTTTTGACTTATCCTGCTTAATGACGATAAATATCCAGCTATGTAGTGGTGAATTACCTAGCTAAGTAGGTCTGTTTAAGACTTATCCGGATATGTAAGAGAGCTGGATAAGTAAAAGAAAAGTGCTTCTTAGGAGGATAAGTAAGATAGATGGATAACTAGCATTTGAAGACTTATCAGGCTATCTTATGTATTCAGCTGTGTAGCACTTTTTAAGACATCTGGATATAGTCACTTAGCTGGATTAGGAAAAAGTTATCCAGATAAGTGGCTGATATCTTATATGTGCCATTTTTGTGCTCCTAATTTTAATCATTTACATGAGGAAACATAACTCATATTTTCCTTAGCACTTGTCTGCCTTTACATGTGTAAATTATCAAATTTTATAACATGCGCATATGAAGTAAATTACCAGTTTCCTAGAGTGTAGACAGATGGACTCAGGACCAGTGGGTTTATGCTCCCCTGCCAACAGATGGAGATGGAGCAAGCTGACATAACAGTATATATAACCATGCAGTGACCCCAGCCTGCCAGTATTAGTCTCTCTCTCTCTCTCTTTTATCGGAGGTGGGTCGAGATCACATTGGAGCAGAGGGTCCTGGATGTGGTATGCAAAGGTTATGCACTGGAATTTCACAGTATTCCTCGGGACGTTCATGGTGTCCACTTGCCACTTCCTGCAGAAGAAGCAGGCAGTGGAGTTCAAAGGCTCCTCAGACTGAGGGCTGTGGTTCTGGTCCTACGTCTCAAGGAAAATATGGGGCAATAGTCCATTTATTTTGTTGTGCCCAAGAAGGGGAGGGCTCCTTTCGTCCCATCCTGGATTTCAAGAGGGTCAAGTATGCTCTGTCTCCAGCAGATGGTGGACATGTATCTCCCTATGGGGTTTGCTTCAAGCTTTTCGGAAGGAGAAATTTTAAATTCTAAACTCAGGAAGAGAGAGCCCCACTTTCCTGTGGTGAGAATTCCTAGTTGAGAATTCCTGAGGTGATTTTCCATGGTCCCACAGAGGTGTGCCTTGGTCTAGTAGCTGGGTTTTGGGCACACTTTTTTTTTTACGCTCACAAACTTTATGTGCTTAATTCAGTGCACAGGTTGTGCGTGCGTCTTGCCATGCTTTCTTCTAGGTGCTTATTTTTTGGGTGTTTTTCTTTTTTGAGCGCAAACCATTCCGATGCACATTTACCACAGCGATGGCACCAGTAAGCAAGAGAAACCTAAGCATCTTCCTTTTTGTATTGCCTGTCATATTAGGGCTTTTCAGCCTAACCTGGCTTCTAACCTGTGTCAGCACTGCTCAGACGCTCAGGGAGAGTTGTCTTCCTCGGATTTTGCTAAACCTGGCTCTTCCCATTCTGATGATGGGTTGGTCACAGCCTTGACTGGGGGGACGTCAGATCTTTGTTCTCTCTTGACTGGCTCCTCCGCTGGCAAGGACAGTTCTGAGGGACCAGCTCCAGTTCCTTCTGGGCTTGGTCTGGACCTAGCTGCTTTTTCTTGGGTGGAATTTTTTCAAGGCTTACAAGCCTTTCTTCAGGTGCAGTTCTCTGCTTCCCCCCCAGCCGGTGGTTACTCCCTCTTCATCCTATGCTGAAGCACCAGGGCTCGTCTCAGCTCCCTGTGGGTGTTCCCAACAGGAATCCGAATGGCACTGATGTCAATCCTGATTCCCTGGTAGATGGGGGAAATTTCTCCAGGGCTGGAACTGTATCAAACTATGTTATGGTTCTTTCATAGAGATAACCTGCCGGCCCTTATTTCCCAGACCTTGAAACATCTGGGTGTCCCTGGTTTGGATGCTATGTCAGAGCCAAGGAAAAATCCCATTTTGGTTTCCTTATGTAAAGCCTCTTGCTTTTTCCCTGTGATGGATGCCATTCAGGAATTGATTGAGCTGGAATGGAATGCCCCAGAGGCAAATTTTAAAGGGGGTCGGACATTGGAAGGCATGTACCCCCTGGATCCGGCTGAGTGAGAGTGTTTGCGTTTTCCCAAAGTGGATGCTCTGGTATGTGCCATTTCTAAGCGGACTATCCTTGTAGAGGGAGGAGCAGCCTTGAAGGATGTACATAATAGAAGGATTGAGGCCATTCTTAAGCAAGCCTTTAAGGCAGTGGTAATGAATTTACAGATTGCTTCCTGCTGCGCCCTAGTGGTGAGATCTTGTCTGCTTTTTCCTCATGAGGTTGATGAGTCTGGAGGGACTTCCAGAGATGTTATGAAGCCTGCTGGTGCCTTTTTAGCAGACACAGGCTGTGATTTTACCTGGAGCTCGGCCAGAAGAGTGGCTTTGGTGATAGTGGCTAGGTGTCAACTCTGGTTGCAAATTTGTTCAGCTGACACAGCTTCCAAAGCTATTCTTACCAAGATGCCCTTTAAAGACTCACTCTTGTTTGGGAGCAAGTTAGAGAAACTGGCCAGTAAGTGGGGGCGAGTCTCTGGTGCCTTGATTGCCGGAGGATAAGAAGCAGTTACAGCACTGGTTTGAGGGGTTGTTTCCGGGGTTCCAGGCATTTTCGTCCCTACAGAGGGGACTACCTTTCAACAAATTCGGCCTTTCGGTAGGTCTCAATCCTTTTGTCCCCGACAGCCCAAGAGAGGAGCGGGCTCGGGTGGCGGACCTTCTTGAGCTTCCCAATGAAGGTTTGCCGACCCACCTTCCATAATAGGAAATAGGGGGAGGCTGAAGGTCATCGGGACAGGACAGAGTTTTCCTACTGGAAGTTTGGATCCAGAGATTGATGTCTTAAGTGTGTCAGTTGATGAACACCATGTGCCAGATGATGTGGTGCTACCTACAGGTACTCAGCTTGATGACAGCTACCCTGGAAGTGGTGCTGTCTGATAACTCATTGGAACCCACAGGATTATGTGGTTCAGCTCCACTTGCTGATGGAAATCTGATCCCCCCTCCAGTGGTGGATGCAGGAGGATCATCTGAGAAAGGGAGTTTCCTTGTCCTCTCCGGCCTGGTTGGTACTCAAGATAGAAGCAAGTCTCCATGGTTGGGGGCTCACTGTCTGGAGTTAACAGCCCAGGGGCGCTGCAATGCTGAAGAGTCCCACTAGAACATCAGTCACTTGGAGGCCCAGGTGGTATGGTTGTCATGCTTACAGTTCAGCCACAGGATGCGGAATCAACCGGTTCGCATGATGTCAGACAATGTGACGACAGTGGCCTATTTCAATCGCCAGGGAGAAACCAAGAACCAGCAAGTGTTGCAGGAAATAGACCAGCTGATGGAATGGGCAGAAGGTCATCTGCAGATTATCTCATCCTCTCACATTGCAGGAAAAGGCAACATAAGAGCGGACTTTCTCAGCAGGGAGAATCTGGACCCAGGAGAGTAGGTGTTGTCAGCCAAGGTGTTTCAGCTAATTGTGGATCGCTGGGGCCTTCCGTTCCTAGACCTGTGAAGGTTCCGCGATTCTACAGTCGCAGGAGAGATCCATGGTCCTTGGGAATAGATTCCCTCATACAGGTTTGGGTGGAAGACAGATTGCTGTATGCCTTTCCTCTGTGGCCCTTGCTGGGCAGGATAATTCCCAAGATCAAAGGCCACAGGGGGCTAGTACTCCTGGTGGAGCTGGACTGGCCCAGGTGTCCGTGCTATGCGGATTTGCAATATCTCCTGGTGGAGGCCCCCTTCTTTTTCTGTAGCACATGGATCTGCTACAGCAGGGACCGGTTCTTCATGAGGATCCAACTCTATTCTGACTTATGGTTTGGCCCTTGAGAGGGCTCGCCTGTTAAAGTGTGGTTATTCCTCTGTGGTGATTGCCACTGTGCTCACAAGTTCTCTTCTTCCTTGGCTTATGTGTGGGTTTGGAGAGTATGGTGTTCTTCCTTGTTCAGCTAAGATCCTTCTCATTCTGGATTTTTTTGCAGGTTGCGGCTCTTGCTTGTTTCAGAGGCCCTGTGAACGGTGTTTCTTTGTCTCATCCTGATGTGGCTTCCCTTGAGGTTACCGGTTCCATTGTGGAGTCTTAATTTGGTGCTGGACGTCTTGGTGTGCCCTACATTCTGACCACAGTGTAGCCATTCCTTATGGTTGTTCCTGGTGGCTATATGTTCTGGCTATATGTTCCTGGTGGCTATATGTTCTGCGCGTTAGATTTCTGAGCTGTAGGCCTTGTTTTGCCAGGAGCTGTTCCTTCGGGTGAATCTGGAGGCATTACAGCTGAGTACTGTTATATCCTTCTTGTCCAAGGTAGTCTTGGACTTTCATTTGAATCAGTCCATCCCCTTGCTGTCCCTGGATAAGGTCAGGGATGTGGAGGAGTTTTGCCTTTTGTGCTCCTTGGATGTTGAGTGTCTTGTCATGCGGTAATGGCTGTCTGAGTCTTTTCAAAAGATGGATCACCTGTTTGTTCTCCATGGCGGGAGTAAGCAGGACACTCTAGCTTCGCAGGCTACTATAGCTCATTGGATTAAGGAGGTGGTCGCAGCTATGCATGTGGAAGCTAAAAAGCTGTTGCCTACTCAGATTAGGACCCATAACACTAGGGGTCAGGCAGTGTCATGGGCGGAGGTTAGTCTATTATCTCTATTCAATATCTTCTTTCACCCTTTTTCCAGGTTTTATCATCTGGATTTGCAGGCCTGGGTGGATGTAGACTTTGCATGTGCAGCATTGACTGGACCACCTGCAGCCACTCACCCTGATGGGGAGTAGCTTTGGTACATCCCACTGGTCCTGAGTCTCTGTCTACATGCTAGGAAATGGAGAAATAAACTGTTAATTTAATTTCCCTTAATGTAAATAGATGGACTCAGCTTCCTGCCCTTGGCTGCCGCATGAGTGTGTCAGTAGTACTCCTGTGGGGCTCTGGGTCCCAAGGGACTACTGGTAAGTGTTCATCCAGTCCCTGGCTTGGGAGTACCTAGAATCTTATGTGAGTTCAGTGTTTATGGTTGGTTGAGTACAGTTCTGGTTACCTGTTTTTTTTAATCATGTGTTTTAATCAAATTTTTTTGCTAGTCTGTCTACAGTTGCATTTGAAGAGAATACTGGCAGGCTGGGGTCACTGCAGGGCTATATATACTGTGAGATCAGCTTGCTCCATCTCCATCTGCTGGTAGGGGAGCATATACCCATTGGTCCTGAGTCCATCTGTCTACACTAAGGAAAAAAAATTTATCAGGTAAGTAATTTCTCTATTTTACCAATGTGTCCACCAGTTTGCCCAGTTCATCTCTAGGTCATCAAGACTCCCCTGGCCCTTCAGCCAGCATTCCCCCCAGTTTATCCAGACCCCATACCTAGTCAGTATTTACCTATTAACAATTGGTACCTGAAGACTGGAGGGTTACCAATATAATGTCAGTTTTTAAAAAGGGATCAAGGGGTGATCCAGGAAACTACAGACCAGCGTTTCTCATTTCCATGTCAGGCAAAATGGTAGATACTATCATAAAGAACAAAATTGCTGAGCATGTAGATAGGCATAGTTTAATGCAGTGGTTCCCAACCCTGTCCTGGGGACCCCCCAGTCAGTAAGGTTTTCAGGATATCTACAATGTATATGCATGAGAGAAAATTTGCATGCACTGCCTCCATAACATACAAATTTTCTCTCATGCATATACATTGTAGATATCCTGAAAACCCGACTGGTTGGGGGGTCCCCCGGACAGGGTTGGGAACCACTGGTTTAATGGGATAAAACCAACATGGATTTAGCCAAGGGAAATCTTGCCTCCCCAATTTGCAACATTTTTTTTGGAGGGTGTAAATAAACATGTGGATAAAGGTGAGCCAATTGATGCAATGTATTTGGATTTCCAGAAAGCATTTGACAAAGTCTCTCATGAGACTTCTTAGGAAATTAAAATGTAATTTTATAGGGGGCAGTTCCTATTGTGGATTTTCAACTAGTTTAAAGATAGAGAGTATGGCTAATTGGTAAATTTCCCCATTAGAAAAAGTCCCCTGGGGATCTGTTCTGGGACCACTGCTTTATTTATAAATGACATGGAAATGGGAACTACAAATGAGGTGATCAGATTTGCAGATGACAAAATTATTCAAAATTTTCAAATCACAAGAGGATTATGAGAAATTGTAAGAGGACCTTGCAGAAGTGGGAGACTGCCATGCAAATGACAAATTAAATTTAATGTGAACAAGTGCAAAGCGATGTACTTAGGGAAGAGTAACTCAAATTATTGCTACATAATGCAAGGCTTCACATTAGGAGTCACCACTCAGGAAAAGGATCTAGGTGTTATCATTGATAATACTCAGAAATCTTCTGCTCAGTGTGTAGCAGCAGCCAAAAAAGCAATTAGAATGCTATGGATGATTAAGAAAGGGATGGAGAATAGAACAGAGAATATCATACCTCTGTATTGCTCTATGGTACGACCTCATCTTGAGTATTGTATGCAGTTCTGGTCACTGCATCTTAAAAAGATATACCAGAATTAGAAAAGGTACAGAGAAGGGCAACCACAATGATAAAGAGGATGGAATGATTCCCCTATGAGGAAAAGCTAAAGAAGTTAGGTCTCTTCAGCTTGGAGAAGAAATGACTGGGAGAGATGATATAGAGGTTTATAAAATGAGTATAATGCAACATGGAAATGTTATAAGAACATAAGAAATTACCATGCTGGGTCAGACCAAGGGTCCATCAAGCCCAGCATCCTGTTTCTAACAGAGGCCAAACCAGGCCACAAGAACCTGGCAATTACCCAAATACTAAGAGGATCCCATGCTACTGATGCAATTAATAGCAGTGGCTATTCCCTAAGTAAACTTGATTAATAGCAGTTAATGGACTTCTCCTTCAAAAACTTATCCAAACCTTTTTTGAACCCAGCTACACTAACTGCACTAACCAAATTCCAGAGCTTAATTGTGCGTTGAGTGAAAAGGAATTTTCTCTGATTAGTCTTAAATGTGCTACTTACTAACTTCATGGAATGCCCGCTTCTATTATTGAAGTATAAAGACTAGTGTTTACACAAAGAAGTTAATAGGTAATACATTTAAAACTTAATGAGAGAACATTTTTTTTACTCAATGCATAATTAAGCTCTGGAGTTTGTTGCCAGAGGATACGGTGAAGGCTATTAGTGTTGCTGCGTTTAAAAGCGGTTTGGACAAATTCCTGAAGGGAAACTCCATAAATCATTATTAAGGTGGAGTTGCAGATATCCACTGCTTATTCTTGGGATAAGCAGTATGGAATCTATCTACCCCTTAGGATCCTGACAAGTACTTGTGACCTGGATTGGCCACAGTTGGAAACAGGATACTGGGCTTGATGGACCCTTGGTCTGGCCCAGTATGGCAAGTCTTATGTTCTTATGTTTTTAATTACATTCTGACTTATGCCTGAATATAGGAGGTGTAAATATCAGCAAGTAACAGCCGTATGCAAATTTCTTAGCGCCCAGTCAGATGAATCCAGAACAAGTGGTGATGCACCTCTGCCAGCAGGTGGAGATGGGGCAAGCTGACATCACAGTGCATATATCCCTGCAGTAACCTCAGCCCGCCAGTATTCTTCATCTCCAGCAGATGGTAGTCATGCATCTCTCCACTGGGGATTGCTTCATTTTAAATAAAGGAGAATTCAGGAGATAAATTTGCCCCACTCTCCTGCGGTGATACCAAATGGTCCCTCCCACAGTTGAGAATTCCTGAGGGGATATCTGTGGTCCCTCAGATGAGTGCCTTGGTTCGTTGGCTGATTTTTCAGCCGGCATGGACTTAGCTGCAGTAGATGCAGGAAGCCGAGTGCGGCTTCCTGCATCTACTGTAGGGGGAGAGGGCATGTGCATCCTGCACATGCCCTCTCCCCCTGCAGCCGGAAACTGTTTCTGCATTCAGCCAGGTAAGGCTGAGCTCCTGTACGTAAAATACACAAATAAATAAAAAAATAAAAATTAATTTAATTTTACAGAGACTTATGGGGACTTGGAAGGGGTTCCTCCTCCCCTGGTCTGACATTTGTCCCACTCCATGGGAGGTTGAGGGACGAGGGTAGCCTGGAAGGTTGAGCAGCCTCCTTAGGCTAGGCCCTGCTCCGAAGCTTTTTGCTGCATGCCAAGTGGTAGGCCACAACAGCTTTTCACGCATTTACTAAGGCTGCCCTCTACAGGATTGTCTGTCTGGTGTATGTGATTAGCTGTGTGTCCAGTGGTGCATTCCATTTTTGGGTGCACAGTCAGGCCTTGTAGTGTGTGCCCACGTTAAGTGTCGCGATCCTCTGTGCTCAAGTGGTATTGTGTGCTTAATTTCTTTTTAGCCGCCTAGGTAAGCGCATAGGTGTGTGCGCTTAAGTGTTGGATGCATAATTTTTGTATGCCTAGTTCAGCACGTAAAACAAATAAAAATAAAAAACTAGTTGCACGCCTCTGGCCACCGCTCAGTGCCCTGTCGGCCATAATGATGCCTGTACCTAAGAAGTCTAAGCATCTTTCTATTTGTACTGCTTGTCATATTTGGGCATCTCAACCTGGAGTGCCCGTTGATTTGTTCCAGTGCTGTTTGGAGGCTCAGGGAGAATTGTCTTCCTCTGATTTCACTAAGCCTGGTTCTTCCCAGCGGGATGTGGGTCTGGGTAATGACTCAGGTGGAGCACCTGAATTTGTAACTCCTCTAACTGGTTCTTCAGCAGGGGAGGGTAGCTTAGTGAGTGCTCCTCCTGGTCTGGATTCCTCTGCCTTTTCATTGGTAGAATTTTTCCAGTGGTTGCAATTCTTTCTTCAGGCACTGTCCTCTGCCCTGTCCAATTCTCCTTGGGTAGAGGCACAGGTAGGAACCTTTTTCTTTGACCTAAAGTGCTGGAGCACTCCTATAGCGGCAGCAGATCCTCTGGATACATATCCGGATGGCATGGATGATGATACCAATCTCTGGAGGATGGTGAAATTCCCTATGAGTTAGAACCATATAGAACTATGTTATGGTACTTTCAAAGAGATGAACTGCCAGCTCTAATTTCACAGACCTTAACAATGCTTGGAGATCCTGGGGCAGATTGTGTCTGAGGCAAAGGGAAATCCCATTTTGTTTCCTTGCGTAAAAACTTTTGTTTTTCCCTGTGATGGAAGCCATTCAAGAATTGATTGATCTTGAGTGAGGTGCCCCAGAGGCTAATTTCAAAGGGGGTCGGATTTTGGAAGGCCGTTAACTCTGGATCCAGTGGTAAGAGAGCACTTAGGTTTTCCGAAGATAGATGCACTTGTGTGTGCAGTCTCCAAGTGGACCACTATTCCTGTGGAAGGAGGAATAGCCTTGAAGGATGCTCATGATAGAATGATTGAGACTATCCTTAAGCAAGTATTTGAAGCTGTGGCAATAACCTTATAGATCGCTTCTTGTTGTTCATTGGTGGCTCGCTCGTGTTTGCTTTTCTTCCAGGAGGTTGTTGACTCTGGGGTGAGTTCCAAGACAGTTATGGAAACAGCTGCTGCTTTCTTGGCAGATGTGGGCTGTGATTTGGTCCACATTTCAGCCAGAAGGATAGCTTCGATATTAGTGGCCAGGGGTCAATTATGGTTGAGAAATTGGTCGGCCAATGTGACTTCCAAGGCTAATCTCATCAAGTTGCCCTTTCATGACTCTCTTTTGTTTGGCAGCAAGTTGGAGAAACTGGCCAGCAAGTGGGGGCGAATCTCTGGTTCTCATTTGCTGGCAGACAGGGAAGTGCTGTGCCTTCTTCCTAACAGAGGTCATGCTAGAGGATCCAAGTGTTTTCAGCCTTACAGAGGACTTGACCCTTTGGTAGGTCTGTCCTTTCATCCCCAACAACCCAGAAGAGGCGCAGGCTTGGGTAGTGGAACCTCCTGAACCTCTCAATGACGTTTTGCCGACTCACCCCCGGGAACAGAAGATAAGGGGACGCCTCTCTCTCTTATCTGAGGTTGATCAGTCACATCGGATCAGTGGGTCCTGTAGGTGACATGAGCAGGATATGTGATGGAGTTTCGCAGTTTTCCTCGGGACATGTTCATGGAGTCTCCTTGCCATTCCCCACAGAGGAAGCAGACACTGGAGGGTAGATTGACAAGGCTCCTCAATCTGTAGGCTGTGGTACCAGTGCCCATGTCTCAAGAAAATATGGGTCGATATTCCATTTGTTTCATTGTGCCAAAGAAGGAGGGCTCTTTCTGTCCCATCCTGGACCTCAAAGGCATCAACTGTCATCTGCGAGTGAAGCATTTTCGCATGGAGATCTTGTGCTCAGTGATAGTGGCTGTGCAGTCAGGGGAATTTCTGACCTATCCGGATCTGTTTGAGGCGTATCTTCACATTCTCAGCCAAATAGAGCATCAATGTTTTCTGCGGTTTGCAGTTCTGGGACGCCACTTTCAGTTTCTGGCACTGCCCTTTGATCTAGCCACCGCTCCTAGAACCTTTTCCAAGGTAATGGTGGTTGTGGCAGAGTTGAGAAAGGATGGAATCCTAATACATCTGTATCTGGATGACTGGCTGATTCGTTCCAGGTTGCTGGAAAAGAGCCTCCTGGTGACTCATAAGGCGATTTCCCTGTTGTGGGAGCTCGGCTGGGTGGTGAACCTAGCCAAGAGCAGTCTTCAGCCTAATCAGTCATCGTCTCAGGACTTTGATTCATCGCCACCTGCCGATGGAGGTCACCTCCCAACTGCAATGGTGGCTGTAGGTGGCTCATCTACGGAAGGGAGTTTTCCCTGTCCTCACAGGACTGGCTAGTACTGATGACGGATGCGAGCCTCCTGGGATGGGGGGAGCTCACTGTCAGGACCTGACTGCGCAAGAGCGCTGGAGTGTGGAAGAGTCTCTCTGGAACATCAATTGACTGGAAGCCAGGGCGGAATGGCTGGCATGCTTACAGTTAGACAGGTTGTAGGATTGATCGGTCTGAGTAATGTCTGACAATACCACAACTGTTGCCTTCATTAATTGGTAGGGAGGTATGAAGAGCCAACAAGTGTTGCAGAAAATAGATCGACTTATGGAATGGGCAGAGGAGTATCTCCGGATGATCTCAGCTTCGCACATTGCAGGCAAAGACTACGTAAGAGCACACTTTCTCAGCAGGAAGAGTCTGGACCCAGGAGAG
This sequence comes from Rhinatrema bivittatum, assembly GCF_901001135.1. Lineage (NCBI taxonomy): Eukaryota > Metazoa > Chordata > Amphibia > Gymnophiona > Rhinatrematidae > Rhinatrema > Rhinatrema bivittatum. The sequence goes on along the minus strand of NC_042620.1, from coordinate 305,286,681 downwards.
TGGGCATTGTCAGATGAGGTGTTTCAGCTGATTAGGGATCACTGAGCTTTCCTGATCCTAGACCTATTGGCGACTTTGCGCATTGCAAAAGTTCAGTGATTCTTCAGCCGCAAAAGGGATCCAAAGTCATTGGGGATTCATACCCTTCTGCTGGAGTGGCCGAAAGACAATTTACTGTATGCCTTTTCTCTATGACCCATATTGGGCAGATTGATTTGAAAGATTGAACGCTGCAGAGGGGTGGTGCTCTTGGTCACTCCAAATTGGCCCAGGAGACCATGGTATGCAGATCTGCGGAGACTCCTGGTGAATTCACCTCTTTGACTTCCAGCACACAGGGGCCTGTTCTTCACAAAGATCCATATCAATTTTGTTTTATGATATGGCCCTTAAAAGGGTTTGCTTGCTGAGTCATGGATACTCTGTGGCAGTGATTTGCACCTTGCTAAGAGCTAGAAAGTTCTCCACTTTCTTGGCCTATGTGCACATTTGGAGAGTGTTTGAGGCATGGTCTGAGGATCGAGGTCCTCTCTCTTCCTTGGTGGAGATTCCTCTCATTTTGGAATTTTTGCAGGATGGCTTGAATAAAAGCTTGACTCTTAATTCCTTAAAGGTACAAGTAGCGGCTCTCGCTTGTTTCGGGGGTCAGGTAAATGGTGGTTCGATGTTGGCTCATTGTGATGTGGCCCGTTTTCTGAGTGAAACATCTTCGGTCTCCCTTGCGGTCTCTGGTGCCCCTTTGGAGTCTTTATTTGGTTTTGGAGTTTTTGGTAGGCTCTATATTTAGACCACTATGTACTCTGCCCTTGCGATTGCTGACTCTGAAAACTGTTTTCCTTGAGGCAGTTTGTTCCTTGCATAGCGTTCCGAACTGCAGGCCTTGTCTTGCCGGGAGCCAATTCTCCAGGAATTCCAGGGGTGGTACAATTGTTTACTGTTCCTTTCTTTTTACCAAAGGTGGTCACTGAGTTTCACTTGAATCAGTCCATCTCCCTGCTGTCGCTGGATAGACAGATGTAGAGGAGTATCGCCTGTTGCGTCCCTTTGATGTCAAGAGACATATTGTCAGGTATGAGCCTTTGCGGAAGATTGCTTGTTTGTCCTTCACAGTATTACTAGACAGGGAGAGCTGGCTTCGTGGGCTACTTTAGTTCGCTGGATTAAAGAGGTAGTCATGGCTGCATACGTGGATGCTGGGAAGCCATTACCTAGTCAGATTGGAGCTCATTCCAATAGGGCTCAGGCAGTGTCATGGGCAGAAGTTATTGTTGTCTCCTATCTACATTTGCTGAGCTACAACGTGGTCCTCCTTACACATCTTTTCCAGGTATTATCGTCTGGATGTTCAGGCCCGGGAGGATGTGGCCTTTGTGCGTGCAGTCTTGACTGGACTGCAGGCAGCCTCCTGCCCTATTCCGGAGTAGCTTGGATACATCCCACTTGTTCTGGATTCATCTGACTGGATGCTAAGAAATGAGAAATTACTACTTACCTGTTAATTTTCTTTTCCCTAAGACAGTCAGATGAATCCAGCTTCCCTCCCTTGGCTGCCGGATGGTGGCACATTGATCCTCCTGTGTGCTGACGTTTTACTCTGCTTACTAGTAAGTGTTATATCAATTCCTAGCCTAGTGTTATTACTTTATCTGAGCTTAGTGTTGCCTGTTGTCTGAGTATTGACATGGTTATCTGTTTTTAATCAAGTTTATTCTATTGTGTCTTCAGTTGCTTTTGAAGAGAATACAGGCAGGCTGATGTCGCTGCAGGAGAGTATATACTGTGATGTTAGCTTGCTCCTTCTCCATCTGCTTGTAGAGCTGCATAACCACTTGTTCTGGATCCATCTGACTGTCCTAAAGAAAAGGAAATTATCAGGTAAGAAGTAATTTCTCATTATACACATAAATGTCGTCCCCTCCCTGGCCATCCCAGCCCGTCCTTTTTTTTTTTTTAATATGAGCAAATTTATTTGTGCATCATTACTTGTGCATGTGTGTTTGGGTTTTATAAAATAGCACTTACATGAATATGTGCTACTTGCATATGAATGTGATAATTTTTACCCACACAACTCTTTTAAAATTCACTTTTAAGTATGTTTTTTTTTTCAACATCCTGTGATAATTTTTTTGCAAGTCCATACTAACATTGCTTTTGTGAGTTTTACTTCATATACCCCTAGTCATTTTATAACCCTAATCATTTTTATAAGATGCATTTTCAAACATTTCTCTCTCTCATTCAATACATCAGCTCCCTCATATTTTCCAATCTGTTTTTTCTTTTGTCCTTTTACTTTTTGTCACCTTTTTTCTAATTTTTTTTTGTTTTACCTCATCTTCTCTATATCTCTCTACCTTACCTCTCTCCTCCCTTGTTCCCTTTCTACCTCAAAATCTTCCATGAGTTGGCTTTCACCTTCTTCTTTCAGGCCACTCTCCTGCCTTTAGTTTTGTAGGTACTGTATGCTTGTTGTCTTCTTTCAGCTGTGGTCCTAGGCCAGTCTTCCTGTCACAGTCCCTGACTCCTCCTTCAATTATTAGCCCCAACTCCTTCAGCTATGGTTGTTATCCACTCCTTGTCATCCCCCAGCTGCAGTTCTTGACCACTTCCAGTCCTTTTGCAGGTACATCCTTTTTCCACGCCTGTTTTTTCTTCTTCATTCAATGTCCCTCAGTGCTTCCAGCCTTCCTGTTCTGACTGTGGTTCCTCACTACACCCTGCTCCCTTCTTCATTTGTGGCCACACATAGCACTGGACCTTCCTCCTGTTGCTGAAAGGTTACTGCCACACTATCTCTCCCTTGAGATTCCTGGGACCTTGCCAATCAGCTTGCATTGGGTGAGCAGATTTGGGCCAAATCTAGCAAACTCCCAGCCCTGCCCTTGGGTTGGATGGGTTTGTGTATGTGTGTGTGTACGTTCATACATACATAAATATACATATATCTCTCTCTATATATAGAGAGATATAGATATATATAGATATTAAATCATCTTCATATTTAGTTTTAACATAATAGAAATTAGCTTCTGTCAAAGATGTAGAAATGTGATGCTCCTGCTGATCTATTCTACAACTTTGCAGAGTATCTTAATTATTTGTGTAGCACATTTTTATTTTCTGCAGTTTATCACACTGAGAACACTGAAGAAATGTTCCATAAATTTGCCAGTATGTGTCAATGATTCATCATTTTACTGCTCTTCAGTAAGATTCTAGACTTATTAGCCTACTTTCTGCATTAAGAAAAATAGGCTTAGGAGATCACCATGTTTGTATGTGTATTTTGTTCCTTAATAATTTTCATGTTTGTCCTGTCCTTACCGAATTTAGCATTTTCAACTTGGTGTATTTTACCCTTCTTCTGCCACCCACACTAATTGCAATTACAAAGTACATGGGAACATTTAGTGTGCATATTTTATACTAGCTCATTTTGGAAAGAAAACTACCTTCTTGATTTCCCTTAAAAAAAAAATAAATAATAAAATAAACTAGCTACAGCGTATATATGGTTAAAATATTTTGCAAGTACCCAGGGTACTTCAGATTGGTCCTGCTGTGTCAACTGTACTCGGAAACTTTGAAAGAATCAGAAAATCTGTATGACTGATACTGTGTGAGAAAAAAATGTCTGGAGACCCATATTCAAAGCTTTTGTCAGACTGACTTCAGGGCTTAGCCAGGCCAACCCCACTGGTTTCACCACCCCTGACTTATCTAAGTAGTTATCCAGCTAAATGTTTTGTTGGTTAAGTTAGGGGTGAGCCTGGGGCATCCTGAGGCACATCAGTGTTATTCGGCTAACACAGCCAGATCACAACAATATTTAGGATAAATCTGGCCAGATGATCTGGATAACTCTAGAACTGCCTCAGAGAGCAGTCCTTTAGCTATCCAGATACGTGTACCAGGATAACTTGATACTTACCCACCTATGAACAGTAAACAAATTCAAAAGGGTATGGGATAAACACTGTGGATTCCTAAAGATTAGGGTACATAGGGGTAACCTGCACAGTGCGGCAGTTACTACCCATAACATGGCATGGGGATTACTACCCTTCACCAGTTAGCCTTGATGCTTTCTACGCAACTGCAACATCTCTTACCGTTTTGATGGCGGGGACATAATGTGGGCATGCAGGACCTCACTCGCTCGCAACCACCCCCTTACAATCCAATAATCACAGACACATTTCATTGTGGGTAAAACAAGGCCGCAGCTTTAATCATTCAGTGGTCCGAGCTTATATCCACACATTAACACAAACAACTAGGACTTTGGTATTGCCCACTCCCCACCAGACTATCCGCCACCTTCCGGCAGGATAGCCTAACCAGCCTCTCTGTTACACTCTTTGGCCCCAACACCCAGGTTCCGACTTCCGCCACACTCTCCTGCAAGGAGCCAACCCAGGTGGACTCCCGCCTCCAACTTGCAAGGAGTCTGGCCAAGCGGCCCCCGCCTCATCCGGCAAGGAGCCAAACCCTGACAACAGCCCTCAGTTGTCAACCACCGTCGGCTTTACCAAAATCCAAATAACTTAAACAACAAAATTGAACAGTTATGGCTCGGACCAACCGCCCCCGCTGCGACAAATCCCCCAAACAAAACCGCAATTCCCCAACAACAATCGCCTAGAACTAAGGGTGGGTGGGAGGGTCGCGCGAACCTTCTGACCCCCTCTCGCTCGCCAGCTACCGACTGAAGCCCGCGTTACTAAAACTGCTTAACCAGCAGTTTGAATTTTCCTCCCCGCCTATCCCAGCCCTCCACGCTTACCCCTTCTGCCCCCCCCGCACCTAAAGCCAATCACTGCATTCCACAACCCTATGACACGCGCCTTCTATCCCCCCTCCCCCCCCCCCGTCGCGTACTCCACGTTGCAGCCCTACTTGCGTCCCCACGTCACCTCACCTCCGTCTATTCCACCTCCCCCCCCCCCCCCCCTCCCCAACCACACGCGCCTCGCCTCCGAAGTGGGCCTGCACCCACATTATGCCGCCCGGCCAGACACGGGGTCCGGCTGGTCTTCCAAAATAGAGATTGGATTCAGATGACTGCCAACACTGGGCCCCAACTCAGATTACTGATATGCAGACATTAGGGAAAAAAGCACAGGACTGCTTCTACAGCCAAGTCCCAAAGCAAACCACATTCAAGCAGTTCTGTCTGAATTATCAAGAAGGCTACTCATACTGGGTTGCTAGCAGTAATTTTGTTATTGCTTTGACAGTTGTTTGATTTTGATTGTAAATATTACGATCCTTAACACAAGGCTTGGAGGATATCCTGCATGGAGCAGCAGTTACTACCATAAGAGACTCGCTGGGCAGACTAATGACTGTTTCTGCCGTCATTAGTATAGTATATTACTGTTTATATTCACAGTATAGCTGATTAAGGATAGTGTAAAAAAACAAACACTCTTCTGACATTCATGCCTGATCTCATGAGCTCCTTCCTCCCCCGAAATACTTTGAAATAGATATAGACTAGTACCTGATCTCCCCCCCCCCCCCCAAGCCTAGCTAATAAAAAAAAATGTGGGTCCTTGTGATCAGATTCCAGCTCCCCTCCCTCCATGATATTGAAACAAAAGGCACCAAGTTCTCTCCTGCCCCTACACACACACTCCCCTCTCACCTGCAGTGTCTACTGCACCCTTCCCACCCACCTGATTCCACCGCCCCTTCTAATTGGCTTCTGGCTCATGTTTGGGGGTTCCTAGTGGATAAGGAGGGTACAGTAGAGGTTACGAAAGATGGTGAGCAGGAGGGAACTTGGTACCTTTTGTTTCAATTTTGCAGAAGAGGAGGTAGGGCACTGGCCTCAGGTTGCTAGGGTTCACATTTTATTTTTTTTATTTTAGGGGTTGGAGACTATTTTTTTTTTGGGGGGGGGGGGGGGGGGGGGGGAGGCTAAAAGATTAGACCTGAAGGCCTGGAAGGCTTTTCCTCTTTATTCCAGTTAATTAGGGTTTTTTTTTTAACTTAGCCAAGTAGGGTTAAACTTAATCTTACCCATATAATTTTAAACCTATCTGTCTATATATCTGGTTAGGTTTAAAGTTATCTGGGTAATATTACTTAGATAACTTTAGGCAAGTGTATTCAACAGGAGACTTGACCAGCTTAATATCCGATACAAGTTATCTGGCTAACTTCAGCTAGATGTCTGTTCACTGCTTTCCTGAATATTGACTTCCTAGAATAAGTATATAAAAATGTAGTACTCCTAAATTGTTCAGAGTAGAAGAAAACTATTACTGAAAAAAAGTGAAACTGCTAGTCCATACCAAAAAATTTGAAGTGAAAATGGCAAGATTTTGATTTTTTTGTGTGTATTTTAGCATTCTTAGGCTACAACCATATTTCCAACCAAACAATACAGAAATGAAAATGCAAACTGGGATGTAAATTTTAAAATAATCCTAAACTGGTTAACTTGTTCTGCTAAAGTTTGCCAGAATCGTTTTCCTGATATTCAGTGGGATAATGTCTCATTAAATATTCCTGAATAAAGTTATCCAGCTACCCTTTATATTTATGCATTTAAACCCGATTGGCTATCTTTGAATGTCACAAGTTAGATTTAAAGTTATCGGGCTAGATGTAGCTGGATGTTTAGGATTTCTGGCTATATTCAAAGGAATATAGCTGGTTATGTGGTGATAGTGTTTAAAAAAATTGTGGTGCTATTCTCTCTGCAACGGATCAGTCCTTAAATTCTCTTACATCTTCCATGAATCTCTTTTCTATATGTATACAAGCTTAAGAGTGTATAAATACCTGTGGGAGTTCATAAATAGCAAGAGCATGAAAGGGAACTAAGATACAAAATTGGTGCTATCCGACTGTAATAATTTTTGATAAATGATATATGGATGTATTTTAATATGTTAGTAATAGGTGAACTGTTGTATTAGAAATAGGTGCAATATTTTTGTGTAATGTGATTGTGCATGTGTGAATGTGGTATGAGTGATAGTGGTGATACAGTTTTAAAATGAATTTTTGGATTATGAAAATGTATTAAATTAAAGGATTAACAATAAAAAAGAGTTAAATTATACACAGGTATTTATACATTGTTTATTCACTAGAATTATACCTGTGGGTTACCCATATGATGTTATACAAGCTTAAGAGACAATATCTGTGGGGTGCTCAGAGCAATTTAATACATTAAAGCTTGATGTGGGGAAGCTTTCTGTAGTGCAAGATACTTTGGTGCAAGACCGGTCTGCAATGCATCGCAGATTAGGGAGATTTTCCAGTCTCTGCATAATTACCGTATTTTCCGGCATATAAGACGAGTTTTTAACCCCTGAAAATCTTCTCAAAAGTCGGGGGTCGTCTTATACGCCGGGTGGTTGTCTTATAGGGGCGAATAATTACCCGCATTTTTCGCTCCATAAGACGCACTTTTTTCCCCCAAAAGTGGGGGGAAAATGTCTGCATCTTATGGAGCGAATAAAAAAAAAAAATCTAACAAACCCCCCCACCCTCCTGCCCCCCCCCCCCGACCTACCAAATTAATTTACTACAAACCCCCCCCCCCAAGACCTGCCAAAAGTCCCTGGTGGTCCAGCGGGGGTCCGGGAGCGATCTCCTGGACTTGGGCCGTCGGCTGCCAGCAATCAAAATGGCGCCGGCGGCCCTTTGCCCTTACTATGTCGCTGGGGTCGACCAATGGCAGCGGTAGCCCCTGTGACATAGTAAGGGCAAAGGACCGTCGGCGCCATTTTGATTACTGGCAGCCGACGGCCCTTTGCCCTTACTATGTCACAGGAGCTACCGCTGCCCTTCGTCGACCCCAGTGACATAGTAAGGGCAAAGGGTCATCGGCGCCATTTTGATTGCTGGCAGCCGACGGCCCAAGTCCAGGAGATCGCTCCCGGACCGCTCCTGGACCCCCGCTGGACCACCAGGGACTTTTGGCAGGTCTTGGAGGGGTCAGGAGGGTGGTGGGTTGTATTTAATTAATTTGGCAGGATTTGGAGGGGTCAGGAGGGTGGGGGGTTGTATTTAATTAATTTGGCAGGTTTTGGAGGGGTCAGGAGGGTGGGGGGTTGTATTTTGGCAGGTCTTGGAGGGGTCAGGAGGGTGGGGGTTGTATTTAATTAATTTGGCAGGTCTTGGGGAGGTCAGGAGGGTGGGGGAAGCTGAGGGATTAGTTTTAAAGGGTCGGGGTGGGTTTTTTGTTTATCGGCTCGGGCACAGCCGATAAAAAAAAAAAACCCGATCAGGCCAGACGTAAAAAACCCCACAATGTGAATCGGAACCGGAATCAGAACCGATTCCGGTTCCAATTCACATCTCTATTACCGGTACCTCCTTCTCAGCCTCTCAGATCTCGCACATGCACGTCTGCGCCGCTTCACTGCAGTCCTCAGGAGCGAGATCTGAGAGGCAGAGAAGGAGATACCGGTAATAGGATACAAGGGTGGGCCAGAGGGATGCGTTACCGCTCTGAAAGTCTTGGAGACAGGGAGGGCTGGGCAGGCAGGGATTGCTGACCAATCCAAGCAGGATTTGTATACAACAACCAGCCAATCGCCGGTAAGGTACATCGCTTGCCGTGATTGGCTGGTTGTTGTATACTGGGTACCACATACAGTATGGTTATGTAGTGACACAGAAGGGTAGTCTTATACGGCGAGTATATTCCAAACTCTATATTTTAACTGGAAAAGTTGGGGGTCGTCTTTTACGCCCAGTCGTCTTATACACCGGAAAATACGGTAATTTTCCAGTTGTTCCTGTGATTTCTCCCTCAGAGCTTTTGAAGAACTATATGCAGGAAGTTCTGGGATTGTCTGTCAGCTATGCCTTTAGTTGATAGGGCATTTTATCTTCCTGGATCCTGTGGTTCTGTGGGTAGAGACGGTAGGCGTTTTTAGCTTCCAGTCAGAATGAGACTCCTATGGATATTTCACCTATCTTAGAGTCAACAATGGCAGATGTAGAACATAGGGGCCATTTGCTTCTTGTTATGACCGTGACCTGATCCTGCGTTTGTATTTTTTTGCCAGGCATATTTCCTTCATGGATAGTAAAATTCAAATTTTTTTACAAATTTTTGCAGGGTTACACCAGGCAAAGAAAATAATTGCTTAATATGCAGCAAGAAGTATTAGATCTGGGGGCTCATTTCTTTCTAAGTTTTCTGTGCAAATGTATGATTGTATTTTCAATTGAAAAGTTTGTTTTCTTTCATCCTTTACATTTATGTTAAATTCATTAATTCTTGAGCCCCAGTTTTGGATGAGGGTTAGATTGGGTGGGATTATTATAACAGTGCAGGCCAGCTCTTTGCTCTCTTGTTTAAAGAAGATTAGCAGCCCTCTTGGAATATTTTTTTTTTCATGTTGCCTTATTTCTTTTTTCCTGTACTCTCTTCCTCCCAGTTTCTGGGTCCCTCCCCAATTTATTGTGGTACTCTTTATTAGCAGTGATTGGATGTGCTATCTTTTATGCTATATTGTCTAATTTTCCTTTTGCTTATATGTTTTGCATTCACTGCTATTTCTTTGCAAGATTAATTATTGTAATTTATTTTGAAAAATTATAAATAAAAATATTTTTAAAAAATGTTGGTGCATGGATTTGGCCTGATTCTTAAACTCCCAATCAGTGTCTAAAAAATGGGTCCTACCAGGCCAACCTCCCCCCCCCAAACCCCTTCTCTAGTTATCCCAAATTAGAAAGCAGTGCTTTTCCTCTCCCTGCCTGCTTCCAAATCACCTTTCCAAACACTTCTTCTGGGGCCAGGATTGTGATATGTTCATATGGGAATCTTGAAAAACACAATCTGTTCAAGACAAGTGATGGAATCTTATACTATCAAATTTCTAAATACCATCAACATAAATACTTGCTGTAGCCTGGATTCTAATTAACAATGAGACCTCATACAATGTGGCAGGGTCACCGCGTGAGTGCCCAGAACGCCACTTTCAAAGGTTGTGCGGTAATAACTTTTCAGAATGCACCGTCATCAAAATTCAAATCATCGGTCTCTTTGTTCAGATATTAAAGTAATGACAACTTGTGTCGGTTTACTGGAAAAAGTGAGGCAGTGAACACAATAATTATCATAGCGTTTCACTTATCGTAGAGTTTTACTTATCGTAGCATTTTGTAGCGGAGTATGCAGTAAGGATATAAGTGTTGGCACTGGCCCGACACGGCTCGTGTTTCTTGCACCAGCTTCCTCAGGGGCCGCACAATGCCACTACTGAAAATAGAAATACACAATTATCAATTCCTTGCACAACTGCATTTTAAAAAACAGGTTCCACAATGCTTAATACCTACGATTCCAAACACTGCCGCTTAGCTCTGCTACTAGGCTGCAGCTTTTTTTTCGGGCAGCCGGGTCCGCCATTTTACTCAATGATTATATACCTACAGCAATAGGAGGAACTCATTAATTATGACGTCAGAGTGATTAAGTGAAAATCAAACAAAGGACCCTATGTATGTTATATGGACAGCTGGAGAGGGGGCTTAAATCACATAATTATGTTACCTGTAAAGAAATATAGAAAGGCTAACATTTTCACCCTGCTGGTTAAAGCAGTTTGCTACCATAGTAATAATAATAAAAAAAAACAAAAAAAAGATGTATAGAGCTAACAGATGGTAAAAATGTCAAAACATTTCCACTACAACAAGAGAACAAGATGCATTTTTTCTAACCTTTCTGATTAGAAACTGCTGAACACCACACAACTTTTTGGAGTGTTAAGAATTACATTGGAATGATAAATATGCTAAGCTTCTGGCTGCCATTTAAAAAATTCATCCGGAGCAGTTATGAAACTGGAGAGTAATGGATGATTAACTCAGGATGCTATTGATATGATTTTTATTTCCCTTGGTTGCAGGCTAGTTCTCCCCCCACCCGATGCCTGCAGAAATTTATTAATTCAGTGGAAGTTTAGCAGTGCATCTATTACATTGTTTTTAAAAAATACCTATAAAATATTATCTGTCTGTTTGTGTATGCTTTTTAATTTATAGAATCTTTAGTAAAACATTTAAGTGATTATCTGTGAGTTTTTTTAGATTATCATGTAAATCAGATTATTTTGTAGTTGATTCATGGATGTTTTCATTAGGGTTCATTAAAATTTGGCTGCTTTTGAAATGATGTAGAAATAAGCTAATTGATCTTAATGTATTATATATTTGCTATGCATAGTTTGTGATGAAACAGGTGTACAGTACCGTTTTTTTTAAAGCACCTTGGATTATTTGCTGGTTTTAATTCCATTTATTAGGCCTGGGGTTTTCAACCCTGTCTTTTTTCCACTCCATAGCCAGTTTGGTTTTCAATATATTCAACAGTGAATATGCATGAGATAGATTTCCATACAGTGGAGGCAGTGTATGCAGATCTCATGTTTATTCATTGTGCACATATCTTGCTGTTGCAATAAATTCTCATTGATCAGACTGATTTACAGTATAAGTAAGAGAGAGACCTTCTATGTTAGATGCTAAACAGGGCCAGCTCTAGGGCAAATGGCGTCCTGTATGAAAATCATTGAGCCTCCCCCCCCCCCCTCCCCCCAGTTGATGTCTGCTCTTGGGGGCAAAGGCTGAGGAAGTCAGACTGGGAAGAGGGAGAAGGGCAGCCCCTCCTCAGATTGACGTGGATTAGCAACAGTGGGCACACTTTATCTCTCCCCTTTGACCTTAGCTCTTTCCTCATTTCCGCCCCCCCCCCCCCACCACTACTCCAGTGCTGTCAGAGAAATACACATTCTCTGAGTATTGTCCTCAGCATTTCTATATTTAAAGCCATTTAGTCAGATAGCTCATAATATATCCCGCTAAATGGCAACTGTTTACATACTTAGCCACTGATCTGGCTAAATTATAGGTATTTTATCGCACCCGTGTTATGGGTGAGGTTTGTAGGGAGAGTTGGGTTTTGGGAGGCAGTTTTACATGCATTGTCATACGTATGAACAGCACAGTTACCATCAGTGAAGATTTAACGTGATTTAAAGTGATGAAAGATTTGTTCCATGTTCTCTCTACCTAGCTTGATTGCTAACTGACCCTCATTTCTATTTACTTCGCCCAAACTCCTCCCAAATCCCTCCCATTTGAATACAAACAAAAAATTAGCACACGCAATTTGTGATGCTGCATTTATCACATGTGTTAGAGCATTATTGCCCTAATGCAATTTGATAAATGACCCTCAAAGTTAGCAGGATAACTCTACACCTGCTTCAGAACAGGTGTAAAGTTATGCAACATAGTGTGGCTGGATAACCAGCCAATTAATTGGATATTTTCTGAAAAGTTATGCTAATACCTTATGCTTTCAGCGGGGCTGCTAAGAGCTGTGCTGGAAGAGCCTGGGATCACCGCACACCACGATCCCAAGCCACAGGGCATATTTTAAGGTACTGGATGGGAGGGAATGGTGAGAAGTGTGTGGGAGTGTTGGAGGGAGGTGACTTTACCCAGTTTTGTTCAATTTTTTCCCCAGGGCAGGAGGGGGAGGCTTGAAGGGCTATTGTCGTGATTTTAGTATAGAAGGGGTTGGGGGGGGGAGGATCATGGCCAGCAAGGGCTTTGTTAAATTTGAGGTGGGGGATGGGAATCAGGACTGCCACTTAACCATTACTGCCACTTTTGAAGGTATCCAGTTATAAGCAGCTAATTATCCAGCTACATAACTTTAGGCCTAACCTGCCATATTCAAAAACTGTCCAGTTTTATTCGGTTAAAGATTGCCAGATAACTTTATTTGGGGATAAATATTCCACTGAATATCCCTGAATAAAGTTATCTGGCTATCTTTAACCAAATAACTGGACAGCTTTTGAATATGGCTGGTAACGCACTGATTATCCAGGACAAATTAACTGGCTTAGCTTAGCTGGAAAATGTGTCCACTCAGCGGTTTGCTGAATATGGACCTTGCTGCATCTGTAGCCAGAAAGCAAAAATATATTTTTTACATCATTTGACAACATTGCACACGAGCTCTCTCTCCCACTCACATGTACACAGGCTCTCTCACACACATATTCAGTTGCTCAGCACCTCCCCTTTTCTGAGGCCAGAGCACGATGGGGGTCCACTGCAACCCCACTATTCCTCTCTTTAGGCCATGGGGGGTGGGGTTCGCTGTGGTCCTGCTCTCTTTTTGGACTACAGTAGGATGCGGGTCCACCGTAGCCCTTTCAGGTCTCTCTTCAGGCTGCTGTGGGATGGGATCTGCTATGGCCCCACTGCATTTCTTTGGGTCATCATCTGTTGCAGTCCTGTTGAATTTCTTCTCCATCACCATAGGAAGGGTGATGCTGGCGGTGCCCTTTTGCTCATGGTGCCCAGGTGACCGCCTGGCCCACCCTATCAAGAGGCTAACTCTGCTGCCGCCCCCAAGGGAGTGCAGTCTCATGCAGCTGCATGGTATGCACATCTGCTAGTGCCTGGCCTGATGCCAAAATATAATTTGCATGTGATCTAAGTTTTTGAAGTGCATTTGCCTTTTAGAGGGGATTCTACCTTTATTGAAATGCTAATTTGATAACATTATGGAACCAAAGTAACAGGTGTTGCATAACGTCCTCATTGCAGCAACAATCAGAAATCTTATAGAAACATGCAATTTACCATTTTAATCAGCATTCAAAATGGAATTAAACATATAATAGTTGGTGTGCAAAACGGCTTTACAATCAGTGGGGCATGAGCACAAATTTAATAAGACCAATTCCAAGTTGCAATGGAATAACGTCCCTGATCACTTTCCTTTAAGATTAAACTCTCCTCCTCATCCTTAATAATGGCACCTATGTTTTCAACGGCATTCAAGTCTGGAGAGTTCCCTGGCCAATCATCATTATCCCAAAATCAATGGCATTTTCTTTAAGCAGCTGTTGCGAGGCATCGACTCGCAGACATGATGCCTTATGGACAAAAGAAACTTCGCTTCCTACTAAAACATTTTCCGTATTACTCAAAAATTGGATAACATTTTTGGCTAAAATTGTATTCCAAAAATAGGTGTCATCCCAAGATTCCCTATGTTCTTTGATTACTCACATTTTCTTTGCTGTGAACATGACAAAAAGACCAATGCAAGCAGGGTTTCGGACAATTTGATGATAATGTTCCTCATCGCTAATTTCATACCAAGTTTTTGATCCCTCAATTATTTTGAAATTTTCATTTTCAAACTGGCCAAACGAAAGATTTGTCGGAAAGTGCTAAATGAAGGAAATCCTCTTCATCCCAATTTTGTAACCAATTCGCCTGTCAGAGCCTGTTTTGGATATGGTTATGTATATTACCATAATGATATGGATATTACCTTGATTGCCAAGACTAATGTGTATATATGTTTTTATTTTCTCTTTCACGACAAACAAATCTAAAAAAAAATTTCCCCCTCATAGCTTTTAGTTACATTGACCACCAAGTTATATACATCCCTTGTTTCTACCTTGTTGTTCGCTAATTTATTTGTAAAGCCTGTTGCTGAATTACTGTTCGCTGAAAACCGATTAGATGTTCCAAACAATTATATAAAAACACTAAATAAATAAAAATAAATGGTTTTTAGTTTTCAGTGGTTTCAAATAACATGAAATGCCTGGACACCAGCCCTGACTCAATAACAGTAAACTGTTCCTCTTTTTTTCCTCCTCTCATCCGAAATCATTTGTGCCACCTGGTAACAGCTGTTTTCTGATTGTTGCTAGAATTTTCAATAATTTTTTGGCCTTCTTGAAACAATTTTAGCAGTCGATTGTCACCAAATTTCGTAAAACACTCATCGGCAGTCTTGCCCCATGTCCTCTGAACCCAGCTTTTGCTTTGACCTACTTTTTCCGCAATCCACATTTTGTAATTAATTTGCTCCAGCATCACGTGCCTCACGAAATGCAACACTTAATATGGTCAATTTGATGCTGTTTTTCGCTATTGAATGTTTTGGCCATATTTAATAAATTTAAATGTGTAAGTTACTGTTAAATTCCTAATTGAATTTTCTTCAGAATGGTACAAAAATATTAGCGGAATAATCCAGTGGGGCACTGGGATGGGAGAGGCCAAGATTAGGCACCACCTGGTACTACGAGTTTTTATTATTCTATATAATAAATTGGACAATTGCACCCTATGTTCTAGCTAATGAAAAGCAAACATATGTGATATATTTTGCTGCATTACTACATTACATCCTGCTTACCAAGCAAAATGTCTGTAAGATGAATATTAAAAGCTTTGTGCATGCAACTTTATGAATTATGCACACAAAACCCAAAATTTATATATATTCCTTTGCCAGAAGCACAATTTTTTTGTGTGCAGAATTTACCCACACTAAAAGGAGCATCAATGGAGGCATTCCTGGAAAGAGGCTTAACTTTAGCTGGTGAGTGTGAATATTCAGTGCTTTCTGGGTAAAGTTGAGTGTACAAGTCTGGCCATGAAAATCATTTCTAATTGAGTATATTCAAAAGGACACATGCACACACAAATTTCTCTTTTTGCATTGAATTCTATACAAAACTTTCCCTGGGTAAATTTGCTGCTTGTCATGTCACTGAATACTGACCTCTGTAGTCCCAGAAAAAAAAAAAGTTAGTTTAACCAAGTGAGAACAGCAACTTAAACATCCTTTCAGGGCTAGTATAAAAGCCTGACATAAATGCCACTTGTAGACTGTGCAGTTAGAAGATTGTGCAGAGCTACTGGAGTTTAAGAGGAGAGTTGGAACAGACAAGAGGCAGGGAAAAAAGAAATAGAGGAGGTAAGAAAGAGAGACGAGATGGGAAAGTAATAGCATCTTCATCACTCTGAACTGCTGGATATAAAACTTAACATCACAGCCTCAAATAATGTAGGAACACGACTACCCAGACTCCAGATTCACAACATTCTTTCCATTACAGAGAAGCATGAATCCCTTCTCTACCAGGTGTTGAAATGCTACTCGCCACTCTGAAGGGAAGAGTTCAGTAAGATATGTATTCCACCAAAGGACATGTGGTGGAAGTAGATAGCCATGGTCATTAGACGTTTTGGAGGGAGAGGGGACGGGATGGTCCTGGAATGTTGTAGACCACTGTAAGAGATGGTACAGGGGTATCTACAGCCATTTTAATGGATGTTGGCTTTTTCTACCAGTAGGAAGATAGCCAGATCAGATTTTTACCAAGAAAGAAAGACGGAAGGGTTTCCTGGGATTTTGAGAAAGCCAAAAGTATGGTACAATAATCCAAGACCTAGAAAATCTGACTTTGCATTGCCTGTGTGGACTCTTCTGTAGCTGTGATTGCCGAGGATTCTCTGCCTGTCTGCAGTGTTCTTTTATAGGTTCTCCCCTCCATTTGTCTGTCTTGTCTTTCCTCCATTTTTCTTTTCCCTCTCTCTCGTGCCTTTCTTTTTTTGTTGCTCTTCCTGCAGTTAGAATCAAAATTTGTGGAAATGTTAAAAGAAACATATTCTGTGAGATATAAACTTTTTTCCTCATACAATCTGCCCTTCCAACCACCAACTTTAATTTCCAGCAGAAAATTTAACATGACTTTTGCACTCAGGTACATAAGGAGGGAACATCTAAACAACTCATTATTCTTCATTAACAGTTTTATTGCCATATTTGCATAAATGATCATTATAATTCTCATAGGACAAGCAGGGTGCTAGTCCTCACACATGTGAAACATTATCGGATAGATCCTGGCACAGAAAACATGTCAAAGTTTCTAGAAACTTTGACTGGCACACTGAGCATGCTCAGCATGCCACTGTCCACGCGGGGCCCCTCTTCAGTCTCGTTTTTTCTGCGAAGCTTTTGTCTCGAGGTTGAGGAGCTCTGCTCTTTCCATTTTCATTGTGATTTTTTTCTTTATTCCCGGTTGGTTACTGACTTCCTGCACCAGGGTCCCTCTTACTCCCGGTCGGTGCCTCAGTGGGGTTGCGCGGTAAGTTTTCTTCCTTTCTCCAGTTGATTCCTGGCAGCGTCACTTGTCGGTGGCCGCTGGTCATAGATTAACCAGGGAAAGGTCCTGTCAGACGAATCTGATTGTTTTGATTGGGTGACTAGAGAATTGGATCAGCGAAGAGTGCTTGATGTGATTTACTTGGATTTTAGTAACTCTTTTGATACGGTCCCACATAGAAGACTCATGAATAAAATGAGAAGCTTGGGAGTGAGCGTCAAGGTGGTGGTGTGAATTACAAACTTGCTGACTGATAGAAGACAGCGTGTGATGGTAAATGGAACCTGCTCTGAAGAGAAAATGGTGTTAAGTGGAGTGCCACAGGGATCTGTGCTAGGACCGGTTCTGTTCAATATCTTTGTGAGTAATATTGCAGAAAGGATAGAAGGTAAAGTTTGTCTATTTGCAGATGATACTAAGGTCTGCAACAGAGGAACACGCCAGAAAGAATAGAGAGAATGAGATGTGATTTAAGGAAGCTTGATCGGTGGGTGAAGATATGGCAGCTGGGATTCAGTGCCAAGAAGTGCAGAGTCATGCATATGGGGTGTGGTAATCCAAAAGAGCTGTATATAAGAACATAAGAAAATGCCATACTAGGTCAGACCAAGGGTCCATTAAGCCCAGCATCCTGTTTCCAACAGTGGCCAATCCAGGACATAAGAACCTGGCAAGTACCCAAAAACTATTCCATGTTACCATTGCTAATGGCAGTGGCTAAGTGAACTTAATAGCAGGTAATGGACTTCTCCTCCAAGAACTTATCCAATCCTTTTTTAAACACCACTATACTAACTGCACTAACCACATCCTCTGGCAACAAATTCCAGAGTTTAATTGTGCGTTGAGTAAAAAAGAACTTTCTCCGATTAGTTTTAAATGTGCCCCATGCTAACTTCATGGAGTACCCCCTAGTCTTTCTATTATCCGAAAGAGTAATTAACCGATTCACATCTACCCGTTCTAGACCTCTCATAATTTTAAACATCTCTATCAGTCGTCTCTTCTCCAAGCTGAAAAGTCCTAACCTCTTTAGTCTTTCCTCATAGGAGAGTTCTTCCATTCCCTTTATCATTTTGGTAGCCCTTCTCTGTACCTTCTCCATCGCAATTATATCTTTTTTGAGATGCGGCGACCAGAATTGTACACAGTATTCAAGGTGCGGTCTCACCATGGAGCGATACAGAGGCATTATGACATTTTCCATTTTATTCACCATTCCCTTTCTAATAATTCCCAACATTCTTTTTGCTTTTTTGACTGCCGCAGCACACTGAACCGACTATTTCAATGTGTTATCCACTATGACGCCTAGATCTCTTTCTTGAGTTGTAGCACCTAATATGGAACCCAACATTGTGTAATTATAGCATGGGTTATTTTTCCCTATATGCATCACCTTGCACTTATCCACATTAAATTTCATCTGCCATTTGGATGCCCAATTTTCCAGTCTCACAAGGTCTTCCTGCAATTTATCACAATCTGCTTGTGATTTAACTACACTGAACAATTTTGTGTTATCTGCAAATTTCTTTATCTCACTCGTATTTCTTTCCAGATCATTTATAAATATATTGAAAAGTAAGGGTCCCAATACAGATCCCTGAGGCACTCCTCTGTCCACTCTCTTCCATTGAGAAAATTGTCCATTTAATCCTACTCTCTGTTTCCTGTCTTTTAGCCAGTTTGCAATTCACGAAAGGACTTCGCCACCTATCCCATGACTTTTTACCTTTCCTAGAAGCCTCTTATGAGGAACTTTGTCAAACGCCTTCTGAAAATCCAAGTATACTACATCTACCGGTTCACCTTTATCCATGTGTTTATTAACTCCTTCAAAAAAGTGAAGCAGATTTGTGAGGCAAGACTTGCCCTGGGTAAAGCCATGCTGACTTTGTTCCATTAAACCATGTCTTTCTATATGTTCTGTGATTTTGATGTTTAGAACACTTTCCACTATTTTTCCTGGTACTGAAGTCAGGCTAACTGGTCTGTAGTTTCCCGGATCGCCCCTGGAGCCCTTTTTAAATATTGGGGTTACATTTGCTATCCTTCAGTCTTCAGATACAATGGATGATTTTAATGATAGGTTACAAATTTTTACTAATAGGTCTGAAATTTCATTTTTTAGTTCCTTCAGAACTCTGGGGTGTATACCATCCGGCGCAGGTGATTTACTACTCTTCAGTTTGTCAATAAGGCCTACCACATTTTCTAGGTTCACCGTGATTTGATTCATTCCATCTGAATCATTACCCATGAAAACCTTCTCCATTACGGGTACCTCCCCAACATCCTCTTCAGTGAACACTGAAGCAAAGAAATCATTTAATCTTTCTGCGATGGCCTTATCTTCTCTAAGTGCCCCTTTAACCCCTCGATCATCTAACTGCCTGATTCCTTGGCCTGGCTGTTGTGCACGGAACAAGTGAGAGACCTGGGGGTGATAGTGTCTAGCAATCTGAAGATGGCGAAGCAATATGACAAGGTATTAGCAAAATTCCAGATTAACACCGGAGCGTTGGTGCACTCTACTATGTAGATAAACAATACCAAAAGTGCACAGAAACTTCACTTGGACTAGTATTTAAATTGAGAAATGTTTTTTATTTCTTCTTAAACGGTGCCTCCTGAATTATAAACTGTCTCATATCAATATTTCTGAACAGCAGTCCCTGACACGGACCGTGTTTCGCCTGTCCGGCTGCTTCAGGGTTTTTTTTTTTAACAATCTGTATATCAAGATGTGTTGTACATGGTTTCAGGAACACATCTTGATATACAGATTGTTAACCCCCCCACCCCCCCCCCCTCCCGAAGCAGCCGGACAGGCGAAACACGGTCCGTGTCGGGGACTGCTGTTCAGAAATATTGATATGAGACAGTTTATAATTCAGGAGGCACCGTTTAAGAAGAAATAAAAAACATTTCTCAATTTAAATACTAGTCCAAGTGAAGTTTCTGTGCACTTTTGGTATTGTTTATCTACAAGGTATTAGCAAAAGCCAGAAGAATGCTGGTCTGCATTGGGAGAGAATAACCAGTAAGAAAAAGGTGATAATCCCCTCGTATAGGTCCTTGTTGAAGCCTCACCTGGAGTACTCTGTTCAGTTTTGGAGACCGTATCTCAAAAGGGTCAGAGACAAGTTGGAGGTGGTCCAGAGAAGGGCCACCAAAATGGTAGTGGATCTCCATCAAATGACTTATAAGGAAAGGTTGAAGGACTAAATATGTATACCCTGGAGGAGAGAAGGTGCAGGGGAGAGATGATACAGACCTTCAGATACCTTAAAGGTTTTAATGATCCACAATCAATGACAAACCTTTTCCACTGGAAAGAAATCAGTAGAACTAGGGATCACAAAATGAAACTCCAGGGAAGACGACTTAAAACATATGTCGGGAAATATTTTTTCACAGAAAAGGGTGGTAGATGCCTGGAGTGCCCTTCCGGAGGAAGAGGTGAAGACAAAAACAGTAAAAGATTTCAAAGGGGCATGGGATAAACAGTGTGGATTCCTTAAGGCTAGAGGATGGGAATGAAGTTAAAGAGTTCATGGGGGTAACTTGCTGGTGTAGTGGTTACTACCCTTAAAATATAAGCCTTTATGCTGTTGAGGCAACTCCTTCATTGCTCTCTGTTTCAACGGCAGGGGGAAAAGAGGAATTAGATTCAGACAGCAACCAACAAGGACATTGAATTTGCACAGTCTGGGAAAACAAGCATGGGAGGATCTTGCTGATACGGTGGTTACTACCCTTAACCAATAAGCCTTTATGTTTTGATGCAACTCCAACATTGCTCTTTACTTCAATGGCAAGAGGTAACTGGGAGGTGGACTCAAACAGCAAACAACAAGGGCCCTGACTTTGACAGTGTGGTAAACTGATAATTATGAAGGTGTCTTTTATGGCCTGTAGTACTACCATAAGCTTACTGGGCAGATTAGATGGACCATTTGGTCCTTTTTTGCTGCCTTTTCTATGTTTCTTTGACCGCTTGCCGGCTCTTTTTATGTCATTCAGTTTTCGCCGATGCTCCTAGTGCTGGTGGACCATGTCTATCATGGATCCGCACAAGGTCTTTATCCTTTGCCTGGGGGCATCACACGACATCTGAGGGTGTCAGTTTTGCGATCACACCCCTAAAGGCCCATATGGACAAGATGGAGAAACCTTTTGGGTCCAGAAAACCTGATCCATCGACTCCGGCGTCAGGGGTAACACCTAACGGCCACAGGGAATCCATGGACATGGAACCCTCATTGTGCACTCCTCCACCAGAGGCCCTTCTGAGAGAGAGGGGCCGGTGATAGGCTGTCGTCATTGTCGTCCCACTCCAGGACATCAGGATCATCGCCATCTTCCTCAGCTCCAGGGAAAGACCGGGCTGAGCACAGAGGGAAATCCTGGAAGCTTCGTGACTGGTCACCATCGTCCCATGGTATCAGGCTCATGTTATTGCCGGCGGCTGCTGTGATGCCCCTGAAGTGACCTCACGGATAGGAGGCATCGACCTCATCAATCCCGGGAGTCCAAGGTGTACCCCACTGATACTGGTGCCTCCTCGGGGTTCCGAGGGAGATATGGTGACGTTTTCTCTCCCTCCTCCTCCATCCATTCTCTCTTTGGTGGACTTTCAGGAGGAGCTGGACCACAAAGTGTAGCTGGTGGTACATTGAACTGCCTTCTCTACCAGTGCTCTCACTGGTGCCGGAGCAATCACTTGTAATGTTGGTACCGCTCCTGGAGCACTTCGATGTCCTCCTTGGTGTCTTACCAACGCAGCAGCTGCTGATGCTCGGGGGTCCATCAATACCCCAGCAGCCATTGGTGCCTCCTCCGTCAGGGTCAATTTCCATTGTGGGTTCCTCCAAGGAGGATGAGCTATCATGGCCAATGGTGACATTGGGATCTTTGGTGTCGCATCCAGTGTTTCCTGGTCCGGTCTCTCGGGGGTCTCTGTTCCCCCTGTGCCATCGATGCCCAGGCCAAGGAATCTGGGCAAGGGCCTGCCATGAGGTCACCAGGGGATTTAGTGAGTAGGATGCTTGTATGACCTGTGGGGAGATGATTCCTCCGAATTGTCCTCTGATGGCGCAGATGATCTCCCTTCAGGCCAGTCTCCGCCAGAAGACTTGACCTTTGTGGACTTGTGTCCAGGCCATGATCGAAGCCATTCCAGCTCCTGATGAAGAAGGATGCCCAACATAAGATGCTGGAGGTCCTCCAGTTTGACTTCCCGAAGGAGGTGGTGCAGATGAGATCTATTTGGTACAACAGGCCTTGGGTTTTGAGAGGCGTCAACTTCCATATCAGTCAGTTGTGGTGGAGTCAGCCCTCAAGAAGGCCAAGCGCTTTCATACCCACGCTTCTGCGCCCCGGGTCGGGAGCACAGGGCGTTGGATGCCTTGGGTAGGAAAGTGTTCCAGAGCACGATGTTGATTACCCATATTGCTTCCTACCATCTGTACATGACCCAGTATACTCAGAATCTTTGGAAGAAGGTTGAGGAGTTGTCAGAGTGCCTCCCCCAGCAGTAGCTGGACTCCTTTCTGTTGGTTGCCCAGCAGGGCCTGGAGTGTGGTAAACATGAGGTGCGGTCAACTTATGATGTGTTTGAGTCAGCTGCTAGGATATTGGCAGCAGGCATTGGCTCCCAAAGGATGGCATGGCTTCAGGCTTCTGATCTCTGACCAGAGGTCCAGGAAAAGCTTGTGGACCTCTCCTGTGTGGGTGAGAACCTGTTTGGGGATAAAGTGAGGGATGCTGTCGCTCAGTTGAAAGATCACTATGAGACCCTTCAGCATCTCTTGGCTAGTACTTCGGTCCAGCCATCCTCTGCTGGGAAGTCCGCGTTGTGCTCGAATTCCATGCGTGATATCCCATTGCCACTCTAGATAACAGCAGACCCCCTAGACCCCAGCAGAGCCCTACCACGGGGTTTGGATTGCATGCAGGGGAGCACAAGCCAGCTCGCCATGCCCTCATCGCCGGATCCTCCAGTCGGAGGCCGGCTGTGGTCTTTTGCAGACCACTGGCCCAGATTACATTGGACCAGTGGGTCCTATCGATTGTTTGTCGAGCATACCGGTTGAACTTCCTGGATGTCCCGATGGAGATTCCTCTGCACCCATCTTGGGGTCAGTCTTCCCATCAGGAAATTCTCTTGATGGGAGGCAGCAGGGGCGGGAATTCTACTCCCACTATTTCCTGATTCCAAAGAGAACAGGGGGAGTCCACCACATTTTGGACCTGAGAGCCTTGAACAGATTTCTCCAAAAGAAAAGTTCAAGATGGTCTCACTGGGCACCTTGATTCACCTCCTGCAAAGAGGGGGGAACTGGCTTTGCTCCCTCGATCTCAGACGCATATGTCCACATTGAGATCTTTCTCAGTCACAGAAAGTATCTGTGGTTTCTTGTGGGCAAGAGGCACTTTCAGCACAGAGGTTTGCTGTTTGGCCTCACTTTGGCTCTGCATCATGCTCCTGACCAGCCACCTGCCCAAATAGGGGAAGATGTGCACTCCTATCCAGCGGAGGTGCGCCCCCTTTATGAAGTGCCTGGCAGTAGTGGGGGCGCACTTCCGCTGGCTAGGAGTGCACATCTTCCCCTACTTGGACAGTTGGTTGGTCAGGAGCATGATTCAGGAGGGGGTGCTTCGCTTACTGAGCTTGACCATCCAGGTGTATAGATAGTTTTGCATTTTCAGAACTACATACATTCTTTTCCACAGGTAAAATACCTGCACAAAAGGCAGGTTTAAACCCATGCAGGTGTATTTTTCCGAGGCAATTTTCAAAGGGAAGTTATGCTAGTTTACACTTAAACTTTGGACCAGTTCTCAAAACTATGTGGGCAATTTTGGAAATTGCTCCTGTATCATACAGTGAAACCCTTAAGCCTTGCCTTCATTTAAGTCTCCCTTTTCTCCCAAACATTATTCTGACAGCAGCTGTACGCAACTCCTCTAATCAGGATGAAAGATAGAAAGCTGTACCCATTAGTGCCGCTGCCTGATCAGTGAGCAAAGGTACACTCTATGGTTGCTGCAGCTCAGATTCAGGATTATTATCAAAGTGATTGATTTCCAAGGCTGGAGGAGTGAAACATAGTGGTTGGCAATCACAAATTCATATTTCCCTTGCTGCAGTCAAGCGCCAAGGGAAAATGCTTTGTGATTGAAATGGTTTAAAATGCATCTTCTCTTATTCTTTCTTGGGTGTATAAACATGGACAAAATCAAGCATGCCACAGTTATAGTGCTGAACCTTTAAAAAACGGCAGGCAGTCCACCGTTTATCTGCATATTATTTCACTATTGACTTCGATGGGGTGGGTTACATTGAATCAGATATTCACAGATGATACAGGTTCACATTATCTTCAGTATAAAGAATGAAATACTTCTATTAGAATAAACTGAAAAAATTTTTTTTAATGTTTTGATGCTGTTTAATATTAATTGCCTGTTGTATGTAGGGTTATATAAGCATTGATTCAAATGTTCTGAATACGTTTTAGTACTCAGATAATTCTTGGAGATTGTTAGTAAAACCTCAGATATAAGCTTTTATATAAGTACTTTCTAATTTTGTAATTAGTTTTGTGAGTTGTATTTCTGTAAATTAAAAATTTGTGTCTCATGCACAGAAAATGTGTAATATTTGGAGAGAACTGTTTAAGTGTGAATTTTGTGTTCTGATTCTCAACTTTAAAGTTTCATATTTTAACAGTGATGTTGTATCTGAAGTTTTTGTATGTGTTCTAAAGACCAGAAAGCTAGTTTTGTTTACTTAGACCTAAGCCTGGCACTCTGGCTTTCAGAGTATTTCTCTGATGCTGACAGCTACTCTTGAGTAGGAACGTTGCCCAACACCCAGAATCTGTCTGTCGCAGCTTGCAAATCTGTTCTGTTTCATGGAACAATCAAATCCTTAAGACTCATTTTCCCTTATGATTCTTTAATTTGCATTATGAATACATATGTGAAAATACAATTTTTGAATTTCAATTTACTATGTGAATTTTTCCTTTGTTTAGCCTTGATTTACTTTACTTTGATTCACTATTTTACTTGGAAAATTCCTTAAACTATAGTAATTAGAAGGGTAATCAGAGAGGTGGAGAAGAATATCAAGATTTGTTGTATAGTATTGAAAGACTCGGGGGAAAAATGATGCAGGGTCTCTGTTAGTCCTATGTAAACCAATGTATTCATGGATAGAAAGTGCACATAAAAAATGTGAAAAGTGCTATCTTGATGTGAGTTTGTCTGTCATGTTCTGTCCAGACCATGGTGGTGATCAGCTCCAAAGCATGCTTTAATAAACCCTGACATTTATTGGTCATTTTTGCATTTTATCCTTTTAAGGTCTCTTTAATTAAAATATAGACTTAAAACACGGTGCACAAGAAATTACAAAACTCAATATCCCCTGAGCTGCTCCTAATCAGGCAATGCTTAAGTGGCCCGTAGAGTTGCAAAGTATATTGGAGGTTGTAGTGGCCATAATTTATGCAAATGTATGCTTTGTTTTTCTTTGAAAATAGTGAATGTAATGTTTGTGTGTGGAGAAGGTAATTGTCAAACCTTTCATGCAAGTACTCTTAAATATTGCCTCCCACTAATAAACCCATGTACATCTACCTGGGGGGGGGGGGTCGGAAAAAGGAGTGAGGTTAGGTCACGGGAGGGAAAGCATTCACAAGGATTTCATTTGAACTTCACTTTCACATCGGTACGTCTCACCTTACTATAAAGCAGGTGCAAAATAAATGGGTACAAATACCCACTTTCCCCCTCTGGCCCGTATTTTGAAAGGGAAATTCTTTGGGAAGTTGACCTTTGAAAATTAGATTGCATGACTATAGGTAGTCTGTGCATTATCCCATAAAAGCATCTGAATGCTTTGCTGCTGCCATTTGTGCATCTGGTGATAGATGGGGGACAGAGCAGGTAAAATAGCTAATGTGCATTCGATTTTCAAATGTACATGCACGTTGTTTTGTTCCTCTAAACTAAACATGCCAAAAAGCAATGCTTCTTTTTGATAGGCTAAAAGTACTTATACTATACAACCCATGTATGCTTTAAGCTACATTTGAACAGAGCAGTTTTCAGTCAGGTCATTTTACCCAAGTTTAATACTTTAGAAAATTGCCCTCGATGTTTTTCCAGCATGAAAAAATGAGTCAAATATAGTCTGTGATTTGGTCATTTACATGATTACGGAATTTTGTAGAAAGAAGGCCTAAGTGCTTAGGTGGCTCAAAGTGCCTTATAACATTTGTCAAACAGAAATTGTTCCATTACACAAGAAGTGAAAGATTGAAATGAGAGAATGAAAAAGGAAAGTCTTCATGTACCACTTGGGCATCTTATTAAGGAAGACCTGCCATTACCCTGTGATGTAATCTTATTCGTAATGGAAAGGAAAAGTTTTATAAATTGCAGACTAAAAATGGTTTCCGTATGCAGTATTTTATGTACCACTTTAATATTCAGTGTGGCTGCTGTGGTGAGAGACATTTTGTTTACTGGTGATATCATTTATACATGTTCTGCTTTATTAGAACTTTCCTGAAGAAACAAATGTTGTTTCATTCTTAAATCTCTGCATCTGTGAATGTTGGACATGTAGAAGAGATATCTGCACTCATGTTACCCCCCCCCCCCATAGCTCCATATACACACACTCCTTCCGGTTGTTCCCCACACATGGTTACATATTCAGAAGCATTTAGAAAGTTATCTGGCTAAATGAATATTTGGGTACTTAGCTGGCTATATTTTACTAGCTGGCTTTTTATCTGGCTAAAATTTAGCTGATTAACTTAGGGGTGCTCTGGGAGTGTTTCAGGGAGACGTTACGTTAGCCAGCTAACTTGTTTGGCTAACCCAGATATTCTGAGTTAGCTGCATAACTTATCCCGCTAAGTCTAGTCGGGCCAAAGAGGTGTTGTAAAGTTAGTGGGGATAAAGCTAGCCAGCTAACTCTAAGATAGCTGACTGTATTCAGTCCTACTGCACGATTTAATTCACCTTGAAAGTTAACTGGGTACGTTTATCTGGCTAACTTTGCTATCCGGACAGTGATGAATGTAGACCTCGTCATTAATTTTGAGTTTATATTCCACCATTCGGGCACTTCAGCATTACCTTATTCTTCTCCAGTCTTTCCATCATCGATTGTCTGTCTTGTTAATCACTTCTGTGACTACCATTTATGATCAGCAAGACAATGAGGTCGAGTATTAAAATACTGAGGTGTTAACTTTGGGAGTTAGGCACCTAAATCGACCCATTTGAAAACTGACTAGAACTAAATATTGAAGACTGTTTTCACTGTATGCCAGATATAGGGCCCCAAAGAGTGTGCTGCTCTGGGGGACAGTTAGGGTGGGGGGAAAATGGTGCTTAGCACTGATTTTCAGCACCAAGGGGCCAATTCTCAAAAGATCTAGGCACCTAATTTAGGGGGTAATTTACTAAGCTGCAGTAAACAAGTAAAAAATAAAATAAATAAATAAAAAATAAATAAATAAATAAACAAACAAATAAATAAACAGCATTTCCCATGGAGTAAATTCCTTGCTGCACAGATAATGTGTGAAATTTCAAATTCCGTGTCTTAAAGGGCAAGCTTGGAAATACAACACTATGTGGGATTTCAAATGAGCTGATTTGATAACAAATTCATGGAAATGCATGCAAATTAGCTCATATGTATGTATATCAAATATCACAACTTTAGAAAGTTAGCTGCACCTAAAGTGACATTGCTAACTTTCCCTGGGAGCATCTGGATATTAACACATGTCCTGATGCTTCTGGGCTGGTTCCTTAAATGGGCCATTACAGCACACATACTTCACCTCTCCTCTCCCGGCCATAGTTCTAAAATCAGTGGAAACCTTATGAGATCCACTTGCCCTGCCACCTCCTAAAATGGTCAAAACGTTAAAAAAAAAAAAAAATAAAATAAAATAAAATATATATATATATATATATATATATATATATATATATATATATATATATATATATATATATATATATATATATATATATATAGTCCTTGCCCTGTTCCCTTTCCCAGTCCACTCCCCCTAGGTATATAAAAAGCCACCCCTCAACCCCCAGACCTCTGCTTCCTTGTCCTGGCTGGGCAGGTGGTAATGTGGCCCTATTACTAGGAATATTAAAGGGAGCTCTTCCTTTTTAATCTTGGAATTTCTATCCATAAGGATTCCAGCAAAATATATCTTGTTTTATTCTGTCACCCTTAACTTATAGTGCCACTTCTCCACCAATTTTATCTGCCCTGTCATGTCGATGTAACAATGGTATACTTGTTTTTTTTAGAAGTCTGCTTCTTTAATAAAATGTACCATTTCTTACTGAAGTGATGAATTCAAATATGAAGATTAAGCTAGCTGATCAGTTACTGTTTCTGTGATATTTGTGTTTACATTTTATAAGAACAAGAAATGCCATACTGAGTCAGACCAAAGGGCCATTAAGCCCAGCATCCTGTTTCCAATACTGGCCAAACCAGGCTACAAGTACCTGGCAAGTACCTAAACACTAAGTAGATCCCATGCTGTCTATTGCATAGATAGTGCACAGACAGTTTTAATTATAAATTGTAAACTTAGGTCTTTTTGTGTATTTATGGTTGCATAAAATTTCACCTGTTCTGTTTATGTAACTCTTTAAAAATTAAATCAGCAAAAGGATTATAGAAATTTACTTTGAAACAAAATGTCAAAAACTATTCTATGTATATATGTGTGTGTGTGTGTATATGTATAAGTTCACAGTTTAATCCTTATTCGGTGGTTATTCAGCTCTTCTTGTCTTGTATTCATTAAATGGAACATCTCTTATCACAGTCCAGCAATAGTCTGCAAGCATTGATGGGCTCTATTTTCCCTGATACCGTTTTTCCATTACTGCACTATCCTGGTGAAATATCTCACCATGCTCGTTGCTCACTGCTGCACAGTTTAGTGGGAAAAAAATCTAGTTGATAGTACAAAAAATGTATCTTAAGTGACATGTTACAGCCAAGGCTTTTGGATGCCTTGAGGAGATTTTCCACCAACTCCTTGTAGTTGTCTGCCTTTTTTCTGACACACCTTTTTTTGACACACCAATTTTATCACTAACTGGAAGATTTTTCACGCCATCTTTTCTTTGCCACTCAATGCAAAGTTAAATGCATCATCTCGGAGAAGTTCATGAATCTGAGGGCCAACAAAGATACCTTCCTTTATCTTAGCTTCACTTAACCTTGGAGATTTACCATCAAGGTACTTTTGAAGGCTGTCCATGGCCTTGACAAAGTTCTTCATCAGACCCTGTTTGATGTGTAAGGGTGTTAAAATCTTCCTTGGTTCAACAAGTGCTGAATGTGGAACACTTTCCTCCATGATTTCTAGTAGTAACATAATGCAAGTCATATTATGTATGAATCAATACGAGTTTCAGATTGCATCATTTATTGTTATGCCCCAAAAGCAAGTACTATCCAATCTCAGAAATAGATTTATTCATAGATTGGTCAAAGATTCAGTCATTTCTGGTTTAATTTGAGATCCTTTCCTTTCTTAATTCACTTATCTGCAGTTCCCAAGTCAAAGGTCGTATATAATGACCCGGTAGCATATCTTGAAAGCTAAAGCCAATCAACAATTTTAAGCATTATTTTCATTCTCCATGATCCAGTTTCGTAAAATTAGACTACATTTGTTTCAGAAGCATTTTGGCTGTAGACCAGTGTAATTTGCACCCTGGTATCACAGTGTCGTATCACAATGTCCCACCGGATATCCTCTTTTCACCAGGTCTCAGATGCTTATGTCTGTTCCTTTAGCACCATACATTTCTTACTTTCAAGTTTTATTTTTCAGACTTTTGCCAATTGCATACAGACATTTTAAAGTAGTTTTATTTGTATTTCTATTTTTTTTATGTGTCGATAACCAGCTTGTTATTAGAAGACACAGTCAGTTTGGAGTCATTTTTGTCTGTGTGTTCTGAATTTAATTATATCTGGTTTTTTTTTTAACTTTTACAATCACTTCTCTATTGGGACATTCTAACTTAGTTGGTTTTCCTGCATCCTTTGACGATACCTCCCTCTGAATCATGCTTTGCTGAACAACTATCAGCATTCTCCCATGTTCTAGTTTAAAAACTACTTCATCTCCTTTTTAAAACTTAGCAACTGTAGCCTGGTTTCACGCTGGTTAAGATGGAGCCTATCCCATTGAAAGGTTCCCCTTTCCCCAGAATGTTTCCCAGTTCCTAACAAATCTAAACACCTCTTCCTTGTACCTTCCTCTCATCTGCATATTGGAATGACCCAGACCGGCACACTTAATCACAGATATCTGTGTGTGCGAAAGTGAAAATACGTTCATATTTTTGACATAAAATATGGAGTACATGAATAGAGACTACTTACTTGTAATATTTTGAAAATTCATTGTAAAGGTTTTTACATTTGGTTAAGTAGGTGATTAATATTAGTGAATGACTAGCATCAGGTTTATTCAATTACTAAAATCAGGCTTAGTTGAATATTATTTTGTCTTAGTTTGAAAAATTTCTTCCTGGTGGGAGTTTTAATCTGTATATCTAAAAAATGACAGTTGTATGGGAATCAAACTAGTATCTAGTTGCCCCACACATGTTTGTCTTCCCAACTTCTCTTGTGTGGAAGTTGGGAAGACAAAATTTAGCAGACTGTGTAGGAATTCAAACAAGAGAGCAAACTCCAAGGGTAGAACAATAAGTTTGGACTTGCTGGGAAGAATCATTTAGATCTTAAAATCAAAAAAGTTCTTGGAGGATTAAAGTATTACTGGCTGTTTATATTATATGCTAGTGTTAAAATGGTCTGTGTAATGGGAAAACAGACCTCAGTTATCTGAATTAGTAAAAGATAGTATTTGTTTGCAAAGGTCACAATTTTACCACTAGCAAACAAATACTAACCTTTAAGCTAGCTCTCTTGTTTGAATTCCTAGACAGTCTGCTACATTTTGTCTTCCCAACTTCCACACAAGAGAACTGAGTTCTTAAATGCCAAACAATGTTTATTTGAATGAAAAAATAAAGCAGTTTAACACACAGTGATTTGCAAGGCGAGAAAAATCTGTACAGTTAGCAACCTGTTTAGCTCTGAGTCTCTGGATCTCAGCAATCTAACAAAGACCACTGCTGCTTGAGGAAGAAGTAGATACTAGCAATTAAGGCAGACTAGAAGTGTATGGGAAATAGACATAGAAAGTAAGAGTAAGGTGAAAGAGTGATGACTTTTTAGGAGCTTGAAGAGCATAAAGGAGAGCTGTTAGCTTATAGGAGCCTATTTCTAATTGAAACTTCAGCAGGAGGTTAGACAACTCAGGACTGCCTTGAGTCGAGAGACCAATAGGAAGAGGCGAGAGAATGCAGATAGAGAGAACAAGAACAGATCGAATCAGAGCTCAGCAATATTCAAATAATTTCCAATAAGAAAAATGAACTCTACAACATGCAGAGAATTTGAGCTGAATGATATCACAAATAGCACGAGGTGGCAGCATAATATGAAAACATATATACATATACTTTTAAATATATTCTGATGACTTACCACCAGCAGATGAGGGTTCCACCGTCAGCACTCTCTCTGTAGTGGCTTAGCTAATTAGACCCCTTAAGGAGTTAGGTGCTTAGATCTACATAAATGAACATCTCTCCCTCCTGAACATCTAAATTTGTGCTTATTTTCAGGCACCTAAAAATGTAGGTGGAGCCATGGGCAAGGGTGGTCAGGTTGAGGGAAGTCATTTAGGAGTCTAGTGCCAATTTTTTGCATTAGTTGCCTAACTTTAGTGCATAAAATGTTGGTGAATAAATATCATTTATACATTTAAGGATTCAGATTTAGGAACATAAAATTGAGACTTCCAGCCCAATACTTATACTCCAGACTTCATTTGAACATTTTCCTAACTTTAGAAATCCAAAACAGAGGCAGCTAGCTCGGGCTGTCAGCTTTCTGTGAATATTGTTTGCTAGATACCTGAGGGCTGGATTTACTAAGGCTTTTCTCCCATTCTGTGCCGGTGGAAAAATGCTTAAGTAAACGAGGCCCTGAGGTTCCTAAATCTAGACAACTTAGAAGAAACAGTGCAGCCAAACTGGGTTTAAATAGCACAGAGACAGATGGGCATGAGGTTGCCTGCATATGTCATTACAGCTCAGTAAAGTTATGGAGGGGGTGGAGTTAAGATAAAATTATGTAGTTCCAAAAGGGTCGCAAAATGGGTGAGAGCGTCTCTTCATTATTGGGGTAATTTTGTAACATCACACATTAGTAAATATGCAGTTGAGTTGCACTAATTTCTAAAGCAGACTTAGGCATTGTCTGCTTTGAATATTTTCCTGACAAAACTGAGAACACAATTTCGCCTGCTGTTTGGGGCGCGAGGTTTTGCCAAAAGAATTTCCGTGCATACATTTCAAAATCCAAAGGTACATGGGTAAGTCCCAGCCCCACCCAGTCTCCACCCTTTGGCATGCCTCCCCTCTATCCATGTATAAGTAAATGCATACAGTGTGTGTGTGCATATACTGTTCATATCAATCACATAATTTTCTAAAGGGTCATTTCTGTGGGCAAAGCACTAGTTTGACTGCAGAAGTCCATTGATAGTTACTCTCCATAAGTCTTATGTTTCTTTCAAAGTGTTTGATCGTCTTAATTTCAAAAATGATGTATTCCTGTGCAGCTCTGTCATTATTGAGACATGGGACCCTTGGAATTGTAAAAGTTTTACAGTGTCTGTCAAACACTCCCCCCAACCGTTTACTCATCTGTAATGGCGCATGCAGACAACCTCTTGCCTCACTGATTGTACTATTTAAACCCAGAGTGACTGTGTTGCTTCTTCACTGACCTGGTGAATAGCTCTTGAAAACTAGTCACAGATACATTGTTAGTCCAAGAAAGCGGTAACTCCTATTACATATTTGTTGACTCATATTTCCACATTATTCAAGTGGACTAACCCAGCAACAACAATATTGTTAGTGAGTTCACTAGTAAATGAAATGACTTCATGTTAACTGGGTTATATTTTAAATTTCTGCATAAAATATGTAGTGGAAACTATTTTAATTTGCAGTTATGTTACGGTTGCTTTAAAAATACTTGATTATCATGCGTTGACATTTCTCTCTTAATGTACCATCACAGTTATATTATATTATGCAGTGTTGATCAAAAGTGATAGAATGCTGATACATTTAGTGACATTATTCATGAGAGAGAAAATATAGGGGGTAATTTTCCAAAGGATTTACACTTGTAAAAGCATATATCGTAGCAATTTTCAAAAGCCCACTTACATGTGTATAGTGCATCCTCATGCATAAAATCCAGTTTTAAGCATATAAATCCTTTTGAATATTACCCCCATATTTTTCATTTATATCTATTTGCAAATTGCACCTTTTTTTTTTTAATTGTGAGATTATATACTGTTTTAGATAACAGAAATGATACGCCTTACTTTACAAAATCCCAGCTTGGCTTCTGGGCTTTTATAGAATGTACTAGTAGTTTTCCTGAACAGATAAGGAAATCAGTTTAATGAGAATGGATTTAAGCATTATAGAGTAGGTACTAGGTACATTCACTTGTTTGGGAGACACTTGAATTCTTTGTAAAGCTTCAAGATTAATTATTTTCCTGCATTGCAGGAAGTAGATGGGTTTATCTATCATGTTTTGTGACACACCTATTTAATGTTTGCATCTCGGTGCTATTGGATTTAGCCTACTGCCTTCTTGTGAAGTATGTTTAAATCAATTTGTATTGTTTTTAGTGATTCAAAAGTCTTTCCTCTCAGGTCTGGGTTATTTTTCATGGCCAGGAAAATCAAGATTATGAAATGAATGTTTTGAATGCTTTTTTTTTTTTTTTAATTAATCTCTTTATCAGTTTTATTTCCTTTCCTGGCTTTAACTTTTTGATTTATCAGGCTGATCACTGAATATTAAAGTATATTTGCTGATTATTATTCAGTAAATAAATGTAACGTATTTCTTGATTGAGTTCTTCACCTGTGATCTTGCAGTAGCCTTTATACTATTCATCCATGTTGAGATTACTTGGCTGAAATCAGATGCATTCAATACATTTATTGTGATAGTCCACCACCCATGATCTCCTTCAAATTGCTGTCCAGTAGGAACAACTGCAGGGTTCAGCAGGTTTTAGGGAAATGGCATCTCCATTCTCTTCCCAGACCTGTTATTTTCCAGCAGTGTTTCACATCCTTTTCAAGTCCAAAGCACATTGACATGAACAAAAATGTTGTGTGGCACAACAGCCTCCACAGAGTAGGCAGTGCGGACATGGAGAGGACTCATATGGCCAGAAAAAGAACTTGGAAAGCACTGAAAGCTGCATCATTCTCTCTCCCATGAACCCATCGCAATAAACCCGCTCCCTCTATTTACAAGTGCAGGAGAAGAGAGAAGATGGTGTGGTTCAGGCAGTCTGCTTGTTTAGTTGCCTTGGTTGGCACATGTGAATGCCAGAGCATCTCTAGTGTGCTGCTCCCACACTCAGGGTGAATCCTATCTGGTGCTCAGTGTATTCCATCCCCATCGCACTCAATCTGGGAATAAGACAGAGGCTACAAGGACTCAAAGTATGCCTCAGCATGAAGATGAGGAGGTGCTCTTGTAGAGGGGAAAGTAATAATAAAGGAAGCCATTTCTAACTGACAGTACAGTGCACCGGTGGAGCGCACTGTTAACCCGCATTTAGATGCGCGTTTTCGACGTGCTAGCTTTACCCTTTATTCAGTAAGGGGTGATAGCGCGCCGAAAACGCGCATCCCCCGAAACTTAATAGCGCCCGCAACATGCAAATGCATGTTGATGGCCCTATTAGTTATGCCCACGCGATTCAAAAAGTAAAATATCCCAAAAGTTACAAATAGTTAAAAATTTTAAAAAAAAAATTAAAAATGGACCCGTGGCTTGAAAACCGGCCGCTCAGTTTTGCCGGTGTCCACTTTCCGAACCCGTGGCTGTCAGCGGGTTTGAGAACAGACGCCGGCAAAATTGAGCATTGGCTGTCACTCGCTGACAGCCAATGCTCCTATCCAAAAAGAGGCGCTAGGGACACGCTAGTGACCCTAGCGCCCTTTTTTACCGCAGGCCCTAATTTAAATTAATTTACTGAATCGCGCGCACAGGAGAGTGGGCACTTGCCCGCTCTCCTGCGATTTTTACTGTATCGGCCCGTGTGTGTATAAAAGTTTAAATGTTTTCTGATTATGAAAAAAACCCAACTCATTGTTTTGGACATAATGTATCGTTAAACTTTAATAAATGACAAGAATTAAACAAGCCTTAACACCATTATTGTTAATTATGGTCTACACAATGTATACTGTATAATTAGCTTCGCTCATAATACTGTCTAGGGATCTTTAAGGGTAAAATAGAGGTAATGTGGAGTAATTCTAAAGTCCAGTCTCTCATCTGTGCATTGACAATCTGAATCATTCTGATAGGCCAAATCAGGCGCTTCAGGGATGTAAGTGGAGAGACAGAATGAATATACAGAGATGTCTTCTTCCTTCTCTTTGTCTCTGATACAAGTTCAACGGTGCTTTTTTATACTTTTATAGGCTTGAGATTGCAGTTGAGAGCACTTGTCCGTTTGGATGTATGTTGAAATTTTCTCATAAAAACATCATATACAACAACCTATAGGAATAGCCAGGCTATATGATGCTGACCGTATACAATCATGACTATTTTGTAGTAATTAGCATTTTTTGCTACAGTCAGCAGTCTAGTGTTATTAAACTGTCATTTTCAGTGTCAAAGCAGCAAAGAAACACAAGAATTAAACAATTACTCTGTGTAGTATGTATGCTGCACAAAGTGAGGCCCTGCTCATTAATTCCTATACTCTGGGGTTCATGTTGTAGGTAGGAAGAAGAGATGCATGATTGCACATGTTTAAGAGATGCTGCTGGTGTATCTTGTGGCTGTAAGGTGCTAAGAGTAAAGCCAGGTGTTGGTCTGGATATGAGGATCAGGCAGTGGAAACTTTTTTTTTCTGTGGCATACCTGGTCTGAAGGCACACCAGGATGCCATGGTACAATAGTTGGAAAATACTTTACAGATAGAACAAAGTTACACACCTTGAGGTTCCAGGACAGTCCAGATATATTTACAGGAGGTGTTTAAATACAGGCTGATAATAAATGCTCTTTTCTGTTTATAACATGTCCAGCTGCTGCACCCCTAACAGGATCACACAGGCTTCTTGCACTGACATCCCCTGCCAGTATGGTAACTCTCAGGTTTTTCTTGCCCTGTCCACTTTGGGCCTCTATTGTATCTTCTCTCTCTCTAGATAAGCCCTTATAATACAGACCATGTCCCCTACAGTTCTCGTCTGCCTCTTTGCCTTTGCTCCTGTTTTCTTAAACTGACATGACTTCATTTCATTCCATCTTCCCTTCTGAGGTTTTCCCAGCATTGTCCTCTGTGTCTCTTGATGGCTACTCTCTCTACATTTCTGAAGTATTTCCAGCTAGGTGATGTGCCAAGCTCATCACACTGACTCTTAGAGTTTTCATATAAGGAGGGTAATTTTCAAAGTTATTTCTTCAGGTAAAACAGTGAAAATGGCCTTTTTTCAAAATTACCCACCCAATATACCCATAAGTCTGGGGAATTGTGGTTGGGGAGGGGTTTGCACTTAGGTGCATATTTTTGCATTTTCAAAAGTATGTGTGGAGATCCCATGGGGATTTCCACTAGAATCTGGACCTGGTTTAGGACTCATGAAGAAGTAGGAGTGTAGCATACCACTTTACCCCAGCACCCCCATTAAAGGTAGCAGAGTGGTGGGCTGCTGCCTGCTCTAGTGCTGAGGATACTTAGGGACCAGTGTGGAATTTTTGTTTGGATGTTGAAGTGAGAGCATCTTTGTTCTGGTTCTCCTATTCCTGTTTTGGCTGAATAGGGTAGGAAGTAAGACTACACATTGCAGAACCACACTGACTGATGGAGAGTCTCTCAGTGATTTTTGATTAAGTGATTTTTTAAATCTGTTTTGCTGGTTTCCCAAGACCTGCAAAATGTGGGATGAACATCTTCTCTGGATAAGGCTGGGAAGAGAGAGAACCACTTTTTCCAGTTGATATCCAGTAGAGAATGCTTTTCTAACTTGGTTCTTTTGTGGTGTTGTATAGTATTTGTAGGATTTTATATAATTTTATTAGTTTTGTATTGTTTGTTTATTTGTATGTTATTTTATGAGATTTTATGAATGTTAGTTTTATTATTATTCGCTTAGTACGAATAATTCACCTTAAGCGGGCTACAGATGTTTTAAATAAAAATAAGTTGGAGTGTGGCTACTCTGTTTCGTGATTTTTGTGAACTTTTTGTTCTAGGAGGAATTCTTTTTCTGCTCACCCTTCCTGCCAAGGAGGGGGGAAAAGAGGAATTGTTTTTCTGTGCTGTTTAACCTAAGTGTGAGTTTCGACTGTTTAACCTAAGTGTGAGTGTCTGTGTTAAAAAAATAAAAAAAAAAATCCAGTGTATCATTGGAGAGGAGAATTGGGTTTGTTCAAGGATTTCATGTGAAATAGAGAGGAGAGACTGCATAATCTATCCTGGTAGAACAAGGCTGAAAGATTGCATTGCAGAGACCAGAAGTGGACTTCAGGTATTTTCTTGTCTTAAGAACCACTTAAACTAGGAGACCATTCCACCCCTGGGATTCTGACCCCTGGAATGAAGTTGGAGTTGGATTGCATACTGATCATAGATGTAATTAAGAAAAAATGTCTGATGCCAACTCATTATAATTGAGTAAGTGATACAGTAAACTTTTGAATTGGAGCACCGATCCTGATTTGCTGGCAGTTACATCTACCAGTCTTACACACTGAGCTTGCATCCTAGACAATCCTGTACAGTGACCTGGGCCCGGAAGGTGTACCCTCCCCACTATTTGAAGAATCCATATTGAGGTTGGGTGAGACTTTGTCAGCGACTCAGCTCTGGACCTGAGTGTGACCTCCGCTTTCCTAGCAAATACTAGAAGAGGGAATGCATAGGTGCATAAACTTTCCGAGGATAAATCTGCACACAAGTTTAGCAAATGAAACTGCATGTGAGTAATTTTGGCAGGATTATTTGCAAAGGAAAAGTAAACGCATACCTTCCCTTGAAAATTGGTGTAAAATATGCAGTTGATTGCCTAAAAATCTGTGGGTTATTACAGAGTACCCCCTTTGTGTCTATGGCAAATATTCTTAGTACATCAGTGTCTTTATTCATTATTTCCTATCATGTTTTTGATCTTTCTACATCTTTAAGTTCATGTGCTTCAATTTAGCCTTTGGCCTCATTATTCATGCCCTTTTTGTAATAAGTGATGGTGTTTAGAAGAAAATAATTCATCAAATTTACAACATTTTTCAAGACATTTCTGTCACTGGATTATTGTGCTCTAATGGGCTATGATGCATAAACTTTTTCAAGAGTGAACACATAAATCACTAAAAGCCTTGTTTTCTGATGTTCATTTGCACATCATAATCCTTGCAAAACAATTCCATTTAGGATACAATGTTTGAGATGATTAAAGAGACAAGGGTTCATTAAGTTTGTGTCTCTGCTTACCAGCATGAACCTTCTGCTTTCACTATATATAAACTTGCCTTGTATCCTCTTCAAGGATTGTACTTGTGTATTCTGCAATATTTGAAAAG
The DNA here is from genome assembly GCF_901001135.1 of Rhinatrema bivittatum. NCBI lineage: Eukaryota > Metazoa > Chordata > Amphibia > Gymnophiona > Rhinatrematidae > Rhinatrema > Rhinatrema bivittatum. The sequence continues at coordinate 305,247,859 of NC_042620.1, read as the reverse complement.
TATATAAGGCAAAAATAATTACTATTTTATTGAAATATCAATATCAAGGCTACTTTAGTTCTTAAGGCAGTTCTCCTCCGTGGTGGAGCCAGGAATTAATTTATTTCATATAAGGTTAACATGGCTGACTGCACAAAGTATATATATACCCTAGCTGTACCTAATCCTATTCTCTGTTGATAAGACAAGTCTGTAGCCCAACTACATGAATCAATAGTAAATGATTTCACTAGAAGAGACTTATGGAATAAAGTATGGGTGAAAATAGTTCGAAATAGAGTACGAATAGTATGCCAAGAGGGTAACTTCCAAGCAACTACACTCAGCCCCATATGTGGAGCTCTAGAACTGTAGCATATGAGGAATATGCAGATTATAAAATACTTGTGTGTGGTTACACGTGGGTACCTGCAATGTATTGAAAGCGCTTAGTTTTCCTACCTAGTTTAAAAAATACTATGTTTATTTTATGTGCAAAAAAATAATCGCGACGTGCTCTTGTAAAACCCTGTTTACTTGTGGAAGTCAGTATATTTTAAAACGTGAGTGTAATTGAAATCACCAGTTCATCTGGTCCTTCTCCAGGTCATTGAAAACCCTTCTAGTTCTTCACTCTGAACTCACCCTCAGTTCACCCAGACCTTCCACCTAACCAATAGTCAGCAAGGAAAAAATTCTGATATCAGTTGCGCAAGATAACTAGCAGGTAAAAAATTACGCAAATCTACATGCATAAGTCTCTTAGAAAATAGCAATTTGCATGCATAGCTCTTGGTCCCCACCTCAGAATGCCCCTTCCCCTCCCTTTTCACCTCCCATTAGTCTCTATATATATTTCTTGTATAAAAAATCATCCCCTTCCCTCAACTTTCTTCTTCCTTCCATATATATTTAGCGGTTATAAGATGGCACTTGATTTCAATTTGTTTTGATTTAATTAGATTATTTATAATTCTTATTAACCTTTATTTTATCATTATGATGTGTAATTTTTCAGCTATTTTATTATTTTTGTTTTTATATTTATGTAAACTGTTTTGACTAAACTTTGTAAAAGCGGTATAGAAACACTTTGAAATAAATAAATAGACTGCCCCCTTTTTAATGTGCATAAATGTGAATGTGAGACTGAAAATACATGCGTACTGTTGATGTTTTTAAAATAGCATGTACAAGAGTAGAAGCTACTTATATGTTCTGAAAACTCACCCCTTAATATTGAACCATACTATTGTGACCCATGTTTAAGCTAAGTATTTGGTTAGTATACTTTGATTTTTATAAGGGATTTTACTCACTGATTTCTAAATTTTAGGAAGCAATAATCATATGGAGGTAATTTTAAAATTTTGCACCTAAACTAGCCAGTGAAGATACATACAATTTACACTGATTTCTTGCGAGGACAGGCACATAAATCCAATTTGAAAATTATCTCACCAAAACTACCAACACAAGTTACACCTGCTACAACACCTGCACAAATATTGCATTCAAATTTGTAAAACACAATTTGCAGACAGCCCATTTTTGTGGGTAAACCACTGTTTTACAATCAGAAATGCCTTTGAAAATTACCCTCAGTAAGTTCAAAATGATATGATCAGTTATCCATTTACTAATGGATTCTAAAGTATATAGGGCATGATACTGAGCACTGGCTGGTTAAGTAACTTACTGGGAGATTTTTCAAATTGCTATAAATAGAGCAGAAATAGCGCCCATGATTAAAAAGAAAAAAAAGGGGGGTATGGTTAGGCTAATTAGCCTGCTCCCACGCAGCATAGGCAATTTCCGCAAGGCGTGATAACTTTTCACACTTGCACTATTTTTTGTTTGGTGATTAATACATTGCGTGGGGAGTGGAGAGAGAGAGATACTCTCCGTATAGAGTCAGTCAGACACACTCTATATATGTACCACTGTAGAGGGGCACTTTGAATCGGGGTGGGGTAGGGTTTAGAGGGGTGGAATTACAGAAACATTCAGAGGTATTGATAGTGAACTTGCCAGCACTAAAGATTTGGAGTCATAATGAATGAAAAGTACAACTAGAGGAACTCCTCCAGTTATCTTTAGTGATGCCAAGTTTACTATCAATACCTCAGAATGTTTCTGTAATCCCACCCCGATTCAAAGTGCCCCTCTACAGTGGTACATATATGGAGAGTGTCAGACTGACTTTATATGGAGGCGCTCTTTCTCTCTGTAAAAATATTTTCCTTGTGACGCAAGCCTGTTGCAAGCACAATGCGCCATAATATAGGTATAGTTATTTCCGGTGCTAAATTTTGCGTTGCTGTATCGTACTAGATGTTAACATTTACATACACATTTGCATTATATTATTTATCACTTGCGTTAGGGCTTTATCCCGCTCATTAAGGCCCTAAAGCAAATTGATAAATGACCCAGTTAGCCAGATATGACTTATATGGCTATATTATAAGGGATATTCAGTGGCATGTCTATGCCGCTGAATATCCACATATATCTCGCTACTTTAGATAAGTTATATCCAGCTGTATGGCTGGTCTAACTTATCCAATTAACTTGACCGGATAAGAGAGATTATCCCTACTTATCTGATTAATTTAACTGGATAAGTAGCACCACCCTGATCTGCCCACAAATTGACTGGCTTATAGATATCCAGATAAGTCCTACTTAACCGGCTATCGCGTAGTGAACGCACTTTCAGTATCGGGCCATAGCTGTTAAGCATTTCTATATTTTCCTATAAATAATTAGGCCTAACATTGGAGGCTAGTGTTTTATGACAGCAAGAAATTAAAGACTTTTTACAAAAAGTTTAAACTTCCAGATAACATTTCAGTGCACATTTATCACAACAAGCATCATATGGAATACTGTACAAAGACTAATTTCACCTATAAATCAAAAGCTCATTAATTTAAGAAATAAAACTTTACAAAATTAGACTGTAAATCATACGAATTCTCCAGGTTTTCTATGACATCTTTACTAAAATTTAGTCTGCATTAATAAACCAGGAAAAGAACTTTTGAAATCTTCTCTCCACTTTCCTCTATATATGACAAAATGTTGGGGTTTGCTGTTGATTTTAAAAACAACACCTCCATAGTCCAGTGAATTAAATGCTTCTCCTTCTTCTAAGGACAGCCATGAAAGATTATTGGGGCAAGTTGGGAGCATTGATCCTCTCGCTACTGTGTTGATTCAGTTTATAGTAGAGAAGAATCTTTCCACACCGCAGGCTGTCACTGGAATTGTGATTAATACTCTTAAAAAGGTATTAACATTAGGAAAAATGTCCATATTGCAGTTGTCTAACTCATCAATAAGCGGTGGGTAATTTTTACCTTTAGCTGCTGACCAATACTATAAATTTGATGTTACATTGACTACATGAAGTGTACAGGCTTTTTATTTGTTTTGTACTTATATACTGCTTCTTCTACCAAAAGGAGACCCAAAGCACTTAACATTAAAAAAAAAACAAACAAACAATACAATACATCAAAACAGCCAGTATCTGCGGCTGGCAAACCGGCAGCAGAAGCTTTTATAAAACAGTAGGCATTGTCCTGAAACAGCTAGCCTTTTCAGATACTTCTTTAAAATTAATTTCAGAAATATCTCAAGATGGCACTGCATTATACACTGAAGGATTCATGCAGAGGGGACAGAGCTGGTGAATCACTAGGTCTTTTGCGAAGAAGATGCATCACACGCTTCAGTTCTTGCTTTTTCATGCGACCTTCCACTAATTTCAGAACACAATTGTCAAAGCCATTGGCCTGACTGAAAATTGCTCTCTCAGAGAAGTTAAACTATGCATGGGCTGTCAGAAGTGTGCATTGCCTGCATTGTGACTAAAGCTGCAGCTTTTGTTAGCCAAATTTGAGTGTTATTGTTTTTCTGTTTGTCGTGTACCAGGTGATATGTAATTGGGATGTGCATTTGTTTTCTAATGAAATGAACAAACCTGTTTCAATGTATTTCATTAGAAAATGAAATGATCCCCCTACCCTACCCTACTAAACATTTTTTTTTTTCATTTTGGAAACACCACCCCACCAGCACCACCTACCCCCCTGCCTTATTCCATGCCCCCGCAACACTCCCGGCATTGCTTTCACCTCATCTGTGAGCTTCTATGATGTTAAAATGGGACAGTCGTGATCCCCAGTCACCCCTGCCCTGCTGCTCCTATTTTAAAAATGGTACCAGCCAGCCCTGACGTGGGCATTTTGCTGTACAGCCATATGCAACCAGATACACATGGCTGTACCCACATGTCGAGCAGGCAATTTGCTGTTTTTGGGCATACTCATGGAAATGGCCAGGCCTTCCTGAGGTAGATACTTAAAACCTAAACGGCTAAGTAACTTAGCCAGATATAACTTATCCGTCTAAATTACATGGATACTCAGCAGCACGGTTATGCAGCTAAATATCCTCATAGAAGTTGCTACTTAGCCAGATAAATTGTATCCATCTAAGTTTCAGCAGCCCTCTGGCCCTCTGCCAGCTGAATATCAGGCCCCATGTGCCTAAGGTGGCAAAAATGGGGGCAGTAGGCCGGCTGCTGATTTACCGCTTTCTAACTGTGCTGAATCTTACTCAGCAGAGAACAGCTCTCTTCTTGATCCAGTGTAGAGGAACAGGAAAGAAGGGGAAGAGCCAGGCGCAGACAGAGCAATGGGAATTATTTTGGGGAGGTTAGCAGAGACTGGGGGGGGGGGGGGGGATCAGCTGTGGGGCAGGAGGATATGTTTGTGAGAGAGAGGATAATGGGAAAGGGAAGCGGTGTTTTTATGGTTGAGAGAGAGAATTGTTGCTCTGTGTGTGTGTGTGTGTGTGTATATTTGTGCCACATTGGATGAGATGTTAGGGGATGCAAAAGAGAGCAGGACCCCAGAGCATGGTAGGGACCCCTGCCGCCTCCTACTCTACCCCAGGTTACATCTTTTCTCCTTTGATTATGGATTCTATCCCCAAGATCCAATAATCTCTTTCCCTTTTTCCTCAGATCCTCCTCCCCTCTCTCTCTTCAATCCCAGAGCTTCCCTCCGTTTCTCTCCTCTTCTCCCAGCCCAGATTCCTGGTCCTCCTCCAGCCCTTCATCTTCCCTAATCTCTAGTCTTCTCTCCTTTTCCTCTCTCCATCCTTGGTCCTTTCACCCTCTCCTTCTGCTCTTTCATTATTTAGATCTCTTCCCTGTAATGGATACTTGAGATCCCTTTTCCTCAGCCAATAACAGAAAAAAAAGGGCGACACATGCAAGGCTTATAATGTAGTGTATATGATAAAAATGTTTATGTATGACAGCATTTTCATATTTTTGTCATAGAATCTACCCCTGAGCTGCAGTAGGAAATTCTGGGCCTGTGCCTTAGTTACTCCCTGTTGTCTAATTTGGGATGGGGGTGGGGGTAGTACATCACAATCATCAGTGTCTAGAGGAGGCAAAATCCTAAATCCGTCACTGGAAATGGCTTTGAAAACTACACCCTTGGATGGTAAGCTTTTAACAGGCTGTGGGCGTACATGTGCGCGGGTTTGTTGGCCTGTGCTCAGGGAAGCGGCCATTTTATAACATACACGTGTATATATGTGCACATGTTATTTAAAAACTTTTTTTCTACCGATATTTGGTAGGGACTGTCATCGGTTTACATTAGTTAACAATTATTTAAAATAGTAAGATACATTAAATAAAACAAATTATATCTAACAAAGTCACTATTACATTATTAAAATTGGTTACGTGGTAGATTCTAAACTAGCCTGACCCAGTCGCCCGTGTGCACAAATGCCAGTTTTGCATAAGTGGGGGGATTTTAGAACACTTGCACACCGGCGCCATTACCAGTTTTCCCAGTTTGTTTCCATTTCACCCAGGTAAGGAATAGGACTTACAAACCCCCCCCCCTCGCCCCTTCTCCCCTGTTAGTGCTAATCCCACTGATCTGCCTATATCTTTTTCTTTCCCTGTTTACACGCCACTCATAGCAGAAGTAACTTACACATGGGTTACCTGTTCATGCGTACATTTATCTGGATCGAGGGAGGAGTTCCTGGGGGGCAGAGTTAGAGAGCGCTTTGAACTTTAATGCATGCTTTTGGATTTTCAAAAGTATGTGTGGAAAATGTCCCAAAAATGTGAATGCAATTGTTTGCAGATGTAATTGCGTGGGGGGCATTTTGATGAGATAATTTTCAAAAAGAGCTTAAAGCATGTAAGTTCACTTTGAAAACTGCTGTATTTGTTGTCCAATTTGTGTTGGCTATTACAAAATTACCTGCTATATTTAGCCTGGAACTTGTAACGGGTGCTGTTTTATTGGTAACCTAATAAATCTAAGTGAACATAAAACAACAATCACTTTTCATTTTATAAAAAAAAAACAAAACCAAAAACCCAAGGCATTTCTCACTGATAACACATTCTGTTAGATTTGGATTCCTTTTCCCTAGCAGTAGGTTCATCTGCAGATTGAATTCTGTAGGAAAAAAGTCAGTCACTACAGTGATAATAGAACATGTCATTTTGTCTTGATTTCTGCTAGATTCTTGTTCTTGTCATATGCTTTTGTTTGGAAAATTACTTATCAAACTACTTGTCCTTTCTTCCTACAGATTAGAGGAAACCAACTGAGAAACTTGTTTTACATTATGAGACTGCAGCTAGGCTATTTAAAAGAAGGTGACCTCATTGTTTTCCTCCTCCCACTCCCCCCTTTTCCACTCAGCTCGGTTAAGACATAAGATCTGTATTTTTTTTCTCCCCATCGGCACGGAATCTTAATCTGGAAGTTTTTGATTGCTAGATATTTCTTTAGGTGCCATTTAAGAGCAGCTCCCAGCTAACTCTGCCCCTCCCCCCTCTCTCCCCTTACAATTCTACAGTGTTTCATTGTTCTTAGAGGCTTTTTAACACTTTAAATAGGCAAAATGTCACAGCTCGCCCAGGTGCATAAAGCAGGGTGCTGCCTGCTTATGCTGTGGCTGGCCTAGTTCTGAGAGGGGACCTGCCTCTTGATCCTGGGCACGTGAAGGGAGGGAAGGGGGAGACACTGCAGTGGAGCGGGAGGAAAGAAACCGAAATGGGGGGAACAAACTAGAGGTGAGGAGACTAGAGTGGAGGAATAGGGAAGCAAAAACTGGAAGGGAGGAGGAGATTTTTCCTATAAAAAAAAAAAATGTTCGGGTGAGTTTTCAAAGAGTCACACGTGTAAAAATGAGCATGTACGTGCATAAGTAGCATCTGCACGTGTACACAGTATTCTGTAAACTTCAAACATATATGCTCCTTTTGCTTTCACACGCACACATACGTGCAAGGAAATAAGGGGTGTTCAGGACGGGCCCAACATATATATGCATGTAAGCCTACGTACATGCCTATTTTAAAAGGCATGTACGTAGACTTTCCAACTATAATAATTTTAAACCCGCTAATTACGATATTAAATTTGTTTATTTTGTACCATTGGCTAGTTGGAAGGTCTGGGTGATCTGGGGAGAGTTCAGGCTGAAGGACCAGGAGGGTGTCTGTCATGGAGAAGGACTGTGTAAACTAGCAGAGTTATTGATAAAACCAGTATTCTCAATTACGCTTGCATTTTTAAAAAAATATACTGATATATACATAAGTTGGGATTTACAAGAGTAAGTCCTATTTTATTTTTGTGTGTAAAAATATACATGTGCACTTTTAAAATTGGAAAAATACTTGCGCTCAATGCATTGCATGTATTTGCACATAAGCATACATAAGTATGTTGCAGGGTAAAAGTGCACATATTTTATAATATGCACGAGTGTAATATACACAAGCTCTAAAATACTAACATAAATCTATGCATAGCCTTATATTCATGTATGTGCTGTTGCGGCAGTTGTTTAACATCTATCTTTAGTATCTGTCTGCCATATGTTTTTCTACCTTTAACTTTGAAAGTGTTGTAGGGGAAAATACAGATATAACAGTAACATGAAAATATTTTATATTCAAGTAATTGAATAAAGAATAGTTTTCCATGACATCTAGTAGCTGAAAGTAAAAAGCTTCATGGCTCTATTTTCTAACGCGAGTAAAATCAAATGTAAAAGCAATTGATTATCTATTCAGTCAGGCATACACAGTACTCAAACTGTGTACCTGGACAAAAATAAATGTGCAAATAACTGAGAGAATTGTACAGCGTGGTCATGCATAGCTTTTGCTCCTTTTTCAAACTAGAATTTTTTGGGATCTATTGTTTAATGGTGCTAAACATAAATTGCCCAAATTGAGCTTTAGAAGTTTCTAAATAATTCTCAGACTATAAGGTTAAAGCAACAGGACTACAACAAATGTGAGAATTCAGTTGCCAGTTTAAACACAATCCTGACGATTCCTCTGTCATTCAGATTTTAATTTTGTTTTGAACTTGCCTTTGAAGTTTCTTTACTGTTTTGGAGCAGTGTAAATTTGGGGCATTGCTGCGCTGGTCCACATAAGAACCCCGTGCAGTCTTCACATTGATTCTTGAAAGGTGCGATTATGGCATAAAGAAATGTTGTCGGAGACTTAAACTAAGTCTCATGCATGATGTCATTAAAAGGTGAATTTTAAAAGCCTGACGTGCACATTAATTAGGGGATGTGTGTGAGTATGTCGGGCTCTCACGCGCTGAGCAGATTTTAAATGCCACCTAGATACGTGCTTGAATGCTGTCAAAAAGGGGCGGGGCATGGGTATTTTGGGGTGAGATTCGGCGTGCACCGAGGGCCCCTGTTCTGTAACTTCACTTCTGCTATGGGTGCCATGTAAGTTTTACAAAATAAAGGTAAAAAGGCAGAGCGGGGTCTTAAGGGTCCAGGGATAAGCTAGGGGGAGTGAAGGCTATTAAACCAAGAGCGTTTGGAAGACCTATCTCTTAACTGGGTGAACGGGGCGAACCGATAAAACTGGAAAATGGCGTTGGCGCGCACCACATTTAAAATCCCCCGGTTTACACGGTTTAAGTGCGTCCACTTAAACTTTGGTGCACAGGTGCATGCGGCCAGGTTGCTTTATAGCATGCGCGCATATACGCGTGCGAGTGATGAAGCATCCGTGTCCCTAGGGGCGGGCCGACGAATGCACGCTCGCGCTCCGGTTTGAAAGTTACCGACTCCGCTTGTTCTGAGAGAGCCGCACCAGCTTCTGATAGGGAGCAGAGTAACGTTAAAGATTTTATGTACTGCTTTTTAAGTCTTTACACCAGATGGGACCAGACTGTTCAGCAAAACTGCTTAGATGGTACCAGAATGTGAGGTCCTTTCAAAGGGCTTTACTGGTAACACTGTCGCATCTTAATTGTAAATTGATGGAAAAGAAATGGAAAGCATCTTCTTATGTATCAACTACTTGGACTGAGATTCCATTACGATTTAATTTGGAAATGTATTTTCTTATGTTAGGGAAGAAACTTAAAACATGGATTTTAGTCGGGTATATAATTACATCAATTTGTATTGCAATTCTTATTGTATACCCTATACTGATGCATTTGATTTGAAAAAATTCTATGATTTATATTTGTGTATTGAATATACTCGGGGACCTTCGGTTTTTAGTTTATTTTATTTTTCCTGGGAATTTTAATGATATAACAAAAAAAAAAAAAATCAGTGGAGAAATGACTTTTCTACAGATTTTCTCGTGTGTGTGTTAATGTTGAAATTCCCCGGGGAAAAAAAGAGAAACTGAAAACGAAGGTTTATATATACTGTAGTGATGCATTTGTTTTGTAATCCACTTAGAGCACCAGCTGGATATGGAGAAATATTAAGCATGAATAATAAAAATTTGCCATCACATTCTGTTTGTATGTTTTTCATTTAATCTTAATTCTTTTTTGCATATTTTTAATGATTGATTTTCGGTAGCAACATTTTTTGGCAAAGGGGGAAGCAGAAGCAGTATTTATTAGAAAACATGAATCATGTCATGAAGCTTTGAAGAATATAAATGGCATTAGGTTACAGGGCAGATACTGTCTTTGTGATTGAGCTTAGACGGAGGTTTAATTTGCGCAGTTATTACATAGTTATAGAAACAGCAATGAACTTTTCTCAATATTTCAGGCTTTTTCTACAGATTTTCTACTATGGTTGTGTACCAAGTAGATTTTACTGGTTAAAAAAAAAATCATGATTAACTAAATGAGGACTTTTGTTGATGTTAATGAAACTTATTTTAAAATTTCATATTTTTGAATCTATTTGACAATCACAGTGCCTGATGTACTAAGACATTCTCATGTTTTATCAATGAGAAAATAGTTTATTACATTTGGTCCATAGTGATTTGCTCTGTGAAACAGAGCTCACATGTATTGAAGGTTTTGGTGTGGATTTAAAGTTAATAGATCTTAATTAAAAATTTGTGGCAGGTGTTAAATGGATGACTTGATAGAATGATAAAAATAGAAACTGCAATAACATAAAACAGGCATGCCTAATTTGATGCAAAGCTGCTAAATGGTTTACTTATTAGGAAACGGAGCCTGGGGAACAGGGGAGGCTTTAATAGATTAAACCAATGGAAGTTACATACTCATTCAGTGTCGGTCAGATTTGAATGCGAGTTACAGTAATCTTTACTCTAAGTAATCAATTCAATGCTTTACTACCCTCACATTTTCAGAATTAGGTATGATTTTTGAGGGTTTAATATAAATATGGCTGATCAAGGTTCATGCCTTCTAATCTGGTCTCTTCTCCTGTATTCTGAAAATTGACTTCCCTTTGGTTAAACAAAGAGGAGGATTATAGTCTGAGGATATTGCAAATATCCTACTATGATTATGGCATAATGTAGCAGCATGAGAAGATGAAAAAACTTTTATGTTTCAGTCAGCAGGAAGAATTCCTTTTGTTTAATAGGTAGAGCTACTGTTTCTGGAACAGGAGGTTGCTGATTTATTCCCAAGTGGGTCACATTTTGGCAATTTTTTTTTTTTTTGGGGCAATTTTCTAAAGCATGAGGGCAGCTGCAAAGCACATAGGTACTCCTAGCCATGGATTTTGCACAAGTTCTAAAAGGATAGTCTATGTGTACTTTCCCTTTGAAAACTGTCCAAGGAGAAGGTATCTGCAGAAACTTGCAACTGCTTTTTCTGTGGATATTTTTCTGAATGTAGGGTATGAAGTTTTCAAAAGGCCCTTTAACCCCATATGAGTAGCTATTTACATGGATAATTTTGAAAACTGCCTCTCCATCATGCTTTTGTGTAGTGAAAGATAGGTAGAACATTTAGGCACACATGTAAAGTAAATAAGGGCCTTCATTTTCAATTAATATTTTTTTCCCAAGGATTTATAAGAGTTTATTATAATGACCAAAAACAGGAGATTGTCAGTGGGGAAAAAAAAGCTTCATTTTTCCTACTGATTTTTCTCCTGTTATTGTTCATTATAGTAAACACTTCTATAAATCCTAGAGAAAAATATAAGAAATCCCAAAAAAGTCCCTAAAAATAATATAGCAAATGCCCAAATTATCCCATTTTCTAATGGATTAATCCCATCTTGTATTAATAATCAGAAATTCACTTACTGAATTTCTCAGGTTGCAGAGTATTCATATTTTTGAATAAGCAAATTTTTGATAAGCAAAAATTAAAATTTGAATATCAGATCTGTTAAACGAAAGGGGGTTCTTTTTCCACCTGACTTAGCTAGATTTTGACCAGTTAAATTGAGCACACATTTATTGTTGCTGGGTGGGTTTTCAGCAGAAAATCAACTTTAATCTAGCCAGCCAAAATTTGATCAGCTGGATTTAAGCCTGCCATTGCAGTGGTATTTACCCAAATGTGCTAGCACACTGAAATAAATATGGCCTGTTTATTAACAACGCATGGTAATGCATTATTGCTTTAGATAATTAGACCCCTAAGCTGACTAGTGCTAAAAATCAGTTATTGCTGGCTAATTTTGCTCTCAGACCTAACCCTACATTTAGAGCAGCTAAGTCTAACTGCTTAATGAAACTAATCATTTTACATGTAGAAATTTTCTCTTTAGCGAGTTAAATTCTGCAGAAAATCCAACCCAACACACTTGATTTTGAAGGATATAAAATAACATTACAAACTGTAAAATGTAAATCAGAAGACATGACTAGGCTTAAATGCATGGAGGAAAGAGGTGAATTTGATGGTGGTAGAGAGCTGTATTCACATAAGGCACTTGTTTGTATAAATGAGCAGTAAATGAACATGTATGACTTTCGTGCATATGTTGCTTTTAAGATAATACACCCTGATATGTCCCCCACACCTTTTTTTTCCACGTGTACTTTTATGTGCCTTGCATAAGTGGCCCCTTTTTGAAATATGCATTGTGCCTGATTTTAAAAAGCATTTACACGTTTAAAATTAGGTTTTACATGTGTAAATGCACTTTCTCACAGGACAAGCAGGATGGTAGTCCTCACATATGGGTGACATCAAAGGATGGAGCCCAATCACGGAACACTTCTGTCAAATTTCCAGAACTTTGACTAGCCCCTACTGGGCATGCCCAGCATCGTACTAACCCTGCAGCCAGCAGGGGTCCCCCTTCAGTCTTCTTTTTTCCGCACAGAGGTAGCCACGCGGTTAAGGAACTCTGCAGAGATTCCTAACAGGAATTTTCCTCTCGGAATTACTAAAAGTTAAATTGCCGCAGAGGGCTCCCTCCTTCAACTTTTTCAAGCCGCAGTACTCCGGTAAGTTTTTTTACCTGTTTTCTGTCAATTACAGTCTAGTTTGGCCCTCGCGGCCTACTGGCCGTCGACCATACCGCGGCTTAATTTTTTCATGGCCATGGCGTCAGGGTTCCGCCGGTGCCCGGACTGTAATCGCACCATGTCCATCACAGACCCTCACAAAGTCTGTGTAATGTGTCTCGGATGTGAACATGATGTCCTAACCTGCACCAAATGTGCCCTTATGACACCAAAAGGTTGCAAGGCTAGAATGGAGAAGATGGAACTTCTCTTCCGTGCTCAAACCCCGATGCTGTCTATTGTATCGACGTCGTCAGAACCGGCACCGTCAACTTCGCGGCAGCATCGACCTCTGGCCGGTGACGGTCCGGCATCAACGACTTCTCGGCCTTTGACACCCTCTACTCCCCCTCAGGACTGAGGGGGATCGTAGAGATAAACATCGCCTCCAGCATCGAAAGTCTCGGACCATCGAGGGAGCAAAATCATCAACCTTGCCACCATCCGAGATGCCGTTGAAGAAGCCCCGTCCAGAAAAAGCACTGACCTTTTAGGCGACCGGGTCACCGAGGCAACCCTCACCCGACAGGGTATCGGGAGCCGCGACTCCGCCTTTAATGGTGGTACCTCCGGCTATGCCTCTGCCTCCTTCTTCTGTTCCGGAGCCGGGGCTGCTTGCTCCAGGTCTCCGAGAAGAACTGGACCGGATGGTTCAGGAGGCCATCAACAAGGCGATGCATCGACTTCAGGTTCCTCCGACACCGGTACCGATTGCGGAACCAACCACTGACCCGATTCCAGCAGCGTTGGCACCACTGCTCTCGAGGATGGAAGCGCTTATGGCCGCTTTTCCACCGATGGACCCCGGGTCACCGATGGCTCCGGTGCCCTCTCCGCTTGCTTTGTCATTGGGAGGAGAAACACCGTTCCGCCTCAGCTGTTGATGCTGATACGTCTGGTGCGACCGAGCATTGATGCCCTCGATGCCTGCACAGGTGCCTTCGATGCCCTCATCGGTGCCTCCAGTTATTCCTTCGAGTCCTTCGGAGCCTCGACCAGGGCCTTCAGGGATCCCACTGCCCCGTCCTCCTCTTGTCCCTAGAGGAGCAGGTGCTGATCCCTACGATACCTGGACTGATGATTCTTCACCAGACACCGATGATTTGCCTTCACCAACTTCACCTACTGAAAGCAGAAAGCGTTCTCCTCCAGAGGACTTTTCCTTCATAAATTTTGTGAGGGAGATGTCTGAATCGGTTCCCTTCCAATTGCAGACTGAACAAGATGACAGGCATCAAATGATGGAGCTGTTACAATTCCTGGATGCTCCCAAGGAAATAACCTCCATCCCTATCCACCATGTTCTTCTGGATCTCCTCAAAAAGAACTGGGAACATCCTGGCTCTGTTGCTCCACTCCACAGGAAAGCTGACACCACCTATCTCGTTCAGTCAGCTCCAGGCTTTCACAAACCTCAATTGGATCACCAGTCTGTGGTTGTTGAATCTGCCCAGAAAAGAGCAAGGAGATCAAAACCTCACACTTCCTTTCCCCCAGGCAAGGAACAGACATTTCTAGATGCCATTGGTCGCCATGTCTTCCAGGGATCAATGCTCATCTCCAGAATTGCCTCTTATCAGCTCTATATGACCCAATATAATAGGGTCTTATTTAAGCAGATACAAGACTTAACAGACTCCATGCTTCAGCAATTTCAAGAGCAACTCCAAACCCTAGTAAACAAGGGTTTTGAGGCAGGCAAGCATGAGATCAGATCATCTTACGATATCTTTGACACTGCTACCAGGGTATCTGCAGCTGCTATCTCGGCAAGACGATGGGCCTGGCTCAAGTCTTCCGACCTTCGCCCTGAAGTTCAGGACAGATTGTCTGACCTTCCCTGTGTAGGAGACAATCTGTTTGGCGAGCAGATTGAACAGATGGTGGCGGAACTCAAGGACCATCATGAGATCCTGACGGTTCTCTCTGATGCCTTCTGAGTACTCTTCAAAACAGCCCTTTCGGAAGGACTCTAAGAAGTCATTCTTCCGCCCGAAGAAGTCCTACCCACCACCAACTAGAACCTGTTCTACGATACCGTTTCAAAAAGCCCAGTCTTGTCAGACACAAAAACAAAAACCACAAGCAGCTCCTCAGCCAGGCCCTGCTTCCGGATTTTGACTTCTGCATAGAAAGCAGCAGCCAGCTTCCATTACCCCACATACCAGTGGGAGATCTATTGTGCCATTTCAACAACAGGTGGCACTCCATCACCTCAGACCAGTGGGTCCTGGTGATAATTTCTCAGGGTTATCATCTGAACTTTCTCTCCATTCCACCGGACTCCCCACCTCTACCGACGTGGAGAATATCCGATCACTCCATCCTTCTGGAACATGAGGTCTCCCTCCTCCTCCAGTCCAAGGCACTAGAACCAGTACCCTACTCTCAGCATGGCCTAGTGTTCTATTCCCGGTACTTTCTAATCCCCAAAAATTCGGGAGGCGTTCGTCCAATTCTGGATCTGCCAACACAATGTGTTGGCAATCTGAGTCGCACCTTTCAACCGCACGAGTGGTCTGTCAACCCCTCAGTAGCAAACTCGATCTTCCAACAATGGGGTTATCCTCAAATAGACCTCTTTGCGTCATCTCAAAATCGCAAAGTAGACAACTTCTGCTCTCTCACTCACAGCCAACACTATCAACCAAGAGTCGCGTTCTCCCTATCATGGGCAACTGGTCTCCTATATGCATTCCCTTCACTTCCACTTCTCTCGAAGACTCTCGTGAAGTTACTTCAGGACACGGGAACCATGATCCTGATAGCACCCCACTGGCCGCGCCAAGTGTGGTTTCCAATACTTCAGGATCTCTCCATTCACAGGCACATTCCCTTGGGAAAGGACCCGCTTCTAATCACTCAAAACGACGGGTGCCTACGCCACCCCAATCTTCAAGCCTTGTCCCTGACGGCATGGATGTTGAAAGGTTAATCCTTCAGCCACTTAACCTTTCTTAACCAGTTTCCCGTATCCTGATTGCTTCACGGAAGCCTTCCACGAGGAAATCGTATTTTTACAAATGGACCAGGTTCACGTCATGGTGCTCTTCTCAATTTCTTGACCCCTTTACCTGTGCAATCACGAAGTTTCTGGACTATCTCTGGCAATTGTCAGAGTCAGGTCTAAAAACTTCCTCCATCAGGATGCATGTCAGTGCAGTAGCCACCTTCCATAAAGGTGTCGGGGATGTTCTCATATCAGTACAACCCCTTGTAACACGTTTTTTGAAAGGCTTGCTTCACCTCAAGCCTCCTCTGCGTTTTCTGGCCCCTTCTTGGGACCTCAACCTAGTTTTGGGTCGGCTCATGAAACCACCATTCGAGCCTCTTCAATCCTGTGACCTTCGATATCACATGGAAAGTGATTTTCCTTTTGACAATCACTTCGGCTCGCAGAGTTAGTGAATTACAAGCTCTAGTTACCTACCTGCCTTACACTAAACTTCTGCAGGACCGGGGAGTACTCTGCACTCACCCTAAATTCTTACCTAAGGTAGTTTCGGAGTTTCATCTCAATCAATCCATTATACTACCTACCTTTTTTCCCAGTCCCCATTCCAATCCAGGAGAGCAGCCTCTGCATGCCCTTGACTGTAAACGGGCTCTAGCGTTCTACCTAGAGAAACGGGCTATAGCGTTCTACCTAGTACTTTTCCTGTGGGCATTCTGCCCACAGGAAAAGCACTCAATTTGTCTCTTTCCATCCTATCAAATTGGGGCAACCTGTGGGTAAACAGACTCTCTCCTCCTGGGTGGCGGACTGCATATCCTTTTGCTATCAGCAAGCGGGCATTCCACTTCAAGACCGTGTTAAAGCACACTCTGTGAGGGCCATGGCGACTTCAGTACCACACCTATGCTCGGTGCCGCTTTCTGACATTTGCAGGGCTGCCACCTGGAGTTCCCTCCATAGCTTTACAGCCCATTATTGCTTAGACAAAGCAGGAAGACATGATTCCATCTTTGGCCAGTCTGTCTTGCACAACCTATTTACAACGTGACATACTAACACCCTTCCGCCTGCCCGGTGGAGTTCAGGATGCCCTCGGCCAAATTTCATCCCAGGCCTAGTGCCTTGCATGCCTGAGTACATTTAGTGCATACTCGGACATAAGAACATAAGAAATTGCCATGCTAGGTCAGACCAAGGGTCCATCAAGCCCAGCATCCTGTTTCCAACAGAGGCCAAAAACCAGGCCACAAGAACCTGGCAATTACCCAAACACTAAGAAGAACCCATGCTACTGATGCAATTAATAGCAGTGGCTATTCCCTAAGTATAATTGATTAATAGCCATTAATGGACTTCTCCTCCAAGAACTTATCCAAACCTTTTTTGAACCCAGCTACACTAACTGCACTAACTACCTTCTCTGGCAACAAATTCCAGAGCTTTATTGTGCGTTGAGTGAAAAAGAATTTTCTCCGATTAGTCTTAAATGTGTTACTTGCTAACTTCATGGAATGCCCCCTAGTCCTTCTATTATTCGAAAGTGTAAATAACAGAGTCACATCTACTCGTTCAAGACCTCTCATGATCTTAAAGACCTCTATCATATCCCCCCTCAGCCGTCTCTTCTCCAAGCTGAACAGCCCTAACCTCTTCAGCCTTTCCTCATAGGGGAGCTGTTCCATCCCCTTTATCATTTTGGTTGCCCTTCTCTGTACCTTCTCCATCGCAACTATATCTTTTTTGAGATGCGGTGACCAGAATTGTACACAGTATTCAAGGTGCGGTCTCACCATGGAGCGATACAGAGGCATTATGACATTTTCCGTTCTATTAACCATTCCCTTCCTAATAATTCCTATCATTCTATTTGCTTTTTTGACTGCTGCAGCACACTGAGCCGACGATTTTAAAGTATTATCCACTATGATGCCTAGATCTTTTTCCTGGGTGGTAGCTCCTAACATGGAACCTAACATTCTCAGCTTGGTACTCACCCATATGTGAGGACTGCCATCCTGCTTGTCCTGTGAGAAAGCAAATGTTGCTTACCTGTAACAGGTGTTCTCACAGGACAGCAGGATGTTAGTCCTCACGAAACCTGCCCGCCGCCCCGCGGTGTTGGGTTCGTAACATTTTCTTATTTTATTTTCGACACTACCTGTAGCTTTTTAACGAAGGGGGACTCCTGCTGGCTGCAGGGTTAGTGCCATGCTGGGCATGCCCAGTAGGGGCCAGTCAAAGTTCTGGAAACTTTGACAGAAGTGTTCCGTGATTGGGCTCCATCCTGTGATGTCACCTGTTATAGGTAAGCAACATTTGCTTTACCCGTGAAGGTGGACTTTTGAAAATTGCTACAATATATGCCATTGAATTGTCCATAGGATTTAACTGTGTAAGTGCACTTTATGCGGGTAAATAGCTGTTGAAAATTTCTACAATGGTAACTAAATTGATACATGTAAATCTTTGTCCACAAATACACACATCTGACCTTTTTTTCTGCGCGTAAGCCTTTAAAAATGTACCTTTATAGTGCAGGCAGGGCAAAAGAGGATCAGCAGGAGGAAAGTGCACAAGGGAAATACGATAAATTGATGCCAGTGGAGGCTTGGTGATAGACTCAGCAAGGGTAGCAAAGAGACACTATAGACCAGGGGAAAATAAGTTTAGACGTATGAATGTCAGCATGAGATTATTGAATCAAATTTTAAGGACAGCCAGTGAAGTTCAGTGATTTTATGATGTATGCCTAGTGTATCATTAGAATAAGGAAACACTATACTTTGTACAGAGAAATGATAGCTCTTATGTGAAGAGATGAACTTTTATATTGTAAGGATGCTCTGAAATTAGTGTTATATTATTCTAAAGATATGTTTGTTAAACAGAGGATGGAAAGTGTGAGCAATAAATTTATTAGAACTGGGTGGCACATTGCAGATTGGTAATAATGATAGTCTGGATTTATATAGCAGCTTTAATTCAAATAATTCAAGCAGAGTTGCAATAACTTTCCCAGTTTTTAATTAGAAACATTCATGCAATGTAACCCGCCAGGGTGGATGTATGGCAGTGCGTTCTGGCACTTGAACTACATTTCCGTTTACTAAAAGGAGAAAATTCAATAACGTAACCTGGTTACATTTAGATAACTAAAGCATAAGAAAGCTAGTGACTTGCCTTAGGTTACACAGAATGATTAGTAAAATAGAACTCTGAATCCAGGATGTCTTCTGACTCGTAGTTTAATACTAAACAGAAAGATATTGAAAGCTGGCCTGGTGAGTATGGCAGTTGGAAGGGGGGTCAAGGATGCATGTTTAGGGCACCCCAATTTTGAAAACTTTGAAAAAAATCTTCAAAATACATTGAAAACAGTGATATGATGTACCCCCACAAGATGCATCTTAAGGTGTCACTGACTTGCATCTACCATTTTCACGTGTTTGTGGATTTGTGGATTTATTCATACTTCTGAGGACTTGTAAGGTAGTGTTCTTAAGGTCAACAAGAAGGATAAGAAAACCTAAACAAAACTTTACCAAATTATATGAAACTACTCCTGTTTCCATGAGAAATCCTTTGAAAGATTTTTAGTATAAGGACTGATCTGAGAAATAGTTTTTCCTTGTTTACTGCCTATCGGGCCGATACAGTTAACCCGCCATTGGACGCGCGTTTTCCCTTACCCCTTATTCAGTATGGGGTGGAAAACGCGCGTCCAACCCGCCGAACCTAATAGGGCCCTCAACATGCAAATGCATGTTGAGGGCCCTATTAGGTATTCGCGCGCGCTTCAGTAAGTAAAATGTGCAGCCAAGCTGCTATAAAGGAGGTGTAAGTTAAAAAAAAATAAATATCCCCCCCCCCTGCCATTTCAGAGGGGTTTAAAGGGTCTTGGGTAACTTGTGGGAGTGCAGGCTATTAAAAGAAGAGGGTTTGGAGGACCTAGCTGTTAACTGGGAGAACTGGTGGATGAACTGGTAAAACTGGCAATGGTGTGGATGCACGCCCGTTATAAGAGTCGCAGTAGAATCGGGATTTATGCCCCTAGGCATATGCCCATTTAAAATTGGGCACACGTGTGTGCATGCAGTGTATTTTAGAACATGTGCGTATATGTGCACGTGTTAAAACCGCTGCACGCCAATTTGAAAGTTACTATCCCTGTGCATTTAAAGATGAGTTTTAAAAGCCTTGGGTGTGACAAAATTGGGAGATATGCATGCAAGTTGGGCTGGCGTACGCCAAGCAGATCTTAAAAGGGCCCCGAGGACACGCATATTTCCAGCTGTGTGCACAAGTAAAAAGATTGCTAAAAGGGGCGGGGAATGGGTGTGCTGGGACTGGCCAAGAAATGTGTGCATAAATACTCATGTGTCCTTGAGTGCACGAAGGTCCCCTGCTGCGTAAATTTACTTTTGCTATGGATGGCGTGTAAGTAATAAAACAAAAAAATATAGGCTAGTCAGCAGGATTTTAAGGGTCAGGGCTAACGGTGGGGAAGGGAGACTAGAAGTGTTTGGAAGAACTGTCCCTTAACTGGGAACGAACTGGGGAAAGTAGCTATAGTGCTGGCCCGCGTCCTTTGTAAAATTCCCCCATTTACGCGGTAGATGCAGCATTTGCACGCACTTGCATGCATCCGTTTAAAATTGCTTGCACAGGTGTGCGCATCCTACCTATTTTATAATGTGCGCATTTACACGCATATGTTATAAAATGGATGCGTCTGTCGCGGGTTGACGAACATGCACACATGCGCCTGCCTGTTTAAAAGTTAACATCTTAGTGCAGGTAAAACCTATTGACAGCTCAGTGGCATTTATTGTAGCATTTTTCAAATGTGCATTTACCCATGTAAAATCCAGTTTTTAAGTGTGTAAATGCTTTTGAAAATCAGGTTCATATTTCTTTGAATAAAATATTATGTGCAAAGGTACCAGCTCTGCCCCCTGGAATACTTCTGCTCAGTTTGCATAAACGTATGCAGAAAACTGGGTTATGCACTTATGTAGCCTCAGGATATCTTAGTACAGCCATTTAGATGCAGAAAACCAGGCTTTGAAAATTCCCCCCTTAGGAGACAAGTTTTTAAATTGTACGGGCAGGTACAAAGTCCACAGATACTTTTACCTTCAATTTTTGCACCACTTCTCAGAAGGAAAGAAAGCATGCACTTAGTTTATCCTTGGACATCTATCAAAGGAAAAGTATCTGCAGAAATGTGCACATGCTTTTCCTGTGAATACTTTTCCCAGTCCAAACAAAGATTTTAAAAAGCAAAATGATGTACATTGATGGTTCGCCCAGCATAATCCCACCTCAGGAATGCCTCTGTGAAAATGTGGGTAATCGTACAACTCACAAAAGGTGGGCAGTTTCCATAAAGCTTTTATACTTGTCTAATAGGTTAACTTTAAAACATGTTCGTGCATGCCTGGATACACATGTAGAGCAGCGTGCAATGTGTGCATTTGCACACATTGTCATGTGTGCAAATGCACGTGCACAATGTAAAACACATGTAAATCTACCCTACAACATACATGGATATTTGAGAGAGAGATGCAGAATGTATTTTCAACATAGCCGGATGAGTCTCAAAAAACGCAAATCTGGCTAAAGTAGTGCTGTTTAAGACTCATCCAGCTAAGAAAGATAGCTGGATCAGTAAGAAAAAAGCGCTGCTTAGCTATTTGCCCTCTCAGGAATGCTTCCTCAAAATGAAGCTAAAATACATGGTGGTGTGTACTTTCAGCCATATTGAGGGAAGGCAGTTTTCAGATAATTTGCATATGTATATCCTTAAAATAATCCTCATTCTTGGCCCCTCTCAGGTAAAGGAGCTGTAATGGAATGACTTTTGTGAACATGTACCAGATTTAATAGCAGAATTTTTTATTTTTTTTTTTGTTATAAAAATCTCCACTTTTAGTTGGAAAATGTGACAGAACTTTGTCGTACATGATATATGGGAATGTCTACAAGTTTCGGAGAGCACTGTGAAAAGAGAATGGATGAGTCCCAGTTCTTAAATACAGATTGTAGAAAAGTATTATAATATTTGCAGAACCGTTTCAGTTTTTACCAGGGTATTTGCAAGTGATACACCTATTTAATTTCTGCATAATAATTTGATCATAACATGAGATATGCTTCTTCGCTCTTTTTTCTATAAAGCACAACTAAAGCTGTTGTCTACGAAGGAAATGATAAAAGAATTGTTCATTTGTATATATTTTTTTTTCTTTTGCTATGAGTATCCCAAGCAACTTCTCTACCTTTTATTAAAGATAAGCAAGCAAAAGAGGAGTAAAGTGGCTGCAGCATCTTTTGAATCCTCTAAGAAGGAACACTGATTTTTAAATAGCGCCTAGCTTTAGTGCTATATATTGGCATGCCTACCGTGAGGAAGATGGAAGCAGAGTATAATAGATACATTTCTGTTAGCTGAAAGCAACTGGAAGACAGCAATCCTGTTAGGAAGTCAGGAGTTCTCTTGTGTGAACAAAGTAGAATATTCTGGTGAAAATATTTGAGAATAGATCTTAAGCTTGCTTTCTGAGTTGTAATAAAATTAAAAAAAAAATAAATAAACAAACCCCACAGAGATGGGAGAGAAGCTTGAATTAACTCTGCATATTTGTAGGTAGAATACCATAATTCTATGAATTTTTAATTATAACAAATGCATTATATATAGACTTGAAGGTTATAGTAGGTGTCCTTAACTTTATGTATGCATTTTACTGTTGTGATTTAGAATGAAGTCCTTTTCTTAAAGTACAAATCTTAGTTTATATGGTGTTATATTTGAGGATCAGTCACCATCTATTCTGCCTACTTTTTCCCCTTTTTTGGATCCTTATGGGATAATTTTGTGAAACACTTAAAGGTTTGCTTCTTGGAGAATTGTGAGATAGGTTTTTCCTCATACTTTAAGTCAGGTTTAAATGATGTTGGAAGACATAGCAGTTTGAGGAGCTAAGTTTTGTTGAAGATATTTTCAAGTAAGTTTTTTTTTTTTTTTTTTTACCCTAAAGGGGTTGTCTTCCATCTTTGGGATACTTACAAATAATCTTCTTTTTCTTTCAGTTGAATCAGAATCTGTGCTGGTATCCTAGTGCTAAAAGGCTTAATTTTCAAATGCCCAGTGATTTTTATCCCTCTGTTCCTAGTCTGGTCATTGTAGCAATGGTTCTGAGGCATGGGACTATTCCTTCCAAAACGTTATATCATGGGCTCTAAATCCATCCAGCAGGCGTTCTTAAGGATGGCTATGACTCCTTTCTCTCCCACCCCAGGAGTATTGAATGCTGCATCCACTGCAGTCCCAACCCAAACCAGGGTCCTTCCACATGGAAGAATTTGCATAAATCTACCAGGTCAGCCAATAATATTTTAATTGGTCTTGAGCCTGGAGTCACTAGCTGAGTTCACCAATTTTTGTCCATCTGTAGAGTGATGCAGTTTGTAGTAAGTGGAAGTCAATGGAGTCACAGTAACTTTTTGTGACAGCTCTCAACACATTTTGGATTGTCCAAAATTTTAAAATGTCAACATAATGCATCTTTATCTTCTATAGACTAGCCTACTGAATTAATCTATGATGTTTTTGTTTTTTTTTATTAGAAGAGCATAGAATTATGTGGATTTTGTTTTGTTTCATACAGGAAAATTAAACTGAATTGACTCCTATCCAAAGGAAAACAATTGTTTTTGCAAACCTAAGCTTTAGTTATATTTTGAATTATAAATGTGCATTTCTTTGCTGTATTTTTTTTGAGTTAATTTTAATTTTCCTTCCTGGAAAATTAGCATGGCCAATTTGTTTTTAATCTGATTTGGGTCATAGTCAAGTATACATTACTCCAATTGGTTGACCGTGTTACCTCTGGATATTTATTATTTGTTTAAGATACCCCCATGTGGGTTTATAATTGGTCACATCTTCATTCTGAATTGTCTATTATTGAAGAGTAAGAAAATTAAGTATAGATCTCCTGTGAGTAGCAGCATTACATTCCCATTGTTTATGATGATTTCTCATTTGCAATGTTAGAATTAAATGCAACGATAAAATCAACTAGCAGCTGGGTCCGTTTGGCAAACTGAAAGTACAATAATAACTAGAAGAGCTAGTGAAAAGGCAGGCACTCAGATAATTCACATTCATCATGATGATCAGGTTGGTGTAGAATTTTGGTAGTGGAGAACCATCCGGTAATGCCATTGGGATCTAGAAGGCAGGATCTTTGGGCAAAAGTCATGCTAATATTGGTGTCCATTTACATTATTACAAAGCTACATGGCTTTTACAAAACTTTGTGGCTGGACATGGAGAGATATGCTGGTTGTGAATTAGGTAAGGGATGTTGCATGCTTGTTTTCTCGAGGATGAAGTATAAAGGAGGAAAACAAAATTGTCTTGGAAAAAGAATATCGTCTTAGAAGCGATCATGGTTTATAAGTGGCAGCTGGTATAGATCGTTGGTGGTGTGGACAGGAATAACTGAGCAGACTGGCCAGTTGTTACCATGTTTATGGGTAACTTGCTTGATGTTTCTTTATCATAATCTCATTTCATTCTCTGTATATGCTCCTTGACTTTTATTTTATTTAGTAAATTAGAAAATGTGGCCAAATGATGGATGCATATTGTTAATGTGCCATATATCATAGTGAGTACTTATGCTAGAATATTGTGACTTTTTCTGGTAAAATCTGAATAATATACATCAATAAAAAGATTTATAGAAAGTAAAATGCTACAAATATTAAAGGAAGAGTCTTGGTTGTATATATACAATTCAGGGAAAGAAAGTATAGATTCCAGTAAAGTAACATTTTGAAAGCATACAGTAAGCTAATGTGTAAGTGCTTAGTCAGGTATTGCGGCAGACAATATATGTATTGAATTTCCGAGATGAAAAATCTGCATATCTGAGATTTTTTTTTAACTTTCCGCAGCATGTCACTGCTGCACCACAAATTAGTATAATTGAAAGTAATCCTCTTTTAAAAGAGATGGCAAATCTGTCTCAATACTTTTGCATATGCATAATGTAGCTCCATCAGGTATTTTACTCATAAGAAAACTTCCATACCACCTTGATGAATTCAGTCTCAAAACAAAAATGACAATCCTGAACAAAGGCATTAGTTAATCACATGGCAAATTTATCTTGTGCATGAAATACTCGGAATCTTTCAAGTGCTTATAAGTACAAGATTGCCTGACACAGAATCAAATAAATACGGGGAGGGAGGAAAATGTTTTGCCAAATGTGGAAAGTACATATTCTCAGCATTTTCTTTGTCTGATTTACATGTTTATAATTTCATACAGTGCTTTTGTATATAATTTTTTTCATGGTATCATAACCACTTTCATGGTAAGATCTCTTACTTTTCATGAATACAAATATGCAATTTAATATTATAACATGGGCAACTGTGACCCCCTTCCCAATCTAAACCCTCCCATTGCACAGGGTTCTAAACGGATATGGCAATTGATTGGGGTGTGAACAGTTGTTTCCCAATGGCGTGCTTGTATACTTAGGCTTTCTATCAGGCGGACGTACACAAATGCCTAGAGCACAGAAATTTTAGGGGCAGCATTAGGAGCTACTCTGTGCATGTGCAGGGAAAGCTCTACTCTGATGACTACTTTTGGTATTGGGCAGTGCTCCTAATCTTGAGCAGAAGAGAACAGCCTTCTGTTTTCTGATCCATCCTCTCCTGGCCCAAGCGGTGTGCAGAGAACAGAAGGGAGAGGGGTCGGACTGGAACAGAGAGAGCACAACAAGGAAGGACTGCTCTGGTCCCTTGGTCAGTCACTCTCTTCCTGTTTTCCTCCCCTCCTGTCCTGCATGGAACATTAAGGCAGAGGGTGAGGCTGGAGTAGACAAATGTTCAGTTTTTTTTTTGTGCATTTCTCTTTAGAGTCTGTGGTCACTTATTCCTTATTTGTTGAGAGTGTTTGTGTTTTGTGTGTATGGGTAACATGAAGTATTCCTTCTAATGTGTAGTTTCTGTGTATTCTGACTTGTTCTGTTTTTCCAATAGGATGTGAATTGCTAAGAATAAATGTGGATTTTTAGGCTACCTTCCCAAATAATATTCAAGGAGGCTTACAGTAATTTAAGTATCTGCCCCAAAAAGCTAAACAATCCAAGAGGTAGCTTTTAAAAGCCCGGTACATGTCAAAATCAGATGTGCGCACATGTAGGACTTGTGTGCTGAGCGTATTTTAAAAGCAGC
Organism: Rhinatrema bivittatum; assembly: GCF_901001135.1. Lineage (NCBI taxonomy): Eukaryota > Metazoa > Chordata > Amphibia > Gymnophiona > Rhinatrematidae > Rhinatrema > Rhinatrema bivittatum. Next base: position 305,221,841 of record NC_042620.1, on the reverse strand, counting down.
TTACATGCGCGCACAATCCCTGTGGTGCATATATCTCACACTGATTCAAAAAGGAGCATGTGGTGTGGGAATGGTTTGGGTGGGGCTTGGGTGTTCCAGGGCGGGCCAAGAGATATGCGCAAAAATATGCCTGGGCGCGAGCCCAGATCCAGTGCCGCGTAACTACTTTCCTAGCATCTAGACAGATGAATTCAGGGCCAGCAGGGTTATGTACCTCTACCAGCAAATGGAGACAGAGCACAGTATATATACTCCTGCAGTGACATCAACCTGCTAGAATTCTCAGTCTCCAGCAGATGGTGGATGTGTATTTCCTTACTGGGGATTGCTTCAAAATTTAGAGGAAAATTAATTGGAGATTTGAGTTGGCCCGGTCTCCTGCGGTAATACCTAATGGTCCCTCCCCAGGAGAATTCCTGAGGTAATTTCCGTGGCCCCTCAGATGAGTGCCTTGGTCCAATAGCTGGTTCTTACAGCTGGCATGGACTTAGCAATTGAATTAAGTAGTTGAAAGACAGTGGGTGCAGGAAGCCGAGCACAGTTGTGATGGTATATGTCCTCTCTCCCCTCAGCTGGAGACAGTCTCTGTAACTCGGCCAGGAAGGCTGAGCTCAGGTAAGTTTTAAACAAACAAAAAATAAAACTCAGAGACAGAATAGAGGGGTTGTTGTAGGACTTCCTCCAGTCTTCATGCTTGGCACGCCATTTCAACTTTTGTTCCTGCTTCCATGGGGATTAAGGGAACTGGGCAGCCTGGTGGGTTGAGCAGCCCAGATGAGCCAGGCCCCACTATTAGGCTTCTTTCTGTGTGCTTTATGGTAGGCTGCGGCATCGTTTTTGCATGTTTTTTTTCTGTGCGTTTGGCTGGATTGTCGGTGCGTGCAAGTGTTTCTGGTTGTGCGTCCGAATTGTGTGCCCAGTTTCTTTTGGGTACACTATATGTGTGCACATTCTGGCTCACATGTGCTCTCAGGTTTGGTGTGGTGACAGGGCGCTTAGCTTTGTGGTGCTTAAAACTTGGGATGCCTAAAGTTTGTGAGCCTAAATTTTTGTTTTTCAGCATGAACTTGGCTGGATGCACATCTTCAGTCCTCTAAGTGTACTGATGGACTGATAGTGCTGGTGGCTAAGAGACCTAAGTGCCTTGCTCTCTGTGCTGCCTGTTATATTTGGGCATCTCAGCCTGGAGTATTCCTCTCATACACACTCCTTCACAATCTCCACATATAGGGGCCGATGCAATACAGTGTGCTCAGCTGAGCGCACTGTATAACCTGCAGTTGGATGTGGGTTGTATAGGCACTAATTAATCCCCTTATGCAATAAGGGGATTAGCACCTCTACAATGCGCATCCAACGCATAGTGAATCTAAGAGCTCTCATCACATGCAAATGCATGTGAATGAGGCTATTAGGCATTCACTCCTGATGCCAAAAAAAAAAAAAAGTGCATCTAGGACGTACATTTAGCGATCAGAAATTAATGCCTGCCTGGAGCAGGTGTTAATAGCTGAGTGCTCCTTAAACCAGTACAGAAAAGCAGAAAAAAACCTGTTTTTCTGTACTGCCTCCTACTTAATATCGTCGTGATATTAAGTAGGAGGAAAAACAAATTTAAATTAAGTTAAAAAAACCCAGAAACACGGACATGTTAAGAAAGCGGGCACTGACTGTTCAGCGTATAATGATTTCTGAGAACTGTTTCTGCCTCTGTGAGAAGTTATGTGAATCGGCTGAAGTGAAAAGGTGTTTATGTGCAAAGTTCCTACCAATAAAATGCTGCTGCTATTTGAAAGCCCTGTTGTGTTTTCACTTTTCAAAAGGAAGAAATAGGGATAGAATGAATGTGAAATCAGAGGGACTGAGACAAATCAGCTTCTGGGATCTGGGAGCAGGTAAAGTCAGGATACCAGGCATCAAGAGGGAGCCACAGTCTCCAGAAGCTGAGTTATATTAGCAGATACCTCAATTTGGCCTCTGCCTTTATTCCAGCCATTGGCCATGGACATAGTTTGTGCCTGAATGGTAATAGCCAACTAATTATTGCTTGCTTCTTTATTCTTTTGACTATTAACTAATTTGAACTGCTACTAATCATTTTGACTTAGGGAATAGCCACTGCTTATAACCGTCATTAGTAGCATGGGATCTATTTCATGTTTGAGTATTTGCCAGATACTTGTAACCTGGATTGGCCACTATTGGAAACAGGATTCTGGGCTTGATGGACCCTCAGTCTGACTAAATAAGTGAGACATGAGTGGATTTAAAAGGTCGCAGCTTTGTTTTCAAGCTACCAAACATTTGCACCCTAGTAAGCATCTGTAAAGGTTGACTGTCTGCGTGCTGTGGTTAAACTAGGCAGTTCGTAATTCCCAGATCTTGCAGACCACCATAATCGGCCAGATTATTGTAAGCTTGGGATTCCCATCTTGTTTACAAGTTAGGATGGCTGAACTCAACTCACACCTGATAATTTCTCAAGGCAGTGTCCCAGTGTACATTGAGTTATGTCCAGAATATGAAGAGAACATGCTGTTACATATTAATTGAAATAGGGCTGGCTAAAATTTGAAAACCTAATCTGGGGGACAGTAGGCAGGTGGTCAGAAAGGGGACACCTTGATAACCATGTCGGCAATCAAGAACTCTTTCTTACCCACTGTCACTTCCCATTGAGAAGATTATAGAGGTAATAAAACATACCCATAAATGGATTTATGACATTCTTCCATCCCTTCAGGTCTCCCAGAAAAATTGAGCTGCAATGCATTAAAGAAACTTGCATAATGCTCTGTTTACCGCACTGTGTCTAAAGAAAACTGAGGTATAATTTTCTCCCACAGAACTTTAAACTAGAATGCCCTCAGGATTGTCAATTATTATGCTGCAGTGAGTCATGTCTTGCTTCTCCCCTGGATGAATACATTCGCCAACCATACTAGTTTATGCTAATGCTCATTATCCTATAGGAGCCTAGAATACAATTATTCCATTACTTTGCAAGCTGTTAGCTAGGAAACTGGTAAATCATTTGGAAGGGAAGAGGGACATGATGAGGGAAGGGAAATAGTAGAGATATCTGAACACCCCAGAAGCCCCAAGCAATGCGTAGGCAGCAAACCTCCCTTCAAGGAAGGAATGTTGAACGAGCGTGAGGCTCAGAGAAGAAATGGCAGACTCCAGAATCAAAGCCAGGAAATGTCTCAACACCGGATGGGTGGTGAACACAAGGAACATCCTCTCATTGGCTACGGAGACCAAAATGTCCATAGACTTCAAGAAAGTGTGGCATGAACGTAGAGGACCCCCCCCCCCCCCTTACTGTACAGAAAGGATGGGCAAAGCCATACATTGGCTGGGTTCCATTGTGCTCCTCTGGGAATAGGACTGGGCATATTGGACAGGCCTCATATCTCCATCTGCTCCTGTATTCATGTGTGTCTATGGTGAAACATATGCACACTCCTCCTAAATACTGAAGTCTTTATCTGGCCCCATAAACCGCCCTGCCTTCATACTGTCTGCGAAGGAAGGTATTAGGATTATTCCATTCCGAGCAGACAAATTAATAATTTGGGTAACACGATTTTATGCACATAAATGGCTGTTCTAAAATTGACCTGGGCTCATGGCATTTTAAAATACATGCATAATTTTGATTTGTGCAAACTTTTATGAGAACTAGAGGGACGCATTCCAGGAGACATGTAAGGCTGTACATTTTGTAACATGTGCGCATGAAGGAAATTATCTTCTTCTTCTTTTTTTTTTTTTTTAATCAATTAGTCCACCGTTTCACCCAGTCCTTCTCTGGGTCAACGAGACTCTCCAGAGTTTTCAGCCTGAACTCCTCCCAGATCCCCCACCCATTCAGTACTTTACAATAGATGTTAATATCACTTATGCCAGATAATGATCAGATGTAAGTAAATGTGAGTTAGCTGCTCAATCCACATGTGTAAGTCTTTTATAAAAGAGTTCTGGGATGATTCTCTCCCCAGTCCTGATGCTTCCTTTGGCGTTTAGGGTCTGGAGTTTGCTTTGCCCTTTGGCTGCTGACCCTAGGAGGCAACTGTTATCATTTCGGAAATAAGAGACTCTAGGATTCCTAGGTCCCTGGAGGACTAGATAAACTTTGCGCATTGACCTAATAAACTCTGGAGTAAAGGTTTCTTGCCAGGGATTCTTCTAGCCCTCCTGGGCATTGCTGGGGAGGGGTGGGAGCCTTCCCAGGATCTCATACTGGGGCTGGCCCCTAGTCTGCCTACAAAGAGAGGGAACGGATTCCCTTCTCTAGGCAGTCCTGGGTTGCCTAGAGAAGGGAATCCTAGAATATCTGCCCTGAAACAGTTCACTATTCTGTCTTCAACTGTTCTTTCCTGGCTTGAAGGACTAAGCTATGGTTTTCCACTTGTGATATCTTGCTAGATTCTCCTTTATGCAGAGGGAGACTGTGGGCTGGGCACTGTCTGGCTCCACAGTGGGAACATTCCCCAATTCCCATGTGTAATCCACCTTCAATAAGGATAATACACAACTGTGGACTGACACTGTAAAAATTCAGGCCACAACTTGCATACTCTCATTTTAAGGGCTGCTAGGACTGTTGATTGCAGGACGACACAGAGAGTGTGAAAAGGCAGCCTGATTAAGGCACTCTCTTGAGTCATTTGCTCGAACTGAGCTCATTATGACTTTTGTGTTTTAAGTTACGGCCCTGCTCGGGCCTTTTTTTACTCTATTTACTTCCAAGCTGTAAAGCCTCCAAGTTTATAGTCCTTGTTCAATGTAACTTTCTTGCTCTCTTTCTGATTATAACTTATTGTTCTGTTGTTTGGTTACAAGTTTCTATCCCTCGTTCGATGTAAACCGACCTGATATGGTATTCAACCATGAAGCTCGGTATAGAAAAATGTGAAATAAATAAATAAATAAATAAATAAATAAATTGTCCAAAAGGATGCAGCCCAACGCTCAGAGCTAAGGGGGCTCTCCAGACCCTCACTGCCCCACAAATGATTGATTTGAGGTAAAGAGTCCAGGAGAACTAGGGGGAGTTCCCCTAGGGGATGGTGCGGTGGGTCCGCTAGACCACCAGAACAGCACGAAGTGGAGAAAGAAGCTGGAAGGAATGACCAAGCTGCCAGCCCTCCTCCGATACTGCCCTTCCTAGTATTGATTATTGTTTACAAGTTTTTGCAAAGTGTTGTGCCTAGTTATTTGTCTGACTTGTTGTTTACTTTGTATGGTTGTAGAAGATTGTTGCATTCCAGTAACAACCATTTATTAGAGATTCCCAGCATTAAGGTTGTCCATTTGCAGGAGACTTTGAAGCACGCAATTTCCATTATTGGTCCCATCATATGGAATAATAATCCAGTTGAGATTCAAAATGTGACTAATTTTAAATTTTTTAGGAAACAACTTAAAACTGTTTTATTTCAAGAAGTCTTTATATAATTAATAGCCGTTGTTTAAATTGTGGAATTGTTGAGTATGTTGGTATACAGTTTGTATTTTCATTTTTCATTATGATTTTTAATGTTTATTCTAACCCAATTAGCATGACATTATAGGCATGATATTAGTCTTTTAAATAAATTACTAGATAAATATCTAGGTCTTTTTTTTTTCCTTTCTCTTACTCTCTACCCACCTTCCCATTCCCTTCTTTTACCTCTTCTTCGGTCCCATTTCCATACTCTCAGACTCTTTCTAGACCTGTCCATTTCATCTCTCTGAAAACCCCTTCACAGTCAGGTCTCTTCATACTGCTTGTCAACCCCTTCACACCCTCTCTCTATCCCTCCTTGCCTCCAGATAATCTTCTCATCCCATCTCTCCAGACACTTCCCCCTTTTTACTCCCTCCTTCCTGCCAGATGCTCTTCTCTTTCTTATTCCCTTCTTCTCTTCAAAGTTTCTCATTGCTTCCAGAACCTTTTCAACCATTCTCACTTTATAACCCCAGATTCTCTCACCCTATTCCCTCCCTCCAGAGACTCTTCCCTACCGTTTTACCCCCCCCCCCCCCCCGAGGCTCTTTTTCCCTTCTCACTCTCACACTTTTGCTTTTCCCTTTCTTCCCTTCTCCATCTCTTCTGATGCTCTTCCTCCTTCCATGGATTCATCAATTTCTATTTTTCATCCCCGTCCCCACCAGATTTTTTCTCCTCTCTTCCCTTCCCCCTCACCTTACTACTGCATTCCTATGGCTGGGCTGCCATTCATTTGTTGTTCTGATCTGCTCTCCCCACTATTCCTCTCAATGTGTGCTAACTGGGAGAATATGCTCTAAACTCGAGAGTGTCATGACCTGTAGGCTGACTTTGTTCATAGCCTAAAGGATATGACAGCCAGCAGCCTTTGCTCACCAGCTGGCAAAGACTGAAAAGAGTAGTGAGAACAGAAGCACAAGCTCCCACTGATCCTCTCACTGGGTCAGGGTGCACAGCCATGCACCTTAGCGGGAACAGTGACCAGTCGTAGGAGCAGCATTTAGATGCACCTCACCACTTACTGCCATGTGTCCAGTTTCATAGTAGGAGTGGGGTGATCTTGCAGCTCTTATGAGATTAAGCCCATGGATGCAGGAGATTGTTTGCTTAAATGTTGCTCCTACTGCTTGCTTGTGTTGGAATGTGGGGAAGAGGATCGTGGTGCTATTGCACTGTAGAACATCAGATTGGGCAGGGGTTTGGGTTTCCTCTGCTTGATGTAATGTCTGAAACTGTGGTGGCTAAGGGGTGGCAAGCAGTTTATTTGGGGTGGCATTTGCCACCCTATGGCGACATTTGTGATCCTTTGCCTATCATTTGTTTCATTAGGACTATGTTTAACTGTTCTTACATAGTAAGATTGTAAATTCAAACTTGATAAACTTGCTCTGGTGCAATGACAAGTTTCCTTAGTAAACCAGGGACTTCAAGTTTTGTGTGATGTAAAGCATGCTTTTGCCATAAGATTTATGACCGTCTTTTTTTTTCTTTTTCCTCTTTTCTATACTAGCTTTGAAATAGATATTCTTTTGACTTTTTGGATGTATTCATCAAATCACCTATCACACATATGTGCGCAGTGATAATTTTCACTGATTTTAATGTTCTTTTGTAAAATGCAGCACAAGGTAATAGATTTATTATAACAGCGGAAATAGAAATTTGATTCAGGGACATTTGATGATCCTTATTTATCTTTTGTGATGTTAGCTTGGATCATTCGTAAAAGCAGAAATCTAACAAAACGAGAAATACCATAATTTATATATAATCTTCATAAAAAGAAGCGTATAAAAAGAAAGATTATCACACTTGGTTCAGTTCTTGATACAATTAACAGCAAACGCATATATATCCTCCTAATGATATGTGCTATGGGGGAAAAGGAATAAGAAAAATGCCTGACCTATCTTTATTACATTCAGTTAGAGACCATACAAGCTAAGGAGCTTTAAGAACTGCATATCAATCAGAACCAGTCTTTTGAGATAAACCTATTTCTTGAGAGCTATGCAGAAAATTACAGTCATTCCCTTTGGGAAAGAAATGTTTTACATATTGTTCTGGGTTTTGAGTACCACAGCTTTAAAACTGATTAACAGATATTTTAATACCAACATATCATACTGAATTATGTAGCTTAGACAGCTATTTATTTCTCCATTAATGCCACAGTAATAGGGAATGATATCCTTGAATATCTGCATCAATGTTTTGTTTGGCATTGAGCAAGGCACTCTAGGCAGTTATATTGTAGATTAGAGATGTGCAAACATTTGAAACAAGTGGGTAAAACATAACAAATGTGCCTTCTGAAACGAATGGAGAGGGTCTCAGGAATGAAAATAATATTCTTCATAACATTTGCTTTTTCCCCATTCATTTCTCTGGCCCATTGACGTCTATGACTGTTTTCTGTGGAGAAATAAAGCTGGTGACTATAGCATCCAGATCTTGCTTGTGAGTCCTCACCGCCTTGTCAGAGCTAAGGCGCAGGATAAGTTGGCAAGGAGACAAACCAGAGGAGAAATTACAGTGCAGCATCTTTTAAACCAGCCTATTGAGGCTGTCTGGATCAAGTGATGTAACCCATTTCCACCATAAAGTCTGAGCATGTCCAAGAAGCTCTGTAGTTCTTCTCTAGCTGTTTATGGAGAAGGACATGCTCCTAGAAGCTCTCACAGAGTTTAAAAAAAAGCTTGGCATTTGGCACTGGTAAAAAGGACTACTTCTGCTCTTCTCTGAGTTGCAGTGCTATCATATACTTCCTGTGCTAGAATGAAAGGAGGAACATCAAATTCATAAGCTGAAAACAGTTAATACCATGTAGTCTGTTAAATGAGTGTGGACACCTCATAAACAACGTGGGCTTCTTTCTGCTTCGGTATTATAACGGTTATATCATGCATCATACATATACAGTTTTGGTTCGTGTAAGAATGAAAGGACGTGCACTGCTTGCTGACTTTGATTTTTCTCTTCACTGGGGTGGGAGGGATACTTCGTGAGCCCTTATCACTCAAAGCTGCTGCCAGAGTTGATTGATTTTCAAAAAGACCAGTTTTTCCAATCTGCATTTGATTGGGTTTCCAGAATTTCCATGTGAGTGACAAGATGACTGAAAACATCTTGAAGGCTTTGCTGCTATTCTGCCTATCTACCATACATCAGGTCTACCAAATTAGAGATGTTGTTGCTACTTCTCTGCCTACCTTCTATGCCCCTTATGTTACCACCTTAAAGATCTTGCTGCCATGAGCCTTATGTCCTTTAGCAGGGCAGTAACACAAGACCTGTAAGGTGGTGTATAAGGGGCATGGCACGTAGTCAGGGCAATAGAAGCAAGATTCCTCTGACATGCCCCTTATATACCACATCAGGACTCTTATTGCTACTGTTCTGCCTACTTGCCTTGCTCCTTATTTACCATCTTACAGGGTTTTATTGCTCTGTTTACAAGCCTTGCCTGTGATATACCACCTTGGGGTCATGCTGTTAATATGCTTACTTGCCATATTTAAAATGTACCAGCTTGGGAGTTTTGCCTACATTTTGTTTTTTGGTTATATTGGGTGTTTGTCACCAGAAAAAAAAAAAAGTGAACATAGAAAAATATGTTGCTCCTCTCACCCTATCTCTTTTTTGGTTCTCTGGTTTACTGTTTTGCAATACATCTCTTGGATCCCAGCCTAGTTCTTCCAACTTTCTTTGCAATAATGGGGTGTGTTGTCCCTCAAAACCCTTAGTCAGAAAGAGAAAAGGCTGGCACAAGAGAAAAGATGCACAGGAGATTTTCTGAATGTGTTAAAGGTTTCAGTAGAAAGAGAGATGTAATGCAACACCAGAAAATCAACAAAAGGAAGAGACTGTGCTTAGCTATAGAATATTGGAAAAGCTTTCTTAATAAAACAAAACTCACAAATTACCATGAAAGACACATTGATGAGAGCCCATTTACTTGTTCTGATTGTGACTAAAGTTTCAACTGGAAATTAAATTTCATAAGAAACCTATAATTCCACCCAGCAGCAGGACCAATTTCAAGTAGGGAATTTAATAAAAGTTTGTCCCAAAAGTGATACTAATAACATCATTCTAATGTACTAAATCTAACAAATGGCAAATGCTTCAGCAGGAAGGAGAGCTCCCATGCCACTGTTTTGCTTCTGTACCTCTTATGCTACAATTTGGCAGTCTTTTTGCCATTTAGCCTTGTTGCCATTCCCAGACTGTACATCTTGGGGTTCTTGCTGCCTCTCTTCCTTGTTTGCCATACCCCAGGCTCTATACCTTGGGGTGTTCTTGGGGTGACTGCTTTTCACCTCTCATGCAGAATCATTCATCAGTCAGTTATGGTGTTAACACACGCGATAGCACCATAATGCATAGTTATCGCAGTGCACGACTTGAATACAAATTTGTCAAATTTATTCAAAGGGGTGGGATTAATGAAAATGAGGAGCATTATTGTACTGTGCGATAGCATGCATTACACTATTGCACGCTTTTAATGCCAGAGATAACTGCACCTTTTTTCCTGGTGTTAAGCTGTGCGATATGCCCGAAACAGCCATAACGCAATTTGCAATAAATATTGCAAATTCCATTTTGGGCATCTTTGGGCGAAGGGAGCGAGAGTGGAGTAGAGAAAGAGAGAGCGCCTCTGGGGTGGCACACATTGTCAACTATTTATACTGCTATAGAAGGACAGCTAGTAACCTGAGGTGAGGTTTTGCTCTCTAGCTTGATAGTACCCTAGTAGAGAGTCCATCAAGCTAGGGTGAGAGAACATTGTAGAAATCTCATTTCTGTGACTTTTCTAAATTCAAATGATGTCATATCTTCATCAAGGTGTTCTGTGCTGTTCGTACATCTCACTCTGCATGTAAAACTGGCCTCAAAACCCTATACCACCACCAAAACCTCACCTTGAGTTACTAGCTTGTCCTCCTATAGTGATATAAATAGTTGACTACTATAAAGGCCTTATAGAGTCTCTTGCTCTCTCATGCCTGTGGGCACTTTGCAAGTAGTGAAGTATAAGTATCACAGGGTATGAAAACTAACACACATTGCAATAAGCTATGTGGTAATTCTAAAATTATTATAGCCATGCCCCTTTTTCTTATCACGGGTGTTCTGTGCAAAAATTATAGCATTTTGATGAATTTAGTGGAAGGTGCCTTATTGTGTTGATGCCTCTCTTTGCACTGCTTTGTCGCTTTATCAATGCCTTGGGTTTTTTCTGCAACATTTTCTGCTTTGTTCTCCCTTCATGGTGCCTTAGGATTGTTGATGCCATTCTTGTGCCATTTTGCCTCTTGTACTGCCTTGGAGGTTTCATGCCACTTTTGGTGCCCTCTTTTGAAGTCTTGTGGCGTTCTTTCCACTCTTGCTGACTCTTTGCTCATTTGGTGCCTCAGATAACTCCTGTCTCTGCTGGTACTCCTTTGTTCCTTTATAGTGCCCTAGGCTTTTCATGCCACTTTTGATGCCATGTTGATGTAGTCTTAATGGCTTGGCATGCCTTCATCCTGATGATATCTAACCCCAATTTTGGAGCCAAGATAGGCTGCAGTGCTTCCCCTGTAAACTTTAATAGTAAATGAATGAATAAATAAAATGATCAAACTAATTTTTTTTTCATTTTAAACTAATGAGCCAAATAGAGATGGCCTATGTAATGAATAAACAAATGAAAAAATTTCCTCTTTACACAGACAAAACAACCTTTCTGTTACAAGGAATTTTGACATTGAGAACTAGTTCTCTTTTAAATCTTCAAGCAACAATTGGTAGATACTAGCTCCATTTTTATGTCGTTTTCAATTGCCAAAGTTTTTATCTCCTCAGAAGTGAGAAAAATTAGCAAAAGAAACCAGATAATTTGTCATCTTATTAATGCATAGCGGTACTAAACAGAAGGAAGTTCAGCAGCAAGATTTTGTCAGAGTAAATTAAGATGGGTGGTTATAGCAGGAATACTTCCTAAGTTATCCAATAATTTTCAGCCTATGTAAGGAAGGAGTATAGAGAGGGTAATTTTGTAATAGTCTGCATATATTTTAAATGAATTGCATGCATAATTTACACGAGTTTCAAAATGGAAAGTACACACATGCACTTTTCCTTCTGAAAATTATCCCACCAAAACTACCTGCATACAATTATATCTGCTAATGAGTACACATAATTATTTTGGGAAAATGTATGTGCAAACATTTTAAAATGCAAAAGTATGTATAAGTGCAAACCACTCCTCAATCCCTCCTCTGGTAAACTTACATGTGCATTGCCTGTATGTATGTAAGTTTACCTGCATATCAGGCAGGCAGGCAGTGTTTTTTTGTTTTTAAACAAATACTGCTTTGCCAGTGGAAATGCCTTTGAAAATTACCCTCTAAATATGCACATTTTACAATGACTTGATGAATCTCTGATAATTATCGTTTAATCATGTGACAGTGAGTGGTTATACTTGCCAGGATTGTATGCACCACATTTTTGAAGTTTAAGTGAGCATTTAAAGAGTCAAAAACACATTTGATTGGATTGGTGTGCTCATGATGGCTGTGTATACATTTACGAGATCTACCTCTCAAACTTCATGCAGTCTCATAGCAACAATGCCAACCCTACTTCTTATTAATGAAAATTAGTGTTTGTAGTTTGGAGAATGGTAGGTAGTCTGTGTCTAAGAACTCATTTAATTCTCAATTGCTGTACTTTATCATACTTATTTTAAGAAATATGGAAACAGCAATTGAAGTCACCTAAAGACCATGCAACTTATCTAGTCTGCCAATTTTTCTCTACTTAACGCAATACTGTGAACCTTACTTGATGTCTATTTTATTTATTAATTTTTATATACCGACGTTTCATGAGTACATATCACATCGATTTACATAAGTTAACAAGTATTCATTTAAAAATACTTGCATTTCCAAAATTAAATGAAAGAAGAAATTACAAAGTTTCATAATAAATTAAAAACCAATAAAATAGTAAAAATAATTAATCATAAAATTTAAGCAGTTAAAGGTGTAGGAAAGTAAGAGCAGAGGTTAAAACAAAATCTGAGTATATATTTTATTTTTAGGGTATATAATCATTTGGTTAACACTCATGAAAGGCTTGTTTTGAACAGCCATGTTTTAATACCCTTTTTAAATATTTTATTTATTTATTTATTTAACATTTTTCTATACCGACCTTCAAGGTTAAATACCATATCAGGTCGGTTTACATCGAACAGGGGTAGATCAGTGTAACATAACATAACAAAGGAACAACTTTTTATAATTAGTGGATTTTTATATTTTAATTTTATTTTTAATTTAATTATATAATAAATATAATTTAATTATAATTTTAATGTCAGATTCCATACTTAGTTCCTGTGGTAAAGAGTTCCACAGTTGGGGACCTGTGATGGAAATAGCCCTTTCTCTTACATTATTTAGATGAGCAATTTTAGGTGAAGGTATGGGCAAAATCCCTAACATTACTCTTGCTGTCCCACCATGAGGAATCCTGTGCTTTTGTCCCATACTTTCTTGAATTGAGATACTATTTTTGTCCTCAGTACTTCCACCAGGACTCTCTTCTATGTGTCCTTCATCCTTTGTTATATTTCTTAATATACTTCTTCTGAGTCTATCTCGCTCTGGTGTTTTATCATAACCCCTTTTTCAAGAGATTAATTTCCGTTACAGTGTCTTTTGTACATTATTTATACTTTACAGTATCTGATTCTGATTGCCCCATTTTAACTCCCTCCTCTGTTCTACAGTAGATATATATATATATATCCTGTCTTTAGGTCTTATCTCAAAGGACTTACGAACATTGGATTCCCTCAGCTAGAAAAGAAAACTATTGCATATTTTATTTTTATTTATTTAAAAATATAATATTAATATACCACCTTCTCCAGAATTGATCACAGCGGTTTACATCGTCACATACATAATAAGCAAGAAATTAAGGCAAACAAAATAAAGAAAATATAATACATAATAGTACAGCAAAAATTAATTCTACTATCTAAAAATTTTATTTATTTAAATTCTTTTAATATACCGATGCTCAAGACAAGTCTTATTGTACCGGTTTACAGTATAACCAGGGGAAACCATTTAACTAAATGAAAGAAAGTTACAATGAACAGGGAGTGCAGTTCAGGATATTTAAGAGAGAGAAAAAGTTTAACATAACGTTCCTAAAAGTAATGCAGGAGAGTAACAAACAAACAATTGATTATAATGGAGAGCTAATTTAACAATTACTAGAGATGTGAATCGGAACTGATATCGGATCCGATTCTGGTTCCGATTCACATCTCTAGTAATTGTCAATTACTATAAAATAAGTATTTTGAACAACACAGTTCTTTTAGATACTTGGCTACGGAGGCCTCATAACGGGGCGATGACCTGGGCCAGGAATGGGGAGTGGCAGGAGAAGGGGTTATAGGCGAGGAGGAGGTGATGGGAGAGGAGTAGGAGGCATTGCTAGTTGGGGAGTGTCTCTTCAGGAGAATGCTTGTGAGAACTTTTTAAAAAGTTATTACATTCTATGAAAACATCTTAGGGTTTGGGAGAGAGATGCTTTCGGGAAATAAGTTTAGCATAGACTATGCAAGTATGTACTATGATAATTCAGTATCAAAAGCCTTCTTAAATAAAAATGTTTTTAGGCTGTGTTTAAATGCGGTTAGATCTGTGTAATCATGTAGAGAATCAGGCAGAGCATTTCAAAGTAAAGGGCTGGCAACGGAAAAAGTCCTCTTTCTAGTCATGTTAAGCCTAGCAATTTTCATCGTGGGGACATCTAATAAGTTTTTATCAAGCAAGTGTACTTGTCTTGCAGGTTTATAGAGTCGTAATGAAGTGCAAGTTCAAATAGAAGATTCGTCATGGATATTTTAAATATGGTTGTCAATACTTTATATTGAATATGAAAGTGGCCAGTATAATGAGGCTAGGGTAGGTGATATGACTCCAGTATTTAACATTAGATAAGAGACAGACATCTGAATTCTGAACGAACCGTAAGGGTTGGGTTATACAGGCAGGCAAGCCCATGTACCGGGTATTACAGCATATATTTGTATATATTTAACAAGGTTAAACTTGGTCATGATATTATGACATGAGATTACCTTTTGTAGCCTAGTAACAGTGTGCCTTAGTGCTTTGAAATACCAATTTAGTTTGAGAACAAAAGTGACAAAAACATGTCATGAGTGCCTTTATTTCCAGAAAAATGAGAAAACAAAGTGATTACTTTATGAAATGCATATCCTTGTAGTGGTCTAAAGGAAATGATTCCTGAATATATAAAGAGCTCTAACAGTTGTAATTTACATTTAATACTAAACCAGGTTACCATTATACTCTGGAAATAATGGAATTTTCTTGCTTTTAGGAAAGTGTAGATGGCAGCTTAATGAAATCTTATCTTATTTCTCAATGGATTCACTTTTGTATTATATCTTAAAGTCGAAAAATTGTAATCCATGCATTTAGTTCTTTCTTAAATAGTTTTCTTGTAATGTTTCTGGCAGGAAAAAAAAAAAAGAGTTTAGGCTCCTAACTTTTGGAGTTAGATTCCCAAATTAGCTCTTTTTAAAATTTATTAGAGCTGAGAGTCTAAATTTAGGCTTAATTTTATAAGAATCTTAAAAAGTAGGTGGCTACAGGGGAGGAATTAGGGTGAGTTTAGCACTGATTTTCGGCTCCTAAATCTAGGAAATCAATAGCAGGTCTAAACTTAGGGACTAACGTTTAGGACCTACATTTATGTAAATTTTCAGCTGAAAACTTGGGGACCTAAGTTCAGCTGAAAAAGTTGCCTAATTTACTGGGTGATGATTCAAGCTGTGGTAGTGCTCTTAAGCATGTAATATCTTGTGATATACGTGATATTTTGCATCTCCCTGCCCAGATTCCTTCCCCTATTACAGTGACCTTCTTTGCATGCGATTTGCATACATGAATAATGCAAGTGCATGCAAAGAAGGTCATTATTAGTCAATTCAATGTAAATATTTTATCGCGGCTGACCAAGAAGGTGTCAGCTGTGATAAAATAACTGTACCTATCTGAAATGCCTTAAATGTGCAACGGGAGGTCTAGGACCCTAATGCGAGTCCCGAGGCTCCTGCCACCATTTAAAGCAGCAAGAAAAAAAATCATGGCAAACAGGGAGGTTGAGCGGGGGATCAGTGCTGACTCCCTTTTCAACTCAGGGCAAACAGTTGAGGCAGCCCTGAGTCCCCTAAAATGTTAAAAATCAAAAAATACCTGTGCAGCAACAGCCTCGGCCTCCTTTCCCCCCTCTCTAAAGCTAAAACAGAAAATATGGCCCGGCCCCCTGCTGCCGTACCCACCACCCCCCAAGTGATAGATATCCTCCCCCAATGCGTACCCCCTACCCTGCCAATGACAGAGATCCCCACTGAAAGTAAAGGAAAACAAGTCTCAGACCCGTCCCTCTTTTTCCACCCTGCCCGCCCCCCCATATCTCCCCTGAACCTTTAGAAGGATCCAGCATAGGAGCCGGGTGTCCACATGAAAAATCTGTTTCCTGGACCTTATCCCAGTCACGTGGCTGGGGTGGGGTCAAGCTAGCGCTATTTTGCAAAATGGCACCAACTGGGCCAGGTGGGAGAGTGCACCCGGCCTCTATATCCTTTTTAAGGATCTGTGGGGGGGGGGGGGGATATGGGAGAGGGGTCAAAGGCGGGGGGGATGTGCCCGGCACTTTGTTTTTGTTTTGGGGGGATCTCTGTCACTTGGGGGGTGGGGGTATGGCAGCTGGGGGCCAGGACCACATTTTCTGTTTTAGCTTTGATTAGGGGGAAGGGGGCTGGGGCCTTTGCTGTGCTTTCTTTTTTATTTATTTATTTAGAAATTTTTATATACCGACATCCATTTGCACATCGTATTGGTTTACAAATAACTTGGAACTTTTAGGCATAGCCTTTACGTGGAACAATAACAATTAATTAGGTACAGCATTAACATTTTTGGGGGAGTCGAGGCAGCCCCAGGTTGAGACGGGGGTTAATACTGACTCCCACGCTACCTCCCTGTTTGAATTCAACTTTTTTTTTTTTTTTCGAGCCAGTGACCCTTTAAGGCGATGATGGTCCTGTGAGATTGGGGCTTAGCATCACATTAAAGGGCTGCTCGCCGTGTTTTTTTGTTTGGCGGTGTTTGGCCTGGGACAAAAGAACGCAATATAAGGCATGATGCTTTTTTTGGGGGAGGACCCTCACTATCATGGTGACGCCTCCTGCGATAGTGGAACCCCTCCTGCGTAGTGCATCCAGGAGTTAGATGCCCAATTTAGATGCCTAAATTTAGGAGCTCAGCTCTTTTTGAATATCTGCTTCAAGATTATTTTCCATAAGAAATGCTTCCTCAGAATATGCCCTCAAAATGAAAGGTTCCTGTCATAACATTGTCCATACTACACTATTAACTATGCATTAAAATAACATAATTCTATTAATAATTCTAGTGACCATTTTAAGAATGTTGGCAATATCATAAAGACAGGATTATAAACTGTATTTTTTCATCTTTTTCATTTTATAAAACATAGAGTCCCAGTTTCCTTCTTTCTCTCTCTAATCCATATCCCTCATCAAGGTTTATGATTCTACTTCATAAGAAATAGACTGAGTCAATCCTGGATTTTCCTAATGCATGCATGAAAATGTAATGCTGATTTAAGAAAAGCATATCTCCTTATTCATACATGTAGTGAAGAAAAACCAGAACTAACTCAGCTTTTATTCTTGTGATCTCAAGTTATCTGGTGCCTCTACATCAGTTTGTTTGACTTTTCTTATCTAGATTGACAACCAAAGTGTAAAAGCGCCTAGTAATTAGTTATCTGTAACAAGCTTTATATCTATAATTCAGGACCATGCTTTTATTTTATTCTATTTTGTGGATTGATTTTATTATTATGATAGTATTTTTTGTGTGTGTTGTAACCTGCTTAGATCACTTGTTGTGCTATAAGTGGGCTAAAAATGTTTTTAAATAAATTCCCATAGACGATACATGATCATCTTCATCTGGCTGCAGGAAACCTGCATGGCTCTATTACCATATTTTCCAGTGTATAAGTTGCATTTTTTTTTCAGCGATTTCAGTAACTGCGACTTATACACCAGTGTGACCTTTCTGTTGTCACATTCATTCTCTCTCTCTCTCTTACTGGCAACTGCATAGCCATCTCAGAGTGCCTACCTTACTGCGCCCACACATACTGACTTCCCTGACAATCTGGTCTCTCCTCACAGCGCCGTTGCTATCGCTCAACACTATCTCGCAAGTCTTTGCAACAGCGTGAAAACGAGCAGTAAACTCATCACTCCATGGGAGTACCTACTCCTCGCAAGAGCCAGTAACATTCTCAGAACCAGCAGTTTCTGGCTACCGGCTCCTTCTTTGAGAGACGACATTTCACACAACATTGTAGTGATGTCACAGGTCGCACCGTTTATAAGATGCACCTATCTACCAACGTTTTTGTTGCAAGAGCAGACTATAGAGGAGTGCAATTTATACACTGATGTGACATACACTAGAAAATATGGTACTTTGAATTGAAGTTGCTCACAGGGTTTCTAGTTGCAAACAAGTGTGACCCCTATTAAATGGTGTGAAAGTCTGCAATGCTAGCAATTTGCACTATACATAAATCAGAGTGATATCACCACAGTTTTCTCCTTCAACTGAATGTTTTTCTTATTCTCACATGGCCACACTTCTCTTCTGTGATATTATATTATTTGGTTCTTATATGGCATCTTTATCCAGACCAAGGCCAGTCAAAATCTTATCATTTGCAGATGGCATGTCAAACCCATGAATCATAACTCTTTCTAATCTTGCTCTTTCAACTTTTAAAACCACCAAATACATACGTTCTGTATCTAATATATTTATATTCCGCTCTTTGTACAGCTCAAGGTAAGTAACAATTGAACACTCTTGTTTTTATATAATGGAATAAGTCCATTACATGAAAACAAGAAATAAAACAATATTCACTGTCAAAAGCATAGCCTGGCAAGGCCATTGCATTATAAACTTTTACTAAATGAAATCATAAGCTGTCTTGCCCTAGCTTTATCCCTGCCACTACTCCATTGGTCACCTCATAGTAGAAAATCACTCCTCATTTGAGGTCCCTTATGTGGGTAGTAATTAAGTTGTAACGGAGTGAGCCCGTTTTCTCCTTGTGTGGGTAGGACCAGTCTAGGGAGAGAGCTCTGTGGGCAGGACCCAGCTGGGGCAAGGAGAGTTCTGAGGGCTGGCCAGCTGGGTTCGGGAGCCCCTGTGTTTTCAGGAAAGGCAGCTCCTGTAAACCTATACTGACCCAAAGCCCAAGGAGTGGAAAGTCTACTGCAAGCTAGGCAGTCGTCATATTGTTGAAGTGCTGTGTACTTGAATACGTTTTATCTGCATTTGAAAAGGCTAGACCCGGAGTTTTTGTGCCTCCAGCCTCAAACACTGTTCGGTCTCCCACATGAGTGTAATCATTAAATGCCTAAGTAAACAGGTGAGAACTTTTGAGAAGCTTCCTAAAGTAGCAGAGAAGTTTCATTTATAATCTGTTCTGGGAGCACATTCCAGAAGAGAAGATCCAGTGACCCCAAACAAATGATTGTGAGATTCTGCTAGCCAAACAGATTTAATAAAAGAAATATCCAGCAACATCCGAGATGAACGATGTGAGCAGAGGGGGCAGTAAATCTTTATAACTGTATTAATGCAACGAGGTGACAAACCATTAATGGCTTTAAAAGGCAAATGTTAAGATCTTATAATTGACTATCCAAGAAAGTAGAAGCAAGTGATGCTGGAAAAGAATCAGTGTGGTATACTCTCATAATGGAGCTCCAAATACCAGATACGAAGTCATTTTCTGGATAAGCTGGAGGGCCCTGAACTAGATTGAGGAAGACCTAGAAATACAGCATTGCAATAACCAAATGGAGCAATGAGACAGGCTTGAATTCTAAGGTTCTAAGGTTCTCTTCAGTGAGAAATTGCTTCAAATTATGAAGTGATTGAAGCCTAAAAATGGAGTTCCTTACTAGGCTTAAATGTGGAAGCATTGATAGATATCAGAGTCAATAATTACTCCTAAATTTCAAGCCTGGCTAGTACTGTTATCTGCAAGTCATCAAAAGCTAATGCAATGGGTATATCAGTGATCGGGAATTGAGCCAGCACGATTATCTTGGTCTGTTTTAAGTTTAGAGCTAGTCTGTTTTGAGATAACCAGCTATTAACTGTTAAAGACAATGTGAAATTTTAGAAAAAGCATCTTTAATAGTAGAAGTGTTAGGAACCTAAAACTGAATGCCGTCCGTGTAAATTTGATAGCTGACACCTAAATTGGCCAAGACTTGACAAAGAGAATAAATGTAAATGTTAAACAAGACTGCAAGAGTGCAGAACCGTGGGGGATGCCAGTCTGTACAAAGCACGGAGAGGATCTAAAGAGTGGAGTGGGAGGCGGCCAGCACCAGCCCTTTAATCTTAGCATTTTAAAGATTATTTGAGGTGCAGGGGTTTTGCCTGGCAGGGAGCTTTATTATTCCTTTGGGAGTGAGAATAGGGCCACTAGGCCTGCTTTTTTTTTTTTAAAATTACAGCTCCTTGCCACTTAACTAGTTATATTCTTTGAGTATCGATGGTGTGATAGAATATGTACCCAAGAGCCCCAGTACACCTTAAGGGCCAACTCCAGGTAAAGCTGAGTGTAGTAAGTAATTATGGTCCCAAGGAGAATCCCATACAGGGGAATAAGATTGCAGGCCCAGGAGGAGGGAGGCGGCTCCAGGAGAAGGTAGCTCCTGTAAGATTGCTGACCTAATTTTGTGAGTTTGAAACTACACGAGTACTGAGGGAATAGGAAGCCCCTGACAATAGCCGGCCTGAGGTTGTTTGGGGAATTGTGAAGTTTAACTACGTGAGTAAGCAGGGTAAGGCCTTGAAATATAGTCGGCCTATTTTGTTTGATTAATGGTGAAATGCTGATGTTTTAACACTGTAAATAAAAGCACTTGGAGAAAGCCTCGACTGCTCGTGTTTGTGCTATAACATTTTCCAGCTATACAAGGATGGATAACTTTAAACCTACAATCTGCCATGTCTGGAGATAGCCCAATATCTTATTGTGCTAACCCCAAATATTAAAGTTAGCTGGATAAATCATTTGGCTAACTTGTCCCTACCCTAGAACACCCTCAACATGCTCCTTTCTTGTTTGGCTGAATCTTAGCCGGATAATGACTTCTCCAGATAAGTACCGTGAGTATTCATAACTCACCATTTAGGTGGATAACTTGTGAACTGGCTAAATAGTCTTTGAATATTGGCCTCTTAAATTCTATAACATGGGAGAAGATGTACAGCTATAGATTGTAATTATTGGAAGCATGCCGTTGCATAAGTTTCTGAAGAAAATGTATTTTTTTAATTACATGTGAGTCATAGCAGAAAAAGGATTTGATAGGTTTAGTTATCTTTTATAAATTCAAGAAAATATGGAATTATTTCTTTAACCACAATAAAAAAAAAGTACTCCTATCTGTTCCTCTCTGATATGCATATAGATAATATATTTAAGCATTAATATAGCATCTAATTAGTATTTATCAGACAAAGGGAACATCCCACAGAGTTAATCACAATAAGTTTGTCTTATAAGATCACTTGTAAATTTGGTGGCATTGCATGAAAAATAAAATGCCTGATTTTCAGAAGCAAAGGACAGTATAAGAATATAAAGGAAAAAATGTGTGTGATATGGACCTGGGAAAGGAAGATTTCCTTTTTGTATAGGAAAGGCCATACACATATGAACAACTTAGGGGATAACTTTCAAAAATTTTTATATATGTAAATAGATTTTATGCACGTAAATGGGCTTTTGAAAAATGCCATGATATATGCTGCTTTTACCACGCGCAACTCCCTTGAAAATTCACCCTTTATTGGTCTCAGCTACTGATGAGAGAGGCATTTGCAAATTGTTTACCACACAAACTGCTTTTGGAGCTATACAAGCAAACTGAATACTAGTCATACATTTTAAAGAGAGAAAGTCATTATCAGATAATCAACGGCAGGCCATGAGGGCTTGAGGGTATTACAGAGATGTTCAAACATACACTGGATGCCTTGTGATAATAAAAAGCCGCATATCTGCAGCTAGTTGATAAATATGGCTTGATTAAAATTGTGTCATTGTATTGACAGACTGTTGTCTCGCAGACTAGAAAAATGTTTGCCATGCTGGACGAGGAATCCGGAATTTCATAATTTACATGGTGAAATGTGAAGATTCATGTGCTTTGTCTCCGTAATCAGATAATATCGCACAACTGTGTTGCTAGAGTAAGAAAATGGATGTATTGGACAAGGCAATGCATTTTTTGAGCATCATAAATAGACCAAGTGCTAGAATAGGGAACAGGCTATACAGAATTCCTTTTTTCTTTTTCTTTAATTTATGCTTCTAAATAGCAAAGGGAAATACATGTTGCTGCTTTTCTGTTAAGTTCCCTGTATATCATTCAGTGCTGCTTAATGACCATTCATAATAGGCACTACTGGCCAAACCCGACCTTCTTTGCCTTCTGTTTAATCATCTGTCAAGCAGTGAACGTAATAGTGTGAATTCTGTGCTCTATTTTTGGGCTCTGTTTTTTTTATATATAGTTTTATAATGTTTATGTATATTAACTAAGTTGATTTTATATGCATAAAAATAAAAACTATATATAAAAAAAACAGAGCCCAAAAATAGAGCACAGAATTCACACTATTACGTCCACTACTTGACAGATGATTAAATAGAAGGCAAAGAAGGCCGTGTTTTGGCCAGTAGTGCCTATTATGAATGGTTATTAAGTAGCATTGAACGACATACGGGGGATCTTTTCACTTTATTATCAGTAGTGTGTCCTCTACGATTTGACACAGTGTTTTAACTTTGATGCTTTTTCTATATCCATACATTTTTTTTCTTTCTTTCACTGTTTTGAACATAAAAAGAGTGAAAAATCTGTAGCCATTGAAATATGTATGGTGAAGGTCACAGGATCTTATGTATTGAAAGTATGTGATGTAATTGTATAGTTTGAATTGCAAGGACAGTCCCTGTGCATATTCTAGAGATGTTACCATTTGGGTAGATACCTGGTGAGCCTCATGTCTTGTTGTGCTGTATGTTCATATAGCAAAATTGTGCCATATCTAATAACCTTTACTGCTGCTTGTTTATGTTCAGGTTTCTATGCATTTTTCATATTCTAATTTGGGTCACAGAAGCTCAAAATCAAAATTGACTCAAATGATTTGGATATATTGTTGCGCGTCCCGGCCGCGTTAGCACCGCAGCCGGGCCTGCTCATCTCGTGCTTCCTTCGACCAACTCTGGGCACCCCTCCCTTGCTGCCGCAGCCAGTTCACGACATCCTCGGGCTCTCCGCTCCCCATCCTCCTTGCAGGCCTCACGCCAGAGCTCCCCTCAGGGCTCCGCATCGTCCGCGTCCTGGGCCACGCCCCTAAGCATTCGTGTGGCCGACGTACAGCCCTTTAAAGGGCCCCAGGTGGGAAAATCCGCGGGGGCGCCTCCCGATGACATCACCTAGACTTATTATTTAAGGCGAGACCATGTCCCCAGGACCCTGCCTTGGCAATCGGGTCGACACCGATGGTGTGCTAGTTTGCCTTTATGTTCCAAGTGTTCTCCTGTTCCAAGTGTTCTCCTGTTCCTGCATCTCCGTGTTCCCATTCCCTGTATCTTTCTCAGGTAGTACCTCTTCAGACTGACCTTTGGTACTGACCTCTGCCTGCCTGACCATTCTGTTGACTGCCGCCTGGAACCGACCACCGCCTGTCTGACCATTCTCTTGACTGCTGCCTGCAACCGACCCTTGCTTGCCTTGATGACGCCCGGACTGATACTCTGGCTCTGACCCTTGCGCTTCACTCGGACACTCTCTTGTGGCCTACTGTGATCATTAGACCAACCTGCTTGGAAACCAACCGTGGCTTCCACTTGGACCCACAGGCGCTGCCTATCTCGCCCGGAGAACCTTCCTGAACTGTTGCCTCCCTGAGGTCTCCGGAGCTTCCAGTTCGGGTCTAACCCATCCGCTCTGCATCAGCCGCGCACCCTTGATCGTGGTGGGCACACCCTCTGCTACCTCTCCGGGAGACCACCAGAGGCCCACCTTGGTACCCAAGGGCTCAATCTGCGGAAACCTCAGACTGTTATTGGTGAAGCTCCAGTTAGCCTCTGTCTCCTTATGTGCTCCACCTCCTGGTGGCAGGTGCTCTCTGGGTCCAACCAGAGGGCCGTACCAATCCTGCACCAGGCCAAGGGTCCATGTCCAGCGCAACATATATCATACCTTTTCATGTAATTTATTTTTTACTAAGTTTAACAGTTAAAAACACAGAAAATAATCCTTTTGAGGCCAAATCCATAACTTATCCACAATGCCCTATATACTGTGTCACAGGAAACTAGTATTGCATTTCTTTCAGTCTGATCCATTGCTTTTAATATGGAGATAATAAACTTGGGCCCCAGGGAGGAAGCAAACTGCCCCTTCTGGGATGACATTTGGCACAAAGTTCAATGTTGGCGCACGTGCTTTTCAACTTTTGTTTGGTAAAGGGGCAATTATTCAGCCAACATTACACAAAGAATAGGATTTTAAACACCAATGAATTCGATTTTCATCTGCACCCGAATGGCCCTGATGACAGTAATCCAATTACTTGGTGTTTAAAATCTTATCCTTTTGTAATATTGGCTGAATAATGTGCAGATCTTCCAAAATGTGATCACTCTTATGTTATTTCTTGTTAAATTGAAAAACATGATTTAATTGGCTTTAATTCCTGAATCTTGATTGCAGAAAGATTAGTCATAGAGAAAGCCATAGTATTTGATTAGTGCTGTACCTCTAGCTTAAACAGA
The DNA here is from genome assembly GCF_901001135.1 of Rhinatrema bivittatum. Lineage (NCBI taxonomy): Eukaryota > Metazoa > Chordata > Amphibia > Gymnophiona > Rhinatrematidae > Rhinatrema > Rhinatrema bivittatum. The sequence continues at coordinate 305,197,303 of NC_042620.1, read as the reverse complement.
GTGGTCAGTATTCAGCGGGTTTGTTTCACCAAACAAAAGCACAAGGTTTTGAGTTTCCTGACCCTCACAGCAGGTAAGCTTTAACCAAGTAAGTCAACCAGCTAAAATTTACCTGGCGAAAAAAAGAGGTGGTTCTTGAGACTTGGGGGCAGAATTTAAAATTAGCTAAGAAGTGCTGAAGTGAGTCCAAGTTGAGCTGGGTAAATCTGGTCATGATAGATAGCAGCTCTAACGTTTTTGGCAAAATGTACTCGGATAACTTTATATCTGAGTATATTCAGCAGGATGTGTTCCCGCTGAATATTTCAGCAAAAGTTACCAGGGTACATTTACCTGGATAACTTGCCGCTTAGTGCCACTGAAATGGACCTCAAAATGTTAAGCTTTTATTTTTCACAATAGCTACATTGTGCAATAGGTGATGGACCTAGAAGTAAATGTTTGGAGTTTGGATGCCAATGAAAAGTAACAGTTACAGCTATGACCATATGTTGTTTTAAAAAGAGATTGACAGTTCATAAAATAATGGCAGTGCTTTTACACAACAAAGAAAACTAGGGAGCAATATTTATAGTGGAAAGATGAATCCGGGGGAAAGTTAGCTGGATAAACTTATATTCAGCAGCACAGCCACACCTTTGAATATACCTGACTTTCTTGAAGGGAGCCAAATAGCTTTATCCAGCTATCGAACTTCTCCAGAGTTGGATGGATAAGTTACCTGGTTGGTGCAGTGATTCTGTGGATAAGTGTGGCCAAATGGCTGCATAGCCAACAATGTAATGATTTCCTATGAGTATTGAAGCTACAAAGAGAAGTTAAGTAGGTCAAAAGTGGTTCTTTCAAACTATTAATGATTCAAAATGGACATTAGGTTTTGCTTTGCAGGCTTGCAAATTTTAAAAAATATTCCCAAAATACAAAAAATTAAGAATTAAATACAAAAAAAGATTAAATGGAATAAAAGTATTGAGGTTGGAGGCTTTCTGGACCCATGATTGAGATCGTAGTGCTATTTAAGGTGAATTTTAGAAGCCCTATGTGCACCAAAGCTGGGAGATAAGCGGGTCTTGGGCTGGTGTACGCCGCATGGATTTTAGGAAGTACCCAAGTACGCGTATATCTCCGGTATGCGCACATATTAAAAAGCTAAAAAAAAAAAAAAAAAAAAAGGGGGGGGGGGGTGAAGATTGGGTGTGGTCTGGGCAGCGCATGGATGGCTCATGGATGTTCCAGGAAGGTCACTTGAAATGTACGCATTAAGTATTTTTGCACACAAGCGTACGCCGGGGTCTCCTACTGCGTAATTTTACTTCTGTTGTGGATGGTGTATAAGTTTTAAAATAAAATCAGGGCTAATCAGCGGGGTTTGAAGGGTCTGGGCTAATATGGTAAAAGGGAAGCTATCTAGCTAGGGGGCAAACTGGGACTGAACTGGGGAAACGGGTTTTTGCGTTGGCATGTGTGCCTAGCAAATCCCCCAAATTACGCGGTAGAGACAGCATTTGCACGCACATGCACACGTCATATAAAATTGCGCATACTGGGAGATAAGCGTGTGCATTGCTTATCCATGCGGCGCACACCACTTACACACCATCCACAGCAGAAGTAAAGTTACGCAGTAGGAGACTTGCAGGCGCGCGCAAGTTATAAAATCAGGGGTCGGGGCGCACAATTGTGCACATTGCGCGTGCCGAGTCTGCGCCAAGCCGCGCTGCCTACCCGTTCCCTATCCCCACCCACTCCACCTTCCCTTCCCTTCCCCTACCTCCCCGCCCTTTCCCCCTACCTTTTTCTTCTTTTCTTTTTATTCCAAAACTTACTTCAGCAGTCGGCCGGCGCGCAATCCCTGGAGCCTCTGACCTCGCTCACGCCCCGCCCCTTTAGTAAAGCCCCGAGACTTATATGCGTCCCGGGGCTTTACACACGTCGCTGGGTCTTTTGAAAATAAGCCTGGCGCGCATAAGCCTGGTTACGCACGTAAATGCTCCGAAAATCCGGCCTACTACTTATAACATACAAGTGTATGCTATAAAATGGCCACATCCATTGACGTGCACTTGCGTGGCTTTCTAGATGTTACAGTCCCCAAGTTTAAATATCTGCACTGAGGTCCTTTCCTCCTTAACATAATATGGTATACGATATTGGGGCTTCTTTGATTGCTGGGTAAAGTACACTAGTCCCTTTCTCTTTATTTTGTTTTAACTTAACTCTGCCCCAGAATGCCCCTGCATTATCCAGCTAAACTTTATTTATTTATTTATATATTTATATATATATTTATTTATTTATTTGTTTATTTAACTCTTTTCTATACCAACCTTCATTGTTAAAGAACCATATCAGATCGGTTTACACAGAACGGGGTAAACTGTAACAAAGAACAATCATTTAACAGAAGAAGCAAAGTTACATTCAACAAGGAGGGTAAACTTGGAAGCTTAGGCAGCAGGAAAGATAAGGCCGGAGAGGGCAGTTAACTAAGAACATAATACAATTGAGGATTAAGGGATTGTGCTTATTAGGTACTTAGAAGAGGTACGAAGTTCCATAACTCAAGGAGAGTGGCTAGGCCAATCAGTATGGTTTTGAATCAGTATACTGATTCAAAACCATACTGATTCAATACTGATGGAGAAGGTACAGAGAAGGGCGACCAAAATGATAAAGGGAATGGAACAGCTCCCCTATGAGGAAAGACTAAAGAGGTTAGGACTTTTCAGCTTGGAGAAGAGACGGCTGAGGGGGGATATGATAGAGGTGTTTAAAATCATGAGAGGTCTAGAACGGGTAGATGTGAATCGGTTTTTTACTCTTTCGGATAATAGAAAGACTAGAGGGCACTCCATGAAGTTAGCATGTGGCACATTTAAAACTAATCGGAGAAAGTTCTTTTTCACTCAACGCACAATTAAACTCTGGAATTTGTTGCCAGAAGATTTGGTTAGTGCAGTTAGTATAGCTGTGTTTAAAAAAGGATTGAATAAGTTCTTGGAGGAGAACTCCATTACCTGCTATTAATTAAGTTGACTTAGATAATAACCACCGCTATTACTAGCAACGGTACTTGCCAGGTTCTTATGGCCTGGATTGGACACTGTTGGAAACAGGATGCTGGGCTTGATGGACCCTTGGTCTGACCCAGTATGGCATGTTCTTATGTTCTTATGATTCAATCAGTATACTTTTGAATATTTCAGCCAGTTAAGTGGCTGAAATATTCAAAAGTCAGCATTTAACTGGATAAATCACAAGTTATCCTACTGAATATGGTCGCCATACTTTGGTCAAAACTCAATTCTGATACTATCAGGTTGGCTTTCAGGATTTATTTGTACCTAAGTCATTAATTTATATTTATGTTTGGGACCTTACCACTTCTAAATGCATAGCAGTCATATTTTATATTTTAAAAAGTAGACTTGAGTAGACTTGTGAGTTTGGTTTCTAGTTTATTATCAAGAAAACAAATTTAAAACAAATCGGAGACAATTATTTTTCACTCAACACATGATTAAGCTCTGGAATTCATTGCCAGAGATGAGGTTAGAGCAATTAGTGTAGGTGGGTGTAAGAGAGGTTTGAACAAGTTCCTGGAGGAGAAGTCCATAAACTGCTACTAATTAAGTTGACTTAGTGAATAGCTACTGCTTATTTCCAACATTAGTAGCATGGGATTTATTTATTGTTTGGGTATTTGCCAGGTACTTGTATCCTGGATTTATCACTGTTGGAAACAGGATGCTAGGCTTGTTGGACCCTTGGTCTGAATCCAGTATGGCAACTTATGTTAGATTACAGATTTATTATTAGGTATGTTGCTTTGGCTATACATACCAACATTTGCTTAATTTATGTCCAAAAGTGAAAATTTTATAACATGTAGGGGGTTCTAAATTATTAGGAGTAGATTACAGCCCAGTAAGCATATATCTCATATTCACTCTTTGAAGCTTCTGCTCTCATGATTTTAAATACCTCTATCATAACCTCCCTTAGCTGTGTCTTCTCCAAGCTGAACAGTCCTAACCTCTTCAGCCTTTCCTCATAGGGGAGTTGTTCCAACCCCTTTATCATTTTGGTCGCCCTTCTGTGTACTTTCTCCATCGCTACTATATCTTTTTTGAGATGAGGCACCCAGAATTGTACACAGTATTCAAGGTGCGATATAGAGGCTTTATGACATTTTCTGTTTTATTCACCATTCCCTTCCTAATAATTCCTAACATTGTTTGCTTTTTTGACTGCCGCAGCACACTATTTTAACGTATTATCCACCATGATGCCTATATTTCTTTCCTGGGTGTAGCTGCTAATATGGAACCTAACATAGTGTAACTATAGCAATATCTGTAATCCCTAGGATGAGATCTGCCATCCCAAGCACTATAGGATGAGTTCAGCCCCTGGAACTCATCCTGCCTTTGACCTCTGGCAGCCTTTGGAGGCTTAGACTCCTCTAGGTCTTTCTTCAGTTTCTCATGCTCTTCTCTGAATAAGAGCCTACCTTTAAATGGAGGTCTACTTAATCTGGCCTTAAAGACCAAGTCTGCTGCCCAGTTTCTTAGCTTAAGCAGATGCCTAGCCAAAATAAGTCATTGCCTTCTGTCTGGCTGCTGCCCTGACTATGTCGAGTATCTGCTATAATGGCCACCGCTGACTAAATGGATTGTCTCACTGGATTGTGTTATCTCTGATTCTACATTCCAAGGAGACTGTTGCATGCACCTAACCAATGCTCTTGCTACACATCTCCCGCAAATAGCTGCCTGGAGTGAGAGGCTGGCTATGTGCAGACTCTACCTTCTTGAACCATGGGTCCTTCAACTGGAATCATGGTTTTCTTTGTTACGGTTGTTACTGCTGCATCTACTTTGGGCAGTTTGAGCAGCTGATTCAGTTGTTGCTGCTGTACTGGATACAGCCTTCCTATAGTCCTCTTGCACATAAATATATTTATTTTTTAAATGTTGCATTAGGGTCATCCCACTCTGCTTTTAGCATGTCTAATATAGCAATATATACTGGGAAGGCTGCAGCTGGTTTCCTAATTCTTGTCAGAATTGGGTCCATTTTCTGGCCTGCTTTGGCTGAGCATCCTCCAGCTTCAAGGACTGGGACACCTTGGAGATTAGTGGCCCCAGTTCTTCATTCCTAAATAATCTGACAGCAGCATCTACTGCAATTTCAATTAATTCCTCTTCTTCGTCGTTCAGAGAATCCTCCAAAGATTCATCCTTTCTTACTAGACTGGGGACCTTCCTCCTGGGATCACATTTGGTTTAATCGTTATTTAGGTCTCTTGTGCATTTGTGGCCTTTTACTTTGGAGGTGTTTTGCCACTTGTTTGGTCCTGTTTTGTTCTGCTCCTTATTTGACATAATGCCTTTGCATTGCCATTTCACAGTTGGCTGTAAATTCCTGTTTCTCCTCTTCTAAACCCCTTAATCCGCTTTCCTCCTGTGCATTATCCAAGAAGGGCTCAGAGGCTGCAGAGGAATATCTGTAATGCCCTGCAGCAATTCCCTGCTCCAGCCATGCCGGGAATGCCATCTCTGAGGGACCCCATTGATCTGAGGAAACTGCTCCCCAACCAAGCCCTGCATTTGAGTCTGCCTCATCGCAGCTCCTGCAAAAGGAGTCTGCATCGCTTGCTATGTGATGGGCCCTGCACTAACCACATATCCTTCCAGGCTTTGTACCTGCAATCTGTGGGAGGGGGAGGAGTGCGTCGGAATCTGTTAGGCTGACTGAGTCACTGCCACGGCTTCCTCTTTCATTGCTTTTTTTCTTAAAGGTGCAGCTGTGAACCCATATCCCAGAAGGGATATGGGTTTTGAACCCCATTTACCCTGTGTGTGTGTGTGTGGGGAGGGGGGGGGGGTTAGTAAGTAAAACAGTCCACTTGTTTTTGCTGTCATCCTAGTCACCAAGGCTACCACCGGGAAAAACAATCTGCCTGTGAGACTGTTGCCCCAAGAGCCATTCTCCACCATTCGCCACCATCTTCCTGCTGGACCAGATGTCACCTACCATCTGCTGGAGGCAGAGAACTACTGACACTTTCCTGCTGCACCAGGTTATATAGGGAGGGACATCATTACAAAACACTTGTCTGGACTGGTCTGGCTGAATGATGATGAAAGTAATTTTATTCAGCAAAGATTCTATTGTTTGTAAATGTAAAGACCGGATTGAGTTAAGAAAAAAAAAATCAAGGTTATAAAATATTTAAGAAAAAATCAGTTATGTAACATTTCATCCAGGGCTTCCCAAAGCTGTCTTGGTGACCTCGGAGCCAGTCAGTCAGGCTTTCAGGATATACACAAAGGTGGTAACTTTCAAACTGGTGCGTGTGCATCAGCGTGTGCCCAGGTATGTGGCCATTTTATAACTTTTGTGGGTCTATGCGCGCATGTTATAAAATAGCCTGACTGCGCACATATGTGCACCTAATTTTAAGTGGGTGTGCCCATTCGCGGAAATCCTGCTTCTACTGTGTATGTTGGGGAATTTTAAAAGGGGTGCGCATCCAGGCCATTGCCATTTTCACCAGTTCGTCTACCAGTTTGGTCCTCCAAACCCCTTGTGATTTAATAGTCTGCATGCCTCCCAGTTACCCCAGGCCCTTTAAACCTCTGAGAAATGACTTTTTAAAAATGTTTTAACATATTCCTATCAGAAATAAACTTAAGCAGCAGGGGATTTAGGTGTGCACCCAGGCACATAAGTATTTACACGCACATCTGAGGCCACGCCACAAAACGCTCGTGTCCCACCCAGACTATGAGCGCGCACTGCCCTTTTTTTGTAAGCAGTTGAGATGTGTGCAGCAGGAGATACGCACACATTTGGGAGGCTATAAAAATTCAGAGGGTGTGCACAAGCCCGATGTATGCACATATCTCCCAATTTTGGCACATCCCGGGCTTTTAAAATTAACCTCCCAAGTGGTTACTTTAAAATGAGCGAGCAGGCACCCATACACACGTATGAGTGTGCAGTTAGACATACGCTGAAATTTTAAACCATTCGCACAATTGCATGCATATGATTTAACAAACGCCTACTGCGCATATGTCTACGCCTAATTAAGTGGTTACTCGAGCAAATATGCTTTGCGCATCTTCCTTAGGACTTTGTCAGCTTTAATGCGCACGGGGAAGCGGATTTTAAAACATGCTCATGTGAAGGAAATTTCCAGTTTTACCAGCTAGTCCACTAGTTTGCCCTGTCCATCTCGAGGTCATCCAGACCCTCTGGGTCTTCAGCCTGCACTTCTTCCAGTTGACTCAGACATCTCACCTAGTCATTTCAGGTCTAAACAGAGATGTATGTGGATTTAGATCTCATCAAGAGCAGATTGTAAACATGCAAGGCTAACAGTCCGCCGCGTGATGTGCCTGCTGGATTTAGAACACTGATTTACATGCGTAACTATTGAGCTCGCCCTGGAATGCCCCTGACGGATCCTAATTGTCCTTTTTTTTTTTTTGCAAATGCACGTACGTGTGTAATTTGTGGCTTTTTTTTTTTTTTTTTTAATGATTGAGTTATACAGAGATCATTTGTAGATAGATAATAAAGTTGTTTTGGTGTTCTTTGTAGCCTTCTCTTATGCTAGGACAAATTCGTGACTTGGTTAAAAAAAACCCAAACAAAAAACCCTCTGGATCCAACCTTTAGAGCTAAAATACCTCTTCATACAATTCAGTGGTAAAGTGATTGATAAGGTGCTCAACAGTAGTGTAAAAGAGAGGATATTATCAGGAAAAATTAGAATGCTTGGACAACTCTGCATCTTATTAAGATAATGAATGATGGCCGATAAAGACCACCTGGTCCATTTAGTCTTCTCATATTGAGACACTTTCTCTCTGGTTTTCTGCTGCTTCAGTATTTGAATACAGAAATTTCTATTGCCTAAACCAACACCATCTATCTTCACATGCTCCCACCTGACTCCTCAACCTTGCTTCTACCATTGCCCTCCACAATTGTCATAAGTACATATATTTCATATTTTCTGTTTGCTATCCCAAGTAAGATCTCCACAACTGTGCTCTATGCCTGTCCTAGTCATTTATTATTCCATTATAGTTTTATTTGCCACTATCTCTGGTAGTCTGCTATTCCAGGCATCAACCACATTCTCATTAAAGAGATATTTTCTCAGGTGTCCTTTATATGTTTCTCATTGTAACTTCACATCATGAGCTCTTGTCTTTCAATTTATTCTGAAATGGAAGATTTTATCTACATCATTTAAAAGTTTATATCATATCCCCTATTTCTTCTTCCTACAGCAAGTATATTTTGGAGGTCTTAAGCCAGAGCCTCCCACACTTTTAGCCAATGTGACCCCATGTGAGCACTTGAAAATTCACTTGTCCCCAGAGGACGACCAAAACAAATTATTAGGGCTGCGGTCCCCCCTCTAAGAATTGCTCCACTCTCATCTTCACCGCCCTCCAGCTGATCCTCTTGCTTAACCTCTACCCTCTCTAAAGGACCTCCTCTTCTCCTCCAGGAGAACCCCTTTACATTCTTCCCACCCCACCCCCTCTCAACCCTTTTCCTATCTTTCCCCATTCCCTTCTTAAAATACCCAAATGATTTTCTATCATCCTCCTCTCACATTCCCTCCTTCCTCTCATCCCCATCACTCTTCTATCACCTCCTCCTTTCCATTCCTTCTCTCACATTCCCCCAACCTCTTACATCCATCAGCGAGAGTCTTCTTTCATTTCCCCTTTCTCACCCTCTCCAAACGATGCAAGCTGCAAACCATTCCTGCAACTGAACCCCCCTTCTCTAAACCTCTCCCTGGGCCCAGAGCAGTGGCAACATTTTCCTTTGGGCACCGGGCCAAAGATGGATTCCAACTAGTGAGACTAGAGCAGGCTGATGAAGGGGCAACATTTTTCTCTTGGGCAGATTCACTAGTACGCGAGGATAGAGAAGGCAAGGCAACCTTTACCAGCTTGTGCACTCAGCCCTCCCCTTCCCCACTTCATTCCCAAGCCCGACAGCGAGCTGCAAGCAGCAACAGTAGCATTAGAAATGGAAATCTGTAGCAGCCCTAATCCTTGCTTCCTGTTACCACAGAAATTCATGCAAAGGCAAGCTACTGCAGGGCTTGTGAGTGCATACTGCCTCGCAGGCCTCATGTTTCCTTCCACTGTTAAAGCTGCTGCTTCCGGTACCTGAAGGGTGCTGCCATTTGAGGCACTTGTGACCCCATTTGGGGTCCCCGACCCACAGTTTGGGAAGCCCTGTCTTAAGCCTTCATGTTAAGATTTGTTTTGCAAACTGAATTTCATTGTAGTAGCCCTTTCCAGATCCGACCCTATCTTCTCAGTGCTTGTACAAGGTATGGCTTCCAGAACAGAGCACAGTATACAAGTGAACTAAACAGACAGATTTGCCTCTTATTTCCTGCTAATAATACCTTTGAAAACTGTCTGCAAATACTAAATGCCTGGAGACTTCATTTACTTTTTGTGCGCGTAAATGATGATTGTAGATTTGAAAATGCATTTTTTGCATGCTATTTTCATCCCCTAACCTAAACACATCAGCAGGAATGCCTCCTCACAGTCTGGCTTAAAGTACACCTGCTGTGGATTACCATGCTTGCTTTTAGCTGGACTGAAAGAGGGCAATTATCAGACAGCTGATTTACTCAGGTAAATGGCTTTAGCAGTTGCCCTCACAAAGCACAAGTTTGAGGGGGGGGGGGGGGGGGGATAGGTGGGCAAAGTGCAAGTCTACCATCATTAATTTGGCAACAGTCTTGCCTTCTCTACCATACTTCCCCCATTTATGTTCATTCAGGGCGCTGCCCTTGTTCTCCTGCTCAGGTAGATTAAAATCAAGCAGAAATACAAGTGAACCTAGATAATTAGGCCCTGCATGGACTGATGGTTTTGGGTGGAGCAAGCAGTGTTCCTTTTATTCCCTTCCTCGATGATCCACCCTCACGTTTTACCTTCCTTTGGCACTGGCGTCTCCTACCCTCCCTCCCATGGAGTGTATTATCTTGTATTCATGTCATAGTGGCAGGTAACCCAAATCCAGGTTAATTCAGAAGTGTAAAAGTGATGAGGTTCACATGTTAGAGCTAATGGCAATGACAATTGTGTAGACTGAGGGCTGATACCCAAGGCAGTGGCAGGCCGGTGAGGTCACTGACCAGACTATAAGGCCTCCTCTGTGACAGGATTGGTTGGCAAATGTTGGGAGTTCACTGGAGTGGCTTTAGAAGCCTTGGTGGGCAGTTGGCAGTAGGCACTGGGATATAGTGGTAGACTGTTCAAGGTCGGAGGTCAGGGGAGAAGAGTTGAGGGTTTGTGGGAAATCGTTATTGTATAATGGGTTCAGGTTGTAATGTTCACAATTAATTTGGCCTTTATAAGGCCACTCTTGTGTCCGTTGAGTATTATTGTAAAGAGGAAGCATGGGAGAGAAAGCCAGGAAGTGCCTGTATCTAAGTTACTACTTTAAAAAGCAGCATATTTAGCCATTTTTCTAACTGGAAGAGGCAATAGAAAAAGTTCTAATTTTTATTTTTAGCAATCTAATGAACAGAGAACTGCTGTTTCTTTCCAAAATACTTACTCATTTTGGTATCTCTTCTCTATCTAGATACTTTTGAAGGTACATACTCCAAAACTGGACATAATACGCTGAATAAGGTCTCATCAATGACTTATGCAAAGGAATTATCACCTCCTTTTTTCAGAAAGAGACATAACTAGTATGAAGGGAAATGTAGAGTTCAACTTGAGTATAACTTGACAATTTTACTAATAGAACTTCTATGGCGCCTCCTTCAATTTGATTCAAATGTAATTTTGGACCTTAGTGCTCACTAACAGGTCGATTTTAAAAGCGTTGCTCACGCAAAAAAGCCCACACATGTGGGCTGCACGCGAGCAACATGGATTTTAAAAAGCTGCAAAATATGCACGTATCTACCTGTGTGCACGTGAGGAATAAGGGGGCAGAAAAGGAATGGGGGACATAGGAGTTCCGAGGCAGAGCAAGACTAACTAGTAACTCCAAATTTTAAAAACGAATTCCACATTGCGCGTATGCTTACATATCTGTACAACTTTACTACTGCTCCTGATGAAGAGCAAGTTTGTAGATCTCAAGCTTTAGGGCTTATAGGAAAGGCTGAGGGATTCGGATCAACTGGGCAACATGCAAAATGCAGAACCAGAGGGGTCTGAAAGACCTTGCTATTAACTGGACAAACTGGTGAACTAATTGGAAAAACTGGGAATGTATCTCACGCGAGCTTGTTTTAAAATTTGCTGACATAGGACGTCAGCTTTTACGTGCATATTGAAGATACACGCACGTTAGCTGTGCTCGAGTAACCTCATAATTAGAAGGATACTTATGCGCAGTTGGTGCATTTTAAAATATTACGCGCAAAAGTGCATGCACAACTAAAAATTCTTGCATATCCTCGCTCATGCGCTGATATCTTGCATGTATGGGCACACACATGCTCATTTTAAAATCTACTTATTAGGCAACATATTTTAGAATATTTTATTGCAGTACTAAGCATTCTGTATTTTTTTTTCCTGATCAGAATTCTGATCTTTCTTGTAATCAGCTTGTTAGCAGAAACGTTTATCCTACATATGTGATGCACTGTAGTTCTGTTAGCTTTGTTTAACCTGCCTCTTGACTTCTCAGAATTGTTTCAGAGAAAGATACGAAATAAATCAAGGCTTAAAGGCCTATTAACTGATAGGTTGTTGTGTATAGCATTTTTCCTCTTATATTTAGTGGAATTTTTGTAGTCTGAACCATATTACAGCTGGGAGCAATGAAATACATAGATGACAACTGACTAGTTGAACATTTTATTGTGCTTTATAACTTGTATTCCATTGAAATAAAAATTGTGATTTGATTCTATTAATTCGCATCCACTAACACTACCCAAAAACCCCAGGTGGTCTAGTGGAAAAGTAAGAAAATGATTTAATTCAAAGCCATTTAGAGTCGTTTTTCTTATAATAAAATAAACTTGCCATTATAAACCCAATTTATGCAAACTTTATTCTTTTAAATTAAATAGACCTAAAATGTTCCCAACTGATGGTAGAAATACATATTTCCCTTGCTAGTTCTTAAGGAAGCAAGCAGCAATTTACTGTTAAGAGGCATAGATGTGGGAGGGGGAGAAATATATAGAATTTCAAATGTTGTTGCAAATAGTACATCATTTTTAAAAGTAACATGAATAGTATGAATTGTCAAAATATAGAAAATCTAATCCTAGGAAATTATACTGCACTACAGTACAGTGTGGGTAATTTCTTTATTAGATAACTAACAAAGGGGGATCATTTACTGAGGCTTTTCTCCCATTCTGGGTCTATAGGAAAAATACTTTTTTGTTTTTATTTTTATTCAGAACGTATTCTTACGTTTTGCCCTTGCAAGTCAATAGAAAAACATTATCAGTGAAGGATGGAGATATTGGTGAGGAACTGGAGTGATGATAGGAAAGAAGCATTTGAATGAGATTGGAAGGCCTAAGCAAAGTACCGACACTGATTTATTTTACTTCCATTGGTACAGTTTTCTCCGGGCAGGCTAATTTTATTATTCTGCTTCATTGCCATGAATAGTAAAAATAAATACATAAAATATAAAAAAAAAAAATTAAAAAAATGGTTGACTTTATTTTAAATGGGTTATAGAAGTCATTTTTCAATGGTTTTTCTTCAGTGTTATTGTTTACTTTACTTAAAAGTTGCATTTGGTTCTAAAATAGAATAGATTGAGGAAATGTGAGGTTTGTGTTTATGGATATGGTGAAAACATAGATGTGGCATGAAATTGGAGAAGGTGAGGTCATCTATCACTTTTACAAAATAAAAATCTCTCTGTAATAGGACTACTTCTGTTTTGTGATAGTTCCATAATGTGTGATACTAGAATTTGGCATTCATTTAAAAGAATCCTAACCAGGTAATTGGTATTCAATGTGAATAATTACAGTCTGCTTTAGTGAGATCATGATTTTGCAGTTAAATTCATTTTCTTTCATGATTAAAGTACAGGTACAAAGGTTATAATTAACCAGTGAGAGGTTTCTGTTGAAGTTTATACATGGGGACAATGTGAAGTATAAGGTGAAATTGTTTCTGATGTTCACACAGTCTCTGAAATCATGGTATCAGTTACTAATAAGTGATATCATACTAAACTTAGAAATTAAGTTGGGCCCAAATTTTCAATTGATAAACAGGGCTTAGCCATTACATTTAGGTAGTATCATCCAGTGGCACTGAATGGACCTCTCTGTCTTACCCCTAGATTTAACAAAATGCTATAAATATAGCAAAAATAGCGCCAGCGATTTAAAAAAAAAAAAATAAAAAAAATGGGCGTGGTTAGAAAGGGAGAGAGAGAGAGCGCCTCTATAGAGAACAATGTCACTCTATTATTTATACCACTGTAAGAGGGGGCACTTTTAACTGTATGGAGATTGGGGAATTATTTTACATACACAGTAGCAGCTCCGAACAGCAAAATTGACATCACTGAAGATTTTTTGTTGTTTGAATTAATAAAAGTTACAAAAGGAGTTGATTTGTACAATGTGCGTGCGTTAAGGCCCTAACACAAAATGATAAATGAACCTGTTAGTAGAGCTTTTGCTCTAATGTGTATGTGCAGGAATTCCCACTCGTGAGCCCCTTGTCTTTTTTCGTCTGAGCACCAGCTCTTCTTTTTTTTTTTTTTTTCTACTTTTGATTCATATTCACAACCAGATTCATTTTACAGAATCTCGTGAATGATTCTTTGGTGGCTTGAGTTTATCACTATGGAATGGGTTATCAGATTTTCCTACTGTATATAACGATTTGCTACATTTTAGGAAGCAATTGAAAACATAACTTTTTTTCCTTCTGCATTTCCAGTTTGATAATTGAAAGGATCCTGTTGTAAATCTCCTTTTGGGTTTGCATTATACATCTAGTGATGATGGGTAAATTAACTATTGTATGGTTATATTTTGTTTTGTTTTCTAGAATGTTTTTTTGTATTATTTGTTTTAAAAATAACTGTGTATGTAACTCTGTAATTCGCAGAGATCTGTGAATCAGTAAGCTATACATTTGATAAATAAATAATGTTTTTTTCTCCTCAGCAGCCCCCAAACAGCACTTTTCAATAAGAAAAAATCTACGGTGAATGAATTCAAGGACTGTATTTGTTATAGAAGAATGGCTATTACTTATGGACATGAACTGTTCTGCTGCTTATTATTGGACCATGACCAGGCCAGCCGTTACCATTGTAGATGGATTACTTCGCACATACAGAAAATGAAGGCCTGAAAATTGGAGGAACTGCATGTCTCTTAGAAACTGCAGTCAGTCTTCCTCCCAGAGAAACAGCCTTGTCTGCCTCCCCAGGACAAGTTGAGCAGAATCTCTTCAAAAATATTTCCCCCATTAGCATAACAGGCTAAGTCTTCGGGGTTGAGTTAGTGACATGCATCTAAGAATAACAGGCACCACATTACAGAGCTGCAACAATTGCCAGCATACTAAAACCACTGATTCTCAAATGCATCGGCATTATTGACACACTGCACATTGGCACCGTTTATGCAAAATTCCATATCATTGTCCAAGCACACACTGGCGCCGTCGATGCATAAATCCTTGATGTACTCCCTGCCGCTACCAGAAAGCGAACTGCATCGCTCCTTAACACTTTGTCATCATAGCAGATTGCTTCATCGTGCTGCAGTGCTTCCAATACAACTGTTTGTAGGCGTGCGCAGAATTTTGAACGAGACAGAAGGCGATATGTTAACTCTAACCCCATTAATTACCAGAGTCCTCTTACACCAACTAAATTACTAGAACAAAGGCTATGCCTTGAGACTTCAGATCCCATTCATTCTCTGGTATCTTTTACTTCTAATCTGTCTCCAATTCAGGTTTAACAGAGTCCAGAAGATATACAAGATTCCAATTTTGTATCAGAAGAGGATCTTCCACCACCAGGACAAAGGGAATGTCAGCCCCTTGACCAGATAGTGAACTTGATGAAGAATTTCTTTACCTTTGTGGTAGCTAAAGATAGTTTACCTTTCAACCTCTCCTCTTCAGGATATAAGATATACTCCCTTGTTAAGTGTTTCTAGCTCTTGGCATTTCCTTGCAGCAGAGTCCAGCCAATCAGAAGATCTACACAAGGAGTTTACATCTCCGATGTGACCAAGGATCCCTCCTCAGTCATCAACTTAAATCAGTGGGGTTCTGGATTAGTGTTCCCTAACCTCCAGGCTCTGATGAGGATTCAACAGGGTTTCCCTCTGTCCCTCTTCTGGATTCTTTTCTACTCCAATTTTGGGACAAGTTGGGGAAAGTGCTCAGAGTTAATGTACTTAAGGACAGAGATCCCTGTGCTAAGGTCTTTGGTGGTCTCCAAATTCTGGAAACACTGGTGGGGTCAGCAGCTATCCTGAATCATGATTTTCTGCAAAATTGCAAACAGGAATATGGTAAAATTCTATTTCCTGTGCCCTAGATGCAAGGAAGCTAGACCTCAAATATAGCGTGCAAAAATATCCAGGGTTTGGGATGGTGCAATTATCCCATCAAACTGTTGTGGTAGAATATATTCTTTAAAGAGCAAGGAAAACAAAGATTTACCCAAATACTCCGGGGAAAGATCCTTGATTGCTGCACAGTTTTGGTATTTCAAAACTCCATGCTTAATGCACGTTTCTCCGTACACCAATTCTACATACATGATTGTATATAGAAATAAACAGTTTCATCCTCCTGGAGAAGGTGGAATTGTATATCTTCAGCCACTCTTCGATGTGGAAGATTGTATAGGCTGGCTCATTCGTTCCATCTACTAGGCATTTGATTCCATGGCATGCACCTCAACAGCATCCAACAGAAGATGCTGAATAGCTTGGTTGAGATCCAGTAGTCTACAAGATGATATCCATGATATCCCTTGCTTGCATGATCGGTTTTTTAGAGGATTGCTCAGAGAAACTGTTGCTCAAATAAAGGAACAGCATGTGACTGTCAAGTCCATATCTATGGGACTTACTACGCTTTTGAAATGCTGTATTTTCATAGATGCCCTTTCCAGCAATTCTAGTGATACTGATATCGCCTCTGTTTCAGAACAGAAGCAAATTCTGACCCATGCTCAACGGCATGAGTGCCATCAACCAAAGATAATACAAGTCGTCCAGCTATGGCATGAACCAAGTTTTTGACCACCATTCCCAAACAAGCAACAGTCCACTCTGGTTGGGGGGAGAATCCAGCGCTACCTAGAAGAGTGTTGCAAAATCACCAGAGATATCTGGGTGCTCAAAATAGTGGAGTCTGGATACTGCTTGCATTTTTCTCAGCATCCTATGCTTTCTCATCACTTAGCTTTAAATCTGCATTGGTCTCACTCAATGGAAGTGGAATCATTCCTCAAACAGCAGATAATGGAACCTGTTCCTCTCCATCACAATGCTGCTCCTGCTACTTTATCATCTGCAAGAAATCCAGAGGACTAAGACCCATCCTGAACTTAGGAAGCCTGAACAAGCATACACTCTGGGAGAAATTCAAAATGAATTTCCTCCACACAATTCTCGCCATCATCCTGAAGGTAGAGTGGGTGTGCACTTTGAATCTAAAAGATGATGCTCATATTCCCATCCATCCCTCCCACTGGCATTACCTGCAATTTATGGTTGACTCTTCCCACTATCAGTACAAAGTGATCTCTTTCGGCCTCTCAGCAGCATTGAGAATTTTCACTAAGTGCCTGACTGTAGCATCAATGTATTTGTGACATCAGGGCATCCATGTCTTCCCTTAACTGCATGTCTGGCCAGTGATAGTGAAATCTGAACATACCATACTGGGTCAATCAAGCCCAGCATCCTGTTTCCAACAGTGGCCAATCCAGGCCATAGGAACCTGGCAAGTACCCAAAAACTGTCTATTCCATGTTACCGTTGCTAGTAAGAGCAGTGGTTATTATCTAAGTCAACTTAATAGCAGGTAATGGACTTCTCCTCCAAGAACTTATCCAATTCTTTTTTAAACACAGCTATACTAACTGCACTAACCACATCCTCTGGCAACAAATTCCAGAGTTTAATTGTGCGTTGAGTGAAAAAGAACTTTCTCCGATTAGTTTTAAATGTGCCACATGCTAACTTCATGGAGTGCCCCCTAGTCTTTCTATTATCCGAAAGAGTAAAAAACCGATTCACTTCTATCCGTTCTTGACCTCTCATGATTTTAAACACCTCTATCATATCCCCCCCTCCCTACAGAAGATGGCACAATTGCTACAATCACTAGGAATCTTAATGAATTTCAGGAATAACCCTTCCTGAAAATTCAATTAGTTGGAGTGTAGATAGATTTTCTATAGGAGAGAGCTTTTCTCCATTTCGATTGGGTGAATACTCTCAGATTCCTTGTGAAAAACTGTTGACTGTGAATCAGTCAACAGCAGAAAAGTTATAGTCATTCTGGGCCACATGGCATGGCAATTCATGCAGTTTAACTCTACTTCACATATTTTTTCCTGCATTGGGGTCTCCACTCCCAATGGGGTCAGCTCATTAAAATCCTGAAAACTAAAGTGAGATTTTCACAACAAACTAAACAGGATCTATGCTGATGGCTACATCCTTCAGGAGAGTATTTCCTCAAATTATATTGCTGATAGATGCCTCTAAAAAAAAACTTTTGGTGGCTGGTATGGAACCCTTTCAAACTCAAGAAACATGGCCATTTATAGAAAGTCAGTTTGAAATCAACCTCCTAGAATTGAAAGCCATCAAATATGCTGTAATAACATTCACTTGCTTTCTCCAGAGGAAGAACATTCTCATTCAAATGGACAACCAAGTAGCCATGTTGTTTTTGAAAAAGCAAGAGGGCACAGAACATGGCCTCTTTGTCACAAGGCGATGAAGATATGGGAATGAGCATGCAAATATCAAGCTTTCTTGTAAGCATCTTAACTCCTGGTATCTCAAATACCTTAGATTGCCTAAGCAGAGTTTTTCAACCACACAAATGGATTCTACAGCAGCTGAAAGTCTATTCGGTCTAAAGACTTATAGCAATCCAAAGTATTTGCGTCTGAGCAATACAGAAAACTGGAAAAGTGTTTTGCTCCATTCTTATAGCGAGCACAGACAGCTCAAGACTCCCTTGCATTCGATTTAAATTCAGATCTCCAGTACGTGTTTCCACTAATTCCACTTATAGTCAGAACAGAACAAAATTACTCATACACCAGGCCTGTCTGATCCTCATAGCTCCAGCATGGCCTGGACAAGTTTGATCCACGGGGCCAGGAGAGTAGGAAGAGCAAGTGGAAGGGACACTCTTACAGTGAATTTCTAGGGAAATTCTGCTCAAAATATTTAAAATTCTGCATCTTTTAACATTTTATATTTTATATTAACATCTAATAACATTTTTCTGTATAAATTAAAATGTGATTACTTAAAGACTCATGTAAATTGTGTTATTTTGATGAATTTTGCAGAATTTTCAGTTTTTGTGCGCAGAATTTTAAATTTTTTTTGTGCATAATTCCCCCAGGAGTAACATGTGTACTGTTTGTGGAAATACATATAAAGATTAGTGAAAAAAATGTTGATCTCTAATATCTGTTTTTGAGTTCCGGGGATCCCTATCTCCAAGGAAAAGTCCAGCTTATGTGCCTGTCCATACAGAAAACAGCAATCCTAATTGTGGGCGTGGAGTAGGAATTCTTACTCCTGGGCTAGCAACCAGGGACTGAATGTTGGTGATGGTATCAGGTTTTGGGTTACAATGATGACTTGGGAAACTAAAACTAACAATTGTCGTTAGGTGTTTTTAGCTATGGCATGAAATACTGAGTAGCTAAGGCAGCAGCATACTCTTATATCGGGAGTGAAGTTGGTGCTGAAATTTTGGTCTCTGCCTCCACCTGCTGGCTGGAGGAGATAACCCATTTGTGTAGACTGGACTAAAGAAAAGCCAATTAGCAAGTAAAGATCTAATTGAAGCTTTTGAGTTATGGTCAGTGCAAATTGTTAAAAATGTAAGGGATATAGTCCAGACTGCATAGGTAGGCACTACTTCAGTGTATTTAAGGAGATATCCTATAGTATTAACACTTTTCTGAGAAAGTGATATTTCAGATGGCTGAAGTTCAGCTAACAAAAATGATATATAGAGTCATAACATAGACTTTTATATAACAAGCATCAATCTGTACTAGGAGATATTGCTTGGTTAGTGGATTTTTATTACACGTTTGTTAAATTTAAAAAGTTGAAATTTCAGGCTGATACATATCTCCAGTGCAGTGGTGAAATTCACCCTGCAAGGGATTTCCTCAGTAAGCTCGTCCACGTCAGGTATTCGCATCCTATATTTCCCTTCGGTGCTGGAGATGCATACTCTCTGTGGAAGTCTTGATGTAAAAAAAATGTTCTCTTTATCATATCCTATTTAATATGGACATTAATTTGATAAAAAGAAAAAAAAAATATGGTTCTAGGAAACAAACACCCCTTCAGTTGTGTTTTCTTTCTCAAAAAATTTCTGCTGTTAATGTAAACTATGGCATGTGCTTATTTGCTAGATAAACTGTACCAAATATGTCAAGCTCTTCTCTTCAGTATTTAGCTATGAAATTAATGACCATAGGTAGGTGTAGCAGTCGTTACTGCATGCATATATCACCAGCTGTTTCCCAGCTTCTATAAACATCTGTTATCACCACCAAAATTTGGAGCAGAGATATTGGGTTTCACATGCAAAATTAAATGGAAAGCGACACATTCACTTATGTGCACAAGTTTTGCTTAGTTTGGTTACTTATACAGTAACAACTATAACACACCTTTTTCTTCAAACTTTTGAGCAAATGTGCCTTTTACTAGCAATGACCTTGGCCAGCTAGTCTATTTGCTATTGAACATCTGTTAAAATATCTAGAACTAACTTGCTTTCTAATTAAAATCTATCCTTTGCTATTTAGAGACACCTAGAGCAACTCACTGATTCTGAGCTTTTCTAAATTAAACTCCTTAACAAATCCATAGTTTCTGTAAACAGGCATGTTCTGATTTTGAAAGGCATATAGACATTGGTGATCATATGCAGTTCACCTGCACTGTACCCTTGCAATGTACAGTGCTAAAGATTTGTGGATTATTAGTGCATGCTAAAAAAAAAAACAAAACCCCAGGAAACTTAAAAGAATAACAGTGCAAACCTTTCCGTTTGATAAGCATTTTGGCATTCTATGAAACGTGGTATTCATCAATATGCTTCTTTTATCTTATGCATGAAATATTCTTACTAACACATAAGAATCAGAAGCACATTAATACACAGATCAGTTATACAAGAATAAGGAGTTTTGAGATGACCTCTTTAAACATAATATACACCACGTAATGCTGTTTGACCAATCAAATTAGTTCTCCTATGTTTTGTAGCTCTGTAAGGTTTTTTTTTTTTTTACAACTGCTTTTCAGAGGCTTTTTGCTTGTATTTATTTATTTATGTACTTAAATATGTATAAAGCTTTACATTGCATTTGCTGCTGCTTAATTTCAAGGTGTTTATATACCATTGTGGTCTGAGATAGGCTCAGATTTAACTCAGCTGTGAGAAAAATGAGAGATTATGATAAATATTTCAAAGGCATAAATGTACTAAAGGCATATAATGGAGGAATGGAAGTTCCTGGAAAAAGGGTCATACTATGAGACAAACTGGGGTGTAATATAAAACATTTCTTTATAAAGGATGGTTGATGCTTGAAACAGCCTCTCAATGGTGTGTTAAGAGCCAAACATATTTTTGAATATGAGAGAGGATGGGATAAACATAAAAGATCCCTAGTAAAGAAATCAGGGTACAGCTGGAGATCAAGTAGAGTTTGTGTTGTTGCAGGAGGGATGGAAAATTTGCAGATTTGACAGTCCTGAGTATCTGTCATCATACGCTATGCTTTACTTTGCCATTCTTGTCCACTGAACTCAGCACCACTGAAAGTGCTTTGAATTATAGGGGTCACTGGAAGTCTTCCAGTGACCCCTATAATTCACCTATATATGTCTACAAGTCTTATAGACATATATAGGTGAATTGTAAAAGCTCAGTGCATGCCAAAACTGGGAGATACACGAGTATGTCTGGCCGGCGCATGCTAAGTGGATTTTAAAAGCCACCTGTGTACAAGTGTATCTCCCAGTACGTGCACAAGAAATGGGGCATGGTCTGGGCAGGGCAAGGGCAGGACATAGGCATTCTGGGACTTTAACATGAAATGTACGTTTAAGTATGGGACCCCTGCCACATAATTTTACTACTGCTATGGATGGCATGTAAGTAATAAGTGGTATAAAAAAAACCCAAAACCCAAAAAAAAAACTAGGCTAGTCACTGGGGTATTAAGAATTGGGGATAACAGAGAGAAAGGGAGGCTAATAACCTAGGGAGCTTTGGAAGTCCTATCCTTTAACTGAGTGAACTGGGAACGAACTGGGAATACTAGTAATGGTATAGGCGCGTCCCTTATACAATTCTCCAACTACGTGATTCACTGTGGGCAAAAGTTCACTTACTGCACACTGCAACTCAGTGGTTCTCAACTTTTTTTCGGCCGGGACACACCTGACAGATGGTTCTCACATGCGTGACACACTGAACATGTGACCATCACGGAGCTAAATGTAAACATGCACTCTGCATTCACAGGAATCCCCTCAACCCCCAGCAATGAGTGCAGAGCAGATCTAGGGCATTACCCTGTACAGCTCGCCATACAAAAAAGATATTCTGGTTCTGATGACATCTCAGTAAAAGTAAAACAAACTCCCTTTACTATCAGGCACAATAGCCTTCCTTATGAAAAAACAGTAATTTACCACTAATGCATGTCCTATTGAGAAAACACAACAAATAAGATTGATACAAATGCCTACATGCTAATAAAATACCTCACCTCGGTCACATACCCAGAACTGACCTTCACCAAGTACAGAAAAACCACAAATAAATATGGAGACAGAAACTGGAATGGAAAACCAAAAAAGCAACAATGCATGCAGTGTGAACCTGGAGAAATGGAAAGAGAAATATAGCACCTAACAGACTCAGGATTTGCAATAATGCACAGAAACTAACCCGCACAAAGTTACACCTGTATTATGGAACACACTCAACAGTACCAACCCTATCTAAGAAATACAACTATTAAACCAGGCCCTAAACACGAATACATTTCCTATTGGGAAAACAGAATAAGCTAAGGTGCTATAGAGCCCCATACAGAAATAATTGTAAAGCTGTATTAAAAATGTTACAAAACAGCTGCTGAACAGAATAATATCCAACAATTAAAAACTCATAAAAATTATTAAAACATGTCGAAATATCAATAAAATATTTCAAAACAGCAGACATCGCATAATACCCAATAATTAAAATGGCAGTCAATCAAGAAAAATAAATTTTAAAAGCCATCTTTACTTACCCTCTCCAGCAACTCTCCTACTCCTTTCCCTTCCGGACCAATAGCACTCACCAGAAGCAGCAAGGGCTGCTGAAACTCTGTCCTCACGGTCCTTGTGTGTGTGTGTGTGTCCTCACACAAACACACATATACACACACACACAATTAGACCCCATGACCAGTCTCGGTCTCTCACACCAGTCATCTTCCTGACCAGTCTCTCTCTCACATACGCACGTTAGTCATCTTCCTACCAGCCTCTCACTCACATACGCACACTAGTCATCTTCCTGACCAGTCTCTCTCTCAATCACACACATGCTCTCTTATATACAAGCTCTCAATCACACACAAATGCTCTCACCACCCATTCACACCAGCTTTCACCCAGGCATCGATTCACACCCACAAGCTGTCACCCAGGCTTGCATTCACACCTGTACACACAAGCTGTCATCCAAGCACCCATTTACACCAGCTCTCACCCATACCCACACACACCCACACACACACACACCAGCTCTTACCCATTCACACCCCCACATCCCCACACCAGCTCTCACCCATTCACATCCCCACACCAGCTCTCACCCATTCACCACCCCCCCCCCCCCCCACACACACACACACACACCAGCTCTCACCAAAAACCTTCCTTCACTGCAGGGATGGGCTCCAGTTCCACTGTGGCTTTACTCTGGCGGGCCTTCTTTTTTCGCTGCCACGGGGATGGGCTCCCGTGGTGGCCTTTGTCGGGGTTGGGTTACCTCTTCGCCACCACGGGGATGGGCTCCTGTGGCGGCCTTGCTTGGTCGGGGTCAGGTTTTCCTCTTTGCCGCCACAGGGATGAGCTCCTGTGGTGGCCTTGCTTCAGGGTTCGACACTACCATTCCTCCTACCACTACCCCTAGGCTATGCAATTCCTGCCTCACCGGCCAGTCAAAGGCTTCCTCCCTTTTTTGTACTTCCACTGGCAGGTAGAAGGGAGGAGGCTTCCGATTGGCCTGCGCGGGGGCAGGCAGAAAGAAGAAGGCTTCCCATTGGGCAGTGGGGGTAGGAAGAAAGGAGGCTTCCACTTGGCCCGTGAGGGATGGAAAAAGGGAGAAGGAAAGTACAATGGGGCAGTGGGACACCAGGAGACGCAACACACTGGTTGAGAATCGCTGCTGTAACTGAAGAGCCAAGAGAACATGTGGATGTCTCGTG
Source organism: Rhinatrema bivittatum (assembly GCF_901001135.1). Lineage (NCBI taxonomy): Eukaryota > Metazoa > Chordata > Amphibia > Gymnophiona > Rhinatrematidae > Rhinatrema > Rhinatrema bivittatum. Next base: position 305,173,525 of record NC_042620.1, on the reverse strand, counting down.
AGGCTTCACTGTTGAAAGCTCGTCTTTTCCACCTTCAGACTAATGATGACTGGCAGATTCCGCAATGGCTATAGAAGACAGCCTGCATTACTATCGTTCCCTAATGCAGGCTGTCTTCTATTGCATTAGGGAATGATAATAATAATGCTGTGTTCTTTATATGTCTTATATCTCAACTATTTTTCTGTGGCCTGTTGTGCTGTGTATAACATTTGCAACTTTATGATGTTCTTTCAATAATCATTTTTTGTTTTGGAAAAAATAGCTGGTTTATATTTTTGACTGGATTTGCATATTAGGAGAAGGGATCTTTTCCCACATCACCCCTTCCCTGAGAGGTGATTGAGGATGAGAAGAATATGAAGCTTAGAGAGGTTTGCACCTTGTCATTTATTTTCCCATTCCCCTTAGGTGTTTAGAAATCCTATCGCCTGCTCCACCCTCCTGCTGTATTCTAGTGCTCACATGATCTTCTCTCTACTCATTCCCTCCTCCCTATCCAGTACTAGTCTCCCCTATTCATCCTGAGGTCTGGCCCTTGACTTCAACTTCCCAGCACAATAACCGGTGGATTTAGAAAAGGCCAGTAGACAGGAATAGTGTTCAAAAGTGATGGAAGGCATTGTTTCCAGCAGCACGTTGTCCTGAACCTGAAAATCCTTCAACACAGCTGTCTTGTTACTGTCCCATGCTGACTTTTTGTATTCCCTTCTTTCTCCTGCTCCTCTTTTTCTTCTAGTTTTTCATGTTTATCCTCTCTTCTTCCAGATTTACTTCTGTTCATTTCCTGCTCCTCTCATCTGTCTGTCTTCTCCTTGCTTACTGTGGCAGCCAAAATGCCTCCATTTTCTCTTACAAACTGCTTCCAGCCAGCAGGTGGCTTTTATAGTGCTTAACTATAATCTAGAAGGAGTGATACATTTTTGTTCATAGTGTGTAGTCACTATTTAGTGCATGGTTTAGTGAATAGTGAAAAGTTGCAGGGCCTCACTATGTCTTCATCTGCATCTCATTGTGCTCATTAGCAAGCACGGCAATGCTATAATTTACTGACTGCTCACGAAAGCACCAGCAGATGCCTTAGCATGCACTTAACGTTTAGTGCATAGAGCACTAATTATTGTGCATACTAACAGGGTTAGCATTCATGCTCACTGTAAATTACCTTTAGTGGATCAGTCTCAAAAAGTGCAATATGTTTAGGGGTTGTTTTATAACAGCTCAGGTACAGTTTAAATCAAATACACACACACACATTACATCAGTTTTCAATGGGTTTGTATACACGTTTCCTCTTTGAAAATTATCCCAACAAAATTACCCACACAGTTAATTATACTGTTATACTGCTTATCACATCTACATTGCTACATAATATACACAATGCTGTACAAAACATATAAGAGACAGTCCCTGCTTAGTAGGCCTTACATTCTAATCAAGACACACACGATAAAAAAAACTTTGGGAATTTAATTTATTTAACACAATGGTTAAAAATAAGGCTGTAAACAGAGAATCACTGGTTAAGATTTAAAAATCTCCCCTCAAAAAAAGTGAGATTTTAGACAGGATTTAAATATAAGGCAAGAGAAGGAGCATGACACACCGGCTCAGGAAGTCTGTTCCAAGCATGCAGTGCAGCCAGGTGGAAAGCATGGAATTGGGAATTGGCAGAAGAGAAGGACAAAGAAAGGACGATGAGTGCAGTTCACAAGAAGGGTTGTAGGGAGAGAGAAGAGAGGTTATGAGAGCTGCAGAGTGAAGGCTCTTGTAGGTGAGTAAGCGGAGCTTAAACTATATATGAAACCAGATAGGGAACCGATGCAGTGACGAGAAGAGGGTTGTAATGGATGTAGTGACTTCAGTGACAGATAAATTGCGCAGCTGAATTTTGGATGGATTGTAGTGGAGAAAGATGGCTCACTGGGAAACGTGTAAGGAGCAGGTTGACAGTAGTCTGCGCGGGAGGTAATGAGAGAGTAGCTAAGGGTAGTGTGTTCAGAAAGGAAGAGATGACATATTTTAGCAGTGTTTTGTATGTGTGTAGAGAAGTCTTAATGACCCCGAGATTAGGGGCTGAGGAGACATTTATCTGCAGAAAGAAAGGAAGTGGCTGGGGGGGGGGAGAGTAAGGCTTTTTATTTTTTTATCTTTTCATATTCAATTTTTTTTTTTTAAATTAACGTTTACCTAAAACAGAGGTACAAGCAGCATGCTAACATTGAGTAAATGTAATGTGGTTATTAGAATTGTAAACAACCGTGTACACCATTGCACTCCAATGCACCATCAGCATCTACAGAAACAGTCTAGATACTCCATGCAGTAAAACCTCTAGTCGGTAGTTACTTCAAAATTCTGAAAAGAATAAATAACGTTTCAGCTCATAGTAAAACAAATTCTAAAGCTGTTGTTAACATGCATTACTGCAGATGTCTACGCTTATGATGTAATACTATAAAACCACAAAAAGCACAAATTACTTTTTTTTTCCAGTGCTTCATGTCAGCATAGTTAGCATTTGATCAACTACAGTGAAATGTCACTTTTATTTATAAGATTTGCTTTTGCCTTTGTCATGGTTGTTAACATATAGTATTCCTATTTTTGGCATGAGATGATTTATTGACTTTTCTTTTTTTTTCTCAAAACCTGCAAAATAAACTGTGCATGGTTTTGCAAGGACTTAAACTGACATATAAAAGCTGTGAAAAGACTTTTTTTTTTTTTAAATATTGTCAGGACATTTAAAGAATTGAATTGAATTTGTTGTTTTGGCAGCATTTATACTCCAATAATTATGCCCAGATGTAAATAGTGATTTTGCTTCGTGTTTAGTTTATAGCACATAGTTTACTATGTCTCAGTTACATCCAGTTCATGTGCTAGAATATGTGCTAATACAATCCTTATGGTTCTAGTTCTTAGTTTTTGTGTAGCTGGAATTCAGAAAAAGAATTCCAAAAAAGATTAGTCATTGCCATCCGTGTCTTAGATTGGTCTTTATTTTAGTTCTCAAGGGGCAAAACTCTGCAACCACAACCTTCCTAATTTGTCATTTTCATCTTTGCAGGCCAAAGCAGCCATGCTAGGAATTATAATGTACTACTGAGAAAGCATGCGTTGGCAACTGGGACTACAGCTGTATTGTCATGGCAGCACTAAGGTTCAGCAACCTGGAGCGATTTGCTATAACCTAACGTTCTGATCTCCCAGGAACAGCCTGGAAAACTTTTGCAACTAGCAAAATTATTTTAAACTACTATGATAGGGTTGGAGGAATTCATAATCTTCATTCTTTAGACTGGGTGTGTGTGTGTGTGTGTGTATGTATCTTTCTATATATATATACACACACACATTCAAAATGTAATCCTGTTGAGCTCCTTGCAAACACTGGGGATTGTCATGTAAATACAATGTAATAAGGAAACAGCATTACAGGTCACTGATTATGTCCACAGATTTGTAAAAGTCCCGTCTAAGCTATCTGCAAATATTGATCGGGGTTTCATGTTTAAAAAAAATATTGGGTGTTCTTTATTGTTAAATAATCTACATAAATTAAAAATTGCAATATTTGGCATGGCTTGAAAAAAGAAATTTGGAGAAGGAGTAATCACCAGACTTGCCCTCAAATCTTATAATCATTTGCCCTGTTGTGAGACTATATAAACCAGTAGCAGGTGGTGGTGAGATTGTACCACCAGAAATTTCTTCAGAGAAAAAGAATGCTTTCTTCAGTGCAATCTATAAAAGAGCTTTGAGGACAATTTTCAAACTGCATTGAGTCAAAGGCCTCACAAACCTTTTTACCCATGTGCTTTGTAGGAAATCTTACAGTGAAAGTATGTCTGTATTTCCACTTGGAAACTTACCATGAGTTCAGAGTACACAGAGTGACTTACCCCTGCTTTTCTAGGGATATTATTTTGCTGAAAAAATGTGCTCATAGAGTTCACACTGTGATGTGTGCTTTAACGCTAGCAGCTGCCACTTTACCCACGTGGCCATCGTCCCTAGTTGGTATAATGCCACAGCTTTTATTTAACACATCGTGAAAAAATGCTCTGGGTACCCGAGCTAGTATGATGTCTCAACTGCTGCCTGCCGTAGGGACCAAGCAAGGCAGCCTTATTCCATGGGCCCCGACCATTGGCGCATTCTGTGCCACAACCTTTTTGCGCCGCCCAAGGCACTGATCGGCTACAACGCCGTCCTGTGATGTCACTGGCACCACTTGCAGGATGCCCAACCGACCCGGGTAACCACCCCCTCCCTCTCAGCTGCGACATTAACCCCCAACAATGAATAACATTTTGAACTGTACTTACTAACTAACATAAGTATCCTATCTGCTGAATATGTTAACCTGTTATAACAAGGTATACGTCATAATATTGCAAGCTTAACATAATACACAGCGTTATTCTTTTCTTTGAGCATTCACTTTTTAAAGACATTCTCAACTTTTCACGCTAACTTAGTTCCGGGGGTGGGTGGGTGAGTTTTGGCAGCGTGCAATAAAAAGAGGCTCTCGGGCTTCCGTCGTGGCCCTTTAAAGTGCTGATGACATCATCGGCTGGTGCCGCCGACGCTCCCTCTAGGCGCTGAAGGCCGGGGCAGGGCTTAGCGCCACTTCATTGCACTCGCACGGGGAGTGGGCCCGATAGCAAATCGCGCAACGACACTCCCTCCCTTCCTGTTGTGCTGCTGTCCTTTGTGGGGGCCGGCGCATCGGTTAAGGGTGGGCTTTGGCCAGGAGGTGCAGGCCCACCTCTTAATGCTAGCAGCCACCACTTTACCCACGTGGCAGTCGTCCCTACCTTCTGGCCCCTTACCTTACCTTAGACAAAATTATGCATTCGTTTTGTAAACATGGAAAACACAGAAACTGTCGTTGGTATAATAAGGCCGCAGCTTTTATTTAACATATCATGAAAAACTTCCCTGGGTACCTGAGCCGGTATGATGTCTCCACTGCTGCCCAGCGTAGGGACCAAGCAAGGCAGCCTTACTCCATGGGCCCCCTGCCTTGTCCCTAAGCAAGGGGGCTCCGACCAGCGGTGCATTCTGCACCCCCACCTTTTTGCGCCACCCAAGGTTCTGATTGGCTACCATGTCGTCCTGTGATGTCACTGGCACCACCTGCGATATGCTCAACTGGCCCGGGTAACCGCCAAGACATGAGGTAGGGAGGACCTGGGCCTCCGTCGTGGCCCTTTAAAGGGCGGATGACATAATTGGCTGGTGCCGCGACGCTCCCTCTAGGCTCTGAAACCCGGGGCGGGGCTTAGCACCAAGTCATTGTGCTCGTGGCCAGGGTGGTGGTGGTGGTGGTGGTGGACCTGATAGCAAATCGCGCGACGACGCTCCCACCCGCATCGACACACGCCTCTTCTCCCCCCCCCCTTCCCGTCGTGCCGCCGTCCTTCATGGGGGCCGGCGCGTCGGTTGTGGGCTCTGGCCAGGAGGCGCAGGCTCACCAATTTCCTTCTTCAACCTGAAGATGTCCCTAGTAAAGCCTCCTTTCAATGTGGCTAGAAATGTGTATCGTGAAAAATCATGCAGACTTTTAGCCACATTGAGGAGTGAATTTTCAAAGGGGTTTTGCTTAAGTAGCTTAAGTAGCATGAACACAAGTATAAGCCATGTGAGCAACCTAGAGAATATGCGTGCATTTGAAGTATGATGTATATGCTGTAATTTTACTGGGGAAAGAAAGGCGTGGTCTAGAGGCATTCCAGGAAGAGGTTCAGAAATATGTGCGCAAGTTGCTAGTTTTTTTGTTTTTTTTTAAGAGGCATGCACGCATAGATTGCTGAACTTACCTTGAATATTTTTATGCCTGCTAATGAATCTGCACAGTTGAAATCAGACCTCTTTTGTCTGGGGTGAAGTGCTAGGGGATTTAGATGAAAAGGTCTGTGTGAACTGGTAGCGGTATCAGCAAACTGGTGAGTCCAAGTACGCTTCCACTTGTGCGTACAAATTGGACTACAGATGGTTTTGAAAGTTGGGCTCTGATGGAGGGCAGTTTTCAGACAGTCAATTAATACAAGTAAAATGATTTTTACATGCTTAAATCACTATGAAAGTTGTTCTTGTAGAGGATAAATTTCAGTGGGCCTTCTGCAGGTATAATAAAGCTTTACATGCAGAAATGACCCTTTGGAAAGTTGTTTGGCCAATAAGTATGCAATTCTAATAACATAGAGTGAAAGGTATTCCTGGAATGGAGTCTTTGCAGGGAGAGAGAGCTGGTTCAATATTCATCTTCACTTAGCCGGATAACTCACAAGCTGCCCAGCTAAATGTTAACTTTTCAATATTTCCGCCACTTTTCCTACTACAGTTTAACCAGAGAACTAATTTTTTTTAGCTAGGATTTACCCAGATTACATAGGGGCATTACTGTGGTATTCTGGGTGGGTGTAAGTTAACCAGATAAGTTCTCTGGCTAACTCAGATATTCAGTGACTGCAACACTGAATATCCCTCCAAAGTTAGCTGGGTAAGTCTATCCAGCTAACATTGCAGTCTAGCCAGTGGCTGAATATTACCCCCATAATTTTCCGTTTTGAAAAGTATGTGCTTAAATGTACCCAAAATTGTTCCCTGCACAAAGCAGCAGTGTAACTTTGTGCAATGAGTTTTCATAGAATAATTAAAAAAAAAAAAAAAAAAAGAATTTATGTTCAAGAGTTGATTTGAAAATTGGTGCAACTGAGACCTATGACAGCTTGCAAATCTCTGCAGGCTATTATAAAATTATCCTCTTAATGTACCTCTGATAAGTGCATTTCATAGTTGTTCTTTGAAATGTGGGGAAAGAAAAGAGCATATGGAAGACATTGGTCCACTAACCAATAGGAATATCACCAAAGAGACAACCTCTAAGTCCATCCACTTCCGACCCTCTAATATTCACCTTAATGTGGAGCAGAAGCTTAATTATCTGCACAAGGGGTTTGGCACAATTTGAGAACACTGCTGCCAGGGACAGACTCATTAGCACTGACTGCAGCACTGGAGTTGTCACTGAGGCAAGTTACCTTGTTGAGGATAGAGAGGAGCTGCTGGAGCTCTCCCCCTCTACTTGTAGGATCAGAAGAGTACTGCTGGATTTTCCACGAAGAAGAGCACCTATCTCTGGAGGGAGTAGAGAAGTGCTGCTTGAGCTGATGCTGGCTCTTTAAATAAGCTTGTCATGCAGAGCCTAACTTTTAGTGGGTTTTGTTTTGGGTTTTTTTTTTTTTGTGGTACAGGGAGAATTTAGCCAACTCCATGCTCAATCCTTGTTGTACAGGTACTCACCCTTAAATTTGGACCTCACTAAGCAACTCTGACTATGCCCTCCTGCACTTATGAACACTTCGAGCTCTTAGGTGCATCCTCCTAACTTTATTGCTTTTACTTTCTAATATGGGAATTAGATTGCAGCCAGCACTGGCATTATTCGGTGCCTGAAAATCCAAAGTAAATATGTGTAGGTGAAGTAGCATGGAGAAGAGGAATGACCTAATGCTTAGAGCAGTGTGCTGTGAGCAGGGAGTCTAGGGTTCAAATCCTGCTGCTGCTGGCTCCTTGTGACCTTGGACAAATCATTTTCACCCTCTACTTTCTCAGGTATCAACTTGGTACCTAATTCATTAAGAGTTTTCCCCTTAGACACAAAATGGGAGAAAAGCCTTAATGAATCTGGCCTTTAGGGAGCTACCTGCTAAGGTTTTTTTTCCTATGTTGTGTCTATGGGAAAAATGCTTTGTAAATAGGATGCTTAGATTTTAGACCCTTTGGGGATCCGGAAATAGCTATAGTATCTGAATGCAATCCACTTTGAAGTGCCTAAAAAAAAAAAAAAAGAATATAAATCAAATAAGTAAAGCCAAATGTTTGAGGTTTAAAAACAGTCCTATCTTGTAACAAAAGCAAAATATTTATAAAAACTTTTTTAAAAAATCCAAGAGTTCATCCCCCCCCCCCATATATGCAACTTAAGATCAAAAGATGAATAAAGTACTCATGAAGAATCAAAGTTAATAGACTGCTGTTTCAAAACTGAAGCTTTTGTCGCAGGGGTTTAAGCTCTGTCACTGTTACGCTTACAGTTCCTTGGATCCATTTAGGAGATTTATGCATATTTTGTTCAAAATTGAACTGTTTTTTTAAACTCAAGTCTAATAAGGTTCGGGGGTTAATTTCATTTGGCAGGCACTAGTTAGGGCCATAGTTGTCCATAGTATGATTGCCCCTATTAGAAAGTAAGGCCAGTAACATTAAGTTAATGGACATAAGAGTTTAGAGTGTTTGCAGCATATTATTGCCCAATACTTCAGTACGATATAAAGGTAGACGAATGTAGAAGACAATATTAGAATAGTCTTCTATTTACAAATTAGTTGAATGAGGTAAGGCTTTTTCTTGAATGATTACAATCATTTCTTATTTAAATTCCATCTTTCATGATACTTCAAAGCGGATTACGTTCAGGTACTTTAAGTGTTTTCCTATCACCAGAGGGCTTACAATCTCAGGGGCCTGATGTACTAAGGCCATTTCCCCATTCTGTGTCTCAGAGTAAATGAGGCCTGAAGATGGCATGTGAGGTAGTGGAGGATGACGTGGCTTGCCCAAGGTCACGAGGATTGGCAGTGAGATTTGAATCCTGGTTTTCCTGGTTTGAAGCCGCCTGCTCTAATCACTAGTCTACACATCCACGCTACTGGTTACTTATCATATTTCCCATCCTGATATGTATGCATGTGGTGCGACTCTTTCTGCATAGGTGAATGATTCTCAATATTTTCTTACAGTTTAGTTGGTATCATGGAAACAGCATGGGCTCCCAGTGTAATTCAGCCTTATATAGATGAACCATGCTGAGCCAGCGTTTGTGAGCAAGAGGAGAGGATGAAGCAAAGTGGAAGTAAAGGAGGGGAAAGTCACGGTTATCTCTGCCCTTCTCCAGTTCTAACCCCAGACTTGCTGCTTTGTACACCTGGAATAGACTTCCTGAGTAGGTGCATTATGCCCTGTTTCTAGCCTTATTGAAATCCAGCCTAAAAAATACCTCCTTTTTGAGGTTACTTTTAAATCTCAACCCCTAGTTCTCCTGACCATGTCTGTTAGTTTTAACCATTTTCTTTAATAAATAAAATGCTCTTAGGGCCCAATATTCAAAGATATCTGGCTATTTAAGGTAACCGGATATAACTTAGGGTAACTTAGAAGGGATATTCAGTGACACGGCTATGCCGCCGAATATACTCAGATAACTTCTAGTTAGCCGCATAAGTTGTTTAGCCAGATATTCAGCGGTTGCCACTTAGCTAAAGTCCCTATTTATCCTGCTAAATATTGGGCTTCCTATCTCTTATTTGTTCTGTTTGTCTGTCTTAAATTAGTTTTAAGCTCTTCAGGGACCAGGTTTTGAGTGTATTGGTACGGTGTTGTCTACGTCTAGTACTGCTTTAGAAATGATAAGTTGGAGGAGAGTATGGAGAAGTGAGCAGCTAAGAGGCATGTAGGTAAGGATAGAGGTTAACAGAGGGTAGGAAAAGAGAAAAGCAGAGAGGGAAATAAGAAAGATGCAGACTGCAGAGGGTGTGCAGAAGAAATAAAGCCAAGGAGGAAGGAAGCAAGTACAGAGAGGGAAAGAGGAAGAGGGCAAAAAGGTTGTTCCTGTGCTGTGAGAGGGAGAAACATGCAGGCTGGACTGGGGGAGAGAATGAAGCGGGGAATAATCTAGGTTAAGGTCCAGAAATGACCTAGAAGTAGTATAGGCTGAAAAGATAGGTATAGAGAGGTGGAGGAAAAGATGAAAAAATGAGGAAGATGCGGTTTGAAATGAAAAGCACAAAGGATGAGAACTCAGAACACAGATGAAGACCAAGAAAATAGAGAAAAAAAACAAAAAGAAGATAAATCATATTAGAGATGCAAAAAGTTACTAGAAATGAAGATTAATGGTTGGGAGATTTTACAAACACATTTATTTGCAGGCATCTCATGCTTCCTTTGTACCTAAAATTCAAGTCCTGCCTTAAATGTGTGAAAACCTCTAAAGGGTTAGAAGACATTTAGAACATAAGTGCCATGCTGGGTCAGAGCAATGGTTCATCAGACCCAGCAACCTCTCAACATAAGTGACTAAAACAGGTCATGTGGCAATTCCCAGCCAATCCTAATGGGGAGATCCATTCTTTTTTTGCTCATTCCCAGAAGTGGTAATTCCCAAAACTACCTGGTTGTTATGGGGACCTATCCTCTTGTTCGATGTCTAAACCTTTTTTAAATCCAGCTATTTAACAAGCCTTAACTGCATCCTCCAGAAACAAATTCCACAGCCTAGTTGTGCGCTGATTGAATACAGATGCGCCATTACATTTGTTTTAAATCTGATAGCAATTTCATGGAGTGGCCCCTATACCTAGTAATGTTTATAAATGTAAGTGACTGTTGCTATTAATGTGCGTTACTGTAGCTTGGGTGGAAGCAAGTTTGCACTTTGTGGGTTTGAATCTGGCTTAGAGAAACAGGGAGGGAAGTAGAAAGTGGGTACTAGTTAAGTCTGATGTTCTACCGGGCAAAAACGTAATCTGAGGGTGGAGTTCAAGTTCCTGTTCAGGCAAGTTATTCTTTTCTATGTTTCTATAACAGTATCTGAATTTAAAAAAAAACAAACCCATGGAATAAATAAAGGGGATCTCTAAGAAAGTGATGAGAATTATACTGCTAAATTAATTGGATGGTAGAGCAGACTGGATGGGCCATATGGTCTTTTTCTGCCATCATGTTTCTATGTTTCTAACTCCAGCCATGATTTTATAAACCTCTGTTATGTCCCCTCTTAGTTGTCTCTTCTTCCGACTGAAGAACCAAGATCTATGAATCCTTTCTATGGAAGGGAGCTGTTCTGTATGCTTCATCATTTTTGCTCCCTTCTCTGAACCTTTTATAGTTTGCCATGTTTACTTTTTGAGATGAAATGATAAGAACTGCACAATTACTCCAGATATGGTTGCACCATGTATTTATGAATTTTTATTTTCTCTTCCTTTTCAAATTATTCCTAATTTTTTTTTTTTGACTGCTGCAGCACACTGAACTGAAGATTTCAGTATATTATCCATAATGAATTCAGGATGCTTTTCCAGAGTGGTAACTTAATTTAAATCCAGCATAGTGTACATATTGTTAGGATTCTTTTTCAAAAACTCAAATTTATATCTTCCTTGGTATTAATATAAAGGGTAAGTGGTAGAGATGTGAATCGTGTCCTCGATCGTCTTAACGATCGATTTCGGCTGGGAGGGGGAGGGAATCGTATTGTTGCCGTTTGGGGGGGTAAAATATCGTGAAAAATCGAAAAATCGTAAAATCGCAAAACCGGCACACTAAAACCCCCTAAAACCCACCCCCGACCCTTTAAATTAAATCCCCCACCCTCCCGAACCCCCCCCAATGAGTTAAATAACCTGCGGGTCCGGAACGGCAGCGGTCCGGAACGGGCTCCTGCTCCTGCATCTTGTTGTGTTCAGCCGGCGCCATTTTCCAAAATGGCGCCAAAAAATGGCGGCGGCCATAGGCGAACACGATTGGACGGCAGGAGTTCCTTCCGGACCCCCGCTGGACTTTTGGCAAGTCTTGTAGGGGTCAGGAGGCCCCCCACAAGCTGGCCAAAAGTTCCTGGAGGTCCAGCGGGGGTCAGGGAGCGATTTCCCGCCGCGAATCGTTTTTGTACGGCAAATGGCGCCGGCCATACGCGTATGGCCGGCGCCATTTTCCGTACGGAAAATGGCGCCGGCAGGAGATCGACTGCAGGAGGTCGTTCAGCGAGGGTTCCGGCGCCTCGCTGAACGACCTCCTGCAGTCGATCTCCTGCCGGCGCCATTTTCCGTACGGAAAATGGCGCCGGCAGGAGATCGACTGCAGGAGGTCGTTCAGCGAGGGTTCCGGCGCCTCGCTGAACGACCTCCTGCAGTCGATCTCCTGCCGGCGCCATTTTCCGTACGGAAAATGGCGCCGGCCATACGCGTATGGCCGGCGCCATTTGCCGTACGAAAACGATTCGCGGCGGGAAATCGCTCCCTGACCCCCGCTGGACCTCCAGGAACTTTTGGCCAGCTTGTGGGGGGCCTCCTGACCCCTACAAGACTTGCCAAAAGTCCAGCGGGGGTCCGGAAGGACCTCCTGCCGTCCAATCGTGTTCGCCTATGGCCGCCGCCATTTTTTCGGCGCCATTTTGGAAAATGGCGCCGGCTGAACACAACAAGATGCAGGAGCAGGAGCCCGTTCCGGACCGCTGCCGTTCCGGACCCGCAGGTTATTTAACTCATTGGGGGGGGGTTCGGGAGGGTGGGAGATTTAATTTAAAGGGTCGGGGGTGGGTTTTAGGGGGTTTTAGTGTGCCGGCTCACGATTCTAACGATTTATAACGATAAATCGTTAGAATCTCTATTGTATTGTGTTCCATAACGGTTTAAGACGATATTAAAATTATCGGACGATAATTTTAATCGTCCTAAAACGATTCACATCCCTAGTAAGTGGCATATATATACTATGCAGATGGTAATCCTTACTTCTTAATGTGCACGTATAGAAATAAATTGACTGTCATAATAAGAGTCATCGATAAATGTTATTCACATTATGTTCTCTGCCTTATATTTAATTATAGGTCTTATTCTAATAAACATTTTTTTCTTTTTTGATGCAATTAAAATAAGTGTTAACAGTAGCTTTGAGCATATTCCAAAAGTTAACTTATTTCTATTGCTTGTTGTTTAATATCATAGTCTCCTTCTGAATAGTGCAGAGTGCCAGCCTTGAGCCCGACATGAAACTGTGTTTCAGGTTTGTTAGTCTTTCTTCAGGGTACTGTCACCGCAAATTATCCATGGACAAACTGAAAAATTGGTGTCAAGAAAATTCTATGAAAAAATTAACTCACGCCAGGGAATAAAAACTCATGAAGTTACGTTTCAACTCTGCGAAAATGGCAACAAACAGGAAATGATGTCAACCTTATCCACCCTCATTGTAGAGTCTAATCAAAAGAAAGACATCAATCAAATGACACTGGTACTAATAAGACCTCCTTCCTGACTATGCTATACAACAGTTAAATGATAGAATACCAATCTATTTCATTGTTCAACTCCACCGGATGTTATTGTATTCAGGTGAAAAATTCAGTGTTGCTCTCTTTAATTCAGGAATTTCATGAGATCCTCCCCCAAGTGGATTCCTGTGGATGCATTCAGTCCCCTGCCACTTTAGATCATCAAAACGATGTGATTTCTCAGTGCAGTGTTGTCCCATTGGTGCCTGTAACCTGCCAGTCTGAATACTGCTGTGATGTTCAATAAGGCCCTTGTGGATTGGCTGTTTTTCTGCCTATATCTTATGACAAGGGTATATAATCATGTGTACAATATTAGAGGTTAAACAACTGGTGGAATCCTTAGCCTCATATTGCTTCCCTGTATTCTCATTGCACCATTTCTCTGTGTACATAGGGAGCAACCTCCACATGCCCAGTGTCCTTTGAGATGTTCTCCACCAGTGCCCGCTATCTGGGGTTCTAATGCTGGCATCCATGAATAGACGACATGAACATGCATATTTTTGCTTCATGTGTATGCAATTAATGGTCCTTCAGAAAAAAATCGAATGTATCAATAATATAGGCCAATATTTATAAATTTGGGAAGCAATTACTGAAGATCTTGCTATGTATCTTAGCACACATACTAGATGATCATCCATATACTTGGTTGTGCTATCCATAAGTAGCCACTGTCTTTCTGCATACTTGGCTCTTTTGAATGCTAATTTGATGACCCTATACAGATAACCACGAGTTAGCAACCATCTAAATAAGGATTCAGCCTGCATCAAAAACTGAATTTTTTTTTATGAGCAAATTCTCCAAAGTCACAAAAATTGACCCATCAGGAAGTTACTTCTCAAATTGTAAGGATGGAAGCTGTTAAAGTGGAGAAAGCTTTTTGTATCCCTTGGACCTAGAATCATCAAAATGCTATAAATATAGCGGAAATAGCGTATGCAATAAAAAGGGGAGTGGTTAGCATAATTTCCCTGCTTCCACATCGCATAGTTAATTTCTGCAACATGTCATACATTGCACCCTCGCTATTTTTCAAATCGCACACTGATTAATCCACTGCAGGCGTGTTTTATCACAGTTGTGGTTGGGGGGGGGGGGTGGAGAGAGTGTGAGGCCAATATGTAAGTTTATACCACTGTAAGAGGGGGCACTTTTAACTCAGGGTGAGGTTTGGGGGTTCTGTTTTACATACAAGTCAGAGATACTCTACCAGTCAAGCTAGGTAGAGAGTGCATTGTACAGATCAACTCCTCTCTTACTTTTCATCACTCCAAATGACAGAAAATCTTCAGTGATGTCAACTTTGCTGTTCGTACCTCTGACTTTGTATGTAAAACTGCTGCCCCCAAAACCTATCTCATCCTGAGTTAAATGTGCCCTCTTACAGTGGTATAAATAGTAAACGTACATGTTGGCCTCTACAGAGTATCTCTCTCTCTCTTTCCCTCCCTCCTTTGCTATCACATTTGATGTTAGCAGCTGTTTATTACCATTCACTCTTCCCAAACTCCTCCCACATTTGCATACTAATGCGCGTTGCACTATTTACCACGTGTATTATGGCCTAACGTGAAATAAATGACTCTGTTGGTTTGCTGAAAATGCTTGTACTCAACAAAAGTATGGACAAGCCTCCTGGCAGACCGACAGTTGAGGCTATCGAATCTTTGTTAGGACCGTTGTCAATTTTTGTGGATCATTTTCTGCAGCCCATGGTCCCTTTTACACGCTCATATTTGACTGTTGAACTGCCAAAAATTACTGCCAAAGTACACTTGCCTGTCAGAGATTTGCATTTATTTTACTTAGTTTAAACCTTGGTATAAGACATAAGATATATATTTTTCCACAAAAAGGCACTTGAACTTCTAGATCAGGAAAGGCACAGGAACACTGGAGCTAGAACCTGGCAAGGACCTGGAGTGTAAGGCAAGGCATGAACTTTTAAGTCCAAGCCAGATTCCAGGATAATAGATTGCAGTCATGGTTCTGAGTCAAGGCAAGGGGGGTTCCTATTCAGGGCAAGTAATCAGCAAATGTACGCAGCTGCAAAACCTCATCATTAGAGCTGCTGTTTGATTGTTTTGAACCTCCTAATTGGGCTTGGCTGCCTGTTGCTGTGACAGTCTCAGCAAAGGAAGTTCTCAGAGCTGTGACAACTTTACAACTTGTGCAGCCAATTACGGAGTCCATCTAATTACCTGAAGCCAGCTCCCAGGGTTAACTGGCTGTATGACAGCACAAGCCAAACTAAATCATACCATAGACAAGCTCTGGTATGACTCAGTTTTGCTTGCAGTAGAGTGCATACCCTGACACCTGTCTGCACGCAAACCTGGCAGAGTGCATTGGCTGACTTGCTGTTCTGTTGACTTACCTGTGGTGTCTCCTTCAACGTCTGCTCTACCAGGGAAATCAGTGCCCTTTGTCTGGCCTGTTCCCCTGGGAGCCCACTCTACTAGGGAAATTGGAGCTCTCTCTCTGAACTGTTGCCTTGGCAGCCTGATCCACAGTTCCTGCTGCTGAACACACCAAAGGGGAAAAACAAAGTTACTAGGTAACTCCCCACCCCGGTGCTTGACCTATTGGTGCAGAAACTCAGACTTCCCAGTGTTGGTTCCCAAGGGAGAAGGATGAGTCGATCCATTCAGGATAGTTGCTTAGAGAACCCCAAGAACTGGCTTGTGCTACACTTGGAATCTGGGCTTCACACCTCCTGAGAGCAGAGGAAAAATCCCTAAACTACTATTAATCTGTAAGGAACAGTAACTTGAGATCTGTTTAATGTTTGGGTACTTGCCAGGTTTCTTATGGCCTGGATTGGCCACTGTTGGAAACAGGATGCTGGGCCTGATTGGACCCTTGGACTGACCCAGTCTGGGATGTTCTTATGAGAAATACTGAAGAGCCGAGGCAGCAGCAAATCCTTACATAGGGAGTAATGTCAGTTCTGAGCTTTTGTCTCTGCCTCCATTTGCAGGCCAGAGGACATATCCCCTTGTCTGTACTGGTCTGCAGGACAGTGAGGAATGTCTAAGCAGCCACACGTAATATACAATAAAAGGTACATTGAGTTCTTTCGACCCTAGCAAAGCTAGCAAGACCAGGCAAATACAGAGAAACTCAAACTTTTAATTCTAGCTAGCAGTACTTAAACTCTTTAACTGTAGCTTTTAGACTGAAACGCAAGAACTATACTTTTTTTTTTCTTTCCAAAACATAAAATGACAAAACTATATTAATCGGCAAACTTTAAGTACCTTTATCTCTGAGTGTGTAGTTTAACTCAGTAGTTTACTGTCAGTGAGAATTTGAGAATCAAGTAGTAATTTCTTAGTTGCTATTCAAGTAGCAAAAATGCAGCCAAAGTATTGAGCAATAGACTCTCAAGGTTTTCATAAACTGAATCCTCCAAATATGTCACATTAAGAATTCTAAAATCAGTACCACAGAGCAAGCAGCAGTGGAACCCTGCACAATGTTCTTATTCCTCAATTCTCCCAGGAGGTCTAAAATGTCTCCTCCTTACCAGTTAATGCTGAAATGTCAAGTTTCTAGGTAGTTTTGTTGAAAGGAAACTGGTAGTATGAGGGTAAAAACAGGGCTTTAGAAAATGTGGTTCAGCAAGTTTAGGTGTCGGTATTCTGGGGATAATTTTGTAATATTGCGCATAAGCTAGCTGGCAAATATGCATTTGAATACCAATTTTCAAAGTGGACTCATGCCCTTAAGTCCTCTTTGAACATTTTCCTATCAAATCTACTTGTAGACACTTATATCTGCTATTTAGTGCATGCAAGAATTTAGAGAAAGTGTACGTACTCAGTCCGGGCAAAGTTATGCATGAACAGAACACACATGCTTAAGTTTATCTATACTTTGGGAAGGCATTATGAAAATTACCATATATAAGCCTGTTTCCTGAACCCAAAGTATTTTGTTATATTTCTGGTTGCTTCTTTGGATCTATTGTTCTGCCTTTTTATTTTTTTGAAACAGCAACCTATGCCAGTTTTGCACTGCTGTGGTTCTCCTGGTAAACTATGCTACAATAATACACTAAGGAAAGGAACAGTAGGATGGGAGTCTAATGTCTGTATAATAAACACTTTCCACATGAAGGCAACCTTTTTCAGGCTAACCGCATTTGGAAAAATACCGCATGTATTTCTTACCCCAGGCTGTACATTATTTCTCAAAGGAAAAATATGCTTGTATTTTCACTTTAAAAATTGTCATGGGTACAAAATACACACAATCACTTAAACCAGCTTTTTCTGAGGGTTATTTTGCTAGAAAAGTACCCATGAAGATATGAAAATGCAATCTACATGCACACTTTTTCTCTCCTGGATCTGGTCACATCCCTGGGAATCCCTTCTTTCAATGCTGTAAAAAGTGTGCATGCTGTGGGTCAATGTGCAAACTTTTAGCAGCATTGAGGAAGGGCAATTTTCAGACAGTTGATTAGCATGGTTAAATGCTTTTTACCTGCATAATTCACTTTGAAAAACGACTTCCAGAGATACAATTTTCAAACTGTACTTTTTACTCACAGACTTTGCATCAAATGTCTAAGGGAAATGCATACATACTTTCTATTTGAAACTTGCCGCAGGTACAAAGTATCCATGGACTTTTGCACCTGTTTTTTGTAAAGGTAGAATTTTTGTGGGAAAATAATATGCATAGATTTGAAAATCCAATCTTCAAATGCAATTTCTCAATCTCATCCAAAATGCTCCCACAGAAAGATTTAGCTAATTTGGATGGCTAAATCACTTCTTAAGTTGTGAAAATTGCCCTCTAAGGGGCTACATTTCAAATATATTTTATGCATGGGAAGGGGATTTTGTAAAACTTCCCTGCTGACGTGCAGGTAAAATTATGCGTGTGTGTACTATTCCCATATAAGTTTACCTCTACTGTGTGGAGGCATTCCTGGTGGCTGGGTCAGGGCAGAGCTTTTTCGATTTTAAAAAGTATGGGGTGAATTTTCAAAATGTTTTGCATGTAAAAATAGCATATTTTGTGTGAAAGCATCTATTATTGTATTTTGTATTTTATAAAAGTCCAAAATATGCATACATTTTAATGTTCATGCACATATATATACTGGTATATATGCACATAAAGGGGCATTCTGGCACAGGGCCTCTATGCATTTAAGTTGCTATTTTAGAAGACAAGTAGACTTGCCAACTTAATTGTGTCATTTTACATCTGCCAATTATCAGGTGTAAATGATTTTAAATGTGTTTATTGTATACTGTTGGCAGGGTGGGAGGCTGGGTGTACTGGAGGAGGTTCAGGCTGAAGAACCATGGGGGTCTTGATGAACTGGAGAAGGTCTGGGCAAACTGGTAGACTAATCTGTAAAACTGGTAATTTCCTTGATGCACATATCTTTTAAAATACACCACTACTTTATTTTTGCACATAAAATACGTGTATATTTTTTTAAATAGAAGAACATAGGATCAATGTATGGATATACATTCAGTGTATTGCATGTATTCATGTGGTATGTTGCGGGTAGAGAGATGAGATTTTATAAAACATGCACATATGCGTGGTTTACAAAATACTAGCGTAGATCTGCTCATGGCCATATACCTATTTATATGCTGCTATGTGCATTTTTTTAAAATGTATCCTCATGCATAAATTTACACAGGAACTTTTAATGCTCCCGATAAGTAGTTTTAGTGGAATAATTTTCAAGGTGTATTTAGCCAAGCCTAAATACGTTTTATGTTGTCGCAACTGAATCAGAATTTTATATAGAAGGACAACTACTGTTATTTGAATTGCAACTGATTTTAGAATTTTATATAGAAGGACATCTACTGATTGTCTTATCATTTGTTTTAATTCATTTTATTATGTTTCACTTAAGTATAATTTGAGGTGTTTTTAGGATACAAGTTGAGCTATGTTTTATGACTTTTATAATTTAAGCTAGGAAATAGTTTTGTTATGTTAATATGCACATTTTAGGCTTTTATAATGTACATTAGTTGCTAGGAAGATTGCATTTTAAACTGTTGTGAATCGTTTCGATGGACCCTGAGCGACGGTATATAAAAAATGTTAAATAAATAAAATATGCATATTTTCCCTTTGAAAATCGGTGTAACTTATGATTGTTTGCTGCGTAAGTTACTGCCAGTGCTACAAAATTACCTCCCTTGGTTTTTAGCTATGAATCAAAGGTATAGCACATGTAGATGGCTCAGTGAGGGGTAGATTTTAAAAGGTTGCACGCGGGCGTACAAAATTACCTCTTAATCATATGATTACCTGGCTGAAATGCTTTTCTTCTCATAAGGGGCCAATGTAATATGGTGCTCTAACTTTAGCGCAGATTTTTACTCCTGTGTTAGCATGCATTTTTCTGGAGTAAATTAAGTTATTTAACAGGGATTTTAACTCCTAAAAAATGCACGCTAACACCGGAGTAAAAATGAGTGCTGTTTCGCATGGGTGTATGCAAATCCCATGTAAAAGAAGCTATTCTCCAGTAATGCAGGTATGTGCATTAAAGGGCAGAGAACTTAGTCATTTTCTTAATGCTATAAATGTAGCCTTTGGATCAAGGAGGAGTAGAACTTAACTCACATTTCTGGCTGCCATATTATACTATTGCTGTGCCCAGTGTGGTAGTGTCTAGCTGCTTCTACCACACTGGGCAGGGCAATAGAATAACTTTGGTCACCAGAATTGTGAATTTATTCCACTTCGGACCCCGGAGTTTAATTTCGTGTGCTCTTGGGAAGGGCACCTACAGTTGAACAGTACACTGGCACTGTGCATTCAACTGTTTAACTGTAGAAGCCCAACCCAGGGAGCTTGTACTTCAGTTAACTGTAAGTGCCCATTCCAGAGAGCAAATTCTTGCATCCAAGGCTATTATGGCAGGGAATGGCAAATAAAATCAAAGCATAAGTTCTCTGGCGTGGACACCTACAGATAGCTTAAGAAAGCCTAAACTCTGTGTGTGCGTGGGGGGCACCTACAGCTGAAGAGTACACCAAAATCAGATGCATATTGCCAAAGTGCATACTGTTTAGCTGAAGGTGCCCTCTCCAGAGAGCTTATCCTTATATTTTTCTTGCCATGCCTTTCCAAAATGGCATTGCATGTGAGATTGCTGCTGTGCATCAATAAAGTATGTGAGAAAAAAAATAACCAAAACTAACTTAAATGTCAAAAGTTCTTTAATTCAAAAACTGGTGTTCTTAAGTGATTAAATTCTATAGTATTGAAAGTTCAATGGTGAATAATTATTATCCAGAGGTAATAAAGGTTCAAATAATAATTCCAGAACAACCAGGCCCCTTAGTTGATCTGGAATTATTAGCTGTAGTTAGCTGTAGTTGCTCTAAAATGGGCAACTACAGCTATTAGGAATGCACAGCATTTACTGTATGACTGTAATTGCCCACTGTAGAAAGTGTACTGTTTGTGCAAGGAATGCTAAGTGAAATAAAGAGGCCTTACATGCAAGATTTTGCCCAAGTCGGGATGCCTAGTGCCAGTCTTGCATGCCAAAGTCATTTTAGTCACACTCTTCAACTTCAAGCACTCACCTCCAGTTTGGAGAAGAGATGACCGAGGGGGGTATATGATAGAAGTCTGCAAAATCATGAAATGACTTGAACATGTTAATGTAAATCGGTTATTTACTCTCTCAGATAATAGGACAAGGGAGCACTCCATGAAGTTATCACGTAGCTCATTCACGTTTCCTGTCAAGCGCTTATCCAGCGTAGTTCTCTGTTTATTGTAAACCGATGTGATATCCGATTGAATGTCAGTCTATAAAAACTGTTAAGTAAATAAAATAAATAAATAAGTTTAAAACAAATCGAAGAAAAATCTTTTTCACTCAGTGCATAGTTAAGCTCTGGAATTCATTGCCAGAAAATGTGGGTTACAGCAGTTAGTATAACTGGATTTAAAAAAGGTTTGAATAAGTTCCTAGAGGATAAATCCATAAACTATTATGGAAATTAATAAGCAATAGTAGCTTGTGATTTATCTAATGTTTGGGTATTTGCCAGGTACTTGTGACTTGGGATTGGTCACTGTTGGAAACAGGATACTGGGCTCAATGGACCGTTGGTCTGACCCAGTATGGCATGTTCTTATGTTATGTACTCCTCTTTTAAAGCACTTTATAAAGCACTTTTCTGCTTTATTTTGGATTTTTTAAGTTAACTCGCATTTTAGCCTGCTTTTTTTCATTTAGCGTGCTTTCTTTTAGTCCTGTTTGATTTGCATCCATTAACCATCTTGATCCCATGGACCCCTATTTGTGGCGCATGCGTTAATTAAAACCTGTTCTAAATTTTAACTCCAATTTTAGCGTGGGCTTTATTGCCGCGACACTGTGAGGGAAACACCATGAGGCTGGTACTTGGCTTATCAGCAATCTTATTACAAGTCTAAGGACTTTTTTATGGTGAGATCTCCCAGGAAAACCGGATTGCTCAATAAAGTAAATCTTGACAACATACCACGTAGAAATCACTGCCTTTCCAATCTTCCCTTAAAAGTGTCAGCGGGATTTCAGCCAGTCAGATTGCAGGTTGACTGTATATTATAATGGAATATTACACTGTAGTAGAAAGGGAGTTGTTTTTACCCAGTGAATTGTTAGCTTAAACCACGTCTCAATGCATTTTAAAATGTGAAGAATGTGGGTGCTTGAGTTTCTCTCTGTGTGTGATGTTTTATTAGTTAAATGAGAAATTGTTTCAGGATGCTTCACATCTAAACTGTCAAAGGCAACATCTCTTCTTGCCACTTGAATTTTTTAATTGACAGTTTAAAATATTTACTGTGGATTTCTCTATTTCTGAGCTGCTGAGTGCTGTGCAGTAGCTTGGAATGAGTACTTGTAATATAAAAATTTAAATTTACTGTTACCTAGTAAGAATCAACTTACAAAAGGTGCATGTGGTTAGAGCAGTCGATCAAGAGAGGTCCAGAGACTTTATATCCTGCTCTTCCATTAACTCAATGTGCATATGAATGATATTCATTTCTCTCACTATATATATATATATATTTGTATATTTATAACATTGTAAAGGGTTTGTGTGTGTCTGCCTGGACTCCTCGCTAGGGAGTTTCTGGTATCGTAAAGTTTAGCCAACCAAGAAACACTTGATGCTGTGGGAAGGTTAGAGTTATTAAGTTTTAATATCAGCCAGGACCAATACATGCAACATGCAGATCCTTTCTATCTGAGCACTTGGCTTCCCAGTGGACAGAAACACACAGACATGTCCCACACACAATCACAACACAAACCCCAACCCCCCCACACACATACAGGCAAATCAAAGCACAAAATACAGATACAAATTTCACACACACACACACACTCTCCCACACATATTAAAAAACTATACACATAGAAGATAACTTTTAAACAACTACACATGGTGGCATATACTCATATATGTGGTTATGTATAGTTTTACCATAGTATTTTATCACATGAGTTTAGCACATCCAGGTATATTATAAAATACGTGTATGTTTACCAACTCGTGAAAGCTTGCAATGCATTGAAACCACTTATTTCAATGCATTGAATGTGGTTTATTCACCTGTTTTAAGAATATACACGCACATATTTTGTCTGATAGTAAGCTAGGACTCACTTGTGTAAATCCCAATGTACACGTGTAAGTCAGCCAATTTTAAAACATGTGCATGCTGAGGAAATTAACCAGTTTACCAGTTAGTCCATCAGTTTGCCCAGTCCTTCTCCAGGTAATCAAGACCTTCCTGGCTGTTAAGCTTGAGCTCCCCCAGTCTATCCAAACCTCCTACCTAGTCAGTACTACACAGTAAGTACATTTAATATCATTATACCAGATAAAATTAGCAGGTTTAAAGTTGGAAAATGTACACGTATCTTTTAAAATAGTCTACATGCATGTTTTTTCCACTCCAGAATGCCCCAGATTACTCTTTTTTACGTGCATATATGTGCACGAAAATGAAAATACACGTATATTTTCAACGTTTATAAAATGCTATTAACAGCATGCAGTGAACCTATGTTTGAACCCTGTCCATGGTACACCATTTGCACATGCAAGTGGATATGCAGAGATAAATGCTTGTATTTTAAAAACTGTGTGGTAGAAGTGGCGCACTCTATAAAATACTGTATTTCTACTCCTAATGCACGTGCTTATTTCCAGTGCAAGAAAATGCACTACCCATTTTATAAACACGCACTCATATATTTTACACGCTAAATAATTGTACCTCTGCATGAATCAACACCCAAGATTATATAAATTGGGTGTGTACACCATTTTGTAAATACTTAGATGCATGCTTGGAACTGCCAGTTTTCTGGTACATCTACCAGTTCACCTAGTCCTTCTCCGGTTCACCTAGACCCTCTAGCATTTCATCTAGACTTTCTATCTCAAAACTGCAGTCTGACTTCCATGAGCCAATTATCAGGTGTAAAATTATTTGAAAAGGTTTGGTAATGTATAGGCATATCTCTTACAAAATGGCAGCTCCCATGTGCTTTTTGGAACTCCATCCCAAAATACCCCAGACCATCCCTCTTTTCCCCAGTAAAATGTACGCACAAAACTGAAAATAAGTGTATACCTTTGATGTTCTTGAAATAGTATATACTCGTGCATACTGCTTATGTGCATATATGCTATTTATATATGCATACCTTTTGAAAATGGAAAGTACATGCATCTAATACCTCTGGAATGCCTTTTTATTAAATGAGAAATTTGTGTGTTATGAAAGTGTATATATAGTTTTGTCAGCTGAAAATCTGCTTGTCTGCATAAAGCCCTGCTTACAGGAGTAAACTATTTTTATCCATTTAACAGATGACTAAGCCTTTAAAAATGTACCCTGTGAAGGGTGAGTACAGCAAAAAGTTTAAGCGTAGACATGGAGATGAATTATCAATGAAATCCCAATTCAGTGTGTGTGTGCGCGCGCTGAATCTGGATGAGGCCATAAAAAAACAAAACAAATGAACCCTGGGCTAACTCCAAATTGTTCACCAGTCCTCGTTTCCCTGGGGGTGGGTTCTTTCTAATGGGGGAAAGCAAATGTTGCTTACCTGATGTAACAGGTGTTCTCACAGGACAGCAGGATGTTAGTCCTCACAAATGGGTGACATCGAGGATGGAGCCCTGTACGGAAAACTTTTCTGTCAAAGTTTCAACAAGCTTTGACTGACACTGGCACACTGGGTGCACTGAGCATGCCCAGCCTGCAATTATCCCTGTGAGCCACAGGTGTCTCCCTCAGTCTCGTCTTATAGCTAAAAAGCGCAAGCGAAACTAAAATAAAAGTATACAGACCCAACTCCGCGGGGTGGCGGGCGGGTTTCGTGAGGACTAACATCCTGCTGTCCTGTGAGAACACCTGTTACATCAGGTAAGCAACATTTGCTTTCTCACAGGACAAGCAGGATGGTAGTCCTCACAAATGGGTGAGTACCGAGCTGAGGATGCCCGGGAATGCACCAGATACACCGCAGATGCGCAAAGGCGTAACAACTGAGGTGGAAATGGGAACGGAGGGCATCCGCAACACCATAATGGGTTCGTGGAAGGATGTTGGGTAGTGAATTGAAAAAAGTAAGAGTAGGCGGACTGGCCAAACATGGAGCATGCCGGCTAGTCAAATGTAAGCAATAATAGGCTGCGAAGGTATGGAGAGGACTCCAGGCTGCAACCTGATAAAAAAGTACAAGCAGCAGTAACCAAAGGGAAGCTGTTAAGGCTAAGACGGACACAACAGTATGTGGATACCCACAATGTTGTAGTGAAATGTCTGCTTGTTGGTAGGAAAGGAAATATAGACCACTTAATCAGAAGGATTAGGTCTGTGTGGCCACTGGAAGTAGCAGCTTGACCCTTGCATGAAGGAAAGAGTCAAGTGGAATTCACATGGAATGCAGTGCAATGTAGATAGAATGTAAGCGCAGCATTACTGTCCATGAATGTGGAAAACCCAGTCTCTCCCTAGGGCGAGAGAGAGAGGTTAGGAAAAATTAATAGAGTATTTCCTGAGGAAAGGAGATACAACATCTACCTGAAAAGGATAGAAAGTTGAATGCGTAGAACTACTCAGTGGCAGAGGAACGGAGTCAGGTGAGTATGGAAAGAGTGCATAACTCACGGACCCTGCTGGCAGGAATGACATTAAGAGGGAAAGAAGTTCCCTTGCCAAACTGTGGAAGAGAGGAATGGAAAGGCTCAAACGTAGAATGTATGAGACTTATAAGGAGAATATATATGTTCATTCCGTGATTAGAGAAATAGAGGCGGCTTGATCAGTGGATAATCCATGGTAAGCCGACTCAGAGAGGATTACCGAAAACGGGAACCCAACTCCCAAAACGATACACCTCCTAAGAGAAAGGTGTATCTATGTGGAGGATGTCTGGAGAACAGAATCCGAGGGAGTAAGAAAAAATGGTGGAAAAGTAAAAGGGGTAATACCTCTTTTTTTTTTTTTTTTTTTTTTTTTTTTTTAGCATCAGGAGGTAAAGCCTGCCATATTTAACGGCAAGATTTATGTTTAGAAGGTTTTGTGATGCTACCAGAACCTAAGAACATCAGTAAGTCTATGATTTGGGACTGACTGGTGAGGGAATAAAAGGTTACTGATATGATGGATTGAGAAGTATGGGAAGCATACTGATCTCAGTCAGGGAGTGGGGAAAAGAATACTGAACCCCATCCCAGTTCAACATTAGAAGAATGCTGGCTACGAGAGGCAGCAGAAGAGATATATTGAAGAGGCCTTTGATGGAAGAAAAGGCATCTAAGGGAACGCATAGGAAACATGTGTAGGGAGCAGAACCTGTGCATCGTATGGAATGATGCAGACGCCGAGGAAAGTTTAGTTAAACTCAGCGTTAAAAGATTTGCCCTGTACACATGTAATTGAGACCATTCGAGAGGATAGAACCTACGTGGAGAAGGTCAGATAGAGCGTTCATTAAATCTCTTAGATATGTGGCCCAAAGACGCATGAAGTGAACAAGGGCCAAGGGTAGAGCTGCGCAGCTGTCTAGCAGAGCAGCTAAGAGGTTGTGCGTGCTTATGAGTTGGAAAGCACATTGTCCCTATGCTGTCTGTCTGTATGCACAAAGAATTGTTGCAAAAGCAGTATTGGAAGGCATAAGGGCATAACTCATGGGTGCAACGTCCAGGAAGTTTATGAGAAACTATGCTGGAGTGCAATAGATGCATAATGGGTTGACAGCTTTCAGGAGAAACTTTATAACCCTAAGGAATTGCGAGCATGAGTCGAAGGAGACTAGGTCCTAGTTCGAACTGGGATAAGAATCAGGGACGAAAGCAATGAAACCACTTAGGTCCATTGAGTATAGAATGTCACTGAATATAACCCATAGCAGTTTTGAATTATGAGAAAAAATGCATAGTGGGAAGAAACCCCATAGCCCAACCATGAAAAGTTGAAAGGTTGAGGTTATGGAAAATATGCGCAGGGACATATAACAATGTATCAGAATGTCTGTGCGCATGCTGGACAAGAGGGTCTTAAGACTGTGGTGTCCAGAAGTGTTACAGAAGGGATTTATGGCAGTGACAGTAATCCCAGTTAGTAAATGTATAGTGAGTCCTGAAAAAAGTGAGAGCTCTTTGCATGTACTGAAAGGAAAGTGAATGATGTTACACTCCGCAGAGAAAACAGCATTCACCAACAGTGATGCAAGAGACAGTTCACTTACCGAAGCTGGTGCCGGCGGCAGAGCTTGGGGTTGTAATGTTGACTCACCATAAAGCACATAGAAACATTAAAATAATGTACTTACTGCAGTATGGAGTGATGGTAACCAAAGATACCATTGTACCTGTGACGTCTAAAGAAAGTTGGATTTTCTTAGGTCCAGGATGTGCGGAGAGTAACTATTTTCTGTTAAAAGAAAGAATAGTGCAATTAAAACTCCCCAACCCCCCTCCCTTCTCCCCTCTGCACTTCGTAGCGCCTGGGGGAGTGTACCGGGACTTTGGTACAAGGTGGGGTGGCCGCTCTGATATCTGACCAGATGGGAGACCAGGAGGTGTCCCAATGGAGGATATCATGTAGGCTCCTGCAGGTGTGTGAGCGGTAAGTGGTACCCGCATTTCTGTATGCTGTACAAGGAGACACTGAGACCTGTGGCCAGGCCTCAAGGTGGACTTGTACATGGGGCAATGGTTGCTGAATCTCATGTTTAGCAGATCAGCCAATGCAGCTGGACCTTGGTTGGGAGGGAACCAAGAGTCAGAGCATTGGTCGGCACAGGGACTTGTTACTGACAAGAGAAGAAGCCCTGCTGCAATCCCAAGAAGATAGAGGGGTTCTCCTGATATTGTGGCTAACATAGCTAACATAGTGATATGTGACACTAATACAGTTCTAAAAGGCACATGACCCAGAACTTTTCGAACCACGGTCCGAATGGGAGAACACAACTCTATGGGAATGCCGCCGAAGCGGGTACTTACCATCCGACGTGGATCGCCGCAAGACGAGCCGGTGAAGATTGTTGACCCCGACGGTCTCCGGAGTCCTCGAGGGTAAGGCCGGGGACGTAAACGTCCATCTCGCTCTGAAACCCGGTATGGTGGCACAGGTACAGAGGAGACAGGCCAGGCGTGAGTGGCGTTTAGACTGCTAAGTGTAACAGATGGCCATAGTCCCACACCACTTGACGGTGGGGCACGCCAGGAACAGAGGAGCCCTAACGGAACTCATGTTCCCTCCCTCGTCACAGCGGCTCGATGTGTCGTGACGCCAATGCAGAAGCTGTCGGACCTGGATCCGGAAGTTCTGGATCACCAAGGACTGCCAAAACTGTAGGAACAGTGCTGATGGCAGTGGTGATGTCGCTCTGCCCGAGCGTTGTCCAGCCTGGAGAAGGATGGCACCGATGTGCTGGATGGCGTCAGCGGCGGACGATCACGATGTCGGCGATGATGGGTGCCACGGTGCTCGGCCCGGTCTTTCCCCAGCGCCGAGATGGAAGCCCTCGTCGTCCTGGAAGGCGATCGATGACGAACTGTCAGCACGCCTGCTCTGCTCCTGACACAATGGAGTGTCTTAAGCTAATACGGGGCTTAAAAAAGAACCCAAAGCGTGGAGCAATGTGAGGAGGCGAGGGTATTATGTGGCGGTGCTATGTCGGTATTGACGATATTGAAGGCAACCTAAGGGGCTTCGAGGATATCATCAAAATGGGTATGAAAAATCGTCGATGACTGGCCAGGAGAATGATGACAGTGACGGGCACTGACAGCAGTGGCATAGGTATCTTTGAAACGATGTGGAATCGAATAATCGAAAAACATTGCCGTTATTGAAAAAGATACCGGCATCGACTGAGTCGAAGTCAAATCAATAGGGCGTCAAGGACACCGAAGGAAAACGGAGGTGTCGAGGGCATCGATGCATGGAGGCGGGCATTTATGCCGTTTGTGGCATGGCCACGGGCATCAACTATAGGGCCACAGACGTTGACGGTATCGATTTGGACAGACTCAGATTTCCAAGTGTACATGGCATCGGTGCCCCAGACACGTGTGTCGGTGGCATCGATATGGACACGTATGGAATCGATGGCATGGATCTCCCAGTCGATGAATTCCATCCCGGCATCAACGCCAGTCCTGGAATCGGCATGGGCATCGATGCCTGCCATAAGGCTGGCATTGGCATCAACGCCCATCCACGGAATCGAGCCGGCATGGATATCCACCGATGGGATCCACCTGGGCATCGAATTTCACCGATGGGAGCAGCCTGGCATCGACTGCCCTCGATGGATGCATTCTAACATAGATGCCCATGGATGAAACACCTGGGCATCGGTGTCCATCGATGCAAAAGGACCCGGCACCGATGCCATCGACGGACGGCCATCCGGCACCAATGCCATCGACGGACAAGCCATCCGGCACCGATGTCCATCGATGGGGACCATCCGGCACCGATGTCCACCGATGGGGACCATCCGGCATCGATGCCCACCGACGAATCGATGTGGCACCGATGCCCCCCGATGGAAAGGGCTGGACATCGGTGGGGAGGATGGGGCATCGATGGCATCCCCAAAAGGGGGGGGGGTGGCATCGATGAAGTGACCCTGGGATCGTTAAAAAGTGTCTCGGGCAGCGGTGGCGGCGACCCGAGTATGCATGGCAGTGACTAACAGCGTGTGCGTCAATGGCATGCATCCGGGTAGGGACGGCACCGAGGAAGCCCAAGGAAAAAAACAGTGCGTAGGAGGAAAAAGCCTGGTAGCACTGAAAAGCAAAAAACATGGATAAAGGCATCAGGGCACCGTGGGGGGAGGGGCGCTGATGACATATAAAAGCCCAGGGCGGTTTAGGCGGGTCCCGGTGTAGCGATAGGGTATCGACTGCGTGAGGGTACCAGGGAACGAAGGACTTGAAGCTACAGAGGTCCTAAGTTAAGGAAAAAATCCCTACCCCACTAGCATAAGCAAGCAGAGTGTCACAGAGATACTCGCAAGCTGTTTAAAGCTAACTGAAAAATGGGGGAAGGGAAGGCTTCAGTCAGTTAACAGCCTTAAGATAGTGACAGGAACCGACCGAAAAATAAGAATTAGTACTCACCGAGCGTCGTAAAAACGTACGCGGAGGGAGACCTGTGCAGGGAAAAGTGTTTTTTGAAGTGAAAAGTTAAGTGTTTCCATGAGGTAATTAGTTAAAAAATCCTCACAGAGCTCCAACCGCTATGCTTACTGCAGAGCGGAAAAAAGAAGACTGAGGGAGACACCTGTGGCTCACAGGGATAATTGCAGGCTGGGCATGCTCAGTGCACCCAGTGTGCCAGTGTCAGTCAAAGCTTGTTGAAACTTTGACAGAAAAGTTTTCCGTACAGGGCTCCATCCTCGATGTCACCCATTTGTGAGGACTACCATCCTGCTTGTCCTGTGAGAAAGGATGTCCTTCAGAGCTCATCCCTTTTGTATTACTATGACCTTAACAGAGATGGTTCTTCACAGATCGGACAGGGCACAGATTTAGGTGTTCCAAAATCAAAGTTTACTATGATTGTTTTCAAATTAAATAAACTCCAGTTACTTCAAATCAAGTTGTTCCAAATTACATCTGTGTTCAAAACTAGTTTCTTTGTATTCTAGCCTTGTTTTCCTTCTCTGTGTGTGTGTGTCTCCCTGGGATAAGGCTCACCCCTCCTGCAGTGAACGGGCAGGGGGGACCCAGTTGGACAGAGAAATCCAGGTGTGAGGGTGATTCCCTTATTCCCAAAAATGTATACCTGAAGTCCACCAATCTCCAGCCTGCATCCTGTGATCCAAAGGGTAGAGGTACCAGTGATGGGTCTCCAAAGATCTTAACTCTTCTCTCTATTACTTCGCACAACAAACTCCTTCTCAGCACCTCGCATGGGGAAGGTTCTAGAGCTGGGAGGAGTGGGGTTATTATAACCCAGCTTCAGTTTGAGAAAGCGTGGTGGTAAAACTTCCTCACAAACCAAAGAAAGGGGTAAACCACTTTCAAAATACACAAAACTTCCTCTGAAGTGATGAGTCGCAACTGCCCCCCCCTCACTAGCAGTGAAGGGGGGCACAGCAGATCCTCGTGATCCTGGCCTCCAGGTACTGGGTATGTCCCATCTCTAGGAGGAACCAGGTCCTTACCTTATAGCTTCAAAAAACAGCTTCTTTGACAAAAGTGGAGGCCGATCCTAAACAGGCCAAGGATGGCACTGAAAGAGACCCAAATTGAGCTCAAGGAAAACAGCATCCAGATCAGAATGGTCACACTGTCCTTTCTCCTGGAGCTAACCATTAGAGCAGTCCTCTAGGGCAGTGGTCCCCAACCCTGTCCTGGGGGCCCACCAGCCAGTCGGGTTTTCAGGATACCCACAATGAATATGCTTGAGAGAAGATTTGCATGCATTGCCTCCTTAGCCTGCACATTTTCTCTCATGCATATTCATTGTGGATATCCTGAAAACCCGACTGGCTGGTGGGCCCCCAGGACAGGGTTGGGGACCACTGCTCTAGGGAGGTGCTGTTGAGAATGGTTCGCCCTTCTAAACTGGCTATACCAGAGGGCAGGGAGCAAAGGCCATCTAATGTAATAATGTTAATTATGTTATTACCCCCATATATCTTAATCCAAGTTAATTCGACCTGTTCATTGTAAGACATTTACTTGTCATTGTTGTTATTGTTTAAAATGTAAACCGAATTGATCAATAATTTTGTTATTGGAAAGTCGGTATAGAAAAATGCTAAATAAATAAATAAATAATGGAGACGTAGGGGGCTCTCTTCATCAAAACTGTTGTATAACTTTAATAAGAGGTGCACCTTTTCGTTCTGGATATGCATAAATATGCAAGCTAAATAATTAAAGCAGAAAGCAGAGGAAACTCGGTAATAGGACCAAAAAACTTTCAGAGCTACTAAATAGGAAAATGTATATTCTGAAGAGTCCAGGTAGTGTTGCTGCTTTACTAACTCACTGGCCAGCTATGTTAAATGGCTTGATTTGAATGTGTATGATTAAATGTCAGCTGGAGGCAAATATTACCCATTTAAAATGCTTTAGCCTTTGTAATGATTCCTTTTCTGCTCACACTTGCTAAGAATGCTGTTTTCCCGCCCCATGGGTTCTGTAACACCCTGCTGTAATCTATCAGGGGCCTGTGCTCCTTGACAGGTCCCAGCAGAGAATAATAAGGCAGCCGGGAGCCTTAAAACCTAAAACTCCGTTCAAAGTTATGGAAAATACATTGTAAATAAATTGGGTTTGCCTTGAGTTGGATTATTTCATTTTTATATTTCTCACACTTCCCCTAACAGGGCTTCACAATATAGTGTAGCTGACTTGTTAGGTTAAAATGCTTATTTGGAAATGAAAAATCTTATTTCCGTTTTAATACCCAGTTCTAAAGAAGACTTCCAGAGAATACAGATACACAATGTAGTATCTAATTTAACTTTCCCCACAAATGCATTTTGAAATCTTTCTAAAATAATATTGCCTGTTTTCAATGTACAGTATGCTGAGAGTATGCATTTTTAGGTTTCAAACTGATTTTAAACATTAAACTGTTACTTTCAGCATTGAAGCAGGAGTTTTTGTATGCTTTTATTTATTTGTATATTAATGTTTTTGCTTTGTTGGGGTAGGTCACTTGCATAGAACAGGCATAGAGTAACTTCCAGTGTTTTTTCATCATTTTGGTCATCATCTCTTGAAAATATTTAAGAAAATAACATAAAATATGCCATACTGAGTCAGAACAAGGGCCATCAAGGACAGTATCCTGATTCCAACAGTGGCCAATCCAATTCACAAGTACTTGGCAAGTACCCTCACATTAAATAAATCTCCAGCTACTGTTGCTTATTAATTAATAGCAGTTTATGGATTTTTTTCTCTAGGAACTTATCCAAAGCTTTTTTAAATCCAGTTATACTAACTGCCATAACCACATCCTCTGGCAATGAGTTCCAGAGCTTAACTATATGCTGTGTGAAATAATTTTCTTTGATTTGTTTTAAATGAGCTACTTGCTAACTTTATGGAGTGTCCCCTAATATTATCCGGAAGTGTAAATAACCAATTCACATTTGCCTGTTCAAGACCTTTCATGATTTTGTAGACTTCTATCATATCCCCCCCCCCCCCTCAGTCCTCTCTTCTAACTGCCCTTTCCTTAGCCTTTCCTCATAGAGCAGCTGTTCTATGTACTAGATAGGTAGCACTTTCTTCTTTTGTTCGGCTGAATATGAAGTTTTCTTTCAGCTTTATTCAGTATTCTGAAGCTAAAAGTAAGAATAGATGGCCTGTGGCATCAAGCATGGTGTTAATAGGCTGATTTGTGGAATCAATTTCCTGGTGTATTTGTAGAATCAGTTTCCTGGTTTTGAGCCAGTTAGGAGCTGGATAGCTCTTAAGCCAATCTGGAGAGGTGTAGACTTGAATAATGTTCTCCACAGAGTGGCATATGTAAATTTGAGGCAGATCGAAATGCATATACAAAGGAGAGGAGAGTCTATAGGATCTGTGAAGATTTGATGAGAGCCCACTAGATCAATAATCTCCCCTACCTCCTCCATGGAGTTTAATGATAATTTAAGTTTCTTTATGGCTGCAAATCCAATAGTTGTCTTCAGACCTGCAAAAAGGAAGATGTAGGAGCCATTATGTACCCTGCATGCCTGTGTGATCTTTCCCCCAAAACTACATTAGTTAGTAAAACATTTAAAGAACATCTGTTCCTTGAGTAGTGGCTTGGAGTAGTGCACCTACAAAATCTTCATTTGTTTTATTTAGAGTGCTGGATCCAGACCAGACCTGGATATATATACATACAGATGAATTTTCAAAAGAATTACACATGTAAATATACTATTGTAGCAATTTTCAAAAGCCATTTGTGTACTTAAAAGTGCACTTGTGTAGGTAAATCCGATGAACAATTCAATGGCATGTAATGTAGCAATCTTCCAAAGCCCACGCACGTGGGTAAAGTGCATTTATACGTGTAAAACCCAGGCCCATAGGAAACATAGGAAATTGCCTCTGGCACACAATTTTGAAGGTGCCTTCAGATCCCCATATGAGGGAACTGCCCTTACTGCTCTAGTCATTCTCTTTTTGGCAATATGCATGGAACAGGAAGAGCGATGCTGATAAAGCAGAGTAAATGTTTCTGCTCATCTGTTCCAGATTCACCCCCCTCTCCTCTTGTCACCACAGGGGGAAGGGGGGAGGCTGAAGCAGAGACGGGAGGGAGGTGCTGAAATGGGAGCAAAGCAATTAATTTCCCTTGTGATTGTGCCAGGGTTAGCTTCACTCCTTCCCCTTCTGTGTCAGCAGGCAGCGTGTGGAGAGAAATAGAGGCTGGAGTAGACTCAGCTCAGCTTGCAGCTCTCTGTGATCCCAGGACCTGGGGATTCAGCTGAGGGGGCAGAGTGGGAAAGGAGAAATGAGACCCCCTCTAACCACAAATCAGGGAGCTATGAGTTGATGTGCATAAGTCTGCTTTGAAAATTTGTGGCTCGTCCTGTTATGCACACACACGCACACACATGCAATCCTCTTTCCCTCGGGGGATCACCTTCAGAGCTGCAGAGGGGGGATATATGAGTGCCACTGTTGCAACCCTAGGAACAGGCAAAGTCCACCCGGGATTGACAAGTTGGGGAGGCCCAAGGAAAGGCTTTACCAAAACACAAAGTCCAATGTCCATACTTCTAGTTGTTTTGTAAATGCAAATGAAAACAGATCAGAAAAAAAAAAGCTGCTTAAATTTGTAGTAACAGGTTACAGTTCAGCAACTCAAATTTCTTCCCTGTCTTCAAATATGTCTTTGAAGATGAGGCTCCAATTCAGACTTCAGCCCCCAAGGACTTTCGGGCAGCATTCTTTCAGAATCAAAAAACAACCAACAAAAACCTTTTTCTTTCCTGGAGCTTCTCCAGCAGGAATTCCTCCCATTCTCCTAGGGTTCCCCCCCCCCCCCCTGAATGGCTAACAGGAACCTTCAGTCTCTGCAGCTCAGGAGCCCTTCCACCCCCGAGAGCTCCTTCACTCTTCTCTTTCACAGCATCTTAAATAACTTCTCTCCACCTCATTCCCCATGGAGGAAATATGCTTCCCCCTCACCCATCTGTAACTCTGCAACGAGCATTACCTCATCCCCCTTAGTGCCTCTCCTTGAAGAGGGATGCATGCATAGGCCAAGAGCTCTGCACTTCATACACAATTCTCTGAATTTTGGGTGAACCCTGGACAGCGGGAACCATCCAGAAAGTGTTAGAACCTTTTTAGCAGGTTAGTGATCCTTGATAGGGTTACACATGTACAGAAAGCTTCACCTGCTCCTAAGCAGGTATAACTTT
This sequence comes from Rhinatrema bivittatum, assembly GCF_901001135.1. NCBI lineage: Eukaryota > Metazoa > Chordata > Amphibia > Gymnophiona > Rhinatrematidae > Rhinatrema > Rhinatrema bivittatum. The sequence continues at coordinate 305,138,441 of NC_042620.1, read as the reverse complement.
CTGCATGCATATTTATGCACATACTTTCAGAAATTGAAAGCATGCCTGTAAATGCTTTCAGCATCCCAAACCCACTCCCTTGAATAACCTCTCCATAGTGTAAAAGTATGCGTGGAATGGGGTTATGGAGTTTCACGTATACTTTTACAAGCACAATTCCGAAATGATTTTCAGAATGCTACTTATGTGCATAAAAAAGGGTGTTATGCACATAAATCTTAAAAACAAAACCCCAAAACCCCTTGGCTTTTCTAATCCCTGAGAGATCTTTTCCATTTTAATGCTGTTAGATGATGTAATTCATTTATGGGGCTGCTAGTTCTCTTGCTTATGCATGGAGAAACCATAAAAATTGATGCTTGCCTGGAAACAATTTTGGCCACAGCTACAATGATGGTTTTCTAGGTTTTCCAGAAAAATTACTGAAACTAACACAGAAATTTCTTGAGTGTGTTTGGCGTATAAAGGTCCCTGAAATGAGAGACACACTGAAATCCGACACTGTTGACGAGCTCTTTGAACACAGGATGGAGTGTGATGAAGGCCCACCCCATGGCAGAGAATAAGACCTGATTGAGATGGTGACAAAGCCTAACCATAGAAGGAAAAACTAGGAGGAAGAGGGATACATAAGAACCAACTAGAAGACAAATCTAAAATAAACTAGGGAGTAGACAGATTCCTTTGAGAATATTGTTTTATAGAGTCCAGAAGTGTAGTATTTAACATGTGACTAGTTGAAAATTTATACTCCCATTTCTGTAAGCAAAGCAAGTTTGAATCAAGTGGCACTTGAAGTATTTGAAAGGGCTGCTAATTCCTGTCCAACATTTCAAATTCCTTGCTCATCAAATGAAAATGAACAGGAAAAGCTGACAGAAAAAAAATCACTAAACTCCCAGTGATTCAGACCCTGATTCCAGTTGACAATCTACAGTCATGACTTGAAGAGAACACAGAAAATAGCATTTGCTTGTAAATGCTTCAGGGATGCACAAACACAAGTTTTATGTGGTTATGAAGAACCTCCATCCAAGAGTATTCAAAGAAATTAAGTTTCTCCCAGTCATCTGAGGATTTCATAGAAGTGCTTGGATACTCTTTTGAGCATTCTGCACTTTAATTACTGCCCATAAGTGCTTGCTGTGTGGTCCTGCTGAACTCTTTCACTGGACGCTACAATTGAGAAAGAGCTGGGTAACAACGCCCCTCAATATCATCAGCATCTGAGGCCCATGGGCCTTGTTAAAACAACTGGCCTGCAGGCGGGCCACAGCAAAGGGCCATATCCCCTTTCTGGTCCCTTCACTGGCATCTTTGCTATTCTATTTTGCAGTGGTGGGGGTTTTTTTTCCCTGTTTTCATGGTGTTTGTTTCATTCCTGTTACTATTGGAAAAGGAAAGTATAGTTCTTCCAATGTACCTTTTCCTAGGATTGCACTTATTGCTAGGGTACCCACCTACTCAGTGCGATCTCTAAATGCTCCTCATTCTGATCTAGAATATTCTTGTTTAACAATTGGTTATATAAATGTTTTATAAATGTGTTATCATTTAGGAAAAACATGATTTAATTTTCTCCCATGTACAGGAAGGTGTATTTGATTTATTTTTTTCTATCAGAAACTTGATTATTGTTTGCTGATCTCTCGTTATTGCATTTGACCTGTTCTGTGGGTTATTCTTTAATTCAGCAGACCAAGGAAGATAAATGAGGTAGTGGTGTCCTAGTATTTTACAAGACCATCCTGGGCCCCCAATTTTTACCACTTACCAATTGGTTATGGCTGTGAGAGCACTGTTTTTAAGACTGAAAATTGGATATTTGCCTTGCTTTACTGCCCTCCCTATGTTCTTTGTAAAGATCTTTTGTTTATATCGTATTTCTTTTAGTTTTCTGCTAATTTCACCTAAAGTTTGTATACTTGGTAATTTTAACGTCCATTCTGATTGTAAACTGTGAGGTGTCTACTTAGAATATGAAGTCCTTTTGACCTCATTACATCTGAAACAATCTTTCAACCCACCCATCGTGGTGGACATATACTTGATCAAGTTCTGATCTCTGAGCATGTGTCTCTTTCACATACTCTTTCTGATAAGAACATAAGAACATGCCATACTGGGTCAGACCAAGGGTCCATCAAGCCCATCATCCTGTTTCCAACAGTGGCCAATCCAGGCCATAAGAACCTGGCAAGTACCCAAAAACTAAGTCTATTCCATGTTACCATTGCTAATGGCAGTGGCTATTCTCTAAGTGAAAATAGCAGGTAATGGACTTCTCCTCCAAGAACTTATCCAATCCTTTTTTAAACACAGCTATACTAACTGCACTAATCACATCCTCTGGCAACAAATTCCAGAGTTTAATTGTGCGTTGAGTAAAAAAGAACTTTCTCCGATTAGTTTTAAATGTGCCCCATGCTAACTTCCTGGAGTGCCCCCTAATCTTTCTATTATCCGAAAGAGTAAATAACAGATTCACATCTACCCGTTCTAACCTCTCATGATTTTAAACATCTCTATCATATCCCCCCTCAGCCGTCTCTTCTCCAAGCTGAAAATCCTAACCTCTTTAGGCTTTCCTCATAGGGGAGCTGTTCCATTCTCCTTATCATTTTGGTAGCCCTTCTCTGTACCTTCTCCATCGCAATTATATCTTTTTGAGATTTGGCGACCAGAAATTGTACACAGTATTCAAGGTGCAGTCTCACCATGGAGCGATACAGAGGCATTATGATATTTTCCGTTTTATTCACCATTCCCTTTTGTAATAATTCTCAACATTCTGTTTGCTTTTTTGACTGCCGCAGCACACTGAACCGACGATTTCAATGTGTTATCCACTATGACGCCTAGATCTTTCTTGAGTTGTAGCACCTAATATGGAACCCAACATTATGTAATTATAGCATGGGTTATTTTTCCCTATATGCATCACCTTGTACTTATCCACATTAAATTTCATCTGCCATTTGGATGCCCAATTTTCCAGTCTCACAAGGTCTTCCTGCAATTTATCACAATCTGCTTGTGATTTAACTACTCTGAACAATTTTGAGTCATCTGCAAATTTGATTATCTCAGTCATTGTATTTCTTTCCAGATCATTTATAAATATATTGAAAAGTAAGGGTCCCAATACAGATCCCTGATGCACCTCCACTATCCCTTCCACTGAGAAAATTGTCCATTTAATCCTACTCTGTTTCCTGTCTTTTAGCCAGTTTGCAATCCACGAAAGGACATCACCACCTATCCCATGACTTTTTACTTTTCCTAGAAGCCTCTCATGAGGAACTTTGTCAAATGCCTTCTGAAAGTCCAAGTATACTACATCTACCGGTTCACCTTTATCCACATGTTTATTAACTCCTTCAAAGTTAATAAGAATAGAACCCGTAATATGGCCAGATCATTATTACATTTCTTTTGATGTTTCTTTTTCAAGAATAAAACCACCCACTCTAGTAGGAGTAAGTACTAAAATAATGTGAACGCCTATTGATCAAAGCTTGTTTGTCAGAATGGATTTCAGCTAAGGGTAATTTGGACATTAGTTCCTTTGATCATTTGGCTGAGTCTTTGGACACAACCTTACATTCTATTATTATTAGAATTGCCCCGGTTAAATATAATGTTACTTATAGAGGCCATACTAGAGTTCCTTGGTTTGACTTGGCATTGGTTGTCAGCAAAAGGCTAATGAGAAAGTAAGAAAGGAAGTGGAGGAAATATTGTTCTGATGTTACACTAAATCAATATATACAAGCTAGGAAGGATTATAAGAAATTTGAAACAGCAAGGAAAACGTTCTTTACCTCTCAGCTTCAAACATCCCTAAGTCACCCACATGATTTGTTTAATACTGTAAAGTAAATCACTGAAGGACCAACGAGTATTGATTCCTCTTTAAAGTTTTCAGCAGAATATTTTGCTTTCTTTTTGCGTAATAAAATTGAGATTTTAATAGTAAACCTGTAGACTCGTCCGCATACTGTTACACCTGAAGAAACGAATAAGTCAGTACTTAATTCAACTTGGCTTAGTTTCCGGTAATATGGGAAACATTTCAAGATGAAGGCCAATTAGAAGTAGAAAAATGTTTCAGCTTAAGAATTCATTTTGATTAATGGATCCCTGCCCTCCTTCTTTATTGTATCTACTTGATACTCTGGTTATGTTGTATAATCGTTCATTATTTAACGTTATTATTCCTACCATATTAAAAAGGGCTATTATTTATCCAGTCCCTAAACAAGGTAACCTGAATAGTGACTCTCCCTCCTGTTTTTTCCAATCTCTAACAGGTATGTTAGGGAAAATATTGAAGAAATTGGTTTACTGTCAGTTCATGGATTTTCTGAATGAAAATAACACACTTCACCAGTTTCAGTATGGGTTCAGACAGAAACACAGCACTGAAACTCTGCTGATTTCTGTCATGAACTATCTGTTATGTGAATTTGATCAGGGGAAGGCCGTTATTGGTGTATTTCTTGACGTATCACCAGCCTTTGATACTGTTTATGCTATTTTGCTAGACCGGTTAAAGGGACTTGGAGTGGGGGGTACAGTATTCAAATAGTTTGAGTCCTATCTTTATAAAAGAGAGCAACAAGTTAAGATTGGGGAGTCTTTCTCCTCTTGGTTTACTGTTCCATCTGGGGTGCCCGCAAGAGTTGATGTTGCCTGCCACTTTATATAACATATATATATATGCGGTCACTATATTAGATCAACATTCTATTATGTTTGGAATGTATGGAGATGACAAACAACTATACTTTCAAGTTGATATTTTGCCACAAGGCACCTTGGTGTTGATTGATGAGATACTTGAAATTATCAGTAATTGGTTGTAGAAAATCATATTAAGTTAAATGTTGGTAAAACTGAAATAATTTTGTTTTTCAAGGGACTCTGATTATTTGCAAAAAAAAAAATTACAGTTACCTCATTGTTTTGGGAAAGGATATTTGTTTTAAACCCATAGTTAGAAATTTGGGGTATTTATTCGATTCTGAATTATCTCGTCCACAAGTCCATCACATATTGAGGGTGGGTTTTTATAAATTACATCTTCTCAGATAGCTACAATATACCATGGAAAAAGATGAATTTTGTGTAATAGTGCAATCTTTTGTGTTAATAGTGATTTGATTAGTGCAACTCTATTTGGTTTATTGGCCTCCACCATCCATCCTTTACAATTGATGCAGAATTCAGCTGCTTACCTAATTTCGGGGAGCCATAGATGGGATCATGTTTCCCCATTGTTAATTGAGCTCCATTGGCTTCCCTTCAGCAGGGCAGTTGAATTTAAAATAGTGATGCTTATTTTTAAAGCTTTTAAGGTTGAGGGACCTTCCTATTTGGCCTCCTTGCTTAAAAGATATAAATCCACTAGGAATTTGCAGTCCCAAGGCAAAATATTACTCCAAGAACTGTCTTAAGCAGGCACATTTAGTGGAGATTCTTAAACAAACTTTTTCCTTCATTGGTCCATTATTGTGGAATTTGCTTTCGGAAGCTTTGAGAAATATTGATGTTATACAGTTTAGCACGCATTTGTTTTGTTTTGCAGGAAGTGATGTTGTTGCAATGGTATATTTGTTTTTACAAATATTGTATATTTATTAGATTAATCATTGTATTGTTTTTTATTTTATTTTTATCTTGTAACCCGCCTAGCATAGAGATCGGTTATAGGCAGAATAGCAATTGTTTAAAATAAATAAATGATTCTGATATGGTTAAGCAGCTAAAATTAGGTGTAATCCTAGGGAATCGATAACCGTTCCGTCTGGGAACTTCCCCTGACCTCGTCTCACAGGATCAGGGCAAGTTGTGCTATCCCAACCTCAGGGCGTTGTCTCTGATGGCCTGGATGTTGAGAGGCTTATCTTGCAGCCCCTTGACCTGCTGGACAATGTGTCTTGGGTCCTGGAGACTTCCAGAAAGCCTTCCACCAGAAAGAGTAGGTTTTCCGTGTGGAGTAGGTTTTCCGTGTGGTGTGAGCGTCCTGGCATAGATCCATTCTCCTGCTTCACACCGAAACTGCTTGATTACTTACTACACCTTTCGGATACTGGTCTGAAGACCAACACCATCCAAGTACACCTGAGTGCCATCGGTGCCTACCACCAAGATGTGGATGGTTCGCCCATTTCTGTGAAATCCATAGTTGGGCATTTTATGTGAGGTCTGCTTCAGTTGAAGCCTCCCCTGTGGCCTCCTGCTGTGTCCTGGGACCTTAATGTGGTGTTGGCTCAGCTCATGACGGATCCTTTTGAGCCCCTGCGCACCTGTGACCTGAAGTACCTGACCTGGAAGTTCATGCTTTTTGTTGTGGTCACTTCGGAGTGCAGGGTCAGTGATTTTCTGGCTTTGGTGACGTCCCCACCATACACAAATTTCTTTCATGATAGGGTGGTTCTGCATACGCATGCTAATTTCTTGCCTAAGGTGGTGATAGATTTCCATCTTAACCAGTCCATTGTCCTACCCACCTTTTTTCCCAAGTTTCATTTGCACCAGGACGAACAGGCTCTGCACAGCTTGAATTGCAAGAGTGCCTTGGCTTTCTACCTGGAGCGAACAGCAGGCCACAGGCAGTCTACGCAACCCTTCATCTCTTTTGACAAGAATAGATTAGGAGTTACAGTTGCCAAGCAGACCCTGTCTGGCTGGCGGATTGCATTTCCTTCTGCTATGCGCAAATGGGACTGCAGCTTGGGGGCCATGTCAAGGCTCACTCTGTCAGAGCCATGGCGGCTTCAGTGGCACACTTGAGAGCGGTCCCCATGGCGGTCCCCATGGCGTCGATGTGGCGTTCTTGCCACACTTTTCACCACCCACTACTGTTTGGACAGGAATGACCGACACGATAGTAGCGTCGGCCAGTCTGTCCTCCAGAATCTTTTTCAGCAGTAGAATCCAACTCTTCCCACCTATGGCCCATTGTTGGGGTTCAGGCTGTCACCCTCTGTTACCACTAGCACCAGTATTTTTATGCCTGTTGGTACCTGGTTAGGTGTCTGTTGGTCTTTCTTGGGGTTTGGGAACAGCCTGTTGCTACGGATTCACCCATGTGTAAGTACTACCATCCTGCTTGTCCTAGGAGAAATCCTGTTATAGGCAAGCAACTCTGCTTTATTATATATGCACATATAGGGGTAGATTTTACAAAATTACGCACACGCGTACTTTTGTTCGCACACCAGGCGCAAACGAGTATGCGGGATTTTAATAGATATGCGCATAGCCGTTAAAATCCGGGATCGGCGCGCGCAAGGCTGAGCAAAATCGGCAGCCTGCGCGTGCCGAGCCGCACAGCCGGCCTCCGTTCTCTCCGAGGCCGCTCCGAAATCGGAGCGGCCTCGGAGGGAACTTTCCTTCCGCCTCCTCCCACCTTCCCTTACCTAACCCACCCCCCCAGCCCTATCTAAACCCCCCCACCTTTATTCCAGAAGTTACGCCTGCTCGAGGCAGGCGTTAACTCGCGCGGGCCGGCTGCCAGTGCACCATGTTCCGGTCCGGGGGCTGGTCCGGAACACCCCGGATGATGCGCCGCTGTGACGCGCCCCCGGACACGCCCTCGACACGTCCCCCCCCTCCCCAGGAAAGCCCCGTGAGTTACGTGTGTCCCGGGGCTTGCGGGCGCCGCCGAGCCGATGCATGATAGGCTTGGTGCGCACAGGGTGGGTTTGGGGTATGTTTTTGGGGGTTACGCGCGTAACCCTTTGAAAATCTACCCCCATACTGTTTTGAAAATGCTTGCCTGTACACTTAAATCACCAATTCACTGATAACGTTGCCAGTTCATCCAGTTCATCTTCAGTTCACCTAGCCCCTCTAGCACTCCATCCTGAAACCCCACCAGTTCACCCAGACTTCCCACCCAAAAACTGAACAGATTTTTCATTTCATTTGCTTGAGTTAATTCACTTGTATAAAATTGTGCAAATAAGTTTAATTTATATGCACACATCTCTTACAAAATAGCAGCTACTATGTGTACTTCAGAATCTTGCTCCAGAACGCCCCTAGCCCGACCCTCTTATCCTGCAGGTAAAGTGTACACGCAAAGTGAAAAATGTGCATGTTTATAAAATAGCATCTATGCAAGTACATGCTCTTTTTACAAGTGAAAAACCTTTGAAACGTATTCCTTAAATTGTAAGTCCTCTGGGGATAGGGAAATACCTGTGGTATCTGAATGGAATCCTCGTTGAAGTGACTGACCAGTCACAAAATGAAGAATATAAATCAAAAAATAAAACTGGTTTTGAAGAGTGTGGTATGACTGGTAGATTGACATGGTTGTTGCTTTCTCTGTTCCGTTCATTGTAACTATTATTTTCCGCACCAGTTCAATACCTCTAGTTCTATGTTCAATGCACAACTTGTTAAATGTAAACCGACTTGATGCAACCTCTGGTCGTGAAAGCCGGTATAGAAAATAAAAATAAATAAATAAATAAATAAATAAATAAATAAACATACTAAGCAGCTCTTAAAAATTAAGGTTATGCCTGTGACATGTCATATGTTTGCTAGGATTATTCTTGCCACATTCCTAACTTTCATACCCAGAATCACTGAGCTGAGCAACATAAACCATCTTGCAGACTATATTAAGTAACCTGACTGACATAAATATATTGGAACCTCAAGCTTTCTTTGAATTTAGATTCAGCCAATCCATTAATGAAAACTTTAAAGTATTGCTGACAATAAAATAGGGGTTATTTGTAAAGTTTCCATCTTTATCCATTCATGAGTGGTATGTTATATTTTTCTTTTATTAAAGATAAACCAAGATCTCTAGTAAAGTCTCTGCATTAACAGCAGAAATCTTAATATATTTTACCTTTAGGGTTTTCAGTGTTTTCTTTATCGACACGTTTGTCTATGTCAGTCAACCAAGTGTCAACAAATTACATCTCTCTGCCAAGTTACTACAGTTATCAATAGAGAGGTGCATGCAATTCAGAGACTCAAACTAGGCAGATTTCAGCCTGGTTTGAGTGTGAGAGGAAAGGCAGATTTTCTCACAAGCCACAGGAAATATCTGATGGATTGTTCCCAGCAGATCTTGGAAAAATCTTAAGTGCATCTGCAAAAAAACATGAAATGGGATTGCAATCCAAATTACACAGCATTTGCCAATGTGTTCAGTGAATAAATTTGCAATTATTGTGTCAAAAATCAAGAAAGATTTATTTCAACGTTTCATAGAAATTGTTTGCTCAGATATTGAACGCTTACAATATTTAGAGATGTCCACATATTAAGTGTGTTTGTCCAGCAACAATTGGTACCCTGCTGATCTGACTACCCCGGATTTAGCCGGCTACATTCTGGCTGAATCCCTACTGTCCTCTTCCTGTGGCACTCCCATTCTTGCACCCTAGCCACAAACCTCCCCTTTTAGTATGTCCTAGTGTCAGACTGGAGGGCAGTACTTCCTCTCACCTATGGGTTAGACAGGGTGGCAAACATGCTAGGGTTTAGCCGGGTGAGAGGTTTAAACCAGTTTCCCATTCGCTGCAGCAAGGAGGCCACAAGCACCAACACCTGTGGAGCCAGTTTCTGTTCCTGCCGAAAGCCTGTAATTTCTCCAGGCTGTTGATTATGGAGAAGATCTTACCCAGGATGCCTGTTCTGGAACTCATAATCTCCACGGCATCTTTTAAGAACTTCAGAACTTGCACCAATCCTGACTTCCCCAGGGGCAAGCCACACTGATTTTGGCATCCTCGGACAGCTCTTGAAGGGGATATCTGTTCCGCTAACCTCTGCATCATCAGATATTTGAGAGTTTTATATACAGTTGTCCCATGTGAGAATCACAAGTCCACGACGGTGTACAGGGTAGGCACTCACAAAACGTAGGATGAATTACAAAGGTAGACAGGTACACGGGTGAACAAGGAGAAACATTCTAAAACTAAGAGTGTACTTCAAAGATAAGCACACAATCACCACAATCTCCGCTACAATCGCCATGGACCATCTCTTCCCCAGCTTTTCCTCCTAAGTATATTTTTTCCTAAGCATATTTTGTCACCACCTAGGCTTTCAATTCATGCATTTGTCTTCCAATAAAGCTGCAGTAACCTCCTTCCCTCACCCCCCCCCCCACCCCTCCACCATTCAACTTCCCTATCCCAGTTGGCCCACTACCCCAATAATCCTGACTTTACTAGTTTGTTACTTTGTTTTTTTCCCCTTGCTTAAGTTATCCAAGTTTATTTCCTCCTTGTTTCATTGTAAGACAATTATTTGTTACTGTCTATTTTAAGGTTGAAATGTAAACCGTAGTGATAAGTAACTCTGTTATTTGAACTTCGGTATAGAAAAGTTATAAATAAATAAAAGCTCATAAGAGCAATTGTAGCTATATTAAAGAGGGAGGGGTGAGGGGAGGGGGGGTAATGATCAGGACATATTTCAGTTAACTGGGTCAAGGTGAATTGGAAGTATCAGCAGTATGCATTAGTGAATAGCCAGGTTTTCAGGTCTTTCTTAAATTTCTTATTGTCTGTTATTGTTCAAAGATTCTCTGGCACTGAATTCCAAAGCCTTGGGCCAGCAATTGATATCGCTCGGCCTTTTGTTTGAGTAAGATGAGTTTCTTCTGGTCAGGATTTCAAATAGACCTTTATTTTAGAATAAAATAGACCTCTCTATCGCTTCCCACAGGACACAGCTGCTGCATTCTTTGCCCCTCAACCCCCTTGTCTCTCTTACTGCCAGTACAGCAAATATGCAAAAGTGCACAGTAAGGCACAGGTGGTGCAGGTTCTGAAGTTCTTAAAGGATGCCGTGGAGATTCTGAGTTCCAGAACAGGCATCCTGGGTAAGATCGTCTCCATAATCAATAGCCTGGAGAAATGACAGGCTTTCGGCAGGAACAGAAACTGCCTCCAGAGGTATTGGTGCTTGTGGCCTCCTTGCTGCAGCAAATGGAAAACTGGTGCTATTCCACTTAGTGCCTTCATCCTGAATAAACTTGTACTCAGATGCCCTGACTGTTGCCCACTTTTCATACGCCAGTTAAAATGCTCTGCTATTCTCTTAGACCTCTCTATCACTTCCCACAGGGCACAGCTGCTGCATTCTTTGCCCCTCAACCCCCATTGTCTCTCTTACTGCCAGTACAGCAAGTATGCAGAGCATTGAATCCCCTGGTAGCCCTGATCACATACTAGCCTTGATGACATTGCTGCCATCATATGTAACCAAAAAAAACAATGGTCATGTCTTTTCAGCCTATCCACCAGTCTTTCATCATCTCCCTTATCACTGCCAAGATATGATTTTTGTCTATCAGCTGGGTGTGCAGCACAACCCTCTTGTTCCCTACTAGGGTTTTTTTTGCTAGGGCTGCGGCCAGCTCCTACTATTTAACACTTCTATAGCGCTACACGACATACGCAGCTCCTTCCTCATTTACCTGCCACCAGTGTGCTGTCAAGGAGAGGCAGGCATGAATAGCATTCTGTCTGCTCCAGATTTCATTTGTAAAATGGAAGCCACAGACAGATGTGCCTGCATCTGGGTGCTTGACTGAGTGTACCAGAAAAGATCATCCGCCTACTAAATGTTGACCTGGAAGGAACTTTGTAATTTGGATTTAAGATGTGCAGCAGCTACTTAAATCCCTCATTCTGAACCACCTGCAGGAGCTTATTGTACAGGGATATGATTTCCCCAATGGTCCTTCTCACCATCTTTGATGCTGACTGGCCCCTTGCCCAAGAACAGTGATCAGGAACATCTGTTTTGTGGTGGCTTACTGCTGACGTGTTGGGGAATGCTGGCCTGCTGTCTCACTGTGGAAAGGGGCCAGGGAGTCAGATTGGGAGGTGGGCATTTCCTTTGCTGTGGCTTTCATTCTTCTTTTGTTTCTGCTGCTCCTTTGAATGGAGGACAGGGTTCCTAGATTAATATCATCCTCCCCTGAAACTGATGCATGTGCTCTTTTAGCAAATAGATGAAGCGTGTTTGAAAAATGGCCCACTATCTTCCTTCTACTGATGGCTTTTCAGCAGTGTTTATATTCTCAACGCTCATCGTCTGTAACTGTGTAAGGGAAGTGGACTCTTGTGCTGTGGTGTGGTTAGCACAGCCTAGTAGGCATATTCACTAGGATCATGCTGCCGGACATGCTCTGGCCTGGGATGGAGCTGGGGCAGGTTGAGCCCTTGGGTTCCAGGGCCAGGCAGGAATTAGGCAATGGTCTCACAGGGCAAAGATGAATAGAGAGTCTTGGGCAGACCTGAGGTCAGGGCAGGTAGCAATCAGAGAATCACCGGGTACAGGTCAAGGGTCAGGGTAGGTGGCGAGAAGAGCATAATCTAGGTCCAAAGCAAGGGTTAGTCACAGGTAGCAGGCATGAGAATGGTCCGTGTCTGAAGCAATTGTGAATACTAGAAATTAGGCCAAGACAGACTGGGTGAAAACAAGATCAAGGCAAGACAGGACAAATAAGGCAGGAACAAAATAGACAGGGTAACGGCAATAAGGCAAGGTAACAAAGGCAGGAGAAGGAGGAAAGGCAACTAGGAGCAGATTGGGAGGTGGGCAATACACACTGCTAGGCAAGAGGACCTGTTGCTGAGGTGCTGGCTGAGAGCAGGGCAAGGGCTTAAATACCCATCTGGTGCCAACATCATTGCCGTGCGACTCAGTTTCCTGCCTCAGAGCCACCAAAAGGAGGACAGGTGTACACATGCGTGCCTGCTTAGGGAGCGGTATGGCACGGAGTAGCAGGAGTGAAGGAGGTCTTCATCGACCTTGGCAGCTTTGGTGCAGCTCGTCGACTTCCTAGCTGCAAAGAAGGGGCTCTTTATGTTGGGGGTGATGCAGCCAGTCACAGGCCCCTCCTGCAACAAACTGTAAAATGCCTCCAAACGTCTGATGTCTTGTGGAATTTCTTTTCTAGATTCCTGGGTGCTGTTGCTGGGCTGGAGTTGAAAGTGGAACAGGAGAGTTTGGGATCTTGGCCTTGTCAGGTCCACTGTGTCTATGCTATCAGCTGTTGCCTACTGAATATCATGCTAATAACTAGGTTTTACAAACTCAGCCACTAGCTTTTCAGTATCGTCTTCTTCTAAGTCTTCAAATAAAAATAATAAGAAATGCCTTGCTGGGTGTCCCAAGGTACTGGCCAGAGAGGATCCCAGGTTCCTTCTGTCCACAGGTCAAGCTTCCCAGGGTAGTTCCACCCGGCAGGACTCCTCAAACTGCAATGAGGTTGTTGCTTCTGGAGTGGCCTCCGGGTAGGCCCACACACAAAGTCCAGCCCCTTTATAATGTCCAGCAGCACAGTTCAACGCTAACTCAGCTCTGAAACAAGAAATAACAAAAGTCTGTATCCAAAATGCAATAAGGAGCCCTAGGTGTGGAGAGCCCCCTCTTGTACTGGCCCGTCCACACAATGTCAGTTTAGGCTCTACTTCACAGTTCAAAAATTCAAGTTAGGAATTCGCTCAGTTCGATGGGGGGGAAAACAAACAGGCTTAGTCTTCCAGAAAACACACCGCCCTGCTAGACAGTAGCACAACACTCTAGCTCAGTGGTTCTCAACCCTGTCCTGGGGACCCCCCCAGCCAGTCGGGTTTTCATGATATCCACAATGAATATGCATGAGAGAAAATTTGCATACACTGCCTCCATAGCATGCAAATTTTCTCTCATGCATATTCATTGTGGATATCATGAAAACCCAACTGGCTGGGGGGGTCCCCAGGACAGGGTTGAGAACCACTGCTCTAGCTCCTCGTCTTTCTGTACTGCTGCTACCCTCTACATGATGTCTGAATTTTTCTGCTCCTGCACCCATTCTACCATTGGAAATGGGAGTAGATGGTGACTGCCCTGCCTCTCTTACTTGTTCCCTCTCTTAGAAAATCTCTCTTGATCTTTGCTAGGATGATCCTAAGTATCTCATCACCCCTGCTACTTGGTCTTGCCCTTGACACTGGAGGAAGAATAGCCTTCCCTCTTCTTTTCTTATGTATACCAGTGCTTTTTAATTTTCACATGATGGAATTTACATAGATCACTATTGGGTAGGGGCTTTTACTGTTACAATTAATGCAAATCCTATTGTGAAAACCCACAAACAGCTGACTAGATTTCCACTAGACCTAGCACAATGAACTATTGACTAGGTACATGAAGAACTTAATGCAAGATCACAGAAGAATTAGTACATTATCAATAACTTTTTTACACAGAGAAAGCAAGCTTCCCCTGTCACTGACAGTTACTGGCCATTTTGCACTCACTGCAATGGAAAATCAATCTCTTTCTGCACATGCAGTCTATCTGCTGTAAAAGGGAAGTATAGTCTTATCCTGTTGATATACAGTTACTCTGTAATCTTCTGACAGATAAATTAGTTTTTTAATGCTAGCAATACTATTAGGATATAGTGGCAGTGACTGTATGAGCATATTTTTGCTTTCTCCTCTAAATGTAGAACATTTTTCTTACCTTTTCTTTAACTATGTAACTTTGAAGCAAGGAGCTTCAAAATCTGTCCCTTCTCTCTCTGAGATTCAACAAAGGAATGATTGAGAACAAGGTGGCTACTGCCTGCTCAAAGTGTTCCTAGTTTCACTATTCCCTTAAAAAACAAATGAAGTCAATCTATGTAGCTGCCAGCTGGGATAGACTGATTGAAAAAGTGCTGAAACATCATTGGTCCCGCTTCTTTTTTGGCCCATACCCATCTGGTTCCACTTTGTCTACCTTTGCTCCCCACAGACATTGAGGGGACAGAATGGAATGAGCTGTAAAGGATTCAGATTTTTCCATGGCCTATGCCCATTCATATGACTGGAACCAAACTTAAAATTGACTCATTTGGCTCAAATTTCATTTTTCTGGCTCATCCAGTTGCATATCTTTACTTATCATTTCTGTATTGCTACTAGATATACACATATAGCCTTCAGTCAAAACAAGCAAGTGGGTTTCAGCAGATTTATTTATATATTGTGTTTTTCTTACAACTTGACTATGTATTATATTTCTCTTGAAAAGTATCAAAAGGTTTATTTTTTTAATATGAAAAGAGGCATGCTTGTTGAATAAAGTATTTATTTTCAGAAGAGACAGCCACTAAATAATAATTTCTGTGGCCATTGGTACTTTATTGCTTTGTTCTTGTTTCCTTCCATATGCAAAAAATTAATTAAATTGGGAATAGTTATTTAATGTATTTCTGGCTGCATTTTGCCCAGTGAATTTACCATTGGTTTTCAAATATTTAGTTTCTGCTTCTGATATGCTGTTTTGTTATTGCAATATGGACTTCACAAATAGATATTACTTGCCTACAAAAAGGAGTGGGTGAAAAGTAGAAATGAAAACGAGCAGACTGTTTTTCCATCTTTCATAAAATGCCTTGCTAGTTAAAAATCCTTTTATCACTGGCAGGCTGCAAATATAAGAAGTCATGGTCTTATTAGAGACAGAAGTGTGAATCATTTATAGGTAATATGAAATTGTGAGTCTTCCAGTTTTTCCCTGCCTGGGAAAAAATCTTCTCAGAGAGCCATGTCTCTTGCAGCTGTGGTTTATAGAAACAGAATATGACATTAAATTAAATCCAGAAGGTCCATCTAGTCTGCCCAATTTCATCCTTAGTACAAGCCATAGACTTACTTAATCTCTGGATTTTCTCTTACCTTCTTGCAACCAGGGATCCTTTATGCTCATCCCATGCTTTCTTCAATTCCATTACTCTTTTTGTCTCTACCTTGTCCACTGTAAGTCCATTCATTTCATCCACCAACTTTTTCTTGAAGCAATATTTCTTGATATTTGTCCTGTGTCTACTCCCTTGGAATCTGATATCATAATCTTCTATAGCATTCTTTTCTCTGTAAAAACAAGTGCTTCTTATTTATTGTCTGTACCTTTGACATATTTGAATGTCATATCCCTTCTCCAATTCTGTACTATACACATTTAGATGATTGTATCTGATGATCTCAAGGTGACCAAACAAGTGGATTTGGCAGTGGCAAAAGCCAGAAAGATGTTCAGTTGCATAGGGAATGGAATGGAATGGTCAGTAGAAAAAAGGTGATATTGCCCCTGTATAAATCCCTGGTGACACCTATTACTACTTAACATTTCTATAGCACTGTACGACATATGCAGTGTACAAACACGGACCTCATTTGGAATACAGTATACAGTTCTGCAGACCGCATCTTCGTAAGGATATAGAGATGTTTTGATCCAGAGGATGGCTGCTAAAATGGTCAGTGGTCTATGGAGATAGACTTAAAGATCTAAACATGTATACCCTAGAGGTATTGCTAGCTAGGGAAGATATGATGGAGACATTTAAATACCTCAGAGGTATCAATGCACAGGAGCTGGGTCTCTTGTAGTGGAAAGGAGAATGGAACAAAGGGTCATGGGATGAGGGTGAAAGGAATTAGACTGAGGAGTAATCTAAGTGGGGTAGGTATTCAGAAATATTTGGCTAATGAGTTAGCCAGTTAAGGCTTATTCAGCTAAGTCATCTGGGATATTCAGTGGCACAATTGTGCCATTGAATATACCTGCATAAGTTTGTAGTTAGTTGGATGTTTTATCTGGCTAACGTTTAGACCTGCAATCAAACAGTTGTAACTTATCCGGCTAATGTAGCTGGATAAGTCCGAATATCAGCACCTGACTTAAGTTAGCTGGATAAGTAACTCCTTCCCATTACTCATACATTCTGTGCACCCCTTATCCAGTTAACTCTTTAGACGGATAAGTAATCCAGTGGGAGCACGGAGAGAAGATCACCTTGCTGGTGGCTGAAAGGAATCAGTAAGTTTTTGCTTGGGACATTTTCCTTTTTAAAAGTATTGGGGCGAAGTTAACTAAAGTATTTCTGCCTCCATTTGAGGAGATGGGACTATGGCAGAGAGCTAATGTCATAATCTGCACTATTGCCCTGGTGCTTATTCATTTAAGAAAGTAACAGATCAATCTATGTCTATATTATATGACAGAGCTGATAAGCCTACATTAGGCCCCATAACTCTTACTTTATGTTGTTAACCCCAGTTACTTTTATCCAAGTTCATTCTACCTGTTTATTGTAAAACATCCTCTTGTCATGGTTATTGTTTAGAATGTAAACCGACTTGATTAGTAATTCTGTTACTGGAAAATCGGTATATAAAAGTGCTAAATATTTGGGAATATTATTTAGTGTGTTTGTATTTTTAAATAGTAAGGCAGCTAGTAAGCAGTAGTTAGTGTGTTTATTTTTAATAGTCTGTAAGGCAGCTAGTAAGCAGAAGTTAGTGTTTGTATATTAAAAACAAAAAAAAAGTAGCCAAAAGCTAGAAATAAGCTAGGAGCAGTGTATACCTAAGTAAAAAGGTTGAAAAGTTCAGTTCAGTTGCTCACCTTGGAAAGGTGTTAAGGTAGTGTGATTTGGTTTGATTAGGTACCAACATTTGTTAATCGAGAGCAGTGAGACACTCTGGCTGACTAACTGAAGTTAGACTGTTTGTATTTCCCAACCCTCACCCACCCCTAGGTCATCCTTTAATTTATAGGAAGGTGCAACTATAAAAAAAAAACAAAAAAAAAACAAAAACCTTATTGAGAGTTTGATCATTCCCCTGTAGGCCACTACCAGACATAAAGTGAATTCACTAATACATTTAAAGGACATTAATTAGACACATTCCTGCTCCCATAGCAACCTAAAACTTAAGTAGGAACTGAACAAATTTGAGATGAAGGCAGCAGCCCAGCAGCAAGAGGGGGGCTTCCCAGTCTTTTGCACTGAGTGTCACATGTATGATTTTTTACCCGCCGGCGAGAAGTTGTACATGTGCATGCGATGCAAAGAGCTCCTGGCTCTCAGAGAACGTCTGATCTCTGGAGGCTAGAGTGGCAGACCTGGAGGAGCTGAGGCAGACAGGTATATAGATGAGACCTTCAGGGACATAGTAGCCAACTCCCAACTTCAGACTGGCAGCCCTGGTGCTGCCTTGGAGGAAGAAGATCTCATGATTGGAGAGCATCAACCTGGTGCAGCAGTAAAGGATCCTGTAGCAAGCACCTGCTCTCCAGGTGGTGCATTGTCCTTTCGCACCAAGGATATCTCCCCAAGGCCTACTGTCCAGGAGGGGAAGGGTTAGGTCGGCTGTCATAGTTGGTGATTCGATTATTAGGAATGCAGACAGCTGGGTGGCTGGTGGGCGTGAGGATTGCCTGGTAACATGCCTACCTGGTGGGAAGGTGGCAGACCTCATGCGTCACCTAGATAGTATTTTCAACAGTGCTGGGGAGGAGCAGGCTGTCGTGGTACATGTGGGCACCAACAACATAGGAAAATGTGGGAGGGATGTTCTGGAAGCCAAATTTAGGCTCTTAGATAGAAAGCTTAAATCTAGAACCCCCAGGGTAGCATTCTCTGAAATGCTCCCTGTTCCATGCGCAGGTCACCAGAGGCATGCAGAGCTCCGGAGTCTCAATGCGTGGATGAGACGAAGGTGCAAGGAAGAGGGATTCAGTTTTGTAAGGAACTGGGGAACCTCTTGGGGAAGGGGGAGTCTTTTCTGAAGGGATGGGCTCCACCTTAACCAGGGTGGAACCAGACTGCTGGCGCTAACCTTTAAAAAGGAGATTGTTCTAGTTTAAAAGCTGCTCTAAGGGGAAAGCCGACAGTTGTTCAGCAGCACATGGTTCGGAGAGAGGTATCTTCAAAGGATACTAATGATGCATTAGAATTAGGGCATCCCGACAGCGAGGTTCCAATAATAAGAAACTTAGTCCAAGTGCCTATAACTAAAAACTCACCTGAGCTAAAAAATTCTAACATCCCTTTCAATTGAAAAGCAGAATGAAAATACAAACAAAAAACAAACTTTGAAATGTTTGTATGCTAATGCCAGAAGTCTAAGAAGTAAGATGGAAGAATTAGAATGTATAGCAGTGAATGATGCCATAGACTTAATTGGCATCTCAGAGACATGGTGGAAGGTGGACAACCAATGGGCCACCGCTATACCCGGGCACAAATTAAATCGCAATGACAGAGAAGAGCACCCCGGAGGCGGTGTGGCGCTTAATGTCCAGGATGGCATAGAGTCCAACAAGAAAAACATCCTGCATGAGACTAAATGTACAATTGAATCTTTATGGGTAGAAATCCCTTGTGTGTCGGGGAAGCCTATAGTGATAGGAGTATACTATAGTGCACCTGGTCAAGATGGTGAGACGGAGAGTGAAATGCTAAGAGAAATTAGGGAAGCTAACCAAATTGGTAGTACTGTAATAATGGGAGATTTCAATTACCCTAATTTTGACTGGGTAAATGTATCATCGGTACATGCTAGAGATATAAAGTTCCTGGATGGAATAAATGACATTTTTATGTAGCAATTGTTTCAGGAACTGACAAGAGAGGGAGCAATTTTAGATCTAATTCTCAGTGGAGCACAGGATTTGGTGAGAGGTAACAGTGGTGGGGCCGCTTGGAAATAGTGATCATAATATGATCAAATTCGAATTAATGACTGGAAGGGGGACAGTAACCAAATCCACAGCTATCGTGCTTAACTTTCAAAAGGGAAACTTTGATAAAATAAGAAAAATAGAAAAAAACTGAAAGGAGCAGCTACAAAGATAAAAAGGGTGCAAGAGGCTTGGTCATTGTTAAAAATGTTATGGTAGAGTGGTGTTTGGGTGGATCCTTGGGTGCTATGGCAGTATTTTCTCTACCGACTCCTCTAAGAACTGACCCCTCTACACCTTTCTTTAGAAAGAACCTTAAAACGTGGCTTTTTATCATAGCTTTCCCACAACAAATCTAATAAGTAACACTCCTTTTCCATGTTTTTCCTTTTTATTTTCCTTAGGTACTCATTATTGTTTTGGAACAATTGGTTATTGTTTTATATAGGTTTGCTTTCGATCTATGTTTTAATTTGATGTTATAATTTCCCACTTAATGTTTTGAACTGTTTCACTGTATTCTATCCTCAATACTATGATGACAATTCTGATTTCTGTAAACCGATGTGATATTTTGAATTGAATGTCGGTATAAAAAACAAATAAATAAATAATAAATGACCATGCCCACGGGGAGGAGCCCCATGAGGAGCCACAGTACTAGGCTAGACTCAGAATGTATCTTTATTATACAGCTTGAAGAGTACCACCAGAGGTGGCAGTAGTGAGGCAGTCTGGTAGTTGCACTCTCAGGGACCTCGGCAGAGGGAGCCCTTCTCACCCCATTAGTCTTGGGAGGTTCCGAAGCAGGTTTCCCAGCAAGGAAGTACTGTGCATGAGATAGACTGAGAGTTAGAGTACTCACTAGGTGTTTGCTGTAGATATGCAATTCCACCAGGTTGTAGAAGGAAGTGCAGGTACTGAGGCAGGGAGAGCAGGCCCTCGAGGAGCGACACAACTGCCCTGAAGGGCAGAGAGAGCTTTCAGCGGCAGCACAGAAGCAGGAACGGATTTGTGTCCTTGCTAACTCAACGTGCTAGCAAATTAGAATAGGTTATGTACCCGGATGGCGTGATGTCAGCAAGGGGGAATGCCCCCGAGGTTCGCTCCAAGGTTGGAATAAAGATGTGGGTGGCACGTGCACACCCTAGTAGGTACCTAGGAGGAGCATGGCAGGAGGCTGCACCATAGCCGTTCCTGGGATGCCGGAGAGGTCGGCTTGTAGACGCGGCAGTAGCCATCTTTCCTAGGTAAGCGGGAGGAGCCGTGAATAAGGTGAGGCAAATGGGGCGAAGCCGTCTAGCACCGATGGATGCAACAAAAAAATACCATCCTAGAAGCACAGTCCAGATGTATTCCACATATTAAGAAAGGTAGAAAGAAGGCAATATGATTACCAGCATGTTTAAAGGGGAGGTGAAATAAGCTATTTTAGCCAAAAGATCTTCATTCAAGAATTGGAAGAAGGATTCAACAGAAGAAAATAGGATAATGCATAAGCGGCAAGTTAAATGTAAGATGTTAAGACAGGCTAAGAGAGAATTTGAAAAGAAGTTGGCCCTAGAGGGAAAAACTCACAGTAAAAACATTTTTAAATATATCCGAAGCAGAAAGCCTGTGAGGGAGTCAGTTGGACTGTTAGATGACCGAGGGGTTAACGGGGCACTTAGAGAAGATACGGCCATTGTGGAAAGATTAAATTATTTCTTTTCTTTGGTGTTTACTGAAGAGGATGTTGGGGAAGTACCCATACCGGAGAAGGTTTTCATGGGTAATGATTCAGATGGACTGAACCAATTCATGGTGATCCTAGAAGATGTGGTAGGCCTGATAGACAAACTGAAGAGTAGTAAATCACCTGGACCGGATGGTATACATCCCAGAGTTCTGAAGGAACTCAAAAATGAAATTTCAGACCTATGAGTAAAAATTTGTAACCTATCATTAAAATCATCCATTGTACCTGAAGACTGGAGGATAGCAAATGTAACCCCAATATTTAAAAAGGGCTCCAGGGGCGATCCGGGAAACTGCAAACCGGTTAGCCTGACTTCAGTGCCAGGAAAAATAGTGGAAAGTGTTCTAAATATCAAAATCACATAACATATAGAAAGACATGGTTTAATGGAACAAAGTCAGCATGGTTTTACCCAAGGCAAGTCTTGCCTCACAAATCTGCTTTGAAGGAGTTAATAAACATGTGGATAAAGGTGAACCGGCGGATATAGTGTTTTTGGATTTTCAGAAGGTGTTTGACAAAGTTCCTCATAAGAGACTTCTAGGAAAAGTAAAAAGTTATGGGATAGGTGGTGATGTCTTTTCGTGGATTACAAACTGGCTAAAAGGCAGGAAACAGAGTAGGATTAAATGGACAATTTTCTCAGTGGAATGGATTGGGCAGTGGAGTGCCTCAGGGATCTGTATGGGGACCCTTACTTTTCAATATATTTATAAATGATCTGGAAAGAAATACGAGTGAGGTAATCAAATTTGCAGATGATACAAAATTGTTCAGAGTAGTTAAATCACAAGCAGATTGTGATAAATTGCAGGAAGACCTTGTGAGACTGGAAAATTGAGCATCGAAATGGCAGATGAAATTTAATGTGGATAAGTGCAAGGTGATGCAAATAAGGAAAAATAACTCATGCTTTACACAATGTTAGGATCCATATTAGGAGGTACCACCCAAGAAAGAGATCTAGGCGTCATAGTGGATAACACATTGAAATCGTCGGTTCAGTGTGCTGCGGCAGTCAAAAAAGCAAACAGAATGTTGGAAATTATTAGCAAGGGAATGGTGAATAAAATGGAAAATGTCATAATGCCTCTGTATCGCTCATGGTGAGACGGCACCTTGAATACTGTGTACAATTCTGGTCGCCGCATCTAAAAAAAGATATAGTTGAGATGGAGATTATACAGAGAAGGACGACCAAAATGTTAAGGGGAATGGAACAGCTCCCCTATGAGGAAAGATTAAAGAGGTTAGGACTTTTCAGCTTGGAGAAGAGACGGCTGATGGGGGATATGATAGAGGTGTTTAAAATCATGAGAGGTCTAGAACAGGTAGATGTGAATCTGTTATTTACTCTTTCAGATAATAGAAAGACCAGGGAGCACTCCATGAAGTTAGCACGTGGCACATTTAAAACTAATCGTGGAAAGTTCTTTTTCACTCAGCGCACAATTAAACTCTGGAATTTGTTGCGAGAGGATGTGGTTAGTGCAGTTAGTGTAGCTGTATTTAAAAATGGATTGGATAAGTTCTTGGAGAATTCCCTTACCTGCTAATTAAGTTGACTTAGAAAATAGCCTCTGCTATTACTAGCAACAGTAACATGGAATAGACTTAGTTTTTGGGTTCTTGCCAGGTTCTTATGGCCTGGATTGGCCATTATTGGAAACAGGATGCTGGGCTTGATGGATGCTTGGTCTGACCCAGTATGGCATGTTCTTATGAGTACTTATCCGGCTAAGTGGCGGCCAATGAACTGGTCTGGATATTCAGCTTCCTCCACTTAGCTGAATGAGTCCCTACTTATCTGGCTTAGTAGCGTTTAACACTGGCCTCAGGAAGTGTTTATTTACAAAAAGGGTAGTGGATGCTTGGTTCCACCTCCCAGTAGTGGTGGTAGAGACAAGAACAGTATCTAAATTCAAGAAAGTATGGGAGACCTCTGAGGGAGTGGTAGGAATTGTAAAGTTGAGCAGTTGTGTGGATGAACAGACTAGATAAGCCATATAATCTTTTTCTACTGTCATGTTTCTATATTCTATAGTGATTCATAATTCATAACTTTTAGAATATACCTTGCATTATTTTGGTAACCTTTCTGAGGACCTCCTACACGTTGTCTGTATTGGTTGGTGATGTCAGGTTAATGCAGTTACATGCATTCTAACAGTTTCAGTACACACTCCTCCTCTCACCAGTTCAGATGTGCTATTAGCCAGTCATAATAGGCACTACCGGCAGGACAGGGTCTGATTATGGAGCCAAAGAGGTTTGAATCGCTACAGCATGTGTTATTGCGCAGCATGAACAAGCTCAATGAGAAGCATTAAAAAGTGTTCTTCCAGTTATTGAAACACGGCCAGTGTTGGGGCATCTTGCTGGACTTAAAGATTAATTTCTAAGGTAAATTTGCTTTTACTTGCATAAAAAAAATATTTAAAAAAGTTGTGCCATAGCCATTGATTATGTATAAGGCAAAGAAAGCATTGTCCTGCCGGTAGTGCCTACTATGACTGGCTAAATTTACATCTGAATTTTTGAGATTTTTTTTTCTGATTATAAATGAGTATTTATTCATTAATTTCAATTTTACCTTTTACTTTAACATAGAATTGCCTCCTAGTGGTTATATACACTTTTTAGAATTCTGAAACAAATGATACATAAACCAGATATATAATTGTAAGAGCAAGTCACTGCTCTCTGTTGCTGAACTGTTCCATTTGCGCTGCTCCAGTTATGTATGTGGATTGAGCTTTTCATTGGCTTGATTTTTCAAGTTGTCCCCAAAGTTTGTTTGGTGTTTCAGTATTGTGGAATATTGGGATTGTGCTTATCTTGACATAGTATGGGTCAATGTTGCTTTGCTGACATAAACCTAATAATGCATTAAGCTGAAAATAAGAGAAGCTTCTTGCTGACAATATATAATGCCAGCATTTTAAAGCTGCTGGCACTCTTACATCCAGCAAGTTTCCTGGACAGTAGTGGGTTTTTGTGGCAATTGTACAGGATGCTAATGGATTACTGGGATTGTAACTGTAGAATGGCCTTATGAAAAATAAAAATTCAGATGCTGCCTTTTCATTTAAAGTCAAATTTTAAAAGCATTATGCGCACACAAATTAGCGCATATGCATGTAAGTAGCCACCATGCATGTTTTCACGTTTGTGTGTGAATACATGTGTGTATAAAAAAGGCATTCTGGGGCGAGGCCAACAGGTGAACGTGCAAGTTGCTATTTTAAGAGACATGCATATACTTTTTCAACTTGCGTATTTTTACACCTGCTAATTTATCTGGTATAAATAAGTGTGTTTATTGTGTAGTACTGACTGGGGAGCAGTTCTGGGTAAGCTAGGGGGAGTTCAGACTGAAGAACCAAGAGGGTCTTGATGGCCTGGAGAAGGACGGGGCGAACTGCTGGAATAATTGGTAAAACCTGCAGTTTCTTCATCATGCACATATTATAAAATTGGCTGAGTTATGTGTGCAAATTGGGACTTGCACAAATAAGTCATCAATTACTTTTGCATGTAAATTATATGCACGGAGATGTTTAAAATCTCCGTGCATACATGTGGTTTCAATGCATTGTATGTATTGGTACATAGGCCTGGCTTGCGCATGTGAGGAGTAGCAAATCTATACATATTTTACAATATCGGTGAAAGTGAAACACAAATGTTATAAAATTCTATACTAAACTTGCACACGCCCATATACTTGCATATATGGGCATGTGTATATTTCAAAGTTACCCTCTTTGTCTATAAGCTTGCATACGTCAGTTTATGTGGCGTACTTTGCAGCTTAATTTTTATGAATACAAATGGACAGTGATCATAATAATGAATGAATTTCATTTTTGAAATGAACTTCAGCTTCGTAACAATTATTTTCCTGATTGTCTAAGCTAGGGCATGAGATTTATAACTTAAATAATCTCTGAAATGATTGATCCTGATCTGCAGCAGCATTGAATGTGATTTGTCAGTAGAGGGTGCTTTGTATCTTCTAACCATTGACTACTGCACTGTTATAACGTCTTATGCTATTCAGTGTGTGCTATTTGCTGCAGGATGGTGCAGTTGAAAAATAATTCTAGATGATACTAAAGTGCTGATTGCAGCATGAGTGAAAGTAGTACATTTTGTATCATTTCTTACAAAATCTTTGCTTAATTGGCAGTGAGTCTTTTGTTCGCGCACTACAATTGATGGAGAAATTATATCCCATAGATGAAAGTTGTAGTAATTTGCAGTTAACAGTTGATTCACTGAATTTCATCATGCCTTAACAATTTACTTGGCTGAATGTATTTTGAGAGGTGAATAAGGTTATTGTTTGGTTTAATAGAAGCAAAGTCAATGACACAAAAATTTAAGGTTTTTAATTGAACTAACCTTTGGAAACTACACTCCAGTCAAATCAAAATAATCAAACGAAAACAAAACATATTGTCTGAACAAAAAATATTTATTTGTTAAAATGTTAGCACAGTATCTATATTTAATATGTAAAAATGCAAATAAGCTGTGTTTTCATGGCAGTCTCTCAGGTTGAGCTTCCAGTTGCATGCTCTGTCTCTAAATGTGAGGGTTTTAACATAGAAAATAGCAGTAAAAGACATAAGTGGTCCATCCAGTATGCCCAGCAAGAATTTTTTTTTAATGGTAGTAAGTTACCCCCTATGTTTTCTGTTAAGGGTAGTAACTGCCTTCTGTTAGGCTGTCTCAGCCTGGGGTTCTCATGGCAGGACCTCTCTCTTCAGTTCATGCTGTTTCTATCCACCTATGAGTAGAGGTATGCAAAATAATCTTCATTTTGTTGTTTTTTTTTTAATGTGTTTTTGTTTTATTTGGTGTTGATTTAATTTTCTTTAATTTATTGTAAACAAGAGATATGAAAAAATGAAAATAAAAACAGAGTCCTTCCTCTGCTGAAAATTCCACAATACTTGGAACCTCTCCTTGTGGCAACTCCACAAGGCATTCAAAGTATAAGCTGTAAATATATATATAAATCAGGATACAATAATGGACTTCATGCCGAAAAACATTCTCAATTCACACGAGTATATAAGGAAACAGCATACCTGACAGAAGAATGAGTTTTACAAATGGCAGGGAGCGCGGTCACCCTAGACACTGACAGGTATGGAGTGTCTGGTGTGTGACTGCTAGGTGCGCTCCAGGTACGGGGAACAATTGGATTGGTCCCCCTGAATCACATGATCTGTTCACCTGGAGATTGGCGCCTTATCTGCTGGTTTCAAATACCTGTCAGTGTCTAGGGTGACCGCGCTCCCTGCCATTTGTAAAACTCATTCTTCTGTCAGGTATGCTGTTCCCTTATATACTCGTGTGAATTGAGAATGTTTTTCGGCATGAAGTCCATTATTGTATCCTGATTTATATATATATTTATTTACAGCTTATACTTTGAATGCCTTGTGTTCCCTCCCGATGCAGCCCGAGGCGAAACACGGGACCGTGTCAGGGGACGCGTTTAAGATGTTTGCTTTATTAATCAGTGGAGTTGCCATATAGAAATAATAAACAAGTTCTGCTTTTCAACAAACTGCATTGAAATTCTTGGGATTGAACATTCGTCTCTGCACTTTTTGTTTTGGATACGATTGGTTAAGTGCAGTAGTGCTCTGTTGTGCTTTTGGTCTTGCTTCCCCTATCTTCCCACCCTCCTTGAATTTCTCTTACCCTATCCATGGGGTACCAGTAATCTAAATCAGGAAGAAGTGCTATCCAGTTGCTCCTGCCCCATCGGGTCCCTTTTTCAAAATACTGGCCAGCATGAGGTTGGCACATTCTTGTTGTACTGCTGTGTACACTCTATGACCATACAGTAGAGCTCAAGGATGGTCAGTGCCATTTTAAAAACAAGACAAGGCAAGGTAGGAGTAACTGGGGATCATTTCTGCCCATTTAGATTACTCAAACTTCACAGATGGGATGATAAATTTCAGAGAATGGAGAAAGACCCAAGAGAGGAGAGCAGGGGTTAATTTTTAAATGCTGGCAGTGCAGGAGGTTTTTTTTTTGTTTTTTTGTTGGAAATGAAGGAAACCAAAGAAAAATCCTGAATTTTGGCAGGATTTTTTTTCATTCATATTCTAATGAAACAAAAGTATTTTTGTTTTTAATTTTATTATAAAAGTGAATGCACATCCCTAACTAGGAGTGTCTTTAATTCCTCATTGCTTTTCCCTTCCTTGTTATTGTTAAATTTTATTTATTAGATTTATTTATTTGATTTCTATTCCACTTCAAAGTGAATTACATTCAGGTTCTGTCCCCTTCATATCCTGCCATATTAAACAAGTTCTTCCAGTTCTTTACAATACAGTAAACAGTTAAATTACAGTACCTAAAACTTATGACTTCCATTCACTGGGTAAGTGGTTTTGATTTTTACCTTTCTTCCATTTTTTTCCACCATATTCTATATGCCTGATAAAAAAAAAAAAAAAAGCCTTCCTGAATTTGATGTCATGCTCCTTTTGTCTGTTGATTGAAAAGTGGTATGCTAATTAGTTTCTAAATGTCCATTTACTTTAGATTTGTAAAATCACAAATTTTACTGCTTTCTATAAAAAATTAGGAGAGAGATTCAATACTGGCCAAGGACAAAATAAACAACTAAGGACCTGATTTCTAAAGCATTTACAAGCTTAAAACTGGGATTTACATTTGTAAATGCACTTTACCTGGGTAACTGGGCTTTTAATAATTGTTACAGTATTCCATTGAATTGTCAGTAGGTTTTACCTGTGTCAGAAGGAACAAAGTGCATCAAAGCCATGTTGATAAAGGAACTTTTATGGTGGGAGGAGGTTGTTTTCAGGATAGACAAGTTTAGTTGGTGACACTCTCAAATTGGTGAATGATCCTCTTACAAGCATTTTCTATGTATAGTTGAAAGTATAAAATAACAACGTGTACTAGATATTACAAGACACATCGATGCTCTACCTGTCTTGCAAGGTTAGCATATGTGCTTCCAAAGATATGGAATATTAAATTTATACTTGTGCTAACTAAAATTCTGATTCATATCTTTGTTAGAAAAAGTGCTGACAAGCGTCTTCTTAAAGTCTAATATTTAGACACAGGGAAAGCTGGAGGTCAAAAGTGCTCTGACACTGCAACAGGAAGAAAATAGCGGAGACAGGATGGACATTGTAGTCCCTATTTTCATCTTATTCTAAGTTTCTGTGAATTATCCCAAGTCAGCAAAGTTCCATTCAGCAAACGTGTTGTGCACGAAGTGGCAGTGACTCCCCTAAAGAAATTGCTGGACAGACTAGATGGTCTTTGTCTGCCGTCATTTGCTATATTACTTTATTTCTTTGAAAGTTCAGTTCCGCCCAGTACAGGAGGAATCTCTCAGCATTTCCTGCTTCGCTTGTTTCGCTTAGTAAGACTACCATAGGGGAGGTAATTCAGTGTTTGTCCCCTGCCCATCTGGTTCTAAAAGTATTTTAAAAACATAGTTTACCTACAGATTGTGCAAGTAAGAAGAGCCTCTATTGGATGCAATCCAAATCCTAGTTTCAGCAGTGGGTTGAGCAGACCTTTGAAGAAAAGGTTTCATCTTTGAGAGTTTAGATTGCTTTGTGGTGGCTTTCATACCACTTGAATGAATTGTTTGTTGGTCATTGATTAGCATCAAAAGAAGGCTATGGGATCGAGCACTTATTGTTGTTTTTCTTCTTGCTTCTGTTATAGTTTGTTTTATCCTCTGCTGGTATTGAATGTGAGAAGATATCATTCCTGATTGCTTTAATAAGGAGTAGATCTACTGTAATTAGGCTTATCTAAAAAGTAATTAGTTATACCACTTATCTATCAAAAGTTCCTTTTTATGATTACTTTGAGTTAGCCTTTTAGTTTCTTCATGATGCCGTCTTTCAGCATGTCCACCTTTTTTGAAGTTTTCAAATCTTCATTCCTAGCTCTTTCAGGTCTTTAATCTTTGAAAAATGGACTGGAAAAAGTATATGTTCAGACCCACAACTTCTAATAGTGCAAATACTTTTTCCGGAGAAACTACATTAAGTTATAATGGTGAATAACTTAATGACGGTATATAAAAACTCTTAAATAAATAAATAAACTACATGTCTACATGTCGCCAAATAAATGCATGTCTTATGTGCATAAGTGTCAACCCCTCCCTAACTTCGCTCCCAGGAGCGCACACTCTCAATTCACACGAGTATATAAGGAAACACAAAAAAGTACACATGTACCGGCACTGTATGTGTGTGTGTGTAATTTTACATGCAGAGAGTGTAGGCAGTTTTCAAAGAGCCCATTTCCACTTTTAAAACAGGTTTACCCTCAGGAATGCTTTTGAACATTGTTTTATATGTATTTGTACAGCATTGCCTATGTTTAATAGTGCTACAGCAGTAGTATTGCTCACTCAGCCTTTCCACCTGCCTTCCTATTCTGTGTGGAACTGAAGGCTGCTTTTTATGGAAGCATTGAGAGAGACTGGTGCACCAGCTCTGGGAATACACTTTCTGCCAGGGCTGGCTTCAGAACCCACCTGCCTCTCTATCATACCCCAGATTCTAGAAGAGAGAGTACAAGGCAGGATCAGGACCATGTTGGCCCCATCTTAAGGCAGTGCAACCTGACCAAGATAAGAACATAAACTGCCATACTGGGTCAGACTGAGGGTCCATCAAGTCCAGCATCCTGTTTCTAACAATGGTTAATCCAGGTTACAAGTCCCTGGCAAATATCCAAACATTAAATAGTTCCTATGCCACTGATGCCAGTAATAGCAGTGGCTATTCTGTAAGCCAAATTAATAGCAGTTAATGGACTTCTCCTCCAGGAACCTTTTTTAAACCCACCTACAATAACTGCCCTAACCATATCCTTCAATGACGAATTCCAGAACTTAATTATGCATTGAGTGAAAAACAAAATTCTCCGATGTTATAAATGTGTTACTTGCTAACTTCATGGAGTGCCCCCATTCCTTTTATTATTTAAAAGAGTAAATAACTGATTCACATTTACCTATTCTAGTTCTCTCACGATTTTGTAGACCTCTATCATATCTCCCCCCCGCCTCCCCCCCCCAGGGGAGCTGTTCCATCCCCTTTATCATTTTGGTTGCCATTCTCTATACTGTCTCCAATGCAACTATATCTTTCTTGAGATGCGGCGACCAGAATTGCACACAGTACTCAAGGTTTGGTCTCACCAAGGAGCGATATAGTGGTATTATGACATTCACTGTTTTATTTACCATTCCCTTCCTAATTCCTAGGATTGTTTGCTTTTTTGACCACCATAGCACACTGTACCGATGATTTCAATGTATTATCCACGGACGCCTAAATTATTTTTCTGGGTGGTAACTCCTAATATGAAACCTAACATCAGCTTGGGTTGTTTTTCCATGTGTGTATCACCTTGTACTGGTCCATATTAAATTTCATCTGCCATGTTGACGCCCAGTCTTCCAGTTTTGCAAGGTCCTCCTGCAATTTATTAAAATCTGCGTGTCATTTAACTACTCTGAATAATTTTATCTGCATGTTTAATCCCTTCACTCGTCATATCCTTTTCCAGATCATTTATAAATATATTGAAAAACACTGGTCCAAGGAGAGATCCCTGAGGCAGTTTTCCACTGAGAAAACTGACCATTTAATCCTACTGTTTCCTATCTTAACCAGTTCGCAATTGTAAAGGGGATTTCCAAAAATAAAAAATTAGATGATAAACTTACCTGATCCCAAAGCTTTACAGAAAATGGATGTTCCAGACAGGTCCTGAGATAGGGAAGCCTGGGATGCTAAAGCCTGAGGCAGTGACAGCAGCATAGCAGAGGCCATGTGTGTGACTACAGGAGACTGCCAGGGGCTAGAGGCTTGGTGGATGAGACAGAAGCAATTTAAGAGGACAAACAGTGTAAATAGCCTGGAGAAAGAGACAGTGTCAATCCTGCATAGCTGATCTTGGCACCCCCCCCCCCCCCACCCTTGGCAAACCCAATTGCAGAAGAAGCCACAGCACTAATAGAGACTTAGATGGTGCGGGAAGAGAGAAAGTGGCATCATGCTGCACCCCACAAAGGCAAGACACTAGAGCAATGATAGGAAGCCGGCTGACGGGAAGACCTGTTGAGGCAAAAATAGAGAGAGTGGTGCATGTCGGCACTTGCAGAAAACAACAAATGGGGAAGCTTGCCAGAAGCCTGCACACCCAGAGGAGGATGTGAAATGTGGACACAAGCAGCTCACAGAAAGAGGGGCCTGAGTGTTGGAGTTATGCCAGAAGAAGAGGAGGAGAGAGAGACTGCAACCCTGTGAGCCCAGCCCTCGTAGCATGTACTGGTCATTCCAATGGTTTCCAATTCCTGCCACGCTGTGCATTTCTAACTTATCTGGATAACTGTTTAGCTGGATAAAAGTTAACCAGATAACTTTAGCAAGTCCAAAGACATTCTGGGACATATTTATCAGGATTTCATTATACTGCCTTTCCAATTCCAACACATTTTCAAGGTAGCTAATATAGAACAAACAAAAAATTACTATGTTTTTTATCCACAGTTAACTTAGCATAAAAATTTGCCTATCCAAAATTAAAGCAACATAAAAGAATTAAACTGCTTATGAGATCATGAGACATACAAGTAGATAATGTGTTCAGTTGATACCAGTTTTGCTTTCTTGTTATAATGTTTTCTTATTTGATTTTATATATATTTTAATGATATGAACTGCCCTGATCTAATTGGAAGAATGATATATAAATATTGTAAATACATAGTGAATCATAAAACATATCAAAACCAAGTAAACATATGCTTATACAAAAAAAGTAGAAATTAGCAAGTCACTAAATACATAACAAAATCAAAAACAACAAATAAAAAGAACAAAGAAGGAAAATACTACTACTTATTTCTATAGCGCTACATGACATACGCAACGCTGAAAAATAATCAGCCGGATAAGTCATCCAGATAGCTCCGATATGCAGAGTTAGCAGAGTTAGCAAAATATACTTACTCCGGTCATGCCAGAGAGCAGTCCTAAAATTAGCCAGATAAGCTTATCCAGCTATACCCAGCCGAGCACCTAATCAGCAGTGCTCTACTTAATATCCATAATAAATTATATGACTATCTCGAGCCAGATAAATTGCCTACTTACTGTGCTGCTGAATATTTCCCTATGTATATATTATTACAGTGGACTCTCTAAATATACCACAGATTTAACACCCGGCCACTTTCATATCATCTTACAGTTTTATTTTTACTTGACTTACTTTAAAGTCAATATTGAGTGATGAAGCAAGCAGGAAGTTACCTTGATAACTTTAGCCAGGATATTCAACAGGACATACCCAGGTAAGTCTGCAACTGACTATATACCTAAAGTTACCTGGGTAACTTTAGGATAGTGATTTCCCCAACCAGACAACTTATCTAGATATTGCTGAATATCAGTACTACCAAGCTAAATTTAAGCCTTTGTTTTATCTGGATAAATTGTATCCAGGTAAAAAGTTACTTGTGAAAAACTTTGCCAGTCAGCGATGAGAAAAATGGAAATCTTAGGGTTGGTTTGGGTAACTTGAAAATTATTTAAACCTTTTCAATATCAACCTCTATATTTCTAATTACAAACAAGGACATAATAAATATTTTATTTTGAAAAGAATAAAACAATACCACTAAGATTCCTATAAAGGATCAAATATGTACAGCAAATAGCATTATTTATTTGAATACAAGAAAATTAAATCAGACAACTAAACATGGCATCATTGGCTCTGAGGCTGTTTTATTACAAGGCAGCAGTCCAGCAGCAAGAGGGAGGCCCTCCAGTCTTTTGCATCGAGTATCACACATGATTATTTTTTTTTTACCTGCCAGTGAAAGATTGTATGTGTGCACCAGACGCAAAAAGGGCTCCTGACTCTCAAAGAACGTCTGATATCTGGAGCTAGAATAGCAGATCCTAGATGAGTAGAGGCAGACAGAGAGATACAGATGAGACCTTCAAGCCCAGTAGCCTAGTAGCAAAGGCCAGACTCCAGTCTGGCAAGGTCTCCTGGATAGGAAGTATTACCCTGGTGTATAAGAAAGTGATCCTGTAGCAAGCACCTGCTCTCCAGGTGATGCTTTGTCCTCTTGCACTGAGGACAAGTCTCCCAGGGCTACTGCCCAGGAGGGAAGGGTTAGGTCATCCATCATAGTTGGTGATTCCATTATTAAACTAGATAATGGGGGAAAGCCAATAGTTGCCTGGAAGCGTATGATTCAGAATGATATATCTTTGAAGGATTCTAAGAGAAGAGGGAAAATATGCCTTTCCAGTAGAGAGGTTACAATAAATGCCAAAGTGGATCAGGTGCCTTTAAATAAAGTGCAGATAGATTCCAAATTACCCCTGTCAACTGATGAGCAGGTAGATAATACAAACAAGAAACATACTTTGAAATTATATATAAATGTTAGAAGTCTAAAACACAAGATGGGAGAGATTGTAAAGCATTGGATGAAGAGGTAGGTATAATTGGCATCTCAGAGACCTGGTGGAAGGAGGATAACCAATGGGACACTGTGATATCAGGGTACAAATTATATCAAAATGATAGGATGGATCAAATTGGTGGAGGGGTGGTACTATGTGTTAAATAAAACATTCAAACAGGATAAATGTTCTACAGGGAACAAAATGCAATGTTGAATCTTTATGGATAGAAATTCTAGGTGTAAAAGGGAATAAAATAGTAATGGGGGTGTATTATCATCCATCTGGCCAGAATGAACTAACAGACAATAAAATGCTAAATTAGGGAAGCTAACACAATCAGCAGCACATTAATAAAGGGTGATTTCAGTTACCCTCGTATTGACTGGGTGAATGTTACATCAGGACATTATAAAGTGGTAAAGTTCCTAGATGAAATAAATGACTTCATAAAGCAACAGTGATCCAGGAAATTACAGACCAGTGATGTCTGTGCCAAGCAGAATGGTAGAAACTATCAGAATTAACAAAATTGCTGAACATATAGATAAGCATAGTTTAATGGGACAAAGCCAACATGGATTTAGGCAAGGAAAGTCCTGCCTCACAAATTTGCTACATTTTTTTGAAGGTGTAAATAAACATGTGGATAAAGGAGAGCCAGTTGATATAGTGCATCTGGATTTACAGAAAGCATTTGGCAAAGCCCCTCATGAGACGACTTAGGAAATTAGAAAGTCATGGGATAGGTGGCAGTCCTTTTGTGAATTGCCAACAGGTTAAAAGGTAGAACAGAGTAGGGCTAAGTGGGAAATTTTCCCAATGGAAAAAAAGGTGAATAGTGGAGTGCCCCAGGGATCTGTTCTGGGACCAATGCTTTTTAATATATTTATAAATGACCTGGAAATGGGAACAACAAGTGAGGTGATCAAATTTGCCGATGACAGAAAATGATTAAAAGTTGTCAAATCACAAGAGGATTATGAGAAATTGTGAAGAGGACATTGCAAAACTAAGAGACTGGGCAGGCAAATGCAATTTAATGTACCTAAGTGCAAAGTGATTCACTTAGGGAAGATTAACCCAAATTATAGCTACAAAATTTAATGTTCCACTTTAGGAGTCACCACTCAGGAAAGGGATCTAAGTGTCATCGTTGAATACATTGAAATATTCTGCTCAGTGTGCAGCAACAGCCAAGAAAGCAAATAGAATAGTAGATATTATTAGGAAAGGAATAGAGAATAAAACAATATCATAATGCCTCTGAATCGCTCCAAGATGTGACCTCATCTTGAGTATTGTGCAGTTCTGGTCACCACATCTCAAGAAAGATATAGCAGAATTAGAAAAGGTACAGAGAAAGGCAACCAAGATAATAAAGGAGATGGAACAATTCCCCTATGAAGAAAGACTAAAGAGATTAGGACTCTTCAGCTTGGAGAAGAGACTGTTGAAGGGGAATATGATAGGGGTCTATAAAACGAATGGAATGGAACAAGCAAATGTTAATCAGTTGTTTACTCTTTCGAAAACTACAAAGACCAGTGGACATACAATGAAGTTACTGGGCAATACATTTAAAACTAATAAGAGAAAAATTTTTTTATTCAATGAATGAATAAGCTTTGAAATTCCGTTGCCAGAGGAGATGGTGAAAGCATAGCTACATTTAATAAGGGTTTTGACAAGTTCCTGGAGGAAAAGTCCATTAACAATTGTTAAGGGAGAGTTGCAGATATCCACTGCTTATTCTTGCAATAAGCAGCTTGGAATCTATCTTCCCCTTGGGATCCTGCCAGGTATTTGTGCCTTGTCTTGGCCACTGTTGGAAACAGGATACTGGGATTGATGGACCCTTGGTCTGACCCAGTATGGAAAGCCTTATGAGTTTCTCAATTTAGGTCCCTAAATTTAGGCTCATAGAACATGAGTGGGCAAGTAGGTAGAGTTAGGTTGTGGGAGAAAATGTAGATGCCTTGGGCTGATTTTCAGAGAGAAACGCTGAAAGCTGTACACACAAAATCTTTATACAGCACTAGCACATTATATGTATGTACGTCATGGTTTGTTTACTACACCCTTAATTGAATGTATAAACTAACAGTCTTTATTGTAGTCACAGGTCAGATTAAACAACACTGAACATATAGCCTTTATTATGAAACTATGTTACCGAGCTTATAAGGCACCTCCACTACTAATAGGAACAGATACATGTACAATTTACTATATGTGCCTCTATGTAAACCGTTGTGACGGTAATATACTGAACAACGGTATAGAAAAGATTTGAAATAAATAAATAAATAAATAAATCTATGTGGCCAAAACTAGTCTCTGGGAATGCTGGCCTAAGTCTAGGTGCTATCCATAGGCCTAGAGTCAGTGATTGCCCACCCATGCTCTGATCTCCTCCCAGCTGAAACCCAATATTTAATTTCACCCCAGTGCCCCCAGAGCTGTGATCGTCTTGAGCCTAAATAATTTAAGAAATTCCATGGTTCAATCCACTCCCTCAACCACCTAGTAATATGATCCTCTGGCAGCCCAGTGAGAAAGATCCTAGACTCTCCTATCCTTTCTAGAATTTCACCTCATGGTCAGATTCTTCCCCTTTGCAGGCAAAAGACACAATTTCCCTCTTGATATCCAATAAAAGATGTACTGTATATGTATTTATTTATTTTAAATGCTTTGGTTACTTGCCCTTCCTATGTTCAGGGCAGGGTACAATAAAAACACACATATTGAAGAAAATACATAACAAAATAAAGTTAAAATAATAGATTGGGACACATTACAGAAACATATCAAAACAGGTAAACACATATCTAATACCTCTAGCAACATTCAGTAAATGTTAGTACTTTTGGCAGGTTTGCTGCAAAGGTGAAGACCCTCTGGAATGATGTGAGATTTTGGAGGGGTGGGTGGTATACTGACATCTTCTTATGGACTTTGCAAAGGATAATTATATTGACAGTAATGTGGAGAGAGGGAAGGGGGATCATGGGGGGGGGGAGGGGCTCGATGATTAAAGTATTAGGGCTTAGTGGCAACTGCATCACGGGAGAAGTTTAATTGTAAGTTTAGTTGATCATTTTTAGCAAAATCAGAAGCATTGTTGGATCTACTTTTTTGTTTTGAATTAAAATAAAAATCCACTAAGATACATTGGAGGAAGTTAAGTGAATTTTTGCAGTAGGTTAGGATGAAATCCAAAATTTGTCAAATATAAACAAGACTGAAATATCTCAGGAATAGTATAGGGCTGTTTCCCTTATATTCAACTCTAAGGTGAATTTTCAAATAGTTGCACACACAAAAATCAGCACATTTATTTATTTAAATTTATATTTCGCCCTTCAATGTGTAAATAGCATAAACTTACATGTATGCTATTTTATTAACTTAAAAATACACATGTAATTAAGGTATATGAGTAAATTTGAGTGTTTAAAAAAGGGCTGGGTCAGAGGCGTTCCTGGGCAGAGACAGTTACATTTGTAGGTTGCTATTTTATAAGCAATTTATGCATGTAAATTTTGGCAGCTTATTTGCATATATTTACACCTGCTCTATATCTGGAAAAGTGATTGTATAGATCTTAAAAGTGAAATACTGCTGGGATGGTAGCTTTGGGTGAAATTGGAGTTCAGGCTCATGAGCTAGAAGGGTCTCAATGATCTGTAGAGAGATTAATAGATTAATTGGTAAAACTGATAATTTCCTTGTCATGCATATGTCAGAAAACCTCCCCCCTTACATTTGTAAAAGCCAACTTATGGGGGGTAAATGTGTGCAAACTATGCAGGTAAACTCTCTGCGCATATATTTTTAAAGTTAGATGTAAAAATCCACGAGCATAGCAGTTGCACACTTTTTATCTGGACCTTTTGAAATCAGGAAAACAAAAGGTCAAGTAGAAGAAATAATGGCCAAATAAGTAAAGCGAGGTGACAAAACATTTTTCAGATATACCAAACAAAGGAGGAAGACCCAAAGTGGTACAGTAAAATTGAAAGGTGACCAGGAGCAGTGTGTGGAGAAAGATGAAGAAATAGCCAAAATATTAAACAAATACTCTAATTCGGTGTTCATTAAAGAAGGCTCTGGAGATGGACAGTTGCTGGTTGAGAAGACCATGGATGGAACTGGGGTAGATACTACCCTATTTACTGAAGAAAATATATGGGAAGAGCTAAGAAAACTGAAAGTGAACAAACGCCATGGGTCCTGATAAGGTACATCCCAGGATACTAAGAGAGCTGAGAGATGTGCTGGCGGGGCCACTAAAAGACCCATTCAATAGATTCATAAAATGGGAGTGGTGCTGCAAGATTGGACGAGAGTGGTGGTGGTCCCGCTTCACAAGGATGGTAGCAAAGAAGAGGCTGGAAACTACAGGCTGGTTAGCCTCAGGTTGGTGGTGGGAAAATTAACGAAGACTTTGTGGAAAGAAAGGATAGTGAACTATTTATAATCCAGTGGGTTGCTAGATGCAAGGCAGCATGGATTCACTAGTGGAAGTCCCTGTCAGACAAATCTGATTTTGTTTTTTTTATTGGGTGACTAGAGAATTGGATCAAGGAAGAATGCCCGATATGATCCACTTGGATTTCAGCAAAGCTTTTGATATGGTCCCACATAGGAGGCTCATGAATAAAATGAGAATCTTGGGAGTGGGTGCCAAGGTGGTGGAGTGGATTACAAATTGGACTGACAGGAGACAGCATGTAATGGTAAATGGAATATATTCCGAAGAGAGAATGGTGTTAAGTGGAGTGGCACATGGATTGATTTTGGAACCTGTTCTGTTCAATATCTTTTTGAGCGACATTGTGGAAGGGATAGAAGGTAAAATTTGTCTATTTGTGGATGATACTAAGATCAGCGGAGTAGACACACCTGAAAGAGTGAAGAGAATGAAAAGTGACTTAAGAAAGCTTGATCAAAGATTTGGCAGCTGGGATTCAATGCCAAGAAGTACAGAGTCATGCATGTTGGTGTGGTAATCCAAAAGAGTGGCATGTGATAGGGGGTGAAAGACTAATATGCATGGATTGGGACGTTGGGGTAATAGTTTCTGGTGATCTGAAGGTGGTGAAGTGATGTGACAAGGCGATAGCTAAAGCTAGAAGAACACTGTGCTGCATAGAGAGAGGAATAACCAGCAGGAAAAAGGTGATTAATGCCCTTGTACAGGTCCTTGGTGAGACCTCACCTGGAGTATTGAGTTAAGTTCTAGAGCCCATATCTCAAAAAGAATATAGGATGGAGGCGGTCCAGAGAAGGGTGACCAAAATGAAGGGTGACCAAAATGATGAGGAGAGGCTGAAGGATCAAATACCCTGGAAGAGAAGATGTACAGGGGAGATATGATACAGACCTGAACGGTTGTAATGATGCACAAACTTTGAACTTTATCTATTGGAAAGGAGACTGTAGACCGAGGGGGTCACAAAATTAAATTCCAGGAGGGATGACTTAGAACCAACATCAAATTTGTTTCTATACAAAAAGGGTGGTGGATGCCTGGAATGCCCTTCTAAAAGAGGTGGTGAGGTCGAAAACAGTAAATGAATTCAAAAGTTCATGGGATAAACACTGCAAATTCCTAAAAACTAGAGTTAGAAAAGAGGAAAAGGGCATATGGAGGTAACCTGCATAGTGAGACTGATACTTGTCCTTAAGAGAGAGAGAATGGTGATTATTATGTTTAATCAATTAGACTTGATGCTTTTGATGCAACTGCTTCCACTTTGAAGGTGGGGCAAAGGCAAAATGGTGATTAGGATTCAGATGATAGCCAATGCTGTGCCCTGACGTTTACAGTCTGGGATAGTGATATGCAGACAGGGTAAAAACACAGGACTGCTTCTATGGCCAAATCCAAAAGCAAAACATTCAAGCTGCATTGTTCAAATTATCAAGATAAATGTTCACCCGGTAAAAATATTGCTCACAGTGATTTTGTTATGGGGTTGATAGTTGCTTGGTTTTGATTGTAAATATTACTACGTTTAATATAAGGCTTAGGGGTAACCTGCATGGAACGGCAGTTACTACTTGTAGTGGAGTGACCCCATTTTGCTCCTTGTTGTATGTGCAGGACCAGGCTAGAGGCCATTAAATCCCACAGAGGGAGAGAGCTATGTGGGTGGGACCATGTTGGGCAGGGGAGAGGCCTGAAGGCAGGACTAGCTGGGGAGCATGAGTGTAAGCCCAGCTGGGTTCAGGAGGCCCCTACATCTCCAGGAGAGGCAGCTCCTGTAAAGCTATGCTTGACCCATAACTGAGGGGGGTGGGAAGAGTCCTCCAGATATAGGCAGTCCTTCTATTGTGTTTGGAGTACTAGAAATTGAATAACATTTTATCTGCATTAGAAGAGGCTGGTGTCTGTGGCTTTTTGCCTGCAGCCTGGGAAACATAGCTCTGTTTCCTACATTTGGTGTCAGGTCAGGGATGTTTTTTGTCTCTAGGCTGGGCACAGAGAAAAATCACAAGTCTTGTTTATAATTTCTGGACTCAAAGCCAGGGCAACAAGAACACTTCTTACTCAGCAAGAGGTTTTAAAATATAATTTATTCAGCTGTTTAAAAGAGAGTCCAAGACAAGTGTTCCTGGGAGATGCGATATAAATGCCCTCTATCTGTAATAACTAGCATCTCAATGAATATATGACATGCCCTGATTTATATAATCAAAATACAGCACTGCCGAAGCTTCCAGAATGAATGAATGACGTGACTGCCCAAAGACTTCTTTACAAAGATACATTATGCTGTTGTCATGACAATCTATCATGTATAGGAAATGCTTGTGAGGACATCCTCCATTCAGTTGTAAAAATCATTCTTTACTAGTCTTTCCTGAAACCACCCTTCCATGATAAAAGTTCCTGTATCACCCTGGCTTTGATGCACTGTATTCTTCTGTTCTTCTTTTGATATTCTTTGTTGTGTAAACAAATCGCAAGTCTGTGGCTTCAATAGGAGTTAGGCTTGAATTCCGTCGGTTGGCACCAGGATTTAATTTAAAGCTGTAACCTCAAAGGCATCTTCTTTGTACCTGGTTCCTGTCCGTTGAGAGAGGCATCTGCAAGACAAAAGCCTGCATCCTGGTTTCCTGCAAAACAAGTTTCCCTGTATTGTGGTGCAGATATTGTCATTGAAGCCTTTCTGGCCTTTAATTATATGCTGTGCAGAGCTTACAAGTTTCCTAAATCTTCTACATCCTTCGAATCTGTGATAGTCAGAAAGTCTCTCAGAGTTCATTCACCTCTGACAGGCCACAGTACAGCAGAGGCATCTGGGTATTTTTGGTTGTCTGCTCGGCCTATTCTTCAGTCTCCAAGGGATGACTGTGAAGTTTGTTGTGTGGTTTACCAAATAAGTTGGGGGCAACGTGTGCTGCAGAAAAAAAGAATGTAGCTCTGGGAGCCCACTGAGATAAGGCAGGTTGTATGAAAAATGTTTGTCTAGCCTTGCCTAAGGAAAGGAGCAGGGGACAGAAGTAAAGCAATGCTGCTTGGATTTCTGAGCACTGAAAGTTGGACGCTTGCTAGCTCATAGAGGAGCATAGAACCCCTCTGAAAACTGCCTTCAAACCAGAGAGGAGTCTGTGGGGCCTGCAGGTAGGTTAGGCTTTTGTTGTCAGACAAAGGGGGGACAAGTTCCATCTGAAGACAGAACTGTTATATTCAGTTCAGTCATTGCCAGTGAGGCAGGTTTTTTTCTTTCCTACATTTTTTTTTACTTTTAAAGAAAAGAGAAGAAATAAAAAGCAGTTGTGTACTGTGGCTGGAGCAGGGCATGGCCCAGACTGAAATTGAAAACTGCTAGAAAGGCCTGGGCAGTACTACCGAAAACCTTGTCTGGAGCCAGTGGGTGTACTGCAATTCAGCTAAAAGAAGAAATAGAAGCCAGTGGGCTTAAAAGAAGAGAAGCCATATACTTTTGCT
The DNA here is from genome assembly GCF_901001135.1 of Rhinatrema bivittatum. Classification (NCBI taxonomy): domain Eukaryota; kingdom Metazoa; phylum Chordata; class Amphibia; order Gymnophiona; family Rhinatrematidae; genus Rhinatrema; species Rhinatrema bivittatum. Next base: position 305,096,695 of record NC_042620.1, on the reverse strand, counting down.
TAGTGAGAGTTCCTCCGTCTCGAGAGCTGGCTGAGAGAACCTGAGACTGGAGGTCTGGCAGATGGAAGTGCTGGCCAGCAAAGCCGTTCCCACATGCCGTAGATGCTCAGACAGAGGAAGGCAGCATTAAATGGATACAGCTAATCACTGAAGCACAGGAGGTTGTAGCAGAGATGACCCAAAAGGAAAGGGCACAATGGCAATGCATAATAGAGATGCCTGGTGAGCGGGTTAAGTTATGGCAATGGCATAACAAGAGAGGGCTGTGGAGACCCCCTGAGAGAGGTCTCACATACAGCCAGGAATGTAGCAGGAAGAAGCCTGAGAGGGACACTACAGGAAGGCCTGATTTTGGTGCTACACGAGGTTCCAAGGAAGGCCCTTTAGGGTGCCCAAACACTGAAAAGAGCAATGCAGACTGCCCGGAAGGGGGTAGTATCAATTGGCCTGCAAGAGAGAGAGAGAGAGTATCGATGAGTCTGAGAGAGATGCTGCCAAAGGGCCAGTTGAAGAGGCCACAGAGGCTATGGAGTCCCCTAGCGAGAGTTAACATAGAAGCCAAATAGAGCCGCTACCATGGAGAGCCCAGAAGGATGGGCCACAGACAGTTGTCTGAAAGTTGTCCCCAGCGAGAGGGGCTATGGAGGAGCCAATGTGTGGCATTGACAAGGAGTCAGCAAGAGCCACGTTGGAGCTGCCAGAGTGTGCTGGAAGTGACATTGCAGAGGAGGCACAGATCATCACAGAGATGAGTGCTCAGCACACATCCCACAAGTAGCTCATCATTCCGCTAGGGTGGGAGTGGAATCTGGAGCTGTAGAGGGACTCAGATAAAGGACTGTGGGTACACATTGAGTGAGGGCCTCAGTGAGGAGTTATGACAATGTTATGTGGTGAGAGTGACCCTAGAGCTCCAACATAAGAACATAAGAACATAAGAAAATGCCATACTGGGTCAGACCAAGGGTCCATCAAGCCCAGCATCCTGTTTCCAACAGTGGCCAATCCAGGCCATAAGAACCTGGCAAGTACCCAAAAACCAAGTCCATTCCATGCAACCATTGCTAATGGCAGTGGCCACTCTCCAAGTGAACCCAATAGCAGGCAACCCCAAATCTAGCTGGTTTGAGGCCAGATGAAGGGGTGTGTGGTGGTACTTCTTTAGAAGGGCTCCAGGGGGAAGTAAAGGCGCTTGAACCCATGGCTCCAAGCTTGGGGGGGGGGGGGTATGTAGTGGAGTGACCCCATTTCCCTTGTATGTGCATGATTAGGCTAGAGGCCTGCTCTACCTTAAAACCCACAGAGGGAGAGAGCTCTCTGGGTCCTGCAGGGGAGAGGCCTGAGGGCAGGGGCAGTTTGGGGGAGCATGAGTGTAAGCCCAGCTGAGTTCCAGGCCCCTAAATGTCTAGGAGAGGCAGCTCCTGTAAATTAATGCTGTCCCAAACCCCAGGGAGTACTGCAGTCATTCTATTGTTTTGAATTGCTATAACCTGAATAAAGTTTTATCTGCATTAGTAAAGGCTGGAGTCCTTGTGGCTTTGTATCTCCAGCTTGGGAAACACCGCTCTGTTTCCTACACTACCATAAGAAACTTGCTGATCAGACTGGATGGGTCATTTGGTTTTTTTCTCTTGTCGATACTATGTTACTTTGTAAATTCCGATTTATCTGGCTAAATTTTGAAAGCAGCACTAATCTGGACAAGTTCCGATTTATCCAGCTAAGTAGCAGCAAAGCCATTACTTAGTTTGATAAGTCATAAAACGCTACTTATCCGGCTAAGTCAGATAGCTGGATAAATCTAAAAAATAATATTTAGTCTTACTTAGGGCCATATTCATTAAGACTTTTCTCCCATTTTATGTCTATGGGAACAACTCAGTGAAACATGTACTTAGCTGTGTGAATAGCACTCTTTTTCAGTTTGCTGCTACTTAGTCGGATAAATTGGAGTTTATCCATATAAGTGCAGTATATATTTGCGCATTATTTTAAAATGTGCGTGTACATTGTGGGATGTTTTTATGCGTATTTTATAACCTGTGTATATCTTATACGCAGAGGTAATAAAAAAACTGGACACAAGTTCCACGTCCATATACATTGTTCGTGTGTACACGTGTTTCAATATTATCCTCGGTTCTTATTGTATACTTGTCCCTGACGAGTATTTTTTAACATTACTTTGTTGTTGAAGGCTTGTTAGAGATGAAAGTTTGGATTCTCAGCCTTCAGATATACCCATGGCTGTTGCAGTTCTATTTATAAGGTTTTGTCTCAAGCATAGTTACCATTCGAGTACTGACTGACTTTTGAAGAGTGTCATACACCACAGTCTAGACCTCCTGCTGTGCTGCATAAACTTCTACCACAGTGCTCTCCTTCTATTCCCTGTATAGCACTTGTAATTAAATGTTCTAGCTGAGTTCTAGCTATAATTTATATTTAGATGTAGCTTTGTACTTTAGGAAAATTAAATTTCAAGTGATTTTGTTAATAATGAATGATTGATTAATTAAATGAACACTAGCTAATTAAGGAAAGATGTGATAAATGAAATGAAAGAAAAAAAAATCTAGGATTTTTGTATTAGATGTGTGCTTCAGATGTGCATGCTTGCTTTAATTCCAAAAACATTACAGGGAGAATCTTTCAGAAAGCATATATTCATACAAAAGATTGTAAAAGATAATTACCTATGTGAAAATTTAAACTAGAGCGTTACCAGTATGACTTTAAAGTCGTGTTCGCTTAGTTTTCTGGGCAGTGTGTGCTTGTGTTACTCTCAAATAATGCACTTTCATCCTGACTGTCAAAAACAAAGCTATTCTGTTTTCTTCATACATCATCAGAGAATAAGCTTTTGTCAGTATTTACTGTTGGTTTATTATGTGAAAATAGAGCATGAAATTTAATGTCCTTATTTAGGTTTGTTCTGTAGTAGGTGAAACAAAATGTATTAGTGGTAGAATTGAGATGACCTGAAAATCATGGAGATGATGTTTGTGTAGTGATGGTTTGGGTTATGTTTTAGGGAATGAGAGGCTGTCTCTGATGAATGAATGATCTGATTATTGTATTCATTATTTTAGTCTCTGAGGTGAGCCCTGAAATTGACGGGATAGAGGCATACATTTTTAAAGAACTGTCTGTCTTGGGATCAACATGGAGCATTTTCAGATACGTCCTGTTTAAAAGTGTTTAACTGGTTAATACTTACATAAGCCTCAGTTGAAGCAGAGTTTGATTTGTTTTTCAGACTTCTGCTCTGGCTTCCAATGTCTGTGTAAAGATGGATTAGGGATTCTGTGATGAAGCAGGATCTTCACATATGTTAAAGCAACCTGAAGAGATAGGACAACTAGGAAATCCTGTAGACAGAGGGAGCTCTGATGGCAGGCTGATAAGGAATACTGTTTCAAAAAGGGAAAGAAATCTAAATAAGAATTGGCTAGGTGATTATAAACTTGGATGAAATGGAGGCAGAGAACTGCTAGGAAAAGTCCTGAGATTCTGGGCAGAGAATGCAAAAAGCCAGCCAGCCAGCGGCAAGGGAAATGGATGGTGATGATTGGGGATTCACAGCTGAGACTGCAGAGCATGAGTTTTAAGCTCTGCCTGTAATCAGAGAGAGGGAGACAGAGAGACAGAAGCAGATGGGGAGCTCAGGGGTAAAGCAGCTTATCTGACCCAGAGGTAGAAATACTTGCAGCCTTCTTTGCTTAAGATCTAAGGAGGTAATTTTCAAAGAAGTTGAGTTTGTAAATGAAGCATACTATTGTAGCAATTTTCAAAAGTCTATATTTACATCTTAAAGTGTATTTACACATGAAAAACCCAGTTTTAGGTGTGAAAATTTACCTCCTAAAGCTGTAAAAGGTACTGTTGGGAAATGATTGCTGTTAAGAACATAGGAAATTGGGCTGGCATAAATCTGATTGTAATGTATCATTCTCGGGTGATCCTGTTGTTTCAAGACAGGAACTGGTTAGTTGGGTAGCTGAAACATGAAATAAAACTTGCATTTTTAGTACACGAGCCTTTCTCTTAGTGGTGTGTACCATAGACCTGTTAGCAGGTTTTGCAAGGCCCAAGAGACAACCGGTGACATTGCATTTTGGGAGCAGAGATGCTGCCTCTGATTTGCAAATGAAAATTATAAATTGGGGTCCCTCCTATCTTACCCCACACTTACCCATCCCTTTTTCACCTTTTCTGATGGGGCAAAGATATGATTTCTTGCAGTTTTACCGAGATATGGTGTTCCTTAACCTCGATTAAATCTCACCTATTAATCTACTTTTGGGGTTTGTTTTTGAAAATTCTTTATCATAATGTAGATGCTGTATATCAGAATAAATTGCCAAAATGACTGCTGTTCAGTGCAATAACTGTAGTGCCTTTGTCCTAAGACAGAACTTTCTGGAGGCTTACAGGTGAATTTTAAAAGCCCGTCACGCCAAAACCAGGAGATATATGCAGACGTTGGGCCGGTGCGTGCTGAGTGGATTTTAAAAGCTGCCTGAGTACATGTCTACTTGCTACTTCATGCTCTAATGAAAAGTTCCAAAAAAGGGGTGACATATGGTATGGGGGGGCATGGATATTCCTGGATTTCACGTTGAAATTAGCGCATAAATACTTAAGCACATTGATGCGCGCCAGAGTCCCCTTCTGCATAACTTTACTTCTGCTATGGATGACGTGTAAGTCGTAAAACAAAATATTCTAGATCAGCAGGATTTTCAAGGTCGGGGCCAACTAAGGACGGGGAGTTCTATCCCTTATCTGGGCGAATTGGGAATGAACAGGAAAAACTGGTCATGGTGCACGTGTCTGTTAAAATCTCCTCGCTTATGCGGTAGAAGCAACATTTCCACCTAGGCACGTGTCCTCTTAAAATTGCATGTACATGTGCAAGCATTCAGGTGATTTTATAACATGTACGCATATGCGTTCATATGTTATAACATGGGTGCATCCCTGGGCATGGGCCGATGGATGCACGCACGTGTGCCTGCTCATCTGTTTAAAAGTTATTGACTTAGATCTTGCCATATTTGTCTCTAGCTGTGTTGGAAAAGTAGTTGACTTAATTTAGAGAAATTAGCTGCAATTAATAGAGCATAATGCATTACTATACAACATCCATAAAATCTGCCCCCACTCCCACATAGGATTAAAATCCCCCAAGAATTGCAAGTTCTGGCTAGGGTATGACCTGTAGTGCAAAGTCGCCTCATCTTCCAAATGATATTCATATAAAATGCCTTTCTCCGAGGACAAACATGATGCAAGTTCTCACAGTGGCTGATGCCATTCTCTGGAGCCCAGCTAGTGAAGATTTCTACGAAGCTTCTAGAAGTTTTGGCATACTCCATATAACATGTGTATGCCATCCCACATCACGGACATTGCACAGGACTCCCTTTCATTCTAAGATTTCCACAGAGCTTAGCAGACATAGTTCTGTCCTCTCTGACAGAACATTTTTTGTGTACTTTGCTAGCGGGGCCTTCTGGTTCACCTTCTTCTATCCCTATTAGGTTCACTAGTTTATTTTTTTGATCAAGGTAAAATAATGAAATATATACATTTTAATATCCAAAAGTCTCTTTAGTACACCCCCTGTACCTATAACAAAATCCAATATGGGGTGTTATAGACTAACTCCAAAGTCCGGTACTTCTAATTTAGATACTAAACATTATCTAGGCCAGTGGTCCCCAAACCTGTCCTGGAGGGCCATCAGCCAGTTGGGTTTTTGGGATATCCTCAATGAATATGCATGAGAGAAAATTTGCATGTTATGGAGGCAGTGCATGCAAATTTTCTCTCATGCATATTCATTGAGGATATCCCAAAAACCCGACTGGCTGGTGGCCCTCCAGGACAGGTTTGGGGACCACTGCTCTAGGCTATAACCTTAATGAATTCAGGTACCTTTTTAATAATACATTTATAGCAATTATTCTTTTGTGTTTCCCCATGTTTTTTATTTTTTAAGTATTTCTCATATGCAAATAAAATCTTGCTCTTTGGTTCCCATTGATTTTTATATGATGCCGAAATTACTCTATGTTTATACTCACATCCCAGAAGACAGTATAACTTTACCTATCTTTTTGTTTAAAATTATATTTTTTCTGTAATCTTCATTTATGTTCTCATATGTTGTAGCCTATGCCCGACACTGTTTTGGCACAGTGTGTCTGCTTCAGGGGCTAGAGAGAGCTGTATGCAAAGGCAAACACCATTAAACCAATAACATTCCCAGACTCGGTTTGACATATAATCTCTTATAAGCTTACTTGGAGTCAGCATTCTTCATTCGTATAGCCGTCATTTTATGTGGATTAGCAGTGTCAACTCATGTCATTTTTTTTAAAATATTGGACCAATCACTTTCCTGCCTTTTGCTGACATCACCTTACTTCTGTGCAATTCATGTCCATCTAATTCCTTCTTAAGAGGCAGAATACATAATACAGAGTCAGTCTCTATGACTCTATTTAACATCAGGCCGATCACATTGCTCTTACTGACATTGCATTGCTGCAATGCAGTTCTCAATCATGTCTGTCCTTTATTGTGCCATGCAACCCATAACCTGCTCAGGTGGACTGCATAGTACTAAGCAAACCTTGACAGCTAATAAAACAAAGGCCAATCAATGTCCATATTTAGCCCCTGAGGAATAATTGTGGCCTAGTTGTAAATGAATTGCTGTTCCAACTGAAGTAGTCTTAGATTATAATTCCCTTCTCTCAGTGACACTTGTATCTGGATGAACCCTGCTACCTTCATTTCTTCTATTTTATGTAAATATGCGATTCAGTGTCACTATTGGCTCCTCCACTCTGACATTGGATGCAGCTCAAGTGTTCCTGGATGTGTCCTTAGTGTCCGTGTTGTTTTTCCAATATATTATAAATCACAGGGGCACCATAGTGCGCAAATCTCTTCTGATCTGCAAGAGAAATGCCGGCGAAACTTGAATGGTTTACATCCGGGCAATCCAAGTTCTTGTCCCCGAAAAATCATGCTGCACACATTAGTGTCCACATACATAATGACCTGATAATGGATCCTGATGTTTGATCTTGTGAAATAAAAGCCGGATCTCACAGATTTGTTACCCTTGTCATTGCAAATATTGGTGTCTCCTGAAAAATGAATGGTCACCTAACATTGGCCAGTATTTTTTAATGCTAGCTTTGAGCACCTATGTGTGGTGAAAAGGGCAACACACAAACCATTTTTAAGAGCCACAAACCATTTCTAAGAGCCACTCACAATAACATTTGTCTACTGGCAAGGTCTCCTAGTGAATCATATCGCCACTATAATTTATCCAAAATTCAGTTGTGTGACTTATTCTTTCACCAAATAACCCCTCTTGTCAGGACACTGCATTGACTTCCTGTCTTTTTTCTGCATATAGTTAAGCAACCACAAGAGCCTTCAATGTGCAGCTCCTCACTATCTCTTCATATAGCTCTTGTGTACCCTGCTTATCATACAATATACTCTTATCTTTGTGCTTCTCCACTGCCTTTGCCATCTGCCCACTCTGTGCTTTCCAACTTGCTGCACCATATGCTTAGAATAGACTCCCTGAATTAATGTCATGCTCCTTCTCTGTCCTTACTGCATTCCAGCTAAAAAGCCACCTTTTTAGAGTCTGCTCTGGAATCTTCATTCCTGATTCTCTCACTCAGTCTTACATATGTTCTTAACAAATGAAATTTCCAAGTGTCTTTTGTTCTGTACATTTACCATGATTAGATTGTAAACTGTACGGAGAAGGTACCATCTTTTATGTCTATTTGTACAGCTCTGAATATGTTGAGTAAAGCTATAGAAGTGATAATTTTCAGTAGCAAAAGGCATTTGATAAATGCAGAGGATCCCTTAATGGCAAGAGAATGGAAATTAAGCACTGGGGTATCCTGCACAGATTGGTGGTTCAGCTCAAAACAGCAATTAATGACCATGTTGTGCTTCCTGGAAAGCATGGGGTTAGCTTGCAGAAAGCTGTAGTTACAACCATAAACACCTTGCTGGGCAGACTGCCTGATCTATTTGATCTTTATCTGCCATCCTATTATGTTGGTATATCTTATCTCTGCTTCTCCCCAAATAGTTATTTGGTTTTTTCTGCTTGCCCTGACTGTAAGCTCCATAGAGCAGGGACTACCTCTTATGTCTATCTGAACAGTGCTGTGTACTTTATGTAGCAATACAGAAATGAAACAATATTAGTAGCAGGAAATCAATTTATATAGCATAATTTGATTTATGAGAAATATGCTTTATAGAATGGACAGTTTAAAAGCTTATAAACTATTTATAATAGTGTTAAAACTATTAATTCTTTTTGGTATGGCTTTAAAAATACATTTCAGAGATGAAAACTGTTAATTGTTTAAGGTGATAAGCAAACTATTTTATTTTTATGCATAAAATTCTATGACATTTTGAAAAGTACTTAGGCTACACAAGGTTATTATGGAGCTTTGACAATTGTATGACTCAAAATCATCTATTTTTTGTCCATAGAAAAGGGGACAGGATGCATGTACTAATTACTGTATTTATGCACCATTTTTCTGGCTTTCTTAATGATGCATGTACTTCCTCTCTCCCCAATGTACTCTGATTTCTATTGCAGTCATCTATATTCCACAGCAAGGAAGTATATTAGTAATCTGCTTTTGCTCATTAAATATAATGCCAGCCAGTTATATTCATTCCGGAGTACTTTAGTGCATGAAGTTGGCATAGAGTAATATAGCCATAACAATTTAAAATTTGACATCTTATAGAAAGGGTCTATTAGCCTAACTTGCTGTAGCTATCAGCTAAATGATAAATCACTGCTTTCAAATAGCCCAGGAAGCACTCAAACTTTAATATTTTAATAATAATGTATTACACCTTTGCTGCATGTGTAATTGGAATTAATTACATCAATGTCCTTTTTTCACACATAATAATTCTCTGCTAATACTCTGTTACTTGATGTGTAACTCAATAGATTTTTTATGCGTGCTCATAATATTCATATTTTTTGTCATTAACTCATTCTCTGAGGACAAGCAGGAATGTAGTCCTCACACATGGGTGACATCATCGGATTGAGCCTGTCATGGAAAACTTATGCCAAAGTTTCTAGAAGTTTGACTGATCCTCATTGAGCATGTTCAGCATGCATTATAGTATGTGTCCATGTGGCATGCTCTTCAGTCTCCTCATTTCCGTGGAGCCTGTCATTTTGCGGTCTGGTGAAAGCCTCACTTTCTTAATTGTAGGCCCTCTGGGCCTAATTTTGGAAAACTTTGCTGCCTTGTGTGGTCGATTTCCCCTCCCCCCTCGCCGGTTTTCCCTTTAGTGTCATTCACACACACACACACACACACACTCACACACACTCTCTCTCTCTCGCTCCCCCAGACAAGTACCCATTCACACACTTTCTCTCAGGCAGGTACCCATTCATTCACTCCCCCCCCCCCCCCCAAGGCAGGTACCCACACAGAAACCTATTCACATTAATGTACGTGCGCACACAGATATGTACCCATTCAAACACACACAGGTATGTATCTCCCCCCACCCCCCACCCCCCCAAGGCAGGTACCCATTCATTCACACATAGACTGAAAACAGACTTCCTCTCTCACTCCTCTGCTGCTGTCATCACCGCTGCTACAAGCCTATTGGGGAGGAGCCAATCTTTGCTACAGAAGCCTACTTCTGCTGCTCCTTTGTGCAGGCCCCCGCAGCATTAAAACTTCATGGTGCTAGCATTTCCTCCATCTGATCTCATGCATCGTGAGATCAGCATGGAGAAAGTGCTACCATCACGAGTTTTTAAATACTGCGGAGCCAGCACAGATAATGAGATGGTTTCAGTTCTCCTCTCCTGGAGGTCCTGATGTGTGGTCTCTCATTTCTTCAGCCACTGGTGGGAATTTTTTATTTCCACTATTCTGAACAGTGAACTTGCGAACAGCAGTGCGTGAACAAAAAAGACGTGCAGTATTCGAAATACAGAGTAAAAGATTGTTAAGACAGGTAGGCAGGGATGTCCCACAAGCAAACCCCCAAACCAAGGGAGGGTGTCTGGAATGATCCATGGTATTACAGGAACGAAAATTAGCAGGTAAGGAATAATTTTCTTTTCCCTGTACATACCAGGATCATTCCAGATGGTGGGATGTACCAAAGCTTTCCCATCACGGGTGGGCTGCAGACAGCCCTGCTCGTATTACCTTGTCTCCAAGCTGACCGCCCGACTGAGCACCGACGTCCAGGCGATAATGTCTCGCAAAAGTATGGATCGACTTCCAGGTGGCCGCCCTACAAATCTCCTGAGTGGAGACGGAGGAGCTCTCCGCCCAAGATGTCGCCTGGGCTCGAAGAGAATGAGCCTTGACAACCAGTGGAGGGGACTTACCTACGCCAAGGTACGCCGCTATGATCGTTCCCTTCAACCACCGCGCTATAGATTGTTTGGAGGCCATGCAACCCTTCCGGGGTCCGGACCAGAGGATAAACAGATGATCTGAGAGCCGAAAATCATTAGTCACCTCCAGATAGCGTATCAGAGACCGCGGTACATCCAGCCTACGCAGGTCTCAGAAGAGGTAAAAGATGGTAATTCCACCGATTGGTTGAGGTGGAATGCCGAAACCACTTTAGGGAGAAAAGAAGGAACCGTCCTCAGCGAAACCCCTTCAGGCGTGAAACGAAGGTATGGTTCACGACAGGATAGGGCCTGCAGCTCGGAAATACGTCTTGCTGAACTGATTGCCACGAGAAAAAAATGGTCTTGAGAGTGACGACCTTGATGGTAGCCGAGCTTAGAGGTTTGAACGGCGAACCACAGAAGAATCGGAGCACCAGATTCATATTCCACGACGGACAAGGTGGGCGAATCGGAGGCTTCAAGTGTTTCACTCCTTTAAGGAAACGGGAGACGTCTGGATGCGAGGACAGAAACTCCTTATTTCCACTGCGAAGATAAGCCCCCAAGGCCGCCACCTGAACCCGAATAGAATTGTAAGCAAGACCCAAATCCAAACCTGCCTGTAAGAAGGAAAGGACTTGTGGCACTGAGGCCTGCCTGGGAAGAATGTCATTCGCTCCACACCAATCCTCAAAGACCTTCCAGACTCGAACATAGGTAACAGAGGTGGACATCTTACGTGCTTTCAGTAGCGTTGAAATAACCGGCTCCGGATAAACGCGCCTCCTCAACTGACGCCTCTCAAAAGCCAGGCCGCAAGACAGAAGCGATCTGCCTCCTTGAAAAATATTGGTCCCTGGCGTAGAAGATGTGGCAGCTGACCGAGACAAAGGGGACCCTCCACTGTCAAATTGCGCAGATCCGCGAACCATGGTCGTTGGGGCCACTCTGGCGCCACAAGGATCACCAGCCCTTGATGTGCCTCTATCCTGCGGATGACCTTGGCCACGATGGGAAAACATATAGGAGACAGTGGCGCGGCCAGGGCAGGACCAGCGCGTCCACGCCCTCGGCGCCGCTCTCCCGCCTGCGGCTGAAAAAGCGGGCGGCCTTTGCATTTCCGGCGGTTGCCATTAGGTCTACGTGCGGTGTCCCCCATCGCCGTACTATTATCCGCATCACCTGCTGCGCGAGCTCCCACTCTCCGGGATCCAAGTTTTGTCGGCTGAGAAAGTCCGCCTGTACGTTGTCCACTCCCGCTATATGCAAGGCTGCTAGTCATTGGAGGTGAAGCTCTGCCCTCTCCATCAATTTGTTGGTTTCCAGAGAGACCAACCGACTTCTCGTGCCTCCCTGGCGATTGATGTACGCCACTGTAGTCGCATTGTCTGATAGCACCCTGACTGCTTGATGGCGTACTATGGGGAAGAAACCCTGTAACGTCAGATGGACCGCCCTGGTCTCCAAGCGGTTGATGGGCCACTTCGACTGTTCCTATGTCCATCGACCCTGGATTGAGCTGTCCTGACATACCGCTCCCCAGCCTGTGAGGCTGGCGTCCGTGGTGATAATCACCCAATCTGTGTCCTCCAGCGACACCCCCTGAGCTAGGTGCCGCGGTTCCAGCCACCAATGGAGACTGATGAAGGTTCCTCTCGGAATCGGAAGGATTGCCTGAAAATCTTTCGACACCGGCTGCCACCGGGAGAGTAGGGATCTCTGCAGAGGCCTCAGATGCGCAAATGCCCAAGGAACCAGATCGATGGTCGAGGCCATGGTCAGTCTTCTGCTGAAAAAGAAGATGAAACAAAAATACACTTACCCCAACTGAGCCCTCAGTGAGGAAAATGGGAAAAGAAAGAAAGAAAACAGGCAACAGCCTGTCAGCAAGTCACCAGGCTAGAGAGCGATGAGCCAGCACCAGCAGAGAGCTCTCCCCCTGCTGTAAGAGGAGCCTTAGCAAAGTGACCTAAACTGTAAATTTAAAACTTCCTACTTTTTTTTTTTTTTTTAAACTTGATCCCCCTGAGGAGGTAGCCCTAAGCTAACAAGCTGGGGACCATAAGTCCCCTGCTTACATCTGCTGGAGTCAGAACGTTACAGAGAGCTGTTACAGGGGAGGCGTGGTTATATGGGTCCTCCCCTGGGAATTTTGTGTTCTGACTCCATCTGCTGGACATGGAACACAACCCACCATCTGGAATGTTCCTGGTATGTACAGGGAATTAGATTTTGCATTAAGAATATATACAAAGATACTTCCCCTCACAGTTTCCAGTGTGAGTCTTATATATCTTGGAAAATTAGAAACACAATGCTGGAGATCCAGGAACAGGTCATTATTTGTCACTTGGAATATCCGACAGGCTTTTTTTCCTCTGAGCAGTTCTTGCTCTGAATCTAACCAGTCTGTCTTGACTAATGCTGATTTTCTTGACCTATGTCCCAGTTTCTTCTTTGGGCTACTCCCACATGTTCTTGTCATTTGTTGTAACCTCAACTGTCTGGCTAATCATATCAGCAACTATGGTGATAGTCTGTTTTCTCTGATTTCTGCACAATTAGCCTCATGAGTAACTGCTCATTAATATATCTGATTTCATGACTTGTTTCTTGTTACATGTAAACAAAGAAAAATGGCATATTTATTCTCAGAACTTATATGCCATATGTCAAGGAATTACACTAACTATAATGATGATTCTTTGTTCCGCTAATTTTGTTCGCATTGCAAGTTTCTTCACTTTAGTTACTTAACTCCTTAATTTTTCCATAACATGTAACTTTCTGCATATATATTTATGTGCATTCTTTTGAATATGGAAAATATGCACATAAATGTTTTCCCCAGTCCAATGCTGACCCCCTGGAATGCCAAACATGAGTGCAGAGAAATGTATGCCCATAAATGAGATATGCACATACTTTCTCCGCGCAACCCCTTAGATAATTTTGAGAAACTGATTTGTATTCATAAACCTGTGTTTTGGCATATATTTTATAAGCGAAAATAAAGTACGACACACACACACATGAGTGAAAGTACCAGTTCAACTAATTAGGCTCCTTATTCACCCAGACCTTCCCAAAGCAATCTGAGCGCATGCATCTCCTACCTCTATGCAGCATGTTGCCAGACTGCAAGTGTTTTCATTCATTTTCTCAAAATTGAATTCAATTACTTGATGACATAGATGTAAGAATTAATAGACATCATATAATTAATAATTAGAATAAACATTTACTCCCAATGGTAATGCTGAAGAAAGAAATTAATGGCACTAAAATGACATGGAAAAGCATAACAAGTTTCATAAAGGTTGATGTACTAAAGTGCACTGAATTTTTTAAAGTCCATTTTGAACATAAACATAACTTTCAAACTGCGCACAGTAGCTTATACGCATATATGTCATCAGATGTCATTTTAACATAGTATTTTAGTTTCGACGGTTTTTATTATTTAGCAAGGCACAACATTACCTGGGATGCATGGATTTTGGGTTTTGGCAAATAAGTTCTTTTGAAAATTACTCTCTTAAAGGTGAATTTTCATAATATTACATAGGTAAAAATTAGCATATACACACACACACACAAGTATTTGCTACTTGCATATTCCATATTTTATAAAAGTCCAAAATACACGTTCATTTTCACTTTTGCACGCATATATACGTGTGAAAAAAAAAGGGGTGAGTTACGAGTGTTCCTGGGTGGGGCCAGTATTTGTGCATGAAAATTGCTATTTTAAAAGACACCGGTTTACATTTTCCATACTCGCATATGTTTACAATTGCTAATTATCTGTTATAAAATGAATGTGTTTATTGTGTAGTACTGACTGGGTTGGAGTTCTGGGTGAACTTGGGGGAATTCACACTGAAGAACCAGAAGGGTCTTGATGACCTTGGGAAGGACTGGGTGAATTAGGAGCCTAATTAGTTGAACTGGTAATTCCACTCGTGTGTGTGTGTGTGAGTGTCGTACTTTATTTTTGCTTATAAAATATATGCAGATAAATTTAAAAAAATTAGGTGGGTAAAGTACACATGTTCAATACATTGAAATACGTTGTTTCAATGAATTGCATGTATTTGCGCATTGGCCTATAAACATGCATATGTTTTGAGTTAAATGCATGTATAATATGGGGCGGATTTTAAAAGGCCTGCGTGCGTAAATCCTTCCGCGTAAGTCCAGGGGCTTTCGAAAAGGGGCGGGAGGGGCGTGTCCGGGGGCGTGCCACGGCGTTTTGGGGGTGGGCCCGGGGGTGTGGCGCCGGCCTGGGGGCGTGGTCGAGGCCTCCGGACCAGCCCCCGGGACCGGAGGACGGAGCGGGGCTGCCAGCCGGCGCGCGCAAAGTTAGGGGGGGGGTTAGATAGGGGAAGGG